>NC_053041.3:650783865-652081365 GCF_002575655.3 Aegilops tauschii subsp. strangulata | reverse complement strand
AAGCAGCAGCGTGGCCTAGAAAGGAAAGGATAGAATGATGAACAAGCCATTATTACAAGGGTATATATCACAAGGTCGGGGAATTCAGAGAGGCATTAAGGTCCAACAAGGGTATACTCACCAGTGTACGCCACGCATGCAGTTCAACAACTTGAAGCATTTTTGCTGAATCAACAACCACATTGTTTTGCCGATTCAAGATGCATGTTTTGCCGATTCCAAGGAGACGGATCAACAAAACTCAAGTAACACCACAATCGGCATTGATTAGCTCTGACAGACGTACGGAGCAGACAAGTAAGAGCGAGGCACTCACAAATATCAGTCATAGTGATCTGTGACAGACGTAGGGAGCAGACAAGTAAGAGCGAGGCACTGGTCCTTGGCACAAGTAAGATCCGCATGTAAGCAGCAGTCGAGACGCAAGTAGATCCTTGGCACAAGTGTCATCCTGAATAAGTGGTGACTGATCAGATCAAAACTGCACTGTTGGTCATGGAAAATACTACCATTTACTTATGATACCTAGTTGGCATTCATAACAAGGATCTAATGAATTATGAGTTTAACACTAGTAGAAAACAGGGAACTAGTCCCGGTTCTGGAACCGGGACAAAAAGATCGGGACTAAAGCCCAAAACCTTTAATCCCGGTTTGCTTACGAACCGGGACAGAAAGGGCTCCACGTGGCCGCAGCGGGGCGCCCAGGCAGGAGGACCTTTAGTCCCGGTTGGTAACATCAACCGGGAAAAGGCATCCACGCGTCAGCAGCTGGCAGGAGCTGAGGTTTTTGTTTTTTTAGGGGGGGGGGGGGGGGGGTAGGGGGTTTTGGAGGGTTAATTTAGGGGTTTCATATTATGTTAGCTAGCTAATAGAGAGAAGTGTTCTCTCTTTCTCCGTGCTTGGTCGACGCTAGCTACTATACATATATAGAGAACTCGACACGCTAGCTGGTAAGCAAATGAAGGAACCATTAATTACATAAGATCGGCATGAACATATACAAAGAGAAGCGACCTCTCTTTATCCGTGAGATTGCTCGAACAACAAGTTTTCGTATATCTATCCGACGCTACTAGCTACATATATACAATATAAGATCTCTTACAATCCCTAACATCTAAAGTCTATATCAATTTCCACATGGTATTCTCCAACTTTATGTATGACATGGTCAAGAAAGAATCCTGGCAATTCCTCTTGAATTGCTCGTATGCGATCATGTGGTAGGAGTTCATCCCACATCTGCCAGATCTAATTTAAAGAAGGGGGTCAATACATATATATGAATGAAACTCAACACAAACGATGGTAATAAAATATTATTGTGAATATTATTGTTTACGTACTTGGTATTGTTTTTTAGAGTAACCCCGCTGAGAGGTCGCATTGTAGATGAACTCGCAAACGTAGTATCCACAAAAAATCTTTCCCGGCTTCCTGCCAGAAGCACTTTACGAGAAATAGAGTTCAATCAAACTGATAATCAAGCATGATAAATGGTATTGATGAAACTAGAATCAATGGGAGATGCACGGAACTAGCTAGTAGTACTTACTTTCGGGTGTGTAAATCGCAGCTCCCTCGGCAGTCTCGGAACGATTCCGGTGAACTCTTTCCAAACCCTGCCAGACAAAGAAAATAATTACTTGATATCAGAAAATAAACAAAGTTGCCAATATGGTGTGATAATGATCGATTGAACTTACTTCTGGAGCATTTCAGTCATGTCCGCATAGTCCTGGGGATCTTTTCGTCTCGAGTCTAAGATAGTTACTACTCCAAGGTCAAACTTAATCTCTAGCAGAATAAAGTGGAAGCTGCGCACACATGCATAACTCATCAGTTACATTACTATAACCTCGAATAAGGGAAACCGAATATTCATAAGACAGTAATACTCACTTGAAGTTCTAAGAAGAGAGTATTTTCTCTTTGTTTTGATTTTTGAAGCAACGATTGTAGCAAGTTGTCCTCGGCATCTGTGACTTTTTTCAACCGACCATTCATTTATGGTATTTGGGTTAATGAACCCAATGTCATAGATTTGTGCTTTTCTGCATTGGACGATCTTCAATCTGCATAATATCGTGAGGATAATTATATATACATGCAATGAAAGAGCTTAGTTATATATAGACACTTAATTACAGAAGTAATACTTATAGACAGTAGCAAGTCACGAGTTGTTTGTCGAGGGCTAATTGATTGTATAACTGGAATAACTCCACAAATTCAACATGGAACAACTCAGTTCCAACGAGGTCGTGCTCCTCTTTAATTCTCAGCATCAAACTATCCTTCCCAGACTCGCTGCAGGTTTTCATGTACCATTCATGCAATCTTCACATCATCGTTGTTAGAGGAGGATGATCAGGTTTGACGAGAGGCTTCCCATACTGGTATCTGAAGCTTTCCACCTCCATTATTTCAAACTCTACATCATCACTCAGGTAATCAGCAGGATTGGTACCTGGCAGTAGCTCGGATGATTAGCGATGATATCGCTAGATACCTTGAGCGGGGGGCACAATTGGTTCGCCTGTTCGCCGAGCTGGGGCATTTTTTCCCACTTCTTTGTTCTGCTAACCTTGCATCACTGGAAGTACTTCTCGACCGCCGCGCATCTTGATATGTCTTTTTAAGACAGCGGACATAGTTGGAATCCGGCGGAGGCGGTGGTGGTCGCTTCAGGGCATCGATAGTGTGCTTCGCTTTCACCGGATCTACCATCTACTTCGGAGGTGAAGGTTTCTTTGCAAAATGGCCCCTCACTTTGGCACCACAGATGTCCTCGTTTTCCTTGTCGGTCCTCTCATATGGTAAATTTTCCAGAGGCTTGAGAGATGGACCGTATCTGAATTGCTTCCTGCCTCTGCTTGTACTGCTAGCCGTCGGAGCGGCGGCATCTCTCTTCCGTCTTTGCTGACGAGGCGGAGGAGGAGGCAGGGTGCTCCGACGCGTTGGAGGAGGCGGAGTGCCCTCACGCGCTGGAGGAGGCGGAGAAGGAGGCAGAGTGCCCTGATCACTAGCCAAAGGAGGAGGAGGAGGAGCAGGCGGAGTGCCCTGACTCTCCGGAGGAGGAGGAGGAGGAGGCGTCCAGTTTGGAAGCTTGATGTACTCATTCCTCCATAGACATGTACTCCTCAAAGCATAAACCAGATGATTCTCCCCTTCACCTATAGGGTGGTCAAGCTCCAGCTCCTCAAATCCCTCCATTATTTCATCCACCGTCATAACAACATAGCCATGTGGAATCGGACTTTCTGGGCACATTCCTCGAGAACTAGGTTACCTCGTGAAGTTATTTGAGTTAGAACTTCAACACAACAAACTCATGGGTTTCGTTCTTGATATATTTGGAAATTTGACCAAGCTCACTTACTTGTACCTGGGCGACAACCAACTTTCCGGACATATTCCTCGACAACTTGGGTACCAGTGAATATGAGAAAGTTAGATCTTAGGAACAACAAACTCATTGGTTCTATCCCTGCTACCTTTGGGAGTTTGGTTAATCTCACTAGCTTGGTCATATGGGACAACCAACTCTTTGGACGTATTCCTCCAGAACTAGGTTATCTCAAGAACTTAGAAGAGTTAGGACTTAGCGACAACAAACTCGTGGGTTCCCTCCCTGCTATGTTTGGAAATTTGACCAAGCTCGCTCTCTTGCACCTGGATGGTAATAAATTTTCCAGACATGTTCCTCAGAAATTGGTACCTTAATGGATCTCCAATATCTACAGTTGAATGGTAACAATTTCTCCTGTCCCTTGCCACCTGACTTGTGTGCTGGAGGCAAGCTCGAGAGATTGACTGCATTTGATAATAACCTGAATGGACCTTTGCCGTCAAGTCTGGTACATTGCTTAAGCCTCATTAGAGTTCGTCTTGAAAGGAATCAAATAGAAGGAGATATCTCTGAGTTGGGAATTCATCCCAATATGGTGTATATGAATATGAGCTCGAATAAACTATATGGGCAGTTATCTAACCATTGGAGGGAGTGGCGTAATCTTACCAAGCTAAACATCTCAAACAACAACATCATGGGTAATATACCCACAAGTATGGGACAGCTGTCTCGGTTAAAGGTGCTCGATCTTTCATCAAACAAACTTGAAGGGTCGCTGATAATTTGCTCTATGGTAGCATTCCACAAGAAATTGGAGCATTGTACAATCTAGAGATCCTAGATTTGTCATCAAATAACCTAAGTGGTTCGATAAAAGGTTCAATTGAACATTGTCTCAAGCTTCGTTTTTTGAAGTTGAGTCATAATAACTTTGAAGGAAACATCCCTACCGAGCTAGGCGTGGTGTCAAGCTTACAACGCATGTTGGATTTAAGTGACAATTCCTGTCGGCTGTGATCCGTGAGGAAAATATTTCCTGTCGGCTGACCAACAAGCAAAATCTGTCAGGAATAAAATGACAGGAAAATTAACTAATGCCTGACGGTAAACCGACAGGAAATACTTTCCTGACGGCTATTCCTGTCGGCCACCCTCAGGAATATCTTGATTCGTCAGGTTTAGAAACCAAATTTTTGTGACAGTTAGCCGATAGGGAAACATGCTTTCTCCTTATGTGGCTGACACTCAGGAAAAAAGGATAATACATAATTTTCATGCTGCGATTAATAGTTCCAAAATATTTGTATAAATGATCAAGTTTAACCATGATCTGCATCATTCCTCTGCGCATGCATCCAAAATCAGTAGCACATATCAATCCATGATCTGATATCTGGTAATTGACATGTGAAAAGTTTACTTGCTCAGGCAGCAACATAATAGTTATACACATACATGCCAAACGCACTCTAAATTTTCATCCATCACCTACATACCTATCAGTTCACAAGTTTCCAAGTCATCTAGTGTGCCACCGATGTTCTCATCGTCACTGCTGCATATAGTGTCGCCATTGGTGATGTGGTTGTCCACAGCACATCGTCGAAGCTAACATGGGATAACTAGGTGTTCCCCCTGCAAAGTCATTTACAACATTAATGAGAACTACTTTTGAAAAATCAAGGGATGTTGGGCAACATATCAGGTACATAAGAAATCCATGGATGTTAAGTTACAGTGTGCATACTATGGTCCATACCTACAGCATTGCTGCTATCGTTACTTTTAGCATTAAGAAAATTATGTTTTAAGGTGCTTAAAAAACACAATCTGTTCCACTTGTTGATAATTTAAATACCATGACACTTCATTGAGAAAACCCCTTAGGCTAATCAAGAAATACACAAGAAAAAAGAATGTCCACTTAGTATTTTCTTTGTAAATTTGAGATATGGCATATGGCAGGATGTTACACTACATTTTAGTGCTTTTAGAAAAAAAAATGAATAGGAGTAATTAACACTAAAAATTGACCAGAAGCTTCAAGTTGGATTTTGCGCGCACACTAGGAGGCATTCTTAAAGAGGTATTGGCCCTCTTTGTACTCCCTCATCCTAAATAAGTAACGCATAAACAAATAATGGGAGAGGTACTACCAAAGTGTGAGAGGTACCTGAGATAGGTCTTGCTTTGCATTTCACTTCTGCTTTAGATGTTGCAACTCCTTTGTCCATCCATTTTGACCACAGAACTTCGCCCATTAGGAGGCATCCCCATGTTGTTTCACCATTGGTACAAGAAAGCTTGCTTGACCATTAGTCCATGATGACTTACCCTTTTTCCTCTAAGATAAAAAATAAAGGATTGTGGGCATACTTCATATACACATTCTCATGAACCATCTATCGGGTAGTGTAATCAATAACTTGAAGACATAGACAAGTAAGAAAAAATGCAACACACAACACTTCCCATGGAGATATTATTTTTAGTTTTTGTGCTAATTTATGCCAATAATAACCTATGGAGTAATCAGCGTGCTGAGTTCGAGAAACAGAATCAGCCCATGTTCTTTTGAAATAAGCAAATGGCAGGAAGTTAAATTTAAATTTATTTTTGGAGGGCACAAGAATCTAAAGATGAGAATTGCCTCTTTATTTCTGGCAACACATACAGTGTCACATATTCATTGATTCAGTAGGAGAAAAAATAGCTAAAGCATGCAAGCCACAGATTGTACCGTGTGCCTGGGTCAATTACGAGACACTAGCAAGCCAATATAAACACACACCGTTGAGATTTGTATGCGACGAATGAGTTCAGAAAGCATGTATCTATATTCAGTTTTCTCCATGACTATGGAGAAGCTGTAAAGCAAAGAAGAGGCGGAGGAGACAACCAGGCCAGGAGTTCCGAGCAAACGAGAGAGCTTCTTAAATCTCCGAGATTTCCTGCAAGCACATAGCTAGTAACGATAAAATTTACATGGACAAGAACCTTTTCAGTTTTTCAACGACATCAACAAATGAGAGTGCTTATGTACCAATACAACAAGCAATTCATCAACTGAGACATGACAACAGCTAATAATTAGGTAACAACCAACACATGAAGAAAAGCATGTATATTCACCAAGGTGAAGAGGTACGTGATATAGGTTTTGCCTTACACTTCACTACAGCTATGGTGTATGGCTTCCTCCCTTCCGTGCAAAGATTTTTGAAGGTGCAAAGCAGTAGCTACAACAGGCTGGCACCATTATGCAAACTTTTTACTTACATCTTGAAAAACAAAAGATGAGCAACTTGGTTCTTAAACTGAATGCTTATCAAAAAGTGAATTTGTCTAAGGAGGGAAAACATGCAGTGCATATCCTAAATGCACAACTAGAAAGGATAAAAACTAAATGGACATGAACCTTTCCAGTTTTTCAGTGAGATTGCTAATAGCACACCTAACGGTACCTCCTAAACTTTGAGCTAGCATAGAGAACAAAGCCATTTATTGCAACACAAAAACTGAATAAATTGGCATACTTGAAAGGAAAAAAAATAGCCTGCTGGATCTAGATTCTAAATAAATTATAAGCAAGTGAAATCAAGAAATAAATACCATGTATTCTTCACTTTTGATGACCAAAGTCAAGTCTTACCACAACTAATGGAGCAGTTAGTCCGGAGAAAAGGAGAGGATGATTCAGTTGCGACAAGAGAAGAGAGCAACAGCCGCTCTGCACATAGACAGAAGATGTTTGGTTATCTTGAAGCAAGAAACAAAGAGGGTTTCTTGAAATAAAAAAAGAGGATTGACAAAAGAGAGAAAAGAAAGAAAAAACAGGCATAGGGAAGGAGCAGAGTTACCGTGACGAGGTGCGAGACAAAGCGAGGCAGTGTAGTTGAGGTGGGGGCGGCGATGGGGATAGGGGAAGGGAGACCGGCTGTGGTCGTGGGGTGGCGGAGCTGGAGACCGGCGGTGAAGATGGGGGTCAGGTGGTGGAGACCAGCCATGGAGCTGGTGTGAGACGGCGCGATCTGGGGAATTTCGAGATAGGGTTTCGTCACGCGCGCAAGCAATTTTTTGGGCGCGAACATGGGTTTGGGTCTGACGGCCTGGTCTAAGTATTTTCCTGTGCGGCCCAACTCACAGGACAATATGTATGTTTTCCTCACGGGAAAATGGAACACCGTGGGGAAAAGTCTAGTTTCTGGTTAGTGTTGGTACGGCTAAAATCCTCACTGTTAGTGGCCCGAATATCACAAGGCTTGCTGGTACAAAAGGCTATCTTGCTCCAGGTAAAAATAAAATAGATCCTTTTCTGTATTATTTTCTAGACTTACATATGCGTCATATATGTTGCTTTTGCATATGTCATATGTGATGTATCCATGTGAACAATGACAATTAATTGCAACACTAATTAATTGACCTATATTTATTGCAGAGCTAGCGTACACAGAGAATGTGACGGAGAAATGTGATGTATATAGATTCAGAGTGCTTGTTATTGAGCTTTTTTTTGGGATCCCATCCAGGCGATTTGCTCTCATCTATCTACTTGACAACCAACAAGAATGATCTGTCTGAAGGATCTGCTGGACTCCAGGCTCGAGCTTCCGGGCGCTGAAACCGCTAGAGAAATATACAACGTGCTCAACGTTGCAGTTCGGTTCCTAGAGCCTAACCCATCACACGGACCAACAACACAGAGTGCTAGCTAGTAATGAGCTATCTTCTGGGAACCAAACATGTGAAGGTCATCATGTTGATTATCTACACGCCAACCTCACCATTCCCACATAGTAGTGCCTATGGCTACGGATGATGAATTGGTATCGTGTTGTGTGCAGTTTCTTCTATACTACATGTTGAACATGTGTACATGTACGTAGGTCTGGGTTTTGTATGCCGCATCTGTAGTGTCTCTCTCCATATGTATTTACTCGTATCTTGGGAGACAAGACACCGGTTGCACCCCTTGTACCTATATATATGTGTCTAGTGCACGATCAATCAATTATCGATGCACCAAATCATTCCCTACATGGTATCTATCGCAAGTCGATCTCCCCGCTTCCGCTAACCCTAACCCTAGCCGCCGCCCCACGCCGCCACCGCTACCCTCCCCGCCGCGCCGCCTACTCCACCCCGCCGCGCGCGCCCTCCCACCGCGCCGCCCGATCCAACCCGCCGCGCCGCCCTCCTGCCGCGCCGCCCCCTTCACCACCTCTTCACTGCCATGTCGTCCAACGCCTCCACCTACTCCAACCCCTTCGCCGTCGACCCCGCGGAAATCCGCGACATCAACGTCCATGCACACGTTCCTGTCATCCTTGACGCCTCCAACTCCACGTACTTCGCGTGGAAGACGTACTTCACGCTGCTCTTCCGCGAGAACAACCTCGTGGATCACGTGGATGGCACCGTTGACTCTAACGCCATGGTGGATGACGCCGAGTGGACTGCGATTGACGCCACCATCATCTGGTGGTTCTTCACCACCATCTCCAAGGACCTGTTCCACACGGTCGTGAGCGCCGGCGACGACGCCCGCGCCTTGTGGGTCAAGCTGAACGGCCTCTTCACCGACAACAAGCTTCAGCGCCGCGTTTTTTTGCAGCAGGAATTTTTTGACTGTCACCAGGATGAACAGTCCATTGATGACTATTGCCGCTGCCTGAAGACGCTGGCGGATGAGCTCCGCGATATTGGTGCCAAGGTTGATGACGACCTCCTCCTCAGCACGCTCACCGCCAACCTCAACGAGGACTTCGGCAACGCCGCCTCCAACCTCACCTTGATGCCGGAGCCCTCCTTCCCCAAGTTTGTGGCATACTTGCGGATGGTGGAGCGCCGGATGAAGGGGGTCAAGAAGCGCGTGCAGCATCACGCCCTCGCCGCCAGCACCTCCCGTGGCGCCCCGTCACCCGCCGCCCCACCCGCGCCGCGCCAGCAGCCGCCGCCCCCGCGCCTCCGGGGTACTTCCCCCTGCCGCCCGCACCCCCCGCCCCTCCCGCTGCCCCCCAGCAGCCGGGTGGCGGGCGCCGCGGCAACCGTCGCGGGGGCGGCCGCAAGCAGCAACAGGCGCCGGGGGGGGGGGGGGGGGGGCCTCGTCGGCACCAGCAGCAGGTCAACCCTCCGTGGACGTACGACACCAACCCGTGGACCGGCGTTGTCCACGCGTACTCGATGCCGGTCCCTCGGGCTCCCGCTCCGGGCATCCTTGGGCCTCGTCCAGCGAGCCATCAGGCCCTCTTCGCCGCGCAGAACGCCGCTCCCTACAGCGGCTACGGGGCCGCGCCTCCGCCCGCGCCCTCCTATGGGGCCGCGCCCGCCTACGGTGCCGGCACCGCCTGGCCTTCGGCGCCACCCCCGCACTGGCCTACGGCGGGTTTTACCCTCCTCAGGTGCCGCCGCCGTGGGACCCGGCCCTCCTCGCCGCCCTGCACTCCGCCCTGTCACCGAGTTCCTACGGTGGCGGTGGTGACTGGTACATGGACTCGGGCGCCACCGCTCACATGAGTGCTCATCCCGGTAACCTCACGTATGCCACTCCTGTTCATACTCCCACTCGCATCATCGTTGGCAACGGTTCCTCTTTACCCATTACACATGTCGGTCATATGCCATTTCCTTCTACTTCTACTCATGTTAACATGTCTAATGTTCTTGTGTCTCCCAACTTAGTCACTAATCTCGTTCCTGTTCGTCGTCTTGCTCGTGAGAATCCTATAACTGTTGAATTTGACGATATCGGCTTTTTTGTGAAGGACGCCCGTACACGGATGGTACTCCACCGATGTGACATCCCGGACGAGCTTTACCCGGTGCATCCCTCCGGCGCCACCACCACTCGTCGTCCCGCCTCCTTCGCCGCTGGTGTCGATCTTTGGCACGCCCGCCTCGGTCACCCCAACTCCACCGTTATGCGTCAGATTCATCAGAGCTTTTCTTTCTCATGTAATAAGGTTGACGACCACACTTGTGAGGCTTGCCGTCTTGGCAAGCACGTTCGTCTCCCCTTTAGCGAGTCTACAAACATTTCCACCTTTCCGTTTCAGTTATTGCATAGTGATGTTTGGACGTCCCCGGTTGCGAGCAACACGGGCTATCTATACTATTTGGTGATATTGGATGATTTTACTCATTATGTGTGGACATTTCCTCTTCGTCGCAAGTCTGACGCTCTTGCCACACTCACCGCCTTTTATTCCTATGTTACCACATAGTTCGGTCGTCCCATTCTCGCCTTGCAAACTGACAACGGCAAGGAGTTTGACAACGTCGCCGTCCGCAATCTTCTTGCGTCGCACGGCACCATTTTTTGCCTCACTTGTCCCTACACGTCACAACAGAATGGTCGCGCCGAGCGCATCCTTCGCACCATTAATGACTGTGTCCGCATGTTGCTCTTCCACTCCTACGTGCCTCCTCGGTTCTGGCCGGACGCGCTCGCAACCGCCAGCCTTCTCATTAACATTCGCCCATGTCGTTCGCGCTGGAACTACACTCCTCACCAGCTCCTCTTCGGTGCGGTTCCATCTTATGATGGTCTTCGCATTTTTGGGTGTCTCTGTTATCCTAGCACCGCGTCCACTGCTCCTCACAAACTCGCTCCCCGGTCGCTTCCATGCATCTTTCTTGGTTATCCTCCCAACACCAAAGGTTACCGCTGCTATGATCCAGTGTCCCACCGCGTTTTCACTTCGCGGCATGTGTACTTTGATGAGCTGGTGTTCCCGTTTCAGCAGGTACCGTCACCCCCGGCGTCTCCCGCGGCGCGGTCCGCCCCTGCCTCCTCCTTTGGCGGACCGACCAGCCGCACCCTGGGCTCGGCCCTGCCCGCGCTCCCCACGCCGGCGGCCCCCGTCGCCACGGCCCCCTCGGCAGCCCCTGTCGCCGCGGCCCCCTCGGCGGCCCCCGTCGCCGTGGCCCCTGCTGCGGCCCCCACCGTGGCCTCCTCGGCGTGTTGGAAATATGCCCTAGAGGCAATAATAAAATGGTTATTATTATATTTCCTTGTTCATGATAATTCTCTATTGTTCATGCTATAATTGTGTTATCCGGAAATCGTAATACATGTGTGAATACATAGACCACAACATGTCCCTAGTGAGCCTCTAGTTGACTAGCTCGTTGATCAACAGATAGTCATGGTTTCCTGACTATAGACATTGGATGTCATTGATAACGGGATCACATCATTAGGAGAATGATGTGATGGACAAGACCCAATCCTAAGCATAGCACAAGGTCGTGTAGTTCGTTTGCTAGAGCTTTTCCAAATGTCAAGTATCATTTCCTTAGACCATGAGATTGTGCAACTCCCGGATACCATAGGAGTGCTTTGGGTCTGCCAAACGTCACAACGTAACTTGGTGGCTATAAAGGTGCACTACGGGTATCTCCGAAAGTGTCTGTTGGGTTGGCACGAATCGAGACTGGGATTTGTCACTCCGTATGACGGAGAGGTATCTTTGGGCCCACTCGGTAATGCATCATCACAATGAGCTCAATGTGACCAAGTGTTTGGTCACGGGATCATGCATTACGGTACGAGTAAAGTGACTTGCCGGTAACGATATTGAACAAGGTATTGGGATACCGACGATCGAATCTCGGGCAAGTAACGTACCGATTGACAAAGGGAATTGTATACGGGATTGATTGAATCCTCGACATCGTGGTTCATCCGATGAGATCATCGTGGAACATGTGGGAGCCAACATGGATATCCAGATCCCGCTGTTGATTACTGACCAGAGAGTCGTCTCGGTCATGTCTGCATGTCTCCCGAACCCGTAGGGTCTACACACTTAAGGTTCGGTGACGCTAGGGTTGTAGAGATATTAGTATGCGGAAATTCGAAAGTTGTTCGGAGTCCCGGATGAGATCCCGGACGTCACGAGGAGTTCCGGAATGGTCCGGAGGTGAAGAATTGTATATAGGAAGTCCAGTTTCGGCCACCGGGAAAGTTTCGGGGTCACCGGTATTGTACCGGGACCACCGGAAGGGTCTCGGGGGGTCCACCGGGTGGAGCCACCTATCCCGGAGGGCCCCATGGGCTGAAGTGGGAGGGGAACCAGCCCCTGGTGGGCTGGTGCGCCCCCCTTGGGCCTCCTCCTGCGCCTAGGGTTGGAAACTCTAGGGGTGGGGGGCGCTCCACTTGGCTTGGGGGGCAAGCCACCCCTTGGCCGCCGCCCCCCCTTGGAGATTGGATCTCCTAGGGCCGGCGCCCCCCCCAGGGGCCCTATATAAAGAGGGGGAGGGAGGGCAGCCGCACCCAAGCCCCTGGCGCCTCCCTCTCCCTCCCGTGACACCTCTCCCTCTTGCTGAGCTTGGCGAAGCCCTGCCGAGATCCGCGCTGCTTCCACCACCACGCCGTCGTGCTGCCGGGACTAAAGGGGGTCATTGGTCCCGGTTCGTGGCACCAACTGGGACCAAAGGCCTTTAGTCCCGGTTGGTGCCATGAACCGGGACCAATGAGTTCCCTATATATACCCCATCGCCATAGCAGAGCACTCCACAGTGCTCTGTTTTTTCTGGCCGGCGAGGGGAGGGCATCTGGGTGCTCTAGCTCACCTCCTATGCACATCAGGTGTTCGATGAAATGTCTGAGCCACACTAGTTAATCTTTCTCCTCTCGAAACTCGACCTCCGAGCTCCATTTTCCCCGAGATTTGTCTAGGTTTAGCGGTCCGTCACGTCCCGTCCCCGTCTTCACCACCGTCGATCGCCCGCGCCGATCTCGTCGCCAGCACCACCGTGGTGAGCCTCTTGTTCTTATCTTCTTTCTGAAAGGAAAAAAATTCTTACTTTAGATAGATACTTGTCTAATTTTGTTACTTTTATTATTCCTTCTTATTACATAGTGCGATGGTTTTGGTATCCGCCCCCGTCGGCCCTCGTCCTGTCTATGATTCGGATGTGGTATATATTATCTTTTCATAACTATTTGGTTCATTTATTGTTTATGACAAATATGCCGACCAACGTGACATAGATTTTATTTATCTAGGAGGTGGTTGAACCGGAAATTCTAACCGACCTATTATCGAGAGGTTAAATTTAGTTGAAGAAGAAAACAATTACTTGAAGGAAAAAATAAAAAAATTGAGGAGGAGGAGATGATATTGGAGTTGCATGTTGCAGATATCGTCGATGATCACAAGATCAAGATGGATGCAATGCGCTTGAAGATTAGAAAGATTAGAAAATATGCCATTCATACCGAGGCTTGGTATCATTATGCCGTTGGATCAATTGTTACCTTGGTTGCGATTATGATCGCATTTGTTTTTGCGTTGAAATGTTTTACATAGTTTCAATGTATGGTTTAATTAATTAGATGCTCTGGAGAGCTATATATATGTTGTTAGATGAGAACTATGTATCTACTTTGGTTTTAATGTGATGATGAACTTCTATTAATTTGGTCACTTAATTATCTATTCATGATGTTCTGTAATGGTTTTTGACACACTTAATTATATATAATGCACGCAGATGAACCGGCAATGGATGTACGGTGACAGACACACCTCCGAGTACATTAAGGGCGTGCATGATTTTCTCGAAGTGGCTGAGGCAAACAAGCAGAATGGTTTTATGTGTTATCCATGCCCTATATGTGGGAATACGAAGTCTTACTCTGACCGGAAAATCCTTCACACCCACCTGCTTTACAAGTGTTTCATGCCACACTATAATGTTTGGACGAGGCATGGAGAAATAGGGGTTATGATGGAAGACGGCGAAGAAGAAGAGGACGATGACAACTATGTGCCCCCTGAATACGGTGATGCTGCAATGGGGGAAGCTGCTGAAGATCAAGAGGAACCAGACGATGTGCCCAATGATGCTGCAAGGGGGGAAGCTGCTGAAGATCAAGAGGAACCAGTGCCCGATGATGATGATCTCCGCCGGGTCATTGTCGATGCAAGGACGCAATGCGAAAGTCAAAAGGAGAAGCTGAAGTTCGATCGCATGTTAGAGGATCACAAAAAAGGGTTGTACCCCAATTGCGAAGATGGCAACACAAAGCTCGGTACCGTACTGGAATTGCTGCAGTGGAAGGCAGAGAATGTTGTGCCTGACAAAGGATTTGAGAAGCTATTGAAAATATTGAAGAAGAAGCTTCCAAAGGATAACGAATTGCCCGACAGTACATACGCAGCAAAGAAGGTCATATGCCCTCTAGGATTGGAGGTGCAGAAGATACATGCATGCCCTAATGACTGCATCCTCTACCGCGGTGCGTACAAGGATCTGAACACATGCCCGGTATGCGGTGCATTGCGGTATAAGATTAGACGAGATGACCCTGGTGATGTTGACGGCGAGCCCCCCAGGAAGAGGGTTCCTGCGAAGGTGATGTGGTATGCTCCTATAATACCATGGTTGAAACGTCTGTTCAGAAACGAAGAGCATGCCAAGTTGATGCGATGGCACAGTGAGGACCGTAAGAAAGACGGGAAGTTGAGAGCACCCGCTGACGGGTCGTAGTGGAGAAAAATCGAGAGAGAAAGTACTAGGCTGAGTTTGCAGCTGACCCAAGGAACGTATGGTTTGGTTTAAGCGCGGATGGCATTAAGCCTTTCGGGGAGCAGAGCAGCAATCACAGCACCTGGCCCGTGACTCTATGTACGTATAACCTTCCTCCTTGGATGTGCATGAAGCGGAAGTTCATTATGATGCCAGTTCTCATCCAAGGCCCTAAGCAACCCGGCAACGACATTGATGTGTACCTAAGGGCATTTAGTTGAAGAACTTTTACAGCTGTGGAATGGAAACGGTGTACGTACGTGGGATGAGCACAAACAGGAGGAATTTAACCTGCACGCGTTGCTGTTTGTAACCATCAACGATTGGCCCGCTCCCAGTAACCTTTCAGGACAGACAAACAAGGGATACCACGCATGCACGCACTGTTTAGATGACACTGAAAGTATATACCTGGACAAATGCAGGAAGAATGTGTACCCGGGCCATCGTCGATTTCTTCTGACCAACCATCAATGTCGAAAGAAAGGCAAGCATTACAAAGGCGAGGCAGGTCACCGGAAGAAGCCCGCCATGCGTACCGGTGATCACGTACTTGCTATGGTCAATGATTTACACGTAATCTTTGGAAAGGGTCCCGGCGGACTAGCTGTTCTGAATGACGCTGAGGGACACGCACCCATGTGGAAGAAGAAATCTATATTTTGGGACCTACCCTACTGGAAAGAGCTAGAGGTCCGCTCTTCAGTCGACGTGATGCACGTGACGAAGAACCTTTGCGTGAACCTGCTAGGCTTCTTGGGCGTGTATGGGAAGACAAAAGATACACCTGAGGCACGGGAGGACCTGCAACGTTTGCACGAAAAAGACGGCAATGCCTCCGAAGCAGTATGAAGGTCCTGCCAGCTACGCTCTTAAGAAAGAAGAGAAAGAAATCTTCTTTGAATGCCTGCTCAGTATGAAGGTCCCGACTGGCTTCTCGTCGAATATAAAGGGAATAATAAATATGCCAGAGAAAAAGTTCCAGAACCTAAAGTCTCATGACTACCACGTGATTATGACGCAACTGCTTCCGGTTGCATTGAGGGGGCTTCTACCGGAAAACGTCCGATTAGCCATTGTGAAGCTATGCATTCCTCGATGCAATCTCTCAGAAGGTGATCGATCCAGAAATCATACCAAGGCTAAGGAGTGATGTGGCGCAATGTCTTGTCAGTTTCGAGCTGGTGTTCCCACCATCCTTCTTCAATATCATGACGCACGTCCTAGTTCATCTAGTCGACGAGATTGTCATTCTGGGGCCCGTATTTCTACACAATATGTTCCCCTTTGAGAGGTTCATGGGAGTCCTAAAGAAATATGTCCGTAACCGCGCTAGGGCAGAAGGAAGCATCTCCATGGGCCATCAAATAGAGGATGTCATTGGGTTTTGTGTTGACTTCATTCCTGGCCTTAAGAAGATAGGTCTCCCTAAATCGCGGTATGAGGGGAGACTGACTGGAAAAGGCACGCTTGGAGGGGACTCAATAATATGCAGGGACGGATATTCTTGGTCTCAAGCACACTACACAGTTCTACAGAACTCTACCTTGGTGACCCCGTATGTCGATGAATACAAGAATAGTCTACGCTCCAAACACCCGGAGCAGTGTGACGACTGGATTACATGTGAACACATCAGGACTTTCAGCAGTTGGTTGGAAACACGTCTTAGAGGTGACTCCACTGTTTGTGATGAGTTGTACTCGTTCTCTAGGGGACCATCTTCGACTGTATTGACTTACAAAGGATACGAGATAAATGGGAATACATTTTACATGATCGCCCAAGATCAAAAGAGCACCAACCAAAACAGCGGTGTCCGCTTTGATGCAGCAAGCGAGAGGGGGAAAGGACACATATTATGGTTACATAATGGACATATGGGAACTTGACTACGGACATGATTTTAAGGTCCCTTTGTTTAAGTGAAAATGGGTCAATCTGTCAGGAGGCGGGGTACAGGTAGACCCACAGTACGGAATGACAACAGTGGATCTGAACAATCTTGGGTACACTGACGAACCGTTCGTCCTAGCCAATGATGTGGCACAGGTTATCTATGTGAAGGACATGTCTACCAGACCGAGAAAAAGAAAAGATAAGGAAGCGAATACATCATACGATGAGCCAAAGCGCCACATAGTTCTTTCAGGAAAAAGGGACATTGTGGGAGTGGAGGGCAAGACAGACATGTCTGAAGATTATGAAAAGTTTCATGAAATTCCTCCCTTCAAAGTCAAGGCTGACCCAAGCATCCTGATAAACGATGAAGATTATCCATGGTTACGGCGCAATAAGCAAATGACACAAGCGAAGAAAAAGTGAAGACTTTCTCCCGCAACTATTATGATGACACCATGCCAACTTTGTAACAGACGAGTATGATACCATTGTCCGTTTTGTACACGAAGTGCATCTAGTTTTTGCCGTAACCCTCTCAACTTTCTTGCACATGCTATGTGGATGAAATGATGATACCATGCCAACTTTCAACCTTTTCAGAGTTCATTTGAAATGCTTTTCAATTTTAGGGTCTTATAGCTCAAAATAATTAGTAAATGCATGAAAAATAACAAATGAAGTCAGAAAGGGTTGAAAATTGATGATGTGGCTTTAAATGGTGCATTTTGAACACACAAAAAGTCAGGAGTTCAAATAAGTATAAAAAAATGAAATCCCTTTGTAACAGACGAGTTTCCGTATGAAATCCTGATACTTCGAAAGAGATTGTCCGTTTTGTACACGAAGTGCATCTAGTTTTTGCCGTAACCCTCTCAACTTTATTGCACATGCTATGTGGATGAAATGATGATACCATGCCAACTTTCAACCTTTTCAGAGTTCATTTGAAATGCTTTTCAATTTTAGGGTCATATAGCTCAAAATAATCAGTAAATGCATGAAAAATAACAAATAAAATAAATAAGTAATTAGAAACAAAATAATATAAACTTTAATAAAATATATAAGTAGAAACAAAATAAAATAAACTTTAATAACATAAATAAAATTTATGAAACTAAACTTATCAAAGTATTTTCTGTTCAAAACATTATAAGCAACCTCTAGTATTATTGAAACTAAAATTATATAAAATTGATGCAACTAAAATTATCGAAGTATTTTCTGTTCAAAATCATTGAAAGCAAAAATAAGTTTCATAAAGAACTTTTTTTGTTAGAAACTTTAATAGCAAAAAGAATTATCATAAAATAAAATAAATAAGTAATTAGAAACAAAATAAAATAAAATAAATAAGTTTTTTGTTGTAAGTAGAAACAAAAAAATAAATAAAGCAAAAAATAAAACAAAAAAATAGGCAAAAAAATTATGCCACTTACTGGGCCACCACGGCCTGAATACGACTAGAAACCCATCCATGGGCCTGGATTCAGGCCCGCAGAAGGCCCAGTAGGCCCACAGGCATGTACAGAGAGGTTAGGCCCGTAAGCCTGCTTTAGAGAGGAGCTCGACAGCTCAGGCGCACCGCACCTTATAAACAGGTGCGGCTCTCTCTCAGCTAGCAAGGTGGGACTAAACTCCCACCACCACGCCGCTGTGCAAGGCCATTGGTCCCGGTTGGTGGCACGAACCGGGACCAATGCCACCCTTTGGTCCCGGTTCGCGGCACCAACCGGGACCAATGCCCCCCCTTTAGCCCCGGTTGGTGCCACCAACCGGGACCAAAGGCCGCCGCTTCCCGCCCTTTGGGCTGCTGAAAAGAGGCCTTTGGTCCCGGTTGGTGGCACCAACCGGGACTAATGCGCACCTTTAGTCCCGGTTGGTGCCACGAACCGGGACTAAAGGCTTTGCTATATAAGTTCACACTTAGGAAATTTTCACTCTCACCTTGCAGTTGCCGCCCCGACGACGCCGACGCCGCCAGGCTGCCCCGACGCCGCCCGCCACCCCCGCCGTCGCCCGTGCCCGTCGTCGCCGTCGCCCGCGCCCTCGCCGTCGCCCGTCGTTGCCCGCGCCCTCGCCGTCAGCCGCGCCCCTGCCCCGACGCGCGCCGCCCCGGCCCGTCCCCGTCGTCGTCGTCGCCCTGCCCCGCCCTTCGCCGCCGTCGCCCCCTACCCCGAGCGCGCGCCCACTGCCCCGTCGCCATCCTCGCCGCCGACCCCGCGGTCCTCCTCACCTTGGTCCGGCCGGCGCCCTTTTTTCATATATATGCTTGTTTTTTTTTCATATATATGCTTGTTTTTTTATATATATGATGATATGTTCATGTATGAGTATATGTATGTATATATGTTCTCTGTGTATATATATGTTCATGTATATATGCAAAAGATAGATTTTCAGAAAAGTTAGGATTTTTTCTGTTCATAGATTTTTTTGGTGATATTAATTATTGTAGAATATGCAAATGTTTGTATATTCATATGAACAATGCATTAGGCAAAACCTTTACTTTTTTCGAAATTTTCTATTTGAACATTTTTTTATGAATGAGAGGAAAAAGGAAAATAAGAAGAGGAAGAAAGGAGAAGAAGAGGAGAGGAAGAAGAGGAGAAATAAATAAGAAGAGGAAAAAAGAAGAAAAGAAGAGGAGAAGAAGAAAGGAATAGAGGAGAGAAGAAGAAAAAAAAATTTCTTCTTCTCTCCTCTATTCCTTTCTTCTTCTCCTCTTCTTTTCTTCTTTTTTTTCTTCAATCTTCTCCTCTATTCCTTTTCTTCTTCTCCTCTTTTTATTTCTTCTTCGTTTTCTTATGTTTTATCGGGTCTGTCGTCGTCGATATACCCCTCTCCCGATAACTTCAACACGAGGGGGGGTCGATATACCCCCTCCCCGATAATATTATTTTCCCATGTACGTATGTCGTCGTTGTCGATATAACCCCCTCCCGATAACTTCAACACGTGGGGGGGGTCGATATACCCCCTCCCCGATAACATTATTTTTCCATGTATGTATGTCGTCGTTGTCGATATATATAACTCCCTCCCAGATAACTTCGACATGATGGACGGTCGATATTTATACCCCCTCTGGACCGTGATAACTTATACCACGGGAGCACCCCCCGGCCCTCTCGCTCGACCAAAACTCTCGAGGACACCCAAACCCTAGAAAAAAACGATGTCGGTCTCCTACCCCCTCCCGCGGCGCCCCTACCCTTGAAGCGTTGCCGAGGCCACCCCAAACCCGGAATAAGCTAGGTCTACGTTTGCACTAATATATCCACCTGCTGTCATGTTTGTGTAATAATTGCCATGTTGTAATATTTGCAGAAACAATGGAGCATGGACGAGACGAGCAAGCAGAAGAGGTGTTGGGGACATAATCTTAGCCGGAGGTGATATCTTGTCGTATCTTAACGAAAATGATGGTCTGGAAGAACAGGGTGAAGAAGCAGGCTACGGTGATCGAAGAGCGGAGGCGGAAAGACATGATTATGATGGCTCCGGTGACCCAATGCTGGTGCAAGAAGGAGCCCGTGGTGACGGCTCCGGTGACCGAACAGAGTCCGGCCAGGTAAATATATTAGTTAAGCCTGTGCTGACTAGCTAATTGATGCATTCATTGTTTTGGTATGTAGACATATTAATTAACACTCGTCTTTCTTCTTTTTTCTAGCCCTCCGGATCGAGCACAACTGCGGTAAAGAGACGAGGCCCGAAGAGAAAGTTGCGCTTGGATGAAAGGTTTGAGATCACAGCAATCGCGCGCGACGGCCAACCGATTGAACCCATCCGGACAAAGGATGCATTTGTTGCTCAGTGCGGGGTTCTAGTTAGGGACAAGATCCCGATCAGCATCTAACAATGGTATAAGCCTAAGAAGGAAGACCCTGAGGTGTCTTATGTCAATGATATGCAGAAAGATGATCTTTGGACTGAGCTGAAGGCAAATTTCACCCTATCGCCAGAGGAGGATCCGGAGAAGCTAGTTAAAGAGCAATTAATCAAGTCTCATGCTCTTAAGAAGATGGCAGACCTATTCAGGAGGTGGAAGAATGAGCTAAAAACGTTTGTCGACAAAGAAGAGACACCAGAATTCATCGGCCGGTATGAGAAGATCAGAGATCACTGGCCCGCATTTGTGGCCCACAAGACATCGGAAAAGAGTAAGAAGATGTCAGCGACAAACAAGAAGAATGCTGCGAAGAAGAAGCTTCACCATCGCACAGGGTCAGGTGGCTACCTCAAAGCCCGACCTAAGTGGGCCAAGGCTGAGAATGATTTGCTTGAAAAAGGGATCGAACCACAGACAATGAACTGGACAGACCGTTGCCGGACTTGGTTCTTCGGGGCTAGCAGAACCTTGGACCCTGTATCAGGGAGGTGCGTTTGGACGAACGAGCTTTTGAGAATACCAGTCAAGAAGATTCAGCAATATATCGATGCAGCGCAGGAAGGGACGTTCGTTCCAGACAGAGAGAACGACGAGCTCACAATGGCCCTCGGGAATCCTGAGCAGCCTGGACGGACACGAGGCACGCCAGGCTCCGTTCCGTGGAAGGCTGGTTTTCCGGACGCAGGCGGTTACAAAAGCCAGGAGAGGAGGAAAAAAATGCAGCAGACCCAAATTCAGAAGCTGCACGAAAGGGTTCAAGCGCTAGAGGAACGAGACGGCAATCGACATGCCGAAACTACCCCCGAAGCTACCCCGCCATCTCAGCGGAGAAGCAGCGTGGCTTCCACCGAGCTGCTTCAGCCGGAGCATGTCTTGATGGCTCCTGCTAGCTACCCCGTGGATGCTATCACGGAGTCTCAACATTGCCACCTTATGGCGCAATGGCAGAACTTCAAAGTCAAGGCAGCTGTTGGCTCTGTTTTACCTCCTGAACCCGGCGCAACCTACCACTCCCGGCCGATTCCAGAAGGATATGCTAGGGTGATGGTGGATGAAATAACGGAGGGATTTGAGGACCTCCAGCTTGACCACCCTACCGGTGAAGGGGAGACTCGGCTGGGTTTAGCTCTGAAGACTCCGTGCCTATGGCGGAAGGAGCTCATTAACCTTCTGAACTGGACGCCTCCGGCGAGTAAGGGCACTCTGCCGCCGCCTCCTCCTCCGGCGAGTGATCAGGGCACTCAGCCTCCTTCTCCGGCGCGTGGCGGCACTCTGCCTCCTCCTCCGGCGAGTGATCAGGGCACTCATCAGCCTCCTTCTCCGGCGCGTGGCGGCACTCCGCCTCCTTCTCCGCCCGCGCCGGCATGCCAGAGCAGCCAGCCTCATCCTTCTCTGCCTCGTCAGCAAGGGTGGAAGAGACCCGCCGCCGCTCCGGCTGCTCCGGCGCGTCGTAGTCCTTCTCCTCCGCCTCATAAGCAAGGAAAGAAGACAGCCGCAGCCGCTCCGTCTGCTCTGCCGGCGTCTAGCAGTACAGCTGCCAGAGGCGGGAGGCAATACAGATTCGGTCCTTCTTTGAAGACTCCAGAGAAGTTACCATACGAGAGGACCGAGGAGAAGAACGCGAAGATCGTGCGAGCCGAAGTGAAGAACTTCTTTGAAGGGGTGAAAGCAAAGAAACATCCACCTCCGGAGGAGAAGGTAGATCCGGTGAAAGCGAAGCGCACTCTAGATGCCCTGACAAAACCACCAAAGTCTCCGCCGAAAGGCAACTACGAGCGCATTATTGCAAAGACATTTGTCGAAGCGGAGTGGTCGGGAAGTACTGTCAGTGATCAAAGGTTAAAAGAACGACGAGCTGGGAAAAAAATTGCCCAGCTGGGCGAACAAGTGAACCAATCGTGCCCCCCGCTCAAGGTGTCTAAAGACATCGTCGCTAATGATCCGAGGATGGTGGCCGGTTATAGCAATCTTGGAGATTACCTGCCCGACGATATACATTATAAAATCATGGAGGTGGACGAACACAAATACCATTACGGGAAGCCTCTCGTCAAAGATGAAAGATCTCTAACAACAATGATGCGAAGATTACATGATTGGTACATGAAAACCTGCAGAGAGTCTGATGGGATGAATACTTTGACGCTGAGAGTTAAACCGGACCATGACCTCGTTGGAATTGAACTGCTGAATGTTCCATTTGAGGAGTTCTTCCAGTTTTTCAATCAAAAGGCCCTCGATAAATCAACGATCACTTGCTACTATCTATAAGTAGTACTACTTCTGTCATTAAGTCTCTCTATATAGGTCAGCTCTTTCATTGCATGTATTTATAATTATCCTCGCTATTATGCAGATTGAAGATCGCCGAATTGAAGAAAAGACAAATCGGTGATATTGGGTTCATTAACACAAATCTCATAGATGCATATACGGTTGAAAAACATCCAAAAGAAGCCGAGGCCAACTTGCTACGATCGTTGGTATTAAATCAAAACAAAGATATAATACTCTTTCCTTACAACTTCAAGTGAGTATTACTATCTTGTGCATATTCGGTTTCCCTTATTAGTCCAGGTTATGGTAATGTAATTGATGACTTATGCATGCATGCGCAGCTTCCACTATATTCTCCTAGAGATTAAGCTTGAGCAGGGAGTGGTAACCGTCTTAGACTCGAGACGAAAAGATCCCCAGGACTATGCGGACATGACTCAAATGCTCGAGAAGTAAGTTAAATCGATCATTATCCACCATATCAGCAACTTTGTTCATTTCCTGATATCAAGTAATTGTTTTCTTTGTCTGGCAGGGTTTGGAGAAAATTCACCACAAAAGCTTCGGGACTGCCGAAGAAGCTGCAATTTAGACACCCGAAAGTAAGTACTACAGTAGCATGTTCCGCACATCTCCTAGTGATTCAAGCGCTAGTTTCATCAATACCATTTAGCATGCTTGTTTATCAGTTAGATTGACCTCTATTTCTTGTAAAGTGGTTGTGGCAGGAACAAGGGAATGATTTCTGTGGATACTACGTTTGCGAGTCTATCCGCCACACGACCTGTGAGCGGGGCTACTCTGACGAACAATATGAAGTGCGTAAGCAATAATATTCACAATTTTATTTTATTACCATCATTTGTGTCGAGTTTCATTTATTCATATATATATGTATTGACCCCCTTCTTCAAATTAGATGTTTCGGATGCGGGATGAACTCCTAGCAGAAGATCGTATGCGAGCAATTCAAGAGGAATTGGCGGCATTCTTCCTTGACCACGTGATCGCTGAAAATGGAGAATACTATGTGGACCCTGTGTTCTTACAATTTAATTAGGAGATTATATTGTAAGAGATAATTATTGTATATATGTAGCCGGTAGTGTCAGATAGATATACAAGAATTTGTTGTTCGACCAATCTCTCGGAGAAGGAGAGGTGGTCGATATCACTTCTCTCTGCATGCATATGTTCATGACGATCTTCTGTTTCCTTCATTTGCTTACTAGCTAGCGTGTCTAGTCCTCTCCATACGTATATAGTACGTAGCGTCGACCAAGCACGGAGATAAGAGAGGACACTTCTCTCTATTAATTAGCTAGCTAACACAATATATGAAACACCTAAATTAACCCCCCAACCCCCCCTTCAAAAAAAAACAAAAACCCCAGCCCCTGAAATGCTGACGCGTGGATGCCTATTGGTCCCAGTTGGTGACACCAACCGGGACAAAAGGCCCTGCCTATTAGTCCCGGTTGGTGACACCAACCGGGACCAAAGGACCCCTTGCCTGGGCTGGCAGCAGCGGCCACGTGGAGGACCTTCTGTCCCGGTTCGTGTAAGAACTGGGACTAAAGGGTTAGGGCTTTAGTAACGGCCCTTTAGTCCCGGTTCGAAAACCGGGACAAAAGGCCCTTACGAACCGGGGTAAAAACCCCTTTTCCTACTAGTGAAGGATTTGGGGGATCTCCACTACTTCCTCGGCATCGAGGTTGTGCGCTGGGCTACTGGCTTCTTCTTGCATCAGCAGAAGTACGCCTACGAGCTTCTAGAGCGAGCGGGCATGCTTAACTGCAAGCCTGCTCCTACGCCTGTCGACACGAAGGCTAAGGTGTCCGCCGTCGAGGGCTCTCCGGCGTCCGACGCTCCCTTCAACCACTCCATCGTCGGTGCGCTTCAGTACCTTACACTGACGCGTCCGGACATTCAGTACGCTGTCCAGCAGTGCCGCAATGAAAAAAATAGCGTGCTACAGAAAATAGCGCCGCCCCTGAAAATATGCTATTAGCGTGCTATAGCGCGCTATAGCGTGCTATTAGCGAGGCATTGTACATTGATTTATTCAGCGAGACAATTCTCTACATGCTATAGCGTGCTATTAGCGACGTTATAGCGCGCTATTTTTTCAGTGCCAGCAGGTGTGCCTTCGTATGCATGCTCCTCGTGATACTCATTGGGCTCTGGTGAAACGTATCCTTCGGTACATACGTGGCACCACAGCTATGGGTCTCACCCTGACGGCATCACCTGACACGAGCCTTGTCGCCTACTCCGACGCCGACTGGGCTGGGTGTCCCGACACTCGCCGCTCCACTTCCGGCTACTGCGTCTACCTTGGGCCCTCTCTGATTTCGTGGTCGTCTAAACAACAGCCCACGGTCTCACGATCGAGTGCCGAGGCCGAGTACAGGGTCGTGGCCAACGCCGTTGCGGAGTGCTCTTGGCTACGACAGCTACTTCAGGAGTTGCTATGCAAGGTTACCAAGCCGACACTTGTTTACTGCGACAACGTCTCCGCGGTGTATCTCGCTGCCAACCCTGTCCATCACCGACGGACGAAGCATATCGAGCTCGACATTCACTTTGTCAGGGAGCACGTCGCACTTGGTCGTGTTCGAGTTCTCCATGTGCCCACCGATCAGCAGTTCACCGATGTCATGACGAAGGGACTACCCACCTCGACGTTTGAGGGCTTTCGGTTCAGTCTCTGCGTCACCGGCGACGCTTCGACTACGGGGGGTGTTGAACATGTGTACATATACGTAGGTCTGGGTTTTGTATGCCGCATCTGTAGTGTCTCTCTCCCTCTGTATTTACTTGTATCTTGGGAGACAAGACACCGGTCGCACCCCTTATACCTATATATATGTGCCTAGTGCACGATCAATCAATTATCGATGCACCAAATCATTCTCTACACTACCTACAATACTTGATTCAAATTTGTTTAACTGGTAAGAAAAGTAGAGCTCCGGCACTACATATCTAGTAGTAAACTTGTATCAATGGATGTATCTTATTACTGATACGCTTCTTTTGTTAAACGATAACGCTTAGAGTTATTATTCCGCTGTAATAATCGGTGTGATGTAAACCGATCTCGTTTATCTCTTTCTTGTAGATCTATTCCGTAACAATCGTTGTTTTTAATTGTTGGCCGTTCGGCCTCTATATTAACACGAAGGCATGCGGACGTAAAGGCATTGTTTCAACCAAGCTACCTAGTCTTCTTATACAGTATCAGAGCTAGACCCCGCCGACATATCCATGACTGGCTCCTCCTCTGCCGTCGCCCTCGCCAACTCCCCCTTCGCCCATGCTATCACCGAGAAACCGACGAAGGGGAACCACATTTTTGACGTGTTGTATGATTTCTGACGTGGCTAGCCTATCAGCTGCAAGCATGGTTGCCCAGAAAATCGACGATCTCCTCCTGTACTCCAGTGGCCAGTGGGTAAGCTGCACGAACCCTGTGATCAGCTGGAAGCCATCGAGCGATAGCATCCTGCAGACCGCGTTGCACTCCATGGTGACATCCAGCTTAGTGGCCGGTCGGCGGTGTAACCATTACATGACTGAAATTGTGACTAGCTTTGCCAAGGTACGATTGATTAATGTTCCATCCTTTTTCCTTGATAGGTGTTGTGCAACAATACATTTCTTTAATCTTCAAATTAGGTACGAGCATGTCTTGAAGAAATTTTGATTTCTTAGACTATTTTTTTATTTGACCTACAGAAATGATCCCTTGTTTTGTGTTGATGGGTGAAGGAGCCCCGCCCACAACTCCAGTGACTTCTCGCCCCAATCTGCCCCTTCCTGCTGCCTCTGCGAGATGGGTTGGTATTTTCTGCATGAGTACTTTTCTGCTTGTGGTGACATTTTCGTAATCCTTTACTTTGGGTTTGGAATTTTTTTTTTTGGTTTCATGGCTGTTGTCGCAGGATTACGATTGACTTCAAGCCGAAGATTTGAACCATGCGATGGACTACCAGCCACGTTGTCACATCTTAGCGTGCTGCATGCAAACTAAACACATAGCCTCATACAGGAACTTAACTTAACTGGTCCGCGTCCATCTTCACACTGATATTCATCTTCTCATCGGTTGCTTGTACACGGGGAGACACATCTCTTTCACCCGCCACATCTTCACATCTTCTTGTTGCCGTCGATGCCATATCTTATCGAACGACACCTCCTGTCTAGCAGCAACACAACTCGCCATATACGTGCAACTCACCTTTACCGTATGATGAACTCGTTGGAACTTCTTGATCACGAACGGAAATGCAAGGCACAATTTCCTTTTCCATCCGCTCTCCACTCTCAATTCTCTTCCGTCAGTGACGCATCTCAAGTGTAGCAGACGACTCACACCACCGAATTCTTGGACGCACCTTACAAGAACTCATATGCACACCTTGACGATGGCTTGCAAATTTGCCGTCCTCACCTTGCTCTCCCCGGCGATGATCTCGATGATTTCCTTGGTGTCGCAACTTCGGCATCTCCATAGCTATCAATGATCACCAACGCCTTGTCGACGACAGCCTATCGCCGTCCTCCAGGTCGTTCCGCCGACTGAGAATCACCCGTCGCTTCACTTGCGACAACACCCTCACCGCCTTCTCGTCGCCGCTCCGCCGAACAAGAACCGCCTGACCGTCAACGTCGCTGCACCACCCAGCGACTATATCGCCCGCTCCTCCTCGTCGTTGTACCACCCAACGACTATATGGCTCATCCTTCCTCATTGTTGCACCATCCAACGATTATATCGCCTGCCCCGAGGCGCTGGTCGGTCGCCATCCCGGGGCAAGCAAAGCTTCACCCCGACCTTGCTCTAGATACCAATTATTGGAAATTCGACCTCAGGATAGATCACATCAAAATAGCACGAACGCACGTGCACAAAAACTGACAGCCAAGGGCCCTTGTCGTGTCCTCTTTTCCCTCTCTTTATTTTCTTGTTTTTCTGACGTACAATCTGTTACAAAACTTGCAGCATGCTGTGTATATATACACACACAACCAGTCGACCCTAGCCGCACGCGAAGTCCACCTCTAAACCTAGCCACGTACAGACTCCTAGTCCTTGTACGACTAGAACATGGACTCTCAGCATTGAACCTTGTACTTGTGTTTGTTTTTGTTTTTCACACACACATGCTATTCTTGTGTTTGTTTTTCGTCTTGGGCTTGTTGAGTTGTGCCCTCAGCATTGAACCTTGTACTCGCGTTGGGGTGAGCCCCTTGTGTGTGTGTGTTTTGTATAAACTATGTTGAATGTTTGGCTCGGGCGTTTTGCTTTATAATATAAAGCGGGGCGAAAACCTTTTTCGGTAAACATGGACAATCACGTACGTACGGAGTACTACTACTTAAACTTCCCCGCAAAAAAAAAAGGAGTACTAGTTAAACTAATCAACCGGCAATTGCAAGCTTAATCACTCTAGTACTAATCCTAACCGAACAGAACTAGCATGCCTAATTAACTAGCATGGCATAAACAAATTTGTTTGGATTAAGCTAACAAAACCATCTCAAACTGCTACAAATCCTGACTCCTTCCTGACTATGGTTGGTGCCTTGGAACTTCATTGCCACTCTGAAAACGTCAACTGCTCCACCTTGCCGTCTCCCTCTCCATTCACAGCCTATTCTTCATCTTCATCCACCCCTTCACAGCTAGCTAGCAACGTTTTCTGGATAGGACCGACGCTCGAGACTTCCAAGCAGACCTTCTCTCTTGCCATTTCAAGATGCTTCTTTACAAGAAACAATTTGTTCTAGCCCAGGGGTGCTCCTTTGCACTTTAACCAGTGCGCTGTTGTTTTCTTCCACTGCCTACATGTACTCCTATAGCCTATTGTTTATCCCTGCTCAGTTTGTTTTATATATGCGTTTATATGAAAAAATTAATGGGGCATCATCTTGCTAGATTGAGTTTGCTAGATTAGTTTCATGCCATCGAAAACAACAAGCAGATGGAGCAGGACGGGGTGAAGGTTCCCGTCCCGTGGCCTTCACGTGTTGTGGCCGTCGGCGCTCCACTTCCTTCCCCCCTGGTGAGTCGTCCTTGATCTGAAAAATATTTACTCCCCGTGCTGATTTGTTTCTTGGCATACAGTACGGTGGTCTCAGATGATCCTCCGGCCAAAGGAGGCCACAGAGAGCAGTGATTACTTCTTGGTGGTCTGCGGGAGTTATTGACAACAGCGAGGCACTTGGAAGTATGGTGCCATTACTACTCAGCTTCCCCCATGTTTCCTTTCAGGTTTAGAGCTCTCACTTTCTTTAGCCAGGTTTGCAATTTCAGATTGCCAGCTACCTTTCATTGGTGTATATGCAAGCAATAGAGTTTTCTTGATCAATCTGGTTATAACTTTATTCTCTTGTTTCATTGACACATTGTTTTAGTTATCAGAAAGGTAACACAGGCTATGTAAAAATAAACTAGCTTCTTTTGGGGAGATTTCTGTGACACTATATGTTTTTTGTACAGCAGAGCATTTTGCTGCTATGTAAATAACATTTTGTGTCCAGTATCTTACTTTAGCTGACGTTTGCTACATATACTGCCGGCTTGCATGCTTTAAGAAGGAGATTTAATATGTTGGTCATTCATATCTCTGGACATGTGTGATGAAAAAAAATGTTAATTGGTAATGCCTTATTTCAGAAAACAAAATCTGCACCATGCCGATATGCTTCATGACGAGCACGCATTTTTCATCCCTCATACTCTCAGGTTATTGTTTCACCCCTTTTGATACTTTTTTATTAGACTTGCTCAAGCCAAATTGTTGGTCTGCGTATTCCTACACATGTGTTCCAATCCATGATAGTGTTTCACCCCTTTTGGTAGTTTAAAAGTTCCAATCCATGTTTAAGTGAGGTCACACATTCGGCAAACTGAGAGTTGCTTCAGCTTGTGCCTACCTGTGGGCTTTCTTTTTTAGATTTATTTGATACTGCTTGCATGCTACTGTAACTCTTATCATGTACTGACTGTTAACAGATCTTATCCTATCCTAACTGAAACTCATTATCCAACTTGCCCTAACGATGTTCTATTTCGCAAAAGCTCGCTCCTTAACATATATGGTGGTTCTTTTCATGTATTACTTAAATGGTTGATGGCCTTGCTTGAGCTTGCCACGTGTTTGATCGTTCACCTCTAATGCCATGTTTTCTCCATGCAGATGTCTGGTAGAATTACTAGAAGTAGCAGATCTATTCTTTATTTGCTGTCCTAGCTTGCCGTCAGCTTACGCAAATGAAGGTATGATGTTGGATAAATAGCTATTCTTAGATGATGGATCCAGATATTGCTTAATTTGCTGGTTCTATACTTGCGTGCAATATTTTTTTTACTGAATGGGATGCACTTCTACGTTGTCTGACATATATGCACATTTTCTCCAAGCCTTAAAGTGTACTTAGCACACGACATACAGACACACTTTGATCGTGGCATTAGATTTCTCATTAAATTATCTAAGTATCTCAGTACCTAACACTGTAAGTCTATTAAGTATTATGTAGAACCATATATTTGATATTACCTGAAAAATAAGGAGGTTACCTTTTCCTTTAGATACCTGGAACCAAATTGTTCAATATACCAATTGTATCTGGGCGTAGTTTCAGACAAGATACAGCTCAGTAGCAACAGAATTTGGCCTTTGCCCTTAAATGCATGGTTGCTACTTCGTTGTTGTTTCGCTGTTGTTATAGGTTATATTCCAAAGATAATCTCCATGCTCTGTTGTGTAGTTGGCGGTCCTGTGAACATGGATTTTTATCTATATAACGTGTATTGAAATCTTGAGAACTTCAGGCCTGACATGTGTTCATGCACTCGGTGAGGAACACGAGACCTTTAATGTCTATGAAGTCATGTTTTTGCTCAATTCTTGGGTGAAGCTTACTGAACAAAATAACGCTTCTCAGAGCTGCCACTTTACACTAATAATGCAGTGCAGAGGCCTGTGTGCAGAGCTAACGAGGAAAATCCATAGCCATGGATTTAGTGACTTCACAAGGATAGAACATAGATGAATACTTGCCTTTTTTGTATGTGATGTGATTTCTTCGGCAAAAGATACCTAATAGTACTATTTATTACAGTCCATTTGACAAATAAAGTATATGAGAAGGACACACAACAAACATTGTTAGCTGTTTCCACTTTTGTAGTTCCATAGTTGAGATTTCTGGCCTTCGCAGGCCGTGATATATCACATATTTGAGAATGGGCTTTTCATGTCTCCTTGTTATGCTAATTGAGACTTCAAGCTGGGGTGGAGGGGCATGAGTCAGGAGGCCTTCCCAATCCCACGGTACCTCCTCTTCTTCGCCGCGTCGTTGCCCAGGCCACCTATTCGCAGACCATGGGTGACGTGAGTGTGGTCGATGGCGGCGGGCCGTTCCAAGCACTCACTTTCCATCGATACCAATGACCACAGAGGGATGGATCTAGCCGCCAAGATGCAGAGTGGCGGTCGATGGCGGCAGCCTGCTCCCAAGCTGCAGGTAAGAAGGTGACGTGGCGGTGATTGGTTTACTGCCTGCATTTTTTGTTTGAGCAGTTTCTTTATTAGCTTGAGCTAATGGCTTGTCAGTTTGCTAATTGGAATCTTCTGATTGTTAGGCACATTGCAGGTTAGTAAATCTGATGTGTGACACCAGTTGAATCTTCATCGTTAGAGAATGATCCTGATACACGCACACTATTTTTTCTCATACAAAAAAGGTTTTTTAAGGGTCACACTTACACATGTTGTGTTCACATGTTAATTGAACACTGGGTGAATTAAATATATATCTCAACTACTATTGATATTCATGGCTAAAACTAAATTTCTTATTAAATTTGCTGCCCATGTACATGCGGCGCTGCTTGTGTATTTCCACAGTTCATGACAACTTTGCTGCAACTCACAGTAGAGCTGGGATGCCACAAAAGATTGTTGCTGAGCTGAATAAATGCTGAAGAATCTTTTAGGGGAGTGAAAATTGATACCATTCAAATTTATAACACTACAAACCTAAAATCACATCCACTATTTGTTATTTTTGGTTACAACTAAACCGTACCGAATGTGTGTGACATGGATCACTAATGACGATGCACAGATGACTTGATTAAAATTTAGCAAAATAAGTTATCCTTGCAAATCTCCTGATCGACAAGCTATTTACCAATGGTCGTCGCGCTTCAGTGGTAGGCAGTGCAGTAGCAAGGTAGTAGTTGCTTATATGTGCTAAAATACTCAATTCATATTATCTCATATCAACATACAGAGATATATCAATTCTTTTCATTATGGTTTTCTTATCTGTCATCTGCAGAGTGCCCATCTATAGTTACTAGCCGCCAACCCGTGCATTCGCACGGGCTGCTAGTATATACATTGTTTCTAAACAAACTGAATTATTAAAACCCAATGGCATAAGACACATATACCAAAAATGATTTTATTAGTATGTCAAAAACACTACCAAAGTAGCATGTAAAAAAACAATGGTTATTCTACAGCATATTATGCAGCCAGCAAGCTTTGATATGAACTGTATGATCTATTTGTATATCAGCTAAACAAAAAAAACACTTTAAAATTGCCAGTGCCGGTAATGGAAAACTAATAAATTCATATATATCAATGGATATTGAGACATATTCACACAACTAATTTTACTTGCTAATCTTAACCAACTAACCTAAGTTTGCAAGAAAATTTCATGCACACTTCCTTATTTTATTTTAATCTAAACAATGGTTTTGTGCTTTCACGGTATTCACATTCCTATATGTTGACACAATTCTTGATGGCATCAAGATCAACATTATACTAACTCATGTTACATGTCCTCTTTTGAAATTAAGTTAATCTCCACCAAACCTGTCGTGCTCCCCCACTTGTCCTTATAACTTGTTAAGAAGCAGTTCCAGCACAATCAATTTTCTTGATATGAGTAGCCGTGCCAAGGTGTCCTACATGTCATGTTTTTTACATCAACAAAATTCCTACAAGAGTTGTTAGAAATCTCAATGAATAACACTGGGGAGATATCTGTAGGAGCTCTCAAAAGGCAACATCTTACATCGTACAATTATAAAATTAGATGGGATAAATAGTTCACTTATGACCCAGATATATAAAGGCGAATAACTGTGAGGACAAGCTCTCCTGTATAATCCATCTTTTTGGGCAACTCTTGGACAATCCATCTGAGGATGTAAAAAACTAAACGGGCATGCAATCGTGAAGTCTAATAGGATAGCAAGCCTGCAGAACTTGTCGTCCTTTGCATCAACACAAATAATATATTATCTTCCCTCGTCCTCCAAATCCGAACATCAATTTTTTTAATCTAAATGCATGGAAATGGACATGCAGGATACTGGGTGTCATCATTGATCGCGTTCGTCGTAAATATGTGGATGAAAAGATTGCCTAGGTTCATCCAACTGAAAAGGTTGAGAAGAACAACAATTGAATATATATGGGAAACCTCAAGGTGCAACAACTTATATATTATAGTTAGAAAATTAGATGAATAAAAAGTATACTTATACTACCCTCATATATGAAGGCGAACAACTGTGACCCTTTGACAAAAAAGTATACTTGCTATCCTCTCTTTGATAATCCATATTTTGTTGTTGGCAGCTCTTTGATGTTCCATCTTACAACATTATGAGAAAAATGGTTCAAACACACACTCATTGAATTAGGACTGCAAATCTGTACAACCTGTAACCCTTTGCATAAAAAAATCAGTATATTAATTAGCTTCCCTTGGAAGTTGGAATCCAAATCCAAAACAGCAAATACCAGAAAATAAATCTAAGTGAATCAAAATCCACTATGAGATTCAAAACGACATGATATTTGTCACATAAATATTGATAGTTTTCAAAGTTGAGTAGATTAACTATAAATGTCAAAGTGATACGACGTAGGTTGCACAATTAAATATGTAGATGAAAAACGATGTTTACTTACAATCCACATATATGTTAAGAAATAAGGGTTAGTAAATTCTCTCTGGGATGGTCAATCCTTCTTTTTTGTCCACTCTTTTATGTTATTTATTATGACACATAAATGGGAAAACAACACATACACACAAGGTGTGCAGTCAAATAGCAACACATCCGCAAGCATCTTACATCGACTATCTGCTTTTGACTATATGATCTCTTATCAACCTAGCAAATGCAACTGATAGCTGCGGTCAGATGCAGGAGATGTGTGTTTGAAAGCCATGGAGGAGATGGAAGCAACTCCACCACATCATGACCAGAGCACCTAGCGTGCACGCTCCAGTCACCTAGCAAAACTCATCTGAGTAGAAATTAGAAATTAGAGGAGAGAGCCATACACACCTACAGTACATGCCAGTATGCCACACCCACACACACGGACAAAACGGCGATTCCTGCTTAGCCCGTGTTCAGTGGTAGGGCTGACCCCGATGTCGTGTCTCGTGTGAAGAAAGGGTGTTGATTCCTTCAGAGGCTCCCGGCCTGGACGGGGCTATTAGGAATCCAGGGGCAGCGAAGCCTGTTTCCTCCAAGACGTAAGTCATGAATGATCGGGCCTCCGGTGGCAGCGAAGCCTATTGCGTCTAGGACGGAGATTGGCGGCTAGTGTTCTGTCGCAACACGGATCTCGGTGGTGCACCAAGGAGATATATGGGAATAACTCAACCGATCTTGATATAGGCTCCATTGTGTTTTGGTCTATGGTGGAGTTGCGTTTGAATACAATCTTAAAACCATTTCGGCTATGTTTTCGCATAGGAGATCGCCTTGCGAATATGCATCTTGCGGCAGCGGCCAGGGCCACCATGCTGACAAAATACGTGGATACGCATCCATGAGTCCAGCTTGACACATAATAATAGGAAAAAAATCTTAAAGGAATGATTAATAAAGAAGGAAAGGGAGATGATTCCGCCAGGAATCCTTTTTAAGGAGATTGCCTTTTTAACATGATTGCCTTTCTTTGCCGTGCGAGTAATTTTCGCTGGTAATTATTTTTTTAAATTGTTTCTATTTCAGATATACGCATCCATGAGTGCAGGTTGACACATAATAGGAAAAAATCATAAAGGAATAATTAATAAGAAGGAAAGGGAGATGATTCCGCCAGGAATCCTTTTTAAGGTGATTGCCTTTTTAACGTGATTGTCTTTCTTTCCCATGCGAGTTATTTTCGCTGGTAACTATTTTTAAAATTAATTTTATTTCAGAGATATGCATTCAAGAGTCCAGGTTGGCCCATAATAGGGAAAAATCTTCATAGATACAAAAGGAACGGGAGAAGAATACGTGAGGCATCCTTTTTAACGCAAATTGTGAGTTTGGTACAGATACGTGAGAGACTGTGAGTTGGGTCACGGGAGAGAGATACATGATTTTTATTTGTCATTGGAGAGATAAAAGGTGAGACGTGAGAGCTTGAGAGACTAAGGTCATGAGAGAGTTATATGTGAGTTTTTTTTTGTTGATTTTTTTCTCTGAGAGTCCATCTACACCGTAAAAATACGGCCCTACCAGATTAACGGCTCGTAAAATCTAATTAACGTGGTAATTTCTAGGGAGTCTGTAATTAGTGTAAGTAGGTATAGAGGTATAGAGGTATAGATAGATAGATAGATAGATAGATAGATAGATAGATGTAGGTCATGAGTGTGGTTGTAAATTATCCAGTACTCCTGGTGGTTACAAGCCTTCATCTCTACAAAAACATGCAGTGAGGTTGCCTGGTTCCCGACAGGGATTGAGGTAGTTTGCTTCCTGTCAGAGATTGAGGTTCCTAGGAGGTTTCCATCGAGAAAGTCAGGTTATCCATCACATGTTTGTTCAAATATCTCTGGGGAATGAGATGTCAGATTATATGTTACTTATAAATTGTTTGTTTCCTTGAAAGTTACTCATTTTTGTTACCGTTGTTGTACAAGATCAACTGTATTTCCATTGTCGTCATCTTTTTGTGTGAGCTAATTTGTAGCAGAATGAGATGTGGGATCAACTACGCAGAAATGTTTTGTACCCTTTAGAGCGTTTATTTGCTAACCCCTTTTGGTTGTTGCACGTGATACATTTGTAATCTATTGTTACCATCTTGCCTTTCTATGTGAGATAATTCTGTACAATCAATTAAGCTTTCACACAGAAGAACATATAGTAGCATGCTTGAGCATTGCCTTCTTATTCTACCTTCTGAATAAAACCACAAAATTTCTTTCAGTTTATTTATGAATAACCAACCTCAACAGCAGCCTGCTCAGTTTATTTCTCGCTGTACGAAAAGTCGTTCATTCAGTTCTACATTTTTTGGAGTATTTGTTAAAGACATACTTAGGAAAATGCCTTTGAGACTGAGCCTCTGTCATGATAAGTACCTAACACACACTTTATTTGCCATTCCAAGTATGTGCTGCAAAAGGGAACAAAGGGCATTTGGTCTACCCGGTTAATTCTTGCACTAGAAAGCCATCGGTCTTTTAGTTGTTCTCCATTGGTTCCTAACAACAACATGGTCACTTTACTGTACAAACACCTTTATGCAGTATACCTTTGCTTTAATTGATCGATAATGGCTCTCTGTTATTAGCTACATCCTCTTGAGTATCAGCCTCTGTCAGGTTATTTGTTTTCCTGCTTGTATCTTCTCCGGCTGGTTGAGCTAGGACATTGGGTTTCTTCTTTTAGGGGAAAATGTGAGATTTTTTAGTATGTTGGCTGATAGCTTTTCTTCCTTTGGTGTTTCTCAATGGCCTTGTGAAAAAAAATCTGAACGACTACCTCATGGGTTTTGTTTGCTTTGGTGTTCCTCATAGGCTTGCACAGAAAAGAAATGGAGTATGCAGTTTTTTTATTTTTTGTTTTCTTACTGCTTCTATATACCTTCATGAAAGGAAAATGTGATCTTTCTAAGGTCGTTTGTAGAAAAAAAAAGACTGATTTGCTCGGTTTTCAAATCAAGCTTCTCAGAAGGGTCCAAAGCCGTTCATCTTTGGGGCCAAGCTGTATGCGTGTAGCGCTGCTCTCCATGGGCGGCATTGTGGTGCTGAACACCAACAAAGGTGATGCTTCTCTAGAACTCTTAGGAAAATTAAGAAATGGCATGGTTTGGTAGCATGATAGATTGGATTGTCCAGTGTCCCGTGCAGTTATTCGGTTGCATTGTACAAACAAGTATTAAGATGGTTAGTTCTTGATCACCTGTAAATATTCAGGAAGTAAACTTTTGGTGCTTTAAAGACAACTCTGTGTATGGTAGGTGACCTATTCAGATGGTTGCCAAATTTCTTTGAGCTTACAGAAACAGGGGCGTTTTGTTGTCCAATTTTAGTTTCACTCAACTTACAGTGCTGAATATTTCAACGTTAAATCATTTCCTATAGCCTTCCGGCAGGTCTATTCTTCTTTTCTGATTGGGTCGTGTTAGCCAAGCAGAGTAAAACTAAAAATGAAGGATGATTGATTAGGCAATGATGTTTCTTGCTTAATTTTACTACTTGATATTTGTTTCAGATATGAATAATTCTGGTTAAAATTTCTGCATTGCATAGTGTTGCTTGCTTATTATGATATTCTCTTTTCACTACAAACAGATATGCACTTGCTTTTGGATCTTTAGTGCTTCCCTTTTGATGCTATTAAGAATATGTCCCTAAGTGGCTGCATTTATTTTTTTTGTTAGAAACAACTGTGAAAATAGGGAGAAAAGATGCCGATCTTCTCTCAAAGACCACAACATTGACGTCTTTTTTTATCGTTAGTCTACAAATATTCTTACTTGCATGGTTTGAATACTTGGTTCACTCTCGCCCTTTGCGCCATTGGCGCAACGGGTCATCTAGGATATTCCCATGGACTTTCTGGTGATATTGGGAGAATACTTCCACATAACAGAAATTGTTTTGTTAGATTAAGGGATGCCTATGAATGGTATACCAATTGCATTCAGAGGGCATATTTTTCCTTCACGATGCCGAGAGAGAACTTATGGTTTCCCTTCCCTGCTATGTCTATACCATGAGACAAGACGTTCGCAACAAGTCATCAACAAATGGTATTCTGTTCCAGTCCTTTCTCTTTTCTAAGAATATTCATGGGCTGCATCTTAACAATGATTAATATTTATTGCGGTACTTGTCCACTCACTTCACACAAGAATATCTCAAGGGGCACATGCATGAAGAGCATACTAATTTGTTGATCAAAGCTGGAAACGAACGTGACATCATCATTGTTTGGCTTATCATATGATCACAAGAAGCTGGACTCAGTTTTTTTTTCATGGCAAATATGAAAGAAGGAGCGCCATATGCATTTGCCCGTGAGGAACTGGTGGGAGCCATCTCACCGTGCACTCCTGCTGATAGCGTCATGAGCAACCACTGCCATGATCTCATAATATAGCTCAGGTTCAAGACTTAAGTCATGCACTACTTTTTTTAACCATATAATGTGCTATATCACCTTATCCTTTCAGCTCCAGTACTTCATAATATAAAGTAGATGAACGTCCTTTTAAGAAATACCAATGCAGAAGGAGCTATGTAATCCAGCTTAGTTTCTATAATGAGCTGGTCTCATGACTTTGTTTTACCATGCAATGTAGTATATTATTCTCTACAACATTCTTACTTGGTTCCCTCTCGCCCTTCTTGCCATCGGCGCAACGGGTAAACCAGTGTATGCTATTATCAAGTGATATCATTACTTCCTTTTAGTCTATCATGGTAACATGTAATGGGATATAAGTATCTATGATGTTGGTTCAAAATTAGTCACATATGCATGATTTGAATACTCGGCTCGCTCTTGCTTTTTCCGCACTGAAAGCAAACTAAAAGATTACATTGTTAGGCTTGCAAACAGTGATCTACACGCCAACTGTCGGATCATGCTAGGTACCGACAAGAGAGCCATTGTAACAACCAATTGGTCTGAGTTCTGCCGCCTTGCAAAAATTCATGAAGGAGACATCTGTGCCTTTCATCTTAAGGTCACCACAAAGCAGCGCCCGGTTCTCATCGTGCATTGCCTTTAGATGAACCATCAACAGCAACGGAAGTCGTATCTAAATATCATCTAGCATTCCAAAGACTACTAATCAAACTCTGTAATAGGATGAAACCTTCCTCTGTTTTTTGACGATGCTATCTGTAAGATATCTAGTCCTATCCACAAGTTAATCAGATTGCTGCTACTGAAATGGAAATCTTCAGGAAACAATGCAGCATAGGAAAAGCATTTTTGCAGATGGACAGGAAGATGGTCATAACTAAGCTTCAAGGCAGGCATAATGTCATTGTCACCAGTCTGTCTCTCCCATTCTTTACTTTGTAAGACCCTTCTCCAATGACGCAAATTAAGGTCTTTTCTTAGTAATGCACCAACAGTTTTTGCAGCAAGAGGGGATCCCTTTAGTTTTTCCATTATCTTATCTCCGGTCTCGAGCAAAAAACTGTGATCATTTCTACATTGGTCATCACCAAAGACAAAAGCATGGAACAACTTCCTAAAATATTCAGATTCTAAACCTTCCAACTCTATATGCTTAGTTGTTTCAACCATCTTTGCTATTGTTGGAAACCGAGTTGTGACTAGAATGATGCTGCCCTCTTTTTGTGATGTTTTGAGCAGCAACAATAATCTTTTCCAGTCATCCTCATTACTACACTCCCATATATCATCCAATACAAGCAAGAACCTTTTCGGTTTTAATTTTTGTTCAATTAGCTCTTCTGGTCTATTCCCCTTTTCCCCTTCAACTGGTGGGATTTCCTTATTAATATCTTCAAGCAACTTATTCAGATTGAATTTGACAGATACACATACCCAAATCAGTACTTGAAAATGGGCTCGCGCTTGCTTATCCTTATATATGTGCTGTATCATAGTTGTTTTCCCTATCCCACCCGAACCAACAATCGGAAGCACAGTAAGATCATTGCCACGGTTTTCCCCTTTGGTGATGTCATGTATGATGCTTTTCACTATAAGGTCCCTCCCGTATAATTTTGGCTCTATGCTTCGACCGGTGGTGATGGGGCGACTATGGGTAATGTCTGGGATAGTTTTATGGCCACAACTCTGCAGAATGGTGATAAATGATGTACGCAAGGGCTGCAGTTGCTCAACAATGTGCTTCATTCTCTGTGAGACATCCACCCTATTAAACCGCAGCATTGGTGTTTCTTTCTGGGGTGCACCACGAAGAGTTGGCTGGCCATAATTATCATCAACATGTGGGGAAGATGAGCAAGGGAGGAGTTTACCGAACTTGGGAATGCATCCGCTGACCCTCTCATCAGTATGATTGGCATCTGGTGTTGAGGAGGGGGGAATTCTGCGTGAGCTCTGCTTAGCACGCGGCCAAACGCAGCAGCCAACTTCCCTTTGACCACGTTGAGCAGGGCTGGCAGGAGACGAGCGCGTTGATAAACCAAGCAGTTTGGCAACAGCTTTGGCCGTGTGACGAGCATTGAGGGCAAGGTCAAGGATGATGCCCTTGGTATGCTGGTCTGCAGCGTCATACGTGCCGTGGAGCTCGTCATGGATGCGGAAGTAGTCCAGCTCATCCAACAAGTCCTCGGCAGAGTGCGCCGAGTGCTGCAGCTTGTGCAGCAGCTCCTTCATGGCCTTGCCACCGATCTGCTTGCGGTTTGCGGCTTCAAGCGTGGCCTGCACGAGCAGCAATTCCGTCTTGAGGGCATTGACGTTGAGACCTAAGTTGTTGCTGTCAACCCAAGCCTCCAGTACGCCATCGGCAACGGAGGCCAGCGCCTTGCCCACCACCCATTGCGCCGCGCTTAGGAGCACGTCCATCCTCTTGAGTCCTCAGGCACAGCGGTGTATCAAGGATCGGTGATGCGAAGACCTGCAGGAATCAAGAGGAATTCTTTCCTTAACACGCACCAATTGCATAGTACTAGTTCATAATATGGAGAAAAATAATTACTTGTAAGTTGCTGCTAGCAACCAGCAGTAGAAGAATTAATACGTACTCGTGAGGGATGTCGCTTGCCTTCCTGAGAGTTTGTTGTGTTGAGGACGAGATATGGCGCATTATATGTCGGGGACACTCTCTCTTTTTCTCTCCCTCTCTCTCCCTCTCTCTCTCTCTCTCTCTCTCTCTCTCTCTCTCTCTCTCTCTCTCTCTCTCTACATTGGGCTACCAAAGGATCTGATTCCGATGAATGACCTGATATATATGGTGATGGAATTTCCACTTTTTATGTGTCAAGTCGATGTCCCCAAGCAAGGAAATTGCTGCCAGCCAGGGAAAGTATCCATTGTTGAGCTTCCTCTTATTCCAACGGCTGCTGGACAAGAGCACAAAGAAGCATCCCATTGGTCTGCTGGTAAGTAAAGAAAAGCATCCCATCCCATGCATTTGAGGAGGCTGCTGGTGAAGACAACGTACATAAAGGAAGGAAGCTCCCCTCAGCAATGGGGACAAGGAATAAGAGGAAGCTCAATAATGGATGCTGCCCTCAATGTTAAACATTGTACATACGGTATAACTATAAACCATATATTGTGTGCGTGCGTGTAGCTGTTGTACTCCTGGTTAGGCTGTTGAGATTTGATCTTATCCTTTGTTGTATCTTGGAGATCAATCCACGGCATAACCACCCGTAATCTTGCGGCCTTTGTGCCTATATTAACACGCACGCGTCCCTGCTAACTGCATACGCTTAAGCCTCATTTTCTACACTCAAATGGTTGGGAACCTGGATGCCAAATGATACATGCATACAATTACCCCAGAACTGAAACTTTCCAATGAATGATCTTCACACGTACGTACGGTAGCTAATCTGTCGAAAATTGAAGTAAATGATGGGCAAGTAAAGCTCCTACATTGAGAGAGGGGAGATTAAGAAGAGTGAGCACTGACAATCCCATGACCAATATAATTAGCTAGGCATGTTTTTGCATGGGATGGGGATGGGGTTGAGCAGCAAGCAAGTAAACCCTCTGTCCAAATGATTTAATACTGGCCATACCCATACAGAAGAGAAACCGGCCGGCCTATTTTTCGTGCGGAAAAGGTCATTATTTTATTTGGCACAATAAGTTAATCCCTAGCTGCAAAGGATAAGTTTCAAGCCTCCCCTAGCTGGATTATGTTTTACTTTGCTTTATTTATTCTTTACTTTGCTTTATTGTGCTTTCCTTTCCTTTGCTTTGATTTATTCTTTCAAGCTTTATTCTTTCTGGTGGTACAAGGAGTCTCCTGTACAAGCTCAACAATATGGAGACAGGGATTATATATGGCCCAGCTATTTTACTATGTTGTACAGTAAGCACTAACCAAGTAATGAATCACGTGTGCTTATTATTTATAGTACTCCCTCCATCCCAAAATAAGTGTCTCAAGGTTAGTATAAATTTATACTAAAGTTAGTACAAAGTTGAGACAGTTATTTTGGGATGGAGGGAGTAGCATATATAGCAGGGTGGAGTAATCCTTCAATATGTACTATATGAACTTTCTCAATGTTGATGGGCTTTCCTCTCACGGTTGGTTCAGGTTGGTTGGTTGGTTCACAGCGGAGCAAAAGAGGCGGTAGCTGTAGGTAGGGCTGCAACAAAAGCTCGAGGCTCGTCAGCCGCTCGAGATCGACTCATTTTTTGACTCGCCTCGAGATCGACTCGAAAAGAAACAAGCTGAGTTTGAACACTTTATGTAGCTTGACCGAGAAACGAGCCGATCTTGAGCCAATGTTGGCTCGCTCGATTTTAGCTCGATAGCTCGACAGAATATCATTATGTTAAATGATCATGCCATATATTAAATGAAAATAAGATAATTTATTACCATATATGTTGTCCATAATTTTTCTCCATTTTATTTACCAATGAACATGAAAACTTAATTAAGTGCAGAGAAGATTTAGGCCTAGTTATGGCACGTGGTCGACTATGTGTTAAATATCGTATATTTTTGGCAAAGGTTCTCAGCATATTCACCTTTTTTTTCATCCACAGATTAATTTTTACCATCTCATTTAGCTCTAAACTAGCTCGAGATCGTTACAAGCTGAGCACGAGTCATGTTCTACAGCTCGATCACGAGCATCACTTAGTTTAAGCTCGCTCGAATTTTCATATGAGTTGAGCTGAGCCAACTCCAACTCGTTCGAGCTCGACTTGTTTGCAGCCCTAGTTGTAGGCAGTCGGCAGGACGGGTTCAGCGGCATGAGCGGGACGAGTGCCAGCGTGCTTTGGGCTGGGCTAGGCCCAATCAACGCGAGTGCGTGATATGGGCCCACTATTATGCACTCTTCACATCAACGGAGAGCTCCTTTTTTTTGAGAGAGAGAGAGAGAGGATTCAACGGAGAGCTCCTATCCTATGTGTGTGTTGCTCTTTGCACCCCTCAAAAACAAAGTGAGGCTCTTTCCGACAAAGTATTATGCACTCTTCTTTCCCCTTTTTCTTTTTTCAACACATGTCTATCTTTTTCATACACATCGTACATTTTTCGTATGCGTCAAATCTATTTTATTTATACATGTTTAACACTTTTTCGAGGAATGTTTAACATTCCATGATTAACCTTTTCTTTGCGGTTATTCGTTCATTATCCAACATGTACACGCGTGGGCTAACACCAGTGGAGTGAGAGAGTGCATGTTTCACATCTTTCTTTGTGAAAAGTTTTCAGGATTTTTTTACTTTTTTAAAAAAATCAAATTTTTTGCCATATCAGGTGCATATGCACTCAAGTGCATCCATGTATTTTTCATGTTTCGCATGTGCTCTTTTGTGTTGCGTTGGAACTATACAGATAGTGATCTTTACACACCTCAACAAAAACACAGACAACAACAAACACTTGCTTGAACGAGTAACTTTAATTTTATGTACAAAATTGTGACCACACAGTAGACCAGAACCAATCTCTTTAAGTTACTAAGCTCGCGGGGAATAAAGCCCTTGGAGAGCTCGGGGCCTTTTTCCCTGTGTGTCCGTCTATTATGGTCGGGGTGGAGCTTACGGCACCTATGTCAGGATACCGAGGCAACAGTCTCATGTTGGTTAACCTCCACGTGGCCATGTCGGTTTGCTGCATCTTTGTACCTTCATGGTTGCAGGAGAAGCCTAACATCATCATGGAGCCATCTTTCTGTGGTGCCGTGGTGGATTCGGAGCCAAAGTGCGATGCACCAGCAGAGGTCGAACAAATTTATGGCTTTTGAAAGCATTGACGCCAGAAGAGATTCTACACCTGTGATGTGCAGATGAGGCTATTTCTAACCGATCCCCTATAACCGGTAAGTTGAGTAAAATTTCAATTTTACTCCACTAACCGGCACCTAGCCGATCCCCTATCGGCCGTTAGTGGAGTATATTTTTACTTCATCCCCAAAACTTCCCTATTTTTACTCCATTGATACACGGCCGAGTAAAAATATGTGGCTCGCTCTCTCGTCCGTGCGGCCGCTGCATCTTTGCCGGCGCGCCTCCCGCCGGCCCCGCTGCTACCTCGTTTCATCCCTTGCCCTCCACCGCCATTCTGCCCGTCAGCCAGCCCTTTCAGACCCCATCGCCGTCGCCGGAGTCAAGGTGAAACAACGCCGCCGTCGCCATTGTTGATCCACCCATTTTCTTTTGAGTTCCTTCTTTTTCTAGCAGCCGCCGCATCTCACCTTGCTTGAGCACCACTGCAGGTCACCCGCTGCTCGCCGCTTCTATCTAAACCATGCCGGCCAGTTTTTGCACCACCACTGCACCCCAAGTGTTCAAAGAATTGCCTAGATGAGTTTTTTTTATTTGTTTCTCTTTGTACCGAGCCGTTTGATTGAACCGAACCGTTTGGATTGTAGATGAAGAGGTTGAGGGAGATGGCGTTGGAGGACTTGTCGTCATCCAAAGAGGAGGAAGAAGATGATGATGACTTTGACACCGTTTTAGGCATGATTTTCAATGATGATGTTTGCAGCCAAGGAAAGGATCACATTTGGCCGCATACACATCAACCGTGATAGAGCGGAGGGCCATGCCAAGATCATGCGAGATTACTTTGATCCAAACCCAACCTATCCGGAGAAGTACTTTTGTTGATGCTTTCAGATACACAGAAGTCTTTTTCTAACCATTGCAAAAGCCGTTGAGAGATATGATGACTGGTTCAAGCTCCGAAGAAATGCGTCTGGAGAGATGAGTGCAAGCCTTTGATGAAATGCATTGCGGCTGTTCGCGTCTTGGCATATGGGTGTTCTGCCGATGCAATTGATGACTATGTACGCATTGGCGAAGACACAATCTTGGAGGCTGTTCAAAGGTTCACCAAAGTAGTGATCATTGTCTTTGGCCCGGAGTACTTGAGAGCACCAACCGAGGAAGACACCCAAAGGCTGATGACTGAGAGTGAAGCAAGAGGATGGCCAGGGATGCTTGGATCACTTGACGTATGCACAGGAGATGGAAGAATTGTCCTACAGGTTGGAAGGGCTAGTACAAAGACTACGTCAAAAGTCCAACGATCATTCTTGAGGCAGTTGCATCTTCTTTGGTCTGCCTAGCTCTCACAATGACTTGAATGTGCTATCGAGATCACATATGTTTTCCAGGCTTATAAAAGGTGAAGCTCCCGCTTGCGAGTAATCGGTCAATGGGCACAACTACTCGATGGGTTACTACCTTGCGGATGACATCTATCCATCATGGGCCACCTTGGTCAAAACAATTCCGCGTCCAAAAGGTAACAAAAACACTCACTTTGCCCAATGGCAAGAAGCTGCAAGGAAAGATGTGGAAAGAGCCTTCGGTGTGCTTCAGAAGGGCTTTGCAATTGTTCGTGGCCCTGCCGAGTACTGGAACTCCAAGGTTCTATGGTGAATCTTAACTTGTTGCATCATATTGCATAACATGATCATTGAAGACGAGAGAGATATGCCTGAGAACTTTCGGTACATCATCAACGGGAGTCCGGTTGAGCCAGAGCATGATATAAATAAGATCTTGACATTCCTTGAGGGGCATCACAAGGTGGAGAACCGTCAAGTTCATACTCAGCTCCAACAAGATCTTGTTGAGCACCATTAGCAACATCTAATAAGCAGGTCCTAGTTGTTCTATGAAATGCTATTTGCTACATTTGAACCATTCGGCGTGTTTAAATTCGGTATGTAAACTTTGAATTTGGTTTTTAAACTTCGAATTCGGTCTGTAAACATTCAAATTTATGTTTAGTTTATATATGTGTGCCAATATATAGTTTCAATTTATACTAGAATTGCAAAGTTTAGAAAAATAAAAATTTACTCCGCTAAGTTTAGGGGGTCAGCTAGGTCCAGCCAAAACTTAGTGGAGTATTTCTACTCCACTAAGCCTTTGACTCCCTTCAGTTTTAAGGGATCGGTTAGAAATGCCCTGAGATATGTTTATTTTTGCTGGAAATAGTCAGTTTAGGCATTGGATCTACAAAGCTGTTGTTGATTGTGGTAGCTCACCAACCATCTTCAGGAAGGAGCACGACACCGTGCCTTCGTCACCCATAGCAGAGGAACATAGGCTTTCGCCTGCGCCCATGGAGTAGGTGAGAGGGACATGATCCACACCAAAGCCTCCAGGAAGGTAATCGGCACCGCGCGGCGTCGACATTGCTGAGGCCGCCGCCTGCCTAGAGTTTCCCCCAGATCGATGCCCACCCACCAGATCCGTCTAGCCAACACCAGGCAGGTATTGGAACTAGCACGAACCGGAGCAGATCGAGTCAGAGATGACGCTACCGGGATTCACAGGCTCCAAACGATGCCGGCACCACGCAAACACCTCCGGCTGCCCCCAACCACGCCGGTGAAGGAGGGCAACCTCGGCGCGCGCCCACCTCCCCTCAGGGCCGCCGTCCGGTGCCTGAGCCCGCACAATCTGGAGGAGAACTGATCTGGGGAGAGGAGCCCTAGATCCGCCGCCGCCAACCGCCATGGCCAGCCCCACGCTGCCCCGCAGTCATGGAGGCACAACCGCTGCCGGAATCGGATGGAGGCACAAAGTGGTCGTTGATAATATTATAATTAGGGAGACACCTTTTCTGGAATCACACTATCACAATAGCCCGTAGGCGGGAGAGGTCTCCTCTCATCGACTCGGCTCTCGGTGTGGCTGCAAGGGACAATGATGGGGCACACAAGAAATCAAAAATGTTTGTCGCGAGCAGCCAAGGAAGGTATGAGCGCATGAGAGATGTAGCCAAATTGCATTTACCATCCAGTGAGTTAAACTAGGCTCACAGGTTACGCCGAAGCAAACTTTTGGTATGGCGAACAATTGTAGACAAAATTATATACAATAAAATTGTAGAAAAATTGATGAAAACGATAATCAGACAGATGGAAACGAGAATACATATATGATATCAAGACTAAAGTAGGATGTCAAAAAATTCAATCACAAAATGAAGACGATAGAACAATCAGCTGGAACAAGATGGAATTAAGTTTTCTTAAAAGTACATGAATTAGTAGATACAAATTAGCAAAATAAGAGTACCAACCATGCCGCCCTGGCATCAATAGATGACAACTTTTTTAAAGCAAATAACACAAATGAGATGTGCATTATTGGTAGGGCAGTAGGTGGCCTCAATGATTGTGCTGTTGGTCACACACACACACACACACACATTAACATTATTGTCGGTAGTACAGTACATGGCCCGTGGACGGAAGGAGCTGCTGGTGAGAGCAACTCCAACGCAGTCCCACCAAAACAACTCCAAAATCGAAGAAAAAAAATCAGTGGAATCGGTAGATCGGTCGACTAGCTCACCAAATATGCTCTCATTTTGCAAAATTGTCGGAATTTTGGGCTGGAATCGAAGAAAAAGGGATCAAAACTTGTCGAAAAGGGTCATGTTTGTCGACTTTTTTTGGCAGAATCTGTCGGCAGCAACTAGTAAGATTTGACGGTCTCCTCATGTACGTTGCGTCAATCACATATATATACTCTACTCCAGTGGGCAAGTTGGAAGTTGTGTGATGAGTACAGGACTCTGCCTGCTGTTTCTCACACTTTTGATAAAGGATTGATATTTTATGGATGTTACGAGTAGGTATGTATGCGTGGTGTGCATCTACCCGATGGACGACGACGACTCAATCCAAGTCATCGGTCTATCCGTGTCCCGGACAAACTAGAAGGTAGGAGTACTATTTATTACTCTGGTGCGTCGTCTGTGATGAGCATCTATGCATATGCAAACAATATATTTGATGAAGAGTGTATATTTGGTTTTAAAATTTGTCACGTGCACGTCCATAAGACCTGTGAGGGCAGATCGCAGCATCAGGATCCAATCGGACGGCTCAGGTTGTGGCTTGAAAAACACACGAGCCACGTACTTGGAGCTGATTGGTGGAGATACTACGGGATATATATAGTTTGGTCTTGGATACATTATGCATGGACGTTGCGTGCTAGTCGTGATAAGTGGAGCCGCCCACATGGCCAATGACTAGTCAAAGTGCTAGCTAGACTAAGATGGTGCAGCTAGCATGTACTCCTATATTAAGTTTGACACAAGGCATACACTATTATGCGACTAGCCATGGAGACCTCCCCTTTGATAAAGCTCATCTCACTCACCCTCCTACTAGCCTCGGCCATCGCTGGGCCAACTTTGGAGGAACAGGCAGGAGCACTTCTTGCCTGGAAAGCCACACTAGAAACCCAACCAGCCCAACTCCAACTGCAATCCTGGGAAAACACCTCATGGCCGTGTAGCTGGCATGGCATCAGCTGCAGCAGCAAGCATCAACAACAACCGGTGATCACCGGGATCTCTCTGCGAGGATTGGGGCTCAGAGGGGAGCTCCACACCCTCAACTTCTCGGCATTGGCAACCCTGACGAGTATCCAACTCGCGCAAAATCAGATAAGGGGCTCCTTACCACCTTCTTTAGCATCATCCTTGCCAAACCTGCGCCATCTAATGCTCCAGGCAAATCAGCTCTCCGGTGAAATACCAAGCCATATAAAACACCTAGAGGGTCTTGTGGCGTTGGATTTGTCAAACAATCACTTGTTTGGTCCCATTCCCAGCGAACTAGGCTACCTAAGGAAGCTGCGTCAATTAGATTTTTCCAACAACAACCTCACAGGCCCTATCCCAAGAAATTTAGGGAATTTAACCAAGCTCACTAACTTGTCCCTCGCTGATAACCAAATATCTGGATATCTTCCTCCAGAACTAGGTTACCTCGTGAATTTACGATGGTTGGTTCTTAGTCAAAACAAACTCATGGGTTCTATCCCGGCTACCTTGGGGAGATTGGTTAATCTCGCTATCTTGTACCTATATTATAACCAACTTTCTGGACATATCCCTCAAGAACTAGGTTACCTCGTGAACTTAGAAGAGTTAGATTTTACCGGCAACGACCTCACAGGCCCTATCCCAAGAAATTTAGGCAATTTAACCAAACTCAATAACTTGTTTCTTGGTGATAACCAATTGTCTGGATATCTTCCTCCAGAACTAGGTTACCTGGTGAATTTAGGAGGGCTGCATCTTTGGCAAAACAAACTTATGGGTTCTATCCCCGCTACCTTTGGGAGTTTGCTTAATCTCACCAGCTTGTACCTAAGATATAACCAACTTTCTGGGCACATTCCTCGAGAACTAGGTTCCCTCGTGAAGTTATTTGAGTTAGAACTTCAACACAACAAACTCATGGGTTTCGTTCCTGATATATTTGGAAATTTGACCAAGCTCAGTTACTTGTACCTGGGCGACAACCAACTTTCCGGACATATTCCTCGAGAACTTGGGTACCTAGTGAATATGAGAAAGTTAGATCTTAGGAACAACAAACTCATTGGTTCTATCCCTGCTACCTTTGGGAGTTTGGTTAATCTCACTAGCTTGGTCCTGTGGGACAACCAACTCTTTGGACGTATTCCTCCAGAATTAGGTTACCTCATGAACTTGGAAGAGTTAGGACTTAGCAACAACAAACTCGTGGGTTCCCTCCCTGATATGTTTGGAAATTTGACCAAGCTCGCTCTCTTGCACCTGGATGGTAATAAATTTTCCGGACATGTTCCTGGAGAAATTGGTACCTTAATGGATCTCCAATATCTACAGTTGAATGGTAACAATTTCTCCGGTCCCTTGCCACCTGACTTGTGTGCTGGAGGCAAGCTCGAGAGATTGACTGCATTTGATAATAACCTGAATGGACCTTTGCCGTCAAGTCTGGTACATTGCTTAAGCCTAGTTAGAGTTCGTCTTGAAAGGAATCAAATAGAAGGAGATATCTCTGAGTTGGGAATTCATCCCAATATGGTGTATATGGATATGAGCTCGAATAAACTATATGGGCAGTTATCTAACCATTGGAGGGAGTGGCGTAATCTTACCAAGCTGAACATCTCAAACAACAACATCATGGGTAATATACCCACAAGTATGGGACAGCTGTCTCAGTTAAAGGTGCTCGATCTTTCATCAAACAAACTTGAAGGGGAGCTTCCAAGTAAACTGGGCAATGTAAAAAGTCTGTTCCATTTGAGCCTCGCTGATAATTTGCTCTATGGTAGCATTCCACAAGAAATTGGAGCATTGTACAATCTAGAGATCCTAGATTTGTCATCAAATAACCTAAGTGGATCGATAAAAGGTTCAATTGAACATTGTCTCAAGCTTCGCTTTTTGAAGTTGAGTCATAATAACTTTGAAGGAAACATCCCTACCGAGCTAGGCGTGGTGTCAAGCTTACAAGGCATGTTGGATTTAAGTGACAATTCATTTGTTGGGGCGATACCAAGCCAACTTAGTGGCCTGAGCATGCTAGATACTTTGAATCTTTCACGCAATGAATTGAATAGCTCAATTCCAGCATCATTTGGGAGCATGGAAAGCTTAACATCCATTGATGTATCTTATAATGAATTGGAAGGACCGATCCCAGAGAGTAGGCTTTTCCTGAGAGCTCCACTCGAGTGTTTCATGCATAATAAGATGTTATGTGGTGTAGTGAAAGGACTGCCCCCCTGTAGTAGTGCAACTCAGAGCGAAGGACAACGGACACCTTATGGAAAAATTGTACTAGCCACAGTCTCTATTTTGATATCTCTTGTTCTTGTCGTAGCTATACTTAAATTCCGGCATGAAAGGAAGAAATCAAAGGCAACTTCCACTGATAATGTAACACAATTAGCAAGCATGTTCTCTGTTTGGAGCTTTGATGGGACAAATGTGTTCAAGCAAATTGCTGAGGCAACTGACAATTTTAGCGAGGTACATTGCATTGGAACCGGAGGATATGGGTCTGTGTACAAAGCTAGACTTGCAACATGTGAAATATTTGCAGTGAAGAAGATACGCATAATAGACGATGAGTATGGCATCAATGAGTCAATGTTCAATCGCGAGATCGGGGCATTGGTGCAGATTCGACATCGAAACATCGTAAAACTATTTGGGTATTGTTCCTCAAGCCAAGGCAGATTTCTTATCTATGAATACATGGAGAGAGGAAACTTGGCAGAAACACTTAGAGCCAACAAAAGGGCAATTGAATTGGACTGGAAAAGGCGGGTAAATATCATGTTGGACGTGGTTCATGCTTTGGCATACATGCATCATGATTGTCCATCACCAATAGTTCACCGAGATATAACAAGCAACAACATTTTGCTTGATGTGGAATTTAGAGCTTGCATCTCTGATTTTGGTACGGCTAAAATCCTCAATGTTAGTGGCCCGAATATCACAAGCCTTGCTGGTACAAAAGGCTATCTTGCTCCAGGTAAAAATAAAATAGATCATTTTTTGTATTATTTTCTAGACTTACATATGTGTCATATATGCTGCTTTTGCACATGTCATATGTGATGTATCCATGTGAACAATGACAATTAATTGCAACGCTAATTAACTGACATGTATTTATTGCAGAGCTAGCGTACACAGAGAATGTGACGGAGAAATGTGATGTATATAGCTTCGGAGTGCTCGTTATTGAGCTTTTTTTGGGATCCCATCCAGGCGATTTGCTCTCATCTATCTACTTGACAACCAACAAGAATGATCTGTGTCTGAAGGATCTGCTGGACTCCAGGCTCGAGCTTCCGGGCGCTGAAACCGCTAGAGAAATATACAACATGCTCAGCATTGCAGTTCAGTGCCTAGACCCTAACCCATCACACAGACCAACAACACGGCGTGCTAGTGATGAGCTATCTTCTGGGAACCAAAGATGTGACGGTCATCATGTTGATTATATACACGCCAACCTCACCATTCCTACCTAGTAGTGCCTATGGCTACGGATGATGAATTGGTATCGTGTTGTGTGTAGTTTCTTCTATGCTACCTACAATACTTGCTTAAAATTTGTTTAACTGGTAAGAAAAGCAGAGTTCCGGGGTTACAAGACTACTAGTAAACTTGTATCAATGGATGTATCATATTACTGGCGCTTCTTTTGTTAAACGATAAGGCTTAGAGTTATTATTCGATTTTAATAATCGGTGTGATGTAAATCAATCTTGTTTATCTCTTTTTTGTAGATCTATTGTAACAATCGTTGTTGTAATTCTTGGTCGTTCAGCCCCTATATTAGCACGAAGGCATGCCGCAGTAAAGGCATTGTTTCAATCAACCTACCTAGTCTTCTTATACGGTATTAGAGCTAGACCTCGCCGACACATCCATGACCGGCTCCTCTTCCGTCGCCACCCTCGGCAACTTCCCCTTCACCCATGCTATCATCGAGAAACCGATGAAGGAGAACCACATCTTGTGGAAGGCCTTCATCGACTCCAAGCGAGAGGCAGCGGGCAACTCGTTGTATGACTCCTGACGCGGCTAGCCTATCAGCTGCAAGGATGGTGGCCTAGAAAATCAACAATCGGACAACAATCTCACTGTCGCCTCCTGTACTCCAGTGGCCGGTGTGGGTAAGCTAGCCTACAGACCGCGTTGCACTCCATGGTGATCAGCTACACGATCGATCCCCTGTGATCAGCTGGAAGCCATCGAGCAATAGCATCCTACAGACCGTGTTGCACTCCATGGTGACATCCAGCTTAGTGGCCGGCAGGCGGTGTAACGTGGGGCTCTTTCTCACCGCCTGTCTCACGCACGGCTTTGTCTATGAAGAATTGATATTTTATGGTTGTCACACACCACGAGTAGCGTGCTCTGCTGAAAGCTGAATGCGTGGTGTGCATCTACCCGAGGACGACTCAACCCAAGTCATCGGTAGGTCAAACTAGCAGGTAGGACTAGTACTTGTCTGCCGCCAGTAGTACTCCCTCCGTTTCTTTTTAGTCTGCATATAAAGTTTGGTCAAAGTCAAGCTTTGTAAAGTTTGACTAACTTTATATTAAAAATATAAACATTGACAATATGATATCAACATTATCAGATGCACCACGAAATGTATTTTCATACTATATAGTTTTAATATTGTAAATGTTCATACTTTTTTATATAAATTTGGTCAAACTTTGTGTAGTTTGACTTTGATCAAAACTTTGTGTCGTCTGTGATGAGTATCCATGCGTATGCAAACAACCAACAGTGGTAAATGCCGTACTCTCTTCTCTCCATGTGACGGTGAATCACATGCACCGTGGCAGAGCCAGGATTTGGTGCAATGTCACAACATGCGTCAAAATCACAATCAATGTTGTGATCTTGTTGTACTTCTGTTCTTCCGATGTTCTGGACAGGATTTTGATGCAAGGTGGTTGCTATCTCAGGTCGTTCCTCGATCTTTGTGCCTATGGCGTTCCCGCGGTGCTATGTAAACAGATATACATGTTGAACCCTCGTTTGTTCATGTCCAGCATGGGTTCCCATCTTAGAGCCGAGATGTCTTTTGTTGTATCTTGGTTGGTGGCCTATCTTGATTTTTGAGGTAATATCATTGGGAGTTATAAAACTTGTGTCGTATGTTTAGTTTGGTGCTAGAACTTTAAAAATACGGTTTTGTGGTCATCTAATTAACTTGACTCAAGCATGCAGATATGGTCACAGTACGCACATGCGGACATATGCACGTGTATGATCCCACATGTCAGTGAGTGATGGTGTTGGACCTGATGTATTTTTACAGAAAACACCCTCATAGTTTTTTATTGGCGGAAAAAGTCAACCACAGCGAAACCCTACTACAGTAGTACACATATATGTGAAAATTAACAACAAAAAATGATATACTTGGACTCGAACCCAGGACCATCTGTTTTGACAGGGGACGCTATAGGCTATAGCCACCAACCATTCAGGTATGAATGTTTTAAAGCACAAACATTTCTTGAAAATGGGAGCATTTAAAAAAATGATTTCTTTTAAAAGCAAGAAGATTTCTTCAATGTGCGGACATTTTTCAAAATTTGAACTTTTTTTGGAAACAAGAACATTTTTTCAAATAGATTGCATGCCTTGGACAGGAACATCTAGATATTGCCGAAATCACTAGTTAGCAAGGGTACCCCTTGCAACGTTTGTGAAGGTCATCCCCACCTTCTCTGGTGATGACAACTGGCACACTTCATATGTGCCACTTGTCGCAACTTGAAAGTTTGTGGTTATTTCATAGATTTGTTTTTTTAATAAATTCTTTTTAACCGTGTTTTCAAATCATGATCGTTTCGTTGTGGGATCTCTCGCGTCGAGATCTTCGAAACTATATCCCATCATAATAGATTTGGATGATCTTTTTTTCCGGGAAAAACTGAAAAGTTTAAAAACCAAAAAAAGGGAAGCACAATGGGAGGGCCGAGCCCTGTATATCACCCGCAGCGAGACCGAACCTGGTCTAGCATGAACCCGCCCTCCCGTTGCTACTTATGGGGCCAGCCCAAGTAGTTTCTTCCCTGGTTCTTCTTTGCTTTCTTCATTCTTTTCTTTTTCCTTTTTGTTTTGTTTTACATTCTTGAAATGTTTTAAATACATATATTCAATAACTTAATTTACTTTAAAAAATAAAAATGCTCATCGCAAATTCATAAATGTTAATGTTATTATAAAAAAATGTTGACGTAACTTTTCATATATTAATAGCATAAAAAAGTATACTCCCTTCGATCCATAATGAGTATCATGGTTTTAGTTCAAATTTAACAAATGAATACAAGCCATTTTCAAAAATTATTACATTTTCAAAATGTACATGCAATTTACAAAATGTTGTATATTTTAGAAAAATAGTTCTAACATTCATATAGTATATATGATTTTTGTTAAATGTTCACGCGTTTAAAAAAAATATTTGTGATATTTTGGAAAATGTTTCTACGCTGTAGAGGCTATACATGATGTTTAATTTGGGCAGTAATTGTTTTATGTACTCATTCCATCCAAATAACCCATGACAGCCCGAAACATGGTGTCGAATAGTAGCAGCAATACAGAATACACCACACTCCCACACAATTACATCACATACATCACGATTACTTATGAGGAAGGCTCAAGCAACCCGTCAATATGTTGGAGCAACCTTTTCAACCCGCTGCTCAAGCCTTCCTTAGCTGAAGAAATGATGAAGTCCTTCCTTAGCTGCAGCACATCTTTACTCGTGAACCGCAGGCTTTCGAAGATCCTTCTCTCTTCTTCTTCTTCTTCATCTTGTTGTGCATCTTGTGGGTTGGTAGGAACTTGTAACCTACCAGGCCTAGGGCGTAAGCGGTAAGGGAAGGAGGGGGTTGGGCGAGGCGATGAGCGGCCGCGCCGGCGGCTGGGCGCCGTCGCGGGAGAGGAAGATGGCGGCAGCGGCGCAAGAGGCAGGGGGCGGCTAGGGTTCCGGCTCCTCTGGGAGCCGGGCAATAGAGATAATATTCTTCTTATTGCTTAATTCCCAAAAAGAGTCTTACAGCCTATATTTATAACCTAGATAACTTGCATAAGAATTAACCTAAGATAACTTGCATAAGAATTAACCTAAGATAACTTGTGGGCTAAGATTGCCCGGTGGGCCTAGCTAAACCGGCATAACACTTCTCCCCGCCTGCACAAACAGCTCGTCCTCGAGCTGTAAGGTGGGAAAGCGCTTGCGGAACTCCTCGAGGCGATCAACCAGCGTCAAACACCTTCTCGACAGCTAGGGCGGCCAGGTCGCCGGCGACGGCGTCCTCCGGAATGTAGTCTGCAACCTCCAGGTAGAAGAGTCGCGAGCAGGCATGGCCGGGCGTGTAGGGCTCATCGCAGTTGAAGCACAACCCTTGGCGGCGAAAGAACTGGTCACACTGGTTGAGCCAGTTGAGGGAGTCCTCCGTGCCGTCATAGGTTGCGAAGTCGATCTTGGCGAACCACGGCGGTGTCTGGGTCGGAGCGCCGTGTCAAGCTGGCTCGGAGGTGCGGAGCAGCGAGGCGGGTGGCGCCTGGTCGGAGTACTCCGGGTAGGGACCCGCGGAGCCGGATGGCCCGCCGAACTGCGGAAACGGGGTCGGCTGCTCCGGAACCGTGGTGTAGACCGGCGATGGCGAAGACCCAGCCGCCCAAGCTGGTAGTGGCGACGGGGAGGTCGGGAACCGGACCTGATGTATCGGAAGGCCGGCTAGCGAGGACGCCCCTGAGCTGGGCAGAGGTGGCGTCGGTGGTTGCAGCCTCGGTTGTGGAGGGTGGGCGGGTGCGTCGGTTGCCGCGGGGGAAGGCGGCTGCAGATGCCAGAGGGGAGCCGCAGCTGGCTGTGGCAGCAGATGCCACAGAGGAGCCGCGGCCGTAGTGGTCCCGCCGGGGTGCCCCGCCTGGAACGGCAGCAGCGGTAGCCCGGTGCAGGCCGGCGCGCCCTGGGCCGGCCACGGCAGCGCGGGGGGGCCCGCCTCGAACGGCAGCAGCGGCTGCCCGCTGTAGGCAGACGCACCCTGGGACGGCCACGGCAGCGTGGGGTGGCCGTAGGCGGCGATCGGCGCAGCCAGCGGAGGTGCGTACGGCCCGGCCATGTACTGGTGGTACTGGTTCAGAAGGAGTCCCTGGACGGCCGTCACGAGATCCCGCAAGGTATTGGTGACCTGTTCCGGCGTGAAGACGGCGGTCATTCGCGGTGCAGAAGTGATGGGGGCCGGCGGCGGTGGGAAGCCCGCGGTGGTGACCGGGCCCGGCAGCGTGAGGGCCCTGGCGGTGGTCATCGGCGGCGAGGGCGTTGAAGAAGACATGATCGAACCCGAGTCTCTGGATACCAAATTGGTAGGAACTTGTAGCCTACCAGGCCTAGGGCGTAAGCGGTAAGGGAAGGAGGGGGCTGGGCGAGGCGATGAGCGGCCGCGCCGGTGGCTGGGCGCCGTCGCGGGAGAGGAAGATGGCGGCAGCGGCGCAAGAGGCAGTGGGCGGCTAGGGTTCCGGCTCCTCTGGGAGCCGGGCAATAGAGATAATATTCTTCTTATTGCTTAATTCCCAAAAAGAGTCTTACAGCCTATATTTATAACCTAGATAACTTGCATAAGAATTAACCTAAGATAACTTGCATAAGAATTAACCTAAGATAACTTGTGGGCTAAGATTGCCCGGTGGGCCTAGCTAAACCGGCCATAACATGGGTCTTGTGGCTGAAACTGAAAAATGATAAGGTGGCGATCAGGAGAATGTTAGAGCGCATCACTTTACTTAAGATAAGGTACCGGAAACCAATATCTCACCTGGTAGCCTGGGCTGCGACGCTTCTTCAGCCCAGCTCCACACCACCACTTGGAAGTTGGGCGGGATTTAACCCCAACGTACGGAAGGTCTTCCACGAACTCCACTCTTTTCTGCAGCGACTCTTCAGTCACATACCGCAGGTTTTTCTTGATCCTATCCTCAACGCTGCTCTTCGCCCGGTCGACAGTCTCCATCGATAAATCCACACCACTCCCCACCCCTGCCCCCAAGATTTCCTCGCCGGTTCGACCGTACTCGACATGGCACGGTGGTGGCAGAGTTTTCCTCTCCGTGCGGTTTCTTGGAGTCTTATTACCCTTAGCATTATTTCCCTCCTGTTTCATGCATGGGAGGCATTGCCATAAACTCTTCCATGTTTTGGATTGGGATCAAATACGTCCCCAAGTCAACTGCTAACAGTGTTAATTACCTTGAGAGGGTTATCCTTATCCATATTGGGGTCTGGAACACCAGCCCTTGTTGGCTGCACCGGTTGCAAGTCTTGCTTCATTTCTGAATTCATGTCACTTTTTGCCACCTACAGGGGGGCATGTGTTGACACCAGTTTTTGGCATGGTCAAAAACATAATTAAGATGGTCTCAAATGGAAAAGTGCTCAAAGTGAGGAAATTCCGTATCATCAAAAGAAGAAACTTTGATATTTGGGCCATAGCCATCCGAACTCATCTCTAAGGCCGAAGTTGTGTTTGAATTACTTAGATTTTGTATGCAGAACACAATTCGGCTGATTACACCCCCAGGACGGCCCCGTATGGAAAAATGTCTATGAAGTCATGTTTTTGCTCAATTCTTGGGTGAAGCTTACTGAACAAAATAACGCTTCTCAGAGCTGCCACTTTACACTAATAATGCAGTGCAGAGGCCTGTGTGCAGAGCTAACGAGGAAAATCCATAGCCATGGATTTAGTGACTTCACAAGGATAGAACATAGATGAATACTTGCCTTTTTTGTATGTGATGTGATTTCTTCGGCAAAAGATACCTAATAGTACTATTTATTACAGTCCATTTGACAAATAAAGTATATGAGAAGGACACACAACAAACATTGTTAGCTGTTTCCACTTTTGTAGTTCCATAGTTGAGATTTCTGGCCTTCGCAGGCCGTGATATATCACATATTTGAGAATGGGCTTTTCATGTCTCCTTGTTATGCTAATTGAGACTTCAAGCTGGGGTGGAGGGGCATGAGTCAGGAGGCCTTCCCAATCCCACGGTACCTCCTCTTCTTCGCCGCGTCGTTGCCCAGGCCACCTATTCGCAGACCATGGGTGACGTGAGTGTGGTCGATGGCGGCGGGCCGTTCCAAGCACTCACTTTCCATCGATACCAATGACCACAGAGGGATGGATCTAGCCGCCAAGATGCAGAGTGGCGGTCGATGGCGGCAGCCTGCTCCCAAGCTGCAGGTAAGAAGGTGACGTGGCGGTGATTGGTTTACTGCCTGCATTTTTTGTTTGAGCAGTTTCTTTATTAGCTTGAGCTAATGGCTTGTCAGTTTGCTAATTGGAATCTTCTGATTGTTAGGCACATTGCAGGTTAGTAAATCTGATGTGTGACACCAGTTGAATCTTCATCGTTAGAGAATGATCCTGATACACGCACACTATTTTTTCTCATACAAAAAAGGTTTTTTAAGGGTCACACTTACACATGTTGTGTTCACATGTTAATTGAACACTGGGTGAATTAAATATATATCTCAACTACTATTGATATTCATGGCTAAAACTAAATTTCTTATTAAATTTGCTGCCCATGTACATGCGGCGCTGCTTGTGTATTTCCACAGTTCATGACAACTTTGCTGCAACTCACAGTAGAGCTGGGATGCCACAAAAGATTGTTGCTGAGCTGAATAAATGCTGAAGAATCTTTTAGGGGAGTGAAAATTGATACCATTCAAATTTATAACACTACAAACCTAAAATCACATCCACTATTTGTTATTTTTGGTTACAACTAAACCGTACCGAATGTGTGTGACATGGATCACTAATGACGATGCACAGATGACTTGATTAAAATTTAGCAAAATAAGTTATCCTTGCAAATCTCCTGATCGACAAGCTATTTACCAATGGTCGTCGCGCTTCAGTGGTAGGCAGTGCAGTAGCAAGGTAGTAGTTGCTTATATGTGCTAAAATACTCAATTCATATTATCTCATATCAACATACAGAGATATATCAATTCTTTTCATTATGGTTTTCTTATCTGTCATCTGCAGAGTGCCCATCTATAGTTACTAGCCGCCAACCCGTGCATTCGCACGGGCTGCTAGTATATACATTGTTTCTAAACAAACTGAATTATTAAAACCCAATGGCATAAGACACATATACCAAAAATGATTTTATTAGTATGTCAAAAACACTACCAAAGTAGCATGTAAAAAAACAATGGTTATTCTACAGCATATTATGCAGCCAGCAAGCTTTGATATGAACTGTATGATCTATTTGTATATCAGCTAAACAAAAAAAACACTTTAAAATTGCCAGTGCCGGTAATGGAAAACTAATAAATTCATATATATCAATGGATATTGAGACATATTCACACAACTAATTTTACTTGCTAATCTTAACCAACTAACCTAAGTTTGCAAGAAAATTTCATGCACACTTCCTTATTTTATTTTAATCTAAACAATGGTTTTGTGCTTTCACGGTATTCACATTCCTATATGTTGACACAATTCTTGATGGCATCAAGATCAACATTATACTAACTCATGTTACATGTCCTCTTTTGAAATTAAGTTAATCTCCACCAAACCTGTCGTGCTCCCCCACTTGTCCTTATAACTTGTTAAGAAGCAGTTCCAGCACAATCAATTTTCTTGATATGAGTAGCCGTGCCAAGGTGTCCTACATGTCATGTTTTTTACATCAACAAAATTCCTACAAGAGTTGTTAGAAATCTCAATGAATAACACTGGGGAGATATCTGTAGGAGCTCTCAAAAGGCAACATCTTACATCGTACAATTATAAAATTAGATGGGATAAATAGTTCACTTATGACCCAGATATATAAAGGCGAATAACTGTGAGGACAAGCTCTCCTGTATAATCCATCTTTTTGGGCAACTCTTGGACAATCCATCTGAGGATGTAAAAAACTAAACGGGCATGCAATCGTGAAGTCTAATAGGATAGCAAGCCTGCAGAACTTGTCGTCCTTTGCATCAACACAAATAATATATTATCTTCCCTCGTCCTCCAAATCCGAACATCAATTTTTTTAATCTAAATGCATGGAAATGGACATGCAGGATACTGGGTGTCATCATTGATCGCGTTCGTCGTAAATATGTGGATGAAAAGATTGCCTAGGTTCATCCAACTGAAAAGGTTGAGAAGAACAACAATTGAATATATATGGGAAACCTCAAGGTGCAACAACTTATATATTATAGTTAGAAAATTAGATGAATAAAAAGTATACTTATACTACCCTCATATATGAAGGCGAACAACTGTGACCCTTTGACAAAAAAGTATACTTGCTATCCTCTCTTTGATAATCCATATTTTGTTGTTGGCAGCTCTTTGATGTTCCATCTTACAACATTATGAGAAAAATGGTTCAAACACACACTCATTGAATTAGGACTGCAAATCTGTACAACCTGTAACCCTTTGCATAAAAAAATCAGTATATTAATTAGCTTCCCTTGGAAGTTGGAATCCAAATCCAAAACAGCAAATACCAGAAAATAAATCTAAGTGAATCAAAATCCACTATGAGATTCAAAACGACATGATATTTGTCACATAAATATTGATAGTTTTCAAAGTTGAGTAGATTAACTATAAATGTCAAAGTGATACGACGTAGGTTGCACAATTAAATATGTAGATGAAAAACGATGTTTACTTACAATCCACATATATGTTAAGAAATAAGGGTTAGTAAATTCTCTCTGGGATGGTCAATCCTTCTTTTTTGTCCACTCTTTTATGTTATTTATTATGACACATAAATGGGAAAACAACACATACACACAAGGTGTGCAGTCAAATAGCAACACATCCGCAAGCATCTTACATCGACTATCTGCTTTTGACTATATGATCTCTTATCAACCTAGCAAATGCAACTGATAGCTGCGGTCAGATGCAGGAGATGTGTGTTTGAAAGCCATGGAGGAGATGGAAGCAACTCCACCACATCATGACCAGAGCACCTAGCGTGCACGCTCCAGTCACCTAGCAAAACTCATCTGAGTAGAAATTAGAAATTAGAGGAGAGAGCCATACACACCTACAGTACATGCCAGTATGCCACACCCACACACACGGACAAAACGGCGATTCCTGCTTAGCCCGTGTTCAGTGGTAGGGCTGACCCCGATGTCGTGTCTCGTGTGAAGAAAGGGTGTTGATTCCTTCAGAGGCTCCCGGCCTGGACGGGGCTATTAGGAATCCAGGGGCAGCGAAGCCTGTTTCCTCCAAGACGTAAGTCATGAATGATCGGGCCTCCGGTGGCAGCGAAGCCTATTGCGTCTAGGACGGAGATTGGCGGCTAGTGTTCTGTCGCAACACGGATCTCGGTGGTGCACCAAGGAGATATATGGGAATAACTCAACCGATCTTGATATAGGCTCCATTGTGTTTTGGTCTATGGTGGAGTTGCGTTTGAATACAATCTTAAAACCATTTCGGCTATGTTTTCGCATAGGAGATCGCCTTGCGAATATGCATCTTGCGGCAGCGGCCAGGGCCACCATGCTGACAAAATACGTGGATACGCATCCATGAGTCCAGCTTGACACATAATAATAGGAAAAAAATCTTAAAGGAATGATTAATAAAGAAGGAAAGGGAGATGATTCCGCCAGGAATCCTTTTTAAGGAGATTGCCTTTTTAACATGATTGCCTTTCTTTGCCGTGCGAGTAATTTTCGCTGGTAATTATTTTTTTAAATTGTTTCTATTTCAGATATACGCATCCATGAGTGCAGGTTGACACATAATAGGAAAAAATCATAAAGGAATAATTAATAAGAAGGAAAGGGAGATGATTCCGCCAGGAATCCTTTTTAAGGTGATTGCCTTTTTAACGTGATTGTCTTTCTTTCCCATGCGAGTTATTTTCGCTGGTAACTATTTTTAAAATTAATTTTATTTCAGAGATATGCATTCAAGAGTCCAGGTTGGCCCATAATAGGGAAAAATCTTCATAGATACAAAAGGAACGGGAGAAGAATACGTGAGGCATCCTTTTTAACGCAAATTGTGAGTTTGGTACAGATACGTGAGAGACTGTGAGTTGGGTCACGGGAGAGAGATACATGATTTTTATTTGTCATTGGAGAGATAAAAGGTGAGACGTGAGAGCTTGAGAGACTAAGGTCATGAGAGAGTTATATGTGAGTTTTTTTTTGTTGATTTTTTTCTCTGAGAGTCCATCTACACCGTAAAAATACGGCCCTACCAGATTAACGGCTCGTAAAATCTAATTAACGTGGTAATTTCTAGGGAGTCTGTAATTAGTGTAAGTAGGTATAGAGGTATAGAGGTATAGATAGATAGATAGATAGATAGATAGATAGATAGATGTAGGTCATGAGTGTGGTTGTAAATTATCCAGTACTCCTGGTGGTTACAAGCCTTCATCTCTACAAAAACATGCAGTGAGGTTGCCTGGTTCCCGACAGGGATTGAGGTAGTTTGCTTCCTGTCAGAGATTGAGGTTCCTAGGAGGTTTCCATCGAGAAAGTCAGGTTATCCATCACATGTTTGTTCAAATATCTCTGGGGAATGAGATGTCAGATTATATGTTACTTATAAATTGTTTGTTTCCTTGAAAGTTACTCATTTTTGTTACCGTTGTTGTACAAGATCAACTGTATTTCCATTGTCGTCATCTTTTTGTGTGAGCTAATTTGTAGCAGAATGAGATGTGGGATCAACTACGCAGAAATGTTTTGTACCCTTTAGAGCGTTTATTTGCTAACCCCTTTTGGTTGTTGCACGTGATACATTTGTAATCTATTGTTACCATCTTGCCTTTCTATGTGAGATAATTCTGTACAATCAATTAAGCTTTCACACAGAAGAACATATAGTAGCATGCTTGAGCATTGCCTTCTTATTCTACCTTCTGAATAAAACCACAAAATTTCTTTCAGTTTATTTATGAATAACCAACCTCAACAGCAGCCTGCTCAGTTTATTTCTCGCTGTACGAAAAGTCGTTCATTCAGTTCTACATTTTTTGGAGTATTTGTTAAAGACATACTTAGGAAAATGCCTTTGAGACTGAGCCTCTGTCATGATAAGTACCTAACACACACTTTATTTGCCATTCCAAGTATGTGCTGCAAAAGGGAACAAAGGGCATTTGGTCTACCCGGTTAATTCTTGCACTAGAAAGCCATCGGTCTTTTAGTTGTTCTCCATTGGTTCCTAACAACAACATGGTCACTTTACTGTACAAACACCTTTATGCAGTATACCTTTGCTTTAATTGATCGATAATGGCTCTCTGTTATTAGCTACATCCTCTTGAGTATCAGCCTCTGTCAGGTTATTTGTTTTCCTGCTTGTATCTTCTCCGGCTGGTTGAGCTAGGACATTGGGTTTCTTCTTTTAGGGGAAAATGTGAGATTTTTTAGTATGTTGGCTGATAGCTTTTCTTCCTTTGGTGTTTCTCAATGGCCTTGTGAAAAAAAATCTGAACGACTACCTCATGGGTTTTGTTTGCTTTGGTGTTCCTCATAGGCTTGCACAGAAAAGAAATGGAGTATGCAGTTTTTTTATTTTTTGTTTTCTTACTGCTTCTATATACCTTCATGAAAGGAAAATGTGATCTTTCTAAGGTCGTTTGTAGAAAAAAAAAGACTGATTTGCTCGGTTTTCAAATCAAGCTTCTCAGAAGGGTCCAAAGCCGTTCATCTTTGGGGCCAAGCTGTATGCGTGTAGCGCTGCTCTCCATGGGCGGCATTGTGGTGCTGAACACCAACAAAGGTGATGCTTCTCTAGAACTCTTAGGAAAATTAAGAAATGGCATGGTTTGGTAGCATGATAGATTGGATTGTCCAGTGTCCCGTGCAGTTATTCGGTTGCATTGTACAAACAAGTATTAAGATGGTTAGTTCTTGATCACCTGTAAATATTCAGGAAGTAAACTTTTGGTGCTTTAAAGACAACTCTGTGTATGGTAGGTGACCTATTCAGATGGTTGCCAAATTTCTTTGAGCTTACAGAAACAGGGGCGTTTTGTTGTCCAATTTTAGTTTCACTCAACTTACAGTGCTGAATATTTCAACGTTAAATCATTTCCTATAGCCTTCCGGCAGGTCTATTCTTCTTTTCTGATTGGGTCGTGTTAGCCAAGCAGAGTAAAACTAAAAATGAAGGATGATTGATTAGGCAATGATGTTTCTTGCTTAATTTTACTACTTGATATTTGTTTCAGATATGAATAATTCTGGTTAAAATTTCTGCATTGCATAGTGTTGCTTGCTTATTATGATATTCTCTTTTCACTACAAACAGATATGCACTTGCTTTTGGATCTTTAGTGCTTCCCTTTTGATGCTATTAAGAATATGTCCCTAAGTGGCTGCATTTATTTTTTTTGTTAGAAACAACTGTGAAAATAGGGAGAAAAGATGCCGATCTTCTCTCAAAGACCACAACATTGACGTCTTTTTTTATCGTTAGTCTACAAATATTCTTACTTGCATGGTTTGAATACTTGGTTCACTCTCGCCCTTTGCGCCATTGGCGCAACGGGTCATCTAGGATATTCCCATGGACTTTCTGGTGATATTGGGAGAATACTTCCACATAACAGAAATTGTTTTGTTAGATTAAGGGATGCCTATGAATGGTATACCAATTGCATTCAGAGGGCATATTTTTCCTTCACGATGCCGAGAGAGAACTTATGGTTTCCCTTCCCTGCTATGTCTATACCATGAGACAAGACGTTCGCAACAAGTCATCAACAAATGGTATTCTGTTCCAGTCCTTTCTCTTTTCTAAGAATATTCATGGGCTGCATCTTAACAATGATTAATATTTATTGCGGTACTTGTCCACTCACTTCACACAAGAATATCTCAAGGGGCACATGCATGAAGAGCATACTAATTTGTTGATCAAAGCTGGAAACGAACGTGACATCATCATTGTTTGGCTTATCATATGATCACAAGAAGCTGGACTCAGTTTTTTTTTTCATGGCAAATATGAAAGAAGGAGTGCCATATGCATTTGCCCGTGAGGAACTGGTGGGAGCCATCTCACCGTGCACTCCTGCTGATAGCGTCATGAGCAACCACTGCCATGATCTCATAATATAGCTCAGGTTCAAGACTTAAGTCATGCACTACTTTTTTTAACCATATAATGTGCTATATCACCTTATCCTTTCAGCTCCAGTACTTCATAATATAAAGTAGATGAACGTCCTTTTAAGAAATACCAATGCAGAAGGAGCTATGTAATCCAGCTTAGTTTCTATAATGAGCTGGTCTCATGACTTTGTTTTACCATGCAATGTAGTATATTATTCTCTACAACATTCTTACTTGGTTCCCTCTCGCCCTTCTTGCCATCGGCGCAACGGGTAAACCAGTGTATGCTATTATCAAGTGATATCATTACTTCCTTTTAGTCTATCATGGTAACATGTAATGGGATATAAGTATCTATGATGTTGGTTCAAAATTAGTCACATATGCATGATTTGAATACTCGGCTCGCTCTTGCTTTTTCCGCACTGAAAGCAAACTAAAAGATTACATTGTTAGGCTTGCAAACAGTGATCTACACGCCAACTGTCGGATCATGCTAGGAACCGACAAGAGAGCCATTGTAACAACCAATTGGTCTGAGTTCTGCCGCCTTGCAAAAATTCATGAAGGAGACATCTGTGCCTTTCATCTTAAGGTCACCACAAAGCAGCGCCCGGTTCTCATCGTGCATTGCCTTTAGATGAACCATCAACAGCAACGGAAGTCGTATCTAAATATCATCTAGCATTCCAAAGACTACTAATCAAACTCTGTAATAGGATGAAACCTTCCTCTGTTTTTTGACGATGCTATCTGTAAGATATCTAGTCCTATCCACAAGTTAATCAGATTGCTGCTACTGAAATGGAAATCTTCAGGAAACAATGCAGCATAGGAAAAGCATTTTTGCAGATGGACAGGAAGATGGTCATAACTAAGCTTCAAGGCAGGCATAATGTCATTGTCACCAGTCTGTCTCTCCCATTCTTTACTTTGTAAGACCCTTCTCCAATGACGCAAATTAAGGTCTTTTCTTAGTAATGCACCAACAGTTTTTGCAGCAAGAGGGGATCCCTTTAGTTTTTCCATTATCTTATCTCCAGTCTCGAGCAAAAAACTGTGATCATTTCTACATTGGTCATCACCAAAGACAAAAGCATGGAACAACTTCCTAAAATATTCAGATTCTAAACCTTCCAACTCTATATGCTTAGTTGTTTCAACCATCTTTGCTATTGTTGGAAACCGAGTTGTGACTAGAATGATGCTGCCCTCTTTTTGTGATGTTTTGAGCGGCAACAATAATCTTTTCCAGTCATCCTCATTACTACACTCCCATATATCATCCAATACAAGCAAGAACCTTTTCGGTTTTAATTTTTGTTCAATTAGCTCTTCTGGTCTATTCCCCTTTTCCCCTTCAACTGGTGGGATTTCCTTATTAATATCTTCAAGCAACTTATTCAGATTGAATTTGACAGATACACATACCCAAATCAGTACTTGAAAATGGGCTCGCGCTTGCTTATCCTTATATATGTGCTGTATCATAGTTGTTTTCCCTATCCCACCCGAACCAACAATCGGAAGCACAGTAAGATCATTGCCACGGTTTTCCCCTTTGGTGATGTCATGTATGATGCTTTTCACTATAAGGTCCCTCCCGTATAATTTTGGCTCTATGCTTCGACCGGTGGTGATGGGGCGACTATGGGTAATGTCTGGGATAGTTTTATGGCCACAACTCTGCAGAATGGTGATAAATGATGTACGCAAGGGCTGCAGTTGCTCAACAATGTGCTTCATTCTCTGTGAGACATCCACCCTATTAAACCGCAGCATTGGTGTTTCTTTCTGGGGTGCACCACGAAGAGTTGGCTGGCCATAATTATCATCAACATGTGGGGAAGATGAGCAAGGGAGGAGTTTACCGAACTTGGGAATGCATCCGCTGACCCTCTCATCAGTATGATTGGCATCTGGTGTTGAGGAGGGGGGAATTCTGCGTGAGCTCTGCTTAGCACGCGGCCAAACGCAGCAGCCAACTTCCCTTTGACCACGTTGAGCAGGGCTGGCAGGAGACGAGCGCGTTGATAAACCAAGCAGTTTGGCAACAGCTTTGGCCGTGTGACGAGCATTGAGGGCAAGGTCAAGGATGATGCCCTTGGTATGCTGGTCTGCAGCGTCATACGTGCCGTGGAGCTCGTCATGGATGCGGAAGTAGTCCAGCTCATCCAACAAGTCCTCGGCAGAGTGCGCCGAGTGCTGCAGCTTGTGCAGCAGCTCCTTCATGGCCTTGCCACCGATCTGCTTGCGGTTTGCGGCTTCAAGCGTGGCCTGCACGAGCAGCAATTCCGTCTTGAGGGCATTGACGTTGAGACCTAAGTTGTTGCTGTCAACCCAAGCCTCCAGTACGCCATCGGCAACGGAGGCCAGCGCCTTGCCCACCACCCATTGCGCCGCGCTTAGGAGCACGTCCATCCTCTTGAGTCCTCAGGCACAGCGGTGTATCAAGGATCGGTGATGCGAAGACCTGCAGGAATCAAGAGGAATTCTTTCCTTAACACGCACCAATTGCATAGTACTAGTTCATAATATGGAGAAAAATAATTACTTGTAAGTTGCTGCTAGCAACCAGCAGTAGAAGAATTAATACGTACTCGTGAGGGATGTCGCTTGCCTTCCTGAGAGTTTGTTGTGTTGAGGACGAGATATGGCGCATTATATGTCGGGGACACTCTCTCTTTTTCTCTCCCTCTCTCTCCCTCTCTCTCTCTCTCTCTCTCTCTCTCTCTCTCTCTCTCTCTCTCTCTCTACATTGGGCTACCAAAGGATCTGATTCCGATGAATGACCTGATATATATGGTGATGGAATTTCCACTTTTTATGTGTCAAGTCGATGTCCCCAAGCAAGGAAATTGCTGCCAGCCAGGGAAAGTATCCATTGTTGAGCTTCCTCTTATTCCAACGGCTGCTGGACAAGAGCACAAAGAAGCATCCCATTGGTCTGCTGGTAAGTAAAGAAAAGCATCCCATCCCATGCATTTGAGGAGGCTGCTGGTGAAGACAACGTACATAAAGGAAGGAAGCTCCCCTCAGCAATGGGGACAAGGAATAAGAGGAAGCTCAATAATGGATGCTGCCCTCAATGTTAAACATTGTACATACGGTATAACTATAAACCATATATTGTGTGCGTGCGTGTAGCTGTTGTACTCCTGGTTAGGCTGTTGAGATTTGATCTTATCCTTTGTTGTATCTTGGAGATCAATCCACGGCATAACCACCCGTAATCTTGCGGCCTTTGTGCCTATATTAACACGCACGCGTCCCTGCTAACTGCATACGCTTAAGCCTCATTTTCTACACTCAAATGGTTTGGAACCTGGATGCCAAATGATACATGCATACAATTACCCCAGAACTGAAACTTTCCAATGAATGATCTTCACACGTACGTACGGTAGCTAATCTGTCGAAAATTGAAGTAAATGATGGGCAAGTAAAGCTCCTACATTGAGAGAGGGGAGATTAAGAAGAGTGAGCACTGACAATCCCATGACCAATATAATTAGCTAGGCATGTTTTTGCATGGGATGGGGATGGGGTTGAGCAGCAAGCAAGTAAACCCTCTGTCCAAATGATTTAATACTGGCCATACCCATACAGAAGAGAAACCGGCCGGCCTATTTTTCGTGCGGAAAAGGTCATTATTTTATTTGGCACAATAAGTTAATCCCTAGCTGCAAAGGATAAGTTTCAAGCCTCCCCTAGCTGGATTATGTTTTACTTTGCTTTATTTATTCTTTACTTTGCTTTATTGTGCTTTCCTTTCCTTTGCTTTGATTTATTCTTTCAAGCTTTATTCTTTCTGGTGGTACAAGGAGTCTCCTGTACAAGCTCAACAATATGGAGACAGGGATTATATATGGCCCAGCTATTTTACTATGTTGTACAGTAAGCACTAACCAAGTAATGAATCACGTGTGCTTATTATTTATAGTACTCCCTCCATCCCAAAATAAGTGTCTCAAGGTTAGTATAAATTTATACTAAAGTTAGTACAAAGTTGAGACAGTTATTTTGGGATGGAGGGAGTAGCATATATAGCAGGGTGGAGTAATCCTTCAATATGTACTATATGAACTTTCTCAATGTTGATGGGCTTTCCTCTCACGGTTGGTTCAGGTTGGTTGGTTGGTTCACAGCGGAGCAAAAGAGGCGGTAGCTGTAGGTAGGGCTGCAACAAAAGCTCGAGGCTCGTCAGCCGCTCGAGATCGACTCATTTTTTGACTCGCCTCGAGATCGACTCGAAAAGAAACAAGCTGAGTTTGAACACTTTATGTAGCTTGACCGAGAAACGAGCCGATCTTGAGCCAATGTTGGCTCGCTCGATTTTAGCTCGATAGCTCGACAGAATATCATTATGTTAAATGATCATGCCATATATTAAATGAAAATAAGATAATTTATTACCATATATGTTGTCCATAATTTTTCTCCATTTTATTTACCAATGAACATGAAACTTAATTAAGTGCAGAGAAGATTTAGGCCTAGTTATGGCACGTGGTCGACTATGTGTTAAATATCGTATATTTTTGGCAAAGGTTCTCAGCATATTCACCTTTTTTTTCATCCACAGATTAATTTTTACCATCTCATTTAGCTCTAAACTAGCTCGAGATCGTTACAAGCTGAGCACGAGTCATGTTCTACAGCTCGATCACGAGCATCACTTAGTTTAAGCTCGCTCGAATTTTCATATGAGTTGAGCTGAGCCAACTCCAACTCGTTCGAGCTCGACTTGTTTGCAGCCCTAGTTGTAGGCAGTCGGCAGGACGGGTTCAGCGGCATGAGCGGGACGAGTGCCAGCGTGCTTTGGGCTGGGCTAGGCCCAATCAACGCGAGTGCGTGATATGGGCCCACTATTATGCACTCTTCACATCAACGGAGAGCTCCTTTTTTTTGAGAGAGAGAGAGAGAGGATTCAACGGAGAGCTCCTATCCTATGTGTGTGTTGCTCTTTGCACCCCTCAAAAACAAAGTGAGGCTCTTTCCGACAAAGTATTATGCACTCTTCTTTCCCCTTTTTCTTTTTTCAACACATGTCTATCTTTTTCATACACATCGTACATTTTTCGTATGCGTCAAATCTATTTTATTTATACATGTTTAACACTTTTTCGAGGAATGTTTAACATTCCATGATTAACCTTTTCTTTGCGGTTATTCGTTCATTATCCAACATGTACACGCGTGGGCTAACACCAGTGGAGTGAGAGAGTGCATGTTTCACATCTTTCTTTGTGAAAAGTTTTCAGGATTTTTTTACTTTTTTAAAAAAATCAAATTTTTTGCCATATCAGGTGCATATGCACTCAAGTGCATCCATGTATTTTTCATGTTTCGCATGTGCTCTTTTGTGTTGCGTTGGAACTATACAGATAGTGATCTTTACACACCTCAACAAAAACACAGACAACAACAAACACTTGCTTGAACGAGTAACTTTAATTTTATGTACAAAATTGTGACCACACAGTAGACCAGAACCAATCTCTTTAAGTTACTAAGCTCGCGGGGAATAAAGCCCTTGGAGAGCTCGGGGCCTTTTTCCCTGTGTGTCCGTCTATTATGGTCGGGGTGGAGCTTACGGCACCTATGTCAGGATACCGAGGCAACAGTCTCATGTTGGTTAACCTCCACGTGGCCATGTCGGTTTGCTGCATCTTTGTACCTTCATGGTTGCAGGAGAAGCCTAACATCATCATGGAGCCATCTTTCTGTGGTGCCGTGGTGGATTCGGAGCCAAAGTGCGATGCACCAGCAGAGGTCGAACAAATTTATGGCTTTTGAAAGCATTGACGCCAGAAGAGATTCTACACCTGTGATGTGCAGATGAGGCTATTTCTAACCGATCCCCTATAACCGGTAAGTTGAGTAAAATTTCAATTTTACTCCACTAACCGGCACCTAGCCGATCCCCTATCGGCCGTTAGTGGAGTATATTTTTACTTCATCCCCAAAACTTCCCTATTTTTACTCCATTGATACACGGCCGAGTAAAAATATGTGGCTCGCTCTCTCGTCCGTGCGGCCGCTGCATCTTTGCCGGCGCGCCTCCCGCCGGCCCCGCTGCTACCTCGTTTCATCCCTTGCCCTCCACCGCCATTCTGCCCGTCAGCCAGCCCTTTCAGACCCCATCGCCGTCGCCGGAGTCAAGGTGAAACAACGCCGCCGTCGCCATTGTTGATCCACCCGTTTTCTTTTGAGTTCCTTCTTTTTCTAGCAGCCGCCGCATCTCACCTTGCTTGAGCACCACTGCAGGTCACCCGCTGCTCGCCGCTTCTATCTAAACCATGCCGGCCAGTTTTTGCACCACCACTGCACCCCAAGTGTTCAAAGAATTGCCTAGATGAGTTTTTTTTATTTGTTTCTCTTTGTACCGAGCCGTTTGATTGAACCGAACCGTTTGGATTGTAGATGAAGAGGTTGAGGGAGATGGCGTTGGAGGACTTGTCGTCATCCAAAGAGGAGGAAGAAGATGATGATGACTTTGACACCGTTTTAGGCATGATTTTCAATGATGATGTTTGCAGCCAAGGAAAGGATCACATTTGGCCGCATACACATCAACCGTGATAGAGCGGAGGGCCATGCCAAGATCATGCGAGATTACTTTGATCCAAACCCAACCTATCCGGAGAAGTACTTTTGTTGATGCTTTCAGATACACAGAAGTCTTTTTCTAACCATTGCAAAAGCCGTTGAGAGATATGATGACTGGTTCAAGCTCCGAAGAAATGCGTCTGGAGAGATCAGTGCAAGCCTTTGATGAAATGCATTGCGGCTGTTCGCGTCTTGGCATATGGGTGTTCTGCCGATGCAATTGATGACTATGTACGCATTGGCGAAGACACAATCTTGGAGGCTGTTCAAAGGTTCACCAAAGTAGTGATCATTGTCTTTGGCCCGGAGTACTTGAGAGCACCAACCGAGGAAGACACCCAAAGGCTGATGACTGAGAGTGAAGCAAGAGGATGGCCAGGGATGCTTGGATCACTTGACGTATGCACAGGAGATGGAAGAATTGTCCTACAGGTTGGAAGGGCTAGTACAAAGACTACGTCAAAAGTCCAACGATCATTCTTGAGGCAGTTGCATCTTCTTTGGTCTGCCTAGCTCTCACAATGACTTGAATGTGCTATCGAGATCACATATGTTTTCCAGGCTTATAAAAGGTGAAGCTCCCGCTTGCGAGTAATCGGTCAATGGGCACAACTACTCGATGGGTTACTACCTTGCGGATGACATCTATCCATCATGGGCCACCTTGGTCAAAACAATTCCGCGTCCAAAAGGTAACAAAAACACTCACTTTGCCCAATGGCAAGAAGCTGCAAGGAAAGATGTGGAAAGAGCCTTCGGTGTGCTTCAGAAGGGCTTTGCAATTGTTCGTGGCCCTGCCGAGTACTGGAACTCCAAGGTTCTATGGTGAATCTTAACTTGTTGCATCATATTGCATAACATGATCATTGAAGACGAGAGAGATATGCCTGAGAACTTTCGGTACATCATCAACGGGAGTCCGGTTGAGCCAGAGCATGATATAAATAAGATCTTGACATTCCTTGAGGGGCATCACAAGGTGGAGAACCGTCAAGTTCATACTCAGCTCCAACAAGATCTTGTTGAGCACCATTAGCAACATCTAATAAGCAGGTCCTAGTTGTTCTATGAAATGCTATTTGCTACATTTGAACCATTCGGCGTGTTTAAATTCGGTATGTAAACTTTGAATTTGGTTTTTAAACTTCGAATTCGGTCTGTAAACATTCAAATTTATGTTTAGTTTATATATGTGTGCCAATATATAGTTTCAATTTATACTAGAATTGCAAAGTTTAGAAAAATAAAAATTTACTCCGCTAAGTTTAGGGGGTCAGCTAGGTCCAGCCAAAACTTAGTGGAGTATTTCTACTCCACTAAGCCTTTGACTCCCTTCAGTTTTAAGGGATCGGTTAGAAATGCCCTGAGATATGTTTATTTTTGCTGGAAATAGTCAGTTTAGGCATTGGATCTACAAAGCTGTTGTTGATTGTGGTAGCTCACCAACCATCTTCAGGAAGGAGCACGACACCGTGCCTTCGTCACCCATAGCAGAGGAACATAGGCTTTCGCCTGCGCCCATGGAGTAGGTGAGAGGGACATGATCCACACCAAAGCCTCCAGGAAGGTAATCGGCACCGCGCGGCGTCGACATTGCTGAGGCCGCCGCCTGCCTAGAGTTTCCCCCAGATCGATGCCCACCCACCAGATCCGTCTAGCCAACACCAGGCAGGTATTGGAACTAGCACGAACCGGAGCAGATCGAGTCAGAGATGACGCTACCGGGATTCACAGGCTCCAAACGATGCCGGCACCACGCAAACACCTCCGGCTGCCCCCAACCACGCCGGTGAAGGAGGGCAACCTCGGCGCGCGCCCACCTCCCCTCAGGGCCGCCGTCCGGTGCCTGAGCCCGCACAATCTGGAGGAGAACTGATCTGGGGAGAGGAGCCCTAGATCCGCCGCCGCCAACCGCCATGGCCAGCCCCACGCTGCCCCGCAGTCATGGAGGCACAACCGCTGCCGGAATCGGATGGAGGCACAAAGTGGTCGTTGATAATATTATAATTAGGGAGACACCTTTTCTGGAATCACACTATCACAATAGCCCGTAGGCGGGAGAGGTCTCCTCTCATCGACTCGGCTCTCGGTGTGGCTGCAAGGGACAATGATGGGGCACACAAGAAATCAAAAATGTTTGTCGCGAGCAGCCAAGGAAGGTATGAGCGCATGAGAGATGTAGCCAAATTGCATTTACCATCCAGTGAGTTAAACTAGGCTCACAGGTTACGCCGAAGCAAACTTTTGGTATGGCGAACAATTGTAGACAAAATTATATACAATAAAATTGTAGAAAAATTGATGAAAACGATAATCAGACAGATGGAAACGAGAATACATATATGATATCAAGACTAAAGTAGGATGTCAAAAAATTCAATCACAAAATGAAGACGATAGAACAATCAGCTGGAACAAGATGGAATTAAGTTTTCTTAAAAGTACATGAATTAGTAGATACAAATTAGCAAAATAAGAGTACCAACCATGCCGCCCTGGCATCAATAGATGACAACTTTTTAAAAGCAAATAACACAAATGAGATGTGCATTATTGGTAGGGCAGTAGGTGGCCTCAATGATTGTGCTGTTGGTCACACACACACACACACACACATTAACATTATTGTCGGTAGTACAGTACATGGCCCGTGGACGGAAGGAGCTGCTGGTGAGAGCAACTCCAACGCAGTCCCACCAAAACAACTCCAAAATCGAAGAAAAAAAATCAGTGGAATCGGTAGATCGGTCGACTAGCTCACCAAATATGCTCTCATTTTGCAAAATTGTCGGAATTTTGGGCTGGAATCGAAGAAAAAGGGATCAAAACTTGTCGAAAAGGGTCATGTTTGTCGACTTTTTTTGGCAGAATCTGTCGGCAGCAACTAGTAAGATTTGACGGTCTCCTCATGTACGTTGCGTCAATCACATATATATACTCTACTCCAGTGGGCAAGTTGGAAGTTGTGTGATGAGTACAGGACTCTGCCTGCTGTTTCTCACACTTTTGATAAAGGATTGATATTTTATGGATGTTACGAGTAGGTATGTATGCGTGGTGTGCATCTACCCGATGGACGACGACGACTCAATCCAAGTCATCGGTCTATCCGTGTCCCGGACAAACTAGAAGGTAGGAGTACTATTTATTACTCTGGTGCGTCGTCTGTGATGAGCATCTATGCATATGCAAACAATATATTTGATGAAGAGTGTATATTTGGTTTTAAAATTTGTCACGTGCACGTCCATAAGACCTGTGAGGGCAGATCGCAGCATCAGGATCCAATCGGACGGCTCAGGTTGTGGCTTGAAAAACACACGAGCCACGTACTTGGAGCTGATTGGTGGAGATACTACGGGATATATATAGTTTGGTCTTGGATACATTATGCATGGACGTTGCGTGCTAGTCGTGATAAGTGGAGCCGCCCACATGGCCAATGACTAGTCAAAGTGCTAGCTAGACTAAGATGGTGCAGCTAGCATGTACTCCTATATTAAGTTTGACACAAGGCATACACTATTATGCGACTAGCCATGGAGACCTCCCCTTTGATAAAGCTCATCTCACTCACCCTCCTACTAGCCTCGGCCATCGCTGGGCCAACTTTGGAGGAACAGGCAGGAGCACTTCTTGCCTGGAAAGCCACACTAGAAACCCAACCAGCCCAACTCCAACTGCAATCCTGGGAAAACACCTCATGGCCGTGTAGCTGGCATGGCATCAGCTGCAGCAGCAAGCATCAACAACAACCGGTGATCACCGGGATCTCTCTGCGAGGATTGGGGCTCAGAGGGGAGCTCCACACCCTCAACTTCTCGGCATTGGCAACCCTGACGAGTATCCAACTCGCGCAAAATCAGATAAGGGGCTCCTTACCACCTTCTTTAGCATCATCCTTGCCAAACCTGCGCCATCTAATGCTCCAGGCAAATCAGCTCTCCGGTGAAATACCAAGCCATATAAAACACCTAGAGGGTCTTGTGGCGTTGGATTTGTCAAACAATCACTTGTTTGGTCCCATTCCCAGCGAACTAGGCTACCTAAGGAAGCTGCGTCAATTAGATTTTTCCAACAACAACCTCACAGGCCCTATCCCAAGAAATTTAGGGAATTTAACCAAGCTCACTAACTTGTCCCTCGCTGATAACCAAATATCTGGATATCTTCCTCCAGAACTAGGTTACCTCGTGAATTTACGATGGTTGGTTCTTAGTCAAAACAAACTCATGGGTTCTATCCCGGCTACCTTGGGGAGATTGGTTAATCTCGCTATCTTGTACCTATATTATAACCAACTTTCTGGACATATCCCTCAAGAACTAGGTTACCTCGTGAACTTAGAAGAGTTAGATTTTACCGGCAACGACCTCACAGGCCCTATCCCAAGAAATTTAGGCAATTTAACCAAACTCAATAACTTGTTTCTTGGTGATAACCAATTGTCTGGATATCTTCCTCCAGAACTAGGTTACCTGGTGAATTTAGGAGGGCTGCATCTTTGGCAAAACAAACTTATGGGTTCTATCCCCGCTACCTTTGGGAGTTTGCTTAATCTCACCAGCTTGTACCTAAGATATAACCAACTTTCTGGGCACATTCCTCGAGAACTAGGTTCCCTCGTGAAGTTATTTGAGTTAGAACTTCAACACAACAAACTCATGGGTTTCGTTCCTGATATATTTGGAAATTTGACCAAGCTCAGTTACTTGTACCTGGGCGACAACCAACTTTCCAGACATATTCCTCGAGAACTTGGGTACCTAGTGAATATGAGAAAGTTAGATCTTAGGAACAACAAACTCATTGGTTCTATCCCTGCTACCTTTGGGAGTTTGGTTAATCTCACTAGCTTGGTCCTGTGGGACAACCAACTCTTTGGACGTATTCCTCCAGAATTAGGTTACCTCATGAACTTGGAAGAGTTAGGACTTAGCAACAACAAACTCGTGGGTTCCCTCCCTGATATGTTTGGAAATTTGACCAAGCTCGCTCTCTTGCACCTGGATGGTAATAAATTTTCCGGACATGTTCCTGGAGAAATTGGTACCTTAATGGATCTCCAATATCTACAGTTGAATGGTAACAATTTCTCCGGTCCCTTGCCACCTGACTTGTGTGCTGGAGGCAAGCTCGAGAGATTGACTGCATTTGATAATAACCTGAATGGACCTTTGCCGTCAAGTCTGGTACATTGCTTAAGCCTAGTTAGAGTTCGTCTTGAAAGGAATCAAATAGAAGGAGATATCTCTGAGTTGGGAATTCATCCCAATATGGTGTATATGGATATGAGCTCGAATAAACTATATGGGCAGTTATCTAACCATTGGAGGGAGTGGCGTAATCTTACCAAGCTGAACATCTCAAACAACAACATCATGGGTAATATACCCACAAGTATGGGACAGCTGTCTCAGTTAAAGGTGCTCGATCTTTCATCAAACAAACTTGAAGGGGAGCTTCCAAGTAAACTGGGCAATGTAAAAAGTCTGTTCCATTTGAGCCTCGCTGATAATTTGCTCTATGGTAGCATTCCACAAGAAATTGGAGCATTGTACAATCTAGAGATCCTAGATTTGTCATCAAATAACCTAAGTGGATCGATAAAAGGTTCAATTGAACATTGTCTCAAGCTTCGCTTTTTGAAGTTGAGTCATAATAACTTTGAAGGAAACATCCCTACCGAGCTAGGCGTGGTGTCAAGCTTACAAGGCATGTTGGATTTAAGTGACAATTCATTTGTTGGGGCGATACCAAGCCAACTTAGTGGCCTGAGCATGCTAGATACTTTGAATCTTTCACGCAATGAATTGAATAGCTCAATTCCAGCATCATTTGGGAGCATGGAAAGCTTAACATCCATTGATGTATCTTATAATGAATTGGAAGGACCGATCCCAGAGAGTAGGCTTTTCCTGAGAGCTCCACTCGAGTGTTTCATGCATAATAAGATGTTATGTGGTGTAGTGAAAGGACTGCCCCCCTGTAGTAGTGCAACTCAGAGCGAAGGACAACGGACACCTTATGGAAAAATTGTACTAGCCACAGTCTCTATTTTGATATCTCTTGTTCTTGTCGTAGCTATACTTAAATTCCGGCATGAAAGGAAGAAATCAAAGGCAACTTCCACTGATAATGTAACACAATTAGCAAGCATGTTCTCTGTTTGGAGCTTTGATGGGACAAATGTGTTCAAGCAAATTGCTGAGGCAACTGACAATTTTAGCGAGGTACATTGCATTGGAACCGGAGGATATGGGTCTGTGTACAAAGCTAGACTTGCAACATGTGAAATATTTGCAGTGAAGAAGATACGCATAATAGACGATGAGTATGGCATCAATGAGTCAATGTTCAATCGCGAGATCGGGGCATTGGTGCAGATTCGACATCGAAACATCGTAAAACTATTTGGGTATTGTTCCTCAAGCCAAGGCAGATTTCTTATCTATGAATACATGGAGAGAGGAAACTTGGCAGAAACACTTAGAGCCAACAAAAGGGCAATTGAATTGGACTGGAAAAGGCGGGTAAATATCATGTTGGACGTGGTTCATGCTTTGGCATACATGCATCATGATTGTCCATCACCAATAGTTCACCGAGATATAACAAGCAACAACATTTTGCTTGATGTGGAATTTAGAGCTTGCATCTCTGATTTTGGTACGGCTAAAATCCTCAATGTTAGTGGCCCGAATATCACAAGCCTTGCTGGTACAAAAGGCTATCTTGCTCCAGGTAAAAATAAAATAGATCATTTTTTGTATTATTTTCTAGACTTACATATGTGTCATATATGCTGCTTTTGCACATGTCATATGTGATGTATCCATGTGAACAATGACAATTAATTGCAACGCTAATTAACTGACATGTATTTATTGCAGAGCTAGCGTACACAGAGAATGTGACGGAGAAATGTGATGTATATAGCTTCGGAGTGCTCGTTATTGAGCTTTTTTTGGGATCCCATCCAGGCGATTTGCTCTCATCTATCTACTTGACAACCAACAAGAATGATCTGTGTCTGAAGGATCTGCTGGACTCCAGGCTCGAGCTTCCGGGCGCTGAAACCGCTAGAGAAATATACAACATGCTCAGCATTGCAGTTCAGTGCCTAGACCCTAACCCATCACACAGACCAACAACACGGCGTGCTAGTGATGAGCTATCTTCTGGGAACCAAAGATGTGACGGTCATCATGTTGATTATCTACACGCCAACCTCACCATTCCTACCTAGTAGTGCCTATGGCTACGGATGATGAATTGGTATCGTGTTGTGTGTAGTTTCTTCTATGCTACCTACAATACTTGCTTAAAATTTGTTTAACTGGTAAGAAAAGCAGAGTTCCGGGGTTACAAGACTACTAGTAAACTTGTATCAATGGATGTATCATATTACTGGCGCTTCTTTTGTTAAACGATAAGGCTTAGAGTTATTATTCGATTTTAATAATCGGTGTGATGTAAATCAATCTTGTTTATCTCTTTTTTGTAGATCTATTGTAACAATCGTTGTTGTAATTCTTGGTCGTTCAGCCCCTATATTAGCACGAAGGCATGCCGCAGTAAAGGCATTGTTTCAATCAACCTACCTAGTCTTCTTATACGGTATTAGAGCTAGACCTCGCCGACACATCCATGACCGGCTCCTCTTCCGTCGCCACCCTCGGCAACTTCCCCTTCACCCATGCTATCATCGAGAAACCGATGAAGGAGAACCACATCTTGTGGAAGGCCTTCATCGACTCCAAGCGAGAGGCAGCGGGCAACTCGTTGTATGACTCCTGACGCGGCTAGCCTATCAGCTGCAAGGATGGTGGCCTAGAAAATCAACAATCGGACAACAATCTCACTGTCGCCTCCTGTACTCCAGTGGCCGGTGTGGGTAAGCTAGCCTACAGACCGCGTTGCACTCCATGGTGATCAGCTACACGATCGATCCCCTGTGATCAGCTGGAAGCCATCGAGCAATAGCATCCTACAGACCGTGTTGCACTCCATGGTGACATCCAGCTTAGTGGCCGGCAGGCGGTGTAACGTGGGGCTCTTTCTCACCGCCTGTCTCACGCACGGCTTTGTCTATGAAGAATTGATATTTTATGGTTGTCACACACCACGAGTAGCGTGCTCTGCTGAAAGCTGAATGCGTGGTGTGCATCTACCCGAGGACGACTCAACCCAAGTCATCGGTAGGTCAAACTAGCAGGTAGGACTAGTACTTGTCTGCCGCCAGTAGTACTCCCTCCGTTTCTTTTTAGTCTGCATATAAAGTTTGGTCAAAGTCAAGCTTTGTAAAGTTTGACTAACTTTATATTAAAAATATAAACATTGACAATATGATATCAACATTATCAGATGCACCACGAAATGTATTTTCATACTATATAGTTTTAATATTGTAAATGTTCATACTTTTTTATATAAATTTGGTCAAACTTTGTGTAGTTTGACTTTGATCAAAACTTTGTGTCGTCTGTGATGAGTATCCATGCGTATGCAAACAACCAACAGTGGTAAATGCCGTACTCTCTTCTCTCCATGTGACGGTGAATCACATGCACCGTGGCAGAGCCAGGATTTGGTGCAATGTCACAACATGCGTCAAAATCACAATCAATGTTGTGATCTTGTTGTACTTCTGTTCTTCCGATGTTCTGGACAGGATTTTGATGCAAGGTGGTTGCTATCTCAGGTCGTTCCTCGATCTTTGTGCCTATGGCGTTCCCGCGGTGCTATGTAAACAGATATACATGTTGAACCCTCGTTTGTTCATGTCCAGCATGGGTTCCCATCTTAGAGCCGAGATGTCTTTTGTTGTATCTTGGTTGGTGGCCTATCTTGATTTTTGAGGTAATATCATTGGGAGTTATAAAACTTGTGTCGTATGTTTAGTTTGGTGCTAGAACTTTAAAAATACGGTTTTGTGGTCATCTAATTAACTTGACTCAAGCATGCAGATATGGTCACAGTACGCACATGCGGACATATGCACGTGTATGATCCCACATGTCAGTGAGTGATGGTGTTGGACCTGATGTATTTTTACAGAAAACACCCTCATAGTTTTTTATTGGCGGAAAAAGTCAACCACAGCGAAACCCTACTACAGTAGTACACATATATGTGAAAATTAACAACAAAAAATGATATACTTGGACTCGAACCCAGGACCATCTGTTTTGACAGGGGACGCTATAGGCTATAGCCACCAACCATTCAGGTATGAATGTTTTAAAGCACAAACATTTCTTGAAAATGGGAGCATTTAAAAAAATGATTTCTTTTAAAAGCAAGAAGATTTCTTCAATGTGCGGACATTTTTCAAAATTTGAACTTTTTTTGGAAACAAGAACATTTTTTCAAATAGATTGCATGCCTTGGACAGGAACATCTAGATATTGCCGAAATCACTAGTTAGCAAGGGTACCCCTTGCAACGTTTGTGAAGGTCATCCCCACCTTCTCTGGTGATGACAACTGGCACACTTCATATGTGCCACTTGTCGCAACTTGAAAGTTTGTGGTTATTTCATAGATTTGTTTTTTTAATAAATTCTTTTTAACCGTGTTTTCAAATCATGATCGTTTTGTTGTGGGATCTCTCGCGTCGAGATCTTCGAAACTATATCCCATCATAATAGATTTGGATGATCTTTTTTTCCGGGAAAAACTGAAAAGTTTAAAAACCAAAAAAAGGGAAGCACAATGGGAGGGCCGAGCCCTGTATATCACCCGCAGCGAGACCGAACCTGGTCTAGCATGAACCCGCCCTCCCGTTGCTACTTATGGGGCCAGCCCAAGTAGTTTCTTCCCTGGTTCTTCTTTGCTTTCTTCATTCTTTTCTTTTTCCTTTTTGTTTTGTTTTACATTCTTGAAATGTTTTAAATACATATATTCAATAACTTAATTTACTTTAAAAAATAAAAATGCTCATCGCAAATTCATAAATGTTAATGTTATTATAAAAAAATGTTGACGTAACTTTTCATATATTAATAGCATAAAAAAGTATACTCCCTTCGATCCATAATGAGTATCATGGTTTTAGTTCAAATTTAACAAATGAATACAAGCCATTTTCAAAAATTATTACATTTTCAAAATGTACATGCAATTTACAAAATGTTGTATATTTTAGAAAAATAGTTCTAACATTCATATAGTATATATGATTTTTGTTAAATGTTCACGCGTTTAAAAAAAATATTTGTGATATTTTGGAAAATGTTTCTACGCTGTAGAGGCTATACATGATGTTTAATTTGGGCAGTAATTGTTTTATGTACTCATTCCATCCAAATAACCCATGACAGCCCGAAACATGGTGTCGAATAGTAGCAGCAATACAGAATACACCACACTCCCACACAATTACATCACATACATCACGATTACTTATGAGGAAGGCTCAAGCAACCCGTCAATATGTTGGAGCAACCTTTTCAACCCGCTGCTCAAGCCTTCCTTAGCTGAAGAAATGATGAAGTCCTTCCTTAGCTGCAGCACATCTTTACTCGTGAACCGCAGGCTTTCGAAGATCCTTCTCTCTTCTTCTTCTTCTTCATCTTGTTGTGCATCTTGTGGGTTGGTAGGAACTTGTAACCTACCAGGCCTAGGGCGTAAGCGGTAAGGGAAGGAGGGGGTTGGGCGAGGCGATGAGCGGCCGCGCCGGCGGCTGGGCGCCGTCGCGGGAGAGGAAGATGGCGGCAGCGGCGCAAGAGGCAGGGGGCGGCTAGGGTTCCGGCTCCTCTGGGAGCCGGGCAATAGAGATAATATTCTTCTTATTGCTTAATTCCCAAAAAGAGTCTTACAGCCTATATTTATAACCTAGATAACTTGCATAAGAATTAACCTAAGATAACTTGCATAAGAATTAACCTAAGATAACTTGTGGGCTAAGATTGCCCGGTGGGCCTAGCTAAACCGGCATAACACTTCTCCCCGCCTGCACAAACAGCTCGTCCTCGAGCTGTAAGGTGGGAAAGCGCTTGCGGAACTCCTCGAGGCGATCAACCAGCGTCAAACACCTTCTCGACAGCTAGGGCGGCCAGGTCGCCGGCGACGGCGTCCTCCGGAATGTAGTCTGCAACCTCCAGGTAGAAGAGTCGCGAGCAGGCATGGCCGGGCGTGTAGGGCTCATCGCAGTTGAAGCACAACCCTTGGCGGCGAAAGAACTGGTCACACTGGTTGAGCCAGTTGAGGGAGTCCTCCGTGCCGTCATAGGTTGCGAAGTCGATCTTGGCGAACCACGGCGGTGTCTGGGTCGGAGCGCCGTGTCAAGCTGGCTCGGAGGTGCGGAGCAGCGAGGCGGGTGGCGCCTGGTCGGAGTACTCCGGGTAGGGACCCGCGGAGCCGGATGGCCCGCCGAACTGCGGAAACGGGGTCGGCTGCTCCGGAACCGTGGTGTAGACCGGCGATGGCGAAGACCCAGCCGCCCAAGCTGGTAGTGGCGACGGGGAGGTCGGGAACCGGACCTGATGTATCGGAAGGCCGGCCAGCGAGGACGCCCCTGAGCTGGGCAGAGGTGGCGTCGGTGGTTGCAGCCTCGGTTGTGGAGGGTGGGCGGGTGCGTCGGTTGCCGCGGGGGAAGGCGGCTGCAGATGCCAGAGGGGAGCCGCAGCTGGCTGTGGCAGCAGATGCCACAGAGGAGCGGCGGCCGTAGTGGTCCCGCCGGGGTGCCCCGCCTGGAACGGCAGCAGCGGTAGCCCGGTGCAGGCCGGCGCGCCCTGGGCCGGCCACGGCAGCGCGGGGGGGCCCGCCTCGAACGGCAGCAGCGGCTGCCCGCTGTAGGCAGACGCACCCTGGGACGGCCACGGCAACGTGGGGTGGCCGTAGGCGGCGATCGGCGCAGCCAGCGGAGGTGCGTACGGCCCGGCCATGTACTGGTGGTACTGGTTCAGAAGGAGTCCCTGGACGGCCGTCACGAGATCCCGCAAGGTATTGGTGACCTGTTCCGGCGTGAAGACGGCGGTCGTTCGCGGTGCAGAAGTGATGGGGGCCGGCGGCGGTGGGAAGCCCGCGGTGGTGACCGGGCCCGGCAGCGTGAGGGCCCTGGCGGTGGTCATCGGCGGCGAGGGCGTTGAAGAAGACATGATCGAACCCGAGTCTCTGGATACCAAATTGGTAGGAACTTGTAGCCTACCAGGCCTAGGGCGTAAGCGGTAAGGGAAGGAGGGGGCTGGGCGAGGCGATGAGCGGCCGCGCCGGTGGCTGGGCGCCGTCGCGGGAGAGGAAGATGGCGGCAGCGGCGCAAGAGGCAGTGGGCGGCTAGGGTTCCGGCTCCTCTGGGAGCCGGGCAATAGAGATAATATTCTTCTTATTGCTTAATTCCCAAAAAGAGTCTTACAGCCTATATTTATAACCTAGATAACTTGCATAAGAATTAACCTAAGATAACTTGCATAAGAATTAACCTAAGATAACTTGTGGGCTAAGATTGCCCGGTGGGCCTAGCTAAACCGGCCATAACATGGGTCTTGTGGCTGAAACTGAAAAATGATAAGGTGGCGATCAGGAGAATGTTAGAGCGCATCACTTTACTTAAGATAAGGTACCGGAAACCAATATCTCACCTGGTAGCCTGGGCTGCGACGCTTCTTCAGCCCAGCTCCACACCACCACTTGGAAGTTGGGCGGGATTTAACCCCAACGTACGGAAGGTCTTCCACGAACTCCACTCTTTTCTGCAGCGACTCTTCAGTCACATACCGCAGGTTTTTCTTGATCCTATCCTCAACGCTGCTCTTCGCCCGGTCGACAGTCTCCATCGATAAATCCACACCACTCCCCACCCCTGCCCCCAAGATTTCCTCGCCGGTTCGACCGTACTCGACATGGCACGGTGGTGGCAGAGTTTTCCTCTCCGTGCGGTTTCTTGGAGTCTTATTACCCTTAGCATTATTTCCCTCCTGTTTCATGCATGGGAGGCATTGCCATAAACTCTTCCATGTTTTGGATTGGGATCAAATACGTCCCCAAGTCAACTGCTAACAGTGTTAATTACCTTGAGAGGGTTATCCTTATCCATATTGGGGTCTGGAACACCAGCCCTTGTTGGCTGCACCGGTTGCAAGTCTTGCTTCATTTCTGAATTCATGTCACTTTTTGCCACCTACAGGGGGGCATGTGTTGACACCAGTTTTTGGCATGGTCAAAAACATAATTAAGATGGTCTCAAATGGAAAAGTGCTCAAAGTGAGGAAATTCCGTATCATCAAAAGAAGAAACTTTGATATTTGGGCCATAGCCATCCGAACTCATCTCTAAGGCCGAAGTTGTGTTTGAATTACTTAGATTTTGTATGCAGAACACAATTCGGCTGATTACACCCCCAGGACGGCCCCGTATGGAAAAATGTCTATGAAGTCATGTTTTTGCTCAATTCTTGGGTGAAGCTTACTGAACAAAATAACGCTTCTCAGAGCTGCCACTTTACACTAATAATGCAGTGCAGAGGCCTGTGTGCAGAGCTAACGAGGAAAATCCATAGCCATGGATTTAGTGACTTCACAAGGATAGAACATAGATGAATACTTGCCTTTTTTGTATGTGATGTGATTTCTTCGGCAAAAGATACCTAATAGTACTATTTATTACAGTCCATTTGACAAATAAAGTATATGAGAAGGACACACAACAAACATTGTTAGCTGTTTCCACTTTTGTAGTTCCATAGTTGAGATTTCTGGCCTTCGCAGGCCGTGATATATCACATATTTGAGAATGGGCTTTTCATGTCTCCTTGTTATGCTAATTGAGACTTCAAGCTGGGGTGGAGGGGCATGAGTCAGGAGGCCTTCCCAATCCCACGGTACCTCCTCTTCTTCGCCGCGTCGTTGCCCAGGCCACCTATTCGCAGACCATGGGTGACGTGAGTGTGGTCGATGGCGGCGGGCCGTTCCAAGCACTCACTTTCCATCGATACCAATGACCACAGAGGGATGGATCTAGCCGCCAAGATGCAGAGTGGCGGTCGATGGCGGCAGCCTGCTCCCAAGCTGCAGGTAAGAAGGTGACGTGGCGGTGATTGGTTTACTGCCTGCATTTTTTGTTTGAGCAGTTTCTTTATTAGCTTGAGCTAATGGCTTGTCAGTTTGCTAATTGGAATCTTCTGATTGTTAGGCACATTGCAGGTTAGTAAATCTGATGTGTGACACCAGTTGAATCTTCATCGTTAGAGAATGATCCTGATACACGCACACTATTTTTTCTCATACAAAAAAGGTTTTTTAAGGGTCACACTTACACATGTTGTGTTCACATGTTAATTGAACACTGGGTGAATTAAATATATATCTCAACTACTATTGATATTCATGGCTAAAACTAAATTTCTTATTAAATTTGCTGCCCATGTACATGCGGCGCTGCTTGTGTATTTCCACAGTTCATGACAACTTTGCTGCAACTCACAGTAGAGCTGGGATGCCACAAAAGATTGTTGCTGAGCTGAATAAATGCTGAAGAATCTTTTAGGGGAGTGAAAATTGATACCATTCAAATTTATAACACTACAAACCTAAAATCACATCCACTATTTGTTATTTTTGGTTACAACTAAACCGTACCGAATGTGTGTGACATGGATCACTAATGACGATGCACAGATGACTTGATTAAAATTTAGCAAAATAAGTTATCCTTGCAAATCTCCTGATCGACAAGCTATTTACCAATGGTCGTCGCGCTTCAGTGGTAGGCAGTGCAGTAGCAAGGTAGTAGTTGCTTATATGTGCTAAAATACTCAATTCATATTATCTCATATCAACATACAGAGATATATCAATTCTTTTCATTATGGTTTTCTTATCTGTCATCTGCAGAGTGCCCATCTATAGTTACTAGCCGCCAACCCGTGCATTCGCACGGGCTGCTAGTATATACATTGTTTCTAAACAAACTGAATTATTAAAACCCAATGGCATAAGACACATATACCAAAAATGATTTTATTAGTATGTCAAAAACACTACCAAAGTAGCATGTAAAAAAACAATGGTTATTCTACAGCATATTATGCAGCCAGCAAGCTTTGATATGAACTGTATGATCTATTTGTATATCAGCTAAACAAAAAAAACACTTTAAAATTGCCAGTGCCGGTAATGGAAAACTAATAAATTCATATATATCAATGGATATTGAGACATATTCACACAACTAATTTTACTTGCTAATCTTAACCAACTAACCTAAGTTTGCAAGAAAATTTCATGCACACTTCCTTATTTTATTTTAATCTAAACAATGGTTTTGTGCTTTCACGGTATTCACATTCCTATATGTTGACACAATTCTTGATGGCATCAAGATCAACATTATACTAACTCATGTTACATGTCCTCTTTTGAAATTAGGTTAATCTCCACCAAACCTGTCGTGCTCCCCCACTTGTCCTTATAACTTGTTAAGAAGCAGTTCCAGCACAATCAATTTTCTTGATATGAGTAGCCGTGCCAAGGTGTCCTACATGTCATGTTTTTTACATCAACAAAATTCCTACAAGAGTTGTTAGAAATCTCAATGAATAACACTGGGGAGATATCTGTAGGAGCTCTCAAAAGGCAACATCTTACATCGTACAATTATAAAATTAGATGGGATAAATAGTTCACTTATGACCCAGATATATAAAGGCGAATAACTGTGAGGACAAGCTCTCCTGTATAATCCATCTTTTTGGGCAACTCTTGGACAATCCATCTGAGGATGTAAAAAACTAAACGGGCATGCAATCGTGAAGTCTAATAGGATAGCAAGCCTGCAGAACTTGTCGTCCTTTGCATCAACACAAATAATATATTATCTTCCCTCGTCCTCCAAATCCGAACATCAATTTTTTTAATCTAAATGCATGGAAATGGACATGCAGGATACTGGGTGTCATCATTGATCGCGTTCGTCGTAAATATGTGGATGAAAAGATTGCCTAGGTTCATCCAACTGAAAAGGTTGAGAAGAACAACAATTGAATATATATGGGAAACCTCAAGGTGCAACAACTTATATATTATAGTTAGAAAATTAGATGAATAAAAAGTATACTTATACTACCCTCATATATGAAGGCGAACAACTGTGACCCTTTGACAAAAAAGTATACTTGCTATCCTCTCTTTGATAATCCATATTTTGTTGTTGGCAGCTCTTTGATGTTCCATCTTACAACATTATGAGAAAAATGGTTCAAACACACACTCATTGAATTAGGACTGCAAATCTGTACAACCTGTAACCCTTTGCATAAAAAAATCAGTATATTAATTAGCTTCCCTTGGAAGTTGGAATCCAAATCCAAAACAGCAAATACCAGAAAATAAATCTAAGTGAATCAAAATCCACTATGAGATTCAAAACGACATGATATTTGTCACATAAATATTGATAGTTTTCAAAGTTGAGTAGATTAACTATAAATGTCAAAGTGATACGACGTAGGTTGCACAATTAAATATGTAGATGAAAAACGATGTTTACTTACAATCCACATATATGTTAAGAAATAAGGGTTAGTAAATTCTCTCTGGGATGGTCAATCCTTCTTTTTTGTCCACTCTTTTATGTTATTTATTATGACACATAAATGGGAAAACAACACATACACACAAGGTGTGCAGTCAAATAGCAACACATCCGCAAGCATCTTACATCGACTATCTGCTTTTGACTATATGATCTCTTATCAACCTAGCAAATGCAACTGATAGCTGCGGTCAGATGCAGGAGATGTGTGTTTGAAAGCCATGGAGGAGATGGAAGCAACTCCACCACATCATGACCAGAGCACCTAGCGTGCACGCTCCAGTCACCTAGCAAAACTCATCTGAGTAGAAATTAGAAATTAGAGGAGAGAGCCATACACACCTACAGTACATGCCAGTATGCCACACCCACACACACGGACAAAACGGCGATTCCTGCTTAGCCCGTGTTCAGTGGTAGGGCTGACCCCGATGTCGTGTCTCGTGTGAAGAAAGGGTGTTGATTCCTTCAGAGGCTCCCGGCCTGGACGGGGCTATTAGGAATCCAGGGGCAGCGAAGCCTGTTTCCTCCAAGACGTAAGTCATGAATGATCGGGCCTCCGGTGGCAGCGAAGCCTATTGCGTCTAGGACGGAGATTGGCGGCTAGTGTTCTGTCGCAACACGGATCTCGGTGGTGCACCAAGGAGATATATGGGAATAACTCAACCGATCTTGATATAGGCTCCATTGTGTTTTGGTCTATGGTGGAGTTGCGTTTGAATACAATCTTAAAACCATTTCGGCTATGTTTTCCCATAGGAGATCGCCTTAGGGTGCAGCCAGTTTAAACCGAACAGTTTTGGAAAGTTCGGACAAAACCAATCCGAATTTGACTAGGGTTTTGGACATGAATCCAAGCATTTTCCTTGCACGGGAAGTCCAGCCGCCTCTTATATACCTAAGGGGTGACGGCCGATTGAGCAACACACAATCGAACAAACACATTTACTACTTTTTCGTGTTCATCTACTTTTTATCTCTCCCTTGTATCTATCTTCTCATTCGTCGTCTGTTCTTCTTGTTGCAGGGTGGCGAACCTCGAGGCCTTAGAGGCGGTCAGGCCGACCTAGGGCAGCCCATAGCTGCCGCGTGCCCCGATGGGGTCCCTTCCGGGCGTGTGGGGCTTCGGGTCTACAAAAGCGTCTGCCGGATTGTCTTGCGTACCGCGCTTCCGGCGGGTCTCCTTCGACGTGAGATGCGGTGCATCACCCTCGGTGTTGGAGGTACACGGTGACGTGTTCGTGTGCGAACACACTTTTTGGCGACTCCGCTGGGGACGAAGCTTTGAACGGTCTCCGGCCCGTTCTTGCTACGAAGAGATCGTCATCTAGGGTTTGCAATCTACAAAGGTTATATGAATACCCAATTCACATATGTAGATGCAAATAATGCGTATGTTGTTGCTAGATCATCTAATGAGCATAATGTATGGGCTAGCCCTAGCTTTATCAATCATGCATATAATTATGTGCAAGAGCCGATGCAACAAAATCTCCATGATTGTACTTCATATAATTTAAGCAACATGCAACATATGTATCCCAACTCCCATGCATCGGCAACCCCACAAATTTATATGCCAATGAATAACATGATGAGTTCGGTTAATCAAGTTGAGACACCCTATGTACGAACTTCCAATGGTATGCAACAAAGTGTTTCAAGCTTTTATTCATCGGCAAATAATTTGCAGTACGTTAATCCAAACGTGCCAGTGGATAGGGGAATTGGCCATGTTACTACTAGTTATTTGGCCAATTACCCTCAAACATCATATGCTACACCTAATGCTACTAATTTTTTGGCACCATTGATGTCCATAATTCGTCTCCGCACCTTCATGGTCATGGCCGAATAAGTGAAACTTCTGCAGGAGCACAAATGCCTTCACCTACTACCGTGGCATATCATGTACCCCCTGCCAATGTCGTGCATGCCTCCCTATGCTCATGCAAATCCATATCCATCATGGGACAAGTATAATACAAGGGCACATTCTCCATATTATTATAAACCATCTCGCCAATATTATGCAACTCCAAGAAGACCAACATTCAATAAGCAGTCATATGTTCAAGACCGTTTCAATAAAAAAGAATCGGTCCGAAACACAAGGAAGAATAAGGAGGTGTGGTTGAGCAAGTCTACCGCGTCAAAAGAGATGGTCGTAAGAGTGCCACTTCACATATGATCTCAAATGATAAAGAGTCAATTAAGTTATTGACATTGGCTATAAAAGGCAATGAGGAAAGCCAATCAAGTGCCATATCTGAAGGGAAGAAGAGAGTGCACAAGGTAAAACAAGAATTGCCATTACTTCAAACAAAATCGCAGCCGGGGTGCCCACTCGGCTTATCGTATTGGCAAAAGAAGAAGTTGCAAAAGCTTAGTGCACAAGAACTTGAAAAGAGAAACATGGCATGTGTTCCAAAAGGAAGTATTCAAAATACTCCCTCCGTTCCAAAATACTTGACTTCCATTTGTCCAAAAATGAATGTACCTATATATTGAAACATGTCTAGATACATCTATATTTTGACAAATGGAAAGCATGTATTGTGGAACGGAGGGAGTAAGAATTATGTGCGAGCTTCCTTTACAAGGAGTGCGGCAAAGGTGAAGAAGGAAAATAGTGAAAACTATGAAGGACCAAGCCGAAGGTTTCAACATCTTCGGTCTATACATTATCCATATTCTTCAACTGTGCCGTTGATGCCTATGCCATGGAAGTCGTCATCAGGTATGATTGGTTACCCTCAATGGGCTTATTTTAATCCATGGACGCAATATAATTTCTTACATCGTGAAAGGGTATTACCAAATCATCATATGTTTGATTAGCTTCACTTTTGTTGCTAATCTAAATGGCCGATATATACCTATCGTCCTAAGCACGTACAAATGGCTGATGGAGTGTTGACATCGTTCTTAGAAAAACTACGTGCAAATTATTTTTCGGCTCACAAGTTTTGTCGAAAAACAGGGTGCCATGTGTTGACACCAGTTTTTGGCATGGTCAAAAACGTAATTAAGATGGCCTCAAATGGAAAAGTGCTCAAAGTGAGGAAGTTCCGTATCATCAAAAGAAGAAACTTTGATATTTGGGCCATAGCCATCCGAACTCATCTCTAAGGCCGAAGTTGTGTTTGAAGTACTGAGATTTTGTATTCAGAACACTATTCGGCTGATTACACCCCGAGGACCGCCTCGTATGGAAAAATGATCTACACGATTTGTCTTCGTCTCGTCGAAACGATCGATTTTGATAGAAAAATCGTCCAAATCCGAGTCCGTATGCAAAAGTTAGATTAATCGGAGTGTAGCCCTTTCATGAGGCGAGATGTGGCGCGCCCTACCAGACGCATGTCTGATGGGTAGCGCGAGGAAACAGGTGTTTTGCGCGAGCGATTTGACCCTTAAGATGACCTCTGATCAAAACATGTTCAACATGAAAGTTGTTCGTCTTGTCGAAACGGTCAAGATTGCTTTTAGGATCATTTTCATCCGAGGTCGTTTACCACATCAAACATTACCCGCAAGGTGCAGCCAGTTTAAACCGGACAGTTTTGGATAGTTCGGACAAAACCAATCCGAATTTGACTAGGGTTTTGGACATGAATCCAAGCCTTTTCCTTGCACGGGAAGTCCAGCCGCCTCTTATATACCTAAGGGGTGACGGCCGATTGAACAACACACAATCGAACAAACACATCTACTACTTTTTCGTGTTCATCTATTTTTTATCTCTCCCTTGTATCTTTCTTCTCGTTCTTCGTCTGTTCTTCTTGTTGCAGGGCGGCGAACCTCGAGGCCCTAGGGGCGGTCAGGACGACCTAGGGCAGCCCATAGCCGCCCGCGCGCGCCGACGGGGTCCCTCCCGGGCGTGTGGGGCTTTGGGTCTACAAAAGCGCCTGCCAGATTGTCTTGCGTACCGCGCTTTCGGCGGGTCTCCTTCCACGTGAGCTGCGGTGCATCACCCTCGGCGTTGGAGGTACACGATGACGTGTTCGTGTGTGAACACACTTTTTGGCGACTTCGCTGGGGACGAAGCTTTGAACGGTCTCCGGCCCGTTCTTGCTACGAAGAGATCGTCATCTAGGGTTTGCAATCTACAAAGGTTATATGAATACCCAATTCACATATGTAGATGCAAATAATGAGTATGTTGTTGCTAGATCATCTAATGAGCATAATGTATGGGCTAGCCCTAGCTTTATCAATCATGCATATAATTATGTGCAAGGGCCGATGCAACAAAATCTCCATGATTCTACTTCATATAATTTTAGCAACATGCACATATGTATCCCAACTCCCATGCATCGTCAACCCCACAAATTTATATGCCGATGAATAACATGATGAGTTCGGTTAATCAAGTAGAGACACCCTATGTACGAACTTCCAATGGTATGCAACAAAGTGTTTCAAGCTTTTATTCATCGGCAAATAATTTGCAGTACGTTAATCCAAACGTGCCAGTGGATAGGGGATGGCCATGTTACTACTAGTTATTTGGCCAATTACCCTCAAACATCATATGCTACACCTAATGCTACTAATTTTTTGGCACCATACGCAACTGTTGATGTCCATAATTCGGCTCCGCACCTTCATGGTCATGGCCGAACAAGTGAAACTTCTGCAGGAGCACAAATGCCTTCACCTACTACGGTGGCATATCATGTACCCCCTGCACAATTACAGAATTTCGGCAACACACCATTGCCGAAAGCGTCTCAAAGTATTGGGGGGCAATCCGGTGAAGATTGGGCAGAAATTGGTCGAAAAAAGCTTAAAGATAGCCTAGCTGCAATGTTTGCTGAATTTAGACAAGAACAAGCAACCTTGCGAATCAAAGAAAAAAAAGTGGTGATTCGGATAACAAAGTTAATTCGGTTATTAAAAAGCCGAATCAAATAGTATGTGTACTGAATTTATTGAAGAAAAAGAGGACGCCAAGGCATTGGAGAGTCATATAAAAGTGGAGCAAAGTATTATTCAAGTATCACAACCATCATGCTCTCCCAGCGTGTATGAAGAGGTATGTCTAGCAAGTGATTTTCCTGTTTTCAGATTTGGTCACAACTTTATTGTTGATGCATCTATTAGGAAAAATCTCGTAAGTAATTTTGATAGACCAATGATGAAGGGTAATTTACTTGTTAGCACTAAAATTGTTACAAATCATATCGGTCAATAAATTGTACCATTCAGAGAGACTGATAGCAACAAAATTGTTACAAAGCATATCGGTCAATACATTGTACCATTCGAAGAGACCGATAGTGACTTATTATTGGAGCCAAAGCTTATCCCATTGCTTTATTTAAAGTTCATATCTAATTGGGTAGCTTTGCTTGCTTCATACTTGGCTTACGCATGGTCTCAATTGAGACATGTGTGTTTTAACTATTTTCGTTTCAGAAATATAAAGCCAAGGTTAAATTATTTTGAGAAATCCGATACTAATATTATATCTTATCCAAAGATATCGGAGATAGAGTGCAAAACACAATGTATAGCCAAATGGGAAGATTCTAAATCTGAACCATTCATTTGCTTACCTCCAAAGCCGTTCGCACACCAAGATCGGCTAGAAACCAAAACGTATACCTTCGATTCAAACATGTGTGACCAAATCTTTGATTTATTGTTGAAAAATAATTACATTAGAATCCTTGATCACCATATCAAGCCATCTATCCAAGGACGAATTTATTGTAAGTTGCATGATTCGTTCAAGCATAGTATTGAGGATTGCAACATGTTTCGTCAAATAGTTAAATCGGCCATTGATAAAGGACGATTGAAATTTGTTGAGACCCCAAGAGATGATGAGTCTATTCCAATTGGTCCCGATGGTAAAATGTTTTTGCATCGGCTGCTTCAAGCCGATCCATTTAAAGAGAAGGTAAAAACTGCAGGTGATGGGATCAAGCTTTCAAGTAAAGAAGTTGTTGAAGAGCATAATGAACATAATCTTGAGGGCGAGAATTCCATCGAAGCTACAATGAAGACGCCAAGGACTGGGGGGGCAACAAGAAAATCCAAAGATCGGCGCAAGCACAGCCAAAAAAACAAAAGCCGACGTAAGCACAAAGCTAAAAAGCCTAAAGTCACTTTCACGCAACTATTGGAAAAATATCAAAAGATAAGTGAGGAGAGCAGTGCTCATCGGCCAACTAATGCAAAAGCATTAAGATCACCCCCTAGGCGCAAATCCAAGGATCGATATTGGCACGAAGATAATTTGAATGCAACTTATTCATATCCTTATTTTGGGCCGTCAATGCCAATGTCGTGGATGCCTCCCTATGCTCACGCAAATCCATATCCATCATGGGACAAGTATAATACAAGGGCACATTCTCCATATTATTATAAACCATCTCGCCAATATTATGCAACTCCAAGAAGACCAACATTCAATAAGCAGTCATATGTTCAAGACCGTTTCAATAAAAAAGAATCGGTCCGAAACACAAGGAAGAATAAGGAGGTGTGGTTGAGCAAGTCTACCGCGTCAAAAGAGATGGTCGTAAGAGTGCCACTTCACATATGATCTCAAATGATAAAGAGTCAATTAAGTTATTGACATTGGCTATAAAAGGCAATGAGGCAAGCCAATCAAGTGCCAAATCTGAAGGGAAGAAGAGAGTGCACAAGGTAAAACAAGAATTGCCATTACTTCAAACAAAATCGCAGCCGGGGTGCCCACTCGGCTTATCGTATTGGCAAAAGAAGAAGTTGCAAAAGCTTAGTGCACAATAACTTGAAAAGAGAAACATGGCATGTGTTCCAAAAGGAAGTATTCAAAATACTCCCTCCGTTCCAAAATACTTGACTTCCATTTGTCCAAAAATGAATGTACCTATATATTGAAACATGTCTAGATACATCTATATTTTGACAAATGGAAAGCATGTATTGTGGAACGGAGGGAGTAAGAATTATGTGCGAGCTTCCTTTACAAGGAGTGCGGCAAAGGTGAAGAAGGAAAATAGTGAAAACTATGAAGGACCAAGCCGAAGGTTTCAACATCTTCGGTCTATACATTATCCATATTCTTCAACTGTGCCGTTGATGCCTATGCCATGGAAGTCGTCATCAGGTATGATTGGTTACCCTCAATGGGCTTATTTTAATCCATGGACGCAATATAATTTCTTACATCGTGAAAGGGTATTACCAAATCATCATATGTTTGATTAGCTTCACTTTTGTTGCTAATCTAAATGGCCGATATATACCTATCGTCCTAAGCACGTACAAATGGCTGATGGAGTGTTGACATCGTTCTTAGAAAAACTACGTGCAAATTATTTTTCGGCTCACAAGTTTTGTCGAAAAACAGGGGGCCATGTGTTGACACCAGTTTTTGGCATGGTCAAAAACGTAATTAAGATGGCCTCAAATGGAAAAGTGCTCAAAGTGAGGAAGTTCCGTATCATCAAAAGAAGAAACTTTGATATTTGGGCCATAGCCATCCGAACTCATCTCTAAGGCCGAAGTTGTGTTTGAAGTACTGAGATTTTGTATTCAGAACACTATTCGGCTGATTACACCCCGAGGACCGCCTCGTATGGAAAAATGATCTACACGATTTGTCTTCGTCTCGTCGAAACGATCGATTTTGATAGAAAAATCGTCCAAATCCGAGTCCGTATGCAAAAGTTAGATTAATCGGAGTGTAGCCCTTTCATGAGGCGAGATGTGGCGCGCCCTACCAGACGCATGTCTGATGGGTAGCGCGAGGAAACAGGTGTTTTGCGCGAGCGATTTGACCCTTAAGATGACCTCTGATCAAAACATGTTCAACATGAGAGTTGTTCGTCTTGTCGAAACGGTCAAGATTGCTTTTAGGATCATTTTCATCCGAGGTCGTTTACCACATCAAACATTACCCGCAAGGTGCAGCCAGTTTAAACCGGACAGTTTTGGATAGTTCGGACAAAACCAATCCGAATTTGACTAGGGTTTTGGACATGAATCCAAGCCTTTTCCTTGCACGGGAAGTCCAGCCGCCTCTTATATACCTAAGGGGTGACGGCCGATTGAACAACACACAATCGAACAAACACATCTACTACTTTTTCGTGTTCATCTATTTTTTATCTCTCCCTTGTATCTTTCTTCTCGTTCTTCGTCTGTTCTTCTTGTTGCAGGGCGGCGAACCTCGAGGCCCTAGGGGCGGTCAGGACGACCTAGGGCAGCCCATAGCCGCCCGCGCGCGCCGACGGGGTCCCTCCCGGGCGTGTGGGGCTTTGGGTCTACAAAAGCGCCTGCCAGATTGTCTTGCGTACCGCGCTTTCGGCGGGTCTCCTTCCACGTGAGCTGCGGTGCATCACCCTCGGCGTTGGAGGTACACGATGACGTGTTCGTGTGTGAACACACTTTTTGGCGACTTCGCTGGGGACGAAGCTTTGAACGGTCTCCGGCCCGTTCTTGCTACGAAGAGATCGTCATCTAGGGTTTGCAATCTACAAAGGTTATATGAATACCCAATTCACATATGTAGATGCAAATAATGAGTATGTTGTTGCTAGATCATCTAATGAGCATAATGTATGGGCTAGCCCTAGCTTTATCAATCATGCATATAATTATGTGCAAGGGCCGATGCAACAAAATCTCCATGATTCTACTTCATATAATTTTAGCAACATGCACATATGTATCCCAACTCCCATGCATCGTCAACCCCACAAATTTATATGCCGATGAATAACATGATGAGTTCGGTTAATCAAGTAGAGACACCCTATGTACGAACTTCCAATGGTATGCAACAAAGTGTTTCAAGCTTTTATTCATCGGCAAATAATTTGCAGTACGTTAATCCAAACGTGCCAGTGGATAGGGGATGGCCATGTTACTACTAGTTATTTGGCCAATTACCCTCAAACATCATATGCTACACCTAATGCTACTAATTTTTTGGCACCATACGCAACTGTTGATGTCCATAATTCGGCTCCGCACCTTCATGGTCATGGCCGAACAAGTGAAACTTCTGCAGGAGCACAAATGCCTTCACCTACTACGGTGGCATATCATGTACCCCCTGCACAATTACAGAATTTCGGCAACACACCATTGCCGAAAGCGTCTCAAAGTATTGGGGGGCAATCCGGTGAAGATTGGGCAGAAATTGGTCGAAAAAAGCTTAAAGATAGCCTAGCTGCAATGTTTGCTGAATTTAGACAAGAACAAGCAACCTTGCGAATCAAAGAAAAAAAAGTGGTGATTCGGATAACAAAGTTAATTCGGTTATTAAAAAGCCGAATCAAATAGTATGTGTACTGAATTTATTGAAGAAAAAGAGGACGCCAAGGCATTGGAGAGTCATATAAAAGTGGAGCAAAGTATTATTCAAGTATCACAACCATCATGCTCTCCCAGCGTGTATGAAGAGGTATGTCTAGCAAGTGATTTTCCTATTTTCAGATTTGGTCACAACTTTATTGTTGATGCATCTATTAAGAAAAATCTCGTAAGTAATTTTGATAGACCAATGATGAAGGGTAATTTACTTGTTAGCACTAAAATTGTTACAAATCATATCGGTCAATAAATTGTACCATTCAGAGAGACTGATAGCAACAAAATTGTTACAAAGCATATCGGTCAATACATTGTACCATTCGAAGAGACCGATAGTGACTTATTATTGGAGCCAAAGCTTATCCCATTGCTTTATTTAAAGTTCATATCTAATTGGGTAGCTTTGCTTGCTTCATACTTGGCTTACGCATGGTCTCAATTGAGACATGTGTGTTTTAACTATTTTCGTTTCAGAAATATAAAGCCAAGGTTAAATTATTTTGAGAAATCCGATACTAATATTATATCTTATCCAAAGATATCGGAGATAGAGTGCAAAACACAATGTATAGCCAAATGGGAAGATTCTAAATCTGAACCATTCATTTGCTTACCTCCAAAGCCGTTCGCACACCAAGATCGGCTAGAAACCAAAACGTATACCTTCGATTCAAACATGTGTGACCAAATCTTTGATTTATTGTTGAAAAATAATTACATTAGAATCCTTGATCACCATATCAAGCCATCTATCCAAGGACGAATTTATTGTAAGTTGCATGATTCGTTCAAGCATAGTATTGAGGATTGCAACATGTTTCGTCAAATAGTTAAATCGGCCATTGATAAAGGACGATTGAAATTTGTTGAGACCCCAAGAGATGATGAGTCTATTCCAATTGGTCCCGATGGTAAAATGTTTTTGCATCGGCTGCTTCAAGCCGATCCATTTAAAGAGAAGGTAAAAACTGCAGGTGATGGGATCAAGCTTTCAAGTAAAGAAGTTGTTGAAGAGCATAATGAACATAATCTTGAGGGCGAGAATTCCATCGAAGCTACAATGAAGACGCCAAGGACTGGGGGGGCAACAAGAAAATCCAAAGATCGGCGCAAGCACAGCCAAAAAAACAAAAGCCGACGTAAGCACAAAGCTAAAAAGCCTAAAGTCACTTTCACGCAACTATTGGAAAAATATCAAAAGATAAGTGAGGAGAGCAGTGCTCATCGGCCAACTAATGCAAAAGCATTAAGATCACCCCCTAGGCGCAAATCCAAGGATCGATATTGGCACGAAGATAATTTGAATGCAACTTATTCATATCCTTATTTTGGGCCGTCAATGCCAATGTCGTGGATGCCTCCCTATGCTCACGCAAATCCATATCCATCATGGGACAAGTATAATACAAGGGCACATTCTCCATATTATTATAAACCATCTCGCCAATATTATGCAACTCCAAGAAGACCAACATTCAATAAGCAGTCATATGTTCAAGACCGTTTCAATAAAAAAGAATCGGTCCGAAACACAAGGAAGAATAAGGAGGTGTGGTTGAGCAAGTCTACCGCGTCAAAAGAGATGGTCGTAAGAGTGCCACTTCACATATGATCTCAAATGATAAAGAGTCAATTAAGTTATTGACATTGGCTATAAAAGGCAATGAGGCAAGCCAATCAAGTGCCAAATCTGAAGGGAAGAAGAGAGTGCACAAGGTAAAACAAGAATTGCCATTACTTCAAACAAAATCGCAGCCGGGGTGCCCACTCGGCTTATCGTATTGGCAAAAGAAGAAGTTGCAAAAGCTTAGTGCACAATAACTTGAAAAGAGAAACATGGCATGTGTTCCAAAAGGAAGTATTCAAAATACTCCCTCCGTTCCAAAATACTTGACTTCCATTTGTCCAAAAATGAATGTACCTATATATTGAAACATGTCTAGATACATCTATATTTTGACAAATGGAAAGCATGTATTGTGGAACGGAGGGAGTAAGAATTATGTGCGAGCTTCCTTTACAAGGAGTGCGGCAAAGGTGAAGAAGGACAATAGTGAAAACTATGAAGGACCAAGCCGAAGGTTTCAACATCTTCGGTCTATACATTATCCATATTCTTCAACTGTGCCGTTGATGCCTATGCCATGGAAGTCGTCATCAGGTATGATTGGTTACCCTCAATGGGCTTATTTTAATCCATGGACGCAATATAATTTCTTACATCGTGAAAGGGTATTACCAAATCATCATATGTTTGATTAGCTTCACTTTTGTTGCTAATCTAAATGGCCGATATATACCTATCGTCCTAAGCACGTACAAATGGCTGATGGAGTGTTGACATCGTTCTTAGAAAAACTACGTGCAAATTATTTTTCGGCTCACAAGTTTTGTCGAAAAACAGGGGGCCATGTGTTGACACCAGTTTTTGGCATGGTCAAAAACGTAATTAAGATGGCCTCAAATGGAAAAGTGCTCAAAGTGAGGAAGTTCCGTATCATCAAAAGAAGAAACTTTGATATTTGGGCCATAGCCATCCGAACTCATCTCTAAGGCCGAAGTTGTGTTTGAAGTACTGAGATTTTGTATTCAGAACACTATTCGGCTGATTACACCCCGAGGACCGCCTCGTATGGAAAAATGATCTACACGATTTGTCTTCGTCTCGTCGAAACGATCGATTTTGATAGAAAAATCGTCCAAATCCGAGTCCGTATGCAAAAGTTAGATTAATCGGAGTGTAGCCCTTTCATGAGGCGAGATGTGGCGCGCCCTACCAGACGCATGTCTGATGGGTAGCGCGAGGAAACAGGTGTTTTGCGCGAGCGATTTGACCCTTAAGATGACCTCTGATCAAAACATGTTCAACATGAAAGTTGTTCGTCTTGTCGAAACGGTCAAGATTGCTTTTAGGATCATTTTCATCCGAGGTCGTTTACCACATCAAACATTACCCGCAAGGTGCAGCCAGTTTAAACCGGACAGTTTTGGATAGTTCGGACAAAACCAATCCGAATTTGACTAGGGTTTTGGACATGAATCCAAGCCTTTTCCTTGCACGGGAAGTCCAGCCGCCTCTTATATACCTAAGGGGTGACGGCCGATTGAACAACACACAATCGAACAAACACATCTACTACTTTTTCGTGTTCATCTATTTTTTATCTCTCCCTTGTATCTTTCTTCTCGTTCTTCGTCTGTTCTTCTTGTTGCAGGGCGGCGAACCTCGAGGCCCTAGGGGCGGTCAGGACGACCTAGGGCAGCCCATAGCCGCCCGCGCGCGCCGACGGGGTCCCTCCCGGGCGTGTGGGGCTTTGGGTCTACAAAAGCGCCTACCAGATTGTCTTGCGTACCGCGCTTTCGGCGGGTCTCCTTCCACGTGAGCTGCGGTGCATCACCCTCGGCGTTGGAGGTACACGATGACGTGTTCGTGTGTGAACACACTTTTTGGCGACTTCGCTGGGGACGAAGCTTTGAACGGTCTCCGGCCCGTTCTTGCTACGAAGAGATCGTCATCTAGGGTTTGCAATCTACAAAGGTTATATGAATACCCAATTCACATATGTAGATGCAAATAATGCGTATGTTGTTGCTAGATCATCTAATGAGCATAATGTAGCGGCTAGCCCTAGCTTTATCAATCATGCATATAATTATGTGCAAGGGCCGATGCAACAAAATCTCCATGATTCTACTTCATATAATTTTAGCAACATGCACATATGTATCCCAACTCCCATGCATCGTCAACCCCACAAATTTATATGCCGATGAATAACATGATGAGTTCGGTTAATCAAGTAGAGACACCCTATGTACGAACTTCCAATGGTATGCAACAAAGTGTTTCAAGCTTTTATTCATCGGCAAATAATTTGCAGTACGTTAATCCAAACGTGCCAGTGGATAGGGGAATTGGCCATGTTACTACTAGTTATTTGGCCAATTACCCTCAAACATCATATGCTACACCTAATCCTACTAATTTTTTGGCACCATTGATGTCCATAATTCGTCTCCGCACCTTCATGGTCATGGCCGAATAAGTGAAACTTCTGCAGGAGCACAAATGCCTTCACCTACTACCGTGGCATATCATGTACCCCCTGCACAATTACAGAATTTCGGCAACACACCATTGCCGAAAGCGTCTCAAAGTATTGGGGGGCAATCCGATGAAGATTGGGCAGAAATTGGTCGAAAAAAGCTTAAAGATACCCTAGCTACAATGTTTGCTGAATTTAGACAAGAACAAGCAACCTTGCAAATCAAAGAAAGAAAGAGTGGTGATTCGGATAACAAAGTTAATTCGGTTATTAAAAAGCCGAATCAAATAGTATGTGTACTGAATTTATTGAAGAAAAAGAGGACGGCAAGGCATTGGAGAGTCATTTAAAAGTGGAGCAAAGTATTATTCAAGTATCACAACCATCATGCTCTCCCAGCGTGTATGAAGAGGTATGTCTAGCAAGTGGTTTGCCTATTTTCAGATTTGGTCACAGCTTTATTGTTGCTGCATCTATTAGGAAAAATCTCGTAAGTAATTTTGAAAGACCAATGATGAAGGGTAATTTACTTGTTAGCAATAAAATTGTTACAAAGCATATCGCTCAATACATTGTACCATTCAGAGAGACTGATAGCAATAAAATTGTTACAAAGCATATCGGTCAATACATTGTACCATTTGAAGAGACCGATAGTGACTTATTATTGGAGCCAAAGCTTATCCCATTGCTTTATTTAAAGTTCATATCTAATTGGGTAGCTTTGCCTGCTTCATACTTGGCTTACGCATGGTCTCAATTGAGACATGTGTGTTTTAACTATTTTCGTTTCAGAAATATAAAGCCAAGGTTAAATTATTTTGAGAAATCCGATGCTAATATTATATCTTATCCAAAGACATCGGAGATGGAGTGCAAAACACAATGTATAGCCCAATGGGAATATTCTAAATCTGAACCATTCATTTGCTTACCTCCAAAGCCATTCGCACACCAAGATCGGCTAGAAAACAAAACGTATACCTTCAATTCAAACATGTGTGATCAAATCTTTGATTTATTGTTGAAAAATAATTAAATTAGAATCCTTGATCACCATGTCAAGCCATCTATCCAAGGACGAATTTATTGTAAGTTGCATGATTCGTTCAAGCATAGTATTGAGGATTGCAACATGTTTCGTCAAATAGTTAAATCGGCCATTGATAAAGGTCGATAGAAATTTGTTGAGACACCAAGAGATGACGAGTCTATTCCAATTGGTCCCGATGGTAAAATGTTTTGCATCGGCTGCTTCAAGCCGATCCATTTAAAGAGAAGGTAAAAACTGCAGGTGATGGGATCAAGCTTTCAAGTAAAGAAGTTGTTGAAGAGCATAATGAACATAATCTTGAGGGCGAGAATTCCATCGAAGCTACAATGAAGACGCCAAGGACTGGGGGGCAACAAGAAAATCCTAAGATCGGTGCAAGCATAGCCAAAGAAAACAAAAGCCGACGTAAGCACAAAGGTAAAAAGCCTAAAGTCACTTTCACGCAACTATTGGAAAAATATCAGAAGATAAGTGAGGAGAGCAGTGCTTATCGGCCAACTAATGCAAAAGCATTAACATCACACCCTAGGCGCAAATCCAAGGATCGATATTGGCAAGAAGATAATTTGAATGCAACTTATTCATATCCTTATTTTGGGCCGTCAATGCCAATGTCGTGGATGCCTCCCTATGCTCACGCAAATCCATATCCATCATTGGACAAGTATAATACAAGGGCACATTCTCCATATTATTATAAACCATCTCGCCAATATTATGCAACTCCAAGAAGACCAACATTCAATGAGCAGTCATATGTTCAAGACCGTTTCAATAAAAAAGAATCGGTCCGAAACACAAGGAAGAATAAGGAGGTGGTTGAGCAAGTCTACGGTGTCAAAAGAGATGGTCGTAAGAGTGCCACTTCAGCTATGATCTCAAATGATAAAGAGTCAATTAAGTTATTGACATTGGCTATAAAAGGCAATGAGGCAAGCCAATCAAGTGCCAAATCTGAAGGGAAGAAGAGAGTGCACAAGGTAAAACAAGAATTGCCATTACTTCAAACAAAATCGCAGACGGGGTGCCCACTCGGCTTATCGTATTGGCAAAAGAAGAAGTTGCAAAAGCTTAGTGCACAAGAACTTGAAAAGAGAAACATGGCATGTGTTCCAAAAGGAAGTATTCAAAATACTCCCTCCGTTCCAAAATACTTGACTTCCATTTGTCCAAAAATGAATGTACCTATATATTGAAACATGTCTAGATACATCTATATTTTGACAAATGGAAAGCATGTATTGTGGAACGAGGGAGTAAGAATTATGTGCGAGCTTCCTTTACAAGGAGTGCGGCAAAGGTGAAGAAGGAAAATAGTGAAAACTATGAAGGACCAAGCCGAAGGTTTCAACATCTTCGGTCTATACATTATCCATATTCTTCAACTATGCCGTTGATGCCTATGCCATGGAAGTCGTCATCAGGTATGATTGGTTACCCTCAATGGGCTTATTTTAATCCATGGACGCAATATAATTTCTTACATCGTGAAAGGGTATTACCAAATCATCATATGTTTGATTAGCTTCACTTTTGTTGCTAATCTAAATGGCCGATATATACCTATCATCCTAAGCACGTACAAATGGCTGATGGAGTGTTGACATCGTTCTTAGAAAAACTACGTGCAAATTATTTTTCGGCTCACAAGTTTTGTCGAAAAACAGGGGGCCATGTGTTGACACCAGTTTTTGGCATGGTCAAAAACGTAATTAAGATGGCCTCAAATGGAAAAGTGCTCAAATTGAGGAAGTTCCGTATCATCAAAAGAAGAAACTTTGATATTTGGGCCATAGCCATCCGAACTCATCTCTAAGGCCGAAGTTGTGTTTGAAGTACTGAGATTTTGTATTCAGAACACTATTCGGCTGATTACACCCCGAGGACCGCCTCGTATGGAAAAATGATCTACACGATTTGTCTTCGTCTCGTCGAAACGATCGATTTTGATAGAAAAATCGTCCAAATCCGAGTCCGTATGCAAAAGTTAGATTAATCGGAGTGCAGCCCTGTCATAAGGCGAGATGTGGCGCGCCCTACCAGACGCATGTCTGATGGGTAGCGCGAGGAAACAGGTGTTTTGCGCGAGCGATTTGACCCTTAAGATGACCTCTGATCAAAACATGTTCAACATGAAAGTTGTTCGTCTTGTCGAAACAGTCAAGATTGCTTTTAGGATCATTTTCATCCGAGGTCGTTTACCAGCACAAAAATTACCCGCAACGTGCAGCCAGTTTAAACCGAACAGTTTTGGAAAGTTCGGACATAACCAATCCGAATTTGACTACGGTTTGGACGTGAATCCAAGCCTTTTCCTTGCACGGCAAGTCCAGCCGCCTCATATATACCTAAGGGGTGACGGCCAATTGAACAACACACAATCGAACAAACACATCTACTACTTTTTCGTGTTCATCTATTTTTTATCTCTCCCTTGTATCTTTCTTCTCGTTCTTCGTCTGTTCTTCTTGTTGCAGGGCGGCGAACCTCGAGGCCCTAGGGGCGGTCAGGCCGACCTAGGGCAGCCCATAGCTGCCGCGCGCCCCGACGGGGTCCCTCCCGGGCGTGTGGGGCTTCGGGTCTACAAAAGCGTCTGCCGGATTCTCTTGCGTACCGCGCTTCCGGCGGGTCTCCTTCGACGTGAGCTGCGGTGCATCACCCTCGGCGTTGGAGGTACACGGTGACGTGTTCGTGTGTGAACACACTTTTTGGCAACTCCGCTGGGGACGAAGCTTTGAACGGTCTCCGGCCTGTTCTTGCTACGAAGAGATCGTCATCTAGGGTTTGCAATCTACAAAGGTAATATGAATACCCAATTCACATATGTAGATGCAAATAATGCGTATGTTGTTGCTAGATCATCTGATGAGCATAATGTATCGGCTAGCCCTAGCTTTATCAATCATGCATATAATTATGTGCAAGGGCCGATGCAACAAAATCTTCATGATTCTACTTCATATAATTTTAGCAACATGCAACATATGTATCCCAACTCCCATGCATCGGCAACCCCACAAATTTATATGCCGATGAATAACATGATGAGTTCGGTTAATCAAGTTGAGACACCCTATGTAGGAACTTCCAATGGTATGCAACAAAGTGTTTCAAGCTTTTATTCATCGGCAAATAATTTGCAGTACGTTAATCCAAACGTGCCGGTGGATAGGGGAATTGGCCATGTTACTACTAGTTATTTGGCCAATTACCCTCAAACATCATATGCTACACCTAATGCTACTAATTTTTTGGCACCATACGCAACTATTCATGTCCATAATTCGACTCCGTACCTTCATGGTCATGGCCGAATAAGTGAAACTTCTGCAGGAGCACAAATGCCTTCACCTACTACCGTGGCATATCATGTACCCCCTGCACAATTACAGAATTTTGGCAACACACCATTGCCGAAAGCGTCTCAAAGTATTGGGGGGCAATCCGAATAAGATTGGGAAGAAATTGGTCGAAAAAAGCTTAAAGATAGCCTAGCTGCAGTGTTTGCTGAATTTAGACAAGAACAAGCAACCTTGCGAATCAAAGAAAGAAAGAGTGGTGATTCGGATAACAAAGTTAATTCGGTTATTAGAAAAGCCGAATCAAATAGTATGTGTACTGAATTTATTGAAGAAAAAGAGGACGGCAAGGCATTGGAGAGTCATTTAAAAGTGGAGCAAAGTATTATTCAAGTATCACAACCATCATGCTCTCCCAGCGTGTATGAAGAGGTATGTCTAGCAAGTGATTTGCCTATTTTCAGATTTGGTCACAGCTTTATTGTTGATGCATCTATTAGGAAAAATCTCGTAAGTAATTTTGATAGACCAATGATGAAGGGTAATTTACTTGTAACAATAAAATTGTTACAAAGCATATCGGTCAATACATTGTACCATTCAGAGAGACTGATAGCAACAAAATTGTTACAAATCATATCGGTCAATACATTGTACCATTCGAAGAGACCGATAGTGACTTATTATTGGAGCCAAAGCTTATCCCATTGCTTTATTTAAAGTTCATATCAAATTGGGTAGCTTTGCTTGCTTCATACTTGGCTTACACATGGTCTCAATTGAGACATGTGTGTTTTAACTATTTTCTTTTCAGAAATATAAAGCCAAGGTTAAATTATTTTGAGAAATCCGATGCTAATATTATATCTTATCCGAAGACATCGGAGATAGAGTGCAAAACACAATGTATAGCCGAATGGGAAGATTCTAAATCTGAACCATTCATTTGCTTACCTCCAAAGCCGTTCGCACACCAAGATCGGCTAGAAAACAAAACGTATACCTCGATTCAAACATGTGTGATCAAATATTTGATTTATTGTTGAAAAATAATTACATTAGAATCCTTGATCACCATGTCAAGCCATCTATCCAAGGACGAATTTATTGTAAGTTGCATGATTCGTTCAAGCATAGTATTGAGGATTGCAACATGTTTCGTCAAATAGTTAAATCGGCCATTGATAAAGGACGATAGAAATTTGTTGAGACACCAAGAGATGACGAGTCTATTCCAATTGGTCCCGATGGTAAAATGTTTTTGCATCGGCTGCTTCAAGCCGGTCCATTTAAAGAGAATGTAAAAACTGCAGGTGATGGGATCAAGCTTTCAAGTAAAGAAGTTGTTGAAGAGCATAATGAACATAATCTTGAGGGCGAGAATTCCATCAAAGCTACAATGAAGACGCCAAGGACTGGGGGGCAACAAGAAAATCCAAAGATCGGTGCAAGCATAGCCAAAGAAAACAAAAGCCGACGTAAGCACAAAGGTAAAAAGCCTAAAGTCACTTTCACGCAACTATTGGAAAAATATCAGAAGATAAGTGAGGAGAGCAGTGCTTATCGGCCAACTAATGCAAAAGCATTAAGATCACCCCCCTGGTGCAAATCCAAGGATCGATATTGGCAAGAAGAGAATTTGAATGCAACTTATTCATATCCTTATTTTGGGTCGTCAATGCCAATGTCGTGGATGCCTCCCTATGCTCACGCAAATCCATATCCATCATGGGACAAGTATAATACAGGGGCACATTCTCCATATTATTATAAACCATCTCGCCAATATTATGCAACTCCAAGAAGACCAACATTCAATGAGCAGTCATATGTTCAAGACCGTTTCAATAAAAAAGAATCGGTCCGAAACACAAGGAAGAATAAGGAGGTGGTTGAGCAAGTCTACCGCGTCAAAAGAGATGGTCGTAAGAGTGCCACTTCAGCTATGATCTCAAATGATAAAGAGTCAATTAAATTATTGACATTGGCTATAAAAGGCAATGAGGCAAGCCAATCAAGTGCCAAATCTGAAGGGAAGAAGAGAGTGCACCAGGTAAAACAAGAATTGCCATTACTTCAAACAAAATCGCAGCCGGGTTGCCCACTCGGCTTATCGTATTGGCAAAAGAAGAAGTTGCAAAAGCTTAGTGCACAAGAACTTGAAAAGAGAAACATGGCATGGGTTCCAAAAGGAAGTATTCAAAATAAGAATTATGTGCGAGCTTCCTTTACAAGGAGTGCGGCAAAGGTGAAGAAGGAAAATAGTGAAAACTATGAAGGACCAGGCTGAAGGTTTCAACATCTTCGGTCTATACATTATCCATATTCTTCAACTATGCCGTTGATGCCTATGCCATGGAATTCGTCATCAGGTATGATTGGTTACCCTCAATGGGCTTATTTTAATCCATGGATGCAATATAATTTCTTACATCATGAAAGGGTATTACCAAATCATCATATGTTCGATTAGCTTCACTTTTGTTGCTAATCTAAATGGCCGATATATACCTATCGTCCTAAGCACGTACAAATGGGCGACGACGTGTTCGTGTGCGAACAGAGGTGCTTACGACAACTTTGAGTAGACTATGAAATATGAAGTTGCCACCCGATGCATGGTTACAGGTTATTTTTCTAGTTTGGACGCTAATTAAGCACACCCATCACACCAACCATACGAAAGAATGTGAATTTGCTTGAGGACACTGAAATTTAGAAGCATCATTGTAGATAGAAACCTAATTTATCCCTTGGGAATAGAGAACAGTGTCCCTAAACATAATGATTTGGTTTGTTTGGGGCTACCTACTACGATCTTAGAGATCAATGAGTAAAAGCAAACAAACCTGCGATGTTCCCGGTCCAACGTGCGATTCACACCAGTGATGTAACTTAAAAGAAAAATCACTGCAGAGATAAGAAAAGAAAAGTTTAGAGAAACATCATCAAAAAGCTTTCAGGTGAGTGCAACAAATTCAAACTACATATTGACTAATAAAATCAGGCATACAATGAAAAAAAGTATATAAAAATATTATTTCTACGTGGCACACAAAGGACTAGTCAAAATGGCACTACCCACCTTAATAGGTTCACATCTTCCTCATTTAACAAGTTACCAGGGATTAATGATTTAGCATAATGGCACAAAGATCCTGTGAACTGCACGAAAGAAGGCATTAGATATGTAACATAAGAATTAACATAATCACAGCAAACTGTAAAACAAAAATACAAGAGACTGTACCCAAGTTTGTGCAAACTATCGTGGCCTCGTCAGATGCTAGATGGTCCAATGAATGCTTGGGACTCTCTGATAACAAGTATTTCTTAAATTTCTGAAGAAAATGATCTCTTTCTTGCTCTGTTAATGTGAAAGCGGAACTTGCTTTTAATAGGGTTACACAAAGATCACACTACACCTCGTAGCAACTGAGAGAAGATCTCACCTTCACATATGTTTGGAACAATGACGTGCAAATTTGCTATTATTTTCACCACACATGATGTTCTTGTCTGTGCATATTGTATTGAAGGCATGCTGGTAGAGCAAAAATGGCATGAATGGTTAACTTTAGCTTCAGTCAGCATATTTGAAGCAGCTAACAGTGCCAGGTCAGCTGCACCAAATGGATCATAATCCAGATTAGCGTCATCTTCCATCACCGGCAGATCGACAGAGCACCAACTCAAGACAAACTCATCATGAGGAGTCGCCAGAACTTGTGTCAGAAAGGGAATCTGCAGAAAAGATGAATAAAATAAAATATGCCAAAGTAACAGTTTTGTGGTTGCTAAAAGACTATATAACCCTGTCAAGGTAGGTATTAAAAAGCAGTCGACTTCAAAACTTACAGTATTAGTTATGAAATAAGACCTGAAGTTTGAATCGTCAGAAAAGACATCAACAAGACGCAATGCACTGATAAGCACAGAACCCATGGGGTAACTCTTATCATGGGAACTGGCAGCAGGTTTTTGTTTCCTTCCAAATGCGATCTTCGACAAATCAAGAACCTACCGTAATCATTGTGATAAGTTATCAATTGAATGAGATTTTCAGATGCTGCAAAAAAGGATTAATTTCTCCCCCTGGCTGTGGTCAGCCCTAGGAGAACTAACCTCCAGTGCCAAAATCTGCCCTAGTTGCATGCTTTTCGGTACAGAGGCGGCTTCCTAAAGGTAACAACTAGAGAATGTTTATAGCAGGAATTAGTTACTAACTCAATATTGGCGTAGACATTGGTAGTACTCGAATTAAACAAAGTAATTCAAGACTCATGACAAACTTACAGTGCAAAGGATTTTAGCCTTTTGTCTGGAAATGGAAGAAATATCAATTGATCCTTTCAGACAGTCTGGAACACTTAACTTCAATATCGTAATAGAGAGTGACAGTATACCTCCATTTCTACAGAGCTCCTGCATTGATTTAGTGACCTCTTAAGTCAAAATTCTCCAAGGGCATACCATGATATACAGACACTGAAGGAAATATGCCCTAGAGGCAACAATAAAGCTGTTATTTTATATTTCCTTATATCATGATAAATGTTTATTATTCATGCTAGAATTGTATTAATCGGCAACTTGATACATGTGTGGATACATAGACAAAACACCGTGTCCCTAGTAAGCCTCTACTAGACTAGCTCGTTTGACATGTGTTGTCATTTCATGAATGGGATGGCATCATTAAGAGAATGATGTGATGGACAAGACCCATCTGTTAGCTTAGCATAATGATCGTTAAGTTTTATTGCTATTGCTTTCTTCATGACTTATACATATTCCTCTGACTATGAGATTATGCAACTCCCGAATACCGGAGGAACACCTTGTGTGCTATCAAACGTGACTACATACCTGGGTGATTATAAAGATGCTCTACAGGTGTCTTTGAAGGTGTTTGTTGGGTTGGCATAGATTAAGATTAGGATTTGTCACTCTGAGTATCGGAGAGGTATCTCTGGGCCCTCTCGGTAATGCACATCACTATAAGCCTTGCAAGCAATGTGACTAATGAGTTAGTTGTGGGATGATGCATTACGAAACGAGTAAAGAGACTTGCCTGTAATGAGATTGAACTAGGTATGAGGATACCGACGATCGAATCTCGGGCAAGTAACATACCGATGAGAAAGGGAATAACGTATGTTGCTATGGCGGTTCGACCGATAAAGATCTTCGTAGAATATGTAGGAACCAATATGAGCATTCAGGTTCCACTGTTGGTTATTCATCGGAGATGTGTCTCGATCATGTCTACATAGTTCTCGAACCCGTAGGGTCCGCACGCTTAACGTTCGATAACGATTTGTATTATGAGTGATGTGTTTTGGTGACCGAAGATTCTTTGGAGTCCCGGATGAGACACGGACATGACTAGGAGTCTCAAAATAGTCGAGAGGTAAAGATTGATATATTGGACGATAGTATTTGGGCACCGAAATGGTTTTGGGACGTTTCAGATATTTATCGGAGTACCGAGGGGTTACCGGAACCCCCTGCGGAAAGTAATGGGCCTACATGGGCCATAGGGGAGAGGGGAGGCAGCCCACAAGGGGTGGTCGCGCCCCCCACCCATAGGGAGTCCGAATTGGACTAGGGGAGAGGGCGCGCCCCCGTTTCCTTCTCCTCTTCCCTCTGTCTTCCCTCTTTCCCCCTCCATGAGAAGGAATAAAGGGGGGGGGCGAATCCTACTAGGACTGGAGTCCTAGTAGGACTCCCCCCCTCTGGCGCACCCCTGGTGGCTGGCCTCCTCATCTCCCTCCTTTATACACGTGGGCAGGGCACCCCTTGGAGACACAACAATTGTTCCAAGCCGTGTCCGGCATCTCTCTCCACAGTTTACTCCTCCGGTCATATTCACGTAGTGCTTAGGCGAAGCTCTACGCTGATCACATTACTATAACCGTCACCACGCCGTCGTGCTGACGAAACTCTCCCTCGACCCTCTGCTGGATCAAGAGTTCGAGGGACGTCATCGAGCTGAACGTGTGCGGAACTCGGAGGTGTCGTACGTTCGGTGCTTGATCGGTCTGAACGAGAAGAAGTTCGACTACATCAACTGTGTTGTCAAACGCTTCCGCTTTCGTCTACGAGGGTACGTGGACACACTCTTCCCCTCTCGTCGCTATGCATCTCCTAGATAGATCTTCCGTGATCGTAGGAAATTTTTTGAAATTGCATGCTACGTTCCCCAAGAGTGGCATCCGAGCCAGTTCTATGCGTAGATGATATGCACGAGTAGAACACAAAGAGTTGTGGGCGATAATAGTCATACTGCTTACCACCAACGTCTTATTTTGATTTGGCAGTATTGTTGGACCAGTACCTGATACGTCTCCAACGTATCTATAATTTTTGATTGTTCCATGCTATTATATATTTTGTTTTGGATGTTTAATGGGCTTTATTATACACTTTTATATTATTTTTGGGACTAACCTATTAACCGGAGGCCCGGCCCAAATTGCTGTTTTTTTGCCTATTTCGGTGTTTCGAAGGAAAAGAATATCAAACGGAGTCCAAACGGAATTAAACCTTCGGGAACGTGATTTTCGGAACAAACGTGATCCGGAGGACTTGGAGTGGACGTCAAGCAATCAACGAGGAGGCCACGAGGCAGGGGGGCGTGCCTACCCCCCTGGGCGCGCCCTCCACCCTCGTGGGCCCCTCGTGGCTCCACCGACCTACTTCTTCCTCCTATATATACCTATGTACCCCCAAACAATCACCAGAGGAGCAAAAACCCTATTTCCACCGCCGCAACCTTCTGTACCCGTGAGATCCCATCTTGGGGCCTTTTCCAGCGCTCCGCCGGAGGGGGCATTGATCACGGAGGGCTTCTACATCAACACCATAGCCTCTCCGATGATGTGTGAGTAGTTTATCTCACACCTTCGGGTCCATAGTTATTAGCTAGATGGCTTCTTCTCTCTCTTTGGATCTCAATACAAAGTTCTGCTCGTTTCTCTTGGAGATCTATTCAATGTAATCTTCTTTTGCGATGTGTTTGTCGAGATCCGATGATATTTGGGTTTATGATCAAGATTATCTATGAACAATATTTGAATCTCCTCTGAATTCTTTTATGTATGATTGGTTATCTTCGCGAGTCTCTTCGAATTATCAGTTTGGTTTGGCCTACTAGATTGATCTTTCTTGCAATGGGAGAAGTGCTTAGCTTTGGGTTCAATCTTGCGGTGCTCGATCCCAGTGACAGTAGGGGAAACGACACGTATTGTATTGTTGCCATCGACGATAAAAAGATGGGGTTTATATCATATTGCATGAGTTTATCCCTCTACATCATGTCATCTTGCTTAAAGCGTTACTCCGTTCTTATGAACTTAATACTCTAGATGCATGCTGGATAGCGGTCGATGTGTGGAGTAATTGTAGTAGATGCAGGCAGGAGTCGGTCTACTTGTCACGGACGTGATGCCCATATACATGATCATACCTAGATATTCTCATAACTATGCTCAATTCTATCAATTGCTCGACAGTAATTTGTTCACCCACTGTAATACTTATGCTATCTTGAGAGAAGCCACTAGTGAAACCTATGGCCCCCGGGTCTATTTTCCATCATATTAATCCTCCGACAACAAGTTATTTTTATTACCGTTTATTTTGCAATCTTTATGTTTTATCTTTATCATAAAAATACCATAAATATTATCTTATCATCTCTATCAGATCTCACTTTTCCAAGAGGCCGTGAAGGGATTGACAACCCCTTTATCGCGTTGGTTGCAAGGTTCTTATTTGTCTGTGTAGGTGCGAGGGACTTGAGTGTGGCCTCCTACTGGATTGATACCTTGGTTCTCAAAACCCGAGGGAAATACTTACGCTACTTTACTGCATCACCCTTTCCTCTTCAAGGGAAAACCAACGCGGTGCTCAAGAGGTAGCAAGAAGGATTTCTAGCGCCGTTGCCGGGGAGTCTACGCACAAGTCAAGACATACCAAGTACCCATCACAAACTCTTATCCCTCGCATTACATTATTTGCCATTTGCCTCTCGTTTTCCTCTCCCCCACTTCACCCTTGCCGTTTTATTCGCCCTCTCTTTCCGTTCGCCTCTTTTTCGCTTGCTTCTTGTTTGCTCGTGTGTTGGATTGCTTGCTTGTCACGATGGCTCAAGACAATACTAAATTGTGTGACTTTACCAATACCAACAACAATGATTTTCTTAGCACTCCGATTGCTCCTCTTACCGAAGCTAAAACTTGTGAAATTAATGCTGCTTTGTTGAATCTTGTCATGAAAGATCAATTCGCCGGCCTTCCTAGTGAAGATGTTGCTACCCATCTAAATAGCTTTGTTGATTTGTGCGATATGCAAAAGAAGAAAGATGTGGACAATGATATTGTCAAATTGAAGCTATTTCCCTTTTGGCTTAGAGATCGTGCTAAAACTAGGTTTTCGTCTTTGCCTAAAAATAGTACTGATTCTTGGAATAAGTGCAAAGATGCTTTTATCTCTAAGTATTTTCCTCCCGCTAAGATCATCTCTTTTAGAAATGATATTATGAACTTTAAGCAACTTGATCATGAACATGTTGCACAAGCTTGGGAGAGAATGAAATTAATGATACGTAATTGCCCTACTCATGGTTTGAATTTGTGGATGATTATACAAAAAATTTATGCCGGATTGAATTTTGCTTCTAGAAATCTTTTAGATTCGGCCGTAGGAGGCACTTTTATGGAAATCACTTTAGCAGAAGCTACTAAACTCCTAGATAATATTATGGTTAATTATTCTCAATGGCACACTAAAAGATCTACTAGTAAAAAGGTTCATGCGATTGAAGAAATTAATGTTTTGAGTGGAAAGATGGACGAACTTATGAAATTGTTTGCTAAAGAGTGTTTCTTCTGATCCTAATGATATGCCTTTGTCTACTTTGATTGAGAATAATAATGAAACTATGGATGTGAATTTTGTTGGTAGGAATAATTTTGGTAACAACGCGTATAGAGGAAACTTTAATCCTAGGCCGTTCCCTAGTAATTCCTCTAATAATTATGGTAATTCCTACAACAATTCTTATGGAAATTTTAATAAGATGCCCTCTTAATTTGAAACTAGTGTTAAAGAGTTTATGAATTCACAAAAGAATTTCAACGCCTTGCTTGAGGAAAAATTACTTAAAGTTGATGAATTGGCTAGGAACGTGGATAGAATTTCTCTTGATGTTGATTCTTTGAAGCTTAGATCTGTTCCACCTAAGCATGATATCAATGAGTCTCTCAAAGCCATGAGAATTTCCATTGATGAGTGCAAAGAAAGAACCGCTAGGATGCATGCTAAGAAAGATTGTTTTGTGAAGGCGTGTTCTTCTAGTTTTTATGAGAATAAAGATGAAGATCTAAAAGTTATTGATGTGTCCCCTATTAAATCCTTGTTTTGCAATATGAATCTTGATAATGATGGGACTGGAGATGAGTCAACTTTAGTTAGAAGGCGTCCCAAAAATTCGGAGTTTTTAGATCTTGATGCAAAAATTGGTAAAGGTGGGATTGAAGAGGTTAAAACTTTAGATAGCAATGAACCCACTATTTTGGATTTCAAGGAATTTAATTATGATAATTGCTCTTTGATAGATTGTATTTCCTTGTTGCAATCCATGCTAAATTCTCCTCATGCTTATAGTCAAAATTAAAGCCTTTACTAAACATATCGTTGATGCTTTGATGCAATCTTATGAAGAAAAACTTGAGTTGGAAGTTTCTATCCCTAGAAAACTTTATGATGAGTGGGAACCTACAATAAAAATAAAAATTAAAAATCATGAATGCTATGCTTTGTGTGATTTGGGTGCTAGTGTTTCCACGATCCCAAAAACTTTGTGTGATTTGCTAGGTTTCCGTGAATTTGATGACTGTTCTTTAAACTTGCATCTTGCGGATTCCACTATCAAGAAACCTATGGGAAGAATAACGATGTTCTTATTGTTGCAAATAGGAATTATGTGCCCGTTGATTTTATTGTTCTTGATATAGATTGCAATCCTTCATGTCCTATTATTCTTGGTAGACCTTTCCTTAGAACGATTGGTGCAATTATTGATATGAAGGAAGGGAATATTAGATTCCAATTTCCGTTAAGGAAAGGCATGGAACACTTCCCTAGAAAGAAGATTAAATTACCTTATGAATCTATTATGAGAGCCACTTATGGATTGCCTACCAAAGATGGCAATACCTAGATCTATCTTCGCCTTTTATGCCTAGCTAGGGGCGTTAAAGGATAGCGCTTGTTGGGAGGCAACCCAATTTTATTTTAGTTTCTTGCTTTTTGGTTCTGTTTAGGAATAAATAATCCATCTAGCTTCTGGTTAGATGTGGTTTTGTGTTTTAATTAGTGTTTGTGCCAAGTTAAACCTATAGGATCTTCTTGGATGATAGTTATTTGATATTGCTGAAAATTCCAGAAACTTTCTGTTCACGAAAACAATTGTTAAAAATCACCAGAACGTGATAAAATACTGATTCCAATTCCAGTATATCAATAAACAAATTTCTAGGTCGTCCTAGTTTGGTAGAATTGAGTTCCATAAGTTTGCGTTAGTTACAGATTACTACAGACTATTCTGTTTTTGACAGATTCTGTTTTTCGTGTGTTGTTTGCTTATTTTGATGAATCTATGGCTAGTAAAAGAGTTTATAGACCATAGAGAAGTTGTAATACAGTAGGTTTAACACCAATATTAATAAAGAATGAGTTCATTACAGTACCTTGAAGTGGTGTTTTGCTTTCTTTCGCTAACGGAGCTCACGAGATTTTCTGTTAAGTTTTGTGTTGTGAAGTTTTCAAGTTTTGGGTAAAGATTTGATGGATTATGGAACAAGTTTTGGCAAGAGCCTAAGCTTGGGGATTCCCAAGGCACCCCAAGGTAAATTCAAGGACAACCAAAAGCCTAAGCTTTGGGATGCCCCGGAAGGCATCCCCTCTTTCGTCTTCGTCTATCGGTAACTTTACTTGGGGCTATATTTTTATTCACCACATGATATGTGTTTTGCTTGGAGCGTCTTGTACGATTTGAGTCTTTGCTTTTTAGTTTACCACAATCATCCTTTCTGTACACACCTTTTAAGAGAGACACGCATGATTCGGAATTTGTTAGAATACTCTATGTGCTTCACTTATATCTTTTGAGCTATATAGTTTTTGCTCTAGTGCTTCACTTATATATTTTAGAGCACGGTGGTGGTTTTATTTTATAGAAATTATTGATCTCTCATGCTTCACTTATATTATTTTGAGAGTCTTAAACAGCATGGTAATTTGCTTTAATTGTGAAATTAATCCGAATATGATAGGCATCCAAGATGAGCATAATAAAAACTTCCATATTGAGTTCACTGAATATCATGAGAAGTTTGATACTTGATAAGTGTTTTTAGATATAAAGGTGGTAATATTAGAGTGTGCTAGTTGAGTAATTGTGAAATTGAGAAATACTTGTGTTAAGGTTGGCAAGTCCCGTAGCATGCACGTATGGTAAAAGTTGTGTGACAATTTTGACACATAAGGTGTTCTTTTATTGCTTTCCTTATGAGTGGTGGTCGGGGACGAGCGATGGTCTTTTCCTACCAATTTATCCCTCTAGGGGCATGCGTAGTGGTACTTTGCTTCGAGGGCTAATAAACTTTTGCAATAAGTATATGAGTTCTTTATGACTAATGTGAGTCCATGGATTATACGCACTCTCAACCTTCCACAATTTTCTAGCCTCTACGGTACCGTGCATTGCCCTTTCTCGCCTTGAGAGTTGGTGCAAACTTCGCCGGTGCATCCAAACCCCGTGATATGATACGCTCTATCACACATAAACCTCCTTATATCCTCCTCAAAACAGCCACCATACCTACCTATCATGGCATTTCCATAGCCATTCCGAGATATATAGCCATGCAACTTTCCACCGCTCCGTTTATTATGACGCGCTCCATCATTGTCATATTGCTTTGCATGATCATGTAGTTGACATCGTATTTGTGGCAAAGCCACAATTCATAATTTTTCATACATGTCACTCTTGATTCATTGCATATCCCGGTACACCGCCGGAGGCATTCACATAGAGTCATATTTTTGTTCTAAGTGTTGAGTTGTAATTCTTGAGTTGTAAGTAATAAAAGTGTGATGATCATCATTATTAGAGCATTGTCCCATGTGAGGAAAGGATGATGGAGACTATGATTCCCCCACAAGTCGGGATGAGATTCCAGACTAAAAAAAAGGGGAGGCCAAAGAAAAAAAAAGGGAGAAGGCCCAACAAGAAAAAAAATGAGAGAAAAAGAGAGACGGGACAATGTTACTATCCTTTTTCCACACTTGTGCTTCAAAGTAGCACCGCGATCTTCATGATAGAGAGTCTCCTATGTTATCACTTTCATATACTAGTGGGAATTTTTCATTATAGAACTTGGCTTGTATATTCCAATGATGGGCTTCCTCAAAATGCCCTAGGTCTTCGTGAGCAAGCAAATTGGATGCACACCCACTTAGTTTCTTTTGTTGAGCTTTCATATATTAATAGCTCTAGTGCATCCGTTGCATGGCAATCCCTACTCCTCTCATTGACATAATTGATGGGCATCTCCATATCCTATTGATTAGCCGCGTCAATGTGAGACTTTCTACCTTTTTGTCTTCTCACATAACCCCCATCATTATACTTTATTCCACCCATAGTGATATATCCATGGCTTACGCTCATGTATTGCGTAAGGGTTGAAAAGGCTGAAGCGCATTAAAAAGTATGAACCAATTGCTCAGCTTGTCATCGGGGTTATACATGATGAGAACGTTTTGTGTGACGAAATTGAAGCATGGCCTAACTATATGATTTTGTAGGGATAAGCTTTCTTTGGCTATGTTATTTTGATAAGACATAATTGCTTGGTTAGCATGTTTGAAGTATTATTGTTTTTATGTCAACATTAAACTTTTATCTTGAATCTTTCGGATCTAATTATTCATGCCACAATAAAAAGAATTACATTGAAAATTATGCTAAGAAGCATTCCACATCAAAAATTTTGTTTCTATCATTTACCTACTCGAGGACGAGCAGGAATTAAGCTTGGGGATGCTCGATACGTCTCCAACGTATCTATAATTTTTTATTGTTCCACGCTATTATATATTCTGTTTTGGATGTTTAATGGGCTTTATTATACACTTTTATATTATTTTTGGGACTAACCTATTAACCGGAGGCCCAGCCCAAATTGCAGGGGTTTTTTTGCCTATTTCAGTGTTTCAAAGGAAAAGAATATCAAACGGAGTCCAAACGGAATGAAACCTTCAGGAACGTGATTTTCGGAACAAACGTGATCCAGAGGACTTGGAGTGGACGTCAAGCAATCAACAAGGAGGCCACGAGGCAGTGGGCGCGCCTAACCCCCCTGGGCGCGCCCTCCACCCTCATGGGCCCCTCGTGGCTCCACCGACCTACTTCTTCCTCCTATATATACCTACGTACCCCCAAACCATCACCAGAGGAGCAAAAACCCTATTTCCACCACCGCAACCTTCTGTACCCGTGAGATCCCATCTTGGGGCCTTTTCCGGCGCTCCGCCGGAGGGGGCATTGACCACGGAGGGCTTCTACATCAACACCATAGCCTCTCCGATGATGTGTGAGTAGTTTACCTCAGACCTTCGGGTCCATAGTTATTAGCTAGATGGCTTCTTCTCTCTCTTTGGATCTCAATACGAAGTTCTCCTCGTTTCTCTTGGAGATCTATTCGATGTAATCTTCTTTTGCGGTGTGTTTGTCGAGATCCGATGAATTGTGGGTTTATGATCAAGATTATCTATGAACAATATTTGAATCTCCTCTGAATTCTTTTATGTATGATTGGTTATCTTTGCAAGTCTCTTCGAATTATCAGTTTGGTTTGGCCTACTAGATTGATCTTTCTTACAATGGGAGAAGTGCTTAGTTTTGGGTTCAATCTTGCAGTGCTCGATCCCAGTGACAGTAGGGGAAACGACACGTATTATATTGTTGCCATCGACGATAAAAAGATAGGGTTTATATCATATTGCATGAGTTTATCCCTCTACATCATGTCATCTTGCTTAAAGCGTTACTCCGTTCTTATGAACTTAATACTCTAGATGCATGCTGGATAGCGGTCGATGTGTGGAGTAATAGTAGTAGATGCAGGCAGGAGTCGGTCTACTTGTCACGGGACGTGATGCCTAAATACATGATCATACCTAGATATTCTCATAACTATGCTCAATTCTATCAATTGCTCGACAGTAATTTGTTCACCCACCGTAATACTTATGCTATCTTGAGAGAAGCCACTAGTGAAACCTATGGCCCCAGGGTCTATTTTCCATCATATTAATCCTCCGACAACAAGTTATTTTTATTACCGTTTATTTTGCAATCTTTAGTTTTTATCTTTATCATAAAAATACCATAAATATTATCTTATCATCTCTATCAGATCTCACTTTTCCAAGAGGCCGTGAAGGGATTGACAACCCCTTTATCGCATTGGTTGCAAGGTTCTTATTTGTTTGTGTAGGTGCGAGGGACTTGAGCGTGGCCTCCTACTGGATTGATACCTTGGTTCTCAAAAACTGAGAGAAATACTTACGCTACTTTACTGCATCACCCTTTCCTCTTCAAGGGAAAACCAACGTAGTGCTCAAGAGGTAGCAGGACCAACCTTACATGACCACGTTCATAAGACCGGTTCCACCGACAGCCATGCAACTTTTTTTGCATAAAGGTGGTTGGCGGGTGTCTGTTTCTTCAACTTTAGTTGAATCGAATTTGACTATGGCCAGTCCTTGTTGAAGGTTAAAATAGCACACTTGACGAAAAATCATTGTGGTTTTGATGCGTAGGTAAGAACGGTTCTTGCTAGAAGCCCGTAGCAGCCACGTAAAACTTGCAACAACAAAGTAGAGGTCATCTAACTTGTTTTTGCAGGGCATGTTGTGATGTGATGTGGTCAAGACATGATATAAGTTATTGTATGAGATGATCATGTTTGTAAAAGTTATCGACAACCGGCAGGAGCCTTATGGTTGTCGCTTTATTGTATGAAATGCAATCGCTATGTAATTGCTTTACTTTATCACTATGCATTAGCGATAGTTGTAGAAGCAATAGTTGGTGAGACGACAACGACGCTATGATGGAGATCAAGGTGTCAAGCCGGTGACAATGGAGATCATGACGGTGCTTTGGAGATGGAGATCAAAGGCACAGGATGATGATGGCTATATCATGTCACATATTTTGATTGCATGTGATGTTTATCTTTTATGCATCTTATTTTGCTTAGTACGGCGGTAGCATTATAAGATGATCCCTCACTAAAATTTCAAGGTATAAGTGTTCTCCCTGAGTAGTTGATGGGATGCCTGGAGCAACTGCAGTCAAACTGATCCATTGTTCGTTTCTGCATGTATTGTACCTGATGACCAGTTTTTGTGTTTCAGAGCAATCATTTGACGACATACCTGATGCAGAGGGCAAATCGAGAGAAATGGATGCTCCATTTAGAGGCAAGACATGCTTAAACCTTTTTCTCCGTATACACAAGATTGAATGTTGCAACAATAGTCATAAAAGCGGTCTTGCTTTCACCTCTTTCTCTGTAGATAATTGTACCAACTATATCTTCTTGAGGTTGTGCGTTACTGATTCTTATGAAATTTAGGTGGTGTGTGTAACAGTACCATGCCCCTCTCTCCTCCAAACTGGATCAGGAAAAGTGGCTTTGCTGGGCAATGATTCAATCCAAAAGGCAAGAGTTATTGTAGAAGGTAGGAGGTTTAACATCTCTTTACTTTCTATCTAAACGCTGAAAGTGCTTTCTTACCACTTATTTTGTTCATGATGGCGTATGTATGACTGCGAGTAATTTAGGATTTGTTCATCTCATGTTCTGTTAGAAATTATGTCACGATTCATTAATAACAAGGCATCATAATACAATATTTGTTGAACTAGCCAGATTTTCCGCAGTTGCCTGGATATTTGTTATACTTACAACTGAAGATATATTTGGATGTGCTTAGCTTGTTGAGCATTTCTATTCGATATTAATATACAATGACTTCAAATAGTTTTATACTAATTAGGGTCCACCTAACTGATATGGTTGTATATCTCTTGTTTTCACAGCTGATTTGTGACCTCCTAATGAACCAGGAGACTCTATATATGCTAGAACATAGTATATATTTAAAAGCAATATTCTTTTTGTGTTCTGTCCGATGGAATTTATTTTCTGAGACGTTCATTGAATAGTTCATAATTTTGATGGCTGATTGATTCATGTCATTAACAGTTATTTTTCAGTACTTTTCAGAAAGGCAATATCCCTTTTACTGGCCAATGGGGTTCTCTCTTCTAAAATTGGACTAAAATTTCCCAGTGGGGTTCTCCAATTTATATCCTTCTAAAACCTTTAGAAGCTATGAAGAGAAAGGGAATAACCTTCCACGTGTCATGGACATCCCTCTTAAGGTCTTCTCTCTTCTATGCCAAAGCACTCACAAAATCACAGTCTATCATTTAGTGTTGGATATTCTAAGGTATAACTTCCTTCTCTACGTATATATTCATTTTGTGTGTTTTTCTTTCAACAATTTTTAAGATATTAATCATCTGTCACCGAGACTCCATCGGGACACTCTCTCTTCTTCCCATGTTGGCGCGTTGTCCTTGTGGACGGATCCAGAATGATAGCGCACCACGTCATTAGCAAACTATTTTTAAGACTACAATGTGTGTTTTCAAATGCATTCTTATATAAGCTTATTCTCACCGGAATGATTCCTAATAGTAGTTGCACACCATGTCGTCTTAAACTTGAATCACGACAAGTATTTTGGAATGGACAGAGTAACCTTTTATCTATTCCTGCTTTTCATGTAGCAGCAGTGCATCGGTGCTTAATACTGCCAAAGCAACATTGGTTATATGTTTGCGTCCATAGATGCTTTAAGGGTGTTGAGGTCATTATAGGAGTATTTAGATTGATCAAGTTTCTATCTGTCTTACTTCCTGTGAAGATTTCACAAAATTGCCGATGAGTATTTAAGATTGATCAAGTTTCCATCTGGTCTTACTTCCTGTCAAGATTTCCCAAAATTACCAGAGCTAATATTTTTTAGCATGGCCTTTAGTAGTTCATGTGCGCGTATTTTAGTCTATGACCCGATCTCATATTTTCTTGGGCAGCTAATTTTCTCCATACGTGCCGATGAGATTCTGTGCTGACGGCCTTCAAGTCAAGATGCACCTCTATTCAATTGACAAGCATGCAGCTACATGCACGAGCCCTCCCAGGAACATTACTGGAGTCAGCTTTGCTTGTAACTGCAGGATTTAATACCAACCATTGTGGAATGTGCGTGCAGACTGATCATTGTTTCTGTAAATTTGCAATATGACAGTTTTTGAAGATTAATATTGATCTTGTCAATTGATAGTAACATATATATCAAATGTTGCCTTTATATTTTTTATTTTAATAAGATTTGATTGATGGTTTTGTCTAAAAGCATGTTATATTTAGTGGATTATTTGTGAAACTTAAGTAAGAGAAAAGTGATGGTAGTATTATTTGTGAAACTTTAGGACAAATCAGTAGTACTGAAGTGAAGTATTACAACTTCTTTCAATTATAATTATATACTTTGATATATAAATTTCTAGCAATTTCCCGCAAAAACAAGAGATTCTTATCCTGAAAGTTTTATTCAATTTTTGCTAAGCCACTTCTCCTTAATATGTTAGTGTATTCATATTAAACAAATTGTGGTAGAATTACATGATTTCTAAACATTTTGATTCACAATACCAAGCTAATGCATCATGGGGTTTATTAGAAATCCTAATGCATTTCTAATCAGGAATGTTTCTAATGGTGAGTAGAGTTGTCATAGAGTCAACAGGTTAAACACGATGTACCCTTTTCCCATTTGGATACGAATCATTGGATTCAACAGTCAGATCTATAGCTTATTTACTTGTAGAATCAAGTGGGTTAGAGACATTTGCTTTAACAATTTACGATACTTCAATAAAACACTCTTTTCTTCTTTGGGTGAGTACTATCCCAGTTTGCTGAAGATAGAGCTCTGGCATGTTATTGAAGCTCAACTCTGCATGAAAGTGTACCATGTTATGTTCTCCCACTCTAATTTTCTATGCTTTCATGCTAGGAATACTTCCACGTTCATTCTTAAATCATTTTTAAAGTATCTATGGCATTGTAGATCCAATGGAAAAGAACTTCTGCAATAGAGACCAGAGCTGAGGACGTTCTCAATGGAAAACATGGCTCTGCATGAAGGTTCACTTGCCAATAGTCTCCAGGAAGATGGTGGAGCTCATGGTTCTGTGTTGTTGCCCCTCGAAAAGAATATCTTCTCATTTTCTTGTTTGAAGGAATTCTAGGAGGAGTTGAGGGTGCGAAAAATGTATGGGGAAAATGTGAGGCATTGCCGAGTCCTAAAAAAGAGAGACCTTTGCCACGGTGTTCTCATAACCAAACTTGAATCAATTTTTTTTGTAAGGCTTGCACTAAAGCAGAGTAGAATTCTTATATACATGTGCTTTAGTAGTTGAATACGTGTTGTCGTCTCCTCTTGTATAGATCTTCCATAGCTACCGTTTGTGATGATTGTTAAACTAGCATTCAATGGAATGCATTATTCACAAATGTATTGATGCTCCCTTGAGTCTACTATTAATATATTTGTAATGTTTTTATAGAGTTTTCTATCTCTACTATTAAAGAGGAGTACATACGTCCTTCCGTTCGTTTGTTACCCCTCCATCGCTCCCCCCCCCCTATTCAACGATAGCCCACCTCCTTGTCTTGTCTCTTCCTATCAAAATTGAAAGGAGAACAATTCAAGAAAATCGAAAAGGAGAAAACCAGGGTTGGTGCCCGCTTGCTCCAGACCCCTTCTATAAGGCTATAATTTTAAAATCAAGCCCACCAAACACACAAAGTTTCTACTCCCTCCGTCACACAATATAAGACTCTTTTGCAAGCTATGTTATCTTGCAAAAATGTCCTATATTATGGGATGGGGGAGTATCTTTTTATTTTTCTATACAGAAAGTAGCAGGTGCAGCGGTGTTGTTGATGAACGACACCCCATATAGAGGCGACACTGACCACGGGGGAGAGATCAAGAACATCAACAACCTCTTGTGGTGTTCCTCCTCCTCATAGCCGCTGCCGCCACCACCAACAACAATGAAGACCGGCTCATGAGATGGCTACTAGAGCGTTGGAGCCTTGTTGAGAAGGCAACACACTCGAGATCATGGGAGATCTTGCAGGTACACATTGGTAGGACAACCACGTCCTCAAATATAAAATGAGATTTGGTGGTAAGTCACCATTTGTTTGTTCCAAATCTGTCAGAGACAATAACTTGTCAAATGTGTTGTAGAATTGTTTTTTGATAAATATGTTTTTAGCCCTTGATATTTTAGTATGGTTGTAAATTTATCCATTCACATATCACTCTGTGAATCAAATTTTAGTTCAGAGAAGAAAGAAAGAAAGAAAGAAAAGGAGAGTGCTTTAATGATAAAAAAGAAGTCGTCAGTGCAGCCCATAGACGGGTAACAAATTCAGAGTACAAACATTTATTTTTGTTATCACAATATTATTTAACATAATAACAATTTAGGAAATTGCAGGGATTTGTCTGGCTATTTTGTCTTTCATTTTATGATCTCGTGCAACGGTAATGACCTGGTGAAATCGGTTTCCGCGGTGAGTATTGTCCATTACACACGTTTTTAGACTTTTCACGTGAAGTATTCGTGATAACTACATATATTGCTTTTGCATGATGGGGCGGTATGAGTTGAGGAAGCAGTTTTTATTATACTTGTTCAAACATCATGCGAATGAAGCTAAAGATAACTTTCCTGATACTGCGCGAGAATTTCTTAAGTGCATCAAGTAGATCTCAATAATTTCTAATATATTTTTAGTTGGATCATCACTATATATGTATACATTGTCAATTTGCCATTTTGTTGTCAGTTTACATTACAAGCGAAGTGGACTTCAATTATTATGCAATTGTGACCGTGATATATTGTCTCTACCTATGAAATTTAACATTCACTATCTTTATATAACTTCGGCAAAATATTTTAGAAGCACGTGGCAACGCACGGGCATTCTACTAGTATATGTAGTTACTCAATTTTTTGGTTGGTTCATAGAGCAAAGTATAAAAGGCCTACACAGTACATACCAAAGTGCGAGCAGATTTGGAGCCGGGGCCATCCCAATCCGTTGGTAGGCTCTCGCGGTTCTCGCATGGAGGGGCAGCGATTTTGGGGAATGTTTTTTTCTCTCTCTTTGACTGAGGTTTTTCAGGCTGGGCTAGGCCCAATCAACGCGAGTGCGTCATACGGGCCGACTATTATGCACTCTTTACATCAACGGACAGCTCCTATGTGTGTGCATTCATAGGGGTGAGTGTATGCACGTGTATGAGCGCTTGCGTCTGTTCTGTGTTCAAAAAAAATGTGTGTGTTGCTTCTTCTAAAAAAAAACTGTGTGTGTTGCTTCTTCTCAAAAATCAAAATGTGTGTTGCTCTTTGCACCCCTCAAAAGGAAAGTGGTGCTCTTTGCGACAAAGTATTATGCAGTTTTTTTTTCTTTTCTTTTTTCATACACATTGTACATTTTCGTATGCGTCAAATATATTTTTATACATGTTTAATATTTTCTTGAGGAATGATTAACATTATCTTTGCGATTATTCATTAACTATCCAACATTGGCATGCGTCGGCTGGGCAGGGCACCGCGCAAGAAGAACACCGAGAGTGGATGTTTCACATTTTCTTTGTCAAAAGTATTCAGGATTTTTTAACTTTTTTCAAAATTTCTAATTTTTGGCATATCAGGTGCATATGCAGTAAAGTGCATCCATGTATTTTTCCTGTTTCACATGTGCTCTTTTGTGTTGCGTTAGAACTATAGAGTTAGTGATCTTTACACATCGCAACGAAAAACACAGGCAACAACAAACACTTGCTTGAACGAGTAAATTAATTTTATGTACAAAGTTGTGGTCACACGGTGGATCAAAATTCCAATCTCTTTAAGTTACTAAGCTCCCAGTGAATAAAGCCCACGGACAACTTGGGGCTTTTTTCTGTGGTGGGCCCGTCTATTATGGTCGGGATGGAGCTTATGTCAGGATACCGAGGCGACAGTCTCATGTTGGTTAACCTCCATGTGGCCATGTCGGTTTGCTACATCTTTGTACCTTCGTGGTTGCGGGAGAACGCTAACACCATCATGGACCCATCTTTCTATGGTGTGGTGGTGGATTCGGAGCCAAAGTGCATGATGCACCAGCAGAGGCCGAACGAATTTATTGCTTTTGAAGGCATTGATGCCGGCAAGAGATTCTACGGCTGTGCTGTGCAGATGAGATACGTTCATCTTTGTTGGAAAAATTAGTTTAGGCATTGGATCTACAAAGTTATTGTTGATTGTGCTCACTGGTGTTATAATATGATGGATAAATAGTCGGTTGTTAGTAGCTCGTTGATTCTATTGTTGTGCTCACATTATATTGTTATTAGGACCAACCGCATAACAAGGTTCATAGCTCCATAGTGATCGTGCACAACAAAAGTGTTACTCTAAACTTGAGCACAAATGCACCCATACGAACACTAACTTCCGGAAAAATAGTTAAAAAATAAATAAATAAACATCTGAAATTTTTTGTCGATGAACATCAACATATTTTCTAACACCATGCAAAGTTTCTCCATGAAAAGACATCTATAGAGGTGTGTGACAAAAGGACAAAAATGAGTGCTCCAAAATGCGTCGAGCCATGGATTTGACTTTTTATACAGGCCTTCGTAGATGTCATTTCAATGTGCAACTTTGCAGAATGTTAGAAATTTGTTGATGTTGATCCAAAAAAATTTGATGATTTTTTATTTATTTAAAAATATTTTTCAAAATTTACTATTCATGCGAGTGTACTTGAGTTCGGGAGCATGAGTACAAGGCTACAAGCTGCCCTGCGTATTACATAGGGTGGGATTTCTTTTCGCTTTTCTGTCTCCTTCGGGTTATTTTTGGTTTTCTTTGTTTTTTCTTCGGTTTGGTTTCCATAGGTTTCTCTCTTTTTTTCTTTATTTTCATTATATACTTTTTTCAACACATATCTACTTTTTCCATACACATTGTTTATTTTCCGTATACATCTAGGGGTGGGCATTCGGTAGAAACCAAAAAATCGGTTTTTACCGTTCGGTTTATTTTGAAATTCGGTTAGCAAAATTAAAAACCAAAAATAGCAAGCAAAAAAGCTAACCGAAAATTCAGTTAACTGATTATTTCGGTTCAGTTTTCTGTTTATACCGAACACTGCTTAGGAATTGACGCTTCTAGCTACCTGGGAGGTGGTTCATGCGCTGTATGGCCGGAGCTGTGCCTCCAAAACAGTTCAAATATTTGATCGTTCGTACGCTGTATGGCTGGACACGCGCTCGCGGTCGACGGTCACATCACAGCGTTTGGCAATACATGGGAGCCTCATTCGGTTTTTGTTGTGTTATAAGTTTAATACCGTACCGATCGATTTAAATTCGGTTATTCAACTTAAAAACAGAATTTAATAGTAGCAGTACGAAAAACCAAAAAATCGGTTTGTTCAGTTTCGGTATTTGGTTGGTCGGTTTCTATGCCCACCCATGTATACATCAGATACATTTTCTTATAAATGTTTAACATTCTTCAATAAATTATTAACATTCTTGTCAAATATATGTTTTGATGTCTAGTTTTCTCATACACATTGTAAATTTTTCATATACATCTAAATTATTTTTATACATGTTTAACATTTTTCAAATACATGATTAAATGATTTTCAAATACAAGCTTTTTAATATATTTTTAAATACATGTTAAACATTTCTCTAATACGGGTGGAAGCATTTTTCGAATGATATGAAATACTTTTTTAAACTATGCAGACAATTTTGTACATTGTATTTACATTTCTCTTTTAAAATATTACAAACTTACTTTTAAAAAATTTCAGCACTTTCTAAAATGTACCTTATTTTTTTTAAAAACGCACATTTTTTTACATTAACTTGGGGCATCCCAATAATAGGGACACTAAGGTGAGATGAGAACACAAGAGCTATTTCTCGCTTCAAGCGAGACGATTGCTTGCGCTCGCTGAAGGAAAATTGCACGCCACTGGGCCGGCCCACCCCCGAACGCTAAAATGATGGGATTCGATCCCTTTCTCCCCGACGGTAGGCAGTTGTGCAAGCAACCAAATTTTGACAAAGTACTAGGGTGCGTACTACTTGAGGTAAAACGACCCAGATTTCCACCAGTTTTCCCCGGTTTCTCAGTTTTTCAGGGCTTTTCTCTTTTCTTTTTTTGCTTCATTTGTATACAGTTTTCTCTGGGGTCCCTTTCTCCATTTTTTGTTTGGTTTTCATTTTTCTTCTCCAATTTTGTCTGGCTTTCTTTTTTCCTCCACTTTTCACTTTTTATACATGTTCAACATTGTCCGAATGCTTGTTAAACATTTAATACTTTTTCAACATTTTCTAATACTTGTTGACATTTCCTAATAATTTTTCTACATTTTTAAAATACTTTTTCAACATTTTCAAATACTTGTTCAACATTTTTAAATTCTTGTTCAACATTTTTTAATACTTATTCGACATTTTTAAATACTCGCTAAACATTTTTTAATGTGTTTTTGAAGTGTGCTTTTTGTAGTATATATATAAAGTATAATGAAAAGTACAAAAATAAAGCAAAAAACAAGAAACATAAATAAAAATAAAAACAGCTCGTGGCCTCCCACCCGGTTGGGCGGTCCCATCTGAGGCTCTCACTGACGCGAGAGCTCCCCATCGTCTCGCTTAAAGTGAGAAATAGGGATGCCCAGATGAGAGCGAGACACATCCGCTCCCTCCAATGTGATTTCCACCAGTTTTCCCCGGTTTCTCAGTTTTTCAGGGCTTTTCTCTTTTCTTTTTTTCTTCATTTGTATACGGGTTTCTCCGGGGTCCTTTCTCCATTTTTTGTTTGGCTTTCATTTTTCTTCTCCAATTTTGTCTGGTTTTCTTTTTTTTCTCCACTTTTTTCTCTTGTTTTTTCTTATGTTTGTTTTCGTTTCCTATATTTTCGTATGTGTGAAAAACATTTTTAAATAAATGATCAACATTTTTATACATGTTCAACATTGTCCGAATGCTTGTTAAACATTTAATACTTTTTCAACATTTTCTAATACTTGTTGACATTTCCTAATAATTTTTCTACATTTTTAAAATACTTATTCAACATTTTCAAATACTTGTTCAATATTTTTAAATTCTTGTTCAACATTTTTTAATACTTATTCGACATTTTTCAAATACTCGCTAAACATTTTTTTAATGTGTTTTTGAAGTGTGTTTTTTGTAGTATATATATAAAGTATAATGAAAAGTACAAAAATAAAGCAAAAAACAAGAAACATAAATAAAAATAAAAATAGCTCGTGGCCTCCCACCCGGTTGGGCGGTCCCATCTGAGGCTCTCACTGACGCGAGAGCTCCCCCTCGTCTCGCTTAAAGTGAGAAATAGGGATGCCCAGATAAGAGCGAGACACATCCGCTCCCTCCAATGTGATAACCTTTTGCTTAGTTCGCGTGGGATGGGCCGGGCAATTATGAGTCTATGGTTAGTGCTCCTCTTGAGTGTGACTTTCTTCTTCCAGTTTTCCAAAAAAAAAAGTCTGCCGATTTTAAATAAGTTTCAAAAATATTAGTTGGTTTTTTTTAAAAAGTCGTGAATTTATTATTTATTCTAAAAATTTAAAATGTTCACAAATTATAAAACGATTTCTAAATTTTAAAATCATGGATATTTTGTCAGTATGTTTGAAAATTTTGAACCTTTGTTATAAAAAGAACTTTTTTAAAAACATAGTCAACATTGTTTTAAGAAAAGGGAAATGGGAAAGAGGAAACATTAAAAAGATAAACATGGAAGAAATAAAAAACCAATAAGGAAAACACAACAAAAGTAAGGAAAATAAAAAGGCGGACGAGAACATTCTAAAAGCTTCCTAAAACTGGACCCAAAATTTGGTAATCACTAGTGGCAGTTGAGCCGGCACACCAAGCGATGAGTGATTGTCAAAATAATACTGATAGAAACGCTCATACATACGCATATACATTTACCCTTATGAACGCACGCACCTACACCCTACCGCTATGAGCACCTCCGAGCGACTAAGCCATCACATCATCTTGAGATTGATAAAGTTGCCACAAACGTCTTTTAATTCATTTTTTGCGGTTATAGATGTCTTTTAGTTGACGGAAACATCTCCTCTCACTGAACAAATATCGTTGGAAGGCCTGAAATAAATTCAAAAAAGTGCGAGCATCAATATCAAGTCTAGGCTTGAACCTTGGTTGGGTTGGGGATACCACTGTACTCCTAACTATCCAACCACAGATCAACTATTTCTTAACAAGAAGGGTTAGCCTCGACAACATATTATATTGCTTTTCTCACCCACGTCTCTCTAGAAACCCTAGGCGCCATGGATCCTTGTTGGTGTGTCATCCCAACAAAGCTGGCCAAACAGGCTGGGCCAACCAAGCCAGCCCGCAAGCACGCCAGCACAGCCCGCCATGGGCCAGGCACAACGGGGGCTTGGAGGCTGCGCACGCAAGCCGAGACAGCACGACCCAATTTTTAGAATTATATATATATGTTCTAAAATACAAGCCAATAAGTCTAAAAACTGCCCAGCAGGCTAAAAAGTATGCAACCTAGCGTGCTAAATGTGCCACGGGCTGGCCCGTTGATTAGGCGGGTCGTGCCTTGGCTGGAGGACACAGCACGTGGGCTGGCACGAAACGACCCGGCTAATAATCATGCCACGGCGGGCCGTTCTGTGCCAGGCCCGATTAAACTGAGTCGGGCCGTGCCGGCACGTTCGGCCAGCTCTGCCTTCCGACCATGTGCTCGTTGGTCTACCGGAGATCTAGAGGCTCTCGTAGCGTTTGGAGATGCGGTGAAGGCGGCTCCACTCTGGCTGTAGCGTAGGTTGTCTTGCGAGGATGACAAGAAGAAGGAGGTGTTACCAAAATGAAAAAGGTCCTCCCAACTCTTAACGTGCTGTACATGTACATGTATTCACATTGTATGTAACTGTGTTGTACGTTTCCCCTAGTTTCTAGGATCTCACACTGTAGATAAACTACAACGACGGGAGCAGTTGAGGGCTCGTCATATATTGTACCATCTCTGTAACACTTTCAATACAATAGTATAGTGTGCCATCTCTTTCCTCTAGCTTGGTATCAATCCCCATGGCCTTTGAGGACATCTTCGGTGAGCACCCTTCCCCGACCGCCAGCTCGTCGACTGCCCAGCCCTCCTCTCCTCCACCACCTTTGTTGCCTCTTTGGCCATCACACCTGTAGTTCCTCCTTTCGCCGCTCTGCCGGTGGATCCCACTCTTCTCAACTTCCATAATGACCACATCTTCAACCACATATATCTGTTTCAAACTCGATCCGGTCGAGAACAACTAAATAAATGCCGTACCATCTTCACATGTGTCCTTAGGCAATACCGGGTCCACGACCATATCGTGCGACTGCCTACTCTCAACCCCGATGATGCCTAGCTTGTCATCAACAACCAGCTCACCCTCTCGATCTACTTCACCTTGGCCGACTGACGGAACATTGGATGCCAGGGTATCTGCTATACTTAGTAAATGAGCCTCCTCAAAAATATTAGGGGTAAATGGAAAATAAACATGGAGATGATTTATCTCAATATTATGCTCTTATCTGCCAGGAAAAGACGAGAACCCTCGCCACCTCCACCATATCACCACAGAAGACCCCAGAAGAACCTGATGACGCCAGCAATGACGAACTCGGGGGGGCTAAGGCCGCGACCATACTGGACACACGACACCGAGATGGGTTGCCCTTGCAGCCCACTCTGCCGACCGAGCATTTAATGCCCGGCCAGGCTACCCTGCATAGCCCAGTGCAGCCCTTTATTTCCATGGAAAAAATATTTTTTGTTTTGCCATGGCAAATTTACCTTTATTTCCATGTTATTTTACTTTAGCATACATGGAAAATTTTAATTTTTGTTGCAATTGCAATAAAAGGTTTTGTATATTCCACATTTTTTGGAGATCATTTTATTTTTATTTTTCCCATGCCCATTTTTGTTTTGTAGATACTGTGGCAATTTATTTTTAAACCATGGAAATTTTACCAATTTGACCTTGGTATTTTTCCTTAGATACACCATGTCAATTTTGATAATTACTCTATGGAAATTTTATTGATGGAAGGATGGCAAATTCAGTCAATTTTGTTTAATATACAGCATGGAAATTTTGTAATTACATCGTAGTCGCATGGCTAATTTTAGTATTTTCTGTAATGTCCATTTTTATTCTAGGAAAGGATTGCAAATTTAGTCATTTCTGTACTCTAGAGTATGGCAATTTTGTAATTGCATCGTAGTCACATGGCAAATGTAGATACTTTCTCATCCTTTTTTTTCCAATAAGGAAGTGCAAAATTGCCAACTCTATCTATTAGTAGTGATCTCATATATCTTGATGGTAATTTTCACATTTTTTGATCTCCAACACATAGCAATTTTGTTGCATCTTACTTGTACTGTTTTTCCCTTGTTTTACATGGCAAGTTTATCGTTGCCGATTAGCTGATGGAGAGAATACTTGAGCTCAGGAACACACAACACACGCGCGAGAGATAGAGGATATTTTGTGCCACGCTGACTGGTAGTAGTAAACAAAGTGCAGTCCCCAGGCTACGTGCATGCTGCATGGGCATGCATGCAGAATAAAAAATACAGAAAATGGCCTACGGAGAGCATGCATGCATGCCATTTTTTAGTAACAGATGTATGGATTTTATTGGCTCAAAATGAAGCATCGAGAAAATACATAGTAACACATATGCCGTGGCCCATGCGCATTCATGCAGACCGCTCTGCTGCGACATCAAAGGTCAATCCTGAGCCTTGCAGCGCGTCCTCGACGATCTTGTCGAGCCTCTCCGCCATGGCGGGCGTGATGTGGTTGCTCCAATCCCCGGCCACACCCTTCCTAAAGAAGGACTCGTGCGCCAGCGGACCATGGCTGCCACTCTTGTTCACGTCCATGTTCTTGAGGCTCTCGAGGCTGCACAGCTCCACGATGTCGTGCACCACCCCGGCTGCCTCCTCCTCGCCGGAGAAGGCGCACCCCATGAACTCCGCCAGCTTCTTCACGTTGCTAGCAGGGTTCCGTAGCATCTCCTCGTACCGGAGGAAGAGCACCTTCTCCGGCTGCCTCCTGCTCGCCTCCCAGTAGCTCAACACGTGCTGCCACTGCGGGCCGCTGACACATATGCCATCACAGAAGAGCTCGAACGCCTCCACAAACGTGTACGGCGGCGGCTCCTCGCCGGCTTGTGCCCGCGCAGCGACCGCCACCACGGTTTTCTTGGTGAAGAACCACGAGGAGATAAATGCGTCCTTGGGGTCCCGGCAGACGTAGACGATCCGGCAGCCCGAGTCCTCCGCCGTGATGCGTCGTGGTAGGAGGGAGTGTGGCAGGTGTGTCGCGAGAATGCGCGGGGAAGGGAGCGCCGCCTATTGGTTCTCAGGCCAGATCACACAACGACAACGACGAACACACGCACGCACGCGAGAGAGGCACACACGAACAACACCCGGTGGGAAGAGCAGTTTTGCGACGCGCTTAACCTGCGTCTTTTCCGTTCTTTCCTTTTATTCCATTAGGAAACAGACTAACAAACTTGTACCGAATCCTAAGCCACGATCCACTTCCATCGTGCCATCCCACGATTGAGATCACGGCCTGGTCCTTCTACTAGACGCACCCCACGTGAACGTAGCACATGTCAGGTTCTTTTATTCTGCTACGTACAAGATGAAAATACGGACTAATGGGTACGTACAGGTACAGAACATGTTTATGTGCACCAGAATTCAGTTGAAACAGAAAACCTACATGATAAAACTAAACAAACTTGACAGCAGCAACATTCTCTCCCTCAAGTTTGCTTCATGTTGCTCACTGCCGTGACCCCAGCCTTCTTCCTCATCTCCTGAAACTTCACTCGCCCCAATGACTTAGTCAAGATGTCGGTCAGCTGATCATCAGTTCGCACATGCTCAATATCAATATCACCAGTCTCCACCTTCTCTCTCACAAAATGATATCTCAAATCAATGTGTTTGCTTCTATCGTGAAAGACCAGATTTTTGCTGAGTGAGATCGCTGACTTATTATCAACCTTCAGCAGCACCTTATCTGACTCTCTTCCCAACAGGTTCGCGAGCAGCCTCGCCAACCAAATACCTTGACATGTCGCTGCCGTAGCAGCAACATACTTAGCCTCACATGAAGAAAGGGTCACAATCTTTTGCTTCTGTGAGGACCAGCTGACCGGGTTTTCACCAAGATAGAACAACACACCAGAAGTACTTTTCCTAGTATCCAAGTCTCCGGCATGATCACTATCGTTGTACCCAATCAGTTTTCCATTTCCACCCTTCTTGTACATACAACCCAAGTCCAAAGTACCTCGCACATACCTGAGAATGTGCCTCACCGCTGCCATGTGCTCCGACGTGGGTCTCTCCATGAAACGGCTTACTATGCCAACTGCATAACATATATCTGGCCGTGTATGCACAAGGTATCGCAGACTACCAACAATGCTGCGATAATATGTGGAATCAACGAGTGGAGCATCACTTACTTTTCTTATCTTCAGTCGTTGTTCCATCGGTGTCGGAGAGGGGTTGCAATTTTCCATTTGGCACTTCTCCAAAATTTTCCGAGCATAAGCAGATTGAGAGAGAGTTGTACCATTAGGGCCTTGTTTCACTTCAATCCCAAGGTAAAAACTCAACAAACCGAGGTCACTCATCTTTAATTCTTTCTTCATTTGTGACTTGAATGCTTCTATCTCAGTCTTGCTGCCTCCGGTAATGATCAAATCATCAACATAAACACCAACAAGAAGACCTGAATTACCTTCTGACTTCTTGTAAACAGCATGCTCGGTTGGACATTTTTCAAAACCCAAAGCTTGGAGAGTAGCATCCAACTTTGCATTCCAAGCACGAGGGGCTTGGTGCAGACCATAGAGGGCTTTGTGCAGCAAAACCAGGAGGTTGTGACACATAAACCTCCTCTTTAAGTTCTCCATTCAAGAAAGTGGATTGCACATCCATGTGATGGATTTCCCAATCCATATGAGCTGCCAATGCGATTAGGAGACGCACGGTTTCTATCCGTGCAACAGGAGAAAATACTTCATCAAAGTCTATGCCTTGCCTTTGCACATATCCCTTTGCTACTAACCTTGCTTTGTGCTTTACCACATTTCCTTCGGTGTCTTTCTTCAACTTGAACACCCATTTGAGACCAATTTCTGTCTGACCTCGTGGAAGCTTCACAAGTTGCCAAGTCTGATTGCTCTCAATGGACTCGAGCTCCTCTTTCATAGCTTGCTGCCAACATGCCTTTTTCTCAGCTTCCTGGAATGTCGTCGGCTCCTCCATACCCATCAAACACAGCCCGGAGTACTCAAGCTGCATCTCCTTGGTTTCATCATATATTTCTTCCAAAAACCGCTTCCCTTGGGGTCCACGGACGGGCTTGAGGTGTTGGTAGTGCCCTGCCACCCAATGGAACCAAGTCCAGGAAGTGTTGGCGAAGGAGTCTCAAAAACAGGAGATTTCGCTGCCATGGCAGGGGTTCTTGCTGGAGTTTCTACTACCACGGCAGTGGTTCTGACTGGAGTTCCTGCTGCCACGGCTATGTTTTTCCCTGATGATTCTGTTGCCACGGCAGGAGTTTCACTGTCCAGTCCAATTGAGAAGGTGCTCCACGCGGCTTCAATCGCCTGCTGCTCTGCCCCTTTGCTCGACCAATCCCACTGCCTTTGCTCATCAAACACGACATCTCTTGACACATGTAGCTTCTGAGTTTCTGAATCATACATGCGGTACGCCTTGGATTTTGCTTCATAACCAATGAACACCATGGGAGAGCTCCTATCAGCCAACTTGGGGAGATGCCCACCTACTTTCTTCACATGTCCAACACACCCGAAAGTGCGTAGGTGCTCAACACTTGTCTTCTTCCTATACCATGCTTCGTATGGAGTCACACCACTAACACTCTTTGTGGTAGCACGGTTTAACAAATACACCGTTGTTGTAGCCGCTTCACCCCAAAATTTGGCCGGTACCTTCATACTTTTCAGCAAGCTCCTGGTCATACCTACCACTGTTTTGATTTCGACGCTCCACTACACCGTTTTGCTGCGGGGAATATGGCGCTGTCAAGTGGTGGTTTACACCCAATTCCTCACAGTATTGAACGAACTGATTTGAGGTGAACTCGCCCCCACGATCAGCCCTCAAAACCTTCAGCTTACAACCTGATTCCAACTCGGATGCGGCCTGAAACTTCTGAACAGCAGCAAAAGCTTCGTCCTTTGACCTCAACAATACAATCCACATGAGACGAGACATGTCGTCTACAAGTAACAGAAAATACTTCTTTCCTCCCGGTGTTGCTGGAGTGATTGGGCCGCACAAGTCACCATGCACCAGCTGCAATTTATCCTCTGCACGAAAACGAGCTTGACGGGGAAAAGGGTTTCGGTGTTGCTTCCCTAGCATACAACCATCACATACTTGATGAACCTGATCGAGCATTGGTAGGCCCTTTACCATACCTTCTCTTCCCATCTTTTTCAGTGCATGAAAATTTACATGACCATATCGAGCGTGCCATCGCCATGCCTCATCATCTTGACGAGAGAGCAAACAAACCGGTTGTGTGGGATGTATGTCAAGAATGTATAATCTGTTATTTGCACGTTTAACTCTTGCAAACAATTTTCTCTACTAATCCAGTACCACCATGACTCCATCTTCAGCCAAGTACTTGCAGCCTATCTCATCTAGCTGACCCAAACTAATGATGTTGCTTTTCAGCCGAGGAATATAATAAACCTCGGTTAGGACAAGGTGCTCTCTGCTCTGAGTTTCCATTAGTACTGAACCTCTCCCACAAATTTCAACTTTGGAACCATCACCAAAACGTACAGTACCTTTCATAGATTCATCCAGCTCCGCAAACTTGCTGATGGACCCAGTCATATGGTTACTAGCTCCAGTATCCAAGTACCAACTCAGATTTTGTTCACCGGTCAGCTTCGGGATCACCCTCTCTTCATTCAACAGGACCTGCTCGCCACCCTTATCAGAGGCAATGACCAAGTCACACACTTCGGCCATCAGCAGCCCGGGCTCATCCTCTTCATCATTAGCAGCAAGGTGAGCTCGCTCTCTCTTGGGCTCAGGACAATCTGAAGAAAAATGCCCCATCTTCTCACAGTTCCAACACTTCACCTTGGTGATGTCGAACTTACGGTGTTTCTTTTGCTTGCCACCGTTGTTGTTGCCCTTCTTGCCGCCACCACTACCGCTACCGCCGGCGGCACTGTTTCCAGGACATTGACCCTGGTTCGGCTTCCCCTTACTGCCACTTCCGCCGGCGCCGGGACTGCCTTTCTTCTTCTGGAAAAAGGACTCAAGGGCCTTGGTCATAAGCAACAGCTGATCATCCTTGCCGCCGCGACCATCGTAGCGGCCAGACTCGTTTTCCTCAAACGTACGCAGACGACCCACAGCCTCAACTACCGTCATCTTTCTCATGTCCGCCCACTGCTCAATAGTGCCGATGATCTGCGAGAAATGCCTCGGCATCGCTGCGAACAACCTCTGAACAATTGTCCTCTCTGTTACCTTCTCTCCCAGAGACCTGATCTCGCCCACCAGGGTGGTAAGGCGTCGAGAGAACGACGACACGTCCTCCCCATCGGCCATAGTCAACCGATCAAGTCGCCGCAGCAGCGACTGGATCCGCGCTTGCACCACGCGGTCTTCTCCGACCCGCATCATGCGGATTGCAGCCCACGCCTCACGCGCGGTCTCGTACTCGGCAAGGATCATCATGACGTCGTCAGGGACAGATTGTGAGATCGCCGCCATCGCACCTTGATCCTTCTCCTCGTCGAACTCCACGTCACCCTCGACCGCCGACCACACGCCCATCGGGCGCATGATGATCTTCATCTTCGTCGCCCACAACTGATAGTTGGACTCCGTCAGCTGCGGGTACTGGACGGGAACGTTTGTGGCCCTCTGCACCGGACGCACCACGATGGAACCGCCCTCCTCTGAGCTGCCATCGCCGCCGGCGCGCTTCTTAGGCGGCTGATACTTTGCGCTGCCCGAGAGATCCTTGGCCGCGTCCTTCTCCGCCATCTGCTTCACGCCGCCGCCACTGCTGCGCCTCCAATCACCGCCGCCGTATCGCCACCAAACCTCGCGACCAAGCTCTGTATACCAATTGTTGATTCTCAGACCGGATCACACAACGACGACGACGAACACACGCACGCACGCGAGAGAGGCACACACGAACAACACCCGGTGGGAAGAGCAGTTTTGCGACGCGCTTAACCTACGTCTTTTCCGTTCTTTCCTTTTATTCCATTAGGAAACAGACTAACAAACTTGGACCGAATCCTAAGCCACGATCCACTTCCATCGTGCCATCGCACGATTGAGATCACGGCCTGGTCCTTCTACTAGACGCACCCCACGTGAACGCAGCACATGTCAGGTTCTTTTATTCTGCTACGTACAAGATGAAAATACAGACTAATGGGCACGTACAGGTACAGAACATGTTTACGTGCACCAGACTTGAGTTGAAACAGAAAACCTACATGATACAACTGAACAAACTTGACAGCAGCAACACCGCCACCACGTGGCCCATGGATTGCGCGAACTGCAGCTCCAGGTACTGGACGATGTCATGGGGGTTGCGACGGAGGAGCGGGTGGTCGAGGCCACGCGGCGGGTGCTCGGCCCGATTGCGCGTGGCGAAGGCGAGGGCCTTGAGCCAGGTGGTGCCGCACTTGGGAAAGCTGGCCTCGGCTCGAAGACGGAGTGGACGGCCGGAACGCCCTGGAGGAACTTCTCCAGCAGCCAGAACCCGCCGTACTGCCTCAGACGGAAGGCGTCTCGAGTGGAAGCTCGGTGATGGTGATGGCAAGCTCGTCAATGGCATGCTCATCCGTGGACGACGGCGCCATGCTCATGCTCATTTAGTTGTCTAGCTGTGGTAAGCTTGGTTGTAGCTGGGCATGCACGCACGTCCTTTTTATATACCTATACCTGTGCTAGCTATTGCGTGCCATTAATTATGAGGCGCCTCAATATTAGTTGAAACATAATCTCTGCAAGATGGCCTTAATTATATTCCGGTCCGGGTCAAATTAATTCATTGATGCAAGTGAGCCCCATTTTTTTGTTGGGGGGGGGGGGGGGGGGGGGGGGTAAGTGAGCCCTAGTTGTTAAACAAGAAATGAGTCAAATTAATTCATCGATGGTTAGGTTATCTAGATTTGTTTCATGCTTTCTGGCAATGCTCATTTAGTGGGAGGAGGCGTCGCTCAGTATCTCGAAAGTGGTCATATAGATAATGTGAGCATCTGCGTTTATGTCAAACAAATTACTACTCTTTTTGTAGCTGAAGATACCGTAGTATATATAACCAAATAGGAGTACGTATATCGAGTAGATCGCTGGGATCGATGATGCATGTCGTCAAGAAACAATTATTCACACTTATTAGAGTGGTTGTGGCAATTAATTTAATTAATGTGAGGTGCCTCACTCGCTGGACTAGCTAGCTTGTTGAATGTGCAGGAACTAGTAGCTAGACGGAAATCTGGCTTCTCATGAATTATTTGTGCTATCAACTGTAAGTTTGACTACTCCACAATAAATAATGCATGTAGAGGCTTGTAATGTCAACTAGTACAGTAGTACTACATCAGTTCCGTTCAGGGTTTTGAAGGGAGTACGTAAACCGACTTTCCAAGCAAAAAAAAAAACCAGAAATTTTGAATGAATTTTGTGGATTCAAGATAGTTCAAAGGTCGCTGCATGCAGTTAATTTTTCATCATGATGATAATGGGCGATACTCTCAAGTCTCAACATCCCAAAAATATTGGTGCTGTTACTCCAACGAAGTTGACGGTGGAGCTGCCCTGTGATACGTTGATATTTTTCCTTTTTTTGTGTGTGGAACGCTGATAGCTGGAACTGCCCAAGGAGAGGCCGAAAGGCAAAAGTCTGCTACTACTTGCACCTCTATAAGCCAGAAACTACTACATACTTATATATTATATTACTCCTAAGATACTACGGGTGCGAACCCTCAAACCGTTCGGAAGTCCAGACGTATTTTGCCATTCAACTCGGTTCTGTGTCGGTCCGCTCAGGGGTGCACACGTCATTTTTACTTGCAAACCGGAAGCAAACGGGGGGAGGGCCTTCCGAGCGCTCGATAACCCTGGCCCACCCAGAAACCACTCCTACCTCTCCCGCGGTTTCCATGCAACGCACGCGCCGCTTCCCGCACCACATTCATGCCAACCTAGACCACATAACAGCCAACATTGATGTCGTGCGACGTCACCGGACGGGAGGGTGTCACTGACAGGCGTGACCTCTTGGGCGACAACGCTTCAATGCGGATGCCGCTTATTGAGAAACCAACTCCGTCCACTACGCCGCATCGAAGCAGGCTAACCGTCCATTCGCATGGTATGGTCGCGGCTATATATGTCGTGTTCCGGCGATGCACATCCACAATTCCAGATCATATCCTCCTCTCTCAGCCCCTCTTTCTCTCTGAGCTCCTACTCTTACAGCAATGACAAAGTCGTGGTTCTTCACACCAACAGGTGGAGGCGGCGTGAGTGGATCTTCGTCAGGCTCTTGGCCGTCGCCCTCGGGCTCCATGGTGGTTGGCTCCTCCTGCAAGGAGGAGATTGTCAATTCTTCCGGCGACAAGGAGGACCGGACGTCACTGTAGTAGCAGCTACGCCTCCTCGCGGAGCCCGCTCTGATGGACAAGGAACTCGTCCATCAGATGTTGTTGATGATAGAGCGATCACTCCGAGAGGGTGGCCTGCCGCCGCCCTTGCTGCCATGTTCCGTCAAGGAGGAGTCGTTCTCCCTACCACCCTACCGCATGAAGGAGAAGCCCGCGTCCCCCCTCTCATGCAACCACGGTGGCATCCAAATTGGCAGCCGCGTCAAGCAGGAGCCAGCATCATTGACACGCAATCACGCCGTTCAAAGCATGTGCCCCGTTAAGGATGCGACGGCATATCCATCGCCACATAGCCAAAAAACCCCGATCGACGGGCCATCGTCGCCTCCCCGCCACAACCGGCATGGCTGGTTCATCAATGACGAACTGCCGCCCACGATCGACAAGGCCCAGCTACATCCTCCACTACCTACGGCGATGGCAGCTATCACTTGGGCTCATAGGCTGTCATGTCTGCCGAGGAGCCCGTGATGAGGCAGGCGGCGCGGTATGAGCGGCGCAACGCTGCCCACCGCTCCGCGTTCGCCAAATCGGATGCCGCATGGGCCCTCGACTGCTCCTTCACCGCCGCAGAGACTGTAGCGAGGCGCCTCTGCCGCCTTGACAGCGAGCTCGCAAAGATCAGTGAGGAGTGGTCGCTTAGGGACTCCTCTACCAATGTCGGCATGGGCAAGGCCACCACTAGGATTCTACGGGCGCCATCAACATTGGCGGCGTCAGCACTCTACACCGCACAGGAGGAAGCGGAGTTGCTCCTCCGCGAGCGCCAGACAGCGGTCGGACAAGGCTGTTGCGGCGGCCCTGCAACCTCCAAGGTCGTTGGAGGGATGATGACAACGATAACGACGGCACGGATGGCGACGGCGGTGCGTCCACGCGTACGAAATCGTTGTCTGCTACAAGCTTTAGTTTTTTTCTAGTTTTAAGTTAAACAGTCAAAATATCAATCGTTTTATGTAAATTATGTCTGAAATTTACGGTGTCGGATTTAGAGATGAACGTTGGAGATGCCCTAAGCTTCCATGATTTGAAGCCTTCTCCTGCAATGAGGGTTGTTGATGTGAACTGGGGCCGATCTTTCGATGAGAGGGAGATAACTATGATTTTGGCTGGGACTTGACCCTCACGATCCGGCTACCAACCGTACAGGGAGAACCGTACACGACTGATATCCACGGCAATCGCTGAAACAATTCCACGGCGTTATCGACCGAGCCAACGGCGCGATCGACCTATCCACGAAGGATTTTTCCTGCAAGCAAATCGAAGAACATGCAAGAAAATAATAGCCAAGCAATCTTAAAATTGCGAATATGCTAGATGGGATTAATCTCACAAGATGGGGTTCCGATAGGATGTCTTGACGGTCGCACTAGCCGCTACGAACGAAAACAAATAAAAGTAGCAATATAGCTAAACTTTTCTAAACAAAACCCTAGTCTAAACCCTAATTTAAATGCTATTTATTAGGTGCGGAGATGCCCTCGGCCAGTCGGGCGGCGAACGAATCCTGGCGGCGCACGATGTGCTGGACCAGGCCGTGAAGCTCACGCATGCAGGAGCAAAATTGGCCCATGCTGGGGCCCACCTATTGGTTGATATTTCTTGGACAAAGGATTGCACGCCAGGTCGTTGCACACCGTAGCAAGAATTTCCTGGACGTTCTCATGGATTTGCATGCATATGGTCCCACCTTCTTGACAACGACCATGGCATCTTGGTAGTGCAAGTGCATGCACATGCACACACGTTTGTGTGAATTTGGAGACACACGTCTTCATACGCGGTGGGTACAGATCTTCTTTAACTCTGCATACAACAATTAAATGTGTAGTATGTTTGTATCCATTAGAAAAACAAATAATTGAACATTTGTTACTAGAAATCACCTGGAAAATATGTCGTCTAATATTTGTAGATGTATCCATAATACCTATGTTCATATGAGCTGTGGGATCGCTATCAAGAGTGTGTGTCTGATTGAGAGTAATGCACATCTATATAGTACTGCGTCAAAACTTATTCCTTGTTTTGAAAAGGTTATACAAAATATTGTCTGGTATTCAGTTTTTCTTTTCTTTCTGTGTTTTCTCTTCCGGTTTTAATTGTTTTTTGCACTGTTTTTATTTTTCCTTTTTTCATTTTTCTTCTTATTTCTCACATTTTAATTCATGCAATTTTTCATCAATCATAACCATTTTTAAAAACAAATATTATTTTTCAAACTCATGAATATTTTTAATGCCCACAAATGTTTTTAAGTTTGTGAACAATTTAAATTTGTGAATCTTTTTTCAAATATTTTGAACATTGTTTGAAATCCATGAAACTTTCTAAAACTCATGATTATTTAAGAATTATTTATTTTAAATTCTCCACATTTAAAAACAACTATGATCACTTTTTTATTTAATGAAGATTTTCAAATAATAAATATAGCAGTTTTTTTTCATGAGCTAGCACTGGAGCGAGTGGGAAAGAAACAAGCTAAGCGAGCGAGCTGAGCGAGAAATACATGCACTGACCCGTATAAGCATTATAGCAAATTCCGGGGTTTCAATATGGAGTAGAAGCTCCCAACGGCTCACACAACCGGGGCCAAGACGTTAAGGTACAACAAAGCATGCATCGAACAACTTCACTCTCCTATCAAAATAAATATTATCTCTAAGAACAACCCAACACGATATACAAATACAAAAACATCGCTAGAACATATTAAAATCTAAGTCAACATAGATAAAAACCAAAACAAAGCAACCGACCACGATAACCTACTAGAGAAGAAAGAATTAAGCCCACTACCAAAGAATGGCGCGCGCAATAGCCTACTAGATACGAAAAAACTTTGAATCTGGATACAAACATGGAACGAGTATGGGGCGGACATGAAACGAAAAATTATTTGTCGGGACATTTAAGAAACCTTTAGCCATGCATGAGAGAATGACAAAGTAGCTCACCCCCCCCCCCCCCCCCCCCCCGATGCTCATAAGTATAACAATGTAAAGTGTACCATCATCATATAGATAGTTCGCCAAAAGTTTTTGGCAAGCTAGAAACATTAAATGATCCCAAAATGACATGAGAACATGACCACACAATAGTAAACATCACCTCATTTCAACATCAAATTAAGGTAAATAAGAAAAAAATTATCAATAATCCAGGTCCTAACTAGCTTAAAGATAAATATCAATACCAACGGTTCTTTTAACCGATGCTTTTTGTTATCTTTGTTATTCTGAATATTTTTTAAATAATTTTGATTTTCGTTGTTTTTTCTGTTCTGTATGAAATTCCCGAAAAATTGATCTATTACAACCCACTAATCCCACCTTCTGCCTCCACCAGACTCGTTCTACTCCAGAAAAATTTGTCAATCTTCTTCTCGCATACCAATGAAAAATATCCGATCCACCACCAAAGCGTGGAGCATTAGACCTGATGAATAATCATCCATGAGTTTCATAACATGGATGAGGAAATGATGAAATACTTAGAGGTGGAAGGAAGCGATGAGACCCGCATCGTTGTGGTCATCAATAAGCCCAGCACCCATGATCATGGTGAGCCTCTACACTAGCTTGACACTTTTCACGGATAGATGTGTTTGAAGCCACAATTTAAGCAAAACTGTACTCACCAATTTATTTATACTGAACAATTTTACCTCTTCATAAATCAGTTGGTAGATAATGTGCATTATTTTGTTGATACATTATTTGATGCATTATATACACAACTATTTTGGGGTATAACTATTAGCACTAACAACTAAAAATGCTCAATTAAATCGACATACAATTTTTTCATACATTTCGCATATTTAAAATAAATACATTTCTAGTGCTAAGTAGAAATTGTATTTTGTTGCAAAAAAATTATTATTTAGTTTGGAGTGTTTAAGAAAAATCTGGTTTACTGTGCGATTCACCATAAATCTGAGCAAACCAATGTTTTTGCATTATTTTACCAAATTTATTTATAGCATGTGGTGTACTATAATGTGTTTGTATATGTATATTTTTCCATGATATATTGTTAAATATCTACAGAAAAAAATTGCGGGTGTAATATCTCTGGAATTTGGTAGAGTGCTTTTAGAGTATATGGATCAGTCGTCAAGAAGGATCAAAATTTGGCCTTACCAGAGAACTTGGTAGGGATATTTGGAGTTCAAGACTATGAAGTTAATTTAGGTGTCATCACAAACAAAATATAGTTGTAAGTAAATAGATACTTCTCGAGTGTATGAAATATCAATAGTAGCATGTCCACAAATTTTCTCTTTCGTCCTGCTTGTTCATTTTGATTGTGTGTTAAAATTGTCTTTCTTGCTCTTTAGGGAAAAGTAAATGCATGTATGATACAACAAGTTTGGTTAATGTAAAACAATGTTATTACATATATTTACCATACAACATTACTTAGATGCATCTAGTGTGTATATGTATGTCTTTTTTTAACAAGGAGGCTCAATTATTAACATGCTATAGTTAAAATCACACATGATTAAACACAAGGTGAAATAAGAAAGAGCATTGAAAATCATAAAAAATGATTATGCACTCGATTATCATCAGATGATGATGGGGTGGCGAAGAAGGTGGGATGATGAGTGTATTTTTTTACACTCATTCCGCCGTTGTTTAAACCGGATAATCCAAAAATATCACTCCAATCTTATCATTAATGACTAGTAAAAGGCAAAAGATTGCAAATCCCTATGTTTAATTGTTTCCGCGAGAAATGGACCATTTGAGGGAAGGAAATGAAGCTATATGTAGAAATACGAAGTGTGGAGATCAAGCCAAGTCAATTGGAGGTGCCACAAAAGAAACGGTGAAGAAGACGGCATCTGGTACGACCAGGAGCGCTCGTACCACTCTAACAGCGTCGTGATGTCGGCGTAAGCACACTTCATAAAATGTACTTGACACCATTGGCAACTGAGAGCCGCACAGAGTCGGTAGGATCACCACAAAGAGCCATTCCAGGGAGAAATCTAACCTCTGCCATCACCATCTCCATCTCCATAAACATTGTCCTCATACTTTTCCGTATTTGTAATCGGTACATCACATACGGCGTCATTGTAAGACCTTTGTCAATCTTTCATCTATAAATGACATCTACAATGTTTTCCATCCGTGATTTGATTGTGATGTGTGAGTAATCCCCTTAGGCCGTGGTCTAAGGTAGTGAAAATGGACAAAACTAGACCCTTTCTGAAACCCCAATCTGAAGTTTTCTCCTAAACTGGCCCCTTTTTGCATGACGCCCCGGTCTAGGGCGCCAGTTTTGTCAAGTATTTTTACATTGGGGTCATTTCGTGTTGAAGTTCCGAAGAAGGGCCAACTTCGTCCATTTTCACTCTTAAGGTACAACCTTGAAGCACTCTGTATTTGTGCACATGATCGTTGGTATTGAGTTTACTTAATTGAATGTTATTTGTATGTGTTATTGGAACGGATTTTTCGCTTGTATCTTTGTTGTTCTAAGGCCCTGCGGTACCTGGGATCTCGTTGATCAATCAAGGAGGAGGTGAAGTGCATGGGCGCATGGAAGGCTACATCCAAATATGGTGATAGTAAGGATTAGTATTGTAGCCAAAAGCAGCTCCCTGGGGACCTTGAGGTGCAGTCATTAAACATCTAATGCGTTCGTCTGGAGAGATCCTTAATGATAGGTAACTCGGTAAGGGCCTTGGTTTGACAACAGACTCATGATGCATGATGTTGATCATCATTATGTTATTTGACGCATCCCTCATATCTACATGTTGAGAACACGTCATAGCGGTGTCTACCATGACTATGCTGGAAATCAAGACAAGATCCTCAGTGCACGTATATGGTTGTAAGTAAAATCCCCATGCCCTAGCCTATTTCTGTTAGAATAATCTGAAACACATAGTCGATCCACCGAGGAGTAATCACAGAAGGCACGACGCCAAGATTTGTTAATGTCTCAGCCACGATTTGGTTGTTGTACGCCTGGACTTGAGAGGCCCACTTGGCCAATCCGCACGCTCGTGCTATCGCTCTGCCTTGGCCCGGTTAGCGAGCCATCTCACGCGTGTGACCTAGAGTGCCACTTCGATCTAGTTGCAATCTTGTCTTCTCCCGAGCGCTGCCATGTATATATGCACTTGCCGCTGCCGCCTGCTATTGCTCCCGATTGCTTTACACACAATGATCTCTGATCGCTGCCGACATCCCGCACAAATGTCTTGCCCATCTGCAGCCGATCCCCATCGCTTTCCTCAGGATCAACAAACTGCAACCTCTTGATCTTGCAACCTTGCTCTGATACCACTAGTTAGAATAATCCGAGGCACGTAGCCGGTGTTCGGTGAACATCGATAAGAAATCTCAGAGTCGTATTTCATGTGATTGATTGGTCCTCGGCTGATCCACTACGTGCCTTATATTATTCTAGCAATTTCCATACGATTGTTTTCTCTCTTAAAGTTTGACTTCAGTCAACTCTAATATGCATACTAAATAAAAACGGATGGAGAACAAGACTAGCCTAGCGTAGACAGTCAGATATAGTACATAGGTTCGTGTACCGCACAGTGGAGTACTATATCTTTTCATGCAGTGATTTACATAGATGCGTGTCGGCATGTGTTATGAGAGTGGTTTTTCTACCACACATGATGATGATATGTAGGGCAGTGGCAAGCGCTAGCAAAAAGAAGGCACTTTGTGGAGGAGGCATCCACCTTTTTCTTTTCCTTTGGCTTTTGATATTCAATTTAATGTATATTTTGAATTGAAAGTTTAAATTATTATTATTATTTGCATATTTGTGTTTTTTTTGCGACAAGGACTTTCAAATAAGATTCATTATGCGTACACTTCGACGAGTTTTAAAAACTTTTTGAAGTTTCAAATGCTGAAACTTGGTACGAGCGAACAACTAAACCTTAGCTTAAAAAAAACTTGAATCTTTGCGTGCCCTCGTGCGAAATCCAATGACTTTGCGGACCGCTAGCAAAAGCAGGTCACGGCCCATTCAGCCCATAGCAAATACAGTTGGAACTGAGAGTAGTACTTAAGGGGCATTTGCTATTCCGCGCTTCAGGCGCCCGTATAACAGTATAAACTGCAATGGGCGCACACCCCCGCTTCGCTCTAGGCCGGTCCATTTGCCTTCTTTTACCGTTTAAACTTCCAAAAAAGGTGCTGGCTAGGGACCACGATAAAACTGGCGACCTCATCTATACCAATATAAAAAGACCCAAAGGGGCAGATCCAATTAATCTCGGTCATCAAATCATGTCAATCCAACGACCTAGACTGCTTCAATATCGAGCGCTCAACACGTTTAGCGTGCAGTTAACTTTATGCCAGATATAGTGTTTATCACATAATAACACGCAAATAATATCCTACTTAATATTCGCATGCACTTAATATACTTCCAAATTAATGTGCATTGCACGTACACATTCACTAGTCATTAGAAGGGAAGGGCAGCAACCACCAGGCCACTCACCCGCTAGCGCACATTTAATTCGTTTTTTCCAGTCTTCAATTTGGCTTCTTCTTTTTCTTTTTTTCTTCTCCTTTTTTGTTTCTTAAATGCGCACTTCTTTAAAAAATCGTGAACTTTTTTACAAAATCAATTTTTTTTATTAGATGAACATTTTCAAATTCGTTGAACTCCTTCTCAATTTTTGATGAACTTTTTTCCAAATTTGATGATTTCATTGTAAATTCGACGAACTATTTTCCAATTAGATGAACTTTTTTCAAAATCCAAGAATTTTGTCAAATTTGATTATTATTTTAAAAATCGATGATTTTTTCAAGACCTGTGAATTTTTTTGAATTCATGAACTTTGTCGTTTTTTTCTAAAAAAAGAAATTCAACTTTTTTTGAGACAAAAAAAGAAATTCAACTGCAATCGAGCGAACCAGGGGGTATAAAATGCGATCGAGCACTCGGATATACATGGGCCGGCCCACCAGCATTGGTGTGTGGGCACCAGGGAGCTTCCCTGGCACCGGAAGCGCCGAATAGGAGCACCCAGACTGGGGTGTGAGGATAAAAATGGAGGGCTTTGCTTTGTCCTGCCTGCTCAGATTTGATGATGTAGCTCCATCACTGATAATGTGTACGGTCCACCATCAAAAGTTACCTAGAAATTCATGCTATGTGTTTCACGTTTGTGAAAGTTTGTTTTGTTTTGGCTAGACAAGATTTTGTTTGCCTTATTTGTGTTTTTTTATAATGTATCAGTAAATGAAAAGGGTATCATAATTTTCGTTGTATATCGACAAGATCCACATGTACAAAAGTCCATCTCTTTATGGATGGTAGGTCCATACATGCTGGCACTCCCTTCATTCTAAAATCAGTGTTTCGATTTGAGTACAATTTTGGATTAAAGTTAGTATAAAATTAAGACACTTATATTATTTTTTTGAACATCAGCACAGACACAAACGCTCATATACACGCGCATACACTTTAAGACAATTATATTAGGACAAGCGAGTATATTGTATGCATGGTAGAAAGACGCTACTCTTTGTATGACATGTAGGTTGGGTAAGAATCTAACAGAGAGATCCGCTGACATGAAGAGAAGAAAGAAGGGTGTGGAGTCAGCGGTCACATCGATCTTCATATTTTTGTGAATTTCGCTAATTAAAGCCGAGAGAGAGAGAGGGGGCATATCTGCATGTGCGTGTGCAGCATCTGCCGCTTTATTCAATGACTAGTACAATGCCCGTGCGTTGCTACGGGCCTTTTAACATTAATCTAATCCTACGTAAATTTATGATGCGGAGGAGACGTATCAGACAACGCCATCACATTCAAAAACAAAGCGCCAAGGTAAATTTACATTGCACATTTACGTCAATTGGTCAACATGCTTGCCTTGACTCCAGGAATACCTCCGGCTGATGGAGGTCGCCAGGTAGGGTTACGCTAATAGAAATATTTTGATAGCTTGGAGCCTTGGACTTGCAAAGCCAAAGACGTGGTCCACGTCCATGGGCGAGGAAGGGAATCGTAGGAAAAATTGGATACACTTATATTAGTATTTCAGGTCTGCCCAATACATAGTGTTCCTGATATTTTGGATATTTTACGCCAAGTTTCTTACTAAACACAACAGGCCTCTCGCAATCTAAGAGGCTTCTTTGGTTTTGGGTGGTTCAACAAGAGGTATTGCTTCAACACGCTGTTTCCCAGTCGAAGCTCTCTTCTTCCGACTGTCCTAGATAGGGGCAAGAATATGTTGAGAGATAAGAATAAATGCTAGTAGTAAATAGGACAAAATCGTAGTTAATCCAACAAGTTTCTTGGCAAAATTTCTGATCACAAAAACGGAAAATTCATGTTGTGTAATTACAGCGGCAGTACACATAGGAGTGACTCCATTCAAGATGTGAAGTTACATCAATATACTTGCAAACATAAGACAGAGCACAGACTTCATATCTTTGCTATCGGCTAGAGCTTCAGCTCCGATCCCTAAGTTAATATTCACATCTTCTCAGTAACAATGCAGTTATGCCCAACTTCTGGTCACACAAGGATCATGGACTGATTACAGGTCACGATTACAACATGAGCACAAGAGCAAGCATACACATGCCAAAAGACAGAATATGCGTTGACTGAATAACCTGCACGGAAGGCATTAGCACTACATTAATGTCCCTAAAATCTACACCAAAAATGTAGCAAAAATCCTGACAATTAGAATATATTGCAAAACAGAATGCCAAAGACAGTTCAGTATATATTACCAATGCAACTCAGTTATCAACAAAATGAGCTAACTAATTTAACTGGGCAAAAATGGATTTGATTGTGGTAACCAGTTAGAACACAAGGTAACAATGTCTCACGTGCTTGAGGCTGGTGCAGGGTAGGTTGGACCTAGCGAAGGACTGGATCCATCGGTGCGATTTATGCGGCCATATCTATCTGCAAGGGCGAACGGCGAGATGGTCATCGAAGAAGCATTAGAGCAACAAAAGTCGTCGTGAACCTTTGGTTCTATGGAGGGCAGGTAAAAGTAAAATTTTGTTCCAAAATTATTTGATAACAAGTTAAGTTCGAATGTGAAATTTGAGATTATAACAGTACAAAAAATAACTATGAAATGCTGAGGATCATCTCCCTTCAGAAATGTCATCAATTAAGAATGCTAAAAAGATCATCACAAATTACCTGAAGGCCTTATCTCTGCTGTAAAGAGATGATTGTAGGGGCACTTATACAAAGACAATGTCTTCTCCTCAAAGTGCACGGCCAACGCGGAATTTGCTGCCTTCAGTCTGTCCTAATTTTGCCATGCACCCCATGTCTGATTATCCACAAGAGCTCTGACAAACAACGAATCAGCTGGACCATGAAACAGAAGGACAATAAATTTACGAGGAAGGTAATTTCCTGTTATTGGCAAAACATTTGATAATTGATTAAACCCAACACCAACCACTACTTTGTCGCGCATCTATTGCCAAAATCGCAGCTTCTCTTATAGATCATAAGTGTGTGTGTGTGTGTGTGCGTGCGTGCGTGTGTGCGTGCGCGTGCGTGCGTGCGTGTGTGCGTGCGTGCGTGCGTGTGTGTGTGTGTGTGCGTGCGTGCGTGCGTAGTTCATTATCTCTAAAAAATGAAGCGGGAGGAGAGAAATCATGACTCACCTCATCCAACAACAAGGTGGAAACTGCAACCCAAGAAAAAGATGCCCTTCCCTCTCTCGGTGAAGAGCATGCATGCCTTCAGGAGGTGCCAACCTCAATCTCCTTCCTTCCTTGGATGCGCTATCTAAGTACAAATTCCAGAAAAAAATACAAATCATCCAAAGGAGATTACTTTCCAGTAGTCAGGGGCCGCAAAATGCAGCCATGACACACCTATTATACACATGCATTCACCTTTAAGAGTGACTAATCAGTAAACACTAAAAGGGAGTAGGAAATAAACAAAATACTCGTATTACTGTTAAGAGGTGAATAAAACATATCATTTTTTAGGCTTTTGCAACCAGTGGCAAGAAACAAATACATGTGCATCCTACTGCTGATTCCTCACAATAATAACCTACTTGATCAACACTGGTACAAAAATAAATATTATATAAACGAACTAATCTTGAAAAATGGTAGTTGGATTAAGAAGCAATTAATTTGAAGAGACCAAGAATATTTGTGGAGATGGAAAAATGACTCCTTGTTGGCGTTCCAGCAAATAGGCTGTGAGCAACTCAGTCTGCTACGGAATAAAAGAAATTACAGAGCTAACCAACGTGCAAGATTGATTTCTATAAAACAGATTCACTTATATGCAATGGCATATGAGTGGTGGCAGGGTTATCTCACCACGGAAAAGGATTCTGAATCCCATCTCGCCGCAGAGTCCACACACCACAGCTCGCTGCAAAGGCTATCTCGGTGCCTGCCTTGAAGACACGAAGCAGGGGCGCTTGGAGCGGCCGGCATGGAGTTGACGAGCACGTGCTCGGAGGCTTGTTCTCCTCTCCGGGATCAGTCTGGACAAGGAGTAGCGTGAACCTCAGAGGAAGATCCCATTGTTGGTCGGGCTCAGGGAGCTTTTCGAGGAGCGGATGTAATGGAGTAGCAGCTATAATGATTGGTCCTCACCGTCCACCACCTCTTCATCCAACTTTCCGGGTGGGCCGAGATCATGGTACGATGGTGGCCGAGGCTGAACGCCGCGAAGCCTACCTTCCAACCACCATGTGGTCGCGCCCACCCGCCGCCGCTCACTGGTCTGCCGTTAATGGCCAACAATCTGGTGCAAAAACAACTCAACAAAATGTTTAGATCATACTTTTATATAGGAATTATTAAGAGGGCTATTACTATGTACTACCTGTGTATTGTGGAAAAAAATGTTCAGATCATTTTACCTTTAAGGCTGCTGTAATCTGCTCTAATCTGCTATACACTCTGATAGTTTCGAATATAGTTCAGTAGGCATAAGCCCGCCGTAGTTCCCTGTCAAGAAAAAAAGTGTGTTGGCAATGGAATCTTATCAAAACTGTAAAGTAAAACACACACCACTGAAGAAATCAATCTTTAAGAAAGAAAAAATAGTACCTTAGTCAATACAGCTATCACTGAAAAGTAGTTCCCAAGTATAAGTGATGGCCATGCCTCATTTATTTACAACGGGCCATCATATTGACAAGTAGCGGAAATATAAATCAAGTTGCTGCCGACTCTGTATGGAGAAAATATCAGATATATCCTGCTCTTATGGATTTGGAGTATCCCATATTAAGTGTAAGCGCCATTTGCTGAAGGACTATTTGCAGAACAGAATATTTCAATACTATGGGAATATTATATTGCATAGCTGACCATCTAATTATTCGGAAATCTATAATTCTAGAAGCACAATAAATTCAAGAATATTAACACCGTGCCGAATGCTGAAAACTTTTGTTGACCAATGACCACCAACATGTTTTCAGAAAATTGTGTCACAAGCAGTATATGCAAATACAATGGTAGTTTTTCGACCTGCTATGTGTATGGCACACAAGTTCATACAATTTTACTAAGCTGACAATGTTCACATAGTTCAGGCATCAAGACCGAGTGGTAAAGTAACTGAAACAAAGACAAACTGAAAGGCTTCACAAAGTTCTGTTGTCAGTTTTGAACAGGAAATGATAGACAAAGAATCTTGGAGCCTTTTGAGCCGACTAAAATTACTTAAATACTTTACCATAAGGTCCATAAGAACTTGAAATCAGGTAAATGTGGATTTGTTTTTTTCAGATGGCAGATGTGAAATTTAGTGGGAAAGAGAGCACTTAATGATAAACCAACTCATGTACATGTGAGGCCAGGCACAACACTTTCTGTAACATATCCCCACTATCTAGATTATCATACTACAAGCATTTCACAAATTGTTAAACAACCATACAAAGGAACAGAGATATGCCCCTGCACACGGTACACTCCCCTTGAGAAAACTATGAAAGGGTCTTTCCGTCCTATGTGTTGACTCGCTTAAACTAATCAGCATTAGATGAGAATTAGATGGACTGCAGGTAATCAAGCTAATTGCTTCGGAATTCAACTATGCGATGTGTGGTTGGATCACACATACTATACCTTGTGGATATGTCAAGCGAATCATCAACTGAACATACAACAAACAGAACAACACAATTCATCTCCCCACCAAAGTGACAGACATTGATCACCGAGATTGAAAAATCATCAGAGATACACACTAAAAGGGACAACAAAAACAAGCACCAATTGGCATACATATTTGACGCACCTCTGCCTTTGAACTGCATGTATGTGGCGCACATGACGCCCACCGGAAGTTTGGCGAAGTTCCTATAGACAGAGGGGAAGCAAAGAGTAAGCCCAATTTGAGCGATTTCAAGAGGAAATTCATCGTTTATTACTTTTTTTGATGGAGCGAGACTCAAAAGAACAAAATCTTGCACTCAATGTATCACGAGGTCGTGCGTGGATGCCATCCGCGGCGACCAACGCATCCACCTCCCGAAGCGCCGCGCCTGGAGCGCGCCCATGTAGGCGGCCGCATCGTAGCCCGCGTCCCCGCTGGCGTCGAGCGCGAGGGAGGCGGCAAGCTCGCCCCCGCCCTCCTCCGCCAGAGAGAGCTCGCCGGCGGCGGAGGCGAGGAGCTGCTGGTCCTGGGCGGACTTGCCAGAGAGCAGGAGGAACGTGGTGGCGGCTGGGGCTCCGCCGCTGCTGCTATGCTCGGCTGCGGGAGCGGGAGCGGCGACCCGGCGCGCACATCGGTGGGGAGGCTGGCCAGCGCCGGCGGCGGCTCCAATCGGTCCTCGGCAGCGGCGGATCGTCTCGGATCTCGGCGGCGGATCGTATTGGAGTAGAGATGGGATCGAGAGGAGTCGGCAATGAAGGATAGGATCGATGGAGCGTTTTTTCTGCCGGGTGTGGGGTTTTTTTGGCCTGCGTGGGGTGGGGTGGGGGAGAGGACGAAAATGGTGGGACGAAAATAAACCCGGAACGGAGACTACCAACTGAGACATTAGGAGTAGAGATTAATTTTGTCCAAAATCCGTGCCAAGTTTGCTTACAATAAACAATATAGTACTACGGACAATAAACAATAACATTGAGTATGGCATGAAGTTGATGTAAAACAAGCATTTCCCCTTCTATATAAAAACTATGTAGAGTATTTTAGTAAATATATGACTCGGTTTTAGTTTTTGAATGCCTTCAATTCGAAATTTGGTGACCTCGCAAAAAAATGGTGAATATTAAGTTGATGTAAACAAAATATGGAGTGTGCATATGAAGACTATGTTTGGGCACAACTTTTAAAGTTGCTCTTAGGGCATCTCCAAGGCGGACGCGTAAACCTCCCGCAACCATCTGGACTGGTCTGTCAGGACCGCAAAAGCCATCCAACGCCGACCTGTATCGGTTCCCGGGACGGTCCGGACGCGATTTCTCCTGCAAACATGAGACAAAAGTGGGGGGCCACCAAAAACCCGTCACCCGCCCCTCCCGCGCTTTCCTTTTGATGCACGCGCCACATTCATGCCGGCCCAGAGCACGTGGATGCCGGCATTGATGCCGCAATGTGACTAGAGTGAGGAGGGAGGGTGGCGCTGACCAACGCGACCTCTCGGCGGCCGTCGCTTCAATGCGGACGCAAGTTTCCGAGGAACCAACTCCGGCCGTTGCGCCGCATTGAAGCGGCTGATTGGCCCTTCGTCTGGTCTTCGTCGCTGCTATTTAAGCCATGCGCCAGAGTTGCAAGGAGATGTACCATCCCCATTGAAGGAAATATGCCCTAGAGGCAATAATAAAGTATTATATATTTCCTTATATCATGATAAATGTTTATTATTCATGCTAGAATTGTATTAACCGGAAACATAATACATGTGTGAATACATAGACAAACAGAGTGTCACTAGTATGCCTCTACTTGACTAGCTCGTTAATCAAAGATGGTTATGTTTCCTAGCCATAAACATGAGTTGTCATTTGATTAACGAGATCACCTCATTAGGAGAATGACGTGATTGACTTGACCCATTCCGTTAGCTTAGCACCCGATCGTTTAGTATATTGCTATTGCTTTCTTCATGACTTATACATGTTCCTCTGACTATGAGATTATGCAACTCCCGTTTACCGGAGGAACACTTTGTATGCTACCAAACGTCACAACGTAAATGGGTCATTATAAAGGTGCTCTACAGGTGTCTCCAAAGGTACTTGTTGGGTTGGCGTATTTCGAGATTAGGATTTGTCACTCCGATTGTCGGAGAGGTATCTCTGGGCCCACTCGGTAATGCACATCACTATAAGCCTTGCAAGCATTGTGACTAATAAGTTAGTTGCGGGATGATGTGTTACGGAACGAGTAAAGAGACTTGCCGGTAACGAGATTGAACTAGGTATCGAGATACCGACGATCGAATCTCGGGCAAGTAACATACTGATGACAAAGGGAACAACGTATGTTGTTATGCGGTCTGACCGATAAAGATCTTCGTAGAATATGTGGGAGCCAATATGGGCATCCAGGTCCCGCTATTGGTTATTGACCGGAGACGTGTCTCGGTCATGTCTACATAGTTCTCGAACCCGTAGGGTCCGCACGCTTAAAGTTACGATGACAGTTTTATTATGAGTTTATGTATGTTGATGTACCGAAGGAGTTCGGAGTCCCGGATGAGATCGGGGACATGACGAGGAGTCTCGAAATGGTCGAGACGTAAAGGTCGATATATTGGACGACTATATTCGGACTTCGGAAAGGTTCCGAGTGATTCGGGTATTTTTCGGAGTACCGGAGAGTTACGGGAATACGTATTGGGCCTTATTGGGCCATACGGGAAAGAAGAAAAAGGGCCTCAAGGGTGGCCGCACCCCTCCCCTTGGTCTGGTCCGAATTGGACTAGGGAAGGGGGGCGCCCCCTTCCTTCCTTCTCTTTTTCCCTTCCTCTTTTCCTATTCCATATGGGAGGTGGAATCCTACTAGGACTAGGGAGTCCTAGTAGGACTCTACACTTGGTGCGCCCCCTCCTAGGGCCGGCCTCCTCCTCCCTTGCTCCTTTATATACGGGGGCACCCCAGAGACACAACAATTGATCCTTGAGATCTCTTAGCCGTGTGCGGTGCCCCCCTCCACCATATTACACCTCGATAATACCGTTGCGGAGCTTAGGCGACGCCCTGCGTCGGTAGAACATCATCATCGTCACCACGCCGTCGTGCTGACGAAACTCTCCCTCAACACTCGGCTGGATCGGAGTTCGAGGGACGTCATCGAGCTGAACGTGTGTAGAACTCGGAGGTGCCGTACGTTCGGTACTTGATCGGTCGGATCGTGAAGACGTACGACTACATCAACCGCGTTGTGATAACGCTTCCGCTGTCGGTCTACGAGGGTACGTGGACAACACTCTCCCCTCTCGTTGCTATGCATCACCATGATCTTGCGTGTGCGTAGGAAATTTTTTGAAATTACTACGTTCCCCAACACCCATCCCCAAGCACCGGCCCCCTCCCCTCCCCCGTCTTCGTGCCCCGAGCCCCTCCTTCCCCCTCTTTGACCCAAGCTAAGGGAATGCCAAAGTTGTGGTGCTCCACGCCGACAGGAGGAGTAGGCGGAACCTCCTCCTCCTTCGGCAGGTCCTGGCGCCGCCACAGACGCTCTTCGGGCCTGTCAGCGTCCACGGTGACCGGCTCCTCCAAGGAGGAGATCATCATCTCCTGCGGTGACGAGAAGGAGAAGGCGCCGTCGCAGCAGCCCAGGAGCCACCACAGCAGCCGCCCCGGCTCCTTAAGGAGGCCGCTCTGATGGAGGAATATTGTTTCCGTCAGATCGAGTTAATGACGAAGCGGTCGCTCCGTGACATGGGGCCATCGTCGCCGTCACTGTCACCTGTGAAGGAGCCGGCCTCCCCGCCGCGCCATCGCGTCAAGACCGAGCAGGCGCCCAACAAATTCCAAATATAGAACTATGACACAATCAAACCCGAATGAACAAAATGTTGAATTGAATCGTACCAGTCTATACTGGGGTTTATTACTCATTTTTGTACTTGCTGTTTTATTTTCCGCACCTGCCAGTGAAGGAGGAGCCGACCTTGCCCCGGCAGAACCGCATCGTCCAGATCGGACGTCACGTTAAGGAGGAGCCGGTCTCATCCCCGCACCACCGTGGTGTCCAGATCGGACGCCGCGTCAAGGACGAGACTGCGTCCCCGTCGCGCAACCGCTATGGCCGCATCAACGCGCCGTTCTCGCCACCGCCTCGCGATCAAGAAGGCGTGGGGCCGCCTCCTCCACTACATCGGCGGTCCCTCGGAATCGAGGTTCATCGTCTCTAAGGCGGAGCGCGCGGCTCGACAGCAGGAGTGGTATGACCGGCGCAATGCCAATCGCCGCCCCGTGTTCGCTAACAGCGGCGTGACACTGGACTGGGTCCGCAACGACCCAGACCTCGCATGCGCTTGTGCGCTGGACGACTCCGTGACCACCGCGGAGACGCCCGTCAGGCGTCGCCACCGCCTTGACAGCGAGCTCACCAAGATCAGCGTGGAGGGGTCGCTTAGCGACTGCTCCGCCAATGCCGGTCGCGGCAAGGCCACCGCCAGGGCTTCGAAGGCCATGTCGGCAGTGGCCGCAGCGGCACTCCGCACGACGCAGCAGGAGGAAGAGCGGCTCCTCCGCGAGCGGAGGCATCCGCTGGACAAGGCTGTCGCAGCCCTCCAGCGCCGTGCCGCCGCTGGAGGGACGATGGCACTGACGGAAACGGCGGTGCGGCAGGACAGGGCGGCCACGCATACGAGGTGGTCGTCCGGTACATGGTTTAGGTTTTTTTTAGTTTTTTAGTTAACCGGTCGAAATATCGACCTTCTTATGTAAATTATATTTGAACTTGAATGAAAATCATCCAGTTTGCACGAATTTCATTTGATTGGTTTGAGTTGTTATGAAAATGTATTATACGGCTAGCATTGGATGGCTACCTCTCACTTCCGTGTCCGCGGACAGATGCGAGATGTTTTCACGGGTTGCCCTTAGAGTTGCTCTTAGCTCGTTAGGAGGTCGCCGTCACAAAACAAACTAGACAGTGGACGTCACATCCATCATGCTATATCCTAGTGCATGCATGCGACTTTGGCGGCTACCCGTTAGCTCAAGCAAACGCTGTGGAAGTTGTACACGATAAGACATTACTTTTCTTCGATCCAATAACAAGCCTAGGCTAGCTTAGATAACCTGACGTAGCATCTCTGTGCATGCATGCTTATATATTTATTTTCTTTCAAGAAGTGGGTAAAAGCCCTGGGCCTTTGTATCGAGTGATGCGCACAATCATATAATTGCTGATAATAACGAACAAATCGATTTACAAATCACAGTCATGCTACTCTCCCTCAACACTCGGCTGGATCGGAATTCGACGGACGTCATCGAGCTGAACGTGTGTAGAACTCAGAGGTGTCGTACGTTCGGTACTTGATCGGTCGGATCGTGAAGACGTACGACTACATCAACCGCGTTGTGATAACGCTTCCGCTGTCGGTCTACGAGGGTACGTGGACAACACTCTCCCCTCTCGTTGCTATGCATCACCATGATCTTGCGTGTGCGTAGGAAATTTTTTGAAATTACTACGTTCCCCAACAGTGGCATCCGAGCCTGGTTTTATGCGTTGATGCTATGCACGAGTAGAACACAAGTGAGTTGTGGGCGATATAAGTCATACTGCTTACCAGCATGTCATACTTTGGTTCAGCGGTATTGTGAGATGAAGCGGCCCGGACCGACATTACGCGTACGCTTACGCGAGACTGGTTTCACCGTTCAGAGCACTCGTTGCTTAAAGGTGACTGGCGGGTGTCTGTCTCTCTCACTTTAGTTGAACCGAGTGTGGCTACGCCCGGTCCTTGCGAAGGTTAAAACAGCACCAACTTGACAAACTATCGTTGTGGTTTTGATGCGTAGGTAAGAACGGTTCTTGCTAAGCCCGTAGCAGCCACGTAAAATATGCAACAACAAAGTAGAGGACGTCTAACTGGTTTTTGCAGGGCATGTTGTGATGTGATATGGTCAAGACATGATGTGATATAATGTGTTGTATGAGATGATCATGTTTTGTAACCGAGTTATCGGCAACTGGCAGGAGCCATATGGTTGTCGCTTTATTGTATGAGATGCAATCGCCATGTAATAGTTTTACTTTATCACTAAGCGGTAGCGATAGTCGTAAAAGCAATAAGTTGGCGAGACGACAACGATGCTACGATGGAGATCAAGGTGTCGCGCCGGTGACGATGGTGATCATGACGGTGCTTCAGAGATGGAGATCACAAGCACGGTGCTTCGGGGATGGAGATCACAAGCACAAGATGATGATGGCCATATCATATCACTTATATTGGTTGCATGTGATGTTAATCCTTTATGCATCTTATCTTGCTTTGATTGACGGTAGCATTATAAGATGATCTCTCACTAAAATTTCAAGATAAAAGTGTTCTCCCTGAGTATGCACCGTTGCAAAAGTTCTTCGTGCTGAGACACCACGTGTTAATCGGGTGTGATAGGCTCTACGTTCAAATACAACGGGTGCAAAACAGTTGCACACGCGGAATACTCAGGTTAAACTTGACGAGCCTAGCATATACAGATATGGCCTCGGAACACAGAGACCGAAAGGTCGAGCGTGAATCATATAGTAGATATGATCAACATAGTGATGTTCACCATTGAAACTACTCCATCTCACGTGTTAATCGGACATGGTTTAGTTGCTTTGGATCACGTAATCACTTAGATGATTAGAGGGATGTCTATCTAAGTGGGAGTTCATAAGTAATATGATTAATTGAACTTAAATTTATCATGAACTTAGTCCTGATAGTATTTTGCAAATTATGTTGTAGATCAATAGCTCGCGTTGTTGCTTCCCTGTGTTTATTTTTGATATGTTCCTAGAGAAAAATTATGTTGAAAAATATTAGTAGCAAAGATGCGGATTGGATCCGTGATCTGAGGATTATCCTCATTGCTGCACAGAAAAATTATGTCCTTGATGCACCGCTAGGTGACAGACCTATTGCAGGAGCAGATGCAGACGTTATGAACGTTTGGCTAGCTCAATATGATGACTACTTGATAGTTTAGTGCACCATGCTTAACGGCTTAGAATCGGGACTTCAAAGACGTTTTGAACGTCATGGACCATATGAGATGTTCCAGGAGTTGAAGTTAATATTTCAAGCAAATACCCGAGTTGAGAGATATGAAGTCTCCAACAAGTTCTATAGCTAAAAGATGGAGGAGAATCGCTCAACTAGTGAGCATGTGCTCAGATTGTCTGGGTACTACAATCGCTTGAATCAAGTGGGAGTTAATCTTCCAGATAAAATAGTGATTGACAGAATTCTCTAGTCACCATCACCAAGTTAGTAGAACTTCGTGATGAACTATAGTATGCAAGGGATGACGAAAGTAATTCCCGAGCTCTTCGTGATGCTGAAATCGACGAAGGTAGAAATCAAGAAAAACATCAAGTGTTGATGGTTGACGAGACCACTAGTTTCAAGAAAAGGGCAAAGGGAAGAAGGGGAACTTCAAGAAGAACGGCAAGCAAGTTGCTGCTCAAGTGAAGAAGCCTAAGTCTAGTCCTAAGCCTGAGACTAAGTGCTTCTACTGCAAAGGGACTGGTCACTGGAAGTGTAACTACCCCAACTATTTGGTGGATAAGAAGGATGGCAAAGTGAACAAAGGTATATTTGATATACAGATTATTGATGTGTACTTTACTAGTGTTTATAGCAACCCCTCGGTAATTGATACTGGTTCAGTTGCTAAGAGTAGTAACTCGAAACGGGAGTTGCAGAATAAACAGAGACTAGTAAAAGTGAACAAAGGTATATTTGATATACAGATTATTGATGTGTACTTTACTAATGTTTATAGCAACCCCTCGGTAATTGATACTGGTTCAGTTGCTAAGAGTAGTAACTCGAAACGGGAGTTGCAGAATAAACAGAGACTAGTAAAAGGCGAGGTGACGATGTGTGTTGGAAGTAGTTCCAAGATTGATATGATCATCATCGCACACTCCCTGTACTTTCGGGATTAGTGTTGAAACTAAATAAGTGTTATTTGGTGTTTGCGTTGAGCATGAATATGATTTGATCATGTTTATTGCAATACGGTTATTCATTTAAATTAGAGAACAATTGTTGTTCTGTTTACATGAATAAAACCTTCTATGGTCATACACACCAACGAAAATGGTTTGTTGGATCTCGATCATAGTGATACACATATTCATAATATTGAAGCCAAAAGATGCAAAGTTAATAATGATAGTGCAACTTATTTGTGGCACTGCCGTTTAGGTCATATTGGTGTAAAGCGCATGAAGAAACTCCATACTGATGGGATTTTGGAATCACTTGATTATGAATCACTTGATGCTTGTGAACCGTGCCTCATGGGCAAGATGACTAAAACGCCGTTCTCCGGAACTATGGAGAGAGCAACAGATTTGTTGGAAATCATACATACAAATGTATGTGATCCGATGAATATTGAGGCTCGTAGCAGGTATCATTATTTTCTGACCTTCACAGATGATTTGAGCAGATATGGGTATATCTACTTAATGAAACAAGAGTCTGAAACATTTGAAAAGTTCATATAATTTCAGAGTGAAGCAGAAAATCATCGTGACAAGAAAATAAAGTTTCTACGATCTGATCGTGGAGAAGAGTATTTAAGTTACGAGTTTGGCCTTCAGTTAAAACAATGTGGAATAGTTTCACAAATTCATGCCACCTGGAACACCACAGCATAATGGTGTGTCTGAACGTCATAACCGTACTTTATTGGATATAGTGCAATCTATGATGTCTCTTACCAATTTACCACTAAACGTTTTGGGGGTTATGCATTAGAGACAGCTGCATTCACGTTAAATAGGGCACCATCAAAATCCGTTGAGACGACGCCTTATGAACTGTGGTTTGGCAAGAAACCAAAGTTGTCGTTTCTTAAAAATTTTGGGGTTGCGATGCTTATGTGAAAAAGTTTCATCCTGATAAGCTCAAACCCAAATCGGAGAAATGTGTCTTCATAGGATACCCAAAGGAGACAGTTGGGTACACCTTCTATCACAGATCCGAAGGCAAGACATTCGTTGCTAAGTATGGATCCTTTCTAGAGAAGGAGTTTCTCTCGAAAGATGTGAGTAGGAGGAAAGTAGAACTTGATGAGGTAACTGTACCTGCTCACTTATTGGATCACAAAAATCTGTTTATGTGACTTCTACACCAATTAGTGAGGAAGTTAATGATGATGATCATGTAACTTCAGATCAAGTTACTACCAAACCTCGTAGGTAAACTAGAGTAAGATCCGCACTAGAGTGGTACGGTAATCCTGTTTTGGAGGTTATGTTACTAGACCATAACGAACCTACGAACTATGAAGAAGCGATGGTGAGCCCAGATTCCACAAAATGGCTTGAGGCCATGAAATCTGAGATGAGATCCATGTATGAGAACAAAGTGTGGACTTTGGTTGACTTGCCCGATGATCGGTAAGCAATTGAGAATAAATGGATTGTCAAGAGGAAGACGGACGCTGATAGTAGTATCACTATCTACAAAGCAAGAATTGTCGCAAAAAGGTTTTCGACAAGTTTAAGATGTTGACTACGATGAGAGTTTCTCACTCGTATCTATGCTTAAGTTTGTCCGAATCATGTTAGCAATTGCCGCATTTTATGAAATCTGGCAAAGGGATAAACAAAACTGCATTCCTTGATGGATTTATTAAAGAAGAGTTGTATATGATACAACCAGAAGGTTTTGTCAATCCTAAAGGTGCTAACAAAATATGCAAGCTCCAGCGATCCATCAATGGACTGGTGCAAGCATCTCGGAGTTGGAATATACGCTTTGATAAGTTGATCAAAGCATATAGTTGTATGCAGACTTGCGGTGAAGCCTGTATTTACAAGAAAGTGAGTGGGAGCACTACAGCATTTCTGATAAGTATATGTGAATGACATATTGTTGATCGGAAATAATGTAGAATTATTCTGCAAAGCATAATGGAGTGTTTGAAAGGAGTTTTTCAAAGAAAGACCTCCGTGAAGCTGCTTACATATTGAGCATCAAGATCTATAGAGATAGATCAAGACGCTTGATAAGTTTATTCAATGAGTACATACCTTAACAAGATTTTGAAGTGGTTCAAAATGGAACAGTCAAAGAAAGAGTTTCTTACCTGTGTTACAAGGTGTGAAATTGAGTACGACTCAAAGCCCGACCATGGTAGAAGATATAAAAAGAATGAAAGTCATTTCCTATGCCTTGGCCATAGGTTCTATAAAGTATGCCATGCTGTGTACCAGATATATTGTATACCCTACACTGATTTTGGCAAGGGAGTACAATAGTGATCTAGGAGTAGATCACTGGACAGCGGTCAAAATTATCCTTAGTGGAATAAGGATATGTTTCTCGATTATGGAAGTGACAAAAAGGTTCGTCGTAAAGGGTTACGTCGATACAAGTTTTGACACTAAATCTAGATGACTCTAAGTCTCGGTCTAGATACATATTGAAAGTGGAAGCAATTAGATAGAGTAGCGTCGTGCAGAGCATTGTAGACATAGAAATTTGCAAAATACTTACGGATCTGAATGTGGCAGACCCGTTGACTAAAATTATCTCACAATCAAAACATGATCACACCTTAGTACTCTTTGGGTGTTAATCGCATAGCGATGTGAACTAGATTATTGAATCTAGTAAACCCTTTGAGTGTTGGTCACATAGAGATGTGAACTATGGGTGTTAATCACATGGTGATGTGAATTATTGATGTTAAATCACATGGCGATGTGAACTAGATTATTGACTCTAGTGCAAGTGGGAGACTGAAGGAAATATGCCCTAGAGGCAATAATAAAGTATTATATATTTCCTTATATCATGATAAATGTTTATTATTCATGCTAGAATTGTATTAACCGGAAACATAATACATGTGTGAATACATAGACAAACAGAGTGTCACTAGTATGCCTCTACTTGACTAGCTCGTTAATCAAAGATGGTTATGTTTCCTAGCCATAAACATGAGTTGTCATTTGATTAACGAGATCACCTCATTAGGAGAATGACGTGATTGACTTGACCCATTCCGTTAGCTTAGCACCCGATCGTTTAGTATATTGCTATTGCTTTCTTCATGACTTATACATGTTCCTCTGACTATGAGATTATGCAACTCCCGTTTACCGGAGGAACACTTTGTATGCTACCAAACGTCACAACGTAAATGGGTCATTATAAAGGTGCTCTACAGGTGTCTCCAAAGGTACTTGTTGGGTTGGCGTATTTCGAGATTAGGATTTGTCACTCCGATTGTCGGAGAGGTATCTCTGGGCCCACTCGGTAATGCACATCACTATAAGCCTTGCAAGCATTGTGACTAATAAGTTAGTTGCGGGATGATGTGTTACGGAACGAGTAAAGAGACTTGCCGGTAACGAGATTGAACTAGGTATCGAGATACCGACGATCGAATCTCGGGCAAGTAACATACTGATGACAAAGGGAACAACGTATGTTGTTATGCGGTCTGACCGATAAAGATCTTCGTAGAATATGTGGGAGCCAATATGGGCATCCAGGTCCCGCTATTGGTTATTGACCGGAGACGTGTCTCGGTCATGTCTACATAGTTCTCGAACCCGTAGGGTCCGCACGCTTAAAGTTACGATGACAGTTTTATTATGAGTTTATGTATGTTGATGTACCGAAGGAGTTCGGAGTCCCGGATGAGATCGGGGACATGACGAGGAGTCTCGAAATGGTCGAGACGTAAAGGTCGATATATTGGACGACTATATTCGGACTTCGGAAAGGTTCCGAGTGATTCGGGTATTTTTCGGAGTACCGGAGAGTTACTGGAATACGTATTGGGCCTTATTGGGCCATACGGGAAAGAAGAAAAAGGGCCTCAAGGGTGGCCGCACCCCTCCCCTTGGTCTGGTCCGAATTGGACTAGGGAAGGGGGGCGCCCCCTTCCTTCCTTCTCTTTTTCCCTTCCTCTTTTCCTATTCCATATGGGAGGTGGAATCCTACTAGGACTAGGGAGTCCTAGTAGGACTCTACACTTGGTGCACCTCCTCCTAGGGCCGGCCTCCTCCTCCCTTGCTCCTCTATATACGGGGGCAGGGGGGCACCCCAGAGACACAACAATTGATCCTTGAGATCTCTTAGCCGTGTGCGGTGCCCCCCTCTACCATATTACACCTCGATAATACCGTTGCGGAGCTTAGGCGACGCCCTGCGTCGGTAGAACATCATCATCGTCACCACTCCGTCGTGCTGACGAAACTCTCCCTCAACACTCGGCTGGATCGGAGTTCGAGGGACGTCATCGAGCTGAACGTGTGTAGAACTCGGAGGTGTCGTACGTTCGGTACTTGATCGGTCGGATCGTGAAGACGTACGACTACATCAACCGCGTTGTGATAACGCTTCCGCTGTCGGTCTATGAGGGTACGTGGACAACACTCTCCCCTCTCGTTGCTATGCATCACCATGATCTTGCATGTGCGTAGGAAATTTTTTGAAATTACTACGTTCCCAACACCCATCCCCAAGCACCGGCCCCCTCCCCTCCCCCGTCTTCGTGCCCCGAGCCCCTCCTTCCCCCTCTTTGACCCAAGCTAAGGGAATGCCAAAGTTGTGGTGCTCCACGCCGACAGGAGGAGTAGGCGGAACCTCCTCCTCCTTCGGCAGGTCCTGGCGCCGCCACAGACGCTCTTCGGGCCTGTCAGCGTCCACGGTGACCGGCTCCTCCAAGGAGGAGATCATCATCTCCTGCGGTGACGAGAAGGAGAAGGCGCCGTCGCAGCAGCCCAGGAGCCACCACAGCAGCCGCCCTGGCTCCTTAAGGAGGCCGCTCTGATGGAGGAATATTGTTTCCGTCAGATCGAGTTAATGACGAAGCGGTCGTTCCGTGACATGGGGCCATCGTCGCCGTCACTGTCACCTATGAAGGAGCCGGCCTCCCCGCTGCGCCATCACGTCAAGACCGAGCAGGCGCCCACGCACCTGCCAGTGAAGGAGGAGCCGGCCTTGCCCCGGCAGAACCGCATCGTCCAGATCGAACGTCACGTTAAGGAGGAGCCGGTCTCATCCCCGCACCACCGTGGTGTCCAGATCGGACGCCGCGTCAAGGACGAGACTGCGTCCCCGTCGCGCAACCGCTATGGCCGCATCAACGCGCCGTTCTCGCCACCGCCTCGCGATCAAGAAGGCGTGGGGCCGCCTCCTCCACTACATCGGCGGTCCCTCGGAATCGAGGTTCATCGTCTCTAAGGCGGAGCGCGCGGCTCGACAGCAGGAGTGGTATGACCGGCGCAATGCCAATCGCCGCCCCGCGTTCGCTAACAGCGGCGTGACACTGGACTGGGTCCGCAACGACCCAGACCTCGCATGCGCTTGTGCGCTGGACGACTCCGTGACCACCGCGGAGACGCCCGTCAGGCGTCGCCACCGCCTTGACAGCGAGCTCACCAAGATCAGCGTGGAGGGGTCGCTTAGCGACTGCTCCGCCAATGCCGGTCGCGGCAAGGCCACCGCCAGGGCTTCGAAGGCCATGTCGGCAGTGGCCGCAGCGGCACTCCGCACGACGCAGCAGGAGGCAGAGCGGCTCCTCCGCGAGCGGAGGCAGCCGCTGGACAAGGCTGTCGCAGCCCTCCAGCGCCGTGCCGCCGCTGGAGGGACGATGGCACTGACGGAAACGGCGGTGCGGCAGGACAGGGCGGCCACGCATACGAGGTGGTCGTCCGGTACATGGTTTAGGTTTTTTTTAGTTTTTTAGTTAACCGGTCGAAATATCGACCTTCTTATGTAAATTATATTTGAACTTGAATGAAAATCATCCAGTTTGCACGAATTTCATTTGATTGGTTTGAGTTGTTATGAAAATGTATTATACGGCTAGCATTGGATGGCTACCTCTCACTTCCGTGTCCGCGGACAGATGCGAGATGTTTTCACGGGTTGCCCTTAGAGTTGCTCTTAGCTCGTTAGGAGGTCGCCGTCACAAAACAAACTAGACAGTGGACGTCACATCCATCATGCTATATCCTAGTGCATGCATGCGACTTTGGCGGCTACCCGTTAGCTCAAGCAAACGCTGTGGAAGTTGTACACGATAAGACATTACTTTTCTTCGATCCAATAACAAGCCTAGGCTAGCTTAGATAACCTGACGTAGCATCTCTGTGCATGCATGCTTATATATTTATTTTCTTTCAAGAAGTGGGTAAAAGCCCTGGGCCTTTGTATCAAGTGATGAGCACAATCATATAATTGCTGATAATAACGAACAAATCGGTTTACAAATCACAGTCATGCTACATTCTTTTAGTTTTTGTCGGAATTTATTTTCTCACACAAAATGTATCAAACTTCGGAGTTTGAACTGTTTCAATCGTTCATCCGTTTTTTGAGATGGCACGCCGCTCATTGCACATGGATCTTGTTATTTTGCGATCCCTTGCGGGCCGGGAGAGGAAAGAGGCAAGAAGCATGCATGTTGCGTGTCTAGGCATCTGCGAGCTGCTTTGTATTCAATAATATTCTCTCCGTTCCACAATGTAGTACGCCCACGTTTCCCGATATCTAAATTTGACCATAAATTTAGCCAACGAGACTGATTGTGGCGAAAGCAAAAATTATAACACTTAATTCATATCGAAAGTACGAATTCAGTGGTACAATTTTTGCTCCCGCCGCAATCGGTCTTGTTGATTAAACTGACGATCAAACTTGAATCTCGGGAAGCGTGGGCGCACTATATTGTGGAATGGAGGGAGTAGTAGTAAATTTTGTCGGAAATGTGTGCCAAGTTGCTTCTTCGTTTGGCTCTACTATATTGGCAGTTCACCTCCGTGAGTACATTTAGTATAGTAGCTAAAAATTTTCCTAAATGTTTGCCAAGTTGCTTGCTTCGTCTGTCCTCTTCTTGTTAAAATAAACAATAATACTACTACTACTAGTCCACATTGAGTATCTAATCTAATCTATCACGAGAAGCAGCATTCCTCTTCTTGTTTGTTTCACTTGACATAGCAGAGCAGAGGAGGCCGGCGTCCATCCCTTCCTCCCTCTCGTCGCCTCGCACAGCACAGGTAAGCATCCCTTCCTTCCTCCCTCTCTCGCCGTCGCCGCCGACAAGCTGCATGCCACTCCTCTCGCCCTCGCCCTCGCCCTCTCCGGCCAGCTCTAAGCAGCAACGGGCATGGAGGGGAATTCATTATTCATGGAGGGCAAAGCTAGCTGGATAAGCTGCTATACTAGATGCTTTCTCTTCACTGCATTTGCATGCATACATGCGGCAGTTTCTCTCTCTAGTTCATCGCTTCTCCTTCTCCTGTCCTTTCAGATTTCCAGCCTACTAGTACTCCCTCCGTTTATTTTCACTTTGCATATAAGATTTTTCTTTAAGTCAAATTTCATAAAGTTTGACCAAATTTGTATACAAAATTATCAACATCTACAACACTCATAATGATATACTACAATATGAAAGTTAATTCAATGATGCATCTAATCATAATGATTTTAGATTTTGAGTGTTGATATTCCCTAGTCAAAATTTGCTACATTTGGTTTAAGACAAGTCTTGTATGTAGACTAAAAAGAAAAGGAGGGAGCACTGGTATATACTTTGTCTGATGAATGTATTTTCTCTGATGACTCTATATGCAAATGCTTCAAGCACATGCTTCTTTACTGACTCTGCATTTTTATTATCATTATTATGGCTTGGTGATCTGTATTACCACTGCCATCACAGCAACCAACCACTACGATGATAAATTAATGTACATGTTCCAATCAAAGAGAACAGAGCAACCAAAACAGAGGCACAACTTGCTGTTTCTTGTATGCATGATGTATATGTATATTCTTTCAGTTCTATGCTCAACGTGAAGCTAGCTAGGATACTCATTCTTTCCTTTCTTTCTTCTATCTCCTGTATGTACAGGGGGTCCCTAAATATGCAAAACACCCCCTCTGCTCTGCCCAACAACCCTCAAGTTCAAGCAACGGTTGACCTTTCCCTCTCTCAACAAAACCACCCAAATGCTGCTTCCAGCTCCAGACCCAATCCTGCAGCCGACCTCACGGTCAGACACCTCACACTACCCAACGGTGACATCTACTCCGGCACGACATCATGTGGGTTACCGGATGGCACAGGCCGGTACGTCTGGTCTGGTACCGTCTGCATCTACGACGGCGAGTGGAGGAGAGGGATGAGGAACGGCCATGGCAGAACAACATGGCCGTCATCAGGAGCTGTCTACGATGGCGAGTACTCTGCTGGCTACATGGACGGTGAAGGAACACATGTCGAAACCTCCTCTTCTTCCTACAAGGGGCAATGGAAGCTGGACCGCAAGCACGGCGTCGGCTTCCAAACGTACCCCAACGGAGACACATACCTCGGTTCATGGGCTCAAGGCCAGATGGAAGGCCATGGTAGGTACACATGGGCAGCAGACCGCAGCACCTACGTCGGCGCAATGAGAAATGGCACCATGTCTGGCAAAGGGGTACTTGCATGGACCACCGGGGACTCATTTCAGGGGAACTGGCTCGGCGACACAATGCATGGGTACGGTTTGTACACGTGGGAGGACGGTGGGTACTATCTAGGCATCTGGACAAGGGGGGTCAAGGATGGGAAGGGCACTTTCTTCCCGAAATCTCGCGGAGTCCTCGTCGAGCATGAGCTCTACATCGACGATCTAAGGAAGAGAGGTGTTCTGCCTGACATCACTAATGTCATGCAATGCTCCTCTTCCTTCGAGAACGACACGAATGTCGGTGTGAACCGAGGGGGTGCTAGATTATCCAGAAGAAACAACTTGAGTTTTGATCAGCAGTCTCCCTCAGAGAAGCCGTCTTTGCAGAGACGCTGGAGCATTGGGATGGCTAAACCAAGTGCAGGAGATTCTGAAACACAAGGTTGTGAAAACAGTGCTGATTCTAGCCTCGAGGTACTCGAAAGGGAGTATGCGCAAGGTGTTCTGATCAGCGAGATTGTGTTGAACAACGGCAACTCAGAAACGTCCAAAAATGCGAGACGTCGTCGGCAGAGCAAGGCGGCGAAGGATGTCAAAAGGCCTGGAGAGACGATAATCAAAGGGCACATGAGCTATGATCTAATGCTCAGCCTGCAGCTTGGAATCAGGTAATCCATACATGTAGTACAAGGTATCATCATTTGAAATTTCAATACCTTTTAGAGGACTTTCTTCTCTCTATCTACCTGGTTTGTTGCGGTTGCATTGACATGTAATGTTCTGATATTAGTACATACATATATTGTTCACTACCTTTAATCCATGCGCAAAAGAGGATTGTGCCTTGTTTATTAACATGGGGGTTTCTTGTTGAATACCCAAGTAATTTATTTTCCAATAATGATCACTAAAAGTTAAATGTCATTATGCTACTCAGGTACACAGTTGGAAAGATTACACCGATTCAGGCGCGTGAAATGAGAACTTCTGATTATGGCCCCAGAGCATGTTTCTGGATGAACTTCCCCATAACAGGGTCACGGCTTACTCCTGCGCATTGTGCGGTAGATTTTAAGTGGAAAGACTATTGCCCAATGGTTTTCCGGTTTGTTGCTTTATCTCACTTTTCTTTTAATAAGATTGAGTATATTATTTTGGTCAACATATGTTCTTATGTTAATGTAGTACTTCCTTATACTTGGCTTATCAATGGCTTAACTACCATCATTAGGTGAGGGTTAATAACAACTCATACAATTTGGTATTTCCTCATTTGAATAGCTAGTCAGACCTCCTCATGATATTTTGTCCTATTTCAAAACATATGATTAATTTCTTGTTCTTTTATTATAGAAACTTGAGGGAGATGTTCAAGATTGATACAACAGATTATATGATCTCCATTTGCGGAAGTGATGCTCTTAGAGAGCTCTCTTCTCCCGGAAAGAGTGGAAGCATCTTTTTCTTATCGCAAGATGACCGGTTTATGATCAAGACTCTTCGGAAATCTGAAGCAAAGGTATTGTGTCCACTTACTGATTTTAGAATTTTTATTGAGTAGTGAACCACTATATATTTTTAGTGATGTTTAATGATCCAGATCTGGCTTTTATGATGTTCAACATGTCCTCATAAGGAATTCTAGTTCTTAATTGGTTTTGTAGCTCACTTATTGATCCATATTAAAACTTTAGTTCAAACTTGTCCTAATGTGCATGTGCTTACATTTGCTACTTGACATTTTGTTGACATCATATTTTCATGTAGGTTCTTTTGCGTATGCTTCCATACTATTATCACCATGTCCATACTTATGAGAACACACTCGTAACTAAATTTTTTGGCATCCATAGGGTGAAACCTTCCAGCGGTCGAAAGGTAATGACATTATTAGTTGTGATCTCTCTCATTTTATAAATATGCAAAAATTAATAGAAGTTGTGATTTAATTTTGTTTCGGCTAGTAATACATACATAGATTGATCATGTTAACATATTGCTATATATTTGTCAAGGAATGTATTTTGATGGTATTTGTGTGTACATGTTTCTCTAACATATCACGGTTGCGGTTGATGGTCAAATTAATGTATTTCCCAAAAATCGTACATTTTTTAACATGGGAGTGCATTTCATTCGGTTCTAAAAGGGTATATTAGTTAGAATTGATGTTATTTTTGTTAGAAATAATGACTAATGTTGAACCATTTGTTTTGATTGTTTGTATTTGCAGTTCCGATTTGTAGTGATGGGAAACATGTTCTACACAGAACTTAGAGTCCATCGAAGATTTGATTTGAAAGGTTCATCTTTGGGCCGCTCAAATGAAAAAATTGAAATTGACGTGAACACGACATTTAAAGACTTAGATCTGAACTATTCATTTTATCTCGAGCCTTCTTGGAGGGATGCTTTGCTTAAGTAAGCATTCACTACGAATGACAAAAATGTATTGCCATGACTATTTTTGAGTTTAACAACCATGTTTAATTCTTGTTCTATGTAGGCAGATTGGGACTGACAGCGAGTTTCTTAGGAATCAGGGTATAATGGATTACAGCTTGCTTCTTGGTTTGCATTATCGTGCTCGTCAAAGCCTAAAAAGAGGAGCATCATGCCATGAAAGTCTTGTGCTAGACAAACTGACCAATCTTACAGAAGGTGGTAAGCACTATGCATGCATATTTTCGTCGGGCATATATATTACTTTTATGTAAATCCTCGAAGTATTGAGTCAATAACATGTCATTTACAATATCAATGTGTTGGTTAATTGTTGCTAATGTTGGGAGGTGGTGATTAATGTAGATTCCATGGAGGAAAAAGCAGCTTGTAACTATCGTGAAGGGTTGGTTTTGGTGCAAAGAGGTAGCGACCAAAAGGGTGAAATCGTTGTTAGCCCTCACATACGGGGAAGCCCACTGGGTTTGTCGTCCGCTTGTTTTGAGGAAGTGGATCTTCTGATTCCAGGCACAGCAAGGTCATTCATTAATTTATGTTAGTCAATTCTCATGTTCTAGTTCTAATGTTATTTGTGAGTTCAATAGATGATTAATTTTTGTTCTCAAATTGGATAGGCTGCCAATCCAACTAGGGGTGAACATGCCCGCAAGAGCGGAGAAACAAGAAGAGGATGGCAGCAAATCGCTCTGGCAAGTATATGATGTGGTACTCTACATAGGGATCATTGATATTCTCCAAAAGTATAACATGAAGAAGAAGATTGAGCATGCATATAAGTCCATCAAGTATAAGTACAACCCCTTGTCAATATCTTCTGTTAAACCACAATTCTACTCAGAGCGATTCCTCAAGTTCATTCACACCGTCTTCCCTCAAAACTCTAGCTAGTTACAATCTAACACATGATTCATCTTTCCTTCCTTCTCCTCCGCAAGGAAAATGTAGAAACAAAACCATCAAAGGAAACATCTTTGCTTTCTATGTTGATGTACATGTGTATGAAATGGACTAAGAGCGTTGTATGCAATGTATCAAGCATGGTTTTGACATAGGATTCAAGACATTATAAAACATATGAAGGGAGTAACCATTCTTCCATTCCATGATTATGACAATTCCTTATAGCCTTTTTCATGCGACCCCCCACAAGCGCTGGTAGCTCATGATCTTCTTTCTTAAAATTTGTTATCTGTGAACGAAGTTGCATAACCTTTGCATATTGAAATTTTTTAGATAAAAAGTTACTGCAACAATCAGTCCATGAGGTTATATTACCTCTAGGAAAATCTAGAAGCCATATTTTGCTTTTCCTCTCAAAGAGAAAGGAAAAAGATGCAACTTCAAAGCGTCAGTGATAATCCACAAGTATAGGGGATCTCAACAGTTTTCGAGGGTAGAGTATTCAATCCAAATTTATTGTTTGACACAAGGGGAGCCAAAAAATATTCTCAAGTATTAGCAGTTGAGTTGTCAATTCAACCACATCTGGATAACTTAATATCTGCAGCAAAGTATTTAGTAGCAAAGTAGTATGGAAGTAACGGTAACGGTAACAAAAGTAATATTTTTGGGTTTTGTAGTGATTGTAACAGTAGCAACGGAAAAGTAAATAAGCGAAGAACAATATGTGAAAAGCTCGTATGCATTGGATCAGTGATGGAGAATTATGCCGGATGCGGTTCATCATGTAACAGTCATAACATAAGGTGATACAGAAATAGCTCCAATTCATCAATGTAATGTAGGCATGTATTCCGAATATAGTCATACGTGCTTATGAAAAAGAACTTGCATGACATCTTTTGTCCTACCCTCCCGTGGCAGCGGGGTCCTAATGGAAATTAAGGGATATTAAGGCCTTCTTTTAATAGAGTACCGGACCAAAGCATTAACACATAGTGAATACATGAACTCCTCAAACTATGGTCATCACCGGAAGTGGTCCCGATTATTGTCACTTCGGGGTTGCCGGATCATAACACATAGTAGGTGACTATAGACTTGCAAGATAGGATCAAGAACTCACATATACTAGATAATACCCTGCGCGTTGCTGCGGCATTCATAGTGTGAGCAATTTGGATTGAATATTAACAAATATAATTCGAACATAATATCAATAATAGGTGTACATGTATATGTATATTCGCTAATCATATAAGGTCACAATTAGTGGAAAAGGTTAGGGATAGAAATGTTCTTATTCAAAAAAAGAACAATCACACTATGTTTACAATCTGTCCACCGGAAGCATGCAAAAAAATACATATCATTGCAAGATTTCAGTGAATCCAGTGCCCCTTTTTTTGTGTGTACATCAAGATCTGTAACAAAACTATATCAGAAGAGATAGAGTTTACTTACAGATGGTGCCGTAGCAGGGCACATCAAGTTAAAAATCATTGGGATTACTTCAACCCATCCAACTTCGTTTTGCTATCAGTTCTATGAGATTGGATGTCCTGACAGCAATGTTGACCTCATAGGGTGGCACTTACAAATCAAAAACCAACCACACGTTGGAGATAGGTGCATGTCATAGAGAAGGTTGAGAAGACGAAAGGGATGGCTCACCCATGGCGATTGAGATTTAGATCGGGAGCACATGCAGGCTAACCAGCTACAGTGGAGACAATGAACATGGAGTAGCTCTAGCCTCCGTTGTTCCCTGGAGAACAGAAAAAGCAGAAGGAAGTCCACTCCAAAGTTCACCGTGCCTACTTACAAACTCATAATCGAAAGAAAGCAGTACCCTCCCAAGCTGCAAGGAACTGAGCTTGAAAAGAAAAGGACTACCATTGCTGCAGTAATCAGCTGATGCGACACATCGTTGAACGCCGGTGGATGAAACGCTCCCCCAAACGGACGATGTCAACGGAGGCCCTGCCTGGCCCTTTCGGCCAAAAATAAAGCGGCCGGTCAGGTTTTGGCCGGAAAAGACGCCAACCAGGGCACCGCGACCACCATCTCGACCAACAGGGCACACGCCAGCGACGTGAACATAGCCCGATAGAATACCGAAGACCCGCGAGGGCCTGCCGGATCGGCAGTCATGCCGAAGGAGCGGCTTGCTGTAGAGATCGGCACCATCTGCACGGCGCCCTGATGTTGTAGATAGGGGAATATATTGGGGTTTGAGGAAGCGAGGGATCATCGTTTTTTTTAGGGATAGTAAAGTCTGTGGTTTACGGGAAACTGGTGAGGGTGCATTCATTTTTTTTAGGATGAGGGTGCATTCATTTCGTTGTAGCGGAGTCCGTGATTTACGGCTGGAAACAGATGAGTGCCGTTTTTTGTTTGTTTGAGGGTTGTTCTGTACGCGGTTAACAAAACGATCATTGTAGCATCATGCACCTTAGGAATTGCTGATGTGGCAAGTTGCTGACTTGGATAGGCTGCATGTATAGATAATTACCTATAGTGGGGATCAATCTCTTGGGTATATAGGATTCATGAAAACATAATAGGTTCAGATCTGAAATCATGGCATTCGGGCCCTAGTGACAAGCATTAAGCATATCAAAGTCATAGCAACATCAATCTCAGAACATAGTGGATACTAGGGATCAAACCCTAACAAAACTAACTCGATTACATGATAAATCTCATCCAACCCATCACCGTCCAGCAAGCCTACGATGGAATTACTCACGCACGGCGGTGAGTATCATGAAATTGGTGATGGAGGATGGTTGATGATGACGACGGCGACGGATTCCCCTCTCCGGAGCCCCGAACGGACTCCAGATCAGCCCTCCCGAAAGAGTTTAGGGCTTGGCGGTGGCTCCGTATCGTAAAACGCGATGAATCTTTCTCTGTGATTTTTTCTCCCCGAACACGAATATATGGAGTTGGAGTTGAGGTCGATGGAGCGTTAGGGGGCCCACGAGGCAGGGGGGCGCGCCCCCCACCCTCACTAGTAGGAAAAGGGGCTTTTACCCCGGTTCATGAGGGCCTTTAGTCCCGGTTCAGGAACCGGGACTAAAGGGTCGTTACTAATGCCCTAGCCTTTAGTCCCGGTTCTTACACGAACCGGGACTAAAGGCCGTCCACGTGGCCGGTGCGGGGAGCCCAGGCAGGAGGGCCTTTGGTCCCGGTTGGTGCCACCAACCGGGACCAATAGGCATCCACGCGTCAGCACCTGGCAGGAGCTGAGGTTTTTGTTTTTTTTAAAGGGGGGGTTTGGGGGTTTTGGGGGGTTAATTTAGGTTGTTATTAGGTAGCTATTAGAGAGAAGTGTCCTCTCTTATATCTCCGTGCTTGGTTTACCAACGCTACATACTGCTATGCCTAAACATGGCTTAGATTAAAGTGAAGGCAACATGTGGTGCATGTCGAAAGTAATACTAATCCGGACTTGATCAAGTTTGGATTGTACTACTTTCGACACGCACCACATGCATGTTGCCTTCACTTCAATCCAATCCATGTTCATTTCACCCGCTGATATATAATAACTCTTCATGCACGCATCATGCATCATCATATATAATAACAAGTCCTACTAATCATCATCATACAACTTCTACTCGTTATTAATAACAAGTCATACGATCGATCATCATCCTCACAGTCATCGAACCAACCCTACTTAATTGTTCTTAGCACATGATCATCAGTATTAGGTAGGACCGAAATACCCTCTTTAAGGTAAAATATCATAAAACAATATAGACCCTGACTCTCCATTATGGAGAATGGAGATCATCCTGTCTCCAATTCTTGCGCCTCGCTTCCTTTTGCTTCCAAGAAGCTCCTTGCGACTGTCCATACATTTTTTCCATTCTTTGATTTGCATGTCTCCACTTCTTTTAGAAATCCGGTATGGACAGTTGAGATTCGTAGGATGACCTGGTTGTATATTCAAAACATCAAGCCTACCATTCTGATACATCAAATGAGGCACACAATCCTCTGGGATTATCTGTTGAAAAACATAGTAATAACTTCATAGTTAGCAATGATAATGCACTAGTTTTAGAACTATGCAAAATATGCACGGATGTCGTAATAGTAAGAAATCTTACCAGGGTATCTCCATAGTAGTTACCGTAGTTCACCATGTGCACTAGTGGCACGTATGGAGGACCATAATGATGAGGAGTTTGATGGTAGATATTGTAATTCTCAATATCAGTACAAAATCCGACCAGATGAGTTTTCTCCTTATAAGTTAACTCAGAGCCATCGGTGTAGTAGGTTCTGTCTACCATGTTCCGCACATTGTTTGAACAATCAAAATAAGCTGTCAATGAAAATAAGCTGTCAACTATTTTGAAATGAACAATATAAATTAGCTAATAACTATGTTTGAGAAACTCACATAGCGGTAGAATTGGAGGCGTATCAACAAGGACCCAAATGTCCATATTGTCTTGCTCGATGTCAGGATCACCAAGATCCATGGTGACAAGCATACCCTCATCAAAACCATACATCTTGCAAAATGCTTCCCAATTTTTGCAACCAAAATGGGTTACGCTCTCAGAATTATACAGCTTTACTTCAAAATCTATATCATGATGGGTCCTTAGGTGAATTTTCTTTGTTTCCATACTTTCATGGTCTTCAAAACTCATCCTCTCCAAGACGTAGCGTCTTGCATGGCGTGGGATAAGCTAGCCGAATTGTAAAAGATGAAAAGTACACGTTGAAATAGTTGAAGTCGTGCTTAATTACGAAAAAATAACACTTGTCGTCGTTGCGTACCGTTTCAACATCGAACGTCTCCTCCAGCTTAATACTGAAGCGCCGATCTTCGTCCAGGTGAGGCCTGTCGCACTGACCTCGGTCCTCGTGGCACCAGTCGCACTCCCCCGGGAGACTTTCGTCGTCTGAGTACGACATTTCCTATTTTCATATATAATTCAAATATTAAACATCTACAATTAAATATATGTACTAAAAAACCTAAGTTAGATCATTATTATTCATCACGGGTTGACTATCGGTTTGTCGAGTCTTTTCTTGAAAACTCTCAGCTCACGTGGTGTATACATTCGACCGTTGGTGATGGTCGCTCCTCCCTTTGTCCCCATGTGCATTATACCAAAATGTCTAGCTAGCACACGGGAACAAAGGAGAAGCGACCCCCACGACAACAGTCGGGATTCTTCATCCTCTCATATATATATGGTGGAACTCTCCCTCACTGATTCCTCTCTGACATTTGCGACCGTCGGTGATGGTAGCTCCTCCTTTCGTTCTCGAGTGCATTACACCAAATTGTCTAGCACACGGGAACGAAGGAGAAGCTACCCCCACGACAACACAGTCGGGATTCTTCGTCCTCTCATATATGGTGGAGACTCGACAGACTTACAGTCAACCCGAAATATCGTTTAATTATCTTTCTAAAAGAGGATTTGGCTAGTCTCACCTCGATGTCGGAGGGGGCGGTGACGGGGACGACGGCGGGGATGATGGAGGGGCCGGGGGGGCTCCTAGATTTCTGCGAAAACAAAAACCCTATAAGCTATCAACTAATCATAGTGCTCTCCAATTTTAGCATTCAAAGTAGGATCGGAGTAGTTTTCCACTTTGAGCATTCAATAAGCAAAATCAAATCACAAAATAAAGTAGTATTCAAATTAGGATGCATTCAATTATAAGCAAAACTACATCATCTCCATGCGTCCGTACATCGCCGAATATTATCACTAATACACCTCGAATACTATCATACATATAGCATCGCTAGTACAGCTAGAACAGTAGCGCCCGACGGACATCGGCGCGGGCGATGGACACCCAAAGGGACGGAACCATCACAGGATCATAGCTCCAGTGAGATCCCTGAAGAACCTGCCAGGTACTGTCGAACCTGCCCTACAACGCAACCATGTAGCGACGGACGTGCTGGTCCTCCTCGCTGACACGGTGACGTACCTCCTCCGCGGTGTCCGGAAGCCTCGGCACCGTCACTGGCCCACGCGAGCGCCACCAAACAAGGATCGGGTCAACGACGGGCTGGTTCCTCACCAACCTACGCCCACCGGAAGGTAGCACCTCCCAAAACCAGCCCGGCGGAGCCCAGTCCCGGACATGGCCCCTCTGATCAAGCCGGCCTCCTCCGCCGAGTCGACGACGAGGATGCGGGATAGGCATCGTCGACGTCGATGCGGGAATAATTGCTTTAACTAAAAAAACAAACTAGTTCTATTAATTTCCTTACTATAAATAGAATAAAGTAGTACTTGCTAAAAATAAACTAGCTAGTTTAACTAGTTCTATTATTTTTCTAACTAATTCTATTAAACACTTTCTAGGTAGTACTTACTAAAAGTTATCGGGGAGGGGGGTACATATATCGACAACGACATACCCGATAAAAATAAGAAGAGGAAGAAGACGCAAAAAAAGAGGAGAAGAAGAAAGGAATAGAGGAGGAGATCGAAAAAAAAAGAAAAAAAGAGGAGAAGAAGAAGGAATAGAGGAGAAGAAGAAAAAATAGAATAATATATTATTCTATTTCTTCTTCTTCTCCTCTATTTCTTCTTCTTCTACTCTTTTTTTTCTTCTTTTTCATCTTCTTATTTATTTCTCCTCTACTTCCTCTCCTCTTCTTCTCTTCTTGTCTTCTTCTTCTCCTTCTTATTTTCCTTTTTTCTCTCCTTCTTTTTCTTCTAAATATGAACATACATAAATGACTTTGATCATACACAATTTCTATGAACAAAAAAAATCATAAAAATTCTATGAACAAAATTACAACAGAAAAAATCATAAAAATTCTATGAAAAAATGTATATATTCTTTGCATATGAACATACAAACATTTGCATATTCAATAATAATATCACCAAAAAAAATCTAAACTACACATCTAAATTACAACAACTAAATTATCTAATTAACTACACATCCCAATTAATACAACTAAATTACAAATCTAACTACACATCCAAATTAATACTACACATACAAATCTAATTACAACAACTAAATCTAACTACACATCCAAATTAATACTACACATACAAATCTAATTACAACAACTAAATCTAACTACACATCCAAATTAATACTACACATACAAATCTAATTACAACAACTAAATCTAATTACAAATCTAACTACACATCCATTACAGGGAGGAGGAGGAGGGGATCGGGGCGGCGCTCACAGGGTGGCGGAGGGCGACGGCGTGGGTGGCGGAGGGCGACGGCGACCGCGGCGGGCCGGGGGCGAAGGGCGGCGACGGTGACATACGGGGCGACGGCTCGAGGGCGCGCGGCGGATGCCAACGACGACGGCGGCGGGGGGCGGAGGACGACGGCGACGGGCGATGGCGTGGGCTCGGGGGCACGGGCGACGGCGACGACGACGGGGCAGCCTGGCGGCGTAGATCGAGCTCGCGGCGTCGTCGGGCGGGGGGACACTGGCGATGGAAATCAGCAAATTTCCAAAGTGTTACTTATATAGCAAAGGCTTTGGTCCCGGTTGGTGGCTCCAACCGGAACCAATACCCACCCTTTGGTCCCGGTTGGTGCCACCAACCGGGACTAAAGGCCTCTTTTCACCAGCGCAAAGGGCGGGAAGCAGAGGCCTTTGGTCCCGGTTGGTGGCACCAACCGGGACTAAAGGGGGGGCATTGGTCCCGGTTGGTGCCACCAACCGGGACCAAAGGCCTTGCGCTGCCCGCGGCCAAAAGTTTAGTCCCACCTCGCTAGTTGAGAGGGGCTCGGAGTGGTTTATAAGCGCCACTGCGGCTGCCCTCTCGAGCTCCTCTCAAATGCAGGCTTATGGGCCTAATGTCACACTGTGCTGTCTGTTGGCCTATTGGGCCTTCTGCGGGCCTGAATCCTGGCCCAGGTTGGGTTTCTAGTCGTATTCAGGCCGTGGTGGCCCAATAGGTGGTAGTTTTTTAAATTTTTTGCATTATTTATTTTCTTTTGTTTTTTGCTTTATTTTTTAATTCCTTTTGCTTTTAGGTCAGCAAAATTATAAACTGTCTGTTAGTGCCATTAGATTTAGAAAACATATAAACTTTCTATTAGTGCCATTAGTTCTTTATGAAAATTCTTTTTGCTGTATTTAGTTTTTTATTTTCTTTTTTGCTATATTTTTTTTATTTCTACTTACAACAAAAAACTTATTTATTTTATTTTATTTTGTTTCTAATTACTTATTTATTTTACTTTATGATAATTCTTTCTGCTATTAAAGTTTCTATCAAAAAAAGTTCTTTATGAAAATTCTTTTTGCTTTTAATGATTAAAAATAAAAAAGAGGCGCAATGCGCGTTGATTTGCTTCAAGCCTTTCGGAATAGTGTAGACTGCACTGCGCATAGCTCGATGCAGTCTACCTTATTCCTCAAGGCTTGAAGCTAAGCAACATGAGCATTGCGCCTCTTCTTCATCGTCTCTGCACTCAGGGCTTATAAACCGCTCCTAGTGCCTCTCAGCTAGCGAGGTGGGACTAAAAAACTGCTTAGCTAGTAAGAAACTCTAGTACCGGTTCGTGCCACGAACAGGTACTAAAGGTGCTCGTGGGGCCACAGCCTCATTAGTACCGGTTCGTGGCACCAACAGGGACCAAAGGGTGGAATTGGTCCCGGTTCGTGCCACCAATGGCATGTTACAAAACGGACAATCTCTTTCAAAGTATCAGGATTTCATCCGGAAACTCATCTGTTACAAAGGGATTTCATTTTTTAAAACTTATTTGAACTCCTGACTTTGTGTGTGTTCAAAATGCACCATTCAAAGCCACATCATCAATTTTCAATCCTTTCTGACTTCATTTGTTATTTTTCATGCATTTACTAATTGTTTTGAGCTATAAGACCCTAAAATTGAAAAGCATTTCAAATGAACTCTGAAAAGGTTGAAAGTTGGCATGATATCATCATTTCATCCACATAGCATGTGCAAGAAAGTTGAGAGGGTTACGGCATAAACTGGATGCACTTCGTGTACAAAACGGACAATCTCTTTCAAAGTATCAGGATTTCATCCGGAAACTCGTCTGTTACAAAGGGATTTCATTTTTTGAAACTTATTTGAACTCCTGACTTTGTGTGTGTTCAAAATGCACCATTCAAAGCCACATCATCATTTTTCAATCCTTTCTGACTTCATTTGTTATTTTTCATGCATTTACTAATTATTTTGAGCTATAAGACCCTAAAATTGAAAAGCATTTCAAATGAACTCTGAAAAGGTTGAAAATTGGCATGATATCATCATTTCATCCACATAGCATGTGCAAGAAAGTTGAGAGGGTTACGGCATAAACTGGATGCACTTCGTGTACAAAACGGACAATCTCTTTCAAAGTATCAGGATTTCATCCGGAAACTCGTCTGTTACAAAGGGATTTCATTTTTTAAAACTTATTTGAACTCCTGACTTTTTGTGTGTTCAAAATGCACCATTCAAAGCCACATCATCATTTTTCAATCCTTTCTGACTTCATTTGTTATTTTTCATGCATTTACTAATTATTTTGAGCTATAAGACCCTAAAATTGAAAAGCATTTCAAATGAACTCTGAAAAGGTTGAAAGTTGGCATGATATCATCATTTCATCCACATAGCATGTGCAACAAAGTTGAGAGGGTTACGGCATAAACTGGATGCACTTCGTGTACAAAACGGACAATCTCTTCCAGACGCATTTTATTTTTATTTATTTTACTGCTGCTATTTTTATTTATTTTACTACTGCTATTTTTACTTAATTTATTAAGGTTTATTTATTGTAGTTACTCTAGTTTATTTTATTTTATTTTATTAAGGTTTATTTAGTTTTATTTATTTTATTAAGGTTTATTTATTTTATAAATATAAAAAAATGAAAATAGATGCGCTTATAGAGAAAATTCAACCTAAATTCATAATAAATTTCTATGAAATTTACTGTGAATTTAGGTCAAATTCCCTATATAAGGGCATCTATTTTCACTTTAAAAGGCAGAGAGGGACGGGCTTATAAACTGGTGTGAGCCCCCTTCGGTTGGCGAGGTGGGACTAAACACTGGCCGCAACTAGGACCAGCCCTTTAGTCCCGGTTTGTGGTATGAACCGGGACTAAAGGGTGGTGGGCCAGGAGCGTGGCCCATTGGTCCCGGTTTGTACCACCAACCGGACCAAAGGGTCCATACGAACCGGGACCAATGCCCACGAGGCCCCGGACGGCCCCCTGGGCTCACGAACCGGGACCAATGCTCACATTAGTCCCGGTTCGTGACTGAACCGGGGCTAATGTGAAAACTGCCCTGTGACCTTTGCCCCGTTTTCTACTAGTGCCTCGTGCCCATGGTGTGGGCCCCCTGACCTTGATTATTTCGCCAATATTTTTAATATTATCCAAAAATAAGCTCCGTGAAGTTTCAGGTCATTCCGAGAACTTTTGTTTCTGCACATAAATAACACCATGGCAATTCTGCTGAAAACAGCGTCAATCCAGGTTAGTTCTATTCAAATCATGCCAGTTAGAGTCCAAAACAAGGGCAAAAGTGTTTGGAAAAGTAGATACGACGGAGACGTATCAGTCAGGATCGTAATCCTTTATGCGTGTCATGTTAGACAGCAAATTGTAATAATGAAAGTACCGGGTGGCTCAATGCCAGCCACGGTTCAGCCCCTCGTATATATATACATATCACAGGAGATTACAGAGTTTGTTTACAAATACATCGAGACTAATATGGAAACTATCGATTCGGTGGTAGCTGGACGTGCACGCCAACGTGAGTTGTAGCTGTCGTAGGATAGGACTCTAACACGCCCCCGCAGTCTGAACCGGGAATGGTAGTGACTTGAAGACTGGAGCAAAATTCTTGGGTGTTGTTGGCAAACCTTTAGTGAATATGTCTGCAAATTGCAAGGTTGATGGAACATGTAAAACGCGAACAACTCCAAGTGCTACTTTCTCCCGAACAAAATGAATGTCAAGCTCGATGTGTTTGGTCCGACGGTGTTGAACCGGGTTAGCGGATAAGTACACAGCACTGACGTTGTCACAATATATGATAGTAGCACTCGAGATTGGCCTGTGAAGCTCATGTAACAATTGACGAACCCAGCAAGACTCCGCAACAGCCGCAGCAACAGCTCTGTATTCAGCCTCTGCGCTAGAACGAGAGACCGTTGTCTGTCGACGTGAGGACCAAGAGATGAGATTTTCTCCAATATACATGCAAAATCCGTAAGTGGAGCGACGTGTGTCCGGACATCCAGCCCAATCGGCATCTGAGTATGCGGTAAGTGAGTGTGAAGAAGTACTGTGTGTTGGGGATCGTAGCAGAATTTTTAAAATTTCCTACGCATCACCAAGATCCATCTATGGAGTATACTAGCAACGAGGGGAAAGGAGTGCATCTACATACCCTTGTAGATCGCGAGCGGAAGCGTTCTAATGAACGGGGTTGATGGAGTCGTACTCGCCGTGATCCAAATCACCGATGACCGAGTGCCGAACGGATGGCACCTCCGCGTTCAACACACGTACAGAGCAGCGACGTCTCCTCCTTCTTGATCCAGCAAGGGGGAAGGAGAGGTTGATGGAGATCCAGTAGCACGACGGCGTGGTGGTGGAAGTAGCGGGATCCCGGCAGGGCTTCGCCAAGCGCAAGCGGGAGGGAGAGGTGTTGCAGGGGGAGAGGGAGGCGCCAGGGGCTGTGGTGCTGCTACCCTCCCTCCCCCCCACTATATATAGGCCCCCTGGAGGGGGGGGCGCCGGCCCTGGAACCCATCTACAAGGGGGGGCGGCGGCCAGGGGGGAAACTTCCCCCCCAAGTCAAGTGGGGCGCCCCCCCACCCCAGGGTTTCCAACCCTAGGCGCAGGGAAGGCCCATGGGGGGCGCCCCAGCCCACTAAGGGCTGGCTCCCTTCCCACTTCAGCCCATGGGGCCCTACGGGATAGGTGGCCCCATCCGGTGGACCCACGGGACCCTTCCGGTGGTCCCGGTACAATACCGATAACCCCCGAAACTTTCCTGGTGGCCGAAACTGGACTTCCTATATATAATTCTTCACCTCCGGACCATTCCGGAACTCCTCGTGACGTCCGGGATCTCATCCGGGACTCCGAACAACTTTCGGGTTTCCGCATGCTAATATCTCTACAACCCTAGCGTCACCGAACCTTAAGTGTGTAGACCCTGCGGGTTCGGGAGACATGCAGACATGACCGAGACGCCTCTCCGGTCAATAACCAACAGCGGGATCTGGATACCCATGTTGGCTCCCACATGTTCCACGATGATCTCATCGGATGAACCACGATGTCGAGGATTCAATCAATCCCGTATACAATTCCCTTTGTCAATCGGTACGTTACTTGCCCGAGATTCGATCGTCGGTATCCCAATACCTTGTTCAATCTCGTTACCGGCAAGTCACTTTACTCGTACCGTAATGCATGATCCCGTGGCTAACTCCTTAGTCACATTGAGCTCATTATGATGATGCATTACCGAGTGGGCCCAGAGATACCTCTCCGTCATACGGAGTGACAAATCCCAGTCTCGATCCGTGTCAACCCAACAGACACTTTCAGAGATACCCGTAGTGTACCTTTATAGTCACCCAGTTATGTTGTGACGTTGGGTACACCCAAAGCACTCCTACGGCATCCGGGAGTTACACGATCTCATGGTCTAAGGAAAAGATACTTGACATTGGAAAAGCTCTAGCAAACGAACTACACGATCTTTTATGCTATGCTTAGGATTGGGTCTTGTCCATCACATCATTCTCCTAATGATGTGATCCCGTTATCAATGACATCCAATGTCCATAGTCAGGAAACCATGACTATCTGTTGATCAACGAGCTAGTCAACTAGAGGCTTACTAGGGACACGTTGTGGTCTATATATTCACACATGTATTACGATTTCCGGATAACACAATTATAGCATGAACAATAGACAATTATCATGAACAAAGAAATATAATAATAACCATTTATTATTGCCTCTAGGGCATATTTCCAACAGTCTCCCACTTGCACTAGAGTCAATAATCTAGTTACATTGTGATGAATCGAACACCCATAGCGTTCTGGTGTTGATCATGTTTTGCTCTAGGGAGAGGTTTAGTCAACGGATCTGCTACATTCAGGTCCGTATGTACTTTACAAATATCTATGTCTCCATTTTGAACACTTTCACGAATGGAGTTGAAGCGACGCTTGATATGCCTGGTCTTCCTGTGAAACCTGGGCTCCTTGGTAAGGGCAATAGCTCCAGTGTTGTCACAGAAGAGAGTCATCGGACCCGACGCATTAGGAATCACCCCTAGGTCGGTAATGAACTCCTTCATCCACATTGCTTCTTGCGCTGCCTCTGAGGCTGCCATGTACTCTGCTTCACATGTAGATCCCGCCACGACGCTTTGCTTGCAACTGCACCAGCTTACTGCTCCTCCATTCAAAATATACACATATCCGGTTTGTGACTTCGAGTCATCCAGATCTGTGTCGAAGCTAGCGTCGACGTAACCCTTTACGACGAGCTCTTCGTCACCTCCATAAACGAGAAACATATCCTTAGTCCTCTTCAGGTACTTCAGGATATTCTTGACCGCTGTCCAGTGTTCCATGCCGGGATTACTTTGGTACCTTCCTACCAAACTTACGGCAAGGTTTACATCAGGTCTGTGCATACATAATAGACCCTATGGCCGAGGCATAGGGGATGACACTCATCTTTTCTCTATCTTCTGCCGTGGTCGGGCATTGAGCCGTGCTCAATTGCACACCTTGCAATACAGGCAAGAACCCCTTCTTGGACTGATCCATATTGAACTTCTTCAATATCTTGTCAAGGTGCGTACTCTGTGAAAGACCAATGAGGCGTCTTGATCTATCTCTATAGATCTTGATGCCCAATATATAAGCAGCTTCTCCAAGGTCCTTCATTGAAAAACACTTATTCAAATAGGGCTTTATACTTTCCAAGAATTATATATCATTTCCCATCAATAGTATGTCATCCACATATAATAAGAGAAATGCTACAGAGCTCCCACTCACTTTCTTGTAAACACAGGCTTCTCCATAAGTCTGTGTAAACCCAAACGCTTTGATCATCTCATCAAAACGAATGTTCCAACTCCGAGATGCTTGCACCAGTCCATAGATGGAGCGCTGGAGCTTGCATACCTTGTTAGCATTCTTAGGATCGACAAAACCTTCCGGCTGCATCATATACAATTCTTCCTTAAGAAAGCCGTTAAGGAATGCCGTTTTGACGTCCATTTGCCATATCTCATAATCATAGAATGCGGCAATTGCTAACATGATCCGGACGGACTTCAGCTTCGCTACGGGTGAGAAAGTCTCATCGTAGTCAACCCCTTGAACTTGTCGATAACCCTTAGCGACAAGTCGAGCCTTATAGATGGTCACATTACCATCCGCGTCTATCTTCTTCTTAAAGATCCATTTATTTTCTATGGCTCGCCGATCATCGGGCAAGTCAGTCAAAGTCCATACTTCGTTTTCATACATGGATCCTATCTCGGATTTCATGGCTTCTAGCCATTTGTCGGAATCCGGGCCCGCCATCGCTTCTTCATAGTTCGAAGGTTCACCGTTGTCTAACAACATGATTTCCAGGACAGGGTTGCCGTACCACTCTGGTGTGGAACGTGTCCTTGTGGACCTATGAAATTCAGCAGTAACTTGATCCGAAGCTTCATGATCATCATCATTAACTTCCTCCCCAGTCGGTGTAGGCACCACAGGAACATCTTCTCGCGCTGCGCTACTTTCCGGTTCGGAAGGGGTGACTATCACCTCATCTAGTTCCACTTTCCTCCCACTCAATTCTTTCGAGAGAAACTCTTTCTCCAGAAAGGACCCGTTCTTGGCAACAAAGATCTTGCCTTCGGATCTGAGGTAGAAGGTATACCCAATGGTTTCCTTAGGGTATCCTATGAAGACGCATTTTTCCGACTTGGGTTCGAGCTTTTCAGGTTGAAGTTTCTTGACCTAAGCATCGCATCCCCAAACTTTTAGAAACGACAGCTTAGGTTTCTTCCCAAACCATAATTCATACGGTGTCGTCTCAACGGATTTCGACGGAGCCCTATTTAAAGTGAATGCGGCAGTCTCTAAAGCATAGCCCCAAAATGAGAGCGGTAGATCGGTAAGAGACATCATAGATCGCACCATATCCAATAGAGTGCGATTACGACGTTCGGACACACCGTTTCGCTGAGGTGTTCCAGGCGGCGTGAGTTGTGAAACGATTCCACATTTCCTTAAGTGCGTACCAAATTCGTGACTTAAATATTCTCCACCACGGTCTGATCGTAAGAACTTTATTTTCCCGTCACGTTGATTCTCAACCTCACTCTGAAATTCCTTGAACTTTTCAAAGGTTTCAGACTTGTGTTTCATTAGGTAGACATACCCATATCTACTTAAGTCATCAGTGAGAGTGAGAACATAACGATATCCTCCGCGAGCCTCAACACTCATTGGACCGCACACATCGGTATGTATGATTTCCAATAAGTTGGTTGCTCGCTCCATTGTTCCGGAGAACGGAGTCTTGGTCATCTTACCCATGAGGCATGGTTCGCACGTGTCAAATGATTCGTAATCAAGAGACTCCAAAAGTCCATCTGCATGGAGCTTCTTCATGCGCTTGACACCAATGTGACCAAGGCAGCAGTGCCACAAGTATGTGGGACTATCGTTATCAACTTTACATCTTTTGGTATTCACACTATGAATATGTGTAACATCACGTTCGAGATTCATCAAGAATAAACCATTGACCAGCGGGGCATGACCATAAAACATATCTCTCATATAAATAGAACAACCATTATTCTCGGATTTAAATGAGTAGCCATCTCGAATTAAACGAGATCCAGATACAATGTTCATGCTCAAAGCTGGCACTAAATAACAATTATTGAGGTTTAAAACTAATCCCATAGGTAAATGTAGAGGCAGCGTGCCGACGGCGATCACATCGACCTTGGAACCATTCCCGACGCGCATCGTCACCTCGTCCTTTGCCAGTCTCCGCTTATTCCGTAGTTCCTGTTTTGAGTTACAAATATGAGCAACCGCACCGGTATCAAATACCCAGGAGCTACTACGAGTACTGGTAAGGTACACATCAATTACATGTATATCACATATACCTTTGGTGTTGCCGGCCTTCTTGTCCGCTAAGTATTTGGGTTCCGCTTCCAGTGACCACTTCCCTTGCAATAAAAGCACTCAGTCTCAGGCTTGGGTCCATCCTTCGACTTCTTCCCAGTAACTGGCTTACCGGGCGCGGCAACTCCCTTGCCGTCCTTCTTGAAGTTCTTCTTGCCCTTGCCTTTCTTGAACTTAGTGGTTTTATTCACCATCAACACTTGATGTTCCTTTCTGATCTCCACCTCCGCTGATTTCTGTAGGGGAACGCAGCAGAAAACAAAAAATTTCCGACCTACGCACCAGCCCAGGACCACTATGGAGACTGCATACATGGTTTGATCTTTTTCGTTACCGACTCGTAGCGCAGCGGGAAGTAGAGTCGATGACGATCGGCGGTGCAGATCCCCGCAGCTAGGATTTACAACCTCCCAACCGCGAGGATGTATACCCTCATCTGCTCCTCAGACAGCCCTCCAGGAGGCGGTCGAACAGCCCCCCGGACGGTGTCGCGGACAGCCCTTCGGGAGGACCTTCGAAACTCGAACGGTCACTCGGACAGCCCTTCGGGAGGACCTTCGAAACTCGGACGGTCACATGGACAGCCCTTCGGGAGGCACTCACGAACTAGGACCGAAACTACGATATCTCTACAGAGTTGCACACATACGGTGTCATCTATCCGGCAGGGCTTCGCCGTCCAGAACTAGTTCCTGCCGGAACCCAGACAGCCTTACGGCTCTACGAAACTCTTTTCGTGGGAGGGAGAGAAGAAGCCAGATAATGCATGGCATGTGTATGAGAGCAAGGGATGAGTGTGGAGGGCTGCCCCTCCACCTCTATTTATAGGAAATCCCAAGGGGGTAGGGTAGTTTCACAAAAAACCCAAAATGCACATGAATGAAGTCCTTCCACAAGGACCTAGGAGTGAAACCAAGGAACAAGAGGGTCCCCAAGGGGGGATACCCCATGTGGCCGGCCACACCCCCATGAGGGGCCCAAAAAATGGCTCCTATCCATCCATGTCATCCCCAAGATCTTTTGGAGCAAAGCCCCAAAAGGTGGCTTTCCATAAAGTAACCATAAAGCTGATTTTCACTATTCACGACGACATTTTTCAGCGTCTCATCGAACTGAAAATATTTATGTGGGCTAAGAACATTTCCAGTACCCACTAAAATGATTTTCAACACGTTCCGAAACAATTCCGGTTTTAGTGATTTTCATCTGCGAAACGCATCTGAAGTGGCTCCGGCAGCTCCGGAACATTTCCGGTTTTTATCTCAGAAAATTCCAAAAAGCTTCCAGAATGATTCTGGCATCCTCCAAGAATTATCAGGCATGTGCCGAAACCAATTTGACTTAATGGTGTATCCCAAAACAACTTTTCGGTATCATCGAAACTTATCCGATGACCTCTCTCTGCGGTACGATTCCGCTGTCCGAAACTTTTCGGTGTCCGAAACTTTTTCGGTGATTTTCTCTCAGACTCCCTGTCTAGTATTCAGCAGATAGATGACCCTTAAGCGTGTGACCCTATAGGTTCGGTGAAGTATAGACATGACCCGGAACCCCTTCCGATCAATGATCAACATCGGAGCCGTGGACACCCATATTGACCCCTATACCCACACGAATAAATATTCGAGTGAACCTCCAGTTGCCGTGTGCTATTCCTGTTGCTTCGCGATATGTTACAAATACCCGAGGTGAGACATGTTGGCATTCCCGTGGATCAACAACTTGTCCACTATGCTAGTTACCTCGTTACCGGTATTGTTCTCTTTTCTCGTTATCGTGTTCCGGCATCCCCGTGATCAAATCACAAAGTGTCTGGCCAGACGATGATGGATACCGTAACACCGAGAGGGCCCAGAGATATCTCTCCATCGTCGGAGGAGCAAATCCCAATCTTGAGCTATCAAGTTACTTGACACACTTTTCCATGAACCCGTAAGCCGCCGTAATAGCCACCCATTTACGGATGACGTTTAACAAACCCCAAAGTTCATGAAGCAAGCATGAAGAAACTCGATACTCTCATGGTCTAAGGAATCATGCAAACGTTAACCATCTCTGTGTTATGTACCAATAAACTTGTGACGAATGAATCTCATAGCATAACATCATGCCGGGTCGATTCAACACAAATGTTCTCTTAACATTATGCCCTCAAGGTTGCTGACATAGACATGCCCATGATCAGGAAAACATAACCATCATGCAACACTTGAGCTAGTCTTAGAGGCCAGACTAGGAATACATTTTACCGTTTATTATTCCACACGTGCATATGAGTCTTCCTCCGAGCCTCGTGGTTATTGCAGACTCGAGAACCATAGCAGTTCTAGCATGGAACATAAACATAATTATGAACTCGGAGATAAATAATATCATTTATTATTGCCTCTAGGGCATATCTCCTACAATTTCAGCATCGAATATACCTCAGGAATGGTCTTTTCCATCCCCTGCATATTGAAGTTCATCACAAAGCTCTTGTAGCTCGGTGGAAGCGACTGAAGGATTCTATCAATGACCGCGTCATCCGGGAGATTAACTCCCAGCTGAGACAAGCGGTTGTGTAACCCAGACATTCTGAGTATGTGCTCACTAACAGAACTATTTTCCTCCATTTTACAACTGAAGAACTTGTCAGAGACTTCATATCTCTCGACCCGGGCATGAGCTTGGAAAACCATTTTCAGCTCTTCGAACATCTCATATGCTCCATGTTTCTCAAAACGCTTTTGGAGACCCGGTTCTAAGCTGTAAAGCATGCCGCACTGAACGAGGGAGTAATCATCAGCACGTGATTGCCAAGCGTTCATAACGTCTTGGTTCTCTGGGATTGGTACTTCACCTAGCGGTGCTTCTAGGACATAATCTTTCTTGGCAGCTATGAGGATGATCCTTAGGTTCCGGACCCAGTCCGTATAGTTGCTGCCATCATCTTTCAGCTTGGTTTTCTCTAGGAACGCGTTGAAGTTGAGGACAACGTGGGCCATTTGATCTACAAGACATATTGTAAAGATTTTAGACTAAGTTCATGATAATTAAGTTCATCTAATCAAATTATTCAATGAACTCCCACTCAGATAGACATCCCTCTAGTCATCTAAGTGAAACATGATCCGAGTTAACTAGGCCGTGTTCGATCATCACGTGAGACGGACTAGTCAAGATCGGTGAACATCTCCATGTTGATCGTATCTTCTATACGACTCATGCTCGACCTTTCGGTCTTCCGTGTTCTGAGGCCATGTCTGTACATGCTAGGCTCGTCAAGTCAACCTAAGTGTATTGCGTGTGTCCCGAGGCCATGTCTGTACATGCTAGGCTCGTCAACACCCGTTGTATGCGAACGTTAGAATCTATCACACCCGATCATCACGTGGTGCTTCGAAACAACGAACCTTCGCAACGGTGCACAGTTAGGGGGAACACTTTCTTGAAATTATTATAAGGGATCATCTTACTTACTATCGTCGTTCTAAGCAAATAAGATGCAAAACATGATAAACATCACATGCAATCAAATAGTGACATGATATGGCCAATATCATTTTGCTCCTTTGATCTCCATCTTCGGGGCACCATGATCATCTTCGTCACCGGCATGACACCATGATCTCCATCATTGTGTCTTCATGAAGTTGTCATGCCAACGATTACTTCTACTTCTATGGCTAACGCGCTTAGCAATAAAGTAAAGTAATTTACATGGCGTTATTCAATGACACGCAGGTCATACAAAAAATAAAGACAACTCCTATGGCTCCTGCCGGTTGTCATACTCATCGACATGCAAGTCGTGATTCCTATTACAAGATTATGATCAATCTCATACATCACATATATCATTCATCACATCTTCTGGCCATATCACATCACCAGGCATATGCTGCAAAAACAAGTTAGACGTCCTCTAATTGTTGTTGCAAGTTTTTACGTGGCTTGTATAGGTTTCTAGCAAGAACGTTTCTTACCTACGTAAAACCACAACGTGATATGCCAATTTCTATTTACCATTCATAAGGACCCTTTTCATCGAATCCGTTCCGACTAAAGTGGGAGAGACAGACACCCGCTAGCCACCTTATGCAACTAGTGCATGTCAGTCGGTGGAACCTGTCTCACGTAAGCGTACGTGTAAGGTCGGTCCGGGCCGCTTCATCCCACAATACCGCCGAAACAAGATAAGACTAGTAGCGGCAAGAAGAATTGGCAACATCTACACCCACAACTGCTTTGTGTTCTACTCGTGCATAGTAACTACGCATGGGCCTGGCTCATGATGCCACTGTTGGGGATCGTAGCAGAATTTTTAAAATTTCCTACGCATCACCAAGATCCATCTATGGAGTATACTAGCAACGAGGGGAAGGGAGTGCATCTACATACCTTTGTAGATCGCAAGCGGAAGCGTTCTAATGAACGGGGTTGATGGAGTCGTACTCGCCGTGATCCAAATCACCGATGACCGAGTGCCGAACGGACGGCACCTCCGCGTTCAACACACGTACGGAGCAGAGACGTCTCCTCCTTCTTGATCCAGCAAGGGGGAAGGAGAGGTTGATGGAGATCCAGCAGCATGACGGCGTGGTGGTGGAAGTAGCGGGATCCCGGCAGGGCTCGCCAAGCGCAAGCGGGAGGGAGAGGTGTTGCAGGGGGAGAGGGAGGCGCCAGGGGCTGTGGTGTTGCTGCCCTCCCTCCCCCCCACTATATATAGGACCCCTGGAGGGGGGCACCGGCCCTGGAACCCATCTACAAGGGGGGGGCGGCGGAAAGGGGGGAAACTTCCCCCCAAGTCAAGTGGGGCGCCCCCCACCCCAGGGTTTCCAACCCTAGGCGCAGGGGAGGCCCATGGGGGGCGCCCCAGCCCACTAAGGGCTGGTTCCCTTCCCACTTCAGCCCATGGGGCCCTCCGGGATAGGTGGCCCCACCCGGTGGACCCCCGGGACCCTTCCGGTGGTCCCGGTACAATACCGATAACCCCCGAAACTTTCCCGGTGGCCGAAACTGGACTTCCTATATATAATTCTTCACCTACGGACCATTCCGGAACTCCTCGTGACGTCCGGGACTCCGAACAACTTTCGGGTTTCCGCATACTAATATCTCTACAACCCTAGCGTCACCGAACCTTAAGTGTGTAGACCCTACGGGTTCGGGAGACATGCAGACATGACCGAGACGCCTCTCCGGTCAATAACCAACAGCGGGATCTGGATACCCATGTTGGCTCCCACATGTTCCACGATGATCTCATCGGATGAACCACGATGTCGAGGATTCAATCAATCCCGTATACAATTCCCTTTGTCAATCGGTACGTTACTTGCCCGAGATTCGATCGTCGGTATCCCAATACCTTGTTCAATCTCGTTACCGGCAAGTCACTTTACTCGTACCGTAATGCATGATCCGTGGCTAACTCCTTAGTCACATTGAGCTCATTATGATGATGCATTACCGAGTGGGCCCAGAGATACCTCTCCATCATACGGAGTGACAAATCCCAGTCTCGATCCGTGTCAACCCAACAGACACTTTCAGAGATACCCGTAGTGTACCTTTATAGTCACCCAGTTACGTTGTGACGTTGGGTACACCCAAAGCACTCCTACGGCATCCGGGAGTTACACGATCTCATGGTCTAAGGAAAAGATACTTGACATTGGAAAAGCTCTAGCAAACGAACTACACGATCTTTTATGCTATGCTTAGGATTGGGTCTTGTCCATCACATCATTCTCCTAATGATGTGATCCCGTTATCAATGACATCCAATGTCCATAGTCAGGAAACCATGACTATCTGTTGATCAACAAGCTAGTCAACTAGAGGCTTACTAGGGACATGTTGTGGTCTATATATTCACACATGTATTACGATTTCCGGATAACACAATTATAGCATGAACAATAGACAATTATCATGAACAAAGAAATAAAATAATAACCATTTATTATTGCCTCTAGGGCATATTTCCAACACTGTGTAACGTGAGACCATGGTCAAGAGTGCCATTTAGATAGCGAAGGATACGTTTGATGAGAGAGAAGTGAGGTTCACGAGGGTCATGCATATGGAGACAAACTTGTTGGACGGCATAAGCAATATCAGGTCGAGTTAGAGTGGCATATTGAAGTGCACCGGCTAGGATTTCTAGCGCCGTTGCCGGGGAGCTACGCAAAAGTCAACATACCAAGTACCCATCACAAACCCTTATCTCCCGCATTTACATTATTTGCCATTTGCCTCTCGTTTTCCTCTCCCCCACTTCACCCTTGCCGTTTTATTCACCCTCTCTTTTTCGTTTGCCTCTCTTCGCTCGCCTTCCTTCGCTATGTCGAAACCAAAAAGAGTTGGGGGTTCTCTCCCGAGCTTTAGTGCTTTGGACAATCCTTCTATTCTATCTAAACTCATAAATAATACGGCAAGGGTGAAGTGAGAAACGTGGCATAGACATCAGATTTTTTTACGAAGAGGAAACGTCCAAAAATAATGAGTGTAATCATCCACTACGACAAGATAATATAAAAAACCAGATGTGCTGGGTACAGGAGAAGTCCAAAGATCACAATGTAGCAATTCAAAAGGTTTGACACTATAAGATTTGGATGGATAGAAAGGTAATCTAACGTGTAGTCCAAGTTGACAGGCATGACAAAGAGACAGGATAACTTTAGGAGACAAAATATCCTGGTGGTGACAAAATATTCATGGTGTGACTGCTGGGATGACCCAAACGACGATGCCAGAGGTCGGGGGAGACGGTGATGATGTGGGCTTCGGCTGGTGGAGGTGGACAGACGGAGTAGAGGGGTCCTGAGCTATTGCATCGAAGAATCTCGGTCCGAGTAGGAAGTGCCTTCACAAAAAAAACCATGGATCAAATTCGATGGAAACATAATTGTTAGTTGTAAGTTTACGAACAGATAGAAGATTTTTGATGATGTGCGGAACAACAAGGACATGATTTAAGTAGAGAGGGTTAGACAGGGTGGGTAGAGTGTGAGAACCGATGTGAGATATAGGGAGAGATGCACTGTTACCAACAGTGACTATGTGAGCATTAGAAGGGATGAAAGTAGAGAGTATACCAGGGTCAGATGCCATATGGGAGGATGCACCGGAGTCCATGTACCACTCCTGGTTGCCAGGGAGCTGCATATTGTTGAGCGCGGTGATGAGAGCTGGGTCGACATGCTGATGGAAGCTGTTGTAATTTGTTGCAGGGTTGCTCACACTACAAAAAAAAGACACATCCGTGACATTTTGGGCCGAACGGAATTTTTTTCTGTCATACTTATGACACTTCTATGACGATAATTGTGACAAAACCCGGTATCATCATAGATGTGGTGGGGTCCTACTTCTATGACAAAAAATCATGACAGAAAATGGGCTTTTCGTCCTAGGCGGGCCGGAGACGCAGCTGCATGACATTCTTTCGGCCGTCCATGATGGAAAAAACCGTGGTAGAAGCAAGGGCAAGGAAAATATCGGGGTGTTCCCGGTTACGGTGGGTGGTCGGGGCCGAGCGATGCGTGTTTCTCTCATACACGCACGCGCGTGGGTGCGAGGCGTTGGGCTCTAACTGAACCCGAGTGATTGCACTGCAGGCTACGCATTACTGAACCCGAGCGATCGATCGATGGCTGTTAACTGAACCCGATCGAGCGATTCCTTCGCTACTGCTGCTAACTGAAGCCGATCGATGCTGCCTCTGGATGAACAGCATGAAAACGTAACAGTCAGGTCAAATGAACTTCTGGTGGTGCATTTATCTGCTAGACTGTTAAGTTTTATGCCAACCTTCCTTTTGTTATATAGTTGTAATTTGTTTTGGTGCGATACAAAATTTATTCTTAACGTGCAGCCACCGGCTGAAGAAAACAACAAGCCATTTTTGTATAGTGTAGGGTGTTCCCTATTTTTGCGGTGGCGACCTTTGATGCCGAGTGGATGTAATCTGTGCAATCGCCTTAATAGCCTAGCGTTAGTTTCGGCCTTATTTATTTCCTAGTCTTCTTTTTCCTTGGTTTGCTAGTGGCCGCAACTACCGTGGGCCATATACGGGCCGTAGGATCCATGGGTCTCCTACGGGCCGTCGATAAATGGGCCTGTAATCGGTGGGCCTCGGGCCGTCGGATAAATGGGTCTACATGGGCCGTAATCGGGCGTAATTGGTATCGGCCCAGCACGGTAAAAGGCCGTTAACAGGCTGTAGGACAGCAAAGGCTTAATTCTGTCACAGGCATAACGGGTCGTTAATGGGCTAGAATATAGGACGGGCTGGAAACGGCGCAACGGGTTAACAGGCTAGAAACGGGTCGACTCTTGCCATGGGCCGAATTTGGCCCATTAGGGTAACAGGCCAGTAACGGGCCGACTCTTGCCATGGGCCGAATTTGGCCCATTAGGGGAACAGGCCAGTAATGGGCCGACTCTTGCCATGGGCCGAATTTGGCCCATTAGGGGAACAGGCCAGTAACGGGCCGGAAGTAATCGAGGGCCGAAAAAGAGCCCAAGAACGTATGGGCCATCAATAGGCCGAAAGCTAACACGGGCTGGAAACGGCCCATGTAAATCACGGGGCGTTAACGGGTTTAAAGAAAATTACTATTCATTATGGGCTAGAGTCACCGTGGGCCTGTAAAGGGCCGAAAGATACGAAGGCCTCATATGGGCCGAAAGACGTCGTGGGCCATACATGGGCCGAAAGTGAAATGGGCTGGTGTTATATTCGACGGCCCACATGACGTTGTTGGGCCGATTTCCTTTAGGGCCTAACGGGCCGTAAGTTAACGGGCCGTAAAATGGCTATTTGCGAAGAGACCGTTAACAAGCTTTTCATGGGCCAGCCCGTTAACTTTTGACCAAGTCAAACGGGCCGGCTTTGTAAGCTAAATGGGCCAATGGTGGGCCGTGGCACGTGTCGACATATCATAGGCGCCTATCTGACCCATTGATGAGCTGACACGTGTTTCGTCCGACCAATAAGAATTTTATACGTGGAAATTTCCCATTGGTCGGGGCTGTTAACGGGTTATCGGATCCAAAACCCGACCCGATAGCTTAACGGCGTTCCGTTACGGTGGATGCCACGTGTCAGTCACCCTTGACGAAAGCACTTCTGTGACGCGCGATTTATCGTCATGGAAGTGGACACTTCCATGATGATAATTTTGGTAATGTCATGGAACACTTCTACGACAGCACAAGTATGACTATCTTGATTCTGTCATAAAATCGTCATGGATGTACATGCATGACAAAAAACACGACCTACTGTGACAAACACATATCATCACGGAAGTGTATTTTTTTGTAGTGTCATGTTGTAGCCAGAAGGAGCCGCATGACCGTATGTTGTATAGGCTTGTGGAGAAGGTGATGTAGGGCGAGGACCGAGCACCCCATGAGTAGGAGCAAGAGCACGCCAGGAGCGAGGCGGCCAAGAAGGCGGCGGCGCTTGTGGTTGATGATGCGGTGACGACGTTTGTTGTTGGAGATGAAGACGCGTCGGCTGCCCGGTCCATGGGTTGTACATCCAGGGAGAGTCACGCCGACCACGCCCACCACGGCCGCGTCCGCGACTACTATTGCTGCCCCCGCGACCACCAAAAGGTAGAGGTCCAGGGCTGTGGCGATCATGAGAGAAGTTGCGGCCATCGTTAAGTGGTGGAGCACGCTCGCCGCCTGCACCGGGAAGCACACTGTTGCCGCTGGCCCATAGAGCGGTGGAAGAGGAATTCTTGGCATCCGTCTTCTTCTGGGCTTCCTCGAGAACGAGCGTGGAGCGAGTCTGGAGAAAGGATGGAGAAGGCACTTGGAACGGCAAGAACGAACGTAGATGGCAGTACTGTTCATTCAGCCCGCGAAGCAAGGTGAGCACGAGAGTCTCGTCGGTGACCGACTGACCGACATCGGTGAGGGCGTCAGAGAGGGCCTTGAGCTTGGCACAATATTCGGAGATCGTCATGTCCCCTTGAGCAGTGTTGCGGAATTCGGCGTCGAGAGCCAGAGCACGACTCTTCTTGTTGTCTCGGAACAGATTGGCGATGGCATCCCAAACTTGCTTGGCGGTGGAGCCTGGTGCCATGATGATGCCGAAAAGCTCAAGAGAAATCGAGCCATATATCCATGAGAGGACGGTGAAGTCATCGCGGCCCCAATCCGAGGCGGGGGAGGTATCCGATGGGGTAGTCTCGGAGAGAACATGAGCCGAGAGGCCGTAGCGGCCGAGAGCGACGAGGAACAGCTCACGCCACTTGGCATAGTTGGAGTCCTGAAGATCAAGCGTGATGGGACGAACGTCTTGATGGAGGCGGCGTACGTGGAGGCTGCAGGAGGGACGACGGCCTTCCCCCGTTCTTCGGCTTGGCGCTGAAGTTCTTCCTCGCGTGTCCGAAGGATGGACTCGCGATTTTTGAGTTCCTCCTCAAGCTTCTTGAGTTCGTCAGCAGAGGCCATGGTGGTGGGGAGGACTGAGGAGCGAAGTCGCAGCTACAGCGGTTAGGAACAGAGGAAGACTGCAGCGACTAGGGCAGAAGCGGCTGCTGGGGCGAGGAATAGAGGCAGACGGCGGCAACGACTAGGGTAGAAGGCGGCGGCTGCTATTGTTTAGAGGGAGAGGATCGACTGCCTGATACCATGTAATAATGAAAGTACCGAGCGGCTCAATGCCAGCCACGGTTCAGCCCCTCGTATATATACATATCACAGGAGATTACAGAGTTTGTTTACAAATACATCGAGACTAATATGGAAACTATCGATTCGGTGGTAGCTGGACGTGCACGCCAATGTGAGCTCTAGCCGTCGTAGGATAGGACTCTAACACAAATGAATACTGACATCCTCAGAAGCAGAGCCTCCAAATTGGTCCTATCGAACCATATAGACTAGTTTTGGTTTTATCTCATACTCAGTGGCAGCAGCATCAGGTTGTGAAATTGGTTCACGCATGAAACTATTGCTAGGAGTAGCAAAGCTGCCAAGATTACGAGCCATGGTAATATTTTTAGGGTATTTTACTGACAACACTTGCAACAAAACAGTAAACTAATTACTAAAATACAAACTCTAACACAAAGACTAAGCACACAAATCCTCCACAACAACGGCGCTAGAAAAAGGTTTGATTAGTCCGTTTAGTGATCCAAGAAAGGAGCAAAAAGAATTCTCGCCCTTTTCCCAGAGGTTACCCCGAGGTATCGAACCCATGAGAGGGCGGTGCCCTTTAAGTCAGGGGTTTCTAACAAGCTTTTGCAAGAGAATTAAATTCCAGCTTTTGACCGGATTGGAATCAATTTGACACTAGAAACACTTATAATAAAAGTAGGCATGTGTATGAGGACTTATGCTTACAACCATATGTTTGCGTCGGGACCATTATGATCTTAATTTGTGTCCTGGAAGTCATCCATAGAGCTGTGCTTGCTATGTATCGAAGTGGGGTATGTGTCCAAATTACATCTTGACCGACACGCGTCATGCATCAAGAGTTAGTTGTCCAACCGAAGGCCCTACCCGTCGCGCAGGGTTGCTTAGGTAATTAAGATAAAAATCAGACAAAAGCATTGGGAGTTTAATGACTACACCTCCTGTCGTGGAATTGCCACGGCAGATGTCCTAGCGTGAGGACTTAGTCATGAGGCCAACGCATCTATGTAGTAGCTTGAGAGGGGTTGGGCAGAATCGAGAGACGCAACACAAGACAAGGATTTAGACAGCTTCGGGCCCCGGGAAAAATCATCCGGTAATAGCCCTACATGCTGTTTGTGGCTAGGTCTCATTATGATCATGAGAGAGTCGCCGGTAAGCCGGCTCTTTGTGTCTAGCCCTAGAGATTGTTTCTTGTTTCTTGTCCCTCTTTGGGGTGCCCTGCCCCTCCTTATATAAGTTAGAGGGGCGGGTTTAATGCGGAGTCCTAGTAGGACTAGGACTAGTCTATCTTTTCTTACAAGTTGAATACAAGTCCGGGTCTTGCTTCCTCGTAAAGGAAATATTCGTCATCCCTTCCTCCTTAAGCCGGCCCATCATAAACGTGAACCGGCCTTCTGGGCCTTGGGCCTTGTCTTCTATCTGACCTGCCATCGGGGCCATCCATGAATCGTCAGGCTCGTGAGTCGTCAGTCCTCCGGCGGGTCATCGGTGAAGCGCCAAGCCCGGTTGGGTCATACTTCCGGCCGGGTCATACCGCGGGGTATATCCTCGATATGAGCCCCCAGTTTAATTTTGGATTTATCCATGTTAAACTGATCCTATAAAACAAACACAAGAATAAATTTGACAGGTTGTGCTCCGGGTTAAATATTCTTGTAAGCAGCACCTGATCATCCTTAAGTCCTTGACATTTTCTCCTGGAAAATTTGGGTCAAGGCCAGCTTCATAATCCATTTGCTGACATTGGCTCTTGTAAAGAAATATTATAAGAAATAATTTATTTGAGTCGGTTTCCAAAACTCCGGCTTAATAAACATCTTAGACTCAAGATTCATCTGGTGATCCGCCAGTTTAAAGATGTAGAGGCTGGCTAGTTATAATTGCCAAAATTACCGGCTTGTAAATATTGATAACACCGGGTCATAACTGTTGCCGACGCTGGGTCATTATTATTGGTGACACCGGGTCATAACTGTTGCCGACGCTGGGTCATTATTATTGGTGACACCGGGTCATGATTGTTACAAACACCGGGTCAATCTGGTCCGCTCCAAACTGAGAATTTGAAGATTTTTTTCTCCCTTATATGCATATCACCTGTAGCCCCCAAGTCTTAAGAGGAGAACATAGTGATAATTTAAGACTTGCTTCAATATAAGTGTTGCAACCTAGAAGAAAACCGGGTTATTCATCTCAATCATTAGTCATAAACTGAATATTCCACATATGTAGCCCCCAAGTGTCGGGTTGTCATGCTTGCAGCAACCTGGGACTTGTAATTGCCTTATGCTCATAAAAACTTCAACCAGTGTAGCCCCCAAGGGCCGGGTCATTATATAATAATGAGCGGGGACTTTGTAAATATGATCATGTAAACTTGACTAGCAACATGTAACCCCCAAGGGCCGGGTCAGTAAGATATTACCGAGCTGGGACTTTGTATATGATTAATTGATAATAACAACATATGATGTAATCTCCACCATGGGGCTTGAACCCACGTCCACAAGGTTAAGAGCTTTGTACTCTACCAACTGAGTAGTGGATCTTTCAATATAATGGATTAAGGCTTGTGTACCTTGAATTTTCGACAGGAGCAATTGGTAGCCCCCAAGGGCCGGCTCATTACAATGTGATAAGTCGGGTCTTCAATAAGTTGAGCAAAAAATGTCTTTACATTAGCCTCCAAGTGCCATGGTGCATGCTGGCAGTGACATGGGACTTGCATATTTGATGTGATCTTAATTTAAATAATGTAGCCCCCAAGTGCCGGGTCGTAAGCCTGCAGCGACTCGGGACTATTCTTTCCATTGTAGAATAAATCATATCCATTGATGAAATAATAGCCATTGTGCCAAAGCGACTTTAAATACCTCATCTGTTGATAAGTCAATCCGGAGTTTAAATACCCGGCGCCTCTTGGCTGATGGCGATTTAATACGCCTCCATTGTAGGCCGGAATTTGTACAACCCGACGGCTTATAGCCTTTGAGAAAATCAAGAATTGATAACCCTTTTGAGACACCAATTTCAATCTTTGATGATGGGCTTGAATTTAATCATTTATGTAAGTCATAGCTCTGTAAATCCTGCATAGTTTAAACAACATATACCCTGGCGACTTAACGTCAAAAACCAGGGCGGGTAACCACCCAAATGTAGTCTTATCCTGCACATAGTTAGATCACAAGATCCCTTGGCGGTTTACCACACGGCGGGTCATAATATCTCACATATAACCATTTATGTGTAACAAGGAGTCACAGATAAGCCTGTTATGAATCATAACTTTGAAACATAACTATAATAATAATATTATACCTGTGATATTGAATTTTCACTGCCGGTTTATGTGACCTGTGCAGTAAGGGTGATAACCCCATCTTTAGAAATCAAGACTTCCAAATGTTTATGATTGTCATATGATGGCGACTTATCATCCAAAGTCAAACCGGGTTAAATAGCAACCACTCATATACACTTTAGATATGATCAAAAGAGCTTCAAATAAAATCCAAAAATTGTTTGCAAAAAGAAACTTCAAATTTTTTTGAGGCTTCTGATTCGAATACGATCAGAAAATCGTCCCAAAGGGGTTAAGCTAAGATTTGAATACGATCATATAGCCCCCAGTGGCTTTGGCGTTGCCGATCAAGAGGGTACCGACAGCTATGTTCTCTTTGGTTCGAATACAACCTATGTTTGAACAGGAAGCCCCCAAATGACCTTGAGAGTTGTTTAATGACGCTGATTCGAATACGATCCACGTCGGTTCCCAAAAGGGGTTGAGCTATGATTCGAATACGATCAAGAAGCCCCCTAGTGAGCTCGGCAGTGTGCCGATCAAGATGGTACCGACAACTATGTTCTCTTTGGTTCGAATACGACCTATGTTTGAACAGGAAGCCCCCTAGTGATCATGAGAATATTTAACGACTCTGATTCGAATACGATCAGGGTCACACCAAAAAGGGTTAAGCTAAATTCGAATACGATCAGCTCCCAATGGTCATTAAAGCAGGGTACCTATGTTTGGGTTGTGCTTTGTAACAGACTCTTTTTGGTCCCTTTAATTTTCCTGAGAACTCGAATTTCTTGAACCGGATTTTGAACCGGATTTGAGAGCTTCAAAATTTTGTGGGAGATGTCAAGTCTCTTGAGCCGGATCTAAACCAGAATCCTTCTTTTTAAGCCGGAAATTTTCTGACGGCCTTTAAACTTTTCACCAATATGGCGGTAGCCTCCGGGACCGGGTTATTTTTCCCTCCAATGACCCGGAGTTCTTGAATGCATTGAAACTGACCAATGCTGCCGAGTCATATCATTGTAGCCCCCGAGTCTCAAGACGACTCGAGGAGATGGCTTTGAGATTCTCCATATTGACCATAGCATAAAGTGTATATCATTGGTGTTGATAGCGCGATGTGAATCCACAGAAGGTTGAGGTGACTGCGGCGGGTTATAAATGATCCTGTATGAGCCGTGTCAGCAACTCGGCCGATGGCCCCTTCCAACTGGCTGTTTGAAGTTAACCAAACTGTAGTGGCGGCGACTTTTGCGCCTGCCCATTTGAACCATCCAGCGCCGACGGCGGCTGATAATACATGATAATTTGCCTCCAATTTTGTTGGAAGAAAAAACCGGGCTTCCCAAGCAGTGACTTTCTCATATTTAATAATCAGCTTACGCAGACAGGTGTGGCCTGGTATGTTGATATAGACCAGGCCACAAGAGACGGAACGACAAAGATGATCGCAGCATCAGGGGCAGCTTAGATGAATCGGATGCGGCATTGTAAACCATTGCGGACGGGGAAAATCGGCACCGGTGTTGTAAACCGGCACAGACGGGCGAGTTAATCACAGGCGTGGCCCCGGCAAGCTGATGTAAACCGGCACAGACGGGCGGCTTGCTCACGTTCATTCACCTGTAATGTGACACGGACGAACACCGGGTAGGACGTTGCCAGCGCGTGCTCCGTAACCACGTTTATAATGAATAATTGTCCTGCATATCAAAATATACGGTCCAAAGTAATTGTTCTTTTGACAAAAAACAAGATGTCAAAAATAGACTTAGATAGATGTCACCTGATATGTTAGGCCAGAAAATATCCGCCATGGTGTTGATGGTCACCACGGTGAAGCTAAAATCAACCACGGATGAGTCATCCGAAGGAGCAAACGGATGAGTCGGCCGTAGCGTTGTAAGCCGGTGCGGACGAGCAAATTGTTCTCCGTATTGTAAACCGGCGTGGACGCGTGAACCGACCGCGAGGGCGGACGGGCGATTCGCCCGTGGTGTTGTAAGGCGGTGCGGACGAGCAAATCGGCCGGCGCGTTTGTTGTAAACCGGACCGCGATACGCGTGTCCGTGAAGCTGCGCGGCACAGCCGAACGTGCCTCCGCGGTATAATACCACCCTTTTTTTAATAGCCGTCCTGCATAAATATATTACAGGCCAGAGTAACTGTTGTCGGATGAATTAACATGTACTGATAAAATACATTGGAGGGATAACACTTGATTCGCCCGGACAACAGATGCGTCGACCGTGGTATTGTAAGCCGGTGTGACGGGGAGAGTCGGCATCGGTGTTGTAAACCGGTGCGGACGGACGAGTCGGTCGTGGATGCGGACAGTTGAGTCGGCGCGGGTACGGTCGAATGAACCGACTGCAGGCACGGTCCCGATGAGTTGATGTAGACCGGACCATAGGAACGGCGACTTCGAGCGCTTACATTGATCACGGCAGTATGGACAAATACCAGTGCAAAATGATGACACCGTACGCTCCATATCTGTGATATAAAGCCGTTTTTATAATAGATGATTATCCTGATTTTGAGCGGTCTCGGTGTACGTTTTTTTCTGTGTACTGTCATTTGATTTTTGATGTAACGGCTTGTCCCTTGTGACCACGTGAGAGCTTTCTTGGAGATTTCGCTGATAGTATACTCTCAACCGGGATCTGGAGGTTTGTGCAAACAAAACACTTTAACTTGAATAGACGGCTTGCGGTTTTGCTGGATGTGAGTGCACTTCTGCCTTCGTCTGTACTACTGTGCGTAGCACTTTGTTTCTTGGATTTAACTGAACTCCACATCAGGGAAAAAGATAGCAGCAGCAGTATCTTGTTGCCTCGGGACACGAAGTCTAGGAGCCGCGGACGTGCTGCCATGGGAAACTTGGAACAACAGCTGTACCCTCATAATATATATGCGGCTCAGCGAGTTATGATCTGATGGTCTGCGAGGCACGCAGCCCGCCGTATTCCTGTCGGTCTCCGTGATTTGATCGATTGTCTTCGGATCGCCTGATGGGAGCGGTGGTTTGACTTTTCGTTGACTGCCCTTCACATATGGAAGCAATCATCATCGTCGAGACTTCTTTTTCCATCAGCTTACAATTTGACGGATCGCCAAAAGCTACCACAACCAAAATTTTTGTCTTGGACTCGGCGGATCTTCATGGCGCTCGTAGCGGCCGCTTAGCCCGCAACCCTAAAATCTTCCGAATCTTAATTTCGTATGCGTTGTTCCGACTGCTGGTTGACAACGTATATCCTTCTGAAACTGACTTTCTTCATCCGGAAAATCATGAACTTCTCGATCCTTGAGAAAAGATCCCTTCAAGAACTCATCATCACCGTACGCGAGCCCCACGGTGGGCGCCAACTGTTGTGGAATTGCCACGGCAGATGTCCTAATGTGAGGACTTAGTCGTGAGGCCAACGCATCTATGTAGTAGCTTGAGAGGGGTTGGGCGGAATCGAGAGACGCAACACAAGACAAGGATTTAGACAGCTTCGGGCCCCGGGAAAAATCATCCGGTAATAGCCCTACATGCTGTTTGTGGCTAGGTCTCATTATGATCATGAGAGAGTCGCCGGTAAGCCGGCTCTTTGTGTCTAGCCCTAGAGATTGTTTCTTGTTTCTTGTCCCTCTTTGGGGCGCCCTACCCCTCCTTATATAAGTTAGAGGGGCGGGTTTAATGCGGAGTCCTAGTAGGACTAGGACTAGTCTATCTTTTCTTACAAGTTGAATACAAGTCCGGGTCTTGCTTCCTTGTAAAGGAAATATTCGTCATCCCTTCCTCCTTAAGCCGGCCCATCATAAACGTGAACCGGCCTTCTGGGCCTTGGGCCTTGTCTTCTATCTGACCCGCCATCGGGGCCATCCATGAATCGTCAGGCTCGTGAGTCGTCAGTCCTCCGGCGGGTCATCAGTGAAGCGCCAAGCCCGGCCGGGTCATACTTCCGGCCGGGTCATACTTCCGGCCGGGTCATACCGCGGGGTGTATCCCCAGAGATAGAATCCGTTTTACCGTACTAAACTTTTTTGTCACTTGTGTTCAGAATAACACATCACGGTCTCCCTACCCTTAGTCTCTCCGTGGCTCGTTCTCCATGATCCTGAGTACCTACAGGGGCGAAGAACATGAACAAGCCAAGAGACAACTACGAAGAAATTTTATGTTACACATATGAGACGTTGAGTCAAAGTACTTCCACAGACCCCTCCAACAAATACATTGGATTACAGGGATGTGCCTTAACCCATGACCTTACCGAACTACTCACACATGGAAATCGGATCACGCGAAGAAATCATTGAAGAATACATCATGAAGATTGATTCATTGATAATATGTCTTACAATAGAAGCCAAATGTGATACACAATTACAAGGTATGGCTAGATGATGCTTGTAATCTGCGTTGGTATTTCTCCGAAGATGAGAGGATAATGCAGCACAACTGAGGTAAGTATTTCCCTCAGTTATGAATCCAAGGTTATCAATCCAGTAGAAGAACCAAGCAACACTATGTAAACAACACCTGCGCAAAAACAGCAAAAACTTGAAACCCAACGTGTAAGAGGGGTTGTCAATCCCTCAACGGTATTGAGATAGATTAAATTGTATAGGTTTTGATAAATATATCTAACAAAAATACAAAATAAAATAAATAAAGAAAAATTGCAGCAAGATGTTTTGGATTTAATATATGATAGGAAATAGATACGGGGCCATAGTTTTCACTAGAGAAAATAGCATACGGTGGGTAAACAAATTACTATTGGGCAATTGATAGAAAAGCGAATAATCATGACTATCCAACGCAATGATTATGTATATAGGCATCACGTCCAAATTAGTAGACCGACTCCTGCCTGCATCTACTATTATTAGTCCATACATCGACCGCTATCCAGCATGCATCTAGTGTATTAAGATGATGGAAAACGGAGTAATGCAACAAGTTGATGACGTGATAAACTTAATAGCAACGATATGTGGAGTTGGGTCAGTATGGGCCAGGTCTGATGTGGTGGACGGGCCGGCTTATATTTGGGAAACGGAGACCTGGATTCATTCATTCATTCTATCTATCTCCGGCTCCCCTTTCCCCTCCTTCCTTCCTTCCTTCCTAATCCTAATCCTAGCTAGCTAGCTAGGGTTCCCCGCCGCCGCCGCCGCCGCCGCCGGCGGCCAACGAGATCCAGCCAGCGAGATCCGACCGAGCGACGCCTGCAGGCAGAGGATTAGGAAGATCGACGCCGCCGGAACCCGTCTCTGCCTCCGCTGGTAAGCCATGGAGATGGATCCCCTCGTTGGATCCACTTGCAATCGCTCGCTCGGTCGGTCCGCGTTATTCTTGTTATTAGATAAGATTTATTTAGTATTTCGACCACACTTGCTAGATCTGAAACTAGCTAGTACGTAATTTTATTTAATTTCATTCATATAAGTAACTAGTGTATGATTGATTGATTGGTTGATTTAATGTATACAACCTAAGATTTAATTTCATTCATCCTAAGATTTGCTGCCATCTTGTGTTATCGTGCTACAAGATGATTGATTCATTCATGTCAGGTTCAGGTTCAGGTTCAGCCAGGAGACAGACAGAGCCATGTCGCACTCCAACCAAGTAAGGTCGGTCCACTTCACTTCATTTCATTCCTCCCCTAACACTAACACTAACACTAACACTAACAGAGAGAGCCCCTAACAGAGCCATGGCTCCTCCAATTTATCTCTTATCAGTTTCGTCATCCACAAGTGTAACAAAAATAATTGTTGTTTTCAGGTACACCGCGCGCTCCATCACTCCCCCGGCCGACAGGGACAGCGGCTCCAAGTCGCCCCCTCCCAGGAGGCGCGCCGCTTCCAAGTCGCCACCCCTGCCCCCTCCTCCCCCTTTTCCTCCCAAGGGGGTGCGCACCATCTCCAGGTCGCCACCACCTAGTAGTACAAGACGCAGCGTCTCGAGGTCCCCTCCGCCAAAGAGGCGTGGGAGGTCCAGGTCAAGGTCCAGGTCCAGGTCCAGGAACAGGAGCCGCTCCAGGCAAGTCATCATCGCTTTGATGTTTATTTCTTCATTTTGCTAGTCATGATGGATAATGCTGCTGCTGCTTCTCATGATGTATTACATACAGTATGTACATAGCTGGTCAAAAACAATAGTTACTTAATGATGTACATCATCACAAAGATACCGATATTGACATCGCTTCTCTTCTCCTAATAATATGTATGTATGTATGTATGTTTCAGGAGCAGAGATAAAGACGATGTGAGGAATCCTGGCAACAACCTCTATGTCACTGGACTGTCCACACGGACGCAGGAAACTGACCTGGAGAAGTTCTTCAGTAAAGAGGGCAAGGTACCCTTGCTTTCTCTGCGCTCTGCTTTCTTCTTTCATGCCTGATGATGTCTGCGAAGATGCTTCTCCTTTCATCCGGGATGGGACTGCTTGTTCATTGCATGATTATATCACTAAACCTGATGCACGATGTGACAAAACTGCAGGTTAAAGACTGCCGTGTTGTTATAGATCCTCGTACCAAAGAGTCACGTGGCTTTGCGTTCGTGACCATGGAGAATGTTGAGGATGCAAGGCGCTGCATCAAGTATCTGCACCGTACTGTCCTTGAAGGCCGCCTCATCAGTGTGGCAAAGGTATAACAAACTTCTCTGCGTGTAACAACCTTGATGCTAACTTGTGTTACACAACCATCTTCTTCTTTGCATTTGCATATCCGTTTAAGCTAGTTCTTGTTACCAGGCACTCATAGCATATATGTAAGCTCACATGACGACCATGGCTTACATTTTAGCTCTCCTACCCCCAAATTTCTGGGCCAACTTTATCTGGGAATAAGCCACACATCCTAGGACGCAGTTCACAAGTTAAGAGCTCAATAGTTCCATACCAGAATGAGGCCATTACTGACCTTCCTTATGTTGCTTTCTAGTCCTCAACTAAATATATCTTGATCTCTTAACAGCTTTTATACATATCAAAACCTTGACCGATGTGGTTATGTACTCGGTCAAGTGTCCCTGAAAAATCTGCCAGAGTAAATTGATTCTTAGAAACACCCATATCCTTTTGAGCAGTAAGGTACTTCTTGTTACCAGGTAGTAGTAATGCATGTGTCCCAGGACGATCTTGACTTACATTTTAGCTTTTCTACTGCCAACTTTTTGGGTCAACTTTATCTGGGAATAAGCCACACATCCTAGGGCACAGTTTACAAGTTACGAACTATTGATTTCAGTACCATCATTAGGCCATTACAGACCTTTCTTATGTCGCTATCTAGTCTACAACGCAGTATATCTTGGTGTATCTACTCTAACATCTTGTTTTGTGCAGTACACATATCAAAACCTTGACCAGTTTTGTATCTAACTTCTTGTTTCAACTTTTAAGTGTCCCTGAAAATCAGCCAGAGTAGGAGTAATTCTTATAAACACTCATTTATCTGGGCTCATCATTGCTGTGGTGCATTGGCTATGCATATATATTGGGGTGTCGTTAACATTTTCAGTGCAGGAAATGAAAAAGTACATCTTGTTTCTGTGCTCCTTTGCTTTTTTTTTTGTGCTGATTTCCACGACCATACAGCTTCCACACTGCTGGGCTAGCATTAATTCTAGTCAGTGTTCTGTGTAGAATTATTGAACTAAATGCTGGCTGCACCCACCTGTTGGTTTGTACAACCTCTTCTTCGACCTTACAATCTGTTGCCTCTCGAATCTCCATCACCCTCACGAACATCGCCATCACGCTCGTGATCATCGCCATCGCGCTCGTGATCATCGCCTACTACGCTGTCTGCACCGACTTTGAGTGAGAGCACGGCTCGGAACGGTGCACTGCTACGCGTCACCACCGACCGACCGAGCACCTCATTCTGGCGATCTTGGAGTGAGAGTGCGGCTCTCAAGGCTGCACTGCTACGCGTCACCACCGACGGACTGAGCACCTCAAGTCATTCTGGCGATCTTGGAGTGAGAGCGTGGCTCTCAAGGCTGCACTGCTACGCGTCACCACCGACCGACCGAGCACCTCAAGTCATTCTGGCGATCTTGGAGTGAGAGCGTGGCTCTCAACGCTGCACTGCTACACGTCACCACCGACGGACCGAGCACCCAAGTCATGCTGGTGATCCTGGAGTGAGAGCACGGCTCTCAAACGCTGCACTGCTACGCGTCGCCACCGACTGACCGAGCACCTCAAGTCATGCTGGTGATCTTGGAGTGAGAGCACGGCTCTCAAGGCTGCACTGCTACGCGTCACCACCGACCGACCGGGCACCTCAAGCTACTCTGGTGATCCTGGAGTGAGAGCGCGGCTCTCAAGGCTGCACTGCTGCGCGTCACCTCCGACAGACCGAGCACCAAAAGTCATTCTGGTGTTCTTGGAGTGAGAGCTATGCGTCACCACCGTAGACCTCCCCGTGTTACGTGTAGCTACTGTGGTACGTGGTACTACATTCTTGGAGCTACTGTGGTAAGTGTAGCTGGTGTTGGATGTCTTCAACGCGCCTTCCGTCAGGACCAATTTGATGCACATTTCATTCATTGCCTCGAGTAAAATTATTTATTAATGCAGAATGATTATGATCCATGCATTTGAATTCCTATTCGCTAATGACCTTCTGAATTGCAGGCAAAGAGAACTCGTGAGAGGACCCCTACCCCTGGAGAATACTGTGGTCCGAGAGGTATGCATGGAGACGAGTTTTGCTTCCCGCGGTTGCATTTGAAATAGATGCTTTGCTTCCTGTTATTGATATTTTTTCTGTAGGCTGTCTTGTCTGTATTATAGCATGAGTTTCTTGTACTTGCCTTTGCTTTGATCAGATTCCTATCGTTTGGAGTAGCTTATTATCCCACGGTTGACTTTAGCCAACATGATGGGCTGTGTATCATCTTAGATTAATTCACAGCATCGTTGTTCCTCTTGGTTCACTGGAACAAACACTTTTTCCTGTAACCAGAGGTTTTAGTATGAACATTGTATGGCTGTCTTGTTTTACACGGGCTGGAGATTAGTTAGTCTCCTGGGAAGGATGGATACCAAGATTGCGGCGTGTAGCAATCAGGTTTGATGACTTGTACTGTGATTGTCTGATCTGTCTTGTAGCAAGATTTTCTTTTTTACTTGCCGAGTTGGCTTTGCTCAGGTTCCTATTATAATTTAGAGAAGCTTATTATTCTATGATCAACTTTGGCCAACACGATGGGCTGTGTATTTTTAATTTTCCAGAGGTGTGATGTTTAGATTAGTTTACTGTATCGTTGCTCTTGGTCTACAACACTTTTTGCAGTCGTCACAGGTTTTAGTATGAAGAATGCGTTATTATTTGTGGCCGTCTTTGCTTGTTTTTCACTGGAGAATTAGTCTCTCTCCTGAAAGGATGGGGGTAGCAATCAGATAAGATGATATGTTAACTAATGCGGTTGAATTTTGTTTTCTGCACTTGCATGTGGTCTGATAAGATGCTTTCTGTCCTGTTGGTGATATATTTTGTGTAGGTTGCTGATCTGTCTTGTAGCATGGGATTCTTCTTGTGCTTGCATTGGCTTTGCTCAGACAGATTCCTTGCTAGCATCTGGATCAGCCAGCTTATTGTGCAATTACCTGTGGCCACTAGCCAGCATGATTTTTTATTTTATAGTGTCCACTTGCATCATTCAAGATCCATTCACAGGATTGGTGTGGTACACTTGCTTTAATCATCTTTAGTAAGTATGAACGCTGGTGCCTAGTGTTTATTTTGCGGCTGTCTTACCGTTCTTTGTATACACCTAAAAGATTGGGACTAGTGCGACTGGCAGGGGATGCAGTTTTTGGTTTGTACCAACAATTTAAGATGGCGTCTAATCCGGATTTGTGTGCATGCATGCAGGCGGGCGCTCCCGAGTGGAACCGCGGCGAAGCCGTTCTCCTCGCCGGTCCAGCAGGTCGTCGAGGGACCGCTCGAGGTCGCCCTCCACAAGGAGAGACAGGGACAGAGACAGCAGGGACAGGAAGCGCGACTGAATGAAACAACAAAATGATATCGCCTAAAGGGAGTTGTCGAGTATGAATGTGTCTTGGATTGTTTGCTTGTTGCTGAAGGACTATGTATGCACCTTGGTCTGTATTTCTCCTGGAGGCTGGCTGTGGCTGGAGATAACAAGCTGATTTGTCTGTCTGTTTTATCAGAGGATTTCCCTAGCATTTTCTTAGGTCTGGTAGAGATGTATTTCGTGTTTTTACGGATTCTCGCTATTGAAACGTCGTATGCGTCTATTTGGGACTTGTCTTGGCTGGATGCTAACAATATTATTATTATTATGTCTGCAATGGCGCCCAAAAATTTGAATTTGTGTCTGTCTGGTATCATCGTAGTTCTAGATACATCCCCTTTAATCCATTTTGATTATAAGTATTTCTTTTAATCCATTTTGATAACAAGTATTTCCGGACAGAGGGAATACAATACGACGGTTGCTTAAGCCGTTTTGTTATCAAAGAGTATCTTAGTCCTCTAAAATACTCCTTGCGTCTCATAATATAAAAACAAAAACGTTTTCTACTTTGACACTAGTCTAGTCTAGTGCCAGAAATACTCTACTCTTGTATTTTAGCATGGAGGGAGTATAGTACTATATACACCCGGTGTAAAGAAGTACCCCCTTCGTAAATTTTTTATGAAATATAAGAGCGTTTAGACCATTACTTTAGTAATTTAAGCGCTCTTATATTTTCACTTTACTTTAGGAGGGAGTATAAAAGATCTTTTTGATCACTAAAGTAGGTAAAGAAAAAAAAAACTTTTGGAAGCCATGTTTGAATCACATCCACTGGGCAAAACCACCTATGGAACTAGTTTCAGGGTTGGGGATTCAACTTTTTTATTTTCACAGAAAGATCTTTTTAAAATGTATAGATGAAATCGGGTGGCGCATCCAACCACAAATAGAAGAAGGAGCATTTGCACGCCCTTGACAAGCTAGCACATTAGCTACCATATTAGGCTCTTCGTCGCCAACGTTCGTTTAACGGGAGGAAGCTTCTCGAACACCCCTCCTCCTCCCCCAAGGGCGACTCCTTTCATTGACTTTCTCCCCTCGGCGCTGCTTATCCTGGCAGTGAGCCACCGCCGCGCCTTGAACAATAAATGTTTTGACAAAGCGACACGCCTTCTCCGCCTTGCACCTGGACGCGAAAACGGCACGCTCCGCACCGCGTCACTGACACGCGGTCACCGACCCTACTTGTCGGTGGCGGGCGGCGAGTGGGGCTGCGTGCGTTTCCGGGAGGAGGGAGGGACGGCGTGCTGTTTCGTCGGAAACCCTAGAAACAGGCGATAAATTGGAGGGCACGGATCAAGAAAGCCAGTTTGTGCCTCCATTTTGCAGTTCATCCAGTTCAAAGAAAAGAAAAGGGAAGGCAAAAAAAAAATGGAATCTTTGGTTCAAAAAATGAATCCTTTGCATCCATCCATGTCTTCCATCCATCTTTTCCCCTCCTCGTATTCAATTGAATGCGCCACCGATCCCACCGCCGCCGCCGCCGCCGCCGCCTCCCCAATCCCGTTGGGGCCGCCGGATTCGGTCTGCCCTAGCCCTACCGCCGCCTCCCCCATCCCGTTGGGGCCGGCGGATTCGGCCTGCCCTAGCCCTACCGCCGCCGCCGCCGGCATGGACGACTTCGTGCTCCGGTCCGGCGTGCGCGTGGGGCTGAAGCGCGAGTTCGCCTTCGCCATCGCCTCCCAGGCCGCCCTCGCCCCCTCCCTCGGCCGCACCCGCTCCTCCCGCTCATCCGCCGTCGTCTCCCCCTCCCCCGCCGCCAATCCCAAGCCCTCCCGCTCCTCCAAGCGCTCCCGCCCCTCGGACTCGGCGCCGGCCAAGCGCGCCCGCTCGCGGCCCCCGGATCCGGACCCCGCCGCCGCGGATCCGCCGCGGGATCCTCCTCCTCCCCCCGACGGCGCCGACGCCCCGTTCTCTGCCATCGCAAACGGGCCCCAACTGCCTCCCGCCGGCGCCGACGGGGATGCGCCGCTCGCTGCCGCCACGCCCACCGCAAACGGGCCCCAGCCGCCTCCCGCCGTCGCCGTCGCCGGGGATGAGCCGGTGCTCGCCCTGTTCGCCGCCAACGCGCCCACCGCAAGCGCGCCCCAACCGCCTCCGCAGCAGGGGCAGCAGGAGGAGGCCTTCTTCATCCCGCCGGAGACGCCGCCCAGGCGGGTCACCCGCTCCATGCTCTCCCAGCCCGCCGCCTCCCCCGCCCCCGCCCCCGCCACCGCTCCCCCCCAGCCCGCCAGACCCAAGCCCAAACCCAAACCCAAACCCATGCTCAAACCCAAACCCATGCTCAAACCCAAGCAGGAGCCCGTGGACGAGCCCACCGACCACCTCCAGCCCTACCCCGGGGGACTCGCCGGAGGCGTAGCAAGCCCGGCCTCACCGCGCCGCTTCACCAGGTCGCTCTTGCAACAGGTCAAGCAGCCGCCCACCGACGACGGCGACAACGATGAGTCGGGCACCACCACCGCCAGCAGCTCCCCCTCGCCCTCCCCCAAGAGCACCAAGCGCGGCGCCAGCCTCAAGGCCAAGTCCGAGGGGCCAGATGGAATCCCGAAGAACCTCAGGGAGCTCTTTGCCACCGGCTTGCTCGAGGGCCAGCCCGTCAACTACTTCATGAACAAGGGGAAGGTAAAAGTGCACGTCCTTCTTGCTAGTTCAGTCAGTATGCATTTCAATCAGTTATCAAAGGATTCAGCCAGTAAGTTAAGATGTTTGGGAGGACATGGTTCTAACAATTCGATACAACTCAGACAATGATTCGATTGTTACACATTCTGGCAATAATGAAATGAAACCGAGCATTTGATTCAATTGTTACACATGCTGGTTTCATTGGGCCTGGTTTATGTATCCATTCAAGCATTGCAAGCTTAGGCATACTGAAACTTGTAGGAGATGCGAGTAGCACTTCCCTTTTCTCATCCTAATAATGTTAGTACTGCCTGGTTCCATTTCACTCCTGCTGTAAATTTTGATCAGGAATTTGTTTCTCCTCTCGTTTCAGCGACCAGTGCTCCGTGGAGTCATCAAAGACACCGGCATATTGTGCTCCTGCACTTCATGCAAAGGCCGAAATGTAAGCCCTCCCTCTCTCTTCTGCCATAACACGACCAGTTTGCAATGCCACACCATATGCCAATACCCAACCAATCTGCATGGCTCGCAGGTCGTTTCACCTTTTTATTTCGAGGTGCATGCCGGGAGCCATAAAAAGCGCCCCTCCGATTACATTTTCCTGGAAAGCGGAAATACTCTGCATGATGTATTGAGGGCGTGCACGGATGCTACCGTAGACACACTGGAATCTGCAATACTGGGAGCAATAGGCCCAGTGCCTAAGAAGAGGACAGTGATATGCCAGGACTGCAAAAGTGAGTCCCCCCCTCCACCTCGCTCATCCACATCAAGCTTTGTTTCATTTGATGCTGCAACTTTGGCCAATGTTTTACCTGTTAGGTTCATTCAAAACTTTCCGCGCTGGAAAATTTGCTTCCTTCTGTGATACATGTCTGGAGTCTAAGGAAGCTCAGAGTACGGCAAGGTAATGTCTGAAATATAGTTATTTGGCCATGTGCTCATTCCAGTTTCTCTTCTTCTTCTTCTTCTTCTTCTTCTTCTTCTTCTTCTTCTTCTTCTTCTTCTTCTTCTCTTATTGACCATTTGTTTCTACTGTTGGTATTTAGGCCGAGAGGACGTCCACCGAAGAATCTCTCCCCAGGAACGAAAACCACAAGTGCAGCAAGCCCAACTTCATCATATGGTAGGGCACCTAAAAACACCAAGTCCGACTTCATCTGGCAGGGTATCTAAGAATTTCTCTTCACTCCAGGAGCGAAGACTACACGTGCAGGAAGCCCAACTTCATATGGCAGGGTGCCTAGGAATTTCTACCCAGTAGCCAAGACAATAAGTGCAGCAAGCCCAACTTCATCTGGTAGGGTGCCTAAGAATTTCTCCCCAGGATCCAAGCCTACAAGTGCAGGAAGAATTACAAGAAAGTAGGCTCTGCTGCTTATCAAACTACTTTAGCTTTGTTTCTCCTCGACTTCATCATCTCATTTTTTTTGTTGCTCTATATTATATGTTGTTGCATGCTGCAGGGACCATGGCTTGCACAAGTTGGTTTTCATGAGTGGTGTTTTGGCAGAGGGCACAGACGTCGGCTATTATGTCCAGGGAAAGGTTTACTTCTTATGCAACTTCTTTCTTCAGCCACTCCGGATAAATAAATATTGTATTGTTGTTATTAATACTGTTATTGACTAACATTCTAGAGGTTGCTGGATGGCCACATAAAGGAACATGGAATCTATTGTTATTGCTGCAACACAGTGGTAAAATAAATTACCATCCCTTCCTTCCATTAGTTTAGTTTAGATACATGAAACAACTCAGTCAAGGAGTCAGCCTGGACTTGTAATTAGTTCCTTTATTTATGTTAGCGCCATATGCTACTACTGAACCTGACCAGAAATACCGTTGTGCTGGATTAACAGGTTAGCCCTTCACAGTTTGAAGGCCATGCTGGCCGAGCTGCTCGGCGCAAACCGTGAGTTTATTATATTCTTGTAACAATGTATTCTGCTGGGCCCTGTTGTTCATACTCTCAATTCCCTTTGCTAACACTATTGCATGCAGTTACCACAACATATACATTTCCAATGGCGTTTCACTACATGAGCTGTCGGTTTCTCTTTCAAAAGGCCGAAAACCTTCAGAAAAGCAGAACGATGACTTATGCAGCATCTGTTCAGATGGCGGGGAGCTTCTTCTTTGCGACTCCTGTCCGAGAGCTTTTCACAGAGGTAACATCATACATTACGCACCTATATATTATATGCCTAGCCAGTAGGGGGTGCATGTTTCCCAGTTAAGCCAGCTTCCATTCTTCTTGGGTATTCATTCGGGCATGCGACCATCCAGATATTTGTTTGATGGCGGAATCACTGCCTTTACCATGTAGTCACATCGCGATTTAGAGTGTCACAAAAGGCCCCTCACCACTGGTTGTCTTGGATTATTTATTGCAGAATGTGTTGGCTTGTCTTGTGTACCGAAAGGAGCTTGGTGTTGCCGGTATTGTGAAAATAGGCAACAGAGAGAAAGTTATTTGGCATACAACAACAATGCAATAGCCGCTGGGAGGGTCGATGGAGTTGATTCCATCGGACAAATATTTACGCGGTCGATCCGTATTGCCACAGCACCTCAGGGTGCATTTGGTGGATGCGCATTGTGCAAGTAAGCGTCCATCCATCACCCTTGTATGTTCAAGTTCTTGTTCATTATCTTTCCAATACAACCATATAAAACTATCCTCCACAAACAAAGGAAGTAGGTAAAATTGATATCAAATTTCCTTTATGGATTATGGACTGCTGGAGTTATGGATTCCTAATATCTGAATATCAACTTGTTGAGTTCCTTCATTAATTTGCTGTTTCCTACCTGAAAGGAAGTTACAGAATGATTTCATTGGATTCTAAGTCTCACTGCATCTGATCTAGGATTCAGGATACTCACTTGTTATTTAAACTATATGCTGTCCATTTGGCTCTCTGATGCTCCAACAAGCCTTTTCGTCTTTTGCTTTTGCAGGCAACATGATTTTGGCAAAAAGAAATTTAGCGAACGAACTGTGCTGCTCTGTGATCAAGTAAGTTCATCAATCACATCCATCCATGATATGCCTGTATTGAGTTGTCATGCTGTTTTTTAGCTGCGGCAACCTCATTTTGTGATAAACTGTCAACTGTGTGTTGCTATTTGTTCAGTGTGGGAGGGAATATCATGTTGGATGCCTGAAAGAACACAACATGGCTGACTTGACGGTGATTTCCCTAGCCCGATATATTCTGAAATTTTTGTATAATAAAAACGAAGAAGTATATTAATGGGTTGACTGCTGCAGGCATTGCCCGAGGGAGCATGGTTTTGTTCCACTGTATGTGTGGAGATCTGCGAGGCACTGAAAGACCTGGTCAGTCGTGGAGCAGAACCTGTTCCTGCCGTGGATGTCGATCTCATAAAGAAGAAGCGTGCGGAGAAAGGTTTGGACGACGATGGCGACCTTGATGTTAGATGGAGGGTTTTGAGGGACAAAAGTTCTGAAGATAGTAAAGTGGTGCTGTCCAAGGCGGTTGGTATTTTCCATGTAAGTTCCCGTGGCTTCTTGAGTTGCCGGTCCCTTTGATTGTGTGCAACCAAACCAATGATACATCCTAGCCTAGTTATGGGTGGTGTGGGCTAATTTTTCTAATGCACTTTTGCAGGAATCATTTGATCCTATCATCCAAGCTGGGACCGGGCGAGACCTGATTCCAGCCATGGTCTATGGGTATGCCATTTACGCGTACCATACTTGAGCGTAAGTTGCAGGCACAAGACACCTAAGTCGTATGATGTTTCTCGTTTCAGGAGGAGCGTAAGGGATCAAGATTACACAGGGATGTACTGTGCGGTGTTAACTGTCGGGTAAACTTTTTTTTCTTTCTCCTCTGGGTGTTGTATTTGGCAAAAGGAAAATGGTAGTCTGAACCAACTGTCGGGTTGTGTTGATGCAGCAAGACGGTGGTTTCTGCTGGACTCTTCCGTGTCATGGGCAACGTAGCCGCGGAGCTCCCCTTGGTCGCGACGAGCAGGGATAACCAAGGCTTGGTAAGTCGATACCTATTATATTATTATCCGTGTAAACAAGTGATACCTGTTTGGCTGTTTGTAGCCAAAAGAAGGGGAAAAAAAAGAACCGTACCTAGAGCAGTAAACCAAGCAAGTAATAAAGCTGTGAACCAACTAATGACTGTGTGAGCATGCATGCAGGGGTACTTCCAGGCGCTGTTTGCGTGCATCGAGCGGCTGCTGTCGTCCCTGAAGGTGAAGCACTTTGTGCTGCCGGCGGCGGAGGAGGCGGTGTCGATCTGGACGCAGCGGTTTGGGTTCGGCACGATAACCCAGGACAAGGTGTGTCATGTCTGTCGCCTGCCTTTTGCAGTCGTCCTCTGTCATGTCACGCACGCGTTGGTAGATAGAAGGGAGGTTGCTCGCTGATGTGTGTGTGTGAAAATATCTTGTGGTGTGTTGCAGCTGCTGGAGCACCTCAAGGGCGGGCGACCGACGGTGTTCCACGGCACGTCGACCCTGCACAAGCCTGTCCCGGTGGCTGAGGCGGAGGCGCGGGTGCCTGAGGAGGAGGAAGAAGCGCGGGTGCCCGAGGAGGAGGAGGAAGAAGAGCCGATGCCCGAGGAGGAGGAAGAAGAGCCGGTGCCGGTGGGCTCGGAGTGAGGAGGAGCTAGGAGGAGTTGTTTCTCTGTTATTTTGGGAGGGGGGGAGGATGGATTTGTAATGGTGTAATGTAGAGACAGAGACAGGGATTTTCCTTGATTTTGGTTTGGTTTGGTACTGCGCTGCGCTGTGGTGTGCAGCTAGTCTAGTCTAGTCTAGTCTCAGTCTAGTTCTAGTAGGAAGGATATGGATATGGATATGGTGTGGGTTTTGTTCAAGGAAGGGTGGTATGGTAGTGGTGTGGTGTGGTGGATTTATGTTGATCCTTCCTTCCTTCCTTCCTTCCTAGATGATAGTTAGGCAGAGGAAGAGGAAGAGGAGGAATGAAACTGTGAGCATTCAGTCAGAAGCATACATCAGAATTTAAGGAACCCTACATGCATGCATCCATCAGAAGCACATCTAGTATTAATTTGAGGAATGAAACACATCTAGAACGCATAATACAAATCATATTCTTCAAAAAGAGCCTTCCTTCCTTCCTTCCTTGACTGAACCCAATCTGCCTTGTCTAACATTACAATTTCACATTAACCCATTTCATTTGGCTAGCAATATTTATAGCATCTAACATTTCTCTAACATCTGTCTTGACTTATCATTTCTAATACTAACAACCACTAATATCATTACTATCATTACTTTTTCAAAAAAGCTGCTGCATCTGTACTATCATTCTAGTGTTCATATTGAGAATTCCAGCAGCCCATTTGAGTTTTTCTTGTACATTCAAAAAGCCAGTGCTACTAGTCAATACAAGAAGAGCAAATCTCACAAAAGTTTCTCTCATGCCACCAGCGCCAAAGTAATAACCAAGTCTTTAACTTAATGTCATGCTCAACTTCTTTAGTGACTAGACTACTGGGACAACAGATTTGTAATCTAATTCAGTCAACCACTAGTGAACTGAGAACAGATTTAAAAAAAAAATCCTACTAATAACTAGATTAAATCACACAACGAAGCAACAAAAGAGAAACCACTTTGACTCATACTATACAACAATGTTGATTAAGCCGCTGAACTGCAGGGGCCGGCCACTAATACGTGCTACTCCCTCCCCCCGTAAAGTAAAGAAATATAAAAGCGTTTAGATCACTAGGGGGCTATAACGTAGCTCCGCCATTGATCCAGATGTGTGGCCTGGGCGGCGTCGAAGAACTCCTCACCCAGGAATGGGGCTACTGCCTCGGCGGGAGCCCAGTCCATTGGCAGAGCGACGAAGGCCGGCATCGCAGGTGCCTGGTAGGCTAGGTGGACGGCCGCGGGCGTGTTGCTTGATCTAGCGCGGCAGGGCCAGGGTAATACTGACGACCACGGCGGCCGTTGCCTAGGCCCCAAGGGTGATCTGTGTCGTCTGGCAGATGGACGGATTTTCCGTCCGATGAAACGAACAAGTGCAGAGGCAATGTTGTGCAGGTTCATCCCTGCCATCTTACCTTCTCTCTCGCTGTTCGTGCTCTGTTGTTAGAGGCTGATAACGTGTAAGAATTCGTGAGAATACTTGTGTCATTGGTAGTTGGGCAAAGCCCTTTATATACAAGGATTAGTGCCTCAATCCGTCATCGAGAAGGCCTCCGTACGAACGATCGCGTTTGAACACTAATAACTGTAGTATTTACGCTAATCCTAATGACGGCTCGCTATGACGGTTCAGTAGGGACACGTCGTTTGATTCTTAACAGCGTTGCAGGGTAGTTGGGCTGGCAGAATCATATTGCTAAGCTTTTTGCGGGATGGATGATCGCGTATGTTTTGGCCTGCAAAGTTTAGATCACTAGGGGGGGCATGTGTGCGTGTTTATATCAATATAAAATCATAGTATGTGAGAGCATTTGATTTCTACATCAACCAATCAAATGTTAGACCAACTCTAGCTGATTCGACATATTATGGCCCTGGTCGTTGAAATAAACCGAGGGCCAAAATGAAACTCTAGCATAGTCATTATAAATTGTGGATGGAGCAAAGCGGCTCGGCATCGGCGCACTTACTCCATCCACATTGGAGGGCGGTGATCTATTTATTTTTATACTTGCATAATAAAAAAAGCAAAAAAAAAGGAAGAAGACCAGCACTAGTTGATGTGCCGCTGACCTGCGAGGCCCGCTCCTCCGCTGGCCAGTTTGATCAAACCAAAACCAGATCAGACCGGCCAGCGGAGGCAAGGAAGGAAGGAAGGAAGGAAGGAAAAGACGCCACTTTTGCTTCCTCCGCATTCCGTCCGTCCGTCCGCATCAACCAGTGCCTCTCTTTTGCCTCCTTGCAGACCGGCCAGCAGAGCAAAGAGGCAAGGAAGGAAGGAAGCAAGGAAAAGACGCCACTTTTGCTTCTCCCCTGTTCCATTCCGTCCGTCCTCACCGTCGCTGTCGCCGTCGCCATGGGCTCCTCCCCGCCGCCACCACCGACGACGACCGTTACCAAGGTACCTCCCCCTCCTCCTCCTCCCTCCCTTTCTTCTCCGACAAGAACAAGCCTGGCGAGCCGAGCCCCCTCCCGCTCCGACGATGCCCTCCTCTCCTCCCCTCCCTTCCCCTCCCCTCCCACCGACGAGAGGAGAGGAGACGCCGACGTCGGAGCAGAGGCATTCCCCGCTCCCAGCCCTCTGCTTCGCTCTGCTCCGACGAGGGTTTTGTGACGATCAGATCAAATTAATCTCCAATCCAATCTGTCGGTCCATGGGATGGGATGGGATGGGGGCGCAGACCCGATGTGGGAGAGGCGGACGGACGCGAGGATCCTGGTCCGCGACGCCGACGCCGGCCGCATCATCGGCAGCGCGGGGTCCTCCATCGCCGCCATGGAGAAGGAGGCCAGCTCCGGCGCCCGCATCACGCTCCCTGCCAGGGACCAGCTCCTCGCCGGCACGGACCGCCGCGTCGTCTTCCACTCCGGCCCCTTCCGCGCCGTCATGGACGCCGCCGACCTCCTCCTCCACAAGATCCCCCGCTACCAGGTGAGTAAATAGCAAAAAACTACCAGTTTACAGGCTAGGGTTCCAAAAAACTACCAACTTTTAATTTTTCTCAAAAACCTACCAGTCGCGTGGTTCGCTGTTTCAAAAAACCCAAAACACCCGTGACTAGTGATTTAACCCTTTTTCTGACCGTCTGGACCCACATGTCAGGCCACCTGGCCACGCGCGCTCACGGCGCGGCCGTTGACGGCCGTTAGCCCGTGCGGTCCGGTCGGAACCGAAGCCGCCGGTCGGTCGCACTCGCTCTCCCTCTCACCCTCACTCTCCCCCCGCACTGACCTAGGTTGGCGATGGCGGCGCCGCAGCGAAATGGCGTCGGCGGCGAGCTTTTGAGGCAAGGCGTCACCGGCGAGGAGGGCGGTGGACATTCAGTGGTTCACGCATGGCTAGGCAGCTCTAGCTTCCCAACGCAGCGGTCGCCGCGGCCATCACCGCCCGTGGCTCAGGTGGATCGAGAGAGCTCAGATCCGGAAGTCCGCGCTGCTAGGGCAGTGGCCAAGTCCATCCACGCGGATCCAGATGGCGGCCACAGGTGGGCGTCCACGTTTGGTGGAGTGAGGTAAGAAATTTCAGTAGCAGTTAATTGAGATTTTAAAATTAGGGTTAGAAGATGATAGTTTTAGGTTTAGTTAGGTTTAGAAGATAGTGCAGTATTGGGAATGAGCAGTGTAATTGTTTGTTGGCATGCTTATGCATCTTAGTAATGTTCAGTACATTTCATCATTGTTTTAAGCTTCAGTTAATTGAAAAATAAATGTTTGTCAATTAAATCTCCTACAGCTTAGATGAAGACATTTGGGAAATGAGGCTGCATTTCTAAGGAGCAGATAATATGGAGAGAAAGTATTCAGTTTCTTCAGATATTAGTTATCTGACCATATTAGCATTGGCTGAGTTGGAGGGGTATGGAATGGAGGCTTTTCTGACTTATGTAAAGGAAGAGGGAAAGGGCTTGGAGGGGGTGGAGGTCCTGGATAGTGAGGAGGCATTAGAGCAAATGCTTGACTTATTTGTTGATAAGAAGATCCTGAACATCACTGTCGGAAAGCCTACTGATCCAAGCCCAGCAGATGTTAATATGGATCACAGCTTGCTTGAGGAACAGATTCCCATTAGTAATGTTGGTGAGGAAGTTGTTTATAGTGTTTCCCAACAAGGTGTCCTGTATCCACTCCAGAATGCAACTTTGGCACCAGAAATCCCTGAGGAGCCCTATCTTAACACACAACATAGTTGTAATTTGAACAAGGGGAAAAATGTTGTGGAAGAAGAAGAAGATGTAGAAGTAGAACATGAGGAAGATGGAGATGAAGATGAAGATGAGATGGACAAATCTTCTTCAGATTTTGAGTTTTTTAGGGGTGATTACAAAGGGCAGACAATATCATACAAGGCTTGGTGTAGGTGTAGGAGATATACCCTAGAGGCAATAATAAATGTTATTGATTATCTCCCTGTTCATAATTATGTTTATGTTCCATGCTATAACTGATGTGGTTCCCGAGCCCGTATATCCATAAAGGCTCTGGGGAGAACCCATATGCACGTGTGGAATAATAAACGGTAAAATGTATTACTAGTCGTGCCTCTAAGACTAGCTCAAGTGTTGCATGATGATTATGTTTTCCCAATCATGGGCATGTCTATGCCAAGCAACTTTGAGGGCACAATGTCAGGAAGGACATTTGTGTTGAATCGACCCGAATTGATGTTATGCTATGAGATACATTCGTCACAAGTTAATGGTTTATAACACAGAGATAGTTAATGTTTGCATAATTCCTTAGACCATGAGAGTATCGAGTTTCTTCATGCTTGCTTCATGAACTTTGGGGTTTGTTAAACGTCATCCGTAACTGGATGGCTATTACGGCGGCTTACGGGTTCATGAGAAAGTATGTTAAGTAACTTGATAGCTCGAGATTGGGATTTGCTCCTCCGACGATGGAGAGATATACTCGGGCCCACTCGGTGTTACGGTGTCCATCATCGTCTGGCCAGACACTTTGTGATTTGATCACGGGGATGCCGGAACACGAAACGAGAAAAGAGAACAAAACCGGTAATGAGGTAACTTGCATAGTGGACAAAGTGTTGGCCCACGGGGATGCAATAAATCTCACCTCAGGTGTTTGTGATATATCGTGAAGCAACAGGAATAGCTCACCTCAACTGGAGGTTCACTCGAATATTCATTCGTGTGGGTATAGGGGTCAATATGGGTGTCCACGGCTCCGATGTTGATCGTTGATCGGAAGGGGTTCTAGGTCATGTCTATACTTCACCGAACCTATAGGGTCACACGCTTAAGGGTCATCTATCTGCTGAATACTAGACAGGGAGTCTGAGAGAAAATCACCGAAAAAGTTTCGGACACCGAAAAGTTTCGGACAGCGGAATCATACCGCAGAGAGAGGTCACCGGATGAGTTTCGGTGAAACCGAAAAAGTTGTTTCGGGGTATGCCATTAAGTCAAAATGGTTTCGGCACATGCCTGATAATTCTTGGAGGGTGCCAGAATCATTCTGGAAACTTTTTGGAATTTTCAGAAATAAAAACCGAAAATGTTTCGGAGCTGCCGGTACCGCTTTGGCTGTTTTTCGCAGATGAAATTCACTAATCTGAAATTGTTTCAGAACGAATCCAAAATCATTTTAGTGGGTACTGGAATTATTCTAAGACCCACAGAAATATTTTCGGATTTTGTGGACGCGAAAAATTGTCTTCATGAATAGTGAAAACGCATTCTTGTTTGCTTTTCGCAGATGAAAATTACTAAACCGAAATTGTTTCGGAACGCGTTGAAAATTATTTTAGTGGGTACTGGAAATGTTCTGAGCCCACATAAATATTTTCAATTCGAACGGATGCTGAAAAATGTCGTCATGAATAGTGAAAGTGCTTTTTGCTTGGCTTCTTGGAGAAGCCACCTTGAGGGCCTTTTTGGTATTTCCCCCTTGGCTTCTTGGAGAAGCCACCCTTGGGCTTGGCCTATAAATAGGGGTGGAGGGGGCTGCCTAAAGGATCATCCCTTCTCACATACATGCCATTGCAATGATCTGGCTTCTTCTCTCCCTCCCAGCGAAATAGTTTCGTAGAGCCGAAAGGCTGTCTGGGTTCCGGCAGGAACTAGTTCTGGACGGCGAAGCCCTGCCGGATAGCTGACACCGTATGTGTGCAACTCTGTAGAGAGGTCGTAGTTTCGATCTTAGTGCCCTGAGGGGCTGTTCGAGTGTGCCTCCCGAAGGGCTGTCCAAGTGACGGTCCGAGTTCTATGGGTCCTCCCGGAGGGCTGTCCGAGTGACCGTTCGAGTCTCGAAGGTCCTCCCGAAGGGCTGCCCGCGACACCGTCCGGGGGACTGTTCGACCGCCTCCCGGAGGGCTGTCCGTATGGGTGATGAGGGTATACATCCTCGCGGTTGGGAGGTTGTAAATCCTAGCTGCGGGGATCTGCACCGCCGATCGTCATCGACTCTACTTCCCGCTGCGCTATGAGTCGGTAACGAAAAAGATCAAACCTTGTATGCAGTCTCCATAGTGGTCCTGGGCTGGTGCGTAGGTCAGAAATTTTTTGTTTTCTGCTACGTTACCCTACAGTAGGGGTGAAGATGAGGCTGGCACAGGGACAAGTTATAAGCCTAGGGAAGAGGAAGATACTGCAGAGCACTATTGTGGAGCAAACTCAGAACCATCCGAGTTTTGGGAGGAAGACCAAATCCTTTCTGAACATGAAGAACCCTCAGTTGTACCAGAGAAAGGAGCAAAGAAGCTTAAGCCTGTCAGAAAACCAGGCCCAACTATCAACTCACACAGTGAGCCTGAAAACATCAAGTTTGAAGATTTTGTGCCTGAACCTGATGAATACTGCTTTCCAGGTGATTTTGGCCTTAGTGATGAAGAAGAAGTTCCAAGGTTGCCTTCTGGTAGGAAGAGAAGGTTGAAGAAGAGGAAGGAGAGGAGGTGGTATGATCCATCAGTCCCTGATGCACATGAGTAGTTTGCATTGCATTTTTGCTTCCTAAATGTTGTGGAGTTCAGAGAAGCACTAAGAAATTTCCATGTCAGGACACTTAGGAATTTTGAGTATCACAGAAATGAACCAACTAGGGTTATTGCTTGGTGCTCTGATAGAAAGCAAGGTTGTCAGTTTTACATAGTGGCCTCTAGAATAGCTAATGAGTCAACTTTCAGCATCAAGAAGATGAATTTGAATCACACTTGTGGAGCAAGTGGAGAGAGCACCAAGGTTACAGTCAATTGGGTTGCCAAGGTTTGTGAGGATACCATTAGATCAAACCCTGGAGCTGGTGTTGAGACAATTCTGTCATACACAAAGAAAACATTTGGTGTTCATGTGCCTAAAAGCTTGGCATATAGGGCAAGGAAGCAAGCACTTGAAGTTGTGCAAGGAGATCACAAACTCCAATATCACAGACTAAGGGACTATCTCCAGTGTGTGCTAGATACTAATCCAGGCAGTAGATGCATAGTGACAACAAAAGAGGACCTAGAAAATCCAGCTCCTACCCCCCAGGTTTCACTACATGTACTACTGCCTTTTTGCATGCAAAGAGGGCTTTCTAAATGGATGCAGGCCATTCATAGGTACATGATCCTTACACATATATCTAAGATGGTTGCATTCATGTTATTTACAACTAATGTGATCATATTTCCAGGTTTAGATGGTTGCTTCATCAAGCTCAGCACTGGACAACAAATATTGGCAGCTACTGGCAGGGATGGGAACAACAACATCTTCCCCATTGCATTTGGTGTTGTTAACAAGGAAGAGACAGACAGCTGGACATAGTTTCTCACACAGCTTAGAACTGTTATTGGGAGTGGGAACAAGTTTGGCAAGTACACAATTATGTCTGACAGACAAAAGGTATGTGCTCCACTTCTCTTGACCACCACACTTTAAACTTACCATCATACTTAGCCATCATTCTAAGCCATCATAATTAACAGGGATTGTTGAATGCAATCAATGATGTATTCCCTGACTCCCCACAAAGGTTTTGTCTTAGACATATATATGCCAACTTCCAATCTGCTGGTTTTAGAGGGGAGGAACTCAAGAAACACTTAGATCAAGCTGCCTATTCCTTCACCAAGAATGGTCATGAAAAAGGGATGGAAAATTTGAAGAAAGAAAGTTTTGAAGCTTGGCAGTGGTTGTCACAAATACCAGACCATGCATGGGCTAGATATAAAATGGATACTGTTTGCAAAACTGACCTGGTTGTTAACAACCTTAGTGAAGTTTTCAACAGGGTGATATTGGATGTTAGGAACAAGCCAATCAGGACTATGCTGGAGGGCATGAGAACAAAGTTGATGATCAAGTTTCAGAAAATCAGAGAGAAAACAGAGTCATGCAGATGGGAGATCACACCAACATACTCAGAAATTTTAGAAGAAGCCAAGAAGTGGGCTAAGTATTGTGATGCATACATGGTAGGTCCAGGGATCTGGCAAGTGACTAGTAGCTCTGAGAACACATATTGTGTTAACTTGAACAACCATACCTGTGACTCTAGGAGGTGGGACATGACAGCTGTGCCTTGCAGTCATTCCATTGCTGCAATGCAGAAAGTGAAGCTACATCCTGAAGACTTTGTCAATGCTTTCTTCAAAAAGCCCATGTACTGTGAAACATACAAGCATATAATTTTCCCAGTTCCAGGTCCTAACCACTGGCCTCATACACCTGGAGATGACATATCTCCACCAGTGTTCAAAGAAAAGAAGGGCAAAAAGCAAACTGCCAGAAGGAAAGGTGTATTTGAGGTGCCAGCAAAAAAGGACACCTCAAGAATTGGTACTGTCACATGTAGCAATTGCAAGAAGCAGGGTCATAGGTTCAACAATTGTGGTGACCCTTTGAAGCCTAAGTTTCAGATGAGGATGAACAAGCACCAGGTCATTTGAGGCCATGTTTCATTTCAGATTATTGTCTCATTTCATTGTTAAATTTCTTACAATGTTTCTTAATTGTGTTGGAAAATAGAGCAAATTACTCTCAAGCTGGTTCTTCTATGGCTACAAATGCTCAGAGGCCTCCAAGAGTACCTGCTGCTACTACACCTGAACCAAGACCAGCTACAGCAAGAGCTACAACTTCTGCACCTTCACTAGCTCCAGTTGCTACTTCTAGGAGAAAAAAGGGCTGCTTCAACTATTACAGCAGCAATTGCACAAGGAGCACCAGCTAAGAGGAGCAGGCCTAAAACTTCTTCTGCTGCTAACACTTCTTCTGCTGCTAAGAACACCAGATCTTCAAGTGCCCAGAGAAGAACTTTCATTGCACCAAGGCAATCAAATTCAACTGTTGTCTAGGAGGGGTCAAAGAGGATCAGGAAGCCAAGTGGGAGGCTGAAAGACTATTTTTATGCAAGTGGTAACTAGCTCTTGGATTTGGGTAACTTGAGTTCATTTGGTATGGTTCTGTTTGTGTCAGTGAACAAATATGGATGGATTTGGGTCTACTATGGTCTGTAATGACTATACTTTATTTTGTTTCAGAGATATTCAGTCAGTTGACCTACCATGGTTTGTAATAACTACTATGCAGTGTGTTCATTCAGACAGTCATTCATGTGTCGATTCAGTCAGTACATTTTAGTCAGTGTATCTTCTGTCAGTTAATTCAGTCAGTACATTTCATATCCACTGCATAATTTCATTGAGAGTAGCATAAATACATAGATACATTGGTTCAGAGTAGCATCAAACACCAGTTATTACATAGAATAGAGTAGATCTTACATAGTACACCAGATCTTACATAGAACACCAACATAGAAAGATAGATAGATAGGTACATAGATGGATGAGATGAGATTGACATATCAGTCATAGCGCTCGAAGAAACGGACCCACTTGGCCCTAGTTGCTGGATGAGGAGCCATGACTGCCCTCATCCTTGCCCACCTAATGATCTCCATGAATGACCTTCCCCTGCCACCAGTGAAAACCAGCTCTAGTTCTTCATCATTGCACTTCTCCAGTACCTTGTCGGAGAGTCGGCGGTTGAACTCCTCTTGCTGCTCATCCTGGGCCGCCTCTAGTGCCCTCTGCCTGCGCCTCCTCCTCCTCCTCGGTGCTGCTGCTGCTGTCCTAACCTCCACAGCCTCCCCCTCTTCCTCTGTGACATGTCCCATGTCAAGATCCATCTGTAGGGTTTCTTTTGGGTGGCGGCTGGTGGAGTCACTGGGAAAGGGTGGGGGTGGGGAGGGGTTTATATTGACAGATGGATGGGGTTGGGTTTAGTAGGCCTAGGGTTGCATTTGGTCAGAGACTAGTGGGCCACTAAGCCCAATTACCCACAGAAATAATATATGTAGGCTAACAAATAACATATAAAAGATATAAGATCAAGTTGAACACTTAATAGCATACAAGATCCATTTCCACAACTTAGTAGCATAAGAGATCCATTTCCACAACTTAATAGCATAGGAGATCCATTACAAGACTTAATAGCATAGGTGATCCATTACAACTTAACAACATAGGAAATAAGGTTCTTACACTAGGTTAAACTTCACATTCCCCCAAAATGTACACCCATAATCACTTGTAGTCATGCCAGGCCACATCCTTATATAAAGGCCTTTGGATGTACTTCACCAACATATCACAGCAAGTTCAAGACTCAAGGATGGCCTTGATTTGCTCTAACTTCTCCTTGCTGCCATACCCTTCTTTCAGCAGCTCAGCAACAACAAGCTCAAGCTTTTCCTTCTCCTTAAGAACATCTCTGTCAACTTCAACATCCTTCATAGCCTTCCTGGTGTTCTTGATGTATCAGCTTGGCTCTGCAAAATGCACCTCTGCTCTTTTGCAAGTTTGAGCTTTTTCATCTGCACCTTCAACATAGCTTTCTCCTCTAGCTCCTTCTTCTTCTTCTCAAGTTCTTCCTCCCCCACTTGTTTCTGGTACACCTGCTTGTCCACCCTACAATCCTGCCAATCAAACATCTTGGATACATCATCAACAAGCTTGGTGTACTCAATGCAAAGCTTGTCATTTTCAGTCCTAAGCTTGGCCAACTCCCTTTCATGTTCACTCTTAAGCCTGGCCAACTCCTTCTCAAACTTCTCCTTGTCCTGTACCCTTCCAAAGTTCTGCTCATGGAACATCTCCCATAGCTTGCACAAACATCTCTGAAGAACAGTTGGCCAAGGCCCATCAACCCACTCTACAACACCACAATTCACACCATTTTCCTGCATTTATAAATGTGATAAGTTATTACAAATGGACTAGGAGCTTATTTCAATTCCATGATTAACTTGTATAGACTTGATATTTTCTAACAATGCATAACATAAATGAGATATGATAAGTTATTACAATGCCATGATTAAGTTTCCAAAGTAACAAAAATACATATGTGACTGTCATATCAAACAAAGTGCTGCATCATATCAAACATCAGTGAACATACATAGCAGAAAAGTTTATTGGCATCTAACCTGGACTGGACAGCCATAGAAACGCCTTCCTGTTACAGGCCCTTCGAAAGCAACACGCTTAATAGGCCTCATTTGGTGCAAAATGCACTTGGGATGAGCAAGCTCAAGTTGGCCACAGAAAAGGGGCTCCACAGTGGTGTCTGGTTCCTCCTGCAACCAAAATAACCAACAAACACTAGTTTCAATCTCCACTCAACACCAGAATCAACTTGCACAGTTCATTAAACATGAACACTAAAAAAAATCCCCAACTCAGCATGAACCCTAACACTGTACAGAGATGAACCTTAGCTTACATCAATCCTACAATCAAACCCCAGCCTCACTTTTGAACAAGAATCCTACAACAGCAACACTACACTTAGCAAGATCCATGGCGGTAGCCTCGGCCTACTAGCACCTAACCCTAACCCTAGGTGGCAAAGAACTTACCATAAATCCCATGTCCATGCTGACGACCTCGCACTCCTCCTCCGAGCTCGTTTCCTCGTCGTTCCAGGAAGGCATGGCGGCAAGGAGGTCGATGGCGACCGACCTCAAAGACGGCGAGCGGCGGCGAGCTCGTACTGGAGCAGGGGAGTGGGAGCAGGGGAGAGAGCGAGCAGGGGAGTGAGCGAGCAGCGAGTGGGAGCAGGGTGGGGTATTTACCCTGGTTCCGACCGGACCGGACCGCACGGGCTAACGGCCGCGCCATGAGCGCGCGTGACCAGGTGGCCTGACATGTGGGTCCAGACGGTCAGATAAACGGTTAAATCGCTAGTCACGGGCGTTTTGGGTTTTTTGAAACAGCGAACCACGCGACTGGTAGGTTTTTGAGAAAAATTAAAAGTTGGTAATTTTTTGGAACCCTAACCTGTAAACTGGTAGTTTTTTGCTATTTACTCCTACCAGGTACTCCTCTCTAAAGTAACCTGTCAAATGTTCAGGCTCCTCTGCTGTAAACAAAAGGCTCAACATTTCTTTCTTCAGAGTTACTAGTTTTTTTTCCTCTGCTGTGGATGATTCATTGGGTTTGCTTGCTGAAGCAAACGTTCGATTCGGAGACTCTTCCAATCCTCCCTCTGCTGTGGTTGTGGTGGTTGCAGGGCGACAACACGGTGGTGCTGGAGGTGCCCTACGCCTGCTGCGGCACGCTCATCGGCAAAGGAGGGACGCTCATCAAGTATGCTCTGCTCTGCTCTCTTTCCTTCCTTTTCTCATGGCACCACATATCCGCTTGACGTGCTTGCAATCGCTGCCCGGACTACCGCTGAAAATGGGAATCATGAGATTCATTCATTCAGATTCAGAGGGATAACTGTGACAGCTTTGCACCACATTATTTGCAACCTGTTGTATCATCTGACTGATTGTCTGTCCGATGTGGAGTTGTGTATTTTGGATGCCTTGTTTGGAATTGTCATGAAAAACTACACCTATGGAATGCTCCAACAGTGCTGGCTGCCGTTTGTGTTTGTGCACATAAACAGGGCAATGCTCTGCTCTGCTTCTTCCTTTTCACTTCTTGGGAGCATAGCATAGGTGGTTTTAGCGTGTGTTTACTATTTGGAATATTAGCGTGTCTTTACTATTTGGAATATTAGCGTGTGTGTGTTTACTATCTGGGAGCATAAACAGGAGTACTACTTTTCAGTTGTTCTAAGTTTGATGATGATGATATCTGTTCTATTCCCCCTTTTTGTTTTCTTCATCATATAACTAGGTGGTTAGCTCAAGAGTCAAATGCTGGAATCACGGTCTCACACCACCGACTCTGCTACGGTTTCAATGACAGACTGGTTAACATCACTGGTTACTTGGAAGATCAGCTGCAGGCCATATTCCTTATACTCTCCGAGTTGCTTGACGATGTCCACTACTTATCCTCCTACCAAAGTATTAACTTTCATTTCTCTTCTTTTATCCATTCCATTGCCTGCTACTCAATTCATTGCATCTTGTCTGCTTCGAGGCATTTTTGGTTTACTGGATTACTATCTATCTATCTATCTACTTATCAATGGCTTGCAGCAGTAAGATAAGATCGAACCTGAGAAACACGTCGCTTCCTAATCGTTTCCGCCATGCTTTTCGTATCGACATGATCGATCGATTAGTATTATTACAGTTTGCTGGCATTGAGCTGCTAGCTACTAGAGTAGTTCATATCACATTGCCTTTTGCAGTAACTAGTAATTGGCTAATCGCATTTCTGAAATGAAATACTCAGGAGTTGGTTTTCCGCGTTATCATGTTTCAAGCGTTGGGCGTGACGGCGATGGGCAAGATGAGCATGTCGAAAGATACCACAGCAGGGCTGTTGAACTGAGATACAGCTACTCGATCTACATGCTGTGATCCCATCACCCCTTAATCTAGACTGCCTTCTCTTCATGCATTGCATAGTTGTTCTGTTTAATGAAGCTTCTCGGTACATGTCTTGTTAACAAGTGATTTAAAACATGTAAATAGAAAGAGAGGGGAGTTTAGGAGAGCAGGCAAAGAAAAAGGGAGCCGGTTCTGCTCTCTATTGCTGCTCTAATTCTGTAGTAATGTTATCTTGATTTTCTGCGAGAATGTAATCAATGTTAAATGGACAACATTTCCATGCAGAAAATTATAGTGTTGTAAAAATATGGTAGGTCCACCCCTACTGTCTCTGGTGTATTTGATGCTTCATCAGTCAGAAAATTTAAAGCATGTGCTGTCTATTATGTTTGTCTAGAAGAAATATGAAAGGGTTGTCGCCAGTAAATAATCTATTGACAGAATAAGCTGAAATGAAACCGTTGGCTTGACTCCAACCAATCTGTTAGCATGATTTGAATATGCAAATCGTGTGCCTGCACCCAGTTAAGCAAACCCTTGTCCCTTTTTGCTTCATATATCATCATCGTCATCATCATCATTCAGGGACCTTGCCACATTTTCTTTTTCATATATAATACTGGATGCAACCCATTTACTGTTGATGCCCAGTTAACCAACCGGCCGAACCATCTTCTTCTCCTTGGATTCCTCCAGCCCGACACTCCCGTGGGGTCACCTGCCGTCGACGACGGCAGAGACGTACAAGGGACTCTGAGTACGTGGGCGCCGTCATTGGCCGTGGTGGGAGGGTCATCAAGGAGATCCAACAGGTATGATAGTATATATATATATATATATATATATATATATATATATATATATATATATATATATATATATATATATATATGCTTCTCTCCTACGGAGTACATGAGTCACTGCCATTACTCTGGTCCTATATATACATATGGTGAGGGTGTGCTCGAGTGGAGCGAGTAAACCGAATTTGATTGCATTGAGAAGAAGAGGGCGGTGGACGCCTGGGTACTGAGTACTGACTGACTGCAGAGTAGTGTTTTGCCTAATAAGTAATAACTGTGGGTGATGGTTTGGAATGCAGGCTACGGGCGCGTTGATCACGGTGTTCAAGGGGAAGCTCTTACCTGGGATGAGGGAAAGGTGGGTGGGTATGAACAACATACAGCAGGTTTCGGTCAGTGCTGCGCCTGTTGCCTATCTGTGTGTATGTAATCTGACTTGCAATGTGTGTGTGATGTGTGTGGCATGCAGGGAGGTGGTGATCAACGGGACGCGGGAGGCGGTGGATGCCGCAGAGGCGATGATCGCGGAGCACATCTCGTACGCCATGGGTCGCCGCGGGCGGAAGCTGGGTGGCGAGGGGAGGAGGCCTTTTGTGAAGCCAGTGGAGTAGCCTCAGCAGGAGCAATGCAGCAAAGCAGAAGATAGAAATGGTAGTGGTAGTAGAGCAGGAAGGAGACGTTGCAAGTGTTTTTTGGTGGGTTGCGTTGCTTTGCTGGAGTAGTTAACTAGCAGCAAAAATGACTAGTGTACTTGGGAGGGGTTTGATGAACCCAAGACAACCAAAGATGAGAGGATTTTTGAACTGAAACAATTTGTTGTGCGGTTGGATGGCCCAGCCAGGATTGCACTAGTGCTGATGCATGAGAAGTTTGGTTAGTGAGGTCAATTTTTTTTTGGAATAGAGTTTTGCGCAATCTCACTTCATCTCATATCATCATATGGTTTTCATAGTACAATCTTAATTGCTTTACTTTGCATGAAGAAGAGTCAGTGTACCATATCATGTTATCGCTTCAAGGTCCTCTTCATTAAGGGGCCTTTGCTGCTTTTTAAGAGCAATTGATGTAATCATCAACCTAAATAATGCAAACAAAGACTAGTTAAGAGGTCTGGATGGTCATGCTGTGATTAGTAACACAAGTCTTAAAATTGATCTAGGCCCCTCGGGGGTGATCGCCGGGAACAATGAAACTGATAGCATGGAACTGCCGGCAGTTTGAGCTTTGCTGGAAGTACCCATCCCGATGTGATGTGATGTTCTTGTCGGAGAGAGACTCACCTTGATAGATAGCTAGCTATCCGGCTGAATGTTTAGACGTCGATTGAAGATGGATCAAAAGATGGTTTGTACTAGCTAGTGATGGGAGAAGAGGAGGAGGTTTGTTATTGCTTTGGAGAAATGGTCCAGCGGCGGCTCAGTCTGGATCCGATGTTTATTGATGTTCAGGTTTCTTGCGACGGAGGTGCAATTTGGCGACTAACGGGTATGTACGGCGAGTTCCGGTGGGCGAATAAATACCTGACCTGGGAACGTAACCGTACTTTGCATCAGAACAATACTTTTACCCTGGCTGTTGTGTTGATAGGGGACCTGGATGAAATTCAATTTTTTTTTTGCATGATAAGGAGGTAGGAAACCCACGTCCACAACAATATATGATGGCCTTTCAGCAGGCAATAGATGATTGTGAGTTGCACGATATGATATGGAGATTTGTTTACTTGGCCGTTGGCGTCGAGGGAGAATAAGGGAAAGATTGGACAGAGGCTTGATAAATGATGAATGGGCCAGTTTATTTCCAAATGCAAGCAAGCTTGGAACGACATATGAATTATAACCATTAATTCTGACCATCGTCCCTTACTAGTGTACACCATACTGATTATTATGTTGGTGCAACACCGATCGAATCAGCAAGGGCCGAGGAGAGGAGGTTTGAAGCGAGATGGCTCAGAGAAGCTAGTTTTTCAGATTTGGTACAGGAAATGTCTCAGGAGTGTTCGAAAGACTAACACGCATGCACTCGATTTTCCATGAATGGGATCAGCGAGTTCTGAAAAAGCCAAAGAAAAGACTTAGAAAAGCACTCGATTTTCCATGAATGAGGACGTGTGTAAGGCTGTATTAATTTAGCATCGGTGATCTAAAGGCCCCGGACCCATATCACCACCGTTGCCATCTCATTCTCTTGGATGAACAAACCCACCGTCGAGCTTGGTTTTGTCCAAAATGGAGCAGGCAGCCCGCCAAGATGCCATAGAGCACACGCGAGGGAGCTAGGCGGCGCCGGAATCGTGGCCACACTGGTGTAGTTCTGAGCACCACAGTTCAGTCGCGGCGAGTTTGGCCAGTGACCGGCGAGCACGGGCACGGCTTGATGAGAAGCTCCCTCCTTGGAAGGTTGCATGCCGTCTCGCTGCCCCATAGTCCACCCATAGCCTCGGCATCGCCATCGATGCCACCGACGTAAGCTCTCACCTCCTCAACTCGAAAGTGTTCGACAAATTGCCTAGGTGATTTTTTTTCATTGCATTTTACTTTGTTTGTAATCAAATACAACATCGAATATTGCATAGTAGTGTAGATGAAGACGAGGCTACAGGTCGGGGAGGAGGAAGATGTTCTTCGAAGACTCTTCATTATCGGAGGAGGAAGAAGATGACGATGATTTTGAAATGGCCACTGGCGTGATCGTTCATGAGGACACTCGGTGACCGAGACTAGGATCATAGTTGGGCTGCTTGTACATCAATTGGGATAGAGCAGAGGGCCATGCCAAGCTTATGAAGGATTACTTCATTTGAACTCTTTCATCTGTTTGAATTTGAATAATTAAACTTGTTCATTTTGAATTTGCAATTTTTGTGAATTGTGTGAACCTTAATTATCATGTTTGGATTTTAACATGTGTGCAAATATGTAGTTCAGATGGAGTATGTAAACAACAATTTAAAAGAATTGGCAAAGAAATAATTATAGGAGTTGAGGTAGATAAAGTGTATGAGTATCTACGCCCATACTATATGTTAAAAAGATATATTTTTTTGGCGATTTTATGTTTGAGAGGACATTTGAGGGTCTAAATTTTGGGGTCTTGACTAGAGATGCCCTAACCTTGATCAACACTACTTAGGGCATGCATGGACAATGGTGCTATCTTAGAAGTGCCACATAGGATAAATGTTGAGGTGAAGACGAGAGAAATCATAAAAAAAGAAAAGACTTGTCTTCTGTTATTTAAGAGATGATCTCTTAGCATACTATGTCACCATGTTTTTAGGAATAGAAGATAAGATTAAGAGATAATTCATCGTAGACATGTTTTTTATTGTCACCTCTAAATTACGCACATGCAAAGCTTAAAATAAGACTGCCTTATTATCGACCAACCACTGTACATGCCCTTAATTTGTAACGGGCCCGAGAAGGATTCAACGCAACGGACTATGTGTGGTGCTAAAAAAAACTGGACGCCAAACGACCGGTGAAGCTTCCCACACACACGGCAGCGAGCAGCACGCGTACAAGGTGAGTTTCCTTGGTGTTTTCCCGGAAGATGCTAATGCACTTGCCCCCAAACATATACGATGATTTCTAGGTGTAAAACATACACTGATAAAATTAAAATAAGCTTATCATGCATACCGTAGCGTAAGGACTGGGCAAGATCGAAGTTGACGGTCATACATACATACTATGTGGGAGTAGTATATAAGGGACGTTAACATACATACATTCGAAAAAACACTCCGTGGTGGAGAATGTAAGAGAAGTGAAGTGAGACGCAGAAGAGAAGAGAAGAGAAGAGAAGAGGATGGGTGCACCATTCTCGAGTGCTGTGCAATGGTGGGGTGAGTGGCAGCTGCACGTCCTGGCTCTGGGCAGCCTTGTCATCCAGTACTTCCTCGCTATTTTTGCCGGCTGCCGCAAGGATGAATCACCGCCGTGGTTCAGATTTCTCACCTGGCTCGCGTTCCTGGGGAGTGACGCCGTGGCGATATATGGCCTCGCCACGCTCTTCAACCGGCAAAGGTGCCAGCAGCTACGCAGCTCTGCCCAGGAAAGCCATGCTCTGCAGGTGCTTTGGGCACCTATCTTGCTGATGCACCTTGGCGGGCAGGTCGTCATAACAGCCTATAATCTCGAAGATAACGAGCTATGGAGGCGGCACATCGTTACCGCGCTATCTCAGGTCAGTCAGGGTGGTCAAGTTTCTTCATTTTTTTTAATAAGTTGCCAATAAAATCCACTGTAATATTGTATGCTATATGCTGTTGGTTGATGGGATTTCTTTTCCAGAGCTCCATATGACCATAAAATCTATTATTAATGACTTTCCAAAAAAAATTAGATTAATTCGGAACCAAAGCCGCCCATTCTTATTATTAAAAGCAGAAACATGTGTGATGAACTCTTATCAAAATTATATCTGAGAAAATATAATTAGAAAAGTTCTAAGGGTTGGAGTCAAAAAGTGTAATGGTCAATTCTGTTCATGTGTTTGGTTGGAGGGATGTAATGAAAAAAAAAATCTTGATTCAGCTCACATCTTCCGCTCCATAGGAATGGTGAGATTAGCTCCCACATCGATATGATGATGAATTCAACAATGTACCTCTTTGCATTTATAGTAACCATATTATATTGAAACCAAAATCGATTTGATACAACATATATTGAAACCGAAATCGACTCATACTGCAACATACGACATCATATAACAAAAATAATTATTTCACAGATTTCAACGCAAGGGAGATAGATAGATAGAGATAGAGATAGAGAGAGAGAGAGAGAGAGAGAGAGAGAGAGGCTGCGGAGAGATAGAGTGTTTCCTTTCTTTCTCTATTGGCTAATCGAGTGAGAACCATGTAGTTGCACCGATTAGAAGGAACCACCCGGTTCAACAGCTGAGGGGTCTATTTTTGCTTTAATGAATCAGTGTGTCCTGGTTATCTTCTCCAACCAAATATATGAATGGGGGACATGAGTGGAACTGGGACATTACATTCCACCTCATGACCCCAACAAAACAAACCCTAAATGTTATGTATGAACCATCCCTTCTTTGCTATATACCCTGATGCAAAATGTGTAGGTATGTTTTTCATGTACAAAAAAACTTATAAGTGTATCTAAACTTTTGGGACTATGGAAGAAGTGTAAAACTTGACCCTTGTGTGAAAGTTATTTAAAAATTAAATTTATTATAAAGTTGTTAAATATTATCGGTTAGTATGACTTCAGAATGATGCCACACATTCACATATGCATGGTAATAATAGTTGAGGTCGTCAAAACATTGAATCGGCCAGTATTACTTTCAAAATTTATTTATTCTCGACCATTGTCTCTCTCAGGTTGCAGTAGTCCTATGGGTGCTCTACAAGTCATGGGGGTCGCCACTAGAGACTAAGAGGTTTAAAGCTGCTGCGATATTGCTTTTCATTGCTGGGATTCTCAAATGCTTACAGAAGCCATGGGCTCTTAAGAGCGCTAGCTTTCATAGCCTAGCTAATTCTTGCGGTCCAGTTCAGCGGAATGAAAGCAGGGAAGAAGAGCTTAAAAAATATGTTGATGAAGCAAAGGCTTTTGTTCTAAGCGACGCGACCAACAGGCGAACGCAACTATGTTTGGCACCCGAGAAGCTATTCATCGACTTTGCCTATCCCTATTGTGATCGCCTTACCAATCTGAAGTCTTTTTTGGTGGATGGCGTTGATAGAGCTTATGGGTCACTCCAGGACGGACTATCCGACATTTTTGAAGTTCTCTACACCAGAAAGAAGATGAAAGATGATGATACATGTCTTGGTTGTTGTGGTTGGATCACAACACATATTTGCTTATATCCGGTAGTTATTGCCTATTTGCTCATCTCCGGCCGTGTAAAAAACCGTGTGGATTTTGCTGTGACAACTGCACTATTGTTTGGCACTGCTCTGCTGGAGCACATTGCCCCAAAATGTACGAGTGAAGAGGACGCGTGGCCTAGGAGGGTTTCCCAGCATAGCGTTATAGGATACTTTGCCCGCAACAGAAGGCACACCATGTTGAGGAGATTCATGGGGTTCTTTCAATGCAAGGACTTGCTTGACCAAAATTGGTCTATGGAACCTTGCTACTCGTCCGTGGACATCACAAAGTTAGTCCATCGACATGTTCTAGATGGGTGGAAGGAGTACATAAATGACGCCGAGAGCTATAGGGAGTTCAGTGACATAAGGGGACAGTGGTCACTCGTGCGTGAGAGCTGTGATGAAAGCCTGGGCTGGAGCTTAGAGAAGCCGTTTGATGAGAGCGTCCTTCTCTGGCACATGGCCACAGATTTCTGCTTTCATCAGATGGACACATCCACTGACAATGAATGTGTCTCTCCGTCTAGAGAAATATCCAATTATATGATGCATCTATTGTTTATGAATCCTGAGATGCTAATGGCAGGCAGCCGAAGCAATCTTTTCAAAACTGTTTATCGACAACTCAGTGGCATCCTTAAGGGTGAGAGCACATCAGGTCAGGAGAGGAGGCTTGTGCAGATCACCATTGACAAGGTGAAGGCCAATGATGACTTAAAGGAAACTTTTATTCACGATGCTTGGCTACTTGCTGAAGGATTGATGGGTATAGGTGATGAGAGTTAGACATGGAAGGTGATCCAGGGTGTGTGGTTGGAGATGCTCTGCTTTTCGGCTGGCAGATGTCGAGGGTACTTGCATGCCAAGAGTCTAGCCACTGGTGTGGAGTATCTCTCTTTTGTTTGGCTACTCCTAGCACATATGGGCATGGAGACATTCTCAGAGAGGCTTCAACGAACCATGTCGATTGAGTTGTTGAAGCAGAAAAGAGAGCAACGCCCGAATATTGTTGCCCTAGTCGAAGAAGGCGTCGTCCCCTTTGATGAAATTGTTGTCATGCCATGACAAGAGCTCTTGTCACCTTTGTTTGTATTTTGTGCATGCCTGCACCTCTACTCTAAACTAATCTACTTCTCAGTGCCACTTTTTTGTGTGTTGTTAGTCTCACTTGTGTTTTCTCTTTTGTGTAATGTGTTGTTATTCTCACTTCTGTTGAGCTACTAAATAAAGTTATTCAGCGATAGTTTTGTAATTAACAGAATAAGATAAAACCTAAAACAACATTTATCTTACAGTACAAACATCTTCAATATTGTAATAGTCAAAGCAACATTTTCGACTGCATACTTTGTATTAGACCATCTGTTTATGAATCGGAAGGTAGTATACTCTGAGTGTAGAACTCATCAATAGTGGAGTCTCCCTGCTGAAGAGCATGCTCCTGACGGACCACAGACAAGTAGAGAGCATCACCAGAGGGCTGATAGCGCTGACGAAGATGAGTCCACATCTCAAAGACAGTACCGATGCCTATAAACTCAGAAGCAAACTGAGGCAAAACACTAGAAGTGAGAACAGTCACAGCATGAGCATCATCATCACACCACTGAGTGTAAGCAGCTAGACCGTCACGATAAACAGAAAGAGCATTTGAATAATCCAAGACCTCCTGGTCATAAGCGGCAGCTGCATCATCAGGAGCAACTATGGCTGCAGCCCTATCAGCATCAGAAGCATCTGCGTCAAGAGCCGGTGGCGTCGGCGGTGGGGTAGGAGCCACAGGAGGCACTGAGCGCGGAGGATAGGGGACCTCACCGGAAAGAACATCCCACAGACGAATGCTGCCATGCATGTGAATGCGCATAAAGGCAACGAACTCAGCATAGTTAGCCCCATCGAATATCACCGGGCAGCGCGGGATGGCAACATAGCCACATGACGCCAAAGACATGGTGCTCCTTTTCAGTCACAAAGACTCAACTGGCGGTGAGAGCGGCCAGAACCAGCAGCAGATCAATTAGACGAAAAGCCAGCCGAATCAGGACCAAATCGATTAGACAGAGTCACGATCTGAAGCAGTAGACACCCGGACAAGAAACGGCAGCAACCACTCACGTAACCACGCGATCGCCCCGCAGGCAGCCACGGAAGACAGCAGCGTCGCGGAGGACCGGGCCGGCAGCCGGTAGCAGCGGCGCAGACGGGGCCGGCGACCGGTGGCGCCGCAGAAGGCAGCAATGGCGCGGACGAGGCCGGCGGCAGCGGTGCGGACGCAGATGGGGACGGCGGCCGGTGGCGCTGCAGAAGGCAGCAGCGCGGACGAGGCCGGCGGCCGGCAGCTGCAAAAAGAAGCAGCGGCGCGGACGAGGCCCACGGCCGGCAGCGACCTTGGAGGAGGACGAGCGGCCAGCGGCTGGATCGATTGAGACCAAGTCCGATCGGATCCAATATTAGCTAGCGGATTCCACGCGAGGGCCAAATCGATTCACAGTGGATTCCACGGGAGGGCAACAACTAGCCAGCGGCTGGATCAACTAGCTAGCTTGGATGGGAAGTTCCTGTAGGAGATTGAATCGGGAGCGGTACGAGTTGCGCGTGCCGAAAAAAAACACCTAGAGCTCTAATATCATGTTGAGAATAGCAACTTATATTATTAGAAGGCCAATGCCAACATATATATACAAATAGATGAGAGTGCTAAAAGGCTACAAGAGGATGCCAAGAGACTAGAATACATACAAAAGGCCAAAAGACATACCGTATCCGTATGTAACCTGACTTTGTGTGTGGGATGCAGGGAGGTGACTGTCAGTGGCACATCAGATGCGATCCGCGCAGCCGAGGCGATAATGATGCACCGCGTCTCCGTGGCCAGCGGCGACTTCACGGGGTGGAGGGTGGAGGGAAGAAGCGGCAAGGGTCTGCTTACTACCAGGCTGGACGAGGAGGAGGAGGATGCATCAGCTGAATCTGAGTGACGAGAGTGTGACACACTAGTAGTAGATCATCGGACAGAGTAGGCTGGGAAATCGAACCATTAGTGTTTTGCGTCTCTCTCTGGTAGTGGTAGAGAGAGTGGTGATTAATCAAATCAAATCAATCGCTAGCTTAACTAGTTCAATGGATTAGTCAGGTAAATGGATGATGATGGTTCTGCTGGTCAATGCTGTTTGACAACCAATTTGCTTGTTAACATTACATTGGGATCTTGCATGTTTTGCCTGGAGGATAGATGAATGATCTGCGATTCAACAAACCAAAGGTGTTTGATACTACACTGGAATCTTATCTCCCCTGAATGTTACCTTGCCTTGATGCTTCTTTTTTGTTTGTTCGATCAAATTTGCAAATTAGTTCAGATGATTTTTTTAATGTGGTGGGTTTAGTTTCATCTTTCGGAATTCACATGCATTAATTGCCTTCCCACACCAGAATTTCATGGGTCCAACTAGCAACATTGTTAGTTGTTGTTCAACACCAGAAAATTCATGAATTTTACTCGTAACATGCTCATGGTATGTATCGTGTCCTGTTTTCTGTCTATTTTGTCCTGAATTTCTGGTTTGCAAAGAAGAAAGAAGAAAGGTCTAAATAGGAAATAACAAAATGCATGGACAAGAGTATGACATTGCTTTCCTGAACAAGAGTATTTCCTATTTTCTGGTTCCAGTGGGATTTTTGAATTAACTAAAAACATGCGAGAATATGAGATGCAAGCATATTTTTCCTCAACATGAGTGGGAAATTGGAAAATAAACTAAAAACTGCATTAGAAAAAGCGGTGTGTGGCAGCACATCTTACAAAAGAGACCCTAAGAAAAAACTAGGAAATAACACACAAGTTCTTAAAAATTCTAAAGAGGACCTGACTGAGAAAAAAGAAAAGCAATTGGGTCCAAACTGCTAACAAATCTTGCCGGTGCCAGGGGCAAGACCGCTTGTTCCGGTGAGACCTCTACCACAACAAGACTCCTATCCTAGAACAACATTGTGTCCCCTTTGGCACTGACATGGCCAGGAAGAATAAACTTGGTCGCCTTTCGACCAGAAAGAACGACGACTCGTCGAAGAAGGTCGACAATCTACTAGCGTTGTAGCCCTTCTAGAGACCTCACCGATGAAGCTCGGGAGCCCCCTCCCCCCCAACATCTCCATGTCCGGGCTTCTTCTCCAACCTAATATGTATACTGCAGCAGCGGAAGATGAGGATCCCCTTTTTTGAATTAGGGAGCAAATCCACCCTCGCCGGAAGCTAGGGTCCAACGATGCAAGGCAGCGGTAAAGCATGCGGCTGCTGAATCCCCCCCATGCTCCCTCCACCATCAACACTGAGAGCTTATTCAGGAACGAGCTGCCACCATATCCATCCCTGTCCCCTTGCCTTCACCATGGAGGATGGCGACGGCAGTTACACACCAGACGTTGCTTGCTAGCAGCCATGGCTGAGCACCCAACGACATCTCGCCACACAACGCCATAACGCCAAAGACCAACACGAAGCTGACAATCAAGACTAAGGCCCAAACTAACTATACCATGCCTACTATGTACAAGAACATCCTGAGCTCCCCTTCCATCCATGATCCAGGCTTTGCGGCAGCGCCGCTGGAGGAGGAGGAAAGACGAGCCGGGGAGAAGGAGAGAGGGGGAGGGGAATGAGAGCTCAATGCAAACATGCATGTCCAAGTATCCTGTGAAAATGGGCAACCAGTGAAAATATGAAAATTCCATCATGGGCCATTAGATTGAGAAGAAACAGCACGGATTGGAGGTGGGATTGTAACCATCCACTTAAACCCACATTAGCAAATAACCCGCTTCTTTTACCCACCATCATTAGGTCCTTCAACCACGATCGTGATCTTCTTGCCGTGATGGAGATTTGTCCTACAGCAGCCACGAAGCACCCTAGGCGGGCCCTAAACCCTCTCCCTCTCAACCTCCTTTTCGAAGAAGAAAATGTATGCATTGTGCATGGTCAAAAGATTGATGGGCTAATTATATGCTAGCTGGCAGCAAAGTATATAAAGCGCACTGTTAAGTCGTAGTTGCATGCAACTCAAAAGGCAATAAAGCGATCGAGGAGAAATATACCTATCTAGTGAGGCCGAACGTTAGCTAGTCCATCTGGAAAGAAGAAGAAAGACGAACGGTCCATGTCAACATACAATCGACATATAGTATCTATACTTTGGTTAGCTATATAGTTAGCGCTAGTATTCTTCTGGTTAGCTTTATTAGCTCGACCGCCTCCAAGCAAAAGATATACCACTATACACATCACACTATCTATCATATATATATATAGTATCTAGCTTTGTTGATAAGATTTCCGTTCACTTTTTCAAAACAAAGAAAGTCAAATTATATATGTGCAATTATTATGCATGTACGCAGTGATTGGTGATTGCTTTTTTTATTTTTCACGGTCGCCAGAAAGAGGTGGCATTTGCGAACGATTTTGATGACATTTTTAGTTTGAAGGGATGGCAGTTTCTTTGAAGTGACATGACAGTTTCTGTAGGAAGGTAATTTTTTTTTAAATGCCGTCGTTTGATCTCGTTTCAGAGCTGAAATTGCCATCAAAAAGGGCTCGCTTGCCACCTTTCTCCCAGCGACTGGTCACCAGATAACTTTTCAGTAAAATAATGATTGGTTAATTAGTTATGTGCTACTTGGCAACCAGTACAAAGTAAAGTAAAAGTAGTGCCGCGTGTGGTGGGGTGTAGTTGCATGCAAAAGGAGAAATATACTTAGCTATGTGGGTTGATCAAAGCGAAGATTCGTTCTTTATTTCTTTCTTTTGCTTACAGATTTTGGAGCAATGGAGGGAATATATTCTCCCTCACCATCACCGCCGTCGTCGCGGCGGAAGCCAGGCGGACTACGTGGTCCGTCGACCATCAGGACTTCAGCAGCAGGATCGCTGCTATCGCACTCAGATGCGGTCTCGACGGAGCCAGTCGAACAGGCCGTAGAGAGTTTCGTCGGGCTCGATTGCCGCGACTTGTGGGGTGGCCGACTGACGAGCCACCACGTGTTTCACCCACCGCTGAAGCCGCGATCGACCGGATTGCTTGTGTCGGCGTACAGCGGGGAGCGAGGACACCACGGGAGCCGACCGATACTGGGTCGACGGCTGCCGGAGAAGGACGCGCGAAAGTGCGTCACCCCGCGGACAGGGAGCGTCTCGACGTCAAGGGGAGCTTCCTGAAGCCAGGCGGAGTCGTCGGCGACGAAGACGAGCGCGCCGAGACGGATCTCGCAGCCCTCAGCCAATCCACCGCCGGAAACCATGATGATGGGAATCAAAAAAATCGCAACTTCACCAAAAAATCGCTAAGACACCGGCCCCACGATGGGCGCCAACTGTCGTGGTACTAAGACTGACAGTAGAATGGGGGGTAGGTATGAGAAGGCAAGATCTCAGCTATGGTGAAGTTGTACACACAAGGTTTACGAGTTCAGGCCCTTCACGGTGGAAGTAATAGCCCTACGTCTCGGTGCCCGGAGGCGGTCGACTGGATTATATGTGTGTTGAGACAGGGGGTGCGAACCCTTGTCCCTGAGAAGGGGTGTGGCTTATGTAGAGTTCGCCAGGCCCCTCCCGTCCTCAGTTACACATGGTTTAAGGTACATAAAGATGGGGCGTTTCTGGTAACGCCAGTAATAAAGTGACATAAATGATCATTAAGTCTACAGAGTAAACGTCCGATCGTTGCTGTACAGAGTGACTTTAGGTCTTCTGTCCGTCGAGTGATTCCTGTTACGGTCGAGTGAACTTGAATCTTCCGAGTGGAATGCTTCTGGTCGAGTGGATGATAGTTTCCCTTGAATGCTTCTAACTTTAGGGTGATGTCCTAGGGGAGGGTGTCTAGGTCAGGCCTATGACCCTACCCTAGGTACATAACCTCATCAGACGAAGAATCCCGACCGTTATCGTGGGGGTAGCTTCTCCTTCATTCCCATGTGCTAGACAACTTGGTGTAATGCACTCGGGAATGAAAGGAGGAGCTACCATCACCGACAGTTGAATATGTACACCACGTGAGCTCATATTGTTTTCAAGAAAAGACTCGACAGACCGATAGTCAACCCGTGATGAATAATAATGATCTAATTTAGGTTTTTAGTACATATATTTAATTGTACAAGTTTAATATTTGAATTATGAACATAGGAAATGTTGTACTCGGACGACGGAAGTCTCCTGGGGGAGTGCGACTGGTGCCACGACGACCGAGGTCTGTGCGACAGGCCTCACCTGGACGAAGATCGGTGCTTCAGCATTAAGCTGGAGGAGACCTTCGATGTTGAAACAGTACGCAACGACGACAAGTGTTATTTTTTCGTAATTAAGCACGACTTCAACTATTTCAATGTGTACTTTTCATCTTTTACAATTCGACTAGCTTATCCCATGCCATGCAAGACGCTATGTCTTGGAGAGGATGGGTTTTGAAGACCATGAAAGTTACGAAACAAAGAAAATTCACCTAAGGACCCAACATGGTGTGGATTTTGAAGTAAAGCTGTACAATTTTGAGAGCGTAACCCATTTTGGTTGCAAAAAATGGGAAGCACTTTGCAAGATGTATGGTTTTGATGAGGGTATGCTTGTCACCATGGATCTTGGTGATCCTGAAATCGAGCAAGACAATATGGACATTTGGGTTTTTGTTGATACGCCACCAATTCTACTGCTACGTGAATTTCTCAAACATAGTTATTAGCTAATTTATATTGTTTATTTCAAAATAGTTGACAGCTTATTTGCATTGACAGCTTATTTTCATTCTTCAAAAAGTGTGCGGAAGATGGTAGACATAACCTACTACACCAAAGGCTCCGAATTAACTTATTAGGAGAAAAATCATCTGATCGCATTTTGTACTGATCTTGAGAATTACAATATCTACAATCAAACTCCTCAACATTATGGTCAATACGTGCCACTAGTGCACGTGTTGAACTACGGTAACTTCCATGGAGATGCCCTGGTAAGATTTTTTACTATTACGACGTCCGTGCATCTTTTGCATACTTCTAAAGCTAGTACATCATTGGTAACTATGAAGTTATTACTATGTTTTTCAACAGAGAATCCCGATGGCTTGTGTGCCTCATTTGATGTATCAGAATGGTAGCCTTGATGTTTTGAACATGCAGCCAGGTCATCCTACGAATCTCAACTGTCCATACCAGATTTCTAAAAGAAGTGGAGACATGAAAATCAAAGAATGAAAAAAATGTATGGACAGTCGTAAGGAGGTTCTTGGAAGCAAAAGGAAGCGAAGCGCAAGAATTGTAGACAGGATGATCTCCATTCTCCATAATGGAGAGTCAGGGTCTATATTGTTTTATGTTATTTTACCTTAAAGAGGGTATTTAGGTCCTACCTAATACTGATGATCATGTGCTAAGAACAATTAAGTAGGGTTGGTTCGATGACTATGAGGATGATGATCGTATGACTTGTTATTAATAACGAGTAGAAAGTTGTATGATGATGATTAGTAGGACTTATTATTATTATGATGCATGATGCGAGCATGAAGAGTTATTATATATTAGTGAGTGAAATGAACATGATTGGATTGAAGTGAAAACAACATGCATATGTGGTGCATGTCGAAAGTAGTACTAATCCAAACTTGATCAAGTTACGATTAGTATTACTTTCGACATGCACCACATGTTGCCTTCACTTTAATCTAAGCCATGTTTAGGCATAGCAGTAGCGTTGGTAAACCAAGCACGGAGATAAGAGAGGATACTTCTCTCTATTAGCTAGCTAACACACCCTAAATTACCCCCTAAACCACCCCCTTTCAGAAAAAACAAAAACCTCAGCTCCTGCCAGCTGCTGACGCGTGGATGCCTATTAGTCCCGGTTGGTGCCACCAACCGGGACCAAAGGCCCTTCTGCCTGGGCTCGCCGCAGCGGCCACGTGGAGGCCCATCTGTCCCGGTTCGTGTAAGAACCGGGACTAAAGGCCTAGGGCATTAGTGCTATAACTAGTCCCGGTTCGAGAACCGGGACAGATGGACCTTACGAATCGGGACAAATGGCCCTTTTTCTACTAGTGATACTTTGGTTAGCTAGTTATAGCACTAGTATTCTTCTGGTTAGCTTTATTAGCTCGACCATCGAGAGCAACTGGCACCGTCATCATTTCTCCTTGAACAGGTGACTCCGAGTTAACCGAGGATGACCAACCAAGAGAGCCCGCACCAAGTCGTTCTCTCGTGAAAGATGTTGTAGTTTTGAGTTTTGACATTAAGGTTTGCTGTTAAGATCTAAAGGATAATAAGTATATGGTAACATCTGAAGAGGTGTAATCCCTCCATTTTTATTTACTCTGCATATTAGAGTTGACTAGAGTCAAACTTTATAAAGTTTGACCAAGTTTGTATAAAACAATATAAACATTTACAGTAAAAATCTATATGATGTGAAAATATATGCAATGATAAATCTAATGGTGTTGGTTTGTTATTGTATATGTCAATATTTTTGTTTATAAATTTTGTCAAAGTTTACAAAGCTTGACTTTGATCAAAGTTAATACGCGACTAAATAGAAACGAAGGGAGTACGCACGTAGATATATGTGATATGTGAGCTAGGTAGTAGTATGTAGGAAAGGAAAGAAATGTGAACTATCGATCGAAAGATAGATAGAATACGACCTCTTGCAAACTAAAGTAGTGACATAAAAGGTCTTATACTATACTCCCTCTGTTCCTTTATATAAGGTGTAACTGTTTTTTCAAAAGTCAAACGAGTGTAAGTTTGACCAAATTTTTAGAAAAATTTATCAACATTCACAGTATGAGATTTATATCATTTGATCCATCATGAAAAGTAGTATCATATTTTACCAATTAGGTAATGCGGATGTTGTTATTTTATTCTATAATCTTGGTCAAATTTTTAAATAATTAACTTGCATGGAAATCAATACACGTTATATTCTGAAACGGATGGAGTATTAGTTTACAGAGAGAGTATATAGCTACTACGTGGTACTTTAGCTAGTGCAACATGCATTTTAGCTTTAGGATTTCTTCTTCTTTTCCTTTCCTAGCTTTTCGCACTTAGGGATTAAGTTTTTTTTTCGCACTTAGGGATTAAGCTGGTAGTGTGATGCATCTTTCGGCCGAGGGACTAAAAAAGATGACCACTATTGATCCATGTATATGTATTTATGTATGTTACCTAAATCTTGTTGATGAGAAGAAAATGATGGACAAAAGTCATGCAAGTCAGATTATATATACGGACACTCCCAATGTGCAGTGTGAATTATTGGATTGATTTTTTTCCTGTTGCAAAGTTGGTTGGCATGGCACCCAGCCGGTAAAGTAAATAAAATTCTCAAAGGAAAAAGGAAAGTAAAGTAAAGAAGTGCAGGTGTGTTGCATTGTACGAGTAGGTTGCATCAGGCGGAAGGAAAGGGAAGCGGCTGATCGGTTGTCGAAAGCTTCCTTGATCCTTTTTCTTTTTCCCTGATTTGTTATACAACTAGGAGCAGACAGAAATGCAGATGGAATATGTTCTACTCAGGTCGACTCGATCGTGGGTTCGAAAGGATCCATGAGCTGCTCAACCTACCGAGGACTAGCTCGGTTCGGGGGGGGGGGGGGGGGGGGGGGGGGGGGAGGGGGCGCGGGCCCTAAGAAGGTGAGTCGGCGTGGCTATTTATTTATTTATTGAGTGAAATGCCAATCAGTCTTATTGATAACAAAAAGCATTGTGCATGGTCAAAAGATTGATGGGCTATTATATGGTAGCTGGCAGCAAAGTATATAAAGTGCACTGTGAAGTCGTAGTTGTATGCAACTCAAAAGGCAGGAAAGCGAACAAGGAGAAATGTACCTAGACTAGATGGATGAAGGCTATCTAGTGAGGCCGTTAGCTAGTCGATCTGGAAAGAAGAAGAAAGTCGAACGATCCATGTCATCATACGATCGACATATAGTATCTATACTTTGGTTAGCTAGTATATGTTCTTGCTTAGCTTTATTTGCTCCATTGCCTGCATGCAAAAGATGTACCACTACAATTCACACTATCTATATAGTATCTAGCTTTGTTGATAAAATTTATGTTCATTTTTTAAAAGAAAGAAAGTCAAATTGTAAATGTACAATTATTATGCACATACGCGGTGATTGGTGATTGATTTTTGTTTGTGAGGCGATTAAAAGACGTATTGGTTAATTACTTATGTGCTCGTAGTTGGCAACCAGTATAAAAAAAGTATAAGTAGAGCAGCATATGGTGAGATGTAGTTGCATGCTATATGGGTTGATCAAAGCGAAGGTTCCTTGTTTCTTTCTTTCAATTATTTACGTAGAGATTGGAGATATATTCTACTACCTGTGAATTTGCTAGATACGTACTACAGCAAATCAATAAAGTAGCGTGCTCGTGATCGTGCATGCGTGCACGTGATCTTTGATGCTCAAGCTAGCGCTGTACTTGTACGTACCTCGTGGAGTCGTGGTCGTACTTACGATTTGAAATTGGAACCTCAATCTATTATATATTAATTAATAATGGTAGTTGAGAAGATAATTGCATGATTTATTAATGGAAAACCGGACGAAAATTGGTACAACACACCCACAAGACATAGCACCTCGGTCGAACTGGCTACCCACAAAGACTATTAAAGAGAGAGGGACTCCATCACTACTTCTCCTCAAGGAAAGCGACTCCGACTTCAGCAGCACGGAGGACCAACCAAGAGCCCTCACCGTGGTCGATGCACAAGATAAACCTATGTCAAACAATCCACCAGGCACGTCGAGGACTACCTAGGCAGCTCTGGATCCACCCTCCCATGGATGCAAGCTGTAAGTGTCCATGTCTTCCTCTTGTGAAAGGTGGTACGGTGTAACCATGAGATAAAGGTTTGTCTTTAAGATCTAAATAACAATGCTATGTAATAGTATTTGTGATATGTGAGCTAGGTAGCCTGCAGGAAAGGGAAAAAATATGAAGGGTCATCGAGGGAAAGAGAGTTAGGCACTATGTATTTTATCTGCTGCAGCATGCATCTTAGCTTTAGCCTTTCTTCTTCTTCTCTTTTCCATTTTGCAATTGGGGATTAAGCTTAGCTAGTGGTCGTCTGTACATGTATGGATCCGTCCATGCATGGTGCATCTTTCGGCCGAGCGCCTGAAAAAGATAGACCACTATCGATCCATCCATATGTTACGCAAATCTTCTTCATAAGAAGAAAAGGGTTCACAAAAGTCATGCAAGTCAGATTATACATACATGTGTACACTCCCAATATGCAGCATGAATGATTGATTGGTTTTCTAATTTTTCATGTTGCAAATTAAGTTCGTTGGCAGATGGCACCCAGCCTGTAAAGTAAACAAAATCCTCAAAGGAAAAAAAGAAAGTAAAGTAAAGTAGTGCATGTGTGTTGCGTCGTAGTAGGTTGTATCAGGCCGATCGGTCGTCCAAATTAAGCTTCCTTGATCCTTTTGTTTTCCCTGATCTGTTATACAACTAGGAAGTAGGAACAGACAGAAATGCAGATGGAATATGCATGTTCTACTCTACTCAGGTCGGCTACTCAGACCGTGTGTTCAAAAGGTGGCTACCGGCCGGCCCAGTTACTACTACAAGTCTACAACCATAGTTACTCCCTCCGTTCCAAAATAGATGGCTCAACTTTGTACTAACTTTAGTACTTCCTCCGGGCCTTTTTAGTTCGCATATAAGGTTTGTCTGAAGTCAAACCCCATAACTTTGACTAAATTTATAGAGAAAAATATCAACATTCAGAATGTGAAAATCAACAACATTAGATGCGTCATGATTTTAGTTTTCATATTGTATAAATTTAGTATTGTAGATATTAATATTTTTTTCATATAAATATGGTCAAACTTTATGAAGCGTGACTTCAGACAATTCTTATACGCGGAGTAAAAAGGACCGGAGGGAGTACAAAGTTGGGTCATCTATTTTGGAACGGAGGGAGTACTTTTGTACTTGTATCAGTTGATTGAGTTGTGTATGTAGGTCTGGACGCATGTATTGATGTATAGATATTCGTGGGTGGGAGAAGATCAATTCAGGGTAGCAGGAAACATGTATTGATCGATGTATGCTGGAGCCAGGAGCTCATCACTCACTTGGATACGTTGCTCCTACCTATACGTACATATATAGGTAACGTACTACACATGTCGGAATAAACGGCCAGGGCCAGTAGGCCTATAAACCGGATCCCGTTTAAGCTCGCTCACTTATGGTCACAGTTCAATAAAGTTCTTTTCGAGCTAGCAAAAACCTAAATAAATGGGACTTGCAGGCGTCGTTTAATTTATTTGCCATTAATTAATTTACGCCAAACGTATATGGGATGGATTGGATTGCGCCTGGCCCTGCTGCATGCATAAAGGCCCTGGCAGTCACATGGCTTCTCTTCTCTCCAAATTATTTTTGTTTTGCTTTTTGTCATGTGCATATGGATCGATCAACCAGTTGCTGCTTTGATAAACAAATTAAAAGTAAATACATAAACAAAAGAGATTTTGTTCGAGGGAGCGAATTGCCTTGTCACGTTCGACCACTAGCCACCGAGCTGACCGGGTGCCCCCCGCGTGGGCGACCGGGAGGCCCCCAGATCCCGTCGGCCGGACCTCCCCCACTCCTCCTCCTCCTCCCTCGCCGCCGCCCAAGGGCGCGGCCAGGCGAAGCCTTGCCGTCGCCGGCGGCGGCGGGGACTCGGGCCCTCTCGCTTGGGTGGGGCTGGCGCGGGCCGGCGCCCCCGGGCCGGAGCGTGGCGGGCGGGCCGGACGCCACGGCGGGTGGTGGCGGCGCCTCGGCGACGTCGCTTCCCCGTGGCAGGAGGCCTCGCGATCTGGTGCGTCACGGCCGCCAGGGACGGCAGCGGCGTGACCGGATCGGTTCGCGGCGGCGCGGCCGGATCTATGCCCAAGCGTGGGCCTTGATCGCTGGTCTGCCGTCGGCACGGTGGTGGGTGCGACTCGTCGGCAGCTGGGCAGATCCGCGGGATTCTACCCTTGTCTGGCCCTTGACAGCGCGGGCAACTCCGGGGGAAACCCTAGATCTCCTTGGGATCGAGCGATGGCGGCGCTTTTGCGTCGTAGTCCCTCTTTAGGGCATTGTTTTGGAGTTTGCTCCGGTTGCAGGGACCAGCGACGTCGGCGGCGCACGTCTGGTGGAGCAATTGCCGATGAAAATCGCGCCGACTACGGTCATGACGGACGATGGCAGCGTCTTGGATGCCGTTCCCTTGTCGAGGCATCGTCGTTGCAGTCTGCGTCATCAGGCTCGAGATGCTCCGGGGGAAACCCTAGATCTGGGTCTTCCGGATCAGACGATGATGGCGTTTTATCGCTTTCCCTTCTGGGGGCATCGTTTTGGAGTAAGTGCTGGCTGGGGGGATGGTGGAGCGGTGCTTCATCTCACACAATGATGGCGGCGGATATCGGCGGCATGGCGTTGTGGAGGCTCGGCGTCCGATGCACGGAGATGGACTCGCGCAGGAGGAGGTTGCTGTCTGGCGTCATGGTGACGTTGATGGCAGAGTGGCCAGACAAGGTAGAAGCCTCAATATGATCTGAAGACGGACCTGTGGAAGATGGCGGCGACGACACACGAGTGCGTCTGACCGGATTGTGCCCCAGACCCGGTATGTGGCTCGGCTGGGGCTTCCGAATGAGTGTTTCGGCTTCCGGCTTTTAATGTTAGGCTTAGATGAGTGGTTTGGGTAGTGGCCCAGCTAGCACCCCTTCATCATTTAGATAGGAGTAGCGGCATATGTTGCCAAGATGGTGGATTCGGACACATTGTGTTAATACTTTATAAGGTCCTCAAGAATAATCAATAAAGTGACCGTATGCATCTCTCAAATGCAGAGGCCGGGGGTCATCCTCCTTTTCTAAAAAAAACCACCGAGCTGACAGCCATCAACAGCAAGACATATATAAAACACAAGCAGGCTGAATTATATTAGAGCAAAGCAGAGATGTCTCTTCTTCTTGTTGAGTTGGTGGTGGTGGCGGCACCTCTTCTTCATATGCATCCTGGCTGTGAAGGTTACTGTTCTGGCTTATATAGCTTTATTGATTTGCTCAATCGCCTGCATGCAAAAGATACACCTATATCAGACTATATATGTAGCTTGTTGATAAGATTTTTTCTTAAAAGAAAGAAAGTCCGATTGTATATGTACCATTATTATGACGTCCGCATGTTGATTGGTTTGGTTTAGTTTTCTGACAAGGCAATTAAAATTGAGTAGTTCGTTTTTTGTGGAAATTTGAGTGGTTAGTTGATTAGTTATGTTCAGGTAGTTGGCAACCAGTATATAAATAAAGTAAAGTAGCGTAGGTGTATGGTGGGGTGTAATTGCATGGAAAGGGAAGGAGAAATATACCTAGCTAGCTAGCTATTATATGGGTTGATCAAAGCAAAAGTTCTTCGTGTCTTTCTGCTGTTACAGATCGCAGCAATGGAGGTAGGCAGCGAATATATTCTATTCTAGCTCTACATGTGAATTTGCTAGTTACGTACTACCATGTACAGGTGGCAGCCAGGAGCAGCTTGGCCGGTCCGGCGTGAACTTTGCTTGATTTGCTGCGATCGATCCATTAATGAATTATAATTAAATTGTATTTTTAGCAAACGTATGTGCATGCATGTTTTAAATCTTGGTGTGTGTGGTAGATGTGTTATTTTTACAAATGAGGCAGCTAGAGATGCTCTTAGGGATTAGGGTGTGGCACTCAGATTTAACCAAGAAGTCAAATGACATAACATGTAAGAGAGAAAATAATTCTAAAAAGAATTTTTTGCACGAATCTCAATGTAAGATCTCACGGATATAGCATCGATTGAGACTTAACGAAGTCTTAATCAACCAAGACTTAGCAAGACTGTAGGGATTAAGCTAGCTAGCGTGGGTGTGTAGTACGTGTATGGATGCTTTTTGGGAAAACTTCTAATTTATTCATATTCAATCATGGTACTACAACGAACACTAAAAATAATAAAAATTGCATTCAGATCCGTAGACCATCTAGCACGACTACAACTACAAGCACTGAATCGGGCTGAAGGCGCGCCGCTATCATCTGTCCTCCCTTGTCGGAGCCGGCAAAACTAGTTGCAGTAGACACTCAGTGGATCCTTGCATGATGCATCTTTCGGCCAAGCGCGTGAAAAAGATAGACCACTATCCATCGATCCATCTATATGTTACCTAAATCTTTGGATAATTAAGAAGAAAAGGGTTCACAAAAGCCAAATAAGTTAGATATTATATGTGTGTGTACACTCCCAATATGCAGTATGAATGATTGATTGTTTTTCTTTTCCTGTTACAAAGTTGGTTGACATGGCATGCCACCCAGCCGGTAAAGAAAGAAACTAAAAGTAAAGTAGGGCATGTGTTGTATCGTAGTAGTTGCATCAGACCAAAGGAAAGGGGAGATACATGGCACTCGCCAGGTTCGGGTGTGGGTAATTAATGGTCGCCCAAACCCGTACCGTCTCAATATTTTTCGCCTAAACCTGTAATGTCTCAATATTTTTCGCTCAAACTTATACCTGTACCCGCACCTTGGGTTTCAAACTATTCTCATACACGTACCCGGCCGGGTTCGGGTAGTACCTCCCATCTCGGTCACCGTGTATTTTTCAGCATTTCCGCATAAACACAATATTTCAGCATGTATAATTCAACATTTTTTTCAGCACATATATACCACATTTTAGCATTTCAACACATATACTCCCTCCGTTCCTAAATATTTGTATTTTTAGAGATTTCAAATGGACTACCACATACGGATGTATATAGACATATTTTAGAGTGTAGATTCACTCATTTTGCTCCGTATATATGTAGTCACTTGTTGAAATCTCTAGAAAGACAAATATTTAGAAACGGAGGGAGTATATCATAATTTATTGTACAATGGAATAAAAAGAATGATATTAATTTTCAGAAATGGATAGAAATAAGCATGAATTAGGTGGCACTAAACAATGTGCAATTACATTCAGGTATGAGTAGCTTGTAAGTGAATTTTGTAGAGGCACATTCACATCCATTCTTTCTTCTTTTTTCCATTACAAGACAAAAGGAGGACATGTTTTTTTTTTAATTTTCTTTATTCAAGATACTTCTGGAGCCCCTACTAATAAGATAAACAAAATCAGAGACAAAATCATGGATTCACAAAACAAATGATCAACACATTTAAACAAGATCACACACATGGGTAAGGGAAGAGGATTTTGGATCGAGGATAGCAGCTGCGTTAGCCGGGTAAAGCGGCTAGGTGTTTTCTTTTTCCTTTAGTGGATGGCACATGGGACTTACTACCTATTTTTCTCAAACTGCTGCCCTAATAAGATATTTTAGTCGCAGTTGAGGTCATACGTACGCAGTGTCATGGATCGGTCGTCCAAAGCTTCCTTGATCTTTTTTCTCCCCTGATCTGTTATACAACTAGTTAGGAATAGACAGAGAGACAGGCGGAATATATTCTATTCTACTCGAGCGTGGGTTGGATGCATGCAAATGCAAAAGGTGGATACACGGGCGTGAAGCCCGAACCGCCGCGAGACTCTGAACACAGTGGATTCGGAGAAGGAGGAGCATGACGGGGAGGACGCGGATCTACAGGTGGAGCAATATATAGGCAATCATCGATTCCCTCCGGTCGGAGGCAGAGGCCAACCCCATCACCTGCAAGAGGCGGGGGCGGAGCACACCACGGCTATTGACGGATGCTCGTGTATATTGATAAGGAGGAGTTGGAGCCCTCCTACGCGCCCATCTACCCAGCGCCCGGCATGAAGGTCATGGACATCTCCGACAATAAAGCGTAGTGGCTAGCGTGATGCATGTATGTAGAATTTTATTTGCATGGATTGTAATTGTCCGCGGCTGTGGACGCTCTTGGTGAGCGTGTGAAAGAAAAGAAATGTGCAGAGGTGTATAGCCAGGACACACATCCACACGTGAAGAAAGACAAGAGGGTGGCCCTGGCCTGGCAGGTGGTCACATGGGCGCCACGTGGAAGTGAGCCCCTCTGCCCTGCTTTATTATTTTTTGTTTTTTGGCATGTGCATGTGCAGATGGATCCATCGAGCGGTTGCTGCTTTAATAATGCTCCCTCCCTCCCTCCCTCCCTTCCTTGAAAAGAATAAGTGTTTTAGTAGTTGAAACAAACAAAGGTAGTGTAATAATATATAAGTAAGTAAATTAAATTGATAACAAGAAAAGATTTTGTTGGAGGTAGGGAATTATTAGTCTTGTCACGCTCGTTGGCCGTCGACCTCATCTGAGCTGAGCTGCTTGTCCTTTTATTTCTTCTTCTTCTTCTTCTTCTTCTTCTTCTTCTTCTATTCTTCTTCTTCTTCACAGCATATATAAGAGAAGAGAAGAGCAGAGCATAGCACAGAAGCAAGCAAGCAAGCAAGGAAGGAAGAAGGCTGCCGTTCCCACGCCGGCTGCCGTCACATTCCCCGTCTGTCGCTCTTCCTTCTTCCTCCCGTGGCTGGCTGTATGTATGGTAGGTAGGTACGTTTCCTCTTCATTCCCCTTCTTCAGTTCCTCATGTCCCTTCCCTTCCCTTCTAGTTGGATGGGATGGATGGGATGGCGTTTCTCCTTCTCTCTTGAGAGAGAGAGAGAGATCCCTTGCATTTCTTCTGTGTTTCCTTCTCCAATCCAATACTGTATAATCTAATCCAAATTGTGCACATTAGGACAACTAATCACACTCTACCTCTCAGCTCTTGATTTAGGATGGCTGCAAATCATAACCACCAGCTGCTGCTCTGGAACTGTTTCTTTCTTTCATCTTCATCTTGTGCTACCTTCCTTCTGCTCTGCTCTGCTCACTCTGTGTTATTATTGGGTTTTCTTTTTTAATTACCACAGACACGCTACTACTAATAATCAAAACTCTTCAGCTCAAAAAATAAAATAAAAAATGCTCACTCTACCTAGCTTGCTTGCTTGCTTGTTGATTTTTTATCCACATCACCCTGACAGGCTGCTCGGCTGCTCTGTCCTTCTTCTCTTGTCTTGTCATGTATCCTCTGCCGCTCCTCCTGTTTCATGTCGTGTATATAACTCTCATGGAATGGAATGTGTCTTTCATCTTCATTTATGTACAGCAAAGGGCACCACTAGTACGTATCGTATGAGAGCATGGCAGCCCCTGCTGCTTCCAGCAACCACCTTCTTCAGGCAGCAACAGCAGACCAAAACTACCACCCCAACGCTGCTCCTGCTCCCAGCTTCTTCAGAGCAAACTCAACAGCAGCAGCAGCAGCAGCAGCAGCAGCAGGCCTCAGCGTCAGAGGAGAGATGACGCTACCCAATGGCGACGTCTACTCCGGCACGCTATCATCATCATCATCACATTCGCGGCAGGTGCCCGAGGGCACGGGCCGCTACGTCTGGGCCGGCGGCAGCTGCTGCGTGTACGAGGGCGGCTGGAAGAGAGGCGCGAGGCACGGCCACGGCAGAACCCTCTGGCCCTCCGGCGCCGTCTACGAGGGCGACTACTCCGCCGGGTTCATGGACGGCGAGGGGACCTACGTCGCCGGCCCCTGCACCAGCACCACCTCCTCTTCATCATCATCATCCTACAAGGGGCAGTGGAAGCTGGACCGCAAGCACGGCCACGGGCGCCAGACCTACCCCAACGGGGACACATTCGAGGGCTCCTGGGTGCAGGGCCAGATGGAGGGCCATGGCAGGTACACCTGGGCCGACGGCAACAGCTACGTCGGCACCATGAGGAACGGCACCATGTTCGGCAAAGGGGTGCTCACATGGAGCGCCACCGGGGACTCTTTTCAGGGGAACTGGCTCGACGGCGCCATGCACGGCTACGGGCTCTACACCTGGGAGGACGGCGGGTGCTACCTCGGGACGTGGACCAGAGGATTCAAGGATGGAAAGGGCACATTCTATCCTAAGAGTTGCAGGGTTCCTGCTGCTCACCAGCTCTACATCGACGATCTGAGGAACAGGGGCGTGCTGCCCGATGACATCTCAACAAATGTCCTTCAGCAGCAGCGCACCTCCTCTTCTTCCTTTGACACGAATCAAGAGCCTGCTGCTGCACCAGCAGATCTTAAGAAGTCCTGGAGAAACCTGAGCTTCGAGCGGCCTCCGGTAAAGAAGCCGTCTCTGCAGAGGCGCTGGAGCATCGGAGTGGCCATCGACAAGATCATCGGCGCTCATGAGCCAAGCGGTGCAGGTTCTGAACCACAAACACAACAAGGGTCTGACCAAAACATGGCTGGTTGTTCTAGCCTGCCGATACTCGAAAGGGAGTATGCGCAGGGCGTTCTCATCAGCGAGGTCGTGCTGAACAAGAGCTGCCTGGAAGATTCATCCAAGAAACTGAGCCGTCGACAGAGCAGGGCGGCAAAGGATGTCAAAAGGCCCGGGGAGATGATAATCAAAGGACACAGGAGCTATGACCTGATGCTCTGCCTACAGCTTGGAATCAGGTAATAATGCACATATATATTTCAAAGGCATCTGCCTAATCTGAATTTTCAACAGCTTAATTCCTTCTCTGCATTGTTAGTTCTACTAGTTGTCCCATTGTACTTATATATATGGAATGTTATGATATCAGTGCATATATTGTCCACTGCCTTTAACCCACATATATATGCGGAACAGAGGATTGTGACATACATACATATAGCAAGTTGCCAACATACCATGCCCATATATAAGAGCACCAAACTTGTTCATCTACTTTCATTGACCAAAGTAGCTCTGAATTTTCCGAGTCATGGAAAGATGGCTGCTTTTCGTGCCCTCAAGTTAAAAGGCACCATCATTATGCTATAGATAGAAACTGGCAGCAAATTGTTCCTTTTTTCCTTTTACCGACACCCAACATTGAATACCTTACTGATTTAGTTTCTCGTGATCAGTAAAAGGTCGTTATATATGTGATTATCCTACTCACTCAGGTACACGGTCGGAAAGATTACTCCGATTCAGAGGCGTGAGGTGCAAGCCTCCGATTTCGGCCCCAAGGCTAGCTTCTGGATGAACTTCCCCACAAAAGGAACACGGCTTACTCCCGCACACCGTGCTGTCGATTTTAAGTGGAAGGATTACTGTCCAGTGGTCTTCAGGTTTGTTGTGCTTCTGTCCCAGTTTTACTTTAAGTGGAGTATACATGTAGAATGACAAGGAAGAATCCAAGTATATTTATATCCAGGAGTAACTTGGAAAGTTCAACAGCTTATAAACTCTGAATCTTTTCTTCTATGATAGTACTATTGATTGCTTAATTATAAACTCTGAATCTGTTTCCTGTCTACTACTTCAGCTTCAGGTACTGTTTGTTTTTTCTGAGAAGAAATACTCAATACTGTTTTCTATTTTAGAGCATAATAACAGGACTAATTTCTGGTTTGTGTTTGATTACTATACAGAAATTTGAGGGAGATGTTCAAGCTTGATACAGCAGATTACATGATTTCCATTTCTGGAAGTGATGCACTTAGGGAGTTGTCTTCTCCTGGAAAGAGTGGAAGTATGTTTTTCTTATCGCAAGATGACCGCTTCATGATCAAGACTCTTCGGAAATCTGAAGTGCAGGTTTCTGCTGTTTCTACTCGATGATTTTATGATAACCAGTGCAACTATTCATGCTAATTGACAATATATGTTGGTAACTTGGTGGTATAGTCTGGTAAACTGACATAGACCAGACGATTGGATCCAGGTCTATTTGTTTTATGACCGCGGGAAATCCCAGCACTTGATAAGAATCTGATGTTTCCAATTATCTGGTGATTGCTCATCTGGCCTAACACGAAAAAGAAAATGTTGTCATAAGGAAGATATATTTCTGAGCTAGTTTCCTAGTTCACTTATGATTCATACTGAATCATTTGTGCAACTTGGATTTTCCTGACATGATATTTGCTTGTAGGTCCTTTTGCGTATGCTTCGAGACTATTACCGCCATGTCCATACTTATGATAACACACTCGTGACTAAATTTTTTGGCCTCCACCGGGTGAAACCTTCCAGCGGGCAAAAGGTAATGCCAGTAAACGACTGTTGTTGCTCAATTAAAAAGGTTACAGATATTGCCATAAAAAAGGATTTAGTTGTCATATCTGATAATTCTATTTTACTAGTTGATATTTAACTGTTGGTTTTATTGTTTGTTTGTATCTGCAGTTTAGATTTGTAGTGATGGGCAACATGTTCTGCACAGAACTTAGAATCCATCAAAGATTCGATTTGAAAGGTTCATCCTTAGGCAGATCTACCGACAAGGTTAAAATCGACGAGAACACGACGCTGAAAGACTTGGATCTGAACTACTCATTCTATCTCGAGCCTTCTTGGCGGGATGCTTTGCTCAAGTAAGCACGTTCTCTCTGAAAAAAAAGCAGCTTATCCTCATGACCAGTTTTCCATGTTCTCTTCTTATTATGTGTAGGCAGATTGAGATCGACAGCGAGTTTCTGAAGAATCAGGGCATAATGGACTACAGCTTGCTTCTTGGCTTCCATTACCGGGCTCGTCAAAGCCTTGTAAGAGGAGGGTCGTTGCCTGAAACCATTTTGCAAGATAATAAACTAGCCGTTCTTTCGGAACAAGGTAATTAAGCATGAAACTGTATCTCCATTCCTCTGAATAAGTTGTCCGATTCACCCATTTGGAATACCAATTTTTTGCTTGCTCATGTGACGACGGGGTATTGCAGATGCCATGGAGGATGATTCTGCCTATAACGACTACCGCGAAGGGCTGGTTTTGGTGCAGCGAGGCAGCAACCAAGAAGGTAAAGTCGCTGTCGGCCCTCACATAAGAGGGAGCCGCCTGCGATCGTCGTCCGCTTGTTACGAGGAAGTGGATCTCCTGCTTCCAGGCACAGCAAGGTTGATATTCTGTTACTGTTGGTCAGTTCACATGTTCTTCCAATGCTAATGTATGATGGTCTGGAATGACTGAATTTGTTGTTAAACCGGATAGGCTTCAGATCCAGCTAGGGGTGAACATGCCGGCAAGAGCAGAGAAACAAGAGAAACAAGAGAAAGACGGCGGAAAATCGCTCCGTCAGGTTTATGATGTGGTGCTCTACATAGGGATCATCGACATCCTGCAGGAGTACAGCATGAGGAAGAAGGTCGAGCACGCCTACAAGTCCGTCAAGTATAACCCCCTGTCGATATCGGTCGTGGAGCCCCGGTTCTACTCGGAGCGCTTCCTCAACTTCATCCGCACCGTCTTCCCGGAAAACGCACCCAACCAATAATTCATTCATCTTTCCTTCCTTGTCCCCAGCAAGAAAAAATGTAACAAAAAGATCAAAAGGAAATGTGTTCTGCTTGCTACATTGCCGTTCATGTGTGTGGTTTGAGATGGTTGGAAGCGAAAGCAATGTGTGTATTTTGTCAAAAAGAAGCATTGACAAAACAGTGAGTGCTCCATTATGCTTATGCATGGATGTGGTTTGGGTTTTCTGCCACCCCACTATACATAGATGTGACACGTGTGTGCCTGTTACCCAAACCCATCCATACATCTGTCATCTGCTATTGGCTTCTTTTTGTTGTGAACAGGAGCTTAGCTAGTGGGGTTAATTAGGTGAGATGATGACATGAACCCATGATTGATACTCTATCTCATATCACTCGTGTCGAATGCCAATGGAAGTGACCACTCCCCGACTCGCCTATAAATTGTATCCATGTCTCGAGCCGATCACAACACCAAAACATAATCACTCACAATGGCCACCACCAGCAAGCAGGCTCTAGCTCTCGCCGCTCTCTTGATCCTGCTCACTGGCACCCACCTCATTGCCGCCGCAAGAGCCCCGGTCGCTGTAACCGGCATTGGCGTTGGAGGAGGTGGCTACGGCGGTGGTGGAGGTGGAGGAGAAGGCGGTGGAAGCGCCGGTCATGGTTATGGCTACGGTTCCGGCTATGGAGCCGGTTACGGCTATGGCGGCAGCACTGGTGGTGGTGGCGGCAGTGGCCATGGTGGTGGTGGTGGTGGAGGTAGTGGTGGCATGGGCTCAGGGTACGGCTCCGGTTATGGCAGTGGTTATGGCTCGGGTTACGGTGCTGGCGGTCAAGGTGGTGGGGGAGGTAGTGGAGGAGGAGGTGGCGGTGGATCCGGCTATGGCAGTGGCGGTGGCTATGGGTCTGGGTCTGGGTATGGAGAAGGCTATGGGTCAGGCGGTGGCATGAACGGTGGCGGTGGAGGAGGCGGCGGTGGAGGGGGAGGTGGAGGCGGCGGCAGTGGTGGTTTTGGGCATGGAAGCGGCGGAGGCTATGGTTATGGCAGTGGAGGTGGAGGTGGCTATGGCGGCGAGCATGGCCACTGAGCATCATATATAAGCAGAAATTAAGCTGGTAACAGAGAGGAATAAAAATGGTGACTACGCCTGTGTTGTGTAGATCAGATCAACCATCCTTTACATGCATGCATGTTAATATTTGTTGCCACCATACTCATACTGTATTGATAAGATGGAATAAAGCTTACTCAGTTTGAATTCTGATTTCTACTTTTCTATCATGCATTGCATACTAGTACCACTACATACAAACACCAGAGAGCTATACCGCATACAAGATGCATGCAAGATGACGAGCATACCATCCATGTGTAAGTAGGTTACACGCCATCTCCAATCTTCATCCAACTAAATCCATTTTGCTTCAAAAGAGTTGGAATTCACTTTGCTCTTCCATTCAGAAAACTTTATCCACCATCGCAGCCGGCTGCAATCCTCTAATTTCTGCATCACGAATTGCTTCTAATGTCCAGGCGATCATATTTTCCTGTGACCAATTCTACAAACATCCAGTAAAGAGATTTCACAACTGAATCATCAACGGACAAAAGATTTCAAAAGCATATGTAGAGTACCTGTCGCATGCCCCAGCTATTAAGTCAAAGACACCCCTGGCTGAAATCTTAATCCACACACCACTAACCTGCACATGAAGGCATTTTCGACAACCAGGAAAAATATACAATGACATATCTTGACAACAAAAGGAAAGCTACAAGCATCCAATGCTCAGAAGGAACACAACACTCTTCCCAGGTTCTCACTGTAACTTAGTTTAGTAATGCACAGGCATGATACAAATGGCACAAACTCTACTAAAATCATATATCTTTTGAATAAACCATCTATGCCGTACCACGTCCCAGCGCTACCAAGTAGAGTACAAACAGGAGCACCCTGTCTTATATGCTCATCAGCAATTGCAGTAGTGAAAGACTGTTGAACAAAATTGTTATCAGGTGATCTCATGGGTGTATTAAGATGAAGAAAATCGAAAGAAAAAAGTTGAGGCGGTGAAACAGATCATATCAGTCTTCCACAATTCATACCCAAAAAACTAAATAAAAAAGGATGGTTTCACAACTGAACCATACCACTGGTTAAATGCACTCAGCACATGGACAACAAGTACCAACTTGCGCACTAAAATAAATACAAAGCGCCCAGGTTGCTAGTAACAAGAGAGTGACCACAGTGGCAAGTGAAATGCTTTACTGGACATACCAGTTTGGTACAAGTCCACCTGTGCAGCTTCTCATTTCCATATACAGTTGTGGACATCATAAGAAGCCTTTTTTTTTTGCGTGGACATCATAAGAAGCCTCTCATTTGATTGTGCTCCAAAGAGAGAGCCTTCAAGTAGACATTGATTTCTACAAGGCCTGCAGATGAAGAATGCAGATTAGTGAACTCAGCTGATTTTGGGCCTAAGAGCTCATTGTTGGAGAAAGTGGCGACACAATTAAAAAATACAGAATATAACAAAACCTTTACACAAAGGAAAGAAAGAAACATAGCAGGGTAAAGAGGTAACTGCATATCTGTTTATAATTTATTTTAGACATATTGTGCTAACATCTTACCTGGCTGTCACTTGACGCCTGAGAAGTGTGACAGGCGACAAAGCCTGGGTCCTGAGAAGGTAACTGCAGGAACAAAATTTCAATGATCATTACACTGGCCAGAAATGTACGTGCAAGTGTTCAATCCAAAGTGGTCTTAATACCAGAGTGAGCCCCAGACTTGCGCCACGGTGCATCTCTTCATAGTTGAGTGTCCCCATGGCCATGGGATTTAAAAAGTCAGTCCCCTGGATCAAAGAGGAGTAGATAAATATTTGATACAACATGACCAAGAGAACGTAAATTATTTTAGGGAGGCACTTCAGAGATCATAAATTCATACCATGTAAGGTATATAGGTTGGAGTTTGGCTACCCATTTTGGACAAGTTAGGAGCAGCCTCCAAGCCCTGCGTGTTGCAAATGTTAGAATACTGGTTGCACTAAGAGGCACTAACATTGAGAGTATGATATGAAATAAATGCAAAAGGCTAGAAACTAAGATTCTTAGGCCTGGCACACCTAATTTTCATCAAACACTTAACTAAAAATTTATGGTGTACACATAAATTTTACACTCACGTGATGCCCGCGATAGTTTCATGAAACTTAAAAGTAATAATGCAAACTCTACTGTTGCATGTCACTGCAAGAAAGCAGGAGGAATTATAAGATGCATGGCATAAGTTTATTCAACAGTTGCTCTGCTTGTAGTATTTTTTAGAGAATCCTAGGACAGCAGATAACTTCATATAATACGATGCATTTGGCCAATAAATGTTATGCATGATGGATCCCAATTAGGCAATTAGTTTAATTAACATAACATTTCAAATTTGCATGGTTAAAATGGATACAGATACCTCGACCTCAATGAAGAAAATAGCAAGGTTACCTGAAACATAGCATTTCCAGACTGGGCAGAACCATCTGCCAAACCATACTGCACTACTGCAGGTTCCTCAGAGTGCACTTTCTGCTTCTTTGTCAGACCCTTTTCAACGCAATTTCTTGGATGGTTTTTACTTTTCTGGCCTTTCTTCTTTACTACTGTTTTTGCTGCTGCCCTGCTTGAAATGTCCACAACATTTTCTGATTCAGTGCCATCCGTGATAGAAGACAAGGCCATCTTAAGATTCTGAACATCAGGCTGTAGTGTGACAGGTGCGCTGCTAATGCTGGTTTGTTTCTGCAGGATTTGCTCAACCTTGTCGCCAAGTTCTCCCCAAAATTGGTCTAGTACTCTGCTGGACTCCTCACATTCCGATGCCCGGGCAACAAGCCTAACATACTTGGGGCACAGGTGCTGGTAGCGATTAGAAATCTCCAATGATTCCTCTGCTTGAACGGCTTGCCCCAGAACCTCCGGTGAGGTCAAGCGCCTTGCATATTTGGTCCAGCGCTTCATAATGTATCTATCTGGTATATACTTTATGTCCATGACATCTAGAATCTTGAGAGCATGGCTGCACAGGAAGCCAACCGTCTCAAACTTCCCGCACGAGCATGTGACAGTCTGCTCCATAGGGTTCCCATAAACCGTGTATCGCCGGTCCTCCTTCTCCACAAGCGAGACGACATACTCACGACACGGGCTGCTTTCATCGCGGCTCACGATGTAAGCTGACTGGAACTCCTCATATTCTTCCTGGAAAAGCTGAAAGATCACGCTGGTATAGACATCGGAAGCCTGTGTCAGAACGGGGGCTCTGATTTTGAGGTAGGGCATCATCAGCCTTGAACCGTATTCCATCTCCAACTCTCTGTGCCGCCTATCGCTGATCACTTTCTGAAGATGCCTCAAAAACAGAACAATGTCCACCTCTGCTCTCAGATGACCGCGCACCTCGGAATTCAGGCGCTCGTTCAACCGTGTGCCTTCCATCCCGGCCGAGAAGATCCCTTTCGCGTAGGGCCTAGCCCACTTGTGTTTCTTCTCGAACAACCTCTGCAGCCACGCGTTGTCACGAAGCTCGTACTTGCTGACCATAGCATCCCACGCAGCGAGAAATCCCGCCTCCTCGTCATACTCTCCGTCGACGCACGCCTTGAACTCCTCGATGAAATTGGCATCGCCTTTAGAAAGCTGACGTATGTTCCCCTTTGCAACATGCTTTATGTGCCACGCGCATATGGCATGAGCCGTCGTCGTGCCAGGCATCGCCAAGGACAGGGCCTCTGCTATCACCGTGTCCTGATGCGAAATGAAAGTCTTGGGTGCTCGCCCAGACATGGCGTGCAGGAACGTCTGGAACAGCCACCGGAACGACTCGCAGGTCTCGTCGTACATGAGTGCCAGCCCGAAGACGACAGGCTCGCCGAAGCTGTTGCAGCCGACGAACGAGGCGAGGTGGCGGAGGCTGATGCTGTTCCTGGACACGACGTCGAAGGCGACGGCGTCGCCGAAGTGGGCGTAGTCGGCAACCATCTTGGCGTCGACCCAGAAGACATTCGCCACCTTGTCCTCGACGTCGAGCTGCACGGCGTGGTGGAACGCCGGGTCGGCCAGCGACTGCCGCTGGAGGTGGTTCAGCAGGGCGGCGGCCTCCCCGTACTTGATCTCCCACTGCCGCCTGGTGCGCAGGGGGCCTTCTCCCTCGGCCCATGCCGCCCTGGCTGTGGCACTGGCATCGTCGTCAATGAAATCCGGTGGCGGAGCGGCATTGGGCGGCGATTGGAAGGGGCTGGGCGGGCCGCGGGGAGCTGCGAAGAGCGGGTGGTTGTGGCGCGGCTGGAAGCCGGAGACCTGGAACCTGCCGCCGGGCTTGGTGCGGCGGAGGGTGAGGTGCGCGTTGCAGCCGGTCCTGCCGTCCGGCGCGGGGATGGCGGCGGCGGCGGCGCGGGAGAGCCTGGCCGCGGCGCGGGGGAGCCTGGCGGTGCCGGCGATGGCGGCGGCGGGCTTGTGGTCCTTGAAGCCCTCGCGGGAGCAGGCGAACTTGCAGGAGGTGACCTCGCCGGAGGTCTTGCTGCGGTTGGTGTAGCGGCGGCGGACGTTGAAGCCGAGCTTGAAGGCGTAGAGGCGGTAGAGGTCGTACGCCTGCAGCTCCGTCTCGAACTCCATGTCCATCCGCGGCGTGCACTCCTCCGGCCGGGCCGAGGCCGCCGCGGCCGCAATGGCCGCGCTGGTGGAGGCATCGCCGGAGGGCGGGCTTTGGTGGTCCTCCGGGCGGGCGGACGCGGCGGTGCTGGTGGTCTGCGCGGGGGAGCTTCCGGAGAAGGCGGCCGAGGCATTTGGTTCCGGTGGTGGCGGCGGGGGCGGCGGCGGCGCGGGGGTGGCGATTGGGTATTTAGGTTTTGGCGGGGAGGCGCGGTGAGTGGCTGGGCTCGAGGCTGGTGCTGGGGCGGAGGGGGGGAGGGGGTGATGCGGTGGAGGAGCGGGGGCTGGGAGGTGGCCGGAGTCGGCCGGGGAGCTCATCGCCGGCGCCGGCGCGGCGAGGGAAAGGGGAACGGAGAGGACGGGCGGCGGGGTGCGGTCTGTGTGAATGGGAAGAGAAAATACGCCTTCCCGGGAGGAAGACGTACCTGGCGATCTGGTTGTTTGCTGGTTGTAAATGCATGTTTGCATTGAGCTCTCATTCCCCTCCCCTCTCTCCTTCTCCCCGGCTCGTCTTTGCCCCTCCTCCGGCGGCACTGCCGCCTGGAGCGAGGAGGGAAGGGGAGCTCGGGATGTTCTTGCACATAGTAAGTGTGGTACAATTAGTTTGGGCCTTAGTGTTGATTGTCGGCTTCATACGTGCTGGTCTTTGGATTTATGACGTTGTGTGGCGAGATGCCGTTGGGTGCTCAGCCATGGTAGAGACATGGGGAGGGGGAGGGATCTGGTGGCAGCTAGTTCCAGAACAAGCTCACAGTGGTGATGGCGCACGTCGATGCTAGTCACGATGGTGGTGGAGGGGGCGTGTGGGAAGATTCAGCAGCCGCATGTTTTAACGTTGCTTTGCCTTGCTGGATCCTAGCTTCCGACGAGGGTGGAGTTGCTCCCTGATCCCAAAAAAGGGATCCTCGTCTTTTGCTGCGGTATACATGTGTTATGCCAGCCAAAACTAGGAGATGATGCAGCGAGGGTCCTAAGCTTCATCGGTGGGGTATTTGGAAGGGCTACGGTACTGATAGGTTGTCGGCCTTCTCCGATGAGCCGTCATTCCTTCTAGTCAAAAGGTGGCCAAGTTTATTCCTTCCGGTCATATCAGTGCCAAAGGGCCATAATGTTGTTATAGGGTGGAGCACATGGCTTGTTGCGGTGGAGGTCTCGCTGGACCAAGCGGTCTTACGAAGTACTCCCGCCGTCCTAAAACGCTCTTATATTATAGGACGGAGGGAGTAGTCTGGACCCAAGGGCGCTGACAAAATTTGTTCTACTCGAGAGCGGTTTGGACCTAATTGCTTTTATTTTTCTCAATTGCGGACCTCTTTGGAATTTTTAGAAACCTTTGTGTTGTTTCTTTATTTCATAGTTTTTTGTTTGTGAGATTTACTGCCACACCATTTTGTTTTTTTTAAATTTCCCACCCCTGTTCAGAAAAAAAAATCATATTCTCATGCATTATAAGTTTATTCAAAAAATATTGGCGATTTAAGCCCCTTTTCCTTTTTGCAACACAGAAAATCAGAACAAGATAAGAGAAAGAACAGGGCATGATATCATGAAATTGTGGTGTGGGAAGGCAGTGCATATAGGAATTCCAAAAGATGAAATTAAATCCCCCATTTTTTGAAAAAATAAATCATCTAAAGTAAGTTGCAAATTCAATCGAACCAACAACAAAAAAAGATCAAGGAGGGCAAGGCAACATTCAGGGGAGATAAGATTCTAGTATCAAACACCTTGGCTTTGTTGAAAATCCCAAATCCCAAATCATCCATCCATCCATCCATCGTCCAGGCAGCAAACACATGCAAGATCCCAATGTAATGTTAATGTTAACAAGCAAAATTGGTCAAGCAGCATTGATCAGCATCGTCCATCCATTTACCTGACTCAGGTTACATACGGTACAGTACAGGCGACCAGCTGCTTCAGCAAACGAAACTCACGCATCCTTTCCCCCACACACCCAAAGAACCTGAGCACAGCAAAACGCTACCTGTCGCGAGTCCCGGGTATGAACTCCCCCTTGCCTGAGATGTCGATCCATGCTCCGCTCACCTCAACTCCAAACAAAATCTCAATGATCAGCCAAAATATCCAATGCCTTGCACATATGTACAGGTTTGATAAGAAGAGGAAAGCCAAAAAAATAAAAAAAATTAAAAGACCTCAGCACCAATTAAACCACCATTCAGGAATAATACTTACTGCACCATGCACGCATGTTCCTTCCTTCCTAGTGCACATGCCAACGACTTTTAACAGGCCTCACATCTCATGATGACCCAAACAAACCCCACCCATCATATATATGACTAACAAACTAGAGAACCTTCTGCCTGCCAATTATATTGGTGCAAGCTTACATAGAAGACCCACATGCATGGTGCCATATACAGTGTTCACGAGTAAGGAACACTACTACTACCCTCTTCTTGCTGCAAGTGACTTGCTTTACTTAAGCACCGCATATATATAGGACGACAGTAACCCAAACAAAACCATCTTTCCTTAACACAACTCATCTAGTAGCTAGGACGTACGCAACACCTCTAGAGAGACAAGTTGGTCCAAAAACAAGATTTCCGGGCACTGTACAGATACTTCATTCATGTTAGACACTTAACCAGAGCAGAGGGCAATGAGCAGCGCAAGTAGAAAAACAAAGTTTTGCTTGACTGTTTGTGATGATGAATAAGAATACCTTGCTGATCTCATTTATAATCCTTCCACCGCGACCAATAACAGCACCCATATGCTCATCAGCAACAGCAATCGTGACAGATTCTTCTTGGGCATCCTTGTTGACAGGTGATCTCATTGGAGTTTTTGGCTGAAAAAAATCAAGAGAAAAAAGTTGAGATTGCGCAAAGGCCCAGACCATTTGGTTAACTGGACATAAACAGTAAATAATGTTCTTCACAAATAATTTTGCATCCAGTATGCAAAGAACAGTAAGAGATATTTCAAACTTATTTACCAAAGGATGCATGAAAGACACCTTTATGTTAGGCTTAGCACCACTAGCAATAATTTCAGTCAGGGAGCCAATGTTCTGTAATTTACCAAGTTTCTTGACATGAAACTCCTACAGAAAGTACAGAAAAGAAACCTTTCATAGTGAATGCAAGTAAATTTCGATGAACAGATCATACGTACTGCTAGTTGGTACATATAATTTATACATTATATGACATTGCAGTCAGTTCTTGAAAAAGAAACTGTCCAGCTTGTGGAAGGATGGGGTGAGAATGAACCAACAAGGAACAGTTGATCGATGAGAGCCAAAGATAAGTTGAAATGCATTATGATTTATGAATGTTGAGGAATCTCTTCTATTCCAGATACTGAACTTGACAATGATGATGATGCTTGCAAGGGGGCCCGTTTAGTTTAGTTTCTTGATCATATCAAATATAGGTGCTGTTTGGTTCTCTTATTATAAATTGCCCACATGGGCAAAACACACACGCACAGTTCATTAATCAGAGATGCAGCAAGCGTAGCATGATCGGCGGTGCGCTAAGCCGACGGATGCACATGAAACTAAAAGACGAAGAGAAGGGGGGGAAACATATATACTTGATAACAGATCCTCCTTTGCCGATGAGCATGCCGCAGCAGGGCTGAGGCACCACCAGCACTACTGTGGCCTCAGAGTCGGACACCTGGTCACCCTGCGAGAACCAATGATCAACTTGAGAGGATGAAATCACCTGATCTGATCCATGGCATCCATGACCTGGCTGAGCAGGCCGTAGACGAGCATGACCCTGCGGTCGGTGCCGGGGAGGAGCTGGTCGTGGCGGGAGAGCCTGACCCGGGCCCCGGAGCGTGCCTCGACAGTGGAGCCGCCCGCCCCGATGATGAGCCCGGCCTGGGTGTGGGTGACGAGGAACCTCGCGTGCGTCCGCTTGTTCACCCTTGCGAGATCATCATCATGTGGTTCCCAGCCGCGCGTGTGTTCATCGTCAGAAGGAGAGCAATCGGAGTGGCAAATGGAGTCTGTCGAACCACGCGCAAAACAGGTGTGATGAGCGGGGAATGCGGGTGGGTACCTTGGTGACCGTGGGAGGACGGATCCACGGCGCGGGGGCGGTGAGGGTGAGCCCCGCCTCCGCGAGCGACAGCAGGGACACGGCGCGCGTCAGGTCGTCGCTGCCGCCGCCGTCTTCTGGGTCCAGGGCGGGCGTGCCCGGTGGAGAGGAGAGGGCGACTGGCAAATCGAAATGCGTGAATCGAACTGGATCGGAACCGATGCCGCCTGCGGTTGGGGCTTGGGAGCGGAGGGGGCGAGGAGCAGGACGGGTACCTTGGTCGTCGGAGACGGTGGAGTCCGGCGGCGACGGCGAGGGTTCCATGGCGGCCTTCCCGACGACCTCCACGCGCGTGGGCGGCTTGTCGCTGCCGCCGTCGCCGTCGTCTGGGTCCGTGACGGGTGAAGGTGAGCGGCCGTCGTCGGCGGCGGGATCCATGGCGGCGCGGAGAGGGGGACGGAAAGGAAATGGGGGTTGACTCCTGTTGACTGTTTCGTGGCTTCCCTTTTTTCTTCTTTTTTTATTCTTGTTTATTATTTATTTATTTATGCATTAATTATCCATTAAATACCAAATTGATTTTTCGGGGACAACATGCTTACTTAAGTTCAGATTCAAGTCTTTAACCTTTTAAAGACTTGGATCTGAACTAACAATGAAAGGACAACCTATATGCACAACTAATAATGAAGAGAAGGAATTAAGCTGTTGAAAATTCAGATTAGGCAGATGCTTTGCAATATATATGCATTATTACCTGATTCCAAGCTGTAAACAGAGCATCAGGTCATAGCTTCTGTGCCCTTTGATTATCATCTCCCCAGGCCTTTTGACATCCTTGGCCGCCCTGCTATGTCGACGGCTCAGTTTCTTGGATGAATCCAGGACAGGCAGCTCTTGTTTAGAATGACCTCGCTGATCAGAATGCCTTGCGCGTACTCCCTTTCGAGAAACCGGCCATGTCTTCATCACAACCCTGTTTTTGTGTTTCAGAAAATGCACCACTTGGCTCACCGCCGATGATCTTCTCGATGGCCACTCCGATGCTCCAGCGCCTCTGCAGAGACAGCTTCTTTATCGGAGGCCTCTCGAAGCTCAAGTTTCTCAAGGACAACTTGAAAATCAGACCCATAATCTTCAGCCATATACGTTAGTTGGGGGCCACCGGAGCCTGGCCGCCATGGATGACCGGAGCCGCGTCGGTTGCTGCCGACTGGAGGACGATCATGTTCTCCTCTGGGTTCGCGTCCACCGGAGCCGCGTCGGCTGCTGCCGGCTGGACGATGATCATGTTCTCCTCTGGGTCCGCGTCAACCGGAGCCGCGTCGGCTGCTGCCGGCTGGACGATGATCATGTTCTCCTCTGGGTCCGCGTCGACCGGAGCCGCGTCGGTTGTTGCACACCTTCACCTTGTCCTGGTGGACGCACCAGCACTAGACGGTGCCCGCAAGGACGGCAAGGAGGAACAGGCCACCGCCCATGCCCAGCCCAATGGATTCGCCGTTATGGAGCAGTGGCTTATTCGGAGGGTGGACAGGGTGGTCCATGGACCACCGTGTACATCAGCCGAGTACTTCACTATATCTGAAAAAAAACAATTGGCAGGCCGTAGCGCACGTCCAATGCCTAAACCCAAAATGTACGACTACGCGATCTAATAGCTAGCTTTGTTGTTCTTTCCTACTCTCTAGGTGTCGGCTTTCCCCAAGAAATATCGCCTTGTATCTTTGAAACAAGTTTTCTTGTATCCTAGAGGATGAACTTGATGACTCAAATTCTCCAACCGACCACGCCGCGATGGCGAACCGTAGCGTCCAACGAGGCATAAGCTGGTGACGCATGACACCGGATCCGGCTTGCCTGCTCTCTCCCCATGCTCCCATCCGTGCTCCCACTTCATCCTACGACTGTCTTTTTTCCTTTTTTCTTTCTAATCTAATCATCTCCCCCCTGATTTTAAGGGGATGAGGTCGGGTCTTATTTTGTTCCAATCAAATCAAGCCACGTACGCGGGAGCACGGATGGGCACACGTCGGGGGAGCATGCAAGTCTCGTCCCATGACACCAGGTAGGCATAGGGCGGAGGTGCGTGCCAGCGAGGCAGGAGCTAGAAACAAGCGCACCGGGCAGACCAATCCACTGAGGCAGGACCTCCAACGACTTCACGTCTTTCCAGTTTAAATTATGACTTCCATTTTAAGTTCAAAGTATGATTTTGCCTTCAAGGTTTGGCTGTGATTACAAATCGGAACTCAAAATTGATAAATGGAGCCAACTAATTAATGATGGTTATGGGTTAATTCGAATTGGCAATTGATAAATTAAATATTTTTATTATAGAATTATTACAAGATTAAACTTAACAATACGTTCTTTTGATAAATTCTATGCTAGTATGCAGTGTCGGAGCTAGACGATAGGTCCGTTTGGATCCTTCTTGTGCTCGCCATGCCAATATTGTGATATGGTCGTGGCTACCCCTAGTACTGATATTGTTTCTGTTGATTTGTTAGCTGCATCAAGAAGTCTCGTTGAAGAAAAGGACGTGGTGCATGCAAATTCTGGAAGAGACCTCCCGCATGCAAACTCATACCAACATGTAGCTTCGCATGCCAGATGGAAAAATGATATTACTTATTTTTGTGCTAGTGCAATCGGAAGATCAACCAAGCTCATGTTTTGTTCAACGGCCTTGCATGCGCATGTGTATTGGGATGAAAGGAATGAGAGTTGGTTCAAACGGAAGGACATCAAGAGAATATTTATCTTTCTGCTTTTACCAAGGAAAGAGAAAGACCAACCTTATTTATCCAAGACATGTTATGCGTGGGATCTATTCCAATGTTTATATTGGCACGCCAAATAATTGCTGAAGGATTCGACTGCCAGTCACTCACCAAAAATATCGGCTAAGAAACCAATAGGGCAAGCTGTTTGGGGCTAAGGCGAATCTAAAAATTGGACGAGATCTAAAGAGAGGCCAGTGTTGAAGTCAACGTCAAATATTTTGATGGATTTCTTGGGGCGCCGAACCAAACAAACCCGATATCTTCCCACGAAGGGCAAAAGACAAACCATGGCCCTTGGGGGACACGGGAGGGCAAAGGCTAATTTTTTTACCCATGTAAGCCCTCTTTTTTTTTACAAAAATTGGTTCAAAGCTGGCGGGGGGGGGGGGGGGGGGGGGGGGTGGCATTGGCCCCCTCATATTAACACATTGCTTTCCCTCTGCTAGTGTGTTGGTATGTTGAATTTGTTGCAGAACTTCGCGGATGTGTTTCTTTTGTACAATTAAATAAAAGAAACAAAAGGGGCAACGCATAGAATTAATTACTTTTCTTATTGCCGATTATATGGAAGTTCGATGCTGGCACTTATATGCCGATTACTCAAACATAATTAATCTCTCCACATCACAGTTACCCCAGTTGGCAGTCTTCGCACTTCACATTTACCCAATTACTCTATCAGTTTCATGATGAGCGTCCCAAGGCCCGCCAACGCAATGAGTCCGGTGAAAATCAGACCGATAAGCTTGATCCAGTACTCACGCGCCAGTTGGGGGCCACCGGAGCCGGGCCGCCATGGACGACCGGAGCCGCATCGGCTGCTGCCGGCTGGATGACGATCATGTTCTCCTCTGGCTCCGCGTTGATCGGAGCCGCGTCGGCTGCTGCCGGTTGGACGACGATCATGTTCTCCTCTGGGTCCGCATCAACCGGAGCCGCGTCGGCTACTGCCTTCGCCTTGTCCAGATGGGGTTTGTTGGTCATCTCAATATGGTAGAAAACCCAAACCACATCCATCCATAATGGAGCACTCACTCCTCATGACTAGTTTTGTCGATGCTGCTTTTTAACAAAATACACACATTGCTTTCGCTCCCAACCATATCAAACCACACACATGAACAACAAATATAGCAAGCAGAGCACATTTGTTACATTTTTTCTTGCTGGGGAGAAGGAAGGAAAGATGAATGAATTATTGGGTGGGTGAGTTTTCCGGGAAGACGATGTGGATGAAGTTGAGGAAGCGCTCCGAGTAGAACCGGGGCTCGGCGACGGATATCGACTGGGGGTTATACTTGACGGACTTGTAGGCGTGCTTGACCTTCTTCCTCATGATGTACTCCTGCAGGATGTCGATGATCCCTTGAAAGGATTGAGAAGAGGTGTCTAGGGGGGGGGGGGGTGATTAGACCCCTAACAAAGAAAAGTAGCAGTTTTTAAGTTCTTCAAGTTAAGGTGGAATTTTAGCACAAGTTTAAACATTTACAATACATTTTAAGCAAGCATGGCAAGAGTATATGAGCAGCGGAAAGTAAAGCTTGCAAGTTGCAAGAAAGTAAAGGGATGGGATTGGAGTATGCAAACGCAATTGGAGACACGAAGATTTTTGGCGTGGTTCCGATAGGTGGTGCTATCGTACGTCCATGTTGGTGGAGACTTCAACCCACGAAGGGTAACGGTTGCGCGATTCCACAGAGGGCTCCACCCACGAAGGGTCCACGAAGAAGCAACCTTGTCTATGCCACCATGGCCATGGCCCACGAAGGACTTGCCTCATTTGGGTAGATCTTCACGAAATAGGCGATCTCCTTGCCCTTACAAACTCCTTGGTTCAACTCCACAATCTTGACGGAGGCTTCCAAGTTACACCTAACAAATCTAGGAGACACCACTCTCCAAAAGGTAATAGATGGTGTGTTGATGATGAACTTCTTGCTCTTGTGCTTCAAATGATAGTCTCCCCAACACTCAACTCTCTCTCACAGATTTGGATATGGTGGAAAGATAATTTGAGTGGAAAACCACTTGGGGAAGGCTAGAGATCAAGATTCTTGTGGTTGGACTGGAATATCTTGGTCTCAACACATGAGTAGGTGGTTCTCTCTCAGAAAATGAATGCTGGAAGTGTAGGCACGTTCAGATGACTCTCTCCACGAATGGAGGATGGGTGGAGGGGTATATATAGCCTCCACACAAAATATGACCGGTACACACAATTTACCAAACTCGGTGGGACCGAATAGTGAAACTCGGTCAGACCGATTCAGTTCAAAATGTGAACGTTATGATTTTCGGTGGGACCGACATGATCAACTTGGTGGGATCGATGTGCTAGGATTAGGGTAAAACCTCAACTCGGTTTGACCGATTACACACAAACTCGGTGAGACCGATTTTGGTAATGAGCAAACAAAGAGTTGGTCAAGCAAACTCGGTGGGACCGAGTGCATATCTCGATGGGATCGAAATAATTGCAACAGGTAATCAGAGAGTTTGCAAGCCCATCTCGGTGAGACTGAGATCCCATCGGTGAGACCGAACTGATTAGGCAGTGGCTATGTCAAGTGAACTCGTTGGCGCCGAGTTTGACTTTATGTTTAGGACATATGTGGAAATAAGAAAGTGGTTGAGGGCTTTGGAGCATATCTCTAAGCACTTTGAGCAAGCAAGCCATTAAGCAACACTTCATCCCTTTTAATAGTATTGTCTTTTCTATGGACTCAATGTGATCTTGGACCACTAAAATGAGAATGTAGAGTCTTGAGCTTTTGCCAATGTTTGTCCTTAGCATCTTGAAGGGGTTCCGGATCCTCTTGTCCATGCCACGCCTTTATTGAACTCTCTGAAATATACTAGATGAAAACATTAGTCTAACAAAAGATATGTTGACATTAATTATCAAAATCACCCAGAGAGCACTTGTGCTTTAAATCTCCCCTTTTTGGTAATTGATGACAACATAATCAAAGTTTTAGATAAAGATATGAAGAATGACATGTAAAGCTTTGGAAGGACATGTAACATGCATAGGTTCCCCCTACATGTATGCAATCATGTGAAGATAGATTATAAGAGCATGTGAACGCATAGACATGTCAGAGCAAGCAATGAGTTACATGTATCTTGACTATATGCATCAGAGCAAATGATGTAGATATAGGAAATATACCTTCATGTTCATGAGTCCTTCTTGCAAACAGTATGTACATTAGCAAGAGATCATCATGCACATGAGTGTTATGCATATACTTACCTTGTGGTCTTGAGCTGACTTTGGAGGAGATGAACTTGAGAAAATAGGGTTAGATAACACAAGAACACCTACTAAACAAAGCAAGTTGAGAAAATCACAAGATTACCAAGATCGGGATGGCATGCAGAGAGTGAGTACTTAGTACTCTATTTGGATATGGACATGTCCCCAAAGAATAAAGATATGCAATGAATTCGAAGGTTTCATTCCCTTAAAAGTCTTTCTCCCCTTGAATCTTACATTGGATAATGGGAGAAGATAGGGCAAAAGAAAATCAAAGCAAAATCAATCATATAACAAACATACTGACATGTCTTTTCCCTCTTGAAGACATTTGACTTCTCTCCTCTATGAATAATAAGCATCTAGAGAAGCTTAAGGCGTGCATTCTCTCTTATGTGATAAGTTTTGATGTGCTCTCTCTCCCTCTTTGACATCAATTTCTAAAAAGGGATCTTCTGAATCATGAGTCAAGTGGGCATTTCACTGAAAGAAATAAAAATAAATTGCCGCGCGGACTCACCTTCTTAGAGCCAGTGCTTGCCCTCCTCATCGCTGCGCCGCTGCGAGCTAGTCCTCGGCGGGTTGCAGCGCCGGAGCTAGCGTATAACTATTGGGTTCAACTGAACCCAATGAATGTTGCCCCGTACTGTCTATATGTACGTGTTCAACTGCACTCAGTAAAATATCTTGACTGACCCCATCACACCTCACGTGGAACAAAGAGCCCAAAAGGCAAAAGCCAACGAATCCATTCCCGTGCCCTAGCCCGGGAGTGCGGGCGTCACGTAAACGTTTCCTGAGAAAACGCATGCGGCACGCCTCGTCGAAGATTTTTTTCATCGTTCTTCTGTTCCCTTCTCTGATTCCTTATCTCGCCTGTTCGTTTTGCTCGGCGCCCGCGGCAAGCAGCGGCTGCAGATGGACATCGGCAATAACTGAAGCCCAAAATTTGAGGTAATTAGATTGCATTGCCGCATCTCTTCTCTCTCGTGTGTATGTTCAATCTAGCCTAAAAGCCCAGTACGGTAGTGACTTTTTTGCCCTAGTTTTTTTATTTGTTTTTCTCCATGGACTTTGATTGATCTAGGCTATGAAAATAGTATTTGTCCAAGAAAACTCGGCCACCAGATTGACATAATTATACAGGCACATCAAGGTCACGCATTAGACGTAGGTTAACTGCATCAAATATCACAACAGTTAGTCTCCTGAAGCATACTATTCATACAGAAATTAACTTAGATTAATTGCCTTATAATCCGGCTGATCAGAAGAGAATTCAGAGTACACAGAAAATCCAAAGAAGCAAGATAAGATTAGGTGCATATATTTAACGAGAGGACCTTACATGCCACCTTCTAATTTTCATTACCCGCAGAGGGAGACTGGAGATATTAACTCGACGGAGATTGAATCCAGATTGATTTGATGAATATCGTCGTTGTGGTGACAAAGTGCATAAAGCCTTCTGACCTTTTTAGAGATTACAATCATGGACAACCTGGGAGGGATGCATTTGAAATTAACGGTTGGAACAGGAAAAGCAGACTAGATCGATACTCATGAGGATAATGATAATGTTAATAGCTTTTATAATGTAGCAATAGAAAGATGTGATGCTTTGATGATCAAGATCCGTAAATTCAGGTTGCTCTTGATAAGCAAACTGATCTTACAAAAAAGCAAAATCGAATCTGGCTTAATGCTTCCATTGATTCGGTGAGATACTTGTTGCATCAAGGCTTAGCTTTCCGAGTCCATGACGAACCAGAGGAGTCATGAAGTGAACCCAATGGCCAAATTTTCTGGCTCCGCCCCTGGCGGGTTGAGTGGCTCATCGCCGGGAGCGGCGCTCGGCATCCATCGCCAAGCAGCATGAGTTGCCGTCACACAGCCTCACTGCTCCGGATCTCACCACCGCTTTGGCACACGACCGTTTGGAGACGCCAAGGATTCGGATGCCTGCAGCTGGCACCGGATCAATGCCGAGGCACTGCGGGAGGGGCTCCTAGAATCTGAGCATGACGCCCGGTGGAAGGAGAGACATCGGAGGTGCGCCGTCGCGAGCGCGCCGCCACATCCCAGGGTATATACCGAGGCGGCTGATGCGGCACCCGCGACTGGACCGACACCGACGACAACTCTGGCAGTGGGGACAGCGTTAGAGGCCCGACGTCCAAGATCCGTGTCCACCCCGATAGGTATATTTAGAGTTGGTTTTAGCTAAGTTTCAACTAAGTTCAATGTACTACCTAATTAATAGTATATCCTAACATAGTTAGAATTGGAATGCACCTAAGATTTGAGTGCTTTTTGAGAAAAAAGCAGACTATTACGCCCACAACGTTTGAACATATGAAAATTCAATCGTATAGTTACTTTGAAAGGAATTTCGCAAAACAGAGTTATTTTGAAAGAAAAAAGTGGTACATGTACTTCTTGTAGGCATAATGCCTGCTCAGCAAAATGGCAACGAGGTTAGTCTTTCCAGGGGTGGGGGACGAGGTGGTAATATAATTAACCCCCCTCCCCCACTGGTTCCGTAACATAGTGCGTATAGATTTTTTTTAAGTCAAACTTCACAGGCTTTGACTAAGTTATAAAGAAAACTATTAATATCAAAAATACGAAATATAGAAAATATGAAACTACATCTTATGATGAATCTGATGATATATTTTTGACATTCTAAATGTAAACATTTTTTGCCTCAAACTTGATCGAAGTTTATGAGATTTGATTTAAAAAAAAACTATATACACTACGTACTAGTCATCAAATGTAGCAAGGTTCAAAAACTAAAAATCCGTAAGTACCCGACCCGCAAAGAAGATAATCCATAACTAGCCAGCCCAGCAGAGCCCATATATATAGTATTGAAATAAAGGGCCCATGAGTAGTGGTAAATAAATCTAAAGTGCCCCGGCGAGGATTAATTAGTTTGTTGGTTGATTGGTGCGAGTCGGATACTGAACTGATCATCTCGATTCCATCTCAAATCTACTCCTAATCTAATCTATATATATGCCCCCGGACCCGGAGAAGTTAGCTGAGTACTCTAGTAGATAGATTAGATTAGGGCCCTTTTGAATTGATTGACCTTCAAATTAAGCTGGCTTTACGTACATAGCAGATCGACATCCATGGCTGCCGGCGGCGTGCTGTACAAGAGGAACTCGCCGTCGTATGAGTGCTATCCAGAGTAACTTCCTTAACGGCCTCCTCCATCCTCTCCAGAGTAAGTTCCTTAACGCATTCTCTTTATTAATGGCCAAGCGTTCAAATTGACCCGGCCCAATTATATACAGTATATATTAACCTACTAGGTTTGGGAGCACCCCAAGGATGGTACATTGTATGAGACCGGTCATTACGTGGGTGGTCTCTATGGCCATTTGTAGTACACATAATAAGTTGTTTATGTGTATAGGAAATGTTAGTGGCATTGTTGTGGTGATGCGTGATTTAATAAACATTGATACTGCATATATGTAATCTAGCTTATTTGGCTTTTGTGAACCCTCTTCTTCTTAATTATGAACAAGACTTATAGGTAACATATACGTACATGGGTCGATCGATAGTGGTCTATCTTTTTCAGGCGCTCGGCTGAAAGAGGATCCATACATGTACCGACGACCGCTAGCTAGCTTAATCCCCAATTGCAAAAAGGAAAAGAGAAGAAGAAGAATGGCTAAAACTAAAAATGCATGCTGCACTAGCTAAAGTACCACAAATCACAAGTGCATGCCTATCTCTCTTTCCATTGATCCTTCAAATTTCCTTCCTTTCCTGCATGCTACCTAGCTCACGTATCAGATATCACAAATGTACGTCTCTATATTGTTAGCAAATACTATCACATAGTACTCCCCCGTCCCATAATATAAGATTATTCTTTAGGTCTTAAAAACAAACCTTTATCTCATAGTCTCACCACCTTTCACAAGATAAGGACTTGGACACTTACAGCTTGCTGCCTAGCTAGTCCTCGACGCACCTGGCCTGTTGTTTCACATAGGTCGACAGAGATCTCGTGCATCAGCCACGGTGAGGGCTCTTGGTTGGTCCTCCGTGGTGAAGTCGGAGTCGATTTCCTTGGGGAGAAGTGATGACAATGAAAATTTCTCTCAATAGAGTCCCTCTCTTTAATAGTGTGCGGGTCTCTGTGGATGGCCAGGTCGACTGAGGTGCTGTGTCTTGTGCGTGTGTTGTACCAATTTGCGTTTGGTTTTCTGCTAATAAAACATGCAATTATCTCCTTAACTACTATTATTAATAGATGATAGACTGAGGTTCCAATTTCAAATCGTAAGTACGACCACGACTCCATGAGGTACGTACAAGTCGCTAGCTTGAGCATCAGAAGTCACGTACACGCATGCACGATCACAAGCACGGATCGTTCGTCTTTCTTCTTCTTTCTAGATTGACTAGCTAACGTCCTCACTAGATTGGTATATTTCTTCTGGATCGCTTTCTTGCCTTTTGAGTTGCATGCAACTGCGACTTAACAGTACGCTTTATACACTTTAATGCCAGCTAGCATATAAATAGCCCATCAATCTTTTGACTATGCACAATGCATACATTTTTTTCTTGAAAAAGGAGGTTGAGACCCCTGGCCTCTGCATAAAAAATTATGCACACAACCATTTTATTGAATTATTATTCAACACTGCCTAACAAAAAGAAGGGCACACTAGTAGAAAAAGGGCCCATTGTCCCGGTTGGCAAGGGCCTTTTGTCCCGGTTTTTGAACCGGGACTAAAGGGTCGTTACTAATGCCCTAACCCTTTAGTCCCGGTTCTTACACGAACCGGGACAGATGTGCCTCCACGTGGCCGCTGCGGCCAGCCCAGGCCGGGGGGCCTTTGGTCCCGGTTGGTGACACCAACCGGGACCAATAGGCATCCACGCGTCAGCATCTGGCTGGAGCTGAGGTTTTTGTTTTTTTGAAAGGGCTTGATTTAGGGGTTTTGGGGGTTAATTTGGTTGTTATTAGGTAGCTATTAGAGAGAAGTGTCCTCTCTTATATCTCCGTGCTTGGTTTACCAACGCTACGTACTGCTATGCCTAAACATGGCTTAGATTGAAGTGAAGGCAACATGTGGATGATGATGCATGTTGCCTTCACTTCAATCCAATCCATGTTCATTTCACCCGCTGATATATAATAACTCTTCATGCGCGCATCATGCATCATCATATATAATAACAAGTCCTACTAATCATCATCATACAACTTCTACTCGTTATTAATAACCAGTCATACGATCATCATCCTCATAGTCATCGAACCAACCCTACTTAATTGTTCTTAGCACATGATCATCAGTATTAGGTAGGACCAAAATACCCTCTTTAAGGTAAAATAACATAAAACAATATAGACCCTGACTCTCCATTATGGAGAATGGAGATCATCCTGTCTCCAATTCTTGCGCTTCGCTTCCTTTTGCTTCCAAGAACCTCCTTGCGACTGTCCATACATTTTTTCCATTCTTTGATTTGCATGTCTCCACTTCTTTTAGAAATCCGATATGGACAATTGAGATTCGTAGGATGACCTGGTTGTATGTTCAAAACATCAAGCCTACCATTCTGATACATCAAATAAGGCACACAATCCTCTGGGATTATCTGTTGAAAAACATAGTAATAACTTCATAGTTAGCAATGATGTACTAGTTTTAGAAGTATGCAAAAGATGCACGGATGTCGTAATAGTAAGAAATCTTACCAGAGTATCTCCATAGTAGTTACCGTAGTTCAACACGTGCACTAGTGGCACGTATTGACCATAATGTGGAGGAGTTTTACAATAGATATTGTAATTCTCAAGATCAGTACAAAATTCGACCAGATGAGTTTTCTCATTATAAGTTAACTCAGAGCCATCGGTGTAGTAGGTTCTATCTACCATGTTCCGCACATTGTTTGAAAAATCAAAATAAGCTGCCAATGAAAATAAGCTGTCAACTATTTTGAAATGAACAATATAAATTAGCTAATAACTATGTTTGAGAAACTCACATAGCGGTAGAATTGGAGGCGTATCAACAAGGACCCAAATGTCCATATTGTCTTGCTCGATGTCAGGATCACCAAGATCCATGGTGACAAGCACACCCTCATCAAAACCATACATCTTGCAAAATGCTTCCCAATTTTTGCAACCAAAATGGGTTACGCTCTCAGAATTATACAGATTTACTTCAAAATCTATATCATGATGGGTCCTTAGGTGAATTTTCTTTGTTTCCATACTTTCATGGTCTTCAAAACCCATCCTCTCCAAGATGTAGCGTCTTGCATGGCATGGGATAAGCTAGCCGAATTGTAAAAGATGAAAAGTACACGTTGAAATAGTTGAACCATGCTTAATTACGAAAAAATAACACTTGTCGTCGTTGCGTACCGTTTCAACATCGAAGGTCTCCTCCAACTTAATACTGAAGCGCCAATCTTCGTCCAGGTGAGGCCTGTCGCACTGACCTCGGTCGTCGTGGCACCAGTCGCACTCCCCCGGGAGACTTTCGTCGTCCGAGTACGACATTTCCTATGTTCATAATTCAAATATTAAACGTCTACAATTAAATATATGTACTAAAAAACCTAAGTTAGATCATTATTATTCATCACGGGTTGACTATCGGTTTGTCGAGTCTTTTCTTGAAAACTCTCAGCTCACGTGGTGTATACATTCGAACGTTGGTGATGGTCGCTCCTCCATTTGTCCCCGAGTGCATTACACCAAAATGTCTAGCACACGGGAACAAAGGAGAAGCGACCCCCACGACAACAGTCGGGATTCTTCGTCCTCTCATATATATATGGTGGAACTCTCCCTCACTGATTCCTCTCTGACATTTGCGACCGTCGGTGATGGTATGGTAGCTCCTCCTTTCGTTCTCGAGTGCATTACACCAAATTGTCTAGCACACGGGAACGAAGGAGAAGCTACCCCCACGACAACAGTCGGGATTCTTCGTCCTCTCATATATGGTGGAGACTCGACAGACTTACAGTCAACCCGAAATATCGTTTAATTATCTTTCTAAAAGAGGATTTGGCTAGTCTCACCTCGATGTCGAAGGGGGCGGTGACGGGGACGACGGCGGGGATGATGGAGGGGCCGGGGGTCCTAGATTTCTGCGAAAACAAAAGCCCTATAAGCTATCAACTAATCATATGCATACGCCTTGCATAGTGCTCTCCAATTTTAGCATTCAAAGTAGGAGTAGTTTTCCACTTTGAGCATTCAATAAGCAAAATCCAATCACAAAATAAAGTAGTATTCAAATTAGGATGCATTCAATTATAAGCAAAACTACATCATCTCCATGCGTCCGTACATCGTCGAATATTATCACTAATACACCTCGAATACTATTATACATATAGCATCGCTAGTATAGCTAGAACAGTAGCGCCCGACGGGTATCGGCGCGGGCGGTGGACACCCAAAGGGACAGAACCATCACATGATCATAGCTCCAGTGAGATCCCTGGAGAACCTGCCAGGTATAGTCGAACCTGCCCTCCAACGCAACCATGTAGCGACGGACGTGCTGGTCCTCCTCGCTGACACGGTGACGTACCACCTCCGCGGTGTCCGGAAGCCTCGGCACCGTCACTGGGCCACGCGACCGCCACCAAACACGGATCGGGTCAACGATGGGCTGGCTCCTCACCAACCTACGCCCACCGGAAGGTAGCACCTCCCAAAACCAGCCCGGCGGAGCCCAGTCCCAGACATGGCCCCTCTGATCAAGCCGGCCTCCTCCGCCGAGTCGACGACGAGGATGCGGGATAGGCATCGTCGACGTCGATGCGGGATTAATTGCTTGAACTAAAAAAAATAAACTAGTTCTATTAATTTTCTTGCTAAAATAAAGTAGTTCAACTAGTTCAACTACTAAGCACTTACTATAAATAAATAAAATAAAGTAGTTCTTACTAAAAATAAACTACTTCTATATATAGTAAAATAAAGTAGTTTTATTAAATCAACTAGTTCAACTACTAATTAAGCACTTACTATAAATAAAATAAAGTAGTACTTACTAAAATAAACTACTTCTATAGTAAAATAAAGTAGTTCTATTAAATCAACTAGTTCAACTACTAAGCACTTACTAAAAATAAACTTGTTTAACTAGTTCTATTATATTTAACTAGTTCAACACAATTTTTTTTTCTAGATATGCACATATATATACATAAATTGACAAAAAAACATCTAATTCAACTAATCTAAAATACATGGAAAAACATCTAATTCAACTAATCTAACTAATTTTATTAAACACTTACTAGTATATATACATGAAAAAATACATATACAAAAAAAAATGAAAAAAAGGATTCGGGGCGGCGGCGGCTCATAGCGGGGCCGGCCGGCTAGGGCGACGGCGGGGGCGGCGACGGCGTCGACGACGGCGACGGTGGGGGCGGCGGACGGCGTCGGCGTGCAGAGGATCCGGGCGGGCGCGCGGAGCAGGGCACGGGCGACGGCGACGGCTTTGGCGGCGGACGGCGTCGGCGTGGGCTCCGGGGCGGGGCGACGGACGGCGACAGCGTCGGCGTGGGCTCCGGGGCGGGGCGACGGTGACGGCGTCCGGCAACCTGGCGGCGTCCTCTCCGCGCGCGTCGTCGGGGGCGAACTGCAAGATGCAAACCAAAATTTTCACAAGTGTGCCTTATATACATGAAGCTTTAGTCCCGGTTCTTGTCACGGACCGGGACAAATGCACCTCTTTTCAGCAGCCCAAAGGGCGGGAAGCAGAGGGCTTTGGTCCCGGTTGGTGGCACCAACTGGGACTAAAGGGTGGGCATTGGTACCGGTTAGTGCCACGAACCGGGACCAAAGGTGGGCATTGGCCCGGTTCGTGGCACCAACCGGGACCAATGTCCCGCGCCTGCCAAAGCCGCGGTGCGATGGGATGTTTAGTCCTACCTCGTTAGCCGAGGAGCGGCATGACCTGTTTATAAGCCCTGCCCCGCTATCTCCATTGAACTCCTCTGAACTGCAGGCCTCTGGGCCTAATCTTGCACTGCTATGCCTGTGGGCCTGCTGGGCCTTCTGCGGGCCTGAATCCTAGCCCATGGATGGGTTTCTAGTCGTATTCAGGCCGTGGTGGCCCAGTAGGTGGCATTTTTTATTTTTTCCCAGTTATTTTGTTTTCTTTTTTGCTTCGTTTATTTTATTTTGTTTCTACTTACAACAAAATACTTATTTATTTTATTTTATTTTGTTTCTAATTACTTATTTATTTTACTTTATGATAATTCTTTTTGCTATTAAAGTTTCTATCAAAAAAAGTTCTTTATGAAAATTCTTTTTGCTTTTAATGATTTTGAACAGAAAATACTTCGATAATTTTAGTTGCATCAATTTTATATGATTTTAGTTTCAATAATACTAGAGGTTTCTTATAATGTTTTGAACAGAAAATACTTTGTTAATTTTAGTTTCGTAAATTTTATTAAAGTTTATTTTATTTTGTTTCTACTTATATATTTCAATAATCCTGACTTTTTGTGTGTTCAAAATGCACCATTCAAAGCCACATCATCATTTTTCAATCCTTTCGGACTTCATTTGTTATTTATCATGCATTTACTAATTATTTTGAGCTATAAGACCCTAAAATTGAAAAGCATTTCAAATGAACTCTGAAAATTAACAAAATGGTTGTCCCGGCAAAAGGTGGATGCACTTCGTGAACAAAATGGACAATCTCTTTCGAAGTATCAGGGTTTCGGACGAAAACTCATCTGTTACAAAGGGATTTCATTTTCTTGAACTTATTTGAACTCCTGACTTTTTTCCACATTTAGGGCATGGACAGCACATAAAACCATTCTGCTTGTTTGCCTCAGCCACTTCGAGAAAATCATGCACGCCCTTAATGTACTCGGAGGTGTGTCTGTCACCGTACATCCATTGCCGGTTCATCTGCGTGCATTATATATAATTGAGTGTGTCAAAAACCATTACAGAACATCATGAATAGATAATTAAGTGACCAAATTAATAGAAGTTCATCATCACATTAGAACCAAAGTACATACATAGTTCTCATCTAACAACATATATATAGCTCTCCAGAGCATCTAATTAATTAAACCATACATTGAAACTATGTAAAACATTTCAATGCGAAAGCAAATGCGATCATAATCGCAACCAAGGTAACAATTGATCCAACGGCATAATGATACCAAGCCTCGGTATGAATGGCATATTTTCTAATCTTTCTAACCTTCAAGCGCATTGCATCCATCTTGATCTTGTGATCATCGACGACATCCGCAACATGCAACTCCAATATCATCTTCTCCTCCTCAATTTTTTTTATTTTTTCCTTCAAGTAATTGTTTTCTTCTTCAACTAAATTTAACCTCTCGACAATAGGGTCGCTTGGAATTTTCGGTTCACATACCTCCTAGATAAATAAAATCTATGTCACGTTGGTCGGCATAATTTTCATAAACAATAAATGAACAAATAGTTATAAAGATAATATATACCACATCCGAATCATAGACAGGACGAGGGCCGACGGGGGCGGATACCAAAACCATCGCACTATGTAATAAGAAGGAATAAAATAGTAAGAAAATTAGACAAGTATCTATCTAAAGTAAGAATTTTTTTCTTTCAGAAAGAAGATAAGAACAAGAGGCTCACCACGGTGGTGCCGGCGACGAGATCGGCGCGGGCGATCGACGGCGGTGAAGACGGGAATGGGACGTGACGGGCCGCTAAACCTAGACAAATCTCGAGGAAAATGGAGCTTTGAGGTCGAGTTTCGAGACGAGAAAGCTTAACTAGTGTGGCTCGGGCATTTCATCGAACACCTCATGTGCATAGGTGGTGAGGTAGAGCACCACAAAGCCCTCCCCTCGCCGGCCAGAGAAAAACAGAGCATTGGAGTGCTCTGCTCGCGGGCGAGGGGTATATATAGGCACCTCATTGGTCCCGGTTCGTGGTATGAACCGGGACTAAAGGGCAGCCTGTTGTCCCGGTTCAAGCCACCAACCGGGACCAATGGTGGTGGGCCAGGAGCGAGGCCCATTGGTCCCGGTTCGTCCCACCAACCGGGACCAAAGGAGCCAGACGAACCGGGACCAATGCCCCCACGAGGCCCGGCAGGCCCCTGGCCTCACGAACCGGGACCAGTGCCCCATGGGTCCCGGTTCTGAACTGAACCGGGACTAATGGGCTGACCCGGCCTGAACCAAAGCCCTCTTTTCTACTAGTAAAATAGAAAATATCATAGAATACATTTTGCAGTCAGATGCTGAAAACTGGAAATTGTCAACAGAATGAGGATATAAGAATAGGAAGTAAAAATGGTAACTTCATTAATAATCTTCATTATGTTCCATTATTTTGGTTTGTGGCTGCTCAGATTATATGAGGAGATCGCTGCAAAAGTAGTATGTAGTCAGCGAACACCTAGATGTTGGTTACCATCATTGTGGTGGCCACCATAAGGTCTCCCGAAGAGGCGTGACTTCTCGAAGTACTGTCATTTTTATACCGATTCGTGAAATAGGAAACTGGTCTTCCTGTGAAGTTCAATAAGGATTTCTGTTCCTCACGAAGGACACCACTTGGATTTCTGTTCCTCAGGTCTTGAGATTGATCATGAACACAGTGAGGAATTGGGCGATTCTCTCCTCGGGATCAGACAAGGAAAAACTGATGTCCTTCGTGGGGTTCCTCACAAAGTACCTTCAGAGACCACAAGTGGCTGAGCAAACCATGCCCTGCACTCGGACTGGATCCTTGGGAAAAGCTAAAGATCTCAGAAGATGATGAAGGGCTCCTGTCGCCAAAGAAGAGAGACATCCACAATGCTGTTCCATCCAGCCCGGTGTCTACTCTTATCGCTTGCTGGTCGCCGCAGGCAGACGCTGCTCCTCGTCTGAAGGCCATGAAGGCATCGCTGGATCCTCCCTATGTCCTTTGAAAGCTCTTCTTCTTAGCTCTTTAGGGAGACTTGGCCCCTGCTGGGTGGCCCTTGTAATAATGCTACTTCCTAGCTAGCTCCTTTTATGCTTTTTCCTTTTTGAACTGCTCTTTAAGAGCTGCTGTATCAGACTGGCTTGGTTTGTGTGGTTTCATTCTGAGCAATGGAACCGGGGAGGTGCTCCCTGTTCTTCTAAAAAAAAATAAGGATCAACGTATTGTCTATAAACAATAATAACTCAATGGGATATATTGGATTCTGCAAAGTCCATTAATTTCAAATTGGTAAATGAAGTCATGTGCTATAGAGAGGGTTGGCTTGGGTTATGTGCTATCTCAAGAAAAGAAGCGAAACATTACTGAAAAATTAAGTAGAAGCATGGCAGGTGGCAGCTCAGTGGTCACTATTTGGTTCACCTTCTGCAGAGACTCAATGCGTCTGCAGAAGGACCTTGCGACCCTGCTCCAAACAATACTAGCTTCCCTGTTTTCTGCTCTCCGTTCTCTCCTCCTCTGGATTTGTCAATGTACTTTCTGCCAAGAAAACACGTGAGTCGCTCTTCAGCCGCGTGGCTACTCACCTTTTTTTCATGAGGAGGGGGGTTTAGCGATGTGCCATCGGAACATGTACTCCCTCCGTTTCTAAATACAAGAGCTTTTAAAGATTTCAATACAGACTACATACGAACGTATATAGACATACTTTGGAGTGTAAATTCACTCATTTTGCTTCGTACATAGTCTATCTATATTAAAATCTCTAAAAAGTCTTATATTTAGAAACAGAGGGAGTATGTATCTATTATTACTCCATCTCAACAGGGGTTGCGAGGGTGCAACCCCTGTTCCTACCAGCTGTCTGGAAACTTGTAGTGCCGCCAAAGATTCATGTCTTCCTTTGGTTGTTCTCCCAAAATAAGCTAATGACGACAAGACCATGGTGCGCAGCCCCGTGTCCACCCTCGCAATCTGCTGGTCGCCCGAGGCGGCCTTGGCACCACCACTCAAGCTCAGGAGAGGAGGAAGCGAGATCGTGATGTGATTTCGTGCGAGTGCGTTTGTGTACCTGGTCTAGCAGGCTGGTGTTTTTTAGCTTCCTGGTGTTTTCGTTCTGTCCTTTGGCTCCTTGTTGAGCAGGGCTGTAATAACTATTAGGTTTTGAATCTCTGAACTTTATAGCTCTGTAAAGAGTAAGACTCTGTATGGTGATAATGGAACCGGGGAGAGGCCTCCCTGTTGATCTAAAAAAAGTTATTACTCCATCTCCAGCTTCTATAATTCTGCTTGCTGGTGATCCCACGAAGAAGAAAATCAGCTCGAGAAGGAACAAGGGCATCGAAGGCGGACATGGTGTCAGTGCAGGTGGTGACTCACTTACTCTGCCTCGATTGCTACAACCAAATCCCTGCGATATCTATATCTACATGCGTTTGCTGCCGGCCAAGAGCATGAGCAGAGCCAGCCTAGTCAGCTAGTGTACGTGTGCCTCTGCTGTCTGCTGATGATTTTATTTTTTGATTTTGAGATAGCTCAGACGACATCTTGGTCTCAAAGTTGTTTTTTTTTTCTTAATTCGTGTCAGCTAGCAATGTTTTTATAGAGCACCATGTCAGCTCGCTGCGTGCACATATGAGATTCACCTTGGTCTCGGAGTTTTTTCCCCCTTAATTCGTGCTTTGATTTTTGTGGGATTTTCTAACCTATTTCTCCTTTTTATGGTTAGCCCGTAATGTACTTGTAATGTATAATAGATATGTCTAGAAAAATTATACTAGTATGATATATATGTGGCTACCTCTTTAGCCTACCATGTTTATTTCCTTCTTTTGCATAAAGATTTATCGTATTCTATATTTTTTATTTGTTGCCTCTTTCTCCAACACCGAGCTCTTGGTAGAGAGTTAGTGCCATTTTTCTCGTGGCCGTGCATTACGGAACTTACAGAGAAAACCTGTGAGGAGTGTAGTGTTCCTTGTGAGCATTGGATGCCTGTAGGCTGTAGCTTCTCTTTGTTTGTCAAGATATGCCAGTGCGTGGATTAAGATTTCAGCCTAGGTTGACTTTGATTTCATAGCTCTGGCATGCGAGACAGGCACTACACACATGCTTTTGAAATCTATATTCATCGATGATTCTGATTCAGTTTCTTTGCTGCATGTTTGTAAAACTGATCACAGGAAAGTATTATCGCTTGGACATCAAGAGCAAATTTATGATGCAGAGATTAGAGGATTTCAGCTGCCTGCGATGGTAGATACATTTTTGTGAATGGAAGCGCAAAGTGAATTCCAACTTTTTTGAAGCAAAATGGGTGAAATTGGATGAGGATTGGAGATGGCGTGTAACCTACTTACACATGGATGGTATGCTCGTCATCTTGCATGTGGAAAGGCTCTTTGGTGTATGTAGTGGCAGTAGCATGATAGAAAAAAATAAAAGAAATAGAAGTCACAGTTCAAACTGAATAAGGTTTATTCTGTCTTATGAACACAACACCGTGGAAACAATCATTAATATGCATATCAGGATGGCTCATCTACGCAACGCTCTCTTACCAGCTTAATTTATGTTAATAAACAGTGGTAAAAATTGCTATAGCCTATAAGTGATGCTCATTGGCCATGCTCGCCACCATAGCCACTCCCATTGCCATAGCCATAGCCTCCACCACTTCCATGCCCAAAACCACCACTGCCGCCTCCACCGCCGCCGTTCATGCCACCACCACCTCCCCCTCCACCGCCTCCTCCTCCACCACCGCCGTTCATGCCACCACCACCTCCCCCTCCACCGCCGCCTCCTACACCACCACCTCCCCCTCCACCGCCGCCTCCTCCACCACCGCCGTTCATGCCACCACCACCTCCTCCTCCACCGCCGCCTCCTCCACCACCGCCGTTCATGCCACCACCACCTCCCCATCCACTGCCGCCTCCTCCACCACCACCGTTCACGCCACCACCACCTCCCCCTCCACCGCCACCTCCTCCACCACCGCCGTTCATGCCACCGCCACCTCCCCCTCTACCGCCGCCTCCTCCATCGCCACCGTTCATGCCACCACCGCCTCCCCCTCTACCGCTGCCTCCTCCATCGCCATCATTCATGCCACCACTACCTCCCCCTCTACTGCCGCCTCCTCCATCGCCACCATTCATGCCATGACCACCTCCCCCTCTACCGCCTCCTCCTCCACTGCCACCGTTCATGCCACCACCTGACCCGTGGCCTTCTCCATACCCAGACCCATATCCACCGCCATTGCCATAGCCGGATCCGCGGTCACCTCCTCCACTATCTCCCCCGCCACCTTGACCACCAGAACCGTAACCTGAGCCATAACCACTGTCGTAACCTGAGCCGTACCCTGAGCCCATGTCACCGCTACCTCCCCAATTGCCACCACCACCAATGCCTCCGCCATAGCCATAACGGCCTCCATAGCGTGAACCGTAGCCATAACCGTAGCTGGCACTTCCACCACCTTCCCCTCTACCTCCACCACCACCGTAGCCGCCTCCTCTAGCACCAATGCCAGTTACAGTGACCGGGGCTCTTGCGGCAACAATGATGTGGGTGCCAGTGAGAAGGATCAAGAGAGAAGCGAGAGCTAGAGCCTGCTTGCTGGTGGTGGCCATTGTGACTGTGTTTTTGTGTTGTGAACGGCTTGAGATCGATGCCTATACAATTTATAGCCAAGGCGGTGAGGGGTGTGCTGTTGGTGGTTGGTGGCCACAGGGGGGCTTGTCATATAGTGGATAGCAGTTTGCATACAGGAAATTAACATAAATACATAATACATGGGCAGTTTGCATCGAGGAAATTAAAGAGCAAGCGAGAGGTAACTTTTGGACTAGCTGCTGTCAATCATGTAGATGAAGAAGAAAGAAGGAGAGACACAAATAAATACATGGTTCAACAAAGAGTTAGTTTGCCTGAATGCAACTGAAAGAAGAGCTAGCATAATACTCACATGTTAGAAGTTTGCAAGGAAGCAAGAGAAGAAAGACAGAGGTGTATAGTGTTGGCCGATGTGGATAAAATGAACAAGAGAGCCTGGCAAGAGTGTAATTAGCTGTCAGGGTGGTGGTTGTGATGAGGTATGATTACTAGCACTAATATATAGGCTGGCAATGGCAGTTGCAGTGGCAGTGCTAATTCACTCACTCACCAGAAAAATAATAATAATTAAGAAGAACACTACAGGGTGGTGGTTGTGATGAGTTAAGATTACTAGTAGTACGTACTAGTATTAATAGCCTGACACTGGTGGCAGTGGTAAGACAATGTTGGAAGAAGGTGCTGCAACCAATATAGTAATATAAACTGAAAGGAACCACCCCACCCAGTGTGTAGCAGATTGGATTGGATTAGATTAGAGAAGGAATAGGTCAAAAACAAGAGGTAGGTTGGTAAAAAACAGCGAGGAGCATCCATCCATCCATCCATCCGTACAAGCAAAGCAAGGGATCTCTCTCAAGAGAAGAAACAGACTTACAGCTACGATACCAAGAAGGACAAGGGCGTACGTGGGATCGGCAAGGGAGGTCGCCTTCTTCCTCCCTTCCTCCTGTGCCCAAGAACTAGAAGAAGAAAAAGAAGAAGCTGCCCTGGTCTAGTCTTGTGTGATATAGGCGACGGTTGCTTTGCTTGCCTCTTCTTGCTGTTCGTGGTTGTCAGATCACATCTACAGCGCACATGCCAAAAACCAAAACAAAATTACATAAAATAAAGCAGGCACTACTGCAACTATCAGAGCAGAGCAGAGGGGCTCACTTCCACGTGCCGCCCTTATTTGTTCACCAGAGCAAAGCAGAAACAATAATCCGACTTGCATGACTTTTCTGAATCCTTTTCTTCTCATCAACATGATCTAGGCAACATACATATAAACATATACACGGATGGATCGATACATGATAGATAGGGGTATATATATCTTGTTCAGGCGCAGGCTAGCTAGCTTAATCCTCAAGTGCAAAAACAAAGGAAAACAAAAGAAGAAACCCTAAAGCTAAAATGCATGCTGCACTAGCTAATTAAAGTACCACCTAGTAGCTGTATATATAAGTTCAAAGGAAAACACATATCTATGAATCCGAGTTGTGGGGCGTGTGTGTGCATTGGAGTCGATCGGTCTGCAGCTTGCCGCGTACGTAGCATGGACGAGCTGTCTCGTGCTCCCATCTCTACTCCCCCACCGTTCACTTACCATCCTACACGGTTTCAGCATTTTTCTCTCCCGCTTGCCAAAACAGATCGAAACTACTCTCTGTATTTGTTTTCTTCCCTGAACCCATACGTAGCGCTCAGGCCGTCGCCCATGTTAGCCTCGCGTGTCGGCCTGGCCCTGCTGCTGGCGGGCTAGCCGCACGAGCAACGACATTGAGAGAGGTGGCACCGGTACGGTGCGCGTGTGTAAACTTTGGAAGCGTTCCTACTCCCAGAGGGAGCCGCGTGACGTATATTTATTGTAGACGAGAAGCCCTCGTTGTGGCGTACAAGTTAGGCCTCGATCGATCCATGATCTCATCGGAATACAAGAGAGACAGAATTTGACAGAGATACAGGAGGAGGTTGAGATTACACCCAGAACCAATACGTCTAACACCCTCCCTTAATCTCAACTATCTTACATTAAGATTTCTCTTGAATTCTTCAAATGGTTTGACCGGCAAGGCTTTAGTGAAACCATCCGCCACTTGATTTTTGCAAAGAATGAATCGTATGTCAAACTTCTTCTCTGCAACTCTTTCTCTCACAAAATGAAAGTCAATTTCAATGTGTTTGGTTCTACCATGAAAAACTGGATTAGCAGAAAGATAAGTTGCCCCCAAATTGTCACACCATAAACAAGATGTACGATGTAGCTTGATTCCTAGCTCATGAATAAGTGATTCCAACACTAGTAGAAGACAGGGCTTTGGTTCGGGCCTGGCCAGCCCATTAGTCCCGGTTCTGCACGAACCGGGACCCATGGGGGGCATTCATCCCGGTTCGTGAGCCCAGGGGGCCAGCCGGGGCCTCGTGGGTATTGGTCCCGGTTCGTCTGGACCCATTTGTCCCGGTTCTAGGCACGAACCGGGACCAATGGGCCTCGCTCCTGGCCCACATCCATTGGTCCCGGTTCGTGGCTCGAACCGGGACAGCAGGCTGGGCTTTAGTCCCGGTTTCAACCACGAACCGGGACAAATGAGTTGCCTATATATACCCCATCGCCGCAGCAGAGCACTCAACAGTGCTCTGTTTTTTCTGGCCGGCGAGGGGAGGGCATTTGGGTGCTCTAGCTCACCTCCTATGAGGTGTTCGATGAAATGTCCGAGCCACACTAGTTAATTTTTTTCCTCTCGAAACTCGACCTCCGAGCTCAATTTTCCCCGAGATTTGTCTAAGTTTAGCGGTCCGTCACGCCCCGTCCCCGTCTTCACCGCCGTTGATCGCCTGCGCCGATCTCGTCGCCGGCACCACCGTGGTGAGCCTCTTGTTCTTATCTTCTTTCTGAAAGAAAAAAATTCCTACTTTAGATAGATACTTGTCTAATTTTCTTACTTTTATTATTCCTTGTTATTATATAGTGCGATGGTTTTGGTATCCGCCCCCGTCGGCCCTTGTCCTGTCTATGATTCGGATGTGATATATATTATCTTTTTATAACTATTTGGTTCACTTATTGTTTATCACAATTATGCCGACCAACGTGACATAGATTTTATTTATCTAGGAGGTGGTTGAACCGGAAATTCCAACCGACCCTATTGTCGAGAGGTTAAATTTAGTTGAAGAAGAAAACAATTACTTGAAGGAAAAAAAATTGAGGAGGAGAATACGATATTGGAGTTGCATGTTGCGGATGTCGTCGATGATCACAAGATCAAGATGGATGCAATGCGGTTGAAGATTAGAAGATTAGAAAATATGCCATCCATACCGAGGCTTGATATCATTATGCCGTTGGATCAATTGTTAACTTGGTTGTGATTATGATCGCATTTGTTGTTGCATTGAAAGATTTTACATAGTTTCAATGTATGGTTTAACTAGATGCTCTGGAGAGCTATATGTTGTTCAATTTGAACTATGTATGTACTTTGGTTTTAATGTGATGATGAACTACTATTAATTTGGTCACTTATCTATCCATGTGAATCTGTAATGGTTTTTGACACACAAAATTATATATAATGCACACAGATGAACCGGCAATGGATGTACGGTGACAGACACACATAATTATGTTTTCTCGAAGTGGCTGAGGCAAACAAGAAGAATGGTTTTATGTGTTGTCCATGCCCTAACCCTCTCAACTTTTTAACACATTCTGTGTGGGTGAAATGATGATACCATGCCAACTTTCAACCTTTTCAGAGTTCATTTGAAATGCTTTTAAATTTCAGGGTCTTATAGCTAAAAAAATCAGTAGATGCATGAAAAATAACAAATGAAATCAGAAAGGGTTGAAAATTGATGATGTGGTTTTAAATGGTGCATTTTGAACACACAAAAAGTCTGCAGTTCAAATAAGTTTTAAAAAATGAAATCCCTTTGTAACAGATGAGTTTTCGTATGAAACCCTGATACTTCGAAAGAAGACATTGTCCGTTTTGTACACGAAGTGCATTTAGTTTTGCCGTAACCCTCTCAACTTTTTAGCACATGCTGTGTGGGTGAAATAATGATACCATGCCAAATTTCAACCTTTTCAGAGTTCATTTGAAATGCTTTTGAATTTCAGGGTCTTATAGCTCAAAAAAAATCAGTAAATGCATGAAAAATAACAAATGAAGTCAGAAAGGGTTGAAAATTGATGATGTGGCTTTGAATGGTGCATTTTAAACACACAAAAAGTCTGGAGTTCAAATAAGTTCAAAAACTGAAATCCCTTTGTAACAGATGAGTTTTCGTATGAAACCCTGATACTTCGAAAGAGATTGTCCATTTTGTACACGAAGTGCATCTAGTTTTTGCCGTAACCCTCTCAACCTTTTAGCACTTTCTATGTGGGTGAAATGATGATACCATGCCAACTTTCAACCTCTTCAGAGTTCATTTGAAATGCTTTTGAATTTCAGGGTCTTATAGCTCAAAAAAAATCAGTAAATGCATGAAAAATAGCAAATGAAGTCAGAAAGGGTTGATAATTGATGATGTGGCTTTGAATGGTGCATTTTGAACACACAAAAAGTCTGGAGTTCAAATAAGTTTAAAAAATGAAATCCCTTTGTAACAGATGAGTTTCCGTATGGAACCCTGATACTTCAAAAGATGACATTGTCCGTTTTGTACACGAAGTGCATCTAGTTTTTGCCGTAACCCTCTCAACTTTTTAGCACATGCTATGTGGGTGAAATGATGATACCATGCCAAATTTCAACCTTTTCAGAGTTCATTTGAAATGCTTTTGAATTTCATGGTCTTATAGCTAAAAAAATTAGTAAATGCATGAAAAATAACAAATGAAGTCAGAAATGGTTGAAAATTGATGATGTGGCTTTGAATGGTGCATTTTGAACACACAAAAAGTCTGGAGTTCAAATAAGTTGAAAAAAAGAAATCTCTTTGTAACAGATGAGTTTTCGTCCGAAACCCTGATCAACTAAAATGCCACATCATTTAGCTCAAAAATAATCAATTAAAATATTCTGTTATGATCAACTAAAACAAAACTATAATATTCTTTAATAGCAAAAAGAAAATTAACTAAAAAACTTTTAAAAAATTCTAATAGCAAAAGGAATCAACTAAAAAGCTTTTATAAACCTCTAGTATTTTTTAAACTAAAATTATATAAAATTTATGCAACTAAAATTATCAATGTATTTTCTTTTCAAAACATGAAAAGCAGAAAGAAACAAAATAAACTTTAATAAATAAGTAGAAACAAAATAAAATAAATTAAAATTTAATAAAATAAATAAGTCGAAACAAAATAAAATAAAATAAAATAAACTTTAATAAAATAAATAAGTAGAAACAAAATAAACTTTAATAAAGTAAAATAAATAAACTTTAATAAAATAATTAAAAATAGCAACAGTAAGTATTTTGTTGTAAGTAGAAAATAAATAAAGCAACAAAGAAAAAAAGTGCCACCTACTCGGGCACCACGGTCTGAATACGACTCGAAACCCAACTATGGGTTAGGATTCAGGCCCGCAGGAGGCCCAGTAGGCCCACAGGCACATAGTGACAGATTAGGCCCGAAAGCCTACAGTTGAGAGGAGCTCGAGATGGTGGGTGCAGCAGCGCTTATAAACCACTCTCGAGCTCTCTCAACTAGCGAGGTGGGACTAAACTTTTGGCCGCAACGCGGGCAGCACAAGGCCTTTGGTCCCGGTTGGTGCCACCAACCGGGACTAAAGGGGTGCGTTGCTACCGGTTCGTGGCACCAACCGGAACCAATGCCCCCCCTTTAGTCCCGGTTGGTGCCACCAACCGGGACCAACGGCCTCTGCTTCCCGCCCTTTGGGCTGCTGAAAAGAGACCTTTGGTCCCGGTTGGTGGCACCAACCGGGACTAAACAGGGGCATTGGTCCCGGTTGCTACCACGAACCAGGACCAATGCGCTGTGTATATAAGCAGGACTTGTAAATTTTTTCAGTTTCATCGACCATTTGCCCCCCGACGACGCCGAACTCATCGACACTGCCAGGCTGCCCGTGCTCGCCGTCACCGCCCCGCGCCCTTGCTGACCGTGCTCGCCGACGCCGCCAGGCTGCCTGTGCTCGCCGTCGCCGCCCCGCCGCCCGCTCCTCGTCGCCGCCACCCCGCGCCCTTGCCCTGCCACGACGCGCCGCCCCGGCCCGTGTCCCTGCCCTGACGCGCCGCCCTGGCCCGTGCGCCCCTGCCCCGACGCGCCGCTCCGGCCCGAGCCCCTGCCCTGACGCCGCCCCACGCCCCCGGCCTGCCCCGACCACACGCCGCCGCCACGCGTTCGGTCCGGCCGCCGACCTTCCTCTCTGTTTTTTTCATATATATGATTGTTTTTTTTTCAGATTATGTGCATATGTGTGATTATATGTATGTGTGTATATATGATTATATGTCCTGTTTTTTTTCAGATTTTTTGTTCATATATATGATGATTTGTTTTTTGCATTTTTTATATATGATTATATATGTATGTATGTTCTCTGTGTATATATGTTCATATATGCAAAAGTTAGATTTTTAGAAAAGTTTTATCTATATATGTTCTCTGATTTAGTACATTTTAGGTTAGTTTCATTTTTAGAATTTTTTTATATATTTGGGAAGAAGGAAGAGAAGGAAGAAGGAAGAAGAAGAAAAAGTTTTATATATGCAAAAGTTGCATTTTTAGAAAAGTTTTATATATCTAGCTAGGAAAGGAAGAAGAAGAAAAAGAAGGAGAGGAAAAAGGAAAATAAGAAGAGGAATTAAGGAGAAGAAGAGGAGAGGAAGAAGAGGAGAAATAAATAAGAAGAGGAAAAAAGAAGAAAAAGAAGAGGAGAAGAAGAAAGGAATAGAGGTATTTCTCCTCTATTCCTTTCTTCTTCTCCTCTTTTTTTCTTCTTCTTTTTTTTCTTCGATCTTCTCCTCTATTCCTTTCTTCTTCTCCTCTTTTTATTTCTTCTTCGTCTTCTTATTTTTTATCGGGTATGTCGTTGTCGATATACCCCCTCCCGATAACTTCAACATGAGGGGGGGTGGGTCAATATACCCCCTCCCCGATAACATTATTTTCCCATGTATGTATGTCGTCGTTGTCGATATAACCCCCTCCCTGATAACTTTGACATGAGGGGCGGTCGATATATATACCCCCTCTCGACCACGATAACTTATACCACGGGAGCACCCCCAGCCCTCTCGCTCGACCAAAACTCTCGAGGACACCCAAACCCTAGAAAAAAACGATGTCGGTCTCCTACCCCCTCCCGCCGCGCCCCTACCCGACAAACTCTCTCGAGGCCACGCAAATTTACCAAGTTCAAAGAGCGTTGTCGTCGAGGCCACCCCAAACCCTTGAAGTGTTGTCGAGGCCACCCCAAACCCTTGAAGCGTTGCCGAGGCCACCCCAAACCCTAGAGAAGCGTCGAGGCCACTAATATGATTCATTATTGTGATTAGCTAGCTAGTTCTACGTTTGCCACTAATATATCCATCTGTCATGTTTGAATAATAATTGCCATGCTGTAAATATTTGCAGAAACTATGGAGCACCCCCGAGACGAAGCAATAGAAGCGGTGTTGGGGGACATAATCGCAGCCGGAAGTGATGCCGTCTTGTCGTTTCTCAACGACACCGATGGTCTAGAAGGACAGGGTGAAGAAGCAGGCTACGGTGATCGAACAATGGAGGAGGAAGGACATGATTATGATGGCTTCGGTGACCGAATGCCGGTGGAAGGACACCGTGATGACGGCTTTGGTGACCGAACGGAGTCCGACCAGGTATATATATTAATTAAGCATGTGCTGACTATAGCTAATTGATGCATTACTTGTATTTGGTATGTACACATATTAACTCTCTTCTTTCTTCTTTTCTAGCCCTCCAGATCGAGCAAAACTGAGGTAACGAGACGAGGCCCGAAGAGAAAGTTGCGCTCGGATGAAAGGTACACGATCACCGAGATCGACCGCGATGGCCAACCGATTGAACCCCTCCGGACCAAGCAAGCATTTTCTACTCAGCGCGGGGTTCTTGTTAGGGACATGATCCCGATCAGCACCGAGCAATGGTTTAAGCCTAAGGACAAAGACTCTGGGGTGTCTTATGTCGACGATAGGCAGAAAGCTGATCTTTGGACCGCGCTGAAGGGAAATTTCAACCTACCGCCAGAGGAGGATCCGGAGAAGCCAGTTAAAGAGCCATTGATCAAGGCTCATGCTCTTAAGAAGATGGCTGAGCTATTCAGGAGGTGGAAGAATGAGCTGAAATCAATGTTTGTCGATAATGACAAGACTCCAGAATTCATTGGCCGATTTGAGAAGATCAAAGATCACTGGGACGCATTTGTCGCCCAAAAGAAATCTGAGAAGGCCAAGAAGATGTCAGCGACAAACAAGATAAATGCTGCAAAGAAGAAGCATCACCATCGCACGGGGTCAGGTGGCTACCTGAAAGCCCGACCGTTGTGGGAGAAGGCTGAGAATGACCTGCTTGGTTCCTCGGGGTTGGGGGAACATTGGACCCTGAAACAAGGAAGTGTGTTTGGACGGACGAGCAGCTGAATACACCCATCACGAGGCTTCAGGAGTTTATTGAAAAAGCGCAGGAAGGGACATTCGTTCCGGATAGAGAGAACGACGAGCTCACATAGGCCCTCGGGAATCCTGAGCACACCGGACGGGCACGAGGCACGCCAGGCTCCGTTTCGTGGAAGGCTGGGTTTCCCGACGTAGGCGGTTACAAACGTCGGGAAAGGAAGAAGAAAGTGGAGTTGACCCAACTACAGGCGCTGCACGCAAGGGTACAAGCGCTAGAGGAACGAGAAGCAGTTCACAACAAGCGACCTGCCGAAGATACCCCCGAAGCTACCCCGCCATCTCAACGGAGAAGCAGCGTGACCTCCACCAAGCTGCTTCAGCCTGCCTTCACGACTCCTGCTAGCTTCCCCGTGGATTCTATCACGGAGTCTCAACATTGCACCTTATGACGCAATGGCTGAAATTGAAAGTCAAGGCGGCTGTTGGCTCTGTGGCACCTCCTGAACCTGGTGCAACTTTTCACTGCCGGCCGATTCTAGAAGGATATGCTAGGGTGATGGTGGATGAAATAACGGACGGATTTGAGGACCTCGAGCTTGACCACCCTACGGGTGAAGGGGAGACTCGGCTGGGTTCTTCTCTGAAGACTCCATGCCTATGGCGGAAGGAGCTCATCAACCTTCCGAACTGGACGCCTCCGCCTCCTCCTCCTCCGGCGAGTCAGGGCACTCCGCCTCCTCCTCCGCCTCCTCCTGCAGCGAGTGATCAGGGCAAGAACCTCCTTCTCCGGCGCGTGGCGGCAATCCGCCTCCTTCTCCACCTGCGCCGGCGCGCCCGAGCAGCCAGCCTCCTCCTTCTCCGCCTCGCCAGCAAGGGCGGAAGAGACCCGCCGCCGCTCCGGCTCCTCCGGCGCGTCGTAGTCCTTCTCCTCCACCTCGTAAGCAAGCACAAAAGAAGACAGCCGCAGCCGCTCCGTGTGCTCCGACGTCTAGCAGTACAGCCAGAGGCGGGAGGCAATACAGTCGGCCCATCTCTCAAGCCTCTAGAGAAGTTACCATACGAGAAGACCGTGGAGGAAAACGCGAAGATCGTGGAAAACGAAGTGAGGGATTTCTTTCAAGCGGTGAAAGCAAAGAAACATCCACCTCCGGAGGAGATGATAGATCCGGTGAAATCAAAGCGCACTATCGATGCCCTGAAGAAACCACCACCGTCTCCGTCGTAAAACAACTATGAGCGCATTATTGAAAGGTCATATATCGAAGCGGAGCAGTCGGGAAGTACTATCAGTGATCGAAGGTTAGTATAATGACGAGCTGGGAAAAAAATTGCCCAACTTGGCGAACAAGTGAACCAATCGTGCCCCCCGCTCAAGGTGTCTAGCGATATCGTCGCTAATCATCCGGATATTTTTCCCAATACCAATCTTGGAGATTACCTGCCCGACGATGTACATTATGATTTCTTGGAGGTGGACGAACACAAATACCATTACGGGAAGCCTCTCGTCAAAGATGAAAGATCTCTAACAACGATGATGCGAAAATTCCATGATTAGTACATGAAAACCTGCAGAGAGTCTGGGGGGACGAATACTTTGACGCTGAGAGTTAGAGAGGAGCATGACCTCGTTGGAATTGAACTGTTGTCTGTTCCATTTGAGGAGTTCTTCCAGTTTTTCAATCAAAAGGCCCTCGATAAATTAACGGTCACTTGCTACTGTCTATAAGTACTACTTCTGTCATTAAGTCTCTATATATAGGTCAACTCTTTCATTGCATGTATATATAATTATCCTCACTATATTATGCAGATTGAAGATCGCCGAATTGAAGAAAAGACAAATCGGTGATATTGGGTTCATTAACATAAATCTCATAGATGCATATACGGTTGAATTTCATGCCAAAGATATCGAGGCCAACTTGCTACGATCGTTGGTATTAAATCAAAACAAAGCTATAATACTCTTTCCTTACAACTTCAAGTGAGTGTTACTGTCTTTTGCATATTCGGTTTCCCTTATTAGTCGAGGTTATAGTAATGTAATTGATGAGTTATGCATGCGTGCGCGGGTTCCACTATATTCTCCTAGAGATTAAGCTTGAGCAGGGACTAGTAACCGTCTTAGACTCGAGACGAAAAGATCCCCAGGAGTATGCAGACATGACTGAAATGCTCGAGAAGTAAGTTAAATCGATCATTATCGCACCATATCGGCAACTTTGTTCATTTCCTGATATCAAGTAATTGTTTTCTTTGTCTGGCAGGGTTTGAAAAAAATTCACCTCAAAAGCTCCGAGACTGCCGAAGAAGCTGCAATTTACACACCCGAAAGTAAGTACTACTAGTTAGTTCCGCGCATCTCCTAGTGATTCAAGCACTAGTTTCATCAATACCATTTAGCATGCTTGCTTATCAGTTTGATTGACTTTTATTTCTTGTAAAGTGGTTGTGGCAGGAAGCCGGGAATAATTACTGTGGATACTACGTTTGTGAGTCCATCCGCCACACGACCTGTGAGCGGGGCTACTCTAACAAACAATATGAAGTGTGTAAGCAATAATATTCACAATTTTATTTTATTACCATCATTTGTGTTGAGTTTCATTCATTCATATATATGTATTGACCCTCTTCTTCCAATTTAGATGTTTCGGATGCGGGATGAACTCCTAGCACCAGATCGCATGCGAGCAATTCAAGAGGAATTGGCGGCATTCTTTCTTGACCACGTGATCGATAAAGACGGAGAATACCATGTGGACCCTGAGTTCATATATAATTAGGGGATTATATTGTAAGAGGTCTTATATTGTATATATGTAGCCAGTAGCGTCGGATAGATATACAAAAACTTGTTGTTCGACCAATCTCTCGGAGAAGGAGAGGTCGATATCACTTCTCTCTGTATGCATATGTTCATGACGATATTCTGTTTCCTTCATTTGCTTACTAGCTAGCGTGTCGAGTCCTCTCTATACGTATAGTACGTAGCGTTGACCAAGAACGAAGATAGGAGAGGACACTTCTCTCTATTAATTAGCTAGCTAACACAATATATGAAACATCTAAATTAACCCCCCAAAACCCCTAACCCCCCCTTTCAAAAAAAACAAAACCCCCAGCCCCTGAAATGCTGACGCGTGGACGCTTATTGGTCCCGATTGGTGCTACCAACTGGGACCAAAGGCCCTCCTGCCTGGGCTCGCCGCAGCGGCCACGTGGAGGCCCATCTGTCCCGGTTCATGTAAGAACCGGGACTAAAGGTATAGGGCTTTAGTAACGACCCTTTAGTCCTGGTTCCACAACCGGGACAAATGGGCCTTACGAACCGGGACAAATGACCCTTTTTCTACTAGTGCAACCAAATAATTTCAGCAGTGGCATTTGCTAAAGATTTGTACTAAGCTTCGGTGCTTGATCTTGACACCGTGGCCTATTTTCTGGCACTCCAGGAGATAACATTGGAGCCAAAAAATACTGCAAAACCTCCAGTTGATTTTCTGTCATCACTACATCCTGCCCAATCAGCATCAGAAAATGCACTGACAAGAGTAGAACTAGAACGTCTGAACAGGAGACCCTAACTTGCAGTATGTTTTATGTATCTCATAATTCTTTTAACAGTTGTCCAGTGTGCAGTAGTAGGTGCAAGAAAATACTGACAAACCTTGTTAACTGCAAAGGATATATCTGGTCGTGTCAATGTCAAGTATTGTAAGGCTCCCACTGCACTCCTATATTTTGTGCTTTCTTCTTCCTTAAGTTGCCCACCTTCAAATGCTAAAAGTTTTTTTGAAGAAGACAATGGTGTAGGTGAAGGCTTACAGTCCTTCATCCCCATACGAGTTAATAGTTCAGTAGCATATTTTTCCCGATTCAATACTATGCCATCTTGAACTTTCTTAACCTCAATGCCTAGGAAGAAGTGTAGATCTCCAAGATCTTTGAGAGCAAATTCTGAACATAGATCATGCAGAAGAGCATTAGTGGCACTTTGTGAAGAACTTGCAACTATAATATCATCAACATATATTAACAGGAATATAACTGTGTTTGCCTTGTTATAAATGAAGAGTGATGTATCAGCCTTGGATGCAGCAAAACCAAGACGCCTCAACTGAGAAATCAACCTTGAGTACCATGATCTCGGTGCTTGTTTCAAGCCATAAAGAGTCTTATCAAGCTTGCACACATAGCGGGATGTTTTTTTATTCTCATACCCAGGTGGTTTTCTCATGTAAACCTCCTCTTCTAGAACACCATGCAAAAACGCATTCTGAACATCTAGCTGTCTCAAGCTCCACCCCTGGACACAACAATAGCTAGTACAAGCCTAATAGTTGCAGCTTTAACGACAGGACTGAAAGTATCTTCATAATCTAGACCATAACGTTGCTTAAAACCTTTTGCAACTAGACGCGCTTTATACCTATCAATTGAGCCACCTGCCTTTTTCTTGATTCTGAAAACCCATTTACAATCAATGATATTTTTACCTCTTTGTTTAGGTACAAGATGCCAAGTTTTGTTTCTCATAAGTGCAGAGTATTCTTCATCCATTGCACTTTTCCACTTCAGATCTCCAAGTGCATCTTCTAACCTTGTTGGTTCCCCTGCAATACACAACATGCCATACGGTGTAGTTCCATCGGTTAGAATTTTTGGATTTCTTATACCTTTTTGTAAACAAGTTGTAACACGCGGGATCACTGGTTGAACAGGACGTGTCATTTGTTGTGCAGAGGGCAACGCAGACTCAGCCACAGAAGATCCAGAAGAAGCATCAGATGCACTTTCCGCAGCAGATCCAGAGTTGGACGTTGTAGCCGGCGGTGTGGCCCTTGCTCCTGAGTCAGCTACCGCAGAAAATCCAGAACCCGTCGCTATCGGGGCCTCTGATGGCGCGCGTGTGGGATGCAGCCGTCCCGAGCCATGCATGCGTGTCGGCCACGGCCCCGCCGCTGCACGGATCCGGCTTGCCTGCTCCCTCCCCATGCTCCCATCCGTGCTCCCACTTCATCCTACGGCTGTTTCCCCCCTTTTTCCAATCTAATCTAATCATCTCCTCCCTGATTTTAAGGGGTTGGGGCCGGACCTTATTTTGTTCCAATCAAATCAAGCCACGTACGCGGGAGCACAGATGGGCGCACGCGCGGGGAGCATGCAAGTCTCGTCCCCGCTGCACAGGGCAACGTGGCACCCGCCCGCTGGCTGGGCTGACTCCTTCCAGGCGCGTGATCCCGCGCGAATCCTCGCGCGTGGTCCCAGGAATCCGAGCACACAGGAGTTTCAGGTGACGCGGGATCCGCCTCGTCTCCAGCGCCTATTTCATATCCTTCCAGTTCATGAAATATAGCACCGTTTTCAACAAAATTTTGATCATTTTCTTCATCATTTTCTGTACCGTTTTCTTCTATGTCTTCTTCATGAACCTGCACAGGTGTGGACACAGTACAAGGACTAGTAGAATTATCATGGCCCCCATGATCAAAATCGCGAGGATTAAATGGAAGAAGAAGAATTTCCTTTTTAAGGAGTGCTCCGGCATTAGGATGAAGAGATGCAAAGGGAAAAACCGACTCGTCAATAACGACATCATGGGATATATAGACCCTACCAGTGGAGATATCTAGACATTTGACCCCTTTGTGAATTGGACTATATCCAAGAAAAGCACATTGCTTTGAACGAAAGGCAAGTTTGTGTGCATTGTAAGGTCTAAGGTTTGGCTAGCATGCGCAACCAAATACACGAAGTGATTTATAATTAGGAGTAATGCCAAAAAGTCGTGTGATAGGAGTTTCAAACTTGATGACTCTGCTAGGAAGCAAGTTTATTAGGTATGTGGCAGTCAAGAATGCTTCATCCCAAAACTTTAGTGGCATGGACACATTTTCTAGTAGGGCTAGCCCTACCTCAACAACGTCGCGATGTTTCCTTTCTGCAGAACCATTCTGTTGATGAGCATGAGGACATGAAACATGGTGTGAGATACCAAGTTGCTGAAAGAAAGAATTGAGTTTCTTGTATTCACCACCCCAGTCAGTTTGCATGGCGATGATCTTAGTGCTTAGTTTCCGTTCAACAAGATTTTGAGAATTCTTGAAAACTTGAAACACCTCAGATCATTTTTTAAGGAGATAGATCCAAGTAAATTTACTGTAATCATCGATGAAGCTTACATAATATGAATGTCTACCGACTGAAATAGGAGCTGGTCCCCAAACATCTGAGAATACAAGTTGTAACGGTCGAGTAGATATGCTGGTTGAAATATGATATGGTAGCTGATGACTTTTAGCTTGCTGACATGGATCACAAACTGACTCAGTGCTAGACTCATGAGTATGAGGAAGCTTATTTCTACTAAGATCAAGTTTAACAATAACTGATGAGGGGTGACCTAATCTACTATGCCACTTTGAAGAAGATGCCTTGATGACGACAAAAGCTTGTTTATTCAGTGATGATGACGATGATATGAGTGGGTAAAGACCTCCCACACACTTGCCCCTAAGAAGGATTCTCCTCGTGTCCAAGTCCTTAACCAAAAAGAAGTAAGGATAAAATTCAATGAGAACACGATTATCACGAGTAAACCTATGAACTGAGACAAGATTTTTTGAAGTTTCAGGAACATGCAGGATTTGATTTAGATGCAAATTTTTAATTAGGGTTTTAACAATTGAATGACCAATATGAGTGATTTCCATACCAGAACCGCTTGCGGTGTGGATTTGATCCGGTCCGTGGTACTTGTCTCTGATTGTCCAGCTCACCGGTGATGTGATTTGTAGCTCCAGTGTCCGTATACCAGTTGGTGTCGATGCCATAGCCGTTGGTGACAGCATTAGCCTCTTTTTCCTCATAGTCATCTTCCTCATAGCAATCCCAACAAGCACAGGCACCTCCTGCATGGAACTTGTAACAAATCTGACATTCGGGATAGTCCCGAGGGGGTTGTTGGCGCTGCTGCTGCTGCTGCTGTTGCGGGCGACCTCTGTAGCCTCTGCCACCATTTCCGACAGGAGGAGAAGGGGGACGCCTTCGTCGGCCACGCCCACGGCCTCGATTCCTGTTTTGGCCGCGCCCCCTGTACACTGTGTTTGCAGAAGAATTGAAGCTCCGATCTGTACCATCCCCGAGCATCTCCACTCGTTGATCGAAGGCAGAAATCTGGGCGAAGAGCTCATCCACGGTGATGGAAGTTTTGACAGCACCAATGGCCGCCACAACCGGATCATAATCTCGGTCTAGACCTGCACATAATCTACCATCTCGGGATCAGAAACCGGATGGCCTGCTGCTGCAAGTTCGTCCCCAAGGTTCTTCATCTTGGCGATGTAGGTGCTGCTGGACATGGCGCCCTTCTTCGTGGTAGTGATGGCAATCCGCAGGTTCGTGATTCTGGACTGGGACTGCGATGCAAAAATTGTGGTGATTGCAGTCCATAGATCGAAGGTGTTTTCCTTAACAATAACTTGAGCAAGGATCTTCTTGGAGAGTGAGTTCAGCAGGTAACTTAGGACCTGCCGATCCTTCGACAGCCACGGCGCGTACAAAGGATTTGGTACTGCAACCGTGGTCTTGTCCGACTGCTGCTACTCCACCGTGGTAGGGGGCACTGCGTCGGTTCCATCTAGAAGCCCCGTGACCTGCGCTCCTTGCAGGCCGGGCATCACCTGAGCTTTCCACAAGAGGTAATTCCCCTTTGACAACTTCTCGGATGGAGGAGGACCAAGGTTGAGGACGACCGTGGTCGAGGTGGAAGACATGGCGATGGAAAGAAGTTTTCTGGAAGCTAGATTGGGAAGAGGATGGCTCTGTATACCATGTAGAAGTGCATGCTCTAGCCAATGCAACCAAAAAAACCGATCTGATGGAAGAGACTAGGCAGCACATTATACGTCAACACTCCCCCTCACGTATGGCTCCCTCAGGCCTAAACATGGACCGAAAGTGGGCTGCAATTTAATTGCGCCAGCCGGGTCTTGAACTCAAGACCTCTTGGCTCTGATACCCTTCCTAACAATACGTCTAACAGCGTGCTCATCGTGGGCGCCACTGAGACCAACACGGCGTTCGCCGTCGTGGCGGTCAGGCCCCGCCTCGTGAACTTTGTGCGCGTGGGACGTCTGCCAATATACCAGGACGTCATCGGCGTTGAGACCGGGCTCCCAAGCCTACCTGTCCGTGCGCCGCCCAAGTTCGTCATCATCGACGACGGCTACTAGTCGATCGACACTCCTCTGGTTCCGTCACTGTCAACTATGGCGCCATGCCCAATCTGACCATGCGGTGTACCGCCGAGTACAATGATTACATGCACAACAGAAGCATGTGTCAACGAGATATCCTCAAGAATCAAGGAGCTGCGGAGATTTCCTCTAGAGTCGTAGTGTCATCAGCGTGCCCCGCCCGCATGGCTGCGCGACCGTGAGGTGCATGACGAGGTCATGGAGACCATCCCGTCCATTGATGCGCAAGCTCCGTCGGATGGTGCTCGCCGTCGTCAATGCCACAATTGCGCTCTCACCACGTTGTTGCTGCCGCCGTTGAACATCAAATGCCCAGGGCGCCGGAGCTGATGCACAACGATGGTCGACGGAGACATGGCTGACCTAGTGGTGGACCACGACGACGGCTTTGGCCCAAGCGGCAGCGACCAGGCGCCGAGTCACAATCACAAAGGAAAGATACGGATGCAGTACCGGAAAGATAAACGAATACGGTTGTTTTGTGATTTGTTTTGGCAGCGAAAAAAGATGCGGGGTGAGAAAAAATGTTGACACCGTAGAATGGCAAGTGAACAGTGAGGGAGTACAGATAGGAGCACGATGACCGGAGCAGGTAAGCCCGAAAAAAAAACAAAGACCTCACTACAGTGATCAACTCCTCTCAACAGCAACACAGAAACCACCACCAAAGACAACATCTAAAAAACATAAAAGGTCTTCAAAAACGACACCTTCAAGAAGAAAACAGTGCACAAACACCTCCATATGTAGTGTAAGGGGCATGGTCGGCCTTTCTATTGACCAGACTGTTAGATTGCCAAACAGTTCATTACTGGCGGAGGCCCCCAGTGGGCATACCTTGATTCTGGGCAAAAACAAATCTATTACATACTCATGTATTGTCGATTGTCTCGTTCCCTCGTTCGAGTGCAGCTAGAAAAAGGCCGCTGGCACACAGGCACGCCGCACCCACGTGTTGGGCCGGCACACACAAGCACCCACGAGTTGGGCCTGCTGACACACAGGAAGCGGTCGAGCTCGTTGATTAAACCATATTTTAAAGATTCAAAAAATCTGAAAACAATACGGGATGTTAAGAGGGCGATGTTTTAAACAGTTCCCTCGAGTTAGGGTTTTTTTTTTCTCTCGAGGCGATCTGATCGCCATCGTTGAGATCGTTCTCTTCCCTACCTCTGTTGTGCCTTCCGGCCCCCTCCCTTCGAGCGGGCGTGCGGTGGCGACCCTGGTCCGGGCGGGACTGGGGTGGGAGGGGTTCTAGGGTTATCCTCAAGGCCCGGTGTTCCAATCGGGTTAGGGTTCGAAGTTTTCCATGGCGTCGGACGGAGCTTCAGGATCGCGCTCTGCAGGTCCCTCCGAGACGGATGACATAACAGCATTGATGAAGGAGCTAGGTCTTCGAGAGGAGGACCTTGACGATGTGGTGTTCGATGAAGATGAGGCGCCGCCGGCGGCGGCACGCTGGATCGCGCTTGTCCGGGTGCACACACCCAAATCATACAACCAATTTTGGTTTTTTAAGAATATGAGGGCGACGTGGGATCTAGCTCAGGAGGTCCAGTTCAAACCGCTTGAAGACAATCTGTACACAGCCCAGTTCTCATGTTTGGGCGATTGGGAGAGAGTAACACGTGATGGTCCATGGAACTTTCGGGGAGACTTCGTTATTCTGAAACCATATGACGGATTGGCAAAACCGTCAACAGTTCAACTTGATACTATCGAGATCTGGCTGCAGATTCATGATGTCCCGCCATTGTATGCTCATCTGGTGCCATCTCTAGCTCAAAAAGCTGGAGAAGTCTTATATGCAGAACCCCAATCGCATGACTTTGTGGGGAATTTCCATCGGGTTTGGGTCCGGATTGATGTCAACAAGCCTTTGAAGAATGCAGTTTCTATGATAAGGGATGGAAAGCGCCAAATTTACAGGGTTAAATATGAGAAGCTTCCAGACTGGTGTGCGGTCTGTGGTAAGCTGGGCCACCTTTTCAAAGAACATGGCAGTGGAATCCACCCTCCCACGGCACTGGTTTTCAAAGACCTTCGAGCCTCCTGGTCTATGCGCACTGGACAGGGTCCCGGTGGGGGCCGTGGCCGGAGGGGAGGCCGAAGAGGAGGCAGGGGAGCTCGGGGAAACGGTAACTCTTCTCATGAAGATGTGGCCAGTGAAAGGAAGGAGAATTATACCTCAAAAGTTGATACGGATATGACGGAGGCGGACTATGCCAGGAAGAGGACGCAGATGCAACATGTGCGCAATCAAGTCATAATGCGCCTGTTACAGGAGGCCAGGGGGCGACCCTTGTGCTGCCATCTCCCCCCACTGATCCTTTGAGTCCGAGCAGCAGACAAGACCTAAGAGGGCTAAAACAGATGTAGTAGCTGATGATTTGCAGAAGAGTGGCGATCTTGGCAAGATTGTCTCATCGTTGGCGGGCTCCTTCGAGGAGCGCCGCCGGGCCCAATGAATTTATTTTGCTGGAACTGTCATGGTGCGGGTAAAGCTGCGACAGTCCGTGAACTTTGCGATTTCGCGAGGCAATTTACCCCTACCCTGCCGTGCGTCGTTGAAACTCAAATTGAGGGTGCTAGGGTAGAAGCTTTGGCTGGAACATTGGGTTTTGATAACTCTTATGCTGTAAGTAGTCAAGGAAGGAGTGATGGAATAGGCTTGTTTTGGAATAATTCAATAAAGGTTCAAATTCTTGGTTACTCTGTTTATCATCTCGATGTGTCTGTTGACGAACAAGATGCAGAGAAGTGGAGGATGATGTGCGTCTATGGTGAGGCACAAACACATATGAGGCATCACACCTGGACAACCTTGAAAAATATTAGCACTCTGAGCGATCTTCCATGGCTTTGCTTAGGTGATTTTAATGAGGTTTTACGTCCAGATGAACATCAAGGAGTTGGTCAGCGTAGCAACGCTCAGATCCAAGCCTTCAGAGAAGTTCTTGATGTTTGCATGTTGCTTGATTTGGGATACAAAGGCAATTTTTGGACATTTGAGAAGAAGGTAACAGGTGGGAGCTATACGAGGTGTAGACTTGACAGAGCTCTCGCTAACGCGTCATGGCTGGCCAAGTTCCCGCTGGCTGCAGTCACACACTTGATGGGGGTAACTTCAGATCGTGCGCCCCTATTGCTAGAGCTGGATGCTGGTACGCATGAGCAGGTACAAAGACCGTTCAGGTATGAGCTAATGTGGGAGTCGCACGAAAACTTCCAAGACACTATAATTTCTGGATGGGGGGCCGGACCCCCATGCACTTCCGTGGCAGAGCTAGGCCAGAAGATGAAGGATCTTGCGAATGATTTACAGAGGTGGAGCCGGGATACTTTTGGTAGTGTAAGGAAAGAGATAAAAAAACTCAAACTCATGCTTGAGGAACTTAAGAACGACCCGGCAAGAACTGGTCCTTCCCATGTTGAGCTCAAAATCAATGAAAAGCTGATAGAGATGTACTACTGGGAGGAGATTATGTGGAGGCAGAGAGCGAGGGTTGAATGGTTGTCGGCAGGGGACAAAAACACGAAGTTTTTTCACCTTCGAGCTAGTCTTCGCCGCAAGAAGAATATGATCAAAGCACTTCAAAACTCGCTAGGAGTAGATCTCCGACCCAGCAGAGTTAAAGGTTTTGGCTAATGATTTTTATAAATCCTTATATCTATCTGAAGGGGTCCAAAACATAGATGCGGTGCTCAACCATGTCCCGAGTAAGGTGACAGCCGAGATGAACTCCAACCTGTGTGCCCCGTACACCAAAGAGGAGGTGAAGATCGCTCTATTTCAGATGTTTCCGACCAAAGCTCCGGGTCCAGACGGTTTTCCTGCTCATTTTTACCAAAAGCACTGGGAGATTTGTGGGGATGAAGTGACAAATATAGTGATCAGAATAGTGAATGGCGAGGAGAGCCCGACAGCTATCAACGACACTGTTCTGGTTTTGATCCCAAAGGTAACGAATCCCACGGTACTTGCTCAATTTCGGCCTATAAGTCTTTGCAATGTTCTGTATAAAATTGCCTCCAAAGTTATAGCAAACAGGTTGAAAATTATATTGCCTGACATAATTTCTGAGGAACAGTCTGCATTTGTGCCTGGGAGGTTAATTACGGATAATATCATATGTGCTTATGAGTGCTTACACTTCATGAAAAGATCGAGAGCAAAATCAAACAGTTATTCTGCTTTGAAGCTAGATATGATGAAGGCATACAACAGGTTGGAATGGGCCTATCTTCGAGGAATTATGACTAAATTGGGATTTGATCATCACTGGATAGATGTGGTCATGGGCATGGTCTCTTCAGTTTCATTCTCTGTTTGTTTCAATGGCGAGAAGCTTGACTCCTTTTTACCAACACGCGGTATCCGGCAGGGAGACCCAATCTCCCCCTACTTGTTCTTGATTGCGGCAGAGGGCCTTTCGTGCCTCCTTAAATCAAGTTCTCAGTCGTCTCTGACAGGTATCCAGGTGGCACCCACGGCTCCTACCGTTAACCACCTCTTGTTTGCAGATGATAGCCTTCTGTTATTTAAGGCGAGTGGGGAGAGTTCAACTACGGTGTCAAACCTACTTGATACATATTGCAATGCTTCGGGGCAGCGGATCAACAATGAGAAATCCTCAATCTTTTTCAGTAAGGGTTGCCCGGTGCAGATGAGGGAAATTGTCAGGAACAATCTGCAAGTACACAATGAGTCTTTGAGTGAGCGCTACCTGGGCATGCCGACAGACGTTGGCCACTCGAAGAATGGTACGTTGAAATATCTCCGGGACCGTGTGTGGGAGAAAATCAAAGGGTGGATGGAGAAATTATTATCAGCTGCTGGCAAAGAAGTTTTGATCAAATCTTTTGCACAAGCTATACCGGTCTACTCTATGTCTTGCTCCAGACTACCACGAGGTTTATGTGAGAGCATAATGTCACTTATATGACAGTTTTGGTGGGCCTCCAAGCATGGTAAGAGAAAGCCGAGCTGGGTAGCATGGGATATAATGACTCTACCAAAGCACTTGGGAGGCCTGGGATTTCGTGACATGATTTTTAACCTTGCACTTCTGGCAAGGCAAGCATGGCGTACCCTTACAGATAGCACTTCGCTGAGTGCGCGTATTCTCAAGGTAGTATACTTCCCACACCGTTCTCTCCTCGAAGCCGAACTTGGGCCGCATCCATCCCAGATTTGGCGGGCGATATTGGATGGCCGTGACATTCTGGCACAAGGTGTCATTAGGCGCATTGGAGATGGAGAGACAACGGATATTTGGAGGCATAACTGGATCCCACGCGACGGCATCAAGAGACCCATCATTTCGCTTGTCCATAACCCACCTGAGAAGGTGGTGCAGCTCATAGATGCAACATCGGCAACATGGAATGAAAACTTGGTACGCTCACTGTTCACTCACTTTGATGCAGAAGAGATCCTACGGATTCCTTTATGCACACGTCGTGTGGGGGATTTTTGGGGCTGGCATGAGGAGCCTCGAGGAACGTTTAGTGTTCGCTCAGCTTACGGAATGATACTAAGGACGAAACATAGCAGGGAGGCTTGGTTATATGAGGAGGACGGTACATCCTACGAGCATCAATAGACGAAGAAGTGGTCCATGATCTAGCACATGCAAGTTCCATCAAAACTCAAGGTGTTCGTGTGGCGACTGGTTCGTCAATCCATGCCAACGGGTTCGCTCCTTAAGCATCGTCACATGGCAACAGAGGATACTTGCTTGATATGTGGGGCTGTTGACACTTGGAAACATGCTCTTATTTCATGTCCGATGGCGGTGAGTGTGTGGGCATTGGCCCCGGAGGAGTTGGTGCAGCATATGGTCGACCGTGCGGAAGTATGCCCGAAGGAGTGGCTGTTTTCTATGCATGAAATATTGACGAAACAACTCTTTGTCCGACTAGTGGTGACACTTTGGGCAATTTGGGCCGCCAGGAGGAAGGCAATTCACGAGCATATATTTCAGCCACCTTATTCTGTTGACAGTTTCATATCTAAATATATAGGTGAGGTCCAAGTGATTAATTCAAGGTCTCCATCGACGGTCACTCCAACCAGTGCCAGGCCGAGGCGACGGGTAGCCCCGCCCAAAGGGGATGCCAAGTTCAATGTTGACGCAGCAGTGACCAGGTATGGTGGAGCAGTTGGGGTCATTTGCAGAGATGACAGAGGTATGTTCATGGGAGCGTCGACTCTCTCTTTTAAATACATTGTGGATCCCCCGACGTTGGAAGCTCTCGCCATCAGCGAAGCGCTCGCTTTGGCGGATGATCTCTATTTGAGGCGCATACAAGTCGCATCGGATTGCAAAACGGTGGTGCAGAATTTAAACAAAGAGAATTTAGCGAGCTATGGTGCAGTTATTAATGAGATAGTTGAACATTCTTTAGCTTTTGATTTTTGTAATTTCAGTCATGAGTTTAGGAGCTCAAATTTTGAAGCTCAGAACTTAGCGAAGCATGCTTTATCTCTCGATGGTGGCCGCCATGTTTGGTTAGGACACCCCGGGAATTACCACCCATCCCTGTAAACATTGTGATGAATCAATAAAAGCTTCGCGACATTGTCTCAAAAAAAAAAGAGGGCGATGTTTTATTGCCATGCAAAATTTCAAGTTGAAACACATTGCAAGATGTGAGCTATGAAAATGATAAATTCAGTCCTGAATAGTGACAATACTGTTCGACACTATTCAATGCTGATTTTGTCATTTTCATAGCTCACATCTCGTAATGTGTTTCAATTTGAAATTTTTTGTGGCAATAAAACATTATCCTCTTAACATCCTATATATTTTCTTAGATTTTTACAAAACTTCAAAACATCTTTTTCTTGGGGTTTTCACCGGTTTTCACTGAATGTTGGTTTCTGTATGATATTCTCCACGTCGATTCCATCAAGCGCCAACCCACACGCACGCGCAAGCGACGAACCCAAGTGCAGCGACGACGGCTGGTCAGGTCGCGATCCAGGTGGGCGGTTGGCGACAGGATAGGCTATGGCGGCGGCGGGCTTGGGGCTTAAACGATGGCGCCGGGCTTGATCAGCACTTTGGTACTTATTTTCAACATTTTTTAATACTCCTTTAACATTTTTCAAATACATGTTCAACATTTTTGTATACATGATCAACATTTGTTTAATTACTTGTTCAACATTTTTTTCAATTGCTTGTTGAACATTTTTCAAATACTTGTTGAACATTTTTCAAATACTTTTTCAATATTTTTATGTACATGATCACATTTTTTCAAACACTTGTTCGACATTAATATTTTTCAAATGTTTTTTGAAGAGTGTTTTTGTAATATATATATATATATATATATATAATATTTGAAAGTATAAACAAAAGTTAAAAAGAAAGCAAAAAACGAAAACAAGAAAGTATGAAATAAAGAAACATAAAACAGGATGGTGTTTCCCGCGCGTGTGGGCTGGCCCAACTGATGTTGCCTTCAGCGAGGGGTCGCTCCTGTCTGGCTTAACCTGAGAAATAGGGGTGCCCGAAACGAGAGTGGACGATCTGCACAAGGGGGCATCTGCACCCGTTTTTCAAAAATGTACTTTTTACGCGTTTTGTAATGTTCAAAAATTCTAAAAAAAAAATTAGGCATACATGTTGGCAAAGGTATGTCCACGGCACAAAAGTTTTGTGTAAAAAAGTATTTTTGTTTTGTCTCAGTAAAAAAGATAAATTTTACTGCTTCTAAATAGCGTTTCACGACACAAAATTTTGTCTTTTTTGCACAGGCTACAAAAAAAGTTGTTTTTCTGTGAAATTTTCTGCACACACATAGAATATGGAGATGTCAGCGCGCACATTTTTTCAGAATTTTTTGACAGTGCAAAATGTGTTTTCCAAAATGGGTTCATATGTACCCGGGTTCATCCATGCACTTCTCTGCCCGAAACCAACGGGTTTGCACGCCTCAAGCAGACCCCTGTTGTGGCACAGGCTACCGCCACTAGATAATTTATGTGGATATGCTTTTAGATAATGTATGACCTTGATGTCAGCTTGTGCTCCTGATTCATCTCTTCTATGCCTAGCGTAAATTTTGCTCGTTTTGGATGCATCATGGTGTATTGGTATTTATACGATCATGCTGATTATGTGATTATCTTGATGGTACGAGTTTGACTACGAGTGGCTGCTTGCTAGCAGTGGCATTTCAACGCATCCGAGGAATCTTATTCTCATCAATCAAGGCAACTGGACATTTAAATATTTTGCCAGACCAATGATATCTGATCACTTACATACACGGAGTTAGCATCTAAGATTATCGCATGGATTTAATTTTCATTCAACTTTTGCAAGATACACTTGCTGAAATCTTTACTACGTAAACTCACAATTTTGTCTCAACCCATATTCCATCAAACCGGATAAAATGGGGAATACAATTACTGGAACACATGGATGGCTTGAATAAGTTTATCCAATGAATTTGTTATTTAAGAATGTACTACTATGTACTAGCACACATCTTAAACCGCACGGCATACGGATCAGCAACCTAAAAATAGAAAAAGATTGGAAAAGGGGCTTTTATCCCGGTTCATAAGGGCCTTTAGTCCCGGTTCTGGAACCGGGACTAAAGGGTCGTTACTAATGCCCTAGCCCTTTAGTCCCGGTTCTTACACGAACCGGGACTAAAGGCCGTCCACGTGGCCGGTGCGGGGAGCCCAGGCAGGAGGGCCTTTGGTCCCGGTTGGTGCCACCAACCGGGACCAATAGGCATCCACGCGTCAGCACCTGGCAGGAGCTGAGGTTTTTGTTTTTGTTTTTGAAAGGGGGTGGTTTAGGGGTTTTGGGGGTTAATTTAGGTGTTTCATATATTGTGTTAGCTAGCTAATTAATAGAGAGAAGTGTCCTCTTTTATCTCCGTGCTTTGTCGACGCTACGTACTATATACGTATGGAGAGGAGTAGACACGCTAGCTAGTAATCAAATGAAGGAAACAGAAGATCGTCATGAACATATATATATATGCATACAGAGAGAAGTGATATCGGCCACCTCTCCTTCTCCGAGATATTGGTCGAACAACAAGTTCTCGTATATCTATCCGACACTACCGGCTACATATATACAATAATTATCTCTTACAATATAATCTCCTAATTATATTGTAGGAACACAGGGTCCACATAGTATTCTCCGTTTTCAGCGATCACGTGGTCAAGGAAGAATGCCGCCAATTCCTCTTGAATTCCTCGCATACGATCTGGTGCTAGGAGTTCATCCCGCTTCCGAAAAATCTAATTTGAAGAAGGGGGTCAATACATATATATATGAATAAATGAAACTCAACACAAATGATGGTAATAAAATAAAATTGTGAATATTATTGCTTACGCACTTCATATTGTTCTTCAGTGTAGCCCCGCTCACAGGTATGGTAGCGGATGGACTCGCAAATGTAGTATCCACAGTAATTATTCCCGGGTTGCTGCCACAACCACTTTACAAGAAATAGAGGTCAATCAAACTGATAAGCAAGCATGCTAAATGGTATTGATCAAACTAGCGCTTGAATCACTAGGAGATGCGCGGAACATGCTACTATAGTACTTACTTTTGGGTGTCTAAATTGCAGCTGGTTCGGCAGTCCCGGTGCTTTTGAGGTGAATTTTCTCCAAACCCTGCCAGACAAAGAAAACAATTACTTGATATCAGGAAATGAACAAAGTTGCTGATATGGTAGATAATGATCGATTTAACTTACTTCTGGAGCATTTGAGTCATGTTCGCATAGTCCTGGGGATCTTTTCGTCTCGAGTCTAAGACGGTTACTACTCCCCGCTCAAGCTTAATCTCTAGGAGAATATAGTGGAAGCTGCGCATGCATGCATAAGTGATCAATTACATTACCATAACCTGGACTAATAAAGGGAAACCGAATATGCAGAAGACAGTAACATTCACTTGAAGTTGTAAGGAAAAGAGTATTATATCTTTGTTTTGATTTATTACCAACGATTGTAGCAAGTTGGCCTCGGCTTCTTTGGCATGAAATTTAACCTGATAATCATCTATGAGATTTGTGTTAATGAACCCAATATCACCGATTTGTCTTTTCTTCAATTCGACGATCTTCAATCTGCATAATATAGTGAGGATAAGTATAAATACATGCAATGAAAGAGCTGACCTATATAGAGAGACTTAATGATAGAAGTAGTACTATTTACAGACAGTAGCAAGTGATCGTTGTTTTATCGAGGGACATTAGATTGTAAAACTGGAAGAAATCCTCAAATGGAACATTCAGCAGTTCAATTCCAACGAGGTCATGCTCCGGTTTAACTCTCAGCGTTAAAGTACTCATCCCATCAGACTCTCTGCAGGTTTTCATGTACCAATCATGTAGTCTTCGCATCATCGTGCTTAGAGATTTGACATCTTTGACGAGAGGCTTCCCGTAATGGTATTTGTGTTCGTCCACCTCCATGATTTCATAATGTACATCGTCGGGCAGGTAATCTCCAAGATCGGTATAACCGGGCACCATACCCGGATCATTAGCGACGATGTCTTTTGACACCTTGAGCGGGGGGCACGATTGGTTCTCTTGTTCGCCGAGCTGGGCAATTTTTTTCCCAGCTCGTCGTTCTTTCATCCTTTTATCACTGACAGTACTTCCCGACCGCTCCGCTTCGGCATATGCCGTTGCAAGAACGCGCTCATAGTTGCCTTTTGGCGGAGACTTTGGTGGTTTTGTCAGGGCAGCCAGAGTGCGCTTTGCTTTCACCGGAGGTGGATGTTTCTTTGCTTTGACCCCTTCAAAGAAGTTCTTCACTTCGGCTCGCACGATCTTCGCGTTCTCCTCCTCGGTCCTCTCATATGGTAACTTCTCTGGAGTCTTCAGAGAAGGACCGAATCTGTATTGCCTCCCGCCTCTGGCAGCTGTACTGCTAGACGCCGGCAGAGCAGACGGAGCGGCTGCGGCTGTCTTCTTTCCTTGCTTACGAGGCGGAGGAGAAGGACTACGACGCGCCGGAGCAGCCGCAGCAGCGGCGGGTCTCTTCCGCCCTTGCTGACGAGGCGGAGAAGGAGGAGGCTGGCTGCTCTGGCGCGCCGGCGCTGGCGGAGAAGGAGGCGGAGTGCCGCCACGCGCCGGAGAAGGAGGCTGAGTGCCCTGATCACTCGCCGGAGGAGGAGGCGGAGGAGGAGGCGGAGTGCCCTTACTCGCCGGAGCCGTCCAGTTCGGAAGCTTGATGAGCTCCTTCCGCCATAGGCATGTAGTCTTTAGAGCTAAACCCAGCCGAGTCTCCCCTTCACCGGTAGGGTGGTCAAGCTGGAGGTCCTCAAATCCCTCCGTTATTTCATCCACCATCACCCTAGCATATCTATCTGGAATCTGCCGGCAGTGGTAGGTTGCGCCGGGTTCAGTAGGTAAAACAGAGCCAACAGCCGCCTTGACTTTCAAGTTCTGCCATTCCGCCATAAGGTGGCAATGTTGAGACTCCATGATAGCACCCACGGGGTAGCTAGGAGTAGCCGCATGCTCCAGCTGAGGCAGCTCGGTGGAAGCCACGCTGCTTCTACGCTGAGATGGCGGTGTAGCTTCGGGGGCAGTTTCGGCATCTCTATTGCTGTCTCGTTCCTCTAGCACTTGAACCCTTTCGTGCAGACGCTGAATTTGGATCTGCTCCACTTTTTTCCTCCTCTCCTGGGTTTTGTAACCGCCCGCTTCCGGAAAACCAGCCTTCCACGGAACGGAGCCTGGCGTGCCTCGTGTCCGTCCAGGGTGCTCAGGATTCCCGAGGGCCATTGTGAGCTCGTCGTTCTCTCTGTCTGGAACGAACGTCCCTTGCTGCGCTGCATCAATATAGTGCTGAATCTTCTTGACGGGTATTGCAAGTTGCTCGTCCGTCCAACGACACCTCCCTGATACAGGGTCCAAGGTTCCGCCAGCCCCGAAGAACCAAGTCCGGCAACGGTCTAGCCAGTTCATTGTCTGTGGTTCGATCCCTTTATCAAGCAGATCCCTCTCAGACTTGGCCCACTTAGGCCGGGCTTTGAGGTAGCCACCTGACCCCGTGCGATGGTGAAGCTTCTTCTTCGCAGCATTCATCTTGTTTGTCGCTGACATCTTCTTACTCTTTTCCGATGTCTTGTGGGCCACAAATGCGGGCCAGTGATCTCTGATCTTCTCATACCGGCCGATGAATTCAGGTGTCTCTTCTTTGTCGACAAACGTTTTCAGCTCATTCTTCCACCTCCTGAATAGGTCTGCCATCTTCTTAAGAGCATGAGACTTGATTAATTGGTCTTTAACTGGCTTCTCCGGATCCTCCTCTGGCGGTAGGGTGAAATTTGCCTTCAGCTCAGTCCAAAGATCATCTTTCTGCATATCATTGACATAAGACACCTCAGGGTCTTCCTTCTTAGGCTTATACCATTGGTGGATGCTGATCGGGATCTTGTCCCTAACTAGAACCCCGCACTGAGCAGCAAAAGCATCCTTTGTCCGGAGGGGTTCAATCGGTTGGCCGTGGCGCGCGATTGCTGTGATCTCAAACCTTTCATCCGAGCACAACTTTCTCTTCGGGCCTCGTCTCTTTACCGCAGTTGTGCTCGATCCGGAGGGCTAAAAAAAGAAGAAAGACGAGTGTTAATTAATATGTGTACATACCAAAACAATGAATGCATCAATTAGCTAGTCAGCACAGGCTTAACTAATATATTTACCTGGCCGGACTCTGTTCGGTCACCGGAGCCGTCACCACGGGCTCCTTCTTGCACCAGCATTGGGTCACCGGAGCCATCATAATCATGTCTTTCCTCCTCCACTCTTCGATCACCGCAGCCTGCTTCTTCACCCTGTTCTTCCAGACCATCATTGTCGTTAAGATACGACAAGATATCACCTCTGGCTAAGATTATGTCCCCCAACACCTCTTCTGCTTGCTCATCTCGTCCGTGCTCCATTGTTTCTGCAAATATTACAACATGGCAATTATTACACAAACATGACAGCAGGTGGATATATTAGTGCAAACGTAGACCTAGCTTATTCCGGGTTTGGGGTGGCCTAGGCAACGCTTCAAGGGTAGGGGCGCGGCGGGAGGGGGTAGGAGACCGACATCGTTTTTTTCTAGGGTTTGGGTGTCCTCGAGAGTTTTGGTCGAGCGAGAGGGTCGGGGGGTGCTCCCGTGGTATAAGTTATCACGGTCGAGAGGGGGTATACATATCGACCGTCCATCATGTCGAAGTTATCTGGGAGGGAGTTATATATATCGACAACGACGACATACATACACGGGAAAATAATGTTATCGGGGAGGGGGTATATATCGACCCCCCCCCACACGTGTTGAAGTTATCGGGAGGGGGTTTTATATCGACAACGACGACATACATACACGGGAAAATAATGTTATCGAGGAGGGGGTATATCGACCCCCCCCTCGTGTTGAAGTTATCCCTCCTCGTGTTGAAGTTATCGGGATGGGGTAATATCGACAACGACAACATACATACACGGGAAAATAATGTTATCGGGGAGGGGGTATATCGACCCCCCCCCCCCACGTGTTGAAGTTATCAGGAGGGGGTTATATCGACAACGACGACATATATACACGGGAAAATAATGTTATCGGGGAGGGGTATATCGACCCCCCCTCGTGTTGAAGTTATCCCCCCTCGTGTTAAAGTTATCGGGAGGGGGTAATATTGACAACGACAACATACATACACGGGAAAATAATGTTATCGGGGAGGGGGTATATCGACCCCCCCCCCCACGTGTTGAAGTTATCAGGAGGGGGTTATATCGACAACGACGACATATATACACGGGAAAATAATGTTATCGGGGAGGGGGTATCTCGACCCCCCCCCCCCCGTGTTGAAGTTATCGGGAGGGGTATATATCGACGACGACAGACCCGATAAAACATAAGAAAACGAAGAAGAAATAAAAAGAGGAGAGAAGAAGAAAGGAATAGAGGAGAGGATTGAAGAAAAAAAAGAAGAAAAAAAGAAGAAAAAAAAGAGGAGAAGAAGAAAGGAATAGAGGAGAAGAAGAACCTCTATTCCTTTCTTCTTCTCCTCTTCTTTTTCTTCTTTTTTCCTCTTCTTATTTATATCTCCTCTTCTTCCTCTCCTCTTCTTCTTTCTTTCCTCTTCTTATTTTCTTCTTTCCTATCCTTCTTTTTCTTCTTCTTCCCTTCCTAGCTAGATATATAAAACTTTTCTAAAATTGTAACTTTTGCATATATAAAACTTTTCCATGTGGATCATCATTTCTCATATATATCGAATATATATCCATTGTCATATATAAAAACTTTCTATATATGAACAAAAAACTTTCTATTAACAAAAAAACATTTTTGACATATATATTCATACATTTTGAACATCTACATACATACAATTTTTTTGTTCACATATACATTATAGCCACATACACATATACATCACATATGAACAAAAAAATTAAACTAATAAAAATAAAAAACAGAGCTGGGGCGGCGGCTCTCACAGCGGGGGCGGCTAGGACGATGGCGACGGCGGGGGCGGGGGCGGCGAGGGCGCCGGCGAGCACGCGCGGGCCGGGCAGGGGGGCTCGGGGCGCCGAGGCGGCGCGCGCGAGCAGGGGAGCACGAGGCGGGGCGGCGCGTGGGGGCAGGGCGACGACGACGAGCACCGGGCGGCGACCTGTCGAGGCAAGGGCGCGGGGCGACGGCGATGAGGAGCGGGCGGCGACGGCGAGCACGGGCAGCCTGGCGGCGTCGGGGGCAACTGGCGAGGTATGTCGAAAATTTCCTAAGTGTGGACTTATATAGCAAATCCTTTAGTCCTGGTTCGTGGCACCAACCGGGACTAAAGGTAGGCATTAGTCCCGGTTGGTGCCACCAACCGGGACCAAAGGCCTCTTTTCAGCAGCCCAAAGGGCGGGAAGCGGCGGCCTTTGGTCCCGATTGGTGGCATCAACCGGGACTAAAGGGGGGGGGGCATTGGTCCCGGTTGGTGCCACCAACCGGGACCAAAGGCCTCTTGCTGCCCGCGTCGCAGCCAAAAGTTTAGTCCCACCTCGCTAGTTGAGAGGGGCTCGGAGTGGTTTATAAGCCCCGCTGCAGCTGCCCTCTCGAGCTCCTCTCAAATGCAGGCTTACGGGCCTAATCTCACACTATGATGTCTGTTGGCCTATTGGGCCTTCTGCGGGCCTGAATCATGGCCCAGGTTGGGTTTCTAGTCGTATTCAGGCCGTGGTGGCCCAATAGGTGGCAGTTTTTTAAATTTTTTGCATTATTTATTTTCTTTTGTTTTTTTCTTTATTTTTTAATTCTTTTTGCTTTTAGGTCAGCAAAATTATAAACTGTCTGTTAGTGCCATTAGTTTTAGAAAACATATAAACTTTCTATTAGTGCCATTAGTTCTTTATGAAAATTCTTTTTGCTGTATTTAGTTTTTTTATTTTCTTTTTTGCTATATTTATTTTGTTTTATTTCTACTTACAACAAAAAACTTATTTATTTTATTTTATTTTGTTTCTAATTACTTATTTATTTTACTTTCTATTAGTGCCATTAGTTCTTTATGAAAATTCTTTTTGCTGTATTTAGTTTTTTTATTTTCTTTTTTGCTATATTTATTTTGTTTTATTTCTACTTACAACAAAAAACTTATTTATTTTATTTTATTTTGTTTCTAATTACTTATTTATTTTACTTTATGATAATTCTTTCTGCTATTAAAGTTTCTATAAAAAAAGTTCTTTATGAAAATTCTTTTTGCTTTTAATGATTAAAAATAAAAAAGAGGCGCAATGCGCGTTGATTTGCTTCAAGCCTTTCGGAATAGTGTAGACTGCACTGCACATAGCTCGATGCAGTCTACCTTATTCCTCAAGGCTTGAAGCTAAGCAACGTGAGCATTGCGCCTCTTCTTCATCGTCTCTGCACTCAGGGCTTATAAACCGCTCCTAGTGCCTCTCAGCTAGCGAGGTGGGACTAAAAAACTGCTTAGCTAGTAAGAAACTCTAGTACCGGTTCGTGCCACGAACAGGTACTAAAGGTGCTCGTGGGGCCACAGCCTCATTAGTACCGGTTCGTGGCACCAACAGGGACCAAAGGGTGGAATTGGTCCCGGTTCGTGCCACCAACCGGGACCAATGGCCTTGCACAGCGGCGTGGTGGTGAGTTTAGTCCCACCTCGCTAGCTAAGAGAGAGCCGCACCTGTTTATAAGGTGCGGTGCGCCTGAGCTGTCGAGCTCCTCTCTAAAGCAGGCTTACGGGCCTAACCTCTCTGCACTCAGGGCTTATAAAGCATTTCAAATGAACTCTGAAAAGGTTGAAAGTTGGCATGATATCATCATTTCATCCACATAGCATGTGCAAGAAAGTTGAGAGGGTTACGGCAAAAACTAGATGCACTTCTTGTACAAACGGACAATGGTATCATACTCGTCTATTACAAAGTTGGCATGCTATCATCATAATAGTTGCGGGAGAAAGTCTTCACTTTTTCTTCGCTTGTGTCATTTGCTTATTGCGCCGTAACCATGGATAATCTTCATCGTTTATCAGGATGCTTGGGTCAGCCTTGACTTTGAAGGGAGGAATTTCATGAAACTATGTGGCGCTTTGGCTCATCGTATGATGTATTCGCTTCCTTATCTTTTCTTTTCCTCGGTCTGGTAGACATGTCCTTCACATAGATAACCTGTGCCACATCATTGGCTAGGACGAACGGTTCGTCAGTGTACCCAAGATTGTTCAGATCCACTGTTGTCATTCCGTACTGTGGGTCTACCTGTACCCCGCCTCCTGACAGATTGACCCATTTGCACTTAAACAAAGGGACCTTAAAATCATGTCCGTAGTCAAGTTCCCATATGTCCATTATGTAACCATAATATGTGTCCTTTCCCCTCTCGGTTGCTGCATCAAAGCGGACACCGCTGTTTTGGTTGGTGCTCTTTTGATCTTGGGCGATCGTGTAAAATGTATTCCCATTTATCTCGTATCCTTTGTAAGTCAATACAGTCGAAGATGGTCCCCTGGACAACGAGTACAACTCATCACAAACAGTGGTGTCACCTCTGAGACGTGTTTCCAACCAACTGCTGAAAGTCCTGATGTGTTCACATGTAATCCAGTCGTCACACTGCTCCGGGTGTTTGGAGCGCAGACTGTTCTTGTGTTCATCGACATACGGGGTCACCAAGGTAGAGTTCTGTAGAACTGTGTAGTGTGCTTCAGACCAAGAATATCCGTTGAGTTCCCCCCTCCAAGCGTGCCTTTTCCAGTCGGTCTCCCCTCATACCGCGATTTAGGGAGACCTATCTTCTCAAGGCCAGGAATGAAGTCAACACAAAACCCAATGACATCCTCTGTTTGATGGCCCATGGAGATGCTTCCTTCTGGCCTAGTGCGGTTACGGACATATTTCTTTAGGACTCCCATGAACCTCTCAAAGGGGAACATATTGTGTAGAAATATGGGCCCCAGAATGACAATCTCGTCGACTAGATGAACTAGGACGTGCGTCATGATATTGAAGAAGGATGGTGGGAACACCAGCTCGAAACTGACAAGACATTGCGCCACATCACTCCTTAGCCTTGGTATGATTTCTGGATCGATCACCTTCTGAGAGATTGCATTGAGGAATGCACATAGCTTCACAATGGCTAATCGGACGTTTTCCGGTAGAAGCCCCCTCAATGCAACCGGAAGCAGTTGCGTCATAATCACGTGGCAGTCAAGAGACTTTAGGTTCTGGAACTTTTTCTCTGGCATATTTATTATTCCCTTTATATTCGACGAGAAGCCAGTCGGGACCTTCATACTGAGCAGGCATTCAAAGAAGATTTCTTTCTCTTCTTTCGTAAGAGCGTAGCTGGCAGGACCTTCATACTACTTCGGAGGCATGCCGTCTTTTTCGTGCAAACGTTGCAGGTCCTCCCGTCCCTCAGGTGTATCTTTTGTCTTCCCATACACGCCCAAGAAGCCTAGCAGGTTCACGCAAAGGTTCTTCATCACGTGCATCACGTCGATTGAAGAGCGGACCTCTAGCTCTTTCCAGTAGGATAGGTCCCAAAATATAGATTTCTTCTTCCACATGGGTGCGTGTCCCTCAACGTCATTCGGAACAGCTAGTCCGCCGGGACCCTTTCCAAAGATTACGTGTAAATCATTGACCATAGCAAGTACGTGATCACCGGTACGCATGGCGGGCTTCTTCCGGTGATCTGCCTCGCCTTTGAAATGCTTGCCTTTCTTTCGACATTGATGGTTGGTCGGAAGAAATCGACGATGGCCCAGGTACACATTCTTCCTGCTTTTGTCCAGGTATATACTTTCAGTGTCATCTAAACAGTGTGTGCATGTGTGGTATCCCTTGTTTGTCTGTCCTGAAAGGTTACTGAGAGCGGGCCAATCGTTGATGGTTACAAACAGCAACGCGTGCAGGTTAAATTCCTCCTGTTTGTGCTCATCCCACGTACGTACACCGTTTCCAGTCCACAGCTGTAAAAGTTCTTCAACTAATGGCCTTAGGTACACATCAATGTCGTTGCCGGGTTGCTTAGGGCCTTGGATGAGAACTGGCATCATAATGAACTTCCGCTTCATGCACATCCAAGGAGGAAGGTTATACATACATAGAGTCACGGGCCAGGTGCTGTGATTGCTGCTCTGCTCCCCGAAAGGATTAATGCCATCCGCGCTTAAACCAAACCATACGTTCCTTGGGTCAGCTGCAAACTCAGCCCAGTACTTTCTCTCGATTTTTCTCCACTGCGACCCGTCAGCAGGTGCTCTCAACTTCCCGTCTTTCTTACGGTCCTCACTGTGCCATAGCATCAACTTGGCATGCTCTTCGTTTCTGAACAGACATTTCAACCGTGGTATTATAGGAGCATACCACATCACCTTCGTAGGAACCCTCTTCCTGGGGGGCTCGCCGTCAACATCACCAGGGTCATCTCGTCTGATCTTATACCGCAATGCACCGCATACCGGGCATGCGTTCAGATCCTTGTACGCACCGCGGTAGAGGATGCAGTCATTAGGGCATGCATGTATCTTCTGCACCTCCAATCCTAGAGGGCATACGACCTTCTTTGCTGCGTATGTACTGTCGGGCAATTCGTTATCCTTTGGAAGCTTCTTCTTCAATATTTTCAATAGCTTCTCAAATCCTTTGTCAGGCACAACATTCTCTGCCTTCCACTGCAGCAATTCCAGTACGGTACCGAGCTTTGTGTTGCCATCTTCGCAATTGGGGTACAACCCTTTTTTGTGATCCTCTAACATGCGATCGAACTTCAGCTTCTCCTTTTGACTTTCGCATTGCGTCCTTGCATCGACAATGACCCGGCGGAGATCATCATCATCGGGCACTGGCTCCTCTTCATCTTCAGCAGCTTCCCCCCTTGCAGCATCATTGGGCACATCGTCTGGTTCCTCTTGATCTTCAGCAGCTTCCCCCGTTGCAGCATCACCGTATTCAGGGGGCACATAGTTGTCATCGTCCTCTTCTTCTTCGCCGTCTTCCATCATAACCCCCATTTCTCCGTGCCTCGTCCAAATATTATAGTGTGGCATGAAACCCTTGTAAAGCAGGTGGGCATGAAGGATTTTCCGGTCAGAGTAAGACTTCGTATTCCCACATGTAGGGCATGGACAACACATAAAACCATTCTGCTTGTTTGCCTCAGCCACTTCGAGAAAATCATGCACGCCCTTAATGTACTCGGAGGTGTGTCTGTCACCGTACATCCATTGCCGGTTCATCTGCGTGCATTATATATAATTGAGTGTGTCAAAAACCATTACAGAACATCATGAATAGATAATTAAGTGACCAAATTAATAGAAGTTCATCATCACATTAGAACCAAAGTACATACATAGTTCTCATCTAACAACATATATATAGCTCTCCAGAGCATCTAATTAATTAAACCATACATTGAAACTATGTAAAACATTTCAATGCGAAAGCAAATGCGATCATAATCGCAACCAAGGTAACAATTGATCCAACGGCATAATGATACCAAGCCTCGGTATGAATGGCATATTTTCTAATCTTTCTAACCTTCAAGCGCATTGCATCCATCTTGATCTTGTGATCATCGACGACATCCGCAACATGCAACTCCAATATCATCTTCTCCTCCTCAATTTTTTTTTATTTTTTCCTTCAAGTAATTGTTTTCTTCTTCAACTAAATTTAACCTCTCGACAATAGGGTCGGTTAGAATTTCCGGTTGAACCACCTCCTAGATAAATAAAATCTATGTCACGCTGGTCGGTATATTTGTCATAAACAATAAATGAATCAAATAGTTATAAAAAGATAATATATACCACATCCGAATCATAGACAGGACGAGGGCCGACGGGGGCGGATACCAAAACCATCGCACTATGTAATAAGAAGGAATAAAATAGTAAGAAAATTAGACAAGTATCTATCTAAAGTAAGAATTTTTTTCTTTCAAAAAGAAGATAAGAACAAGAGGCTCACCACGGTGTTGCCGGTGACGAGATCGGCGCGGGCGGTCGACGGCGGTGAAGACGGGAATGGGACGTGACGGGCCGCTAAACCTAGACAAATCTCGAGGAAAATGGAGCTCGGAGGTCGAGTTTCGAGAGGAGAAAGATTAACTAGTGTGGCTCGGGCATTTCATCGAACACCTCATGTGCATAGGAGGTGAGCTAGAGCACCACAAAGCCCTCCCCTCGCCGGCCAGAGAAAAACAGAGCACTGTGGAGTGCTCTGCCGTGGCGATGGGGTATATATAGGCACCTCATTGGTCCCGGTTCGTGGCATGAACCGGTACTAAATCCGGGCCTTCTGTCCCGGTTCATGCCAAGAACCGGGACAAATGGTTGTGGGCCAGGAGCGAGGACCATTAGTCCCGGTTCGTGGCTCGAACCGGGACAAATGGTTCCATACGAACCGGGACCAATGCCCACGAGGCCCCGGCCGGCCCCCTGGGCTCACGAACCGGGACGAATGCCCCTATGGGTCCCGGTTCGTGACTGAACCGGGGCTAATGTGAAAACTGCCCTGTGACCTTTGCCCCGTTTTCTACTAGTGTGAGATGCCAGCTACAATTTCAAGTAGACCGGGCCCATGTCACCTGTTGCATGCCTCAAACTGATGGTGTAGAGCACGTCGCTCGCTTGGACATCGCCACAAATGTTGACCCAAACTTTTAGAAGTAAAATTACTAACACACATTTAAAAGTGAAATAAGTAACAGTTTATTAGCACACATTTAAAAGTGTATGGCAATCCCTCTAGGTGGTTGCACGCCCAAACATATAATGGAAAAGCTTTAATTAAACAAAATAGTTCATTTTACATAGGTTTAAAAGATGCATGTTGTCCGCCTGCCAGTATTTTAAAACACATGCATATATCGCCAGGTAAACCCGGGTGGATAGTGCATACAAGCCAATACACATACACACAATCGAAAAACTAGCACAAGAGAGGCATGACTGCATGCAAACTCTCTAGCGGTCACAATGAGAAATTAAATACGGCGCAAACCAATATACGGGTTGCCATATATCGAACGACCGTCCCATGGATTATAAATTTATGCACGCACACACACACATATATATGTTATCTTGGATTATCTGATCATCAGTACTTTCACATGTCATCCATACTCATGTTCACTGACGAGGTCTTGCCACCTGCTGTTGCGGCGGCGTTGCCCTGGTAGTTGTTGCTCAGCCCGGTCACGGCATCCTCCTGTGACACCATTGACGATGGACCACACCCAGGCTTAGCCCCGACCATGAAACTCTGATCTTCACCCATATACATCATCATTTGCTGATGTTGTTGGTAGAATGGCAATGGTGGTGTTGGGTCTGATATCATCTGCTGGCGGTGGTTCCCGATGTAGTGGTCATTCATCATAGGAAGCGCCATGCTGCCAATCATCGATGAGCCAGCCCCGATGTCGTGCAACTGGTATGAAGAAGCTGCAGGAAGCAACGTTGGATTTGCTAGCGATGACGACATGTCATAGTCCATGAGAGGAGGAAATGTATCTAAGTCAGTGAGCCCCTGCTGATGTTCTGCTCCAGTGGACATTGGCATGACATATGACGGCATCACCACCTTCTTCAGTCCGGTGCTCTTATGGAAGATCCTACAAACCACCCACTGTTCCTACAAGCATACCTAAATTAAATAAGTGCAAATCAACTATGATCAGTAGCATGCCCTGGGTGTGATGCTTTTGTCGCAGATGCCGATCACTTTGTCATTCACTGCTCATGTTCAGCACACATATCCCATAATTTAGGTATTTAGGCGGCCCTATCCAAGTGCCAATCTCTGGAAATGGGGACACGCTGACTCCCCTAGGCCTCTACTCCAACATTTAGCCTCGGTCAACCTTTCCATCCTTTAGAATATTTAGGAGTCATGAAACAATACGACATTCCATGGCGGTATTTACTCACCTCGTTCTACTATCAAGAACATTACTGATGGTTTCTCTCTTTTACCCATACATTCAAGTATCCTACTCAAAAGGAGTCCACTATGTCATGGCCGCTTTATCTCCCCTCACGCATCGGTGCAAGCTTGTCATTCTTGCCATGTATTGGCAACTTAAGAGTAATATTCAGGTGGGGATTCTTCCCCCTGATTATTCAAAAAAGGTGGCTACTTAGCTACTGGATGTTAAGAATTCATGACTACTAGTATACCATAAGTTTATTATATACCTTGGAAGCCGCCTTGGTGGCGGTGACGGTGCGGGTTGCGGTGGACGGGTTGGATGTCAGCTCCTTGTTGCTCTCAAGCCTATACTCATGCATGATCCAGTTGGTCTTCTCCCCCGTAGGCGCCCTGCCCTTGTAGAAGATGAGCGTCTTCTTCATGCCGATGAGCGTGAGTGGCGGGTGGAAAATTTCCTTGTCCTTTCCGGTGGCCTTCCAATAGCCGACACCCGTCGCCCGGTTCGTTCGTATCCCAGTGGGGTACTTGCGATCCTTTCGGGAGTAAAAGTACCACTCCTTCTCCCCCATCTTTGCCTTCTCTGGTAGCTCCCATGGCTCGTACTTGTTCAGGTTCACATCTTCAATCGCCGCGGTTACGAAGGCTTCATCGAGCACCTTGGGGATCACATAGGAGTTGATGATCTCCTCATCCGTCGGGTGGAACCTAAACCCCAGCGGTAGCTCCAACTTCTGTTGCTGAACTTGAAGGTGGTCTGTCATGGTGGAGGATTTCTCTGCAATGGATTCTAGGGTGATGGCAATATTGGAGGCTGGAATTTAATGAGCTATGGATATCCATGGAGGCGCTTAAATAGGAGTAAATGCGTGTACTAGCAAGGCGCTTGCCAGAGAAGTCTCAAGATTTTTTTGCCTTTTTTAAATTTGTATCTAGTGGCACTCACTATGGATGGATAGATAGATAGCTTCCTCATCTTTACAACTATGCATTGTTTGTCCCGTTGGAGGTGCCACACCCTTGTGGTGACAAGTAGCTAGGTTTCTCAAACCTTTCCAAGCCATGACATGCCAGATTGCATACTTGGTTTTGTTCTCATTCTTTTTAACGTATGCATATGTGCTCTTCATGCTACCCCTGCTTGTGTCATATGCATGCTTTTGTTTCTGGTGTTTGGCTCTGTGATGCAAGGCAAACAAACACTCACATTTGTCTCGCCAGCTGGATGTGCATATATAGCTACAAAAAAACCATGTGCATTTCGTAAGTCTATGACCCCTAGATTGATTGTACACCAAGCCATAGTTTACCATTAATTGCTAGCAATACATGCAAGGATAATTCTCAATGTTGTGGTGCCTATGGGTGTGAAACACAACCAGGGTCACATTGCTCCTGCAGGCGCGTATGCAGCCTGCGTGGCCATGACCGATCTTTATCTTCCGCTGTGTAAAACCATGACCTTTTGTATCAGTTACCACCGGGAGAGCGGAAAGGCTCTAGCTACGGCTGAATTCCCTTATGCATACACTGGATTTGTCTGGAGATAATCATCCGTTATATGTTTTTATCTGCTTTTCAGGGAGTCTTGTACTGGTGTACACACAAATGCGCGCCACGCATCCCACGTACTTGCCTTTTCTAGAAACCTGGCACGGGATATATGGATCAACCCAGCAATCAAGGTGTACATGACTATGTGCTTATCAACTGGATGCTTGGCCATATCCCAACCTTGCATGCATCTCCTCGTGCCCAGGCCGTTTCTAAAATTAATGATCAAGAAACTTTTATGGGTTAAACTTCTGCATCTAAAGGTGTCATGACCTCCTCATCAGAAGTTTTGTAAGAACAAGAAGGGATTGCTGTTTAGAATGTTTGGTCATGAAAGTAAATAGCGATGCTGTCATTTTGGTATTATTTACTATCAACTCCACACTTCATAAAACTGTGCCATGTTTACTAAGCTCGGCTTTCGCTTGGGGACAAGCGAGGTCTAAGCTTGGGGAGCTGATACGTCCATTTTGCATCACTATTTCTTATTATAATTTACCCTTTATCAATGATACTTTGCACATTAATGCTCGATTCTAATGCTTTTCCCCCTTCAATCTGCACGTCACACATGCAGAAGGAATTCTTAGGAAATTACCAGACAACTGAGAACATGGTCAAAATAAAGAACAGAAGAAAAAGTATTTTTCAAGAGCTCCAAAACGCCTGATTTTTTTTTTGATTTTTTCCTGAAGAAATGGAGCCAAAGGCCAAAACATGGGCTGCATAAAAATATAAGTGTCTAGCATTGCAATTTTGATCTTTAGTATTGACAAAATCAATTTGAATAACCATACACTTTGTGCTTGCCGATTTAGTGATTTCAGAGGTATCTTCAGAAAACACGTTTGAGTTGCTCTGGACATTTTGCTCTAAGGAGACACACCCATCACCATAAGATTGCTCATAAAGTACTACTTCTTGAGGATAGGAGGAAGAAAAAATATACTCGATGTTCACCAGATTCTAAAGCACTCTGTGAGTCACAACAACGAGTTAACAAAGAAAAGATATATTAGCGATAATCTGTCAATTTGGCAGTTTTATAAACAAGCAGGATCAAGCATCAGCATTGTATCTGTAGCAACTCAAATATGTGATGGACAATATCAACATAACGAAATACATTGTAAGGACTAGGTAAGAACAATGCAAAAACAGACGTATATTAATGTGATTTCGCTTATTTTGGTTGCAACACAAGAAATTAGACAACATTTATTAATGATGAGATCACATATGATATGATGTCTCGTTATCTCGAAGGTCTGATGCGCAACAGTGATTCCACATATGGCACCATATAATGGGCAACAAAGAGCGCACCAATGTTGATTTTTCTGCCGTTCCGGAGATCATACAACATGTCACGTGGCATGTTGATTATTTCTTCAAGGGATCCATCACGGAGATCACACCGGAGAAGGATGCACGCATCAACGGAGATGAATATCTTGTCCCGGTCAGTCGACGCGCAAGCAAAGGCAAGAAGCATTCTTGGTATCGGCAGGCAGACTCGGCGGCATAGTGACCAAGCCAGATTTGACCCATCTTCCGCCAACCAAATGGAATTGTCCCACGGTGAGGTGGAGTGGATATAGCATAACTTACCACCTAGCGCAGATAGGGAATCGTTCCTGCCTAGATATTCGCTGCACGGAGGGTTAGGGTGCACCGTAAATGTTTCATCAAGTAAACTAAATCGAAGGATGACGTTCGAGATAACCTTTGCAGGTAGCACCATGGACTTGAGAGCACTCCAAAAGAAGACCCCCGGGAGACAAATCGGGGTCCTGGCCTTGATAGGGTATGGCGGATCCACGGTGGCCTTCCATACCCAAGCTTCTTCCTTGCCCACATCACCACCGAATGTCAAGATCTCATGTCCGCAGCTGTATTCTCTACTAGTGGTGGTGCCACCTTCTTCCCCATCATCCATTTGCGCAGTAGTAGTATCTCTGTAGGAGCGGATGAAGTGCCTGGCCACCTTGTAGGTACCACTCCAGGGATCAAAGCCAAAGGCCACCCTGTGTTCACGGAGAAGGCTGGGGCTTCCAGGTGGCAACTCAACAAATTCTCCAGTGGCCGGGTTGCAGATGAAAATTGTCCCCGTGAAGGCAGGGATCAAGATCAGGCCGTCGCAGTGGAGAGGAATGCTGAACGCCGGGATCCCATAGGGCTGAAACTCCTTTCGGACCATCAGCTCGGCGCACTTGCTTTCGCCTGGCTGGAAGCTGAAGATGTTGAGGAATCGAGAGGCCTGGTACTTGCGCGGCACCACGACCATGGTCGACCTTGAGAGCTCCAGATGCCTGCGGACGAAAGGAGTGCTGGTTAATGTGGCGCGCCATGACTTGCACACGGCTTGGAAGCGTAGGAGGGACTTGACGGGAAGAAGTACCAGTATCTCGAAGAAGATTATTTCATCGGGGATGAAGCTGCTACTGCTACTGCCGGAGGGTAAAGGCAGTGCTGATTCCGGCGACTTCCAGCCTCTCCGGCAGGGTCATTTAGGAATCGGCGGCTTCATCATATCGTTATTTTTTCCGATCAACATGAATCGGCTGTGCCCTGCGCCTTCGTTCGTACGTAGGCAGGCATATATGTAGTGGTCAGATGGGAGCGCCTAATAGTACGACTTAGACTCGGAATTTGTATCAGAAACAAAGCACGACTCCCAACAAGACAAAGCACAAACGAGTCGATATCGTAATGAATAAGCACCACGAAAAAGAAAACCTTTTCCTAATAAATAAATGATTCAAATTCAGTTTTGCTAATTCTCATCTAGACGAGAAATTATGATTTTTTTAACACAGTACAGACGCAGACGCTCATACATAGCCAAATACACTCACCCCTATGAAAGCAATCGTACGCACACCCTGCCGCAATGAGCACCTTCGAGAGACCGAGCCAGCACATCATCTTTGTGATTGATGAAGTTATCACTACCGCCTCCATAGTCAGACAGGAACGCCTCTTCTTGCTGAACAAATATTGCTGGAAAGTCTGAAATAAATTTAAAAAAGCACCATTGCCAAGACCCTGGTGGGCTGGTTTCACCATAAAAAACTAACCATCTGATCTAGGCTCAGTTTGCTAGTGATGTCTCATTTAAGTTTTGCACCTGCCGATTTATAGCTCCAAGATTTGTGTTGTTTTGAATTTTTCCTGAACCATTGTTGGGGTTTTGTTTCGTTCCTAAGAGAGAATCACCTTTGTGCGTGGGCTGTTGTATCACCCACGTGACATGCAATTAAGCCCGACCTTTTTGCCCTAACTGCAAATTCACCCTCGACACACACTCGAGGCCTGATCATCTTTTTTCCGGTTGGAATGCACCCTCGACACACAATTTGGCGTCGAGGATTTGTCCCATTTGCAAGTGCACCCTCGAGACACAACTTGTCTCAACCCTTTGCCCTAGTTGCAAGTCCATCCTTAACACGCAATTGGACCTTGACCCTTCGTCACAGTTGCAAGTACATACTTGACCTGCAACCGGCCCTTGACCCCCTTTGCCCCAATTGCAAGTTCACCCTGAACATGCAACGGGCCCTCGACCCCTTTGTTCAAGTTGAATATCCACTCTCGACATACAACTTTCCAGACCCTGATCTAGTTGCATGTCCGTCCTAGATACATAACTCGCCTTCTTGCCCCCGACAACTACGGAATTGCATGTCCACCTTTGAAATGCATAGTCGTTGGACCCATTTCCATGTCAGTTGCATGTCCACCCTAGACCCCCAACTTGACCATTCCCGACCAAGTTGCATGTGCACACTCGACACACAACTTTCCCGACCTTGTTGCATGTCCACCCATGACACGCAACTCTCCTAACCCAGTTGTATGTCGACCATCAATACACAACTCGTCTCGACCTGATCTAATTGGATGCACTACACCACGACACCACAATAGCGACATGCATCTGTTGGCATAAGTTCACAAGGCCGACACTCTTTTTGTCTCAAACTATACCGACACACTAATTGTTAGTATTATGTAGACTTTTTGACACATTATCTGTCGGCAATGGCTCAATGACCACCGACGTAAAATGTGTCGGCATATACCACCTATACTAATACATTATGTGTCGGTGGTTCAGTTGGACAGAAAAGTGTCGGCGTTTCTTAGACCTGGCCCACCAATTTCTATCCTCGCGCCCACACCAAAAATATCAAGCGGCAAGAGCCCGGCCGCGCGGGCTCGGCCCAAAATCCAGATACTTGTAAGTCCCTCCCCAATGACCCAAACCCACTGTCCACCTCTCACGCCATAGACAAACCTAACCAAAATCACCACCTAGACCTAGCCGCCGCCGCCGCCACCAGGCACCACCACCGTCCTCTTGGCCGATTCGGTGGCGCCGCTGCCCCTCCCACCCCCGGTGGCACCTCCTGAAGCTCCCGTCCAGCTGCGCCTCCCCACCGTCCGCAGTCCAAGGTACCGCCCGGCTGTCCGCTCACCTAGCGGCGGCCGCCGCCCGCTGGTTCCCTGGCGTCACCCCTTACCCGCGGTTGATTTGCTCATGCCGCAGCGTCCTCCGACCCCGACCTGCCTCACGCCGCCACCTCCCCCGACTATCTGCCTCGCGCCGCCACCTCCCCCGACTATCTGCCTCGCGCCGCCACCTCCCCCGACTATCTGCCTCGCGCCACGACGGCCTCTGGCCCTGACCTGCCTGCCGCCGCCACTGCCTCCGAGGGGACACCCCACAGGCTGCAGTGGAGGAGACTCTCCGCCGCCCCTCTTCCACCACCGGCAACGTCTCCCCACCCTCTCTGTCCAACCCAGTTTCCAGATTTGGCTGCTGCAGGTAAGATTCTTCTCATTTTTCCCTCCAAAAGTGTGATTGCCTAGTAGATCTATCTAGGTTGAACAAGTTTATGTCTAACATGTCATATTTATTCACAGATTTTATCTTCTTGCTTCAAAATTGAAATGTGGCGTTTGCTTGCTGATAAGTTCGGTTATGGTGTGGGCGTGTGAGTGCCTATTACTCAAGATGATTTCATATCATATCATCAATTTCAGGAACCTTATCTCATCTGTCGTTGAGTTCAGAACAGATCATTGGCATTGTAGCTTCAAGAGACATGTATGTCGCTTATCGTTTTGCCTACTGAGCACACAAAACAAATGTGTTTATCAATATATTTAAGTGAAACAACATGCTCCCATTTTTGGTCAATCAGTGGATCTGACTAATACATAATTACATATATGTGTGAGATATTATTCATGTGTTATTTTTCGTAATTCGAGTAAGCTGAAACTGATGGTCTCAGATGGTTTGTGTATTAACTTGCATCTACAAATACTGAGTAGAGGGTTGCCTTTTGTGCAGGAATTTGCAGCAGGTCTGATCCCTTGCCTTAGCTCTCTGCTTCTCCTCACTCCTTAGACCTCCCCTTTGCTTGTCACCATGCATTTTATTCAGAGCAGTGTCCAGATGCATCTCCTCTGCCTAGATGATGGGGAGAGGGCCTAAGCTATAGGTGAGCTCCTCCGCTGAGCAAGTGTTGTATATTGCACGATGTTTTCATTTTAAATGTCTGCAATCTAATGCCTTCCTTTGCTATTTCAATTTTTAATCTCAACATTTCCAATTTGATCAGTTGGAGATTACTTGAATGATTCAGTTTTGGGGGAATGGTATAGTCGAGAATGTATGGTCTTTATTGTGTAACTAAAATATGTGCAGTTTCCTAATATAAAAACATGCATGTTTACATATTTGCCTTTCTTTTAGCATTGCTGAATGCATGAAAAACATTCACATGGCCACACATGGCCCAAACTTAAAAAACTAGGAGTTGGGTTTTCATCTCTCTTAGAGTTGTTACTGTTCATCCTGTTGTCGTTTCTTCTGAAGTTTAGAAAATTCTTTTTCCTCAATAGTTCACTCATTTTACTATTGTCAGCATAATCCATGGATTTGCATTGCAAGAAATTACTAAAGATCTGTATTTTTGGCGATTCCTATGTATTTCTGGGTGTGCATCATTACAAGGAAGACAAGCTTTCAGTGTCTATCTGTATGTGTCAGGAAAGGTGAATCTTAGAGATTTATGTTGTAGACTGGTGGCATGGTGCTTCAACCAGAGTTCAAGGGTAAAACACATGCAACTCCCCTGCATGATTCGATTTCTTTTTCTATTGTTAGAGTATTGCTACATGTTTAGTATTCAGCTAAAAGTTTTGTTTTGGAGCTTGGATTCAATGCCTCAAACTATTTCCAAGATAAGGATTTGACACAGTTTTACATGTAGACACAAAGTTAATGTTTAACTGAAAGTGTCTTTATTTTTTAAAGGGTTCAAAGTATTGTTCAGACTACTAAGCCTTCACATTTTACTGATCTTTACACTGAAAAGTTGAGTGTTTGATTTCTGTATATTATATGCTGTGCATTTTTTTGTAACTTGTATACTCTGTTCCAGCAACTCATCAGTGTCATTCTAAAAGATGGTACATGGATCCTAGACTTCGGTTGTTAGTGAGTTCTAACATTTCTATAAGAATCCATTTTTGTGATATGATAGGTGTTGTCCTGACTTTGGTTTAGATTCCAATAAGGTTATCTTCTTAACAAAACTGTTGCATAATAACTCCATGTGTAAAGAAATATAAGATCTTTTAGATCACTACTTTAGTAATCTAAAAGATATTATGTTTCTTTACAGAGGGAGTACAATCTTTTGTGAGATTATTGGCTTTATTTTTTAGATCTCTTAGTAGAGAAGAAATGCCTCCTTATATGCTTTATATTTCAGTTCTTATAGTGCAGAAAAAAGATCTGCATAGTTTTAACTGGAGAGGCCGTGCAATCAAGTATTTGTTTACTTTCCTTTTAACCAAGCCAATATGTGTACATCTACTGTTTCTTAGACCTTTGGACTCAAAGACAACTCACAAATTTGAAAAATTCTACTATTTCTAAGATGGCTGAAACATATTATTAGTTCTTTTGCAGGGACATGGTAGAAAGTAGAAAATCCACAAGTTGATGGAAGATGTTCTCGCGATCGCTTTTGTTCAGAACATGGTTGACACATTTTGTCATATGGAAGTTGGTGTTGGCTTGGCTGCTTTGTACCTAGGATATTAGCAAAAAGAAGGGCACAAACGTATATATGGTATGCGAGTGGGAATTTCTCCTCTAATTTTCTATTGAGGCCAACCACCTACACTTGTTTAATTTACCTAGCTGCCACTAGGGGACTATTTTTGCTCTTGTTTACACTTGTTTAATTTACCTAGCTGCCACTAGGGGACTATTTTTGCTTTTGTTAGGCAATATTCACACATCCAGAATTTATTAACATGAATTTTGAAGTTACATGTTGTTATGATAGCCACATAGTTGTACTAGAGAAGGAAAAAAATCAAATGATATTTCCTTGGAAAAACGAATAATGAGGCAAAATGGCATGCTATACTCTTAGTCTGTTGGCGACCACAATCACTGATAATCTTTTGTTCTTGCCTATACTAATGGATGTGAATATTTATACTAGGTCAGTGAATATTTATGCTAGGTCTGTGAATAGTTTAGTGGTCTGTAGATAGATGAACTGAGAACAGTTAGTACTTAAATGGACTATAGATGAATCGAGAGCAGATAGTAAATGTAGGCATGGCTTTTTTCTAGAGTTACGTGCAGGTAATCCTAGCAACTACTCATTGTAGACAACTCACAAATTTGAACAAATTCTCATTTCTATGATTCTCAAACATATGAGTTCTTTTTCAGGGACAAATGGCAGAAAGTAAGCCCACAAGATGATTTATGATGGTCTGGTGATCACTTTTGTTCATAACAAGGTCAACACATTTTGGTCATATGGAAGTTGATGTTGACTTGGTGATCAAAGACTTGGCCCCTTCCATAATTTTTTGTATTAGTCAAGTGAATGAACAATTGGTTCCTTAGGATATTGGCCATCATATTTTGTAAGAGGCCACATCCTATATGTCACACTTGTGTATTTCCTAAATGGTTGTAGATAAATTGAGTGAAGAAAATTAATTGATCTTCTATATATGTTGAATGAAAGCATTGACCAATGGTATCTTGTGATGAGTTGAATATTATGTATTGTGTACTTGACAAGAATTGAATATTATGAAGTTAATTTTGTATTAATACATCGTGCATTTGCATGTTTGCTGAAATATAGAACCCTGACAACAAGTGTGTCGGCAAAAGTATTGGGTGTCACACAGTTTGTTGGCATAGCTCAGTGTCAGATGAATTGTCGGCATAGCTATGGACGTCGCAATATCTGTCGGCATACCACATTGTCAGATGATCTGTCAGCATAACATTGTCTGTCGTTGTAGAAATGTCTATCGGCGTAGACCTCACCTACAGTGTCATATTGTCCGTCGCCATAGATTTATCTGTCGGCAAAGACCTACCCCGGCAGGACTATAGGTGACAACTCCTTTCTGTTGGCATATGTCTTTGCCGACACTAAATGTGTCGCCTTAGGTGACCTATGCCGACAGATTGTTCGACGTTGCTTTGAGTGTCGTGGTGTAGTGATGTCCATCATAGACACATAACTTGCCCTGACCCCGACATAATACCATGTCTACCCTCGACACCAAACTTGTCTAACCTAGTTGTATGTCCACACCGTACACACAACTCGCCCCAACTCAATTCCATGTCTACCCTCAGCTTTAAATTTTCTTTCATGATTTTTCCTCCACCATGCAATTTTTTTGCATTTCAAAAATGTTCACCATGTTCTAAAAAATTGTTTGTCGTGTATTTATTAAATGTCCATCATATAATTTACCATCTCATTTGACCCAAAAATTCCATTTATGGTTCACAGTCATGTCGATAACCCAGATCTCACCTTAATCCGGTCTTGTGGTGATCCAATCTTCCAAAAAAAACTTCAATGAGAAACAAGGAGAGGTTTGGAAAAATCTATGGGGAAGCGGAAGAGAGGAGAAAAGTGGTTGGGTGGCAAGGGGTGGAGGAGGAGGTCGTTCGGTGGGGGAAGGAGTGGTGGAGGAGGAAGTGGTCTGGCAGCACATATGGAGGGGGGGGGGGCAAAGCAGGGTTAAGGGAGGAGGAGGACAGGTGGTCGACAGAAAGCTCCATGCCATGACGGTCATGGAAGAGGTGAGATCTCACATCAATGGTCGGGAAGGAGATGCGGCGGCGGGTATGCCGATGCTGATGTAGGAGGACGAGGATGCCGACTGGCGGGAGTAGCTCACTTGGGTGCCACCGTCGACGGCCTCCCCTAGGTCGCCGCCTCCTATTCCCAATTTAGGCTTTGATGAGGCCAAATCAAATCGATCAAGCGAGAGGCCTCTGAAATTTTGGGATGGGTGTACATATAGGTTCATGGGAACACTGACAGGTGACGAGGATTGCACGTCACAACTAATAACTTATAAGTAGGGGATGATACAAAAGGCATGCTGGTGTTATGTTTTCCATGTTTTATGTGATCTTATTGTTTTGGTTGTTCTCCGTGTACACTTCCCCTTCAAACTTTTTCCATGTTCAATGCACACCATTCAAAGTATCATGCTCGAAATTTTTCCACCTTTAGAGTTGGTTTGCTATTTTGGAAGTATTAGTTGAATTTTTGGCCACTAAAAAGGGTAAAACGCTCTTCCATTCAAAAATACTTCCAAATGAGCTTGAAAATGGATGAAACTTGTCATGACCTCATCATATGACCCCTGAATAGTCTCCGACGAAGTATCTGAGTTTGGAATGGAAACCACCGCCTAGCACACATAACTCTATTATTTAAACTTATTGCCCCCTCAAACTTTTTCAATGTTCAATACAAACCAATCACAGTGCAATGTTCAAATTTGAACACCTATTGAGTTGGTTTATTTTGTAAGCATTAATTGATTTGCTGGCAACAAAAGGTCCAAAACGCTATTCTGTTTGAAATAACATGCAAATGAGCTATGAAGAGTTTGAAACTTGGCATGGGTTCATCGTATCACCCCTATAGGTTGTCGTACAAATTTGAGAGTGCTACACAAAAAAATAGATGTACTTCATGTATAAACTAAACACTCTTCAGTGAACAGAAACACTTGCCTTCCCATTGAAATCCATTTTTAACAATATTTTCCCTTTAAACCTTTTCTATGTTGAATATACACTATTGAAAGTGCAATGTTGTATCTTGAGGCTACACTAGGTTAATGAACATGATATATTCAAGCACTTTCCATACTTACAAGACCTGTGGCGGGCGCCATCTGCTCCCTGCCACTGCTAACTTTAGAAAATTTTGGAGAGTTTGGGCATGGGTTAGCAAAATATTACCGTGGCAGGAATTTCTCATGACCCTCCATAGATACGTTGAGAACCAATGGCTGGCGTGTCACCTGACCCGCCACAATATTGTTTCTATCCTGTGGCTAATTCCGTGAAAATATAGGAGTGGCGGTGACGATTATTGCCCGTCACTACCGATCATTTAGCAGTGGCCATCCCTTTTTTCCAGCCACCACTAGAACTTCCCAAAATAATTGTGGAAGGTTCCTGTCTGTTCTTGCCACTAATGTGACCCCAGCTATAAGTCTTTTTCCAGTAGTGGCATGACATGTGGGCCAGTAACTTAAAAAATTGATTGGAAAATACTACAGCGTGAAAACTTTATTCTGAGATGAAAGCTACATTTTCTAGTAGACCAAGCCTATGTCACGTACTATATATGTGAGCGGTAGGCGTAAGCGAGGCGGTTGACCTTCGCCTAGTGCCTATGCGGTGCTTAAGTGCCCTAGGCAAGCCTAGGCGGTAATATAGTTTTGGCAATCAGGGTGTATCTGTGATTATTATTATGTGTATGGATATTATGGCATACATATAAGTTAACTACCAGGTACTTTCATTGGAATATGTCATGTTTAGCATATCGGTGCAATATAGCATGATTTCCCGATTGGGTAGACAATTTCTTGCTTGGCCTGCCTAGACTTCCACTTATGCCCTAGGCGAGCCATTTGGCCGTGGCCTAGCGCCTAAGCATGCCTAAGCGCCTCCTAGGCACTGCTTTTTTCCAACAGAGTATGTGTGAAACATGGTGTAGAGCATGTCGCTCCCTTGGACATCACCACAAATGTTTGCCCTGGATTAGATGTGGAATAAAATTACTAGCACACATTTAGAAGTGAGTTAATATTTTATTAGAACACATTTCAAAGTATAAATAAGTGTTTATGCGGTGGATGGAAATCCCCTCTAGGTTGGTGCGTGCCAAAAAATCTTTTCCAGATACAATGCACACATGTGATCAAATTCACAGATATTAATACATTTAATGGAATATATATATATATATATATATATATATATATATATATATATATATATATAAACAAAGTAGTTTATTCTATATGGGTTTCAAAGATGCATGATGTACACACATTTACAACACATGCATATGTAGCTAGGTATACCCTGGTGGGTAGTGCATATACAAGCCAATACACATACACACAATTGAAAAACTAGCACAAGAGTGGCATGCCAAGCCATGCCATGATTGCAAACTCTCTCAAGGTCACACTAACAAATAAAAATGTGGCACCAACCAATATACGGGTTGGCATATATCAACTGACCGTCTGATGGATTATTAATTTATGCATGCACACACATATATATGTCGTCTTGGGTTATCTGATCATCAGTTCTGCCAAATGTCATCCATACCCATGTTCATCAATGAGGTCTCGCCAACTGCTGTTGCAGCGGTGTTCCCTGGGTAGTTGTTCCTCAGCCCGGCCACAGTGTCCTCCTGTGACAGCATCGACGCCAACCCACTTCCAGGTTGAGCCCCGACCATGAGACCCTGATCTGCACCCATATGCATCATCATCTGTTGATGTTGTTGTTGGTGTTGGTAGAGCGACAGAGGCAGTGTTGGGTTGGCCATCATTTGGTGGTGGTGGTTGTTCCCGATGTAGTGGTAATTCATCATAGGAAGCGCCACACTGCCCATCATCGATGAGCCAGTTCCGACATCGTGCGACTTGTATGAAGAAGCTCCAGGAAACAGCGGTGCATGCGCACATGTTGACGACATGTCATATTCCATGAGAGGAGGCAATGTATCTAAGTCGACAAAGGCCTGCTGATGTTCTGCTCCTGTGTACATTGGCATGTTATATGACGGTGTCACCATCTTCTTTAGTCCGGTGCTCTTATGGAAGATCCTGCAAACCACCCACTGTTCCTACAAACATACATAAATTAAATAAGTACAAATCAAATGTGTTCTGTAGCATGCCCCAGGTGTGACGCTATTGTCACAGATGCTGATCACTTTTTCATTAACTGCTCATATTTGGCACATATCTCGCATAACTTGGGTATTTAGGCGCCCCCTGTACTAGTGTCCATCTCAGGAATTGGCAACATAGTGACTCCACTAAGCTTCGACTCCAACTTTTGGACTCGATCAACCTTTCCATCCTTTAGAACATTTAAGACATATATGAAATGCCATTACATTCCATGGTTGCATTTACTCACCTCGGCCTACTAGTATTAACATTATCTACGATTTCTCTCTTTTGACCCATACGTTCAGGGTACCTACTCAAAAGGAGGCCGCTATGTCATGGTGGATGTATCTCCCATCACACATCGGTGCAACCTTGTAATTCTTTCCACGTATTGGCTACTGTGAGTAATATTCAGTTGGGGGTTCTCCCGTTTGATTGTTCAAAATAAGTAGCTAACTAGCTACTAGCATGTTGATGATTCATGAGTACTACTCTAGTATAAATTTATTATATACCTTGGAAGCCGTGTTGGTTCTGGTGACGGTGCGGGTGGTGATGGATGGGTTGGATGTCAGCTTCTTGTTGCTCTCGAGCCTATACTCATGCATGATCCAATTGGTCTTCTCCCCCCTAGGCGCCCGGCCCTTGTAGAAGACAAGTGTCTTCTTCATGCCGATGAGTGTGAAAGGTGGCTGGAAGATCTCCTTGTCCTTTCCGGTGGCCTTCCAATAGCCGGCCTCCGTCGCCCGGTTCGTTCGTATCCCAGTGGGGTACTTGCGATCCTTTCGGGAGTAAAAGTACCACTCTTTCTCCCCCATCTTCGCCTTCTCTGGTAGCTCCCATGGCTCGTACTTGTTGAGGTTTACATCCTCAATCGCCGCGACAACGAAGGCTTCATCGAGCACCTTGGGGACCACATAGAATTTGATGATCTCCTCATCCGTCGGGTGGAACCTAAACCCCGGCGGTAGTACCAACTGTTTCTGCTGAATTTGAAGGTGGTCTGCCATGGTGGAGGCTTTATGTGCAATGGATTCTTGGGTGATGGTAATATTGGACGCAACCATAAATATGAGTATGGAAGAAATTAATGAGCTAGGGATATCCATGGAGACGCTTAAATAGGAGTTAATGCGTGTAGTTGCAAGGCGCTTGCAAGAGAAGCCTCAACGTTTCCAGACCTTTATTTATTTTGTATCTAGTGGCACTGGCTATGGATGGATAGATAGATAGATACTTTCCCCATCTTTACAACTATGCGTTGTTTGTCGTGTTGGAGGAGCCACACACTTGTGGTGACAGGTAGAAAGGTTTCTCGAACCTATCCAAGCGATGACATGCCAGATTACATACGTGGCATTCGTGCTAGCCCTACTCGTGCCATATGCATGCTTCTCTTGTCGGTGTTTGCCTTTGTGATGCAAACCAATCAAACACTCACATTTGTCGCACTAGCTGGTTGCGCATATATAACATTGCCCACTGTTTCGTGTGATGATTGATATAGATGTATCTAGCTATAAATATTGTATAGCCCCTACCACAGGTTTACACAAAATATGTGTGCTTTGTGGAAGTCTCTAGCCACTAGATTGACTGGTACACCCAGCCACGGTTTGCTTAATTGATAATCCTCCATGCTATGGTGCCTACAGGTGTCAGCCACAACTAGGGTCACATTGCTCCTGCAGGCGCGTGGCCATGACCGATCTCTACCTTCTGCTGCCTAAAACCATGGCCTTTTGGATCAATTACAACTAGGAGAGGGGAAGGGCACTAGTTGTGGCTGAATTCCCGCATGTATAGATAGCACCGATACGGTTCATGCTTTACATGCTGATACGTCTCCGTCGTATCTACTTTTCCAAACACTTTTGCCCTTGTTTTGGACTCTAACTTGCATGATTTGAATGGAACTAACCCGGACTGACGCTGTTTTCAGCAGACTTTCCATGGTGTTATTTATGTGCAGAAACAAAAGTTCTCGGAATGACCTGAAACTCCCCGGAACATCTATTTGAAAAATAAGAAAAATACTGGAAGAAAAATCCACGTCAGGGGGCCCACACCCTGTCCACGAGGGTGAGGGGCGCGCCTACCCCCCTAGGGCGCGCCCCCTGCCTCGTGGGCCCCCTGACGCTCCACCGACCTCAACTCCAAGTCCATATATTCACTTTCGGGGAGAAAAAAATCAGAGAGAAGGATTCATCGCGTTTACGATATGGAGCCGCCGCCAAGCCCTAAAACCTCTCGGGAGGGCCGATCTGGAGTCCGTTCGAGGCTCCGGAGAGGGGAATCCATCGCCGTCGTCGTCATCAACCATCCTCCATCACCAATTTCATGATGCTCACCGCCGTGCGTGAGTAATTCCATCATAGGCTTGCTGGACGGTGATGGGTTGGATGAGATCTATCATGTAATCGAGTTAGTTTTGTTAGGGTTTGATCCCTAGTATCCACTATGTTCTGAGATTGATGTTGCTATGACTTTGCTATGCTTAATGCTTGTCACTAGGGCCCGAGTGCCATGATTTCAGATCTGAACCTATTATGTTTTCATGAATATATGTGAGTTCTTGATCCTATTTTGCAAGTCTATAGTCACCTACTTTGTGTTATGATCCGGCAACCCCGAAGTGACAATAATCGGGACCACTCCCGGTGATGACCATAGTTTGAGGAGTTCATGTATTCACTATGTGTTAATGCTTTGTTCCGGTACTCTATTAAAAGGAGGCCTTAATATCCCTTAGTTTCCATTAGGACCCCGCTTCCACGGGAGGGTAGGACAAACGATGTCATGCAAGTTCTTTTCCATAAGCACGTATGACTATATTCGGAATACATGCCTACATTACATTGATGAATTGGAGCTAGTTCTGTGTCACCCTATGTTATGACTGTTACATGATGAACCGCATCCGGCATAATTCTCCATCACCGATCCAATGCCTACAAGCTTTTCACATATTGTTCTTCGCTTATTTACTTTTCCGTTGCTACTGTTACAATCACTACAAAATACCAAAAATGTTACTTTTGCTACCGTTACCGTTACTTCCATATTACTTTGCTACTAAATACTTTGCTGCAGATACTAAGTTATCCAGGTGTGGTTGAATTGACAACTCAACTACTAATACTTGAGAATATTCTTTGGCTCCCCTTGTGTCGAATCAATAAATTTGGGTTGAATACTCTACCCTCGAAAACTGTTGCGATCCCCTATACTTGTGGGTTATCACACGCATGCACACACATACCTGCAGTATGTATACATACACACATCACTGGCATTTCTCTACAGATAATCATCCGTTGCATGTCTTTTATATGCTTTCCAGGGTGTCGTGTACCGGTGCACACTGGCATGTATGCCACGCATCAAAGCTTTCTCGTCTTCTTAAGAAAACATAGTGCAGGATATATGGATCAACCCAACACTCAAGGTGTACATGATTATGTGCTTATCAAATGCATGCTTGTCCATATCCCAACCTTGCATGCATCTCCTCGTGCCCAGACTGTTTTTAAAATTATTTTATACTAGTTGAATGACAATGCATTGTCAAGAAACAATGAAAAAAATTAGAGATACTTATCAAACAATTGTTATAATGTAAAAATGTGTGTCAAACATGATGACATGAACTTTGGGATCTGTGAACTTTATTACAGCTAGCGGATCTTGGAAGTTCATAAACACATATTGGGGTGACTAATTATCACGCTAGCAAGTTCTATATGTTTAATTACAGTGAGCTTGCTGCCACGGTTTTGAATTTAATTTTCCATAAACAAGCCTGCTCGTATTTGTGCCTAATTTTGACCATAAATTTTACCATGAAAATATTAGATGTGTCACATCAGTGTTTTCTCACTCGAATTTTCTGTTCTTAGGAAATGGTAATTTGTTTGTAGTTGGTACAATTATTTTTTCAGCTTTAAGCTATAAATACCTGACCGCCTACTTTCGCATCTCTAAACATGAAATTGCACATAAAATTTGCAATACGCAATCAATGGAATGACCACGAGAGAAACTTATATACCTAAGAGAATTATCGCCACTACCTAATTTATCTTAACATGCAGCCTATCCACATCACCACATATGCCACCCCATCAATTTATCTCTATGTTTTCCTTTCCACTAAGATAGCAGTTCTATTTCCAAGCATAATAGTCGATCGATCGCATGCCCTCCCTCATTCGAAATCAATTCTAGTTCCACCCTCTAAAACATATGGCACACTATCCCAGCTGCATCGCCTGATCTTACCACTAAATTTTCTCTCCACTTGACAGACCAAGGTCAATACATCTTAGCTTCCCACCTATTCTTGATTGAGTTGGAGCCGCCGTAATCGAGCTTCCACATGCAAAATCATTCCCATGCCAAGATGAACCTGGATGTTGCGCCGTCATGCTGCGGCTGGACAACAACACGCTGTGGTGCCCTGCATCTGCTTTGCCCAGCTCGCTACCTCCCATCATCCACATTAGTTTTGTCCAGCCGCTACACACCCCACCCCGCATAATTGCAGTACCACCAACGACCTTTTCTCCAGCATGGAGCACATCGATCTGGTCGCTGTGGCAAGGGTTGGAAAGGAAGAAGGTGGGCTCTTTGCCTCTACCGAACTCCTTTCTTTACTCATGTCTGTTAAGTTCAGTCAATTAGACTAGAACGTCCTAGCATCACAGGAACCTTGTGGGGTTCCATTGCCATGTGCAGGCTTAACACATGTATCCCGTCGGCAATGTAAATGACATCCTGTAATGCATGTCTTTTAGCTAATTCTATTTCCCTAAATTTTCTTTTACATCATCTAATCTAAAGGTCGTTGGTATTACTGATATATTCCACTTGATTTGAACTACTAACCAGTTAACCACTATATATGCGGATTGCATAATCTGTCATGTTGCAATTCATTCAGATTTTTAAAATGGACTTTTTTATATAAGATTTGATTTACACTTCTAGAAGCAGTCCATCGGTCAATCTCACTACATCCATTATACATCGACCTGCCAATATTATGTTGACTAAATACGGCGGAATGGATGAAGGAAAAGTGTTTATTTAAGTATGAAAAATGCATCCCAGATTACCCCTTCAAAGTCAGAATCCTTTCCACATCCATGGTGATGGGTCATGCTATTTTCAGGTTATGCAACACGATTTGGTTTTCTTCTCATTTGCCTTAGACAAACGTTTGATTGGTAACATATGTTTATGTTTTTTTATGGATTTTCAGAAATAGTATTGATGTATAATTACATGATGCCTAACAAGGGATTGCCAAATTTTGTGTAGGGTATAATTTGGTGGTAGCATGAATTTTGAACCCCCCCCCCCCCCCCCATTAAAACTTTCCCTTTACTATCTTTGTTGCAGGTGATGCTACATTACACTCATCCAGATGCAATTCCTTTTCTCAGAATTTGGAACTATGTTGTTCCCGACAACTGTTAGCATAAAACTTTGCAAAAAAAAAAAATTGGCATCCAACAGATTACAGTATGGATGCTCTTCCTGATAGGTCACCATATAACAACAAAAGTTTTAAGGTATAACTGACTCGTTCTTGCTGCCGCCCCAAGCTATGCATATGAATTGCACATCTACATTTGATCCTGGTCTTGGCACAACTAGTGTTGGTGAGTCACGTGATGAATATCAATTCCCCAGTGCATCAACAACGATACTTTTGATTCATATGGTTATGCTTAGTTACATTGACCTCTGTGCATCTCCATCATTTCTATGGGTATGATGCCATGGCAAAAGTTACACGTAATTGCAAGGTAGGGAAAAATTAGTATCATTACATTTTATTTGAAAAATTACTGAGCATAAATTAATAAATTAATGGAATGCATGTACTGATCTGCTTGGCTCCGGCAGAACCCATTGGACTGTCTATGGCAATGTTTGACTTAAGTCCACAAGGTGAGTTTTACTGCATCTGATTTTTATTTTTAATTTAACCCTAATAGGAATGATGAGCTTTCTAGCACCAACGCTACATGAGAAAGGTCATCAAGTGGAATGGTTTGGACATCAACTAACTAGAACATGGGTCATTTCATACACATGTTCATCTTCTTTGCTAGTAAAAGTAACAAGCTACCGATGTCACCATATTGTGCTTATGTTATTACCGTTTCTATTTGTACGTTTTTTTCACTATTTTATATTGAGATATGATCTGTAAGATACTCATTGCTTTAGTTTCCATCTGTATTTCGCTATTTGTAGACCACTATGTTGCACGCTTCCACCCTGTAAAGTCTATTTATTTTGGTGTCGCCAACATGCCATTGGCAAAAAAAAGTCTGTTTGAAAGACCTTTGCCAACTAGACATTTGATGCCAAACAATGTTGGTCGAAAATGTCCTTTCTTTTCTGATCGACTTTTTGTGGTAGAAAGTCTTTTTCCCTACCAACATATATGTAGGGATCCTATGTAATAGTGTAGTGCAACGTAACTCACTGCTATTAGTCATAACTAGCTTCATTACACACCTCAAGCTAGCTTTTCATTTAGAGATGAAGTGCCAAATATTATGAATCAGATTGTGATACGTCTCCAACGTATCTATAATTTTTGATTGCTCCATGCTATTATATATTCTGTTTTGGATGTTTAATGGGTTTTATTATACACTTTTATATTATTTTTGGGACTAACCTATTAACCCAAGGCCCAGTGCAAATTGCTGTTTTTTGCCTATTTCTGTTTCGCAGAAAAGGAATATCAAACGGAGTCCAAACGGAACGAAACCTTCGGGAGCGTGATTTTTGGAACAAACGTGATCCAGAGGACTTGGAGTGGACGTCAAGAAACGAACGAGGAGGCCACGAGGCAGGGGGCGCGCCCTCCACCCTCGTGGGCCCCTCGTGGCTCCACCGACCTACTTCTTCCTCCTATATATACCTACGTGCCCAGAAACCATCGAGGAGCACCACGAAAACCTAATTCCACCACCGCAACCTTCTATACCCGTGAGATCCCATCTTGGGGCGTTTTCCGGCGCTCCGCCAGAGGGGGAATCGATCACGGAGGGCTTCTACATCAACACCATGGCCTCTCCGATGATGTGTGAGTAGTTTACCACAGAACTTCGGGTCCATAGTTATTAGCTAGATGGCTTCTTCTCTCTCTTTGGATCTCAATACAAAGTTCTCCTCGATCTTCTTGGAGATCTATTCGATGTAACTCTTTTTGCGGTGTGTTTGTCGAGATCCGATGAATTGTGGGTTTATGATCAAGATTATCTATGAACAATATTTGAATCTTCTCTGAATTCTTTTATGTATGATTGGTTATCTTTGCAAGTCTCTTGGAATTATCAGTTTGGTTTGGCCTACTAGATTGATCTTTCTTGCAATGGGAGAAGTGCTTAGCTTTGGGTTCAATCATGCGGTGCTCGATCCCAGTGACAGTAGGGGAAAGACACGTATTGTATTGTTGCCATCGAGGAAAAAAGATGGGGTTTATATCATATTTCTTGAGTTTATCCCTCTACATCATGTCATCTTACCTAATGCGTTACTCTGTTCTTATGAACTTAATACTCTAGATGCATGCTGGATAGCGGTCGATGTGTGAAGTAATAGTAGTAGATGCAGGCAGGAGTCGGTCTACTTGTCACAGATGTGATGCCTATATACATGATCATGCCTAGATATTCTCATAATTATGCACTTTTCTATCAATTGCTCGACAGTAATTTTTCACCCACCGTAATACTTATGCTATCTTGAGAGAAGCCACTAGTGAAACCTATGGCCCCCGGGTCTATTTTCCATCATATTAATCTCCCGTCAACAAGCTATTTCTATCGCCGTTTATTTTGCTGCATCACCCTTTCCTCTTCAAGGGAAAACCAACGCATGCTCAAGAGGTAGCAGATTGTTATCAAGTTCATGTAAGGCTGGAATTGGAGAACTAGACACCTTGGGAGTGTCTTGAGAACGATTTCTATCCTTAAGCTTTAGCTAGACTTATATGCGCGTTCGTGTACGCCTATTCGTGCAACCAAGGCCGTCTCAATTGCTCATGCGGAAGACATAAAAGAATGCAAAGCGGCATGATGGCTACTCGTGTGGTGAAGATGGTTAGGGTTCTGGGATACTAGGCGAGCAAAACCAATGAGATCAACAACTTGAAATTCTGACGACGAGTAAGTGATATGCCAAAACTTATCTACTTTTCCAATCATTTTTCTTATACTTACTCGTCTAATTTTATATTGATGTGCCAAAACTTGAAATCCTGTTTTATTTGAAGATTTTTAATCAAATTTTATATTGGTGTAGTTTTCATGTGTGCGAACGTGTTTTTTGACTATGCGCCAAAAGGAAAGCTTAGTTGTATATTAGTTTTCATTGGACTCATGTAACATGGGAGGATTGGGCAACATATGTTATGCAATTTCCCATAAATAAGCATGTTCAACTACATATGGAGTACATGCATATAAAAGTAAAGAGAACATGATCTAGGATTACATAATTTCTTGTATCCCATATGTATGACTGATGCCATGCATCCATGTAACTCCCAAATTTCCATTCTCACACCTATGTTTATAATGTTGATGATCTCCTTCAATACATGTTATTTGTAGTTGTCAGGTAATTAGTAGTCTTATTTACTTTTCTGCAACCAACAACACTCAAAATCATGTCACTATGATAGCACTAATAATTTTTCTTAAATAAATATTCGTTTCATGTGTGGTTCAAAATAATATATTAGCTACTAAATACTTATTATTTTTCTTTCTCTCCGACAGCGATAAATACAAATTAGAGTTGCAATACTTCCCAATGCGACTATTGCGACCCCGTGCACTTGTTGGATATCTGCAAAGCACTACAACAAGATTTTCATGCCAATGCTGAGTTGTGGGGTGAAGCTAAAAATATCAATGGTGTCAATCTTTTAAATTGATTGGTGTTATTAACTTTTTCTTAAAATCCTTATGTGGAAACATATGATTAACAATCACGAATGGTCATATTTGACCTCCAAACAAAAACGAATAGTTTGCACTTCTAAGTGCATACCAACTCGCAAAACTAGAAGTAATTTTGAGAAATTAGATGGGAAAGAAATATTTAAAAAATTGGAGTACATGATTACAATGTCTTGTGGATTGCCCTTTATGCCATTTGTTTTATAATTTTCACATTCCAGAGAGAGAGAGAGAGAGAGAGAGAGAGAGAGAGATGGAGCACAACATAATTTTGTACTTATTTGCATTTCATGGTTGCAACAAGTGACAAGGAAAGAATGTTAGGGTTATGGTAGTGGTGTGAGGGGAATGTGCACATGGTAGTGCGGTGTGCCTAGTCTTGGCTTCTCCCACTTTGCTTTCATGTTATAATTTGGTTAGCCTTTATATCTTCCTTTACATTTATGTTTTCCTAGCTTAGTTTATCTAACCGTTTGCTGCACCAATAGAAGATATCACAAGTTTACTAATTTTTAAACTCTAGTTTGGATGCGAATGCGACTCGAGACCATGACAACTCTACTTGGGTATGAGGGAATGACTAACCTTAACTCATACGGTTTAACAAATACCTAGTTAATGCTTATGTGAAAGGTACCATCGTTATCCATGCACTAGCGGTTGTCAAGGTACTTTTCTGGCACTGTTGCCAGGGCTCTTAGCCCTTAGATGTTTCCTCTGAACTCACACTTAGTTTAGTGTATTTTTAATATTCTATCTCTAACCCCCTAACAAAACAATTACCAAAAATATTTGATGTCGATATGCCTTTTTAGGAATAACAAATGCTACAAAGGATGAAGGAATAGCCACGAGTACACCAATCAAGTCTGACTATGATGCAAAGACAATTGAACGAACATATTGGGTGAATGAGTACTTATCCATGTTACGTGTCTCATATCCATTGTCTTGAGGGAATTGTGGATCTGGTGAACACATGAACTATCAATGTAAGTATGGGTTTGATCCATAATAGAAACCTATAACTCTTGCGATAAAAACAATGCTAGTATGGAGGTCATAGAATTCATAATTTTCACGGTTGCAAGTGAGATGCTACATCCAATAATAAAGATTAACATAGAAACCATCTTACTTGACAGGATTAACATGGTAGTACAACCCATCCATGAGTTTTGCTTGGATAATATTTGTGAGAAGTCATTAATGCTCAACATTTGTGTCGGTATATTGAGTTGTGGGAAGAAGCTTAAAAAATATTGATGTTGTCAATTTTTTTAAAATTGACTGGTGTCAATACATTTTTTTGAGAGCACTATGTTAAGTTGAAGAGGGTGAGCACTAAATCCTTGGTATCATGTGACACACGGGTTGGATGAGTCTTTCTAACTGAAACCGGCAGATGGAACTTCCTAAGTGTAAACCAAATCTTAAAATTCAAGGTATGTTCGAGCAATTAGATGGGAAAGGGGTATTCAAAAATTCAAAGTGCTTGACTATGATGCCTTGTTGAATGCATTTGATGGCATTTAAAAAAAAATCAATCTGTTTTTATCAGCAACCAAATTTTGTAATTCGTCCATCTCCACTGCATTTCAACTAGGAGAGAGAGTGAGAGAGAAAGAGAGAGTGCGCGACCTCACTTTTTACTTATTTGACACAAGTTCTTATTTATTTACATAAAATAAGTGAGGTTCTTCTCTTACTTTTTATTAAGGCAGCTGGCATATTATTTACTACTTTATTACTATATAAGACAGCCATTAAGTCTAGTCTTATTTTTATTTTATTTTATTAAGCCAGGACGGCTACTCTTTCTACACTAAATTTATTCTGTTTTATTAAGCCAACAAGCCTACTTCTGCTACCCTAAATTTATTTTATTTGACTATAAGCCGGCAGGCCTACTACTCTTTCTACCCTAAATTTATTTTTATTGTACTTATTAAGCCGGCAAGGTAATACTAATGAGTACTAGTAATTTATTCTGGAGTGCATGCATGGATAGTCGAAATTCGGAGTGGAAGTTGGTTGGTGCTTCATTCACTCGCGGCCAAAGTCAAAGGTGCCGCTTGCTTTGGGGTGTCAGATACCGGAGCAAAAGGTGCAATTGTTTGTTGACCAAGCTGCATGCAAAGTTGCAAATAACCAAGCGTGTCAATATATATGCATACTCAATATGTATGGGCGCGCAAAGAGAGAAAGAACTAGGATTACGTACTGGATGGTCCTCCTAGCATGACACAGTGCTGCACCGACTTTGGGGGGCCGTCGCCGAGGACCTCGGCGAAGAAGAGTCGTGTCCCGTGGGACCCCGCGACGGCCCTGAAGTTGACATGGAAGCAGAGCCGGTTGTCGCCGGCGTCCACCCACCGGCAGGAGAAGGCGTGGCTGTCCACCGGGTCCAGATCCGTGAGATCAACACCCTACGTAGCGTAATCATTCAGCCAAGATTGATCATCAGTACGTAACCTAAGATGGGAGCAAAGAAGAAGAAGAAGAAGGAGATGGAGTAAGTAATGCAGAATACATGATTTTCGCTGTAGTGCTGGGCTGCGAGCCTGGTGCAGCGCTCCGTCTGGCTCTCACCTCTAGACGCCATTACCTAAGCTAGCTAGCTAGCTGGTGTGGTTTAGTGCAGTTGCTTGTGATGCGAGATGGATCAGTGCAACAAGTATGTATATATGGCCATACAGGTGAGGTGAAGGTGAATTGACCCATCATCACGAGTGTATGATCGACCGAGGTGCATTCGATTTGTGTGAATTTTTTTTCACCTATCATCATGCAAGCTATGTTAATGTGTTAGCCCGTCAAGACAGAAGCAATATGCATGTCCAAGCATGCGTCGCTGATGCCCGCCGGTCAGCCACGCTTCAGCGCTCATGCGATCATGCTGCTACCTCTCAAGAGCATGATCCGTCATGCCCCCAGCATTGATCCACATGCATGTGTGTGTGTGTCTGTGTGTGCGCGCGCGCGTGTGTGTTTGAGAGCAACCCATGCAGTGAAACTGTTATTGTAGGACGCAACGAATAAGTTTGCCCCCAAATTATTATTACTCCTTCCGTATCTAGAGAAATCTAAGACAAGTAATATGGATCGAAGGAATTATTACTACTACTACTACTACTACTACTACTACTATTTTATTTTTTATATGTTGTTCTCGTTGGTGGTGGTGTTGTAGTAGCAATTGTTGTTATTGTTCTTCTTGCTGCTGCTACAACTACAGGAAAGTCGTTTGGTGCGCAAGCTCCATAGAGCTTGGTTGTTTCGAAATGTTAAAGAACCACATCTAATTTTTTATAAAATTCTGGAAACAATTACACACTGACGTATAGATGTTCAATACATGTGTGAAAATATTCATGCGAAAATACAGTGACACATGAGCTACACAAAAAAGTGAAAATTGTTGGGGGATTTTTGTAGTGAGAAGTACATCGCAATTTGGCATTCTTGTGCATGTCACATGTCATTGTATTTTCTGATTACAACTTTCACACATTTAGTATATATCCATATGTGAATGCGTATTTTTCAGAATTGTTTAAAACTTTGAAATGTAATTTTTCAATCAAAAGGCTGCACTCACCACTACTATTATCACCACCAGAGTACAGATTTTTTGGCTGACAAGCACCTTGGGTCTCGGTATCCCGAGCATTGTTATCTGCCTCATGATGGGCCACTCAAGAATTTCCTCAGTACACTCAGCGCAGGATACAAAACCGAATTCATGGGCCGGTGGATGGCTTCAAATGCTTTATACTATTAAGTTGATTTAGTATTATTTAATGTCTGCTAATAATCATGCAAAATCCTATTTGCCGCTCGTTGGAGCGTTTGTCGCCGGAATGCACATGCGAGCGAACCAGCAAGAGTAAGTGAGCCGGCTCATTTAAGGGTAGACAAAGGCATTCCAGTTCCAGTTACCCATTTGGAAACCTTCTAGTAGGTTCCTAAACATTTTTTTTGTTTATTTCATAATTCATTTATTGTTTTATTTTTTATGTTTCTTTTTTTATTTAATTTATTTTTTCGAATTTCACAACTTTAAATGTTTTTACAACTTCTAAATGTTCACATTAAAAAAATCATTTTCAAAAACTGTTTGAAATTTGAAGAAATGTTCGTGTTTTCAAACAACATCCAAAATTTGGAAATTGTTCAAAAAATTCAAAATAATCGGGTTTCAAAGAATTTCAAATTTTCAAAAATTCATCACGTTTTCATTTTTTGTGTTTTAAAAAATGTTCACGCATTCATAAAATGTTCGCATTTTCGATTTTTTTAATTTTCAAGAAAACTTCGAAATTTCAAAACAATGTGTTTCTAAAAAATGTTAATAATTTTTTATAAAATATTTAAATTTTGAGAAAAATCCATGTTTTGAAAATTCTTTGCTATAGGCCATTTCACTAGAGTGGGGCGCCCAGGAACTTCCAATAATCAGTGCCTCTAACTTCAAATCTCTGCTTGGTTTTCTAATGTGACGAGGATTCCTTCACATTAGTGCTTTTATATCTGAAAAACACATGTGTTTGTGTACAAGCATCATTGACATATCCTAAGCATAGTTTATACAAACTTAATTTTGAAATAGGAGACATGGGAGAAGATGCGACTGTTCTGCACCTGCGCTCAGATGAGCCAGGGTGTGAATAGTAAATTTGTTTTAAATCACAAAAAGAATCAAAAAAATATCCAAAAATAATTGTGGTGCGAGCTGCTCATGTGCATGATGCTTGTGCAAAATTTGGTGAAGTTGGAACTTCGAGGAGCTGGTGGCAAAAATAGAAATTTTGGGTCTCTGAGAAACTTCTGAAAATAAAATTGTTCACATCCTATTTTGTCTTTTTTCCCGTGAGCTCCTTTAATGTCCAAACACCCGAAAATTTGCACAAACATCACGCATTTGAGCATCTTGCACCACAGCAAAATAGCAGATCTTTCGAATTTTTTTGCTATTTTTTACTGTTCACCGGGTGTAGACGCCCCAACACGCATTGAATTATCGAGAGGGAGATAACATCTCAGTATCAATGAAGAGGGTCATACTTTGTACCATCGACCCATATGGATATCTAGCCCTCCTTTCAGACATAAATTTTCCAAAAAACACAAAGTATGAATCCATGAGAAAATACAACAATAAATAGACCAATTGAACGGTCATGATGTGCATAACTAGTACTACTACTGTTGCTACTTCTGCTGCTACTGCTATTCCTACTACTACTCATAATGCTACTCCTACTGCTACCACTACCGCTATTGCTACTGTTGTCGCCGCTGCCACTGCTACTAACTTTAGTTTTGCTGAAACACGTAGTTGTACATGGGATGATCCATCTAAATGGCCAGAATACCATTGGTTTATTTTCAACTACACCTAACCCATCGGTGCTTCCCTCGCTTTTCCTTCATTTTCTATGTGTTCCCTCGGTCGTCCTCGTCTCCATTGTCCACCTCAGAACACCCCTCTACTTTCTCTCTCGGAAGGAAGGGGGAGGGTCTTTCCTCGCACCTTGTTTGTAGTTAGTTATTTTGCTTCCGCCTTTGTGATGTATGCCTCCATGGTTTAACCCTGGATTTTGGCTGTTAGGTGGCCCCTCATCTATGCCTACATGGAAACGTTGGTCCTGGTGTGCGGGTCCCACCAATCAGATTCATTGTTAAAACGAACTAATCTGTGTTTTGATGCTATGTGTCACTACTCACTACCCTACTTACTATAGTGATGGATTTTTTATGAAAAATATGGCAAAGTAGCAGGTTTGTGATGACATGGTCATAAATATTGGTTTTGTGTAACTTACGCACGTGTCCTAGATTGTACCATGAGGCCATAGGCAAAACCTGGATGTTGGTATTTCTGTGGGAACCGATGCCATATCCAAAGCATCCCAAGCTCCTCTCCACAATCTGAAGAGCTCCCCCATCCCTAAATCTCTTTTTTTCAGGTGCCATCGTCCCTAAATCTAGCTTCGATGTCGTGTGTCATGGCCTGCACCCACACCTAAATCAACGTGTCCACATCTGTAGCATCCGCACTCAAGGTAGCACATCAGACCGCAAGGCACCGCAATCCCCATGGACAAATTAATTTCGCGTTGATCCAACATGTAGCATCTAGAACAGCATGAAGGAACACAACGACCAACGTCCTGCTCAGGGTGTAGGGGCTGTTGAAATTGCGGTGCACGAGAGGCTTCAAGTTGCGTGCAAGGCAACGACCGTAGCAAGGGGGATTGCTAGGGCAGAGGTGCACCGGCGATGGCGATGAATGGGGGATGGCAGAGGCAGCAAGGTGGAGGCGGCGGCCCAAAGATGGAAGAGAGTGGGGAACAATGCGGCATGAACCAACCGCCTTTGCCTCTATGTCGCTGTCCTCATCCTTCTCACCACCACGGCCCGAGCGTGCGCCGTAGTGGCCAGGCGGGACAACAAGATGATGGGACAGTGAGGAGATAATGGTTGCGAGAGGGAGAGAAGAGAAAGAGGCGAGCAGAAGAAGGAGAGTGGAAGGGTTCTCGCAAGGAAAGAAACAGCAATGGCTGGTCGGATCCATCTAAAGAGGAAATAAATTACACAAGTATCAAAAAATTAAAATAATTGTTACAAAGCAGAAATTAAATTCAGCGCAACACTCAAGTATTTTTCAATGATATACATTACAACATATAACAAATAATTCAATAATATTATCAAATATGCAAAATAAGCAATGAAAAATTATTTAAGTATAAAATTTTAATATAAAATATGTATATATCAAAAGGAGCGGGACAATAGGGGAAAATTAAATTGTGAATCGAAATAAAATTTAGATTGTTGTACACCCAAAATTGAAATACTGACTCCGTCATTAAAGTCAATGATTTTTAAACTACTTGTATGGGAGAAACTAGACGGATGAAGTAATTAGGGATTAAATGAGCTATGTTGTAGTGCATGGCTGCAAGCCTAGTGCAGACGTGCATCTGGCTGTCATCATGGGGGGCATCGACGAGGATCTCCGCGAAGAAGAACCTTACCTCGTGGTGCCCAGATTCCGGTCTGAAGTTGACGTGGAAACAGAGGCGGACATCGCCGGTGGCATCCACCCAGCGGTAGGAGAAGGCGTGGTTGTTCACCGGATCCAAATCCTTGAGAACAACACCCTGCGGATGGATGTAGGACGTACGTAGTTAAGATCAGTCATGGACGGAACTAGTTGAGGACGTGCGTGTACAAATGTGCACCCCTGATTTCTTTTCAAAAACAAGTATATAGGTACATCGTTAAACCGTATGGTTTAAAAAGTCTTTTGTTATATTTGTACATTATTTATCTCTCACATATGGTTTATTAAATATATTGTTAAATTTGCACACGGGTGCTCCAAAAACAAGTATATTATACTCTAGAATTTTCTATAGATATATTTTCTTAATCATATAATAGAAGCACTATTATAATATTTGTGAAACCATATGTTTACAGATATCTAATATATTTATGTATAAACTACATAAATTACACAAGTATCAAAAAAATTAGAAAAAATTCTTACAAAAAAATATTTAAATTCGGCACAACACTTAATTATTTTTCAATGATATACATTAAAACATATAACAAATAATTAAATAATATTGTCAAATATGCCAAATAAGTAATTCTAAACTAGTGCAGACGTGCATCTGGCTATTATCGTGGTATATGTAGTACTCCTCCCTGATCTGCTACAAGTGGTTCTTCGCCCTCCAGTCCGTGTACCGGTTGACAAACAGCCTCCACAGGTCATCGCTATAGTCGCCTCCAGCCACCATTATCTTTCTCGCCGATAACACTGTAAGTGGCTCTAAGAACATTGGATGCACATGCGCAGTCCGCTATATTTGTTGAACAACCAGTCTATACTACTGATATTTATGATACAAGAAATTGGGATAATCTTTGATAATAAAGCAAGACATATCTTAGTTGAGAATGGAAGAGGTCAAAAAAAATGGAATACAATGTAGACAATGCAGGAAGATATTTATCATATCTCACTATCATAGGAAATTAAGCAAGGGAGAGAAACATGATAGAAAATGGCTTGTTTATTCACATGATGCTGACAAACTTTTTTTGCTTTTTCCGAAAGATCTTCAACTCTAGCATTAGTAGGAGTCAGAATTCCTTAGCACGTATAGTGGATTAAGATATTGGACGCATATAAGTAAGAAGTTTAAAGAACATGATAATATCATCTATATATATATCATATATACATATGTTCTTATTGTGATGTCTATATTAAGGCCCCAAGTTTTAGTCTCGCCCCGGGCCCCCAAAATCTCAGGACCGGCCCTGTGCATTAAGCTTGCATTTGCGCAGGCAGCACACGTCTTAGCCCGCCCATTCTACAAGCGCTTGAAGAATATTGTTCTACGAGCGCTTTGGAACTAGTACAACATAGACACATCCTAACTGCATTGATTACAGATAAAAATGCACTCATTTTCTGGTACTGTTTTTGAGACAATTTTTCAACCATTTGTTGGGGCAAGGCTTGTGATACACCATTGAAAAATTATAGATTAGACGAAACTTTTTCATATAGAACAGCTTTTGAAATTCCTTACAGTTTAGGAGTCGTTTTGAAAACCATGCAGCACCCGTCGAGCGGCAGCGACCGTATTTTCTTGAAAATTTTCAAACCAGTCGTTGGAACGATGCTCTCTAACTTTTTCATGTAGAGCACGCTCTCTAACTTTGAGCAATTTCAAATGTACCAAAATACGAACACTGTTATGTGTACTTGAAGAGCATCATTACGATGACTGGCAACCTGAAGCGGGCAGAGGACTAGGCGCATAAGGGCGCGGACACTGCCAATGCACAACTTGCACAAGCAGTCGGCTGACCCATCATAATTATCACTTGAGAAGAAGCAGACGGGCAGAGCCCACATTTTAGTTAGCCCAAGACGTCAAGAAGGTTTTTGTTCCCCAGACTAATGCCTCCAAGACAGCCCAGGTCGGTACTGACCTACATGAAAAATAGGAACTTGCCAGTCATTGTAATGATGCCCTTAAACGCAAAAGGATAATTCTATTCATTTCCTCTCGGGTTTGATTGCCCAAAGAGGAATAAGGGAGCACGTTCTTTTCATAAATGCTACCCTAATAAAAAAATTGATAGGGAATGGGCCCTCAAGTATATATGCCGTCAACATGTTGATTGATACACACCATGAATAATTATTTCTATTACCATATTATCAGAAGTAAGTTAATTATACAACCACTTATACATTGATTGTGTTTGAATATTCAACATAGTTGTAACTTCGTGCTTTTCATAATTTGTAGGAAAACTTGGATCTTGATTGTCATTGTTCCAAAGCGCAAGAAAGTCTACTACCTAGATTATCTCCTTTCACAAAATAAGATCCTCTGGATCTGTCATATATCCAGAAACTCTCTGATATGTATTGAATTCATTGATGATAAAATTTGTATTCATATATGTTTCCAAAATTGAGTATGGAAAAAGTCATCTTGATCTGTAGTGCATTTTCCTCATACTTTCGTTGTGGAGGGAACCTTGACGATAAGATCCAACCTCTGGTGCATAATTCCATTTTTCCGGTAAGATACTGAAATCCGTTATGGTCAAAAATTATATCCCAAAGTTCACAAATACTCCCTCCACTTCTTTTTTACTTCACATATAAGATTTGTCTGAAGTCAAACTCCGTAATGTTTGACCATGTTTATAGAAAAAAAACATTCACAATACCAAATCAATATTACTATATCCATTATGGAATTAATTTTTGTATTTATAACTTTAATATTGTAGATGGTGGTATTTCTTAAATATAAATTTGATCAAAGTTTACGAAGTTTGACTTCAGACAAATCTCATATGCGGAGTAAAAAGAAACGGGGGAAGTACCTTGTCTTATGTTAGTCATGTGTTCGACTTGCTAAATAAACACATTCCTCGATGTATATGTCTCAAAAAGAAAAAAATAAACAGATCAAGTTGTTCCTAATAGGCACGTACTGTGAAGAAATGTTGTACACAAAATTCTAGTGTTCTCAGCAGTAAGAAGGGACCAATATTTATGGATTCTATGTTTGCAATCAAATGAATTCCTTATGCTGATTTGGTATGCGTCTAGATTCTGACAACCCATTAGAAATAGGTTTGTATCTTAATTACTTTATTTTAGGGGCCATTCGGAGGCCATCCGCTCCGCGCCTCCACTCCCGGAGCGGACGGAGCTGCGGCTAGAAAATTCAGAGCGGCCGAAACGATACTCCCCAGCTCCGCGTATTTTGAGGAGATGGTGGATCCCCGAACGGGCCCTTAGTCTACACGTACGACATGGTCTTCAAAACATGCAGCTCTTTAAAGCGATGAGCTCTGCCCGGTGATGGCACCTCAGTTGCTAAAGATCAAGGGATTTATCGGCACAACTCTTTGAAGATATTCCAAATTTTAGCAAGCCTTTTGAAAAAAGGTATGTTTTCAATTAGTATTTGACTTGTTTTCTGCTAAATATATCTGCATAGATGTATTGTTTCCATGTGATATGAGAGGTCTACGCTCTTTCGTAGATTATGATTTTTCAATTATTTTATTTTAGTCACTGTTGCATATATGTAGATCTGTAAAATTGAGCTAGATAGAATGCAGTATTTTGCATACTATTGGTCGATATTGTGATGAATGTGCTTGTTGTGGACAATACTTATTGAAATTCATATTCTCAGGAATTTGCTTTTGCAGGGCCAATTCAAATCTTGTTACTTTCAAGCCCACTGGTTTTGTACAACGCACATGGTTCTTGAAATTGAGCATGTGCAATGCAAAGCAACAGACATTATCGAGAATGAAACAGTGTGCGGTGTACAAGAAAAGCACGCGAAGAGAATAGAACCGTGGGTGATACACTAATCATCGCACATGCTACGAAACCACTATATTCGTGTGTGACGAACCCCGCATTCCAATTGTTTTAAGTCGTGTACGATAGCAACTCTCATCCCACATGTGAGCTTCAAACCTACGGTGTCCGGTGCCAAATGTAATCCCACTCGTAAATTTGACATGACCAAGCATCTGATTTCTTTTCCTAACAAAAAGCTCATTTTGTTCGGCGCTACTCAATACCCATTTATACAAGCAATTAAATAGAAAACTGAAAGAAAAAAATGAAGCTTGTCCACAGAGAAGTGAATCTCAATGCATATCCAACAACTAAGCATGGCTGACTATAATATCTGGTACACACGTGTTGCATGAAAAATTAATGCCTACGGCTCAACCAGTACTCCCTCCGTTTCAGTTTACAAGTCCTGCGCATATACCTAGGTTGCCAATTTTATCACCCTAATATAAACTATATAACATAAATATTATACCGTTTGAAAATAGAACATCTGAAGTTTATATTAGTATATTTTTTGTAATATATGACTTGTATTAGGTTGGTCAAATTAACGACCTAGAGATACGCGCACGCCCTATAAACTGAGAGAGAGGTAGTACAAAATAAATTCTCACACAACGTTTTCTATGACCACCCTCACACACGTGTTGCATACTTGCATGATAAATTAATGCATACGAACATGCATCGCATAGTCTGTTGTAAACAAGAATATTTTCCTTGTCATGAGAGACACCTTCATCGCCCAAACCCCACCTATATACATATAAATAAAAATAACATCAGCCAATAGGTTTTTTGTTGTGGTGCATTTGAGAATAAATAAATAAATGGAATATGTCCTAAACTTGGACTGGAACTAACCAACGCTTTCTTGTCCCTCCAAGGAAACTATGCATGTAGGCACAGTGCTCCAAGGAAACTAACATAACGGTCTTCATCAAGGTATAGCTCTGCAAAGAAGAGCTCCTCTTTAGAGTTGTGCACGGTGCTTTTCGCTAGGAAGTTTAACGATCGTGCCGCCGCTAGTGATTGCTTTGATGATCTCATACTTGATCTACATATGCTTAAGCAAAAACAACCAGAAATTAGTTTCCAGTTAAACATCTAAACTGAAGAGATGAGAGGTACACACATTTGTGGTATTACCACCCACCTTGTTCATGTCTCGGGCATTGTACTGGTCAAGCACAACGGTCGCATAATCATTAGCTAGTTGTTCGTCGGTGTAATAGTCGCAATCATCATCATCCTGGTATATATCACCCTTGTCCAAAAAGTCAATCTTTTCTAGTTCTTCATCGATCTCAAACTGGCTCAGACGGGGTGATAGGTAGGGACGGGGTCCTTGCCGGCCATGGCGGGTAGGGACGTGCCCAGTAGTGGGCGAGTGCCAATTCAGTCCTGCATCCATGGAGTCCTAGATTAATTGGAAAAGAATATATGTGTTTAGGAGAGAATGGTGTTTTGGCTCTCGACCTCCATGGAGGCCGATTTTTTTTGAGAAATTCAAAATTTGAAAATTTCGGTTTAAAAAAATGAAAAAAGTTGTACAAGTAAACAAGGATGTGAGGCTTATGTGTGTAAAATTTCATGATGAAATAAGTTGAGATGTGACATGTACAAAAAAGATAAATTCATGGTCTGGGAGGATGAATAGAGTCATGTGTTAGAAAGCCTCAAATTTTTTTTTGCACAGGTCTAATTTCAATGTATTTCGTCCTGAAAATTTACACACTTGTGCACTATGCTTCCATCTATCTATGTATTTTTCTTCAGATTTTTAGGAAATGTAAAAAATATGAAATTTGAAGAATTTTGAATTTTGCATTTGGAGGGCTCCATGGAGCTCGGCCTCCAAAAGCAATTTTGGTGTTTAGGAGTCTATATTGTTGTTTGGTGGATGTATAATATTATATACATAGTGAAATAAACCAAAATTGTAGGTTTTATTAATTTACTCCATCCATGGAGCCGGTTAATGGGCTGGCCCAGCGTTTATTCCAATCCACAATGGGGGACTAACAATGTTTTTCTTTTTTTATATTTTTTTTCAAAATACTAATTGCATGTATTTAGAAAAATATTAAGTTACTCCCTACGATCCATATCAGTTGTCGCTGAATCAGATGTATATAGATTATTCGTCGCACAATAAAAATATGTTCGTGCAGTATAACAAAAATCTTAGCTCAACTTTCAGAAAATGCTTGTACCATACAGAAAAAATGTACGTGTCATTTAAAAATATTCACACATTTCACAAATGTAAGTGCCATTTTTGAAAAATGTTCTACAATATAAAAAATGTTTGCATAATTGTTTTGAAAAATGTTCCTTACAACTCCATTAATTGTACATTACATTTTCTAAAATGTTCACAGGTTTCGAAGTTATGTTTGTGTCATTCAAAAAAAATGTTTATACAATACAAGGAAATGTTTTGATATTTAAAAATAATGACATCGAAACATGTATTACCACCCACCTTGATCTTGTCTCGGGTGTTGCAATGGTCGCACAACGGTTGCATAACCATTAGCTAGTTGTTCGTCGGTGTAATAGTTGCAATCATGGTCATCCTGGTATATAACACCCCTGTCCGAAAAAGTCAACCTTTTCTAATTCTTTATCGATCCTATATATACTACTTTATCATTTTAGATATGTTAATATACTATATATATAAGATAATTCAAAGTGGGTTAGATGAAAATTTTGCAAGTTTGCCCATGGTTTTTATTATATTCGTGAAATATGTACATATTTGTACGTAAAAAGAGCATACTTAAAATATGATACATACTATGTAAAAAGTAGTATACATAGTATCTAAACATTATTATATACTACATGTGTGTGTGTGTGTGTGTGTGAAAAAACGGCACATCAAAACATGTATTTAGAAGAAAACAAATGTTGATCATGTATTGGAAAAATGTTAGACGTGCACAAAAAACGTCACATGCTGCATGTATCAAACTGATGGTGTAGAACATGTTGCTTCCTTGGACATTACCACAAAAGTTCGCCCTCAATTAGTGTGGAATAAAATTACTAGCACACATTTAGAAGTGTAAGTAATAGTTTATTAGCACACATTTCAAAGTCTAAATAAGTGTTTATGTCGTGCATGGAACTCCCTCTAGGTCGGTGCACACCCAAATTCATTTCCAAATAGTATGCACCCATGTGATCAAATTCACATTAATACATTTAATGGTATAATTATAATTGACCAAAATAGTTTATTCTATATGGGTTTAAAAGATGCATGATGTACACCTGCTAGTATTTTACAACACACGCATATGTAACTAGATGAACCCTGGGGGTAGTGCAAGAGAGGAATATATAGACACAATTGAAAAAGTAGTAGAAGGGAGGAATGCCAAGCCATGTCATGCACGCAAACTCTCTCAAGGTCACACTGAGATGTAAAACACGATGAAAACAAATATACTGGTTGGCATATATCGACCTACTGTCTGATGGATGATTAATTTATGCATGCACACACAAACATATGTTGTCTTGGGTTATCTGATCATCAATACTTCTAAATGTCATCCATACCCAAGTTCATTGATGAGATGTCGCCAACTGCCGTTGCGGCAGCGTCCCCTGGGAAGTTGTTCGTCGGCCCGGTCACAACGTCCTCCTGAGACACTATCGACGATGGCCCATTCACAGGCTCAGGCCCGACCATGAATCCTTGATCTCAACCCATATGAATCATCATCTGCTGATGTTATTGTTGTCGCTAATGTCGGCGTTGGGGTGGCCATCATTTGGTGGTGGTGGTATCTGAAGTTGTCATTCATCATAGGAAGCGCCAAACTAACCATCATCGATGAGCTAGACCCAACGTCGTGTAGCTAGTACCAAGAAACTCCGGGAAACAGTGGTGGATGCACCAACGTTGACGACATGTCATAGTCCACGAGAGGAGGCAATGTATCTAAGTCGACAAAGCCTTCTAATGGTCTGCTCCTATGGAGATTGGCATGTCATATGACGGCATCACCACCTTCTGTAGTCCGGTGCTCTTATGAAAGATCCTGCAAACCACCCACTATCCCTACAAACATACATAAATTAAATAAGTGCAAATCAACTATGATCAGTAGCACGCCCCCGGCGTGACGTTGTTGTCCCAGATGCAAATCACTTTGTCATAAATTGCTAATATTCGGCACGTATCTTGCATTACTTGGGTATATACACTCCTGTACAAGTGCGCATCCCAAGAATTGGGGACACAGTGACTCCGCTAGGCCTTGAGTCTTGGCCTCGGTCAACCTTTCCATCCTTTAGAACATTTAGGACTCATGAAACTCCATGACCTATTAGTAAGAACATTATTATTGAATTCTCTCTTTTGACCCATACGTTCAGGGAACCTACTCAAAGGAGGCCACTATGTCTTGGTGGCTTTACCTCCCCTCACGCATCGGTTGAACCTTGTAATTGTTGCCATGTATTGGCTACATTGAGTAATATTTAGGTGGCGATTCTCCCCCCTGATTGTTCAAAATAAGTAGCTAACTAGCTACCGGCATGTAGATGATTCATGAGTACTACTATACTATCAATTTATTTTATACCTTGGAAGCCGCGTTGGTGGTGGTGACAGTGCAGATGGCGGTGGACTGGTTCGATGTCAGTTGCTTGGTGCTCTTGAGCCTATACTCATGCATGATCCAGTTGGTCTTCTCCTGCCTAGGCCCCGCCCCTTATGGAGGACATGTGTCTTCCTCATGCCAATGAGCGTGAGGATGGGTGGAAGATCTCCTTGTCCTTTCCGTCGGCCTTCCAATTGTCAACATCTGTCGCCCGGTCCTTTCGTATCCCGCTGGGGTACTTGCGATCCTGTCGGCAGTAATAGTACCACTCCTTCTCCCCCATCTTTGCCTTACTCCGGTAGCTCCCATACCTCGTACTTGTTGAGGTTCACATCCTCAATTGCCATGGCGGCAAAGCTTTCAGCGAGCACCTTGGGGACCACATAGAAGTTGATGATCTCCTCATCTGTCGGGTGGAACCTCAACCCCGCTGGAGGCTCCAACTGTTGCTACTGAACTTGAAGGAAGTTTGCCATGTGAAGGCTTTCTGTGCAATGGATCCATGGGTGAGGGCAATATTGGACGCAAGGATAAAGAAGTATATAACTATGGAAGGAATTTAATGAGCTAAATGTGTGTAGGGCTCTTGCAAGAGAAGCCTCAACATTTCCAAGCCTTTTTTATAGTTTTGTATCTAGTGGCACTGGCTATGGATGGATAGATAGATATCTTCCTCTTTACAACTGTGTGTTGTTTGCTGTCTGAGAGGGGCCATACCCTTGTGGTGACAAGTATCAAGGCTTCTCGAGCCTATCCAACCATGATAGGCCTGGCCGGCCCAGCAGTCATTCGCAGGCTGACGCTTTAATGATGTCGCAAACTTTTCTATTTTATTTATATTTTATTTAAAAATACTAATTGCATGTATTTACAAAAAATATTAAGGTACTCCCTCCGATCCATATTAGTTGTCGTTGAATCAAATGTATATAGCGTGTTCATCGCACATTAAAAATATGTTCATGCAATGTAACCAAAATGTTGGCTCAACATTTAGAAAATGCTTGTACCATACAAAAAAGGGTCTTTTACATCTGTGTCCCTAACTGAAACCCACTACTCATATTTGCCCCTAATTTTTGGTAACGCACAAGAGGAGGGGAAGCGACCATCACCAATGGTCAAAATATTTGTGAGGGAGAGTCCACCATATACTGTCAAAATATGAGAGAGGAAGAATCCCGACTGTTATCGTGGGGGTCGCTTCTTCTTCATTCAAAGGTGCTAGGCATTTTGATGTAATGCACTTTCGAATGAACATAGGAGCGACCATCACCGACAGTCGCAAATGTCAGAGAGGAGGAATCCCGACTGTTGTCGTGGGGGTCGGTTCTCCTTTGTTCCTGTGTGCTAGACATTTTGGTGTAATGCACTCGGGGACGAAGGGAGGAGCGACCATCACCAACAGGTGAATATATCAAAGGGAGTGACCACCATGTACACCACGCGAGATGAGAGTTTTCAACGAAAGACTCGACATATCGACAGTCAACCCATGATGAATAATTATGATCTGTGTGTTGAGTTCCTGTTATTTGCGATGGATTTGTAATCTTTGACTTATGAACACATGAAATGTCTGACGACGATAGGATCCCTGAGTGCGACTACTGCGAAGACGTACGGGGTATGTGCGATAGGATGCCTCATCTGCAAAATAGTAGGTGCTTCACCATTGTGCTGAAGGAGACATTCGACGTTTTTATGGTATGTAACGACGATAAGTATTTTTCCATAATTAAGCATGACTTGCGATTTTTGGTTTCAATGTGTAATTTCTATTTTTTACAATTCAAATAGTCATCTCATGTCATGCAAGACCGTATGTCCTGTAAAAGCTGGGTTTCGAAGATAGGGAGAGAACACAGACCGAGAGAGCTCACCTTAGGACAAAGCATGGTTTCACTTTTCTGGATGAGCTATTTAATGCACCAAATAGCTCACATTTTGGTTGCTCAACTTGGAGAGGACTTTGCAAGGCCTGTGAATGTAAGGAGGATATGAAAATAACCTTCGATATTTGGCCCAAAGATGAAATTGGTATATCGACATTTGGGTGGATGTGGACACGCTTCCAACTCTACCTCTTTGTGAATTTTTCAAATAAATTTGTTAAGTAATTTATATTTTTTATTTAAAAAATCATTGATGGCTTATTTCCATTGACAGCTTATTTTCATTCTTCAAAAAATATGCGGAAGATAGAAGACAAAACCTACTATGTCGATAGCTCTGAACTAACTTAGGACGAGAAAGGTCATCCCATACATGCAAACTCTCTCAAGGTCACACTGAAAAGTAAATCCTGACGCAAAAAAATGTTGGTTGGCATATACCGTCTGACCGTCTACTGAATGATTAACTTATGCATGCATACACACATATATGTTGTCTTGGGATATCTTTTCATCAGTACTGCCAAATTTCATCCATACCCAAGTTCACTGACGAGGTGTCACCAACTGCTGTTGTAGCGGCTTTCCCCGGAAAGTTGTTCCTCAGCCCGATCACGGCGTACTCATGTGACACCATCGACGACGGCCCACTCCCATGCTCAACTCTGGCCATGAACCCCTGATCCGCACCCATATGAATCATCATCTGTTGATGTTGTTATTGGCTCTGGTAGAGCGACAACAGCGGCGTTGGGGCGGCCATCATGAGGTGGCGGTGGTTCCCAAAGTAGTGGCCATTCATCAAAGTAAGCGCCAAACTAACCATCATCAATGAGCCAGCCCCAACGTCGTGCAACTAGTACTAAGAAGCTATAGGAAACAGTGGTGGATGCGCCACCGTTGACAAAATGTCATAGTCCATGAGAGGCGTCAATGTATCTAAGTCAACGAAGCCCTACTGATCTTTTGCTCCCATGGACATTGGCATGGCATATGACGGCATCTGCACCTTATTTAGTACAGTGCTCTTATGGAAGATCCTGCAAACCACCCACTGTCCGTACAAACGTACATAAATTAAATAAGCTCAATTCAACTATGATCAGTAGCCAGATTAGGGTGTGACGTTGTCCCAGATGCCAATCACTTTGTCATAAGCTGCTCACATTCGGCATATATCTTATATTACTTGGGTATTTAGGCACCCCCGTACAAGTGCCCATCTCAAGAATTGGGGCACAGTGACTCCACTAGGCCTCGAGTCTTGGCCTTGGTCAACCTTTCCATCCTATAGACATTTAGGACTCATGAAACTCCACGACCTACTAGTAAGAACTTTATTTCTTGATTTCTCTCTCTTGACCCATACATTCAGGAAACCTAATCAACAGGAGGCCACTATGTCATGGTGGCTTTACCTCCCCTCACGCATCGGTGCAACCTACTCAAAAGGAAGCCGCTATGTCATGGTGAGGCCGCTATGTCGGCAGTAAAAGTACCACTCCTTCTCCCCCATCTTCGACTTCTCCAGTAGCTCCCATGCCTCGTACTTGTTGAGGTTCACATCCTCAATCGCCACGGCGGCAAAGTTTTCATCGAGCACCTTGGGGACCTCTTAGAAGTTCATGATCTCGTCATCCGTCGGGTGGAACCAAAGCCCTGGTGGTAGCTCCGACTGTTGCTGCTGAACTTGAAGGTAGTTTGCCATAGTGGAGGCTTTCTGTGTAATGGATCGTAAGGTGATGGAAATATTGGAGCAACCATAAAGATCCATATAACTATGGAAGGAATTTAATGAGATAGGGATATCCATGGAAGCACTTTAATAGGAGTAAATGTCTGTACTGGCAGGGCTTTTGCAAGAGAAGCTTCAGCATTTCCCAGCCTATTTAAAAATTTGTATCTAGTCGCACTGGCTATGGATGGATAGATAGACATTTTCCTCATTACAAATGTGTTGTTTGTCGTGTTAGAGGGGCGATGTCCTTGTGCTGACATGTAGCAAGGTTTCTCAAGCCTATCCAAGCCTTGACATGCCAGGCCGGCCCAGTAGTTATTCGTGGGCTGACGCTTTGATGAGGTCACAAACATTTTTCTTTTGTTTATTTTTTATTTTTTCAAAATACTAAATGCATGTATTTTAGTAAATATTAAGTTACTCCTTCGATCCATATCAGTTGTCACTGAACCAGATGTATGTAGAGTGTTCATCGCACATTAAAAATATGTTCAGCCAGTCAAACAAAAATGTTGGCTCCACTTTTTGAAAATGCTTGTACCATAGAATAAAATGTATGTATCATTTAAAAATATTATATGTTTCACAAATGTAAGTGCCATTTTTGAGAAATGCTCTCCAATATAAAAAAATGTTTGCATAATTGTTTTGAAAAATGTTTGGTAACACTCAATAAAGTGTACATTATATTTTCTAAAATGTTCACGTGTTTCAAAGTTATGTTCGTGTCATTCAAAAAATGTTTATACAATACAAGGAAATGGTATCATATTTAGAAATAATATATGTATCATTAGATCAAATTTTTGAAAGTTTATTTGAAAAATGTTTTACACATATTCAAAAAGTACTAAGAAACATGTATTTGAAAAAATGTTAGCTTTGTATTTAAAAATGTTAAACGTGTATAACAGTGTTTACATTACACGAAACATGTACATAGTGTGTGAAAAGAAGTAGACAACAAAACACGTATTTAGAAGAAAACAAATGTTAATCATGTATTGGAAAAATGTTAGACTTGCATAAGAAATGTCACCTGTTGCATGCTGCATCTGTTAAACAGGCCTCGATTCCAACATTGGGCTCGGTCAACCTTTCAATCCTTTAGAACATTTAGGACTCATGAAACTCCACGACCTACTAGTAAGAACATTATTGTTGTCCCGGATGCCAATCACTTTGTGATAAACGGCTCACATTCGGCACATATCTTGCATAACTTGGGTATTTAGGCACCACTGTACAAGTTCCCATCTCAGCAATTGGGGACATGGTGACTCCGCTACGCCTCGACTCAAACATTTGGCCTCGGTCAAAATTTCCATCCTTTAGAACATTTAGGACTCATGAAACTCCAGGACCTACTAGTAAGAACATTCTTGTTGATTTCTCTCTCTTGACCCATTCGTTCAGTTAACCTACTCAAAAGGAGGCCACTATGTTATGGTGACTTTACCTCCCCTCACGCATCTGTGCAACCTTGTAATTGTTGCCATTTATTGGCTACTTTGAGTAATATTCAGGTGGGGATAGCCCCTAATTGTTCAAAATAAGTAGCTGACTAGCTACTAGCATGTTGATGATTCATGAGTACTACAATAATACCACTTCATTATATACCTTGTGAGCCGCGTTGGTGGTGGTGACAGTGGATGTGGTGGTGGCGGGTTGGATGTCTGTTGCTTGTTGCTCTCAAGCCTATACTCATGCATGATCCAGTTGGTCTTCTCCCCTCTAGGCGCCCGACACTTGTAGAAGAAAGGTGTCTTCTTGATGCCGATGAGCATGAGAGGTGGGTGGAAGATCTCCTTGTCCTTTACGGTGGCCTTCCAATAGCCGACATCCATCACTCGGTTCATTTGTATCCCGATGGGGTACTTGTGATCCTTTCGGCAGTAAAAGTACTACTCCTTCTCCCCCATATACACCTTCTCTGGTAGCTCCCATGGCTCGTACTTGTTGAATTTCACATCCTCAATCGCCATAGCGGCAAAGTTTGCATTTGCACCTCGGAGACCACACATCCTAAACCCCGGTGGTAGCTCCAACTGTTGCTGCTGAACTTGAAGGTAGTTTGCCATGGTGGAGGCTTTTTGTGCAATGGATCCTGGGGTAGGGATGAAAATGGAGTGGAAACTTTCCGTTTTTCCGGAGGAAAAATGGAAATGGAGAGGAAATGTGAAAACGGAAACGGAAATTTGCAAAATGAAAGTGAAAATGGAATTTGTTATGCGGAAACGGAAACAAAAATGGAACGGTGTTTTCCAGTGGAACGGGCATGGAAACGGAGCTTTCCATTTCCGTGAATATGGAATTTCCGTTTTTACTATAGACCTATGGTTGTTTTGTAGCTCAACCACCAAACAACACAAAATGGCACAATTAGTAGAATGGATCTGAGGCCCAACTTCTACTACCACACAAAAACTCACCTTGACCCTATACGCAATTGTCCAGTACTACTATAACACTACACTAAGTTGCTAACATAATGATATTATTTTGTAGCCATGTTAACAACTCATTAAATTTGTTTATTTTTGTGGGTATTTCTCTATGATTAAAGGGGGTTTTTAATTTCCGGTCAACGCCCACTTTTGTTTTCGTGTTCGCCTTGTATTCGCTCCGTGTCCATTTCCGGTAGTATCTGTTTCCGTATTCATTTCTGGGGTTTCTGTATTTGTTTCCGCTTCTGCAAAAAAATATGGAAACAAATGTGGTAGCACACAGTTCCGTCCATTTTCGCTCCGAAATATTGGACGCAACCATAAAGATGTATATAACCATGGAAGTAATTTAATGAGCTAGGAATATCCATCAAGGCGCTTAAATAGGAGTAAATGTGTGTACTGGTAGGGCTCTTGCAAGAGAAGCCTCAACATTTCCAAGCCTTTTTTTAATTTTGCATCTAGTGGCACTGGCTATGGGTGGATAGATTAGATATCTTCGTCTTTACAACTGTGTGTTGTTTGTCGTGTTAGAGTGGCCATGCCCTTGTGGTGACAAGTAGCAAGGTTTCTCGAGCTTATCCAAGCCATGACATGCCAGGCCGGCCCAGCAGTCATTCGCAGGCTTACGCTTTGATGACTTCACAGACGATTTTCTTTTGTTTATATTTTATTTTTTCAAAATAAAAATTGCATGTATTTAAAAAAATATTAAGTTACTTCCTCCGATCCATATCAGTTGTCGCTGAATCATATGTATATAGAGTGTTCAGCACACATTACAAATATGGTCATGCAGTGTAACAAAAATGTTGGCTCAACTTTTAGAAAAAAGTTGTACCATGCAAAAAAATGCATTTAAAAATATTCACACATTTCACAAATGTAACTGCCATTTCTAAAAAACGTTCTAGAATATAAAAAATGTATGCATAAATTTTTCAAAAATGTTTCGAACCACTCAATAAATTTTACATTATATTTTCTAAAATGTTCACGCGTTTCAAAGTTATGTTTGTGTTATTTTAAAAAAAATTATACAATACAAGGAAATGTTTTCATATTTAAAAATAATATTAGTATCATTAGACAAAGTGTTTCGAAGTACATTTGAAAAATGTTTACACTTATTCAAAAAATACTCAAAACATGTTTTTGAAAAAATGTTAATGTATTTAAAAATGTTTAGATTATACAAAACATGTAGATAATGTGTGAAAAAAGTAGACATCAAAACATGTACTTAGAAGAAAACAAATGTCAATCATGTATTGGAAAAAATTTAGACGTGCATAAAAAATTTCACATGCTGCATGATGCATGTGTCAAACTCATGGTGTAGAGCATGTTGCTCCCTTGGACATCGCCACAAAAGTTCTCCCTGGATTAGATGTGGAATAAAATTACTAACACACATTTAAAAGTGTAAGTAATAGTTTATTGGCACACATTTCAAAGTGTAAATAAGTGTGTATGTCGTGGATGGAACTCCCTCTAGGTCGGTGCATGCCCAAAATTCATTTCCAAATACTATGCACACATGTGATCAAATTCACACTAAAATAATTAATGGAAAATTATAATTACAAAAATAGTTTATTCTACATGGGTTTAAAAGATGCATGATGTACACCTGGCAGTATTTTACAACACATGCATATGTAGCTAGTTGAACCCCGGTGGCGGTGGGTAGTGCATATAAAAGCTAATACACATACACTCAATTGAAAAACTAGTAGTGTTGGGTTATCTGATCATCAGTACTGCCAAATATCTTCCATACCCAAGTTCACTGACGAGGTCTCGCCAACTACTGTTGTCGCAGCGTTCCCAGGGAAGTGGTTCCTCAGCCCGGCCACGGCGTCCTCTTGTGACACCATCGACGACGGCACACTCCCAGGCTTAGCCCCGACCATGAATCCCTGATTTGCACCCATATGAATCATCATCTGCTGATGTTGTTGTTGGCGCTGCTAGAGCGATAACGACAGCATTGGGGTGACCATCATCTGGTGGTGTTGGTTCCCAAAGTAGTGGCCATTCATCATAGGAAGCGCCAAACTAACTATCACCGATGAGCATGCCTCAACGTCATGCAACTGGTACGAAGCTCCAGGAAACAGCGGTGGATGGGCCAATGTTGACCACATGTCATAGTTCATGAGAGGAGGCAATGTATCAAAGTTGACGAAGCCCTGCTGATGTTCTGCTCCCATGGACATTGGCATGGCATATAACGGCATCACCACCTTCTTTAGTCCGGTGCTCTTATGGAAGATCCTGCAAACCACCCACTGTCCCTACAAACATACATAAATTAAATAAGTGCAAATCAACTATGATCAGTAGCACACCCCGGGTGTGACGCTGTTGTCCTAGATGACAATCATACTTTGTCATAAACGGCTCACATTCCGCAAATATATTGCATAACTTGGGTATTTAGGCACCCATGTACAAGTGCCCATCTCACGAATTGGGGACACAGAGACTCCGCTAGGCCTCGATTCCAACATTGGGCTCGGCCAACCTTTCGATCCTTTAGAACATTTAGGACTCATGAAACTCCATGACCTACTAGTAAGAACATTATTGTTGATTCTTCTCTTTTGACCTATACATTCTGGGAACATACTCAAAAGGAGGACACTTTGTCATGGTGGCTTTACCTCCACTCACGCATCGACGCAACCTTGTAATTGTTCCCATGTATTGGCTACTTTGAGTAATATTCAGGTGGGGACCCCCCTCTTGTTCAAAATAAGTAGCTAACTACTACTGGCATGTTGATGATTCGTGAGTACAACTATACTATCAATTTATTATATACCTTGGAAGCCGCGTTGGTGGTGGTGAAACTGGAGATGGCGATGGATGGGTTGTATGTCAGTTGCTTGTTGCTCTCGAGACTATACTCATGCATGATCAGGTTAGTCTTCTCCCCCCTAGACGCCCGGCCCATGAAGAGGACAATTGTCTTCTTCATGCCGATGAGCGTGAGCGATGGGTGGAAGATCTCCTTGTCCTTTCCGGTGGCCTTCCAATAGCCAACTTTCGTCGCCCGGTTGGTTCGTATCCTGGTGGGGTACTTTCGGTCCTTTCGACAGTAAAAGTACCAGTCCTTCTCCCCATATTCGCCTTCTCTGGTAGCTCCCATGGCTCGTACTTGTTGAGGTGCACATCCTGAATCACCACGGCGGCAAAGTTTTCATCCAGTACCTTGGGGACCACATAGAAGTTGATGATCTCTTCATCCGTCCGGTGGAACTTAAACCCCGGTGGTAGCTCCAACTGTTGCTGCTAAACTTAAAGGTAGTTTGCCATGGCGGCGACTTTCTGTGCAACGGATCCTGGGGTGATGGAAATATTGGACGCAACCATAAAGATGTATATACTATGGAAGGAATTTAATGAACTAGGGATATCCATGGAGACGCTTAAATAGGTGTAAATGTGTGTACTGGCAGGGCTCTTACAAGAGAAGCCTCAACATTTGCCAGCCTTTTTTTCAATTTTCTATCTAGTGGCACTGGCTATGGATGGATAGATAGATATCTTCCTCTTTAGAACTGTGTGTTGTTTGTCATGTTAGAGGGGCCATGCCCTTGTGGTGACAAGTAGCAAGGTTTCTCGAGCCAATCCAAGCAATGACATGCCAAGCCGGCTCAGCAGCCATTTGCATAGTGATGCTTTTATGATGTCACAAACTTTTTTGTTTATATTTTATTTAAAAAATATTAATTGCATAAATTTTAAAAAATAAGTTACTCCCTCCGGTCCATATCAGTTGTTGCTGAATCAGATGTATAAAGAGTGTTCATCAAACATTAAAAATATGTTAATGTTGTGTAACAAAAATGTTGGCTTAACTTTTAGAAAATGCTTGGACCATACAGAAAAAATGTATGTGTCACTTCAAAATATTCACACGTTTAACAAATGTAAGTGCCATTTTTGAAAATGTTCTGCGATATAAAAAGGTGATTTGCCATGGTGGAGGCTTTTGGTGCAATGGATTATGGGGTGACGAAAATATTGGACGCAACCATAAAGATGTATATAACTATGGAAGGAATTTATTGAGCTAGGGGTATCCATGGAGACGCTTAGATAGGAGTAAATGTGTGTACTGGCAAGGCCCTTGCAAGAGAAGCCTCAACATTTCCAGACCTTTGTTTAATTTTGTATCTTGTGGCACTGGCTATGGATAGATAGATAGATAGATAGATAGATAGATAGATAGATAGATAGATATATAGATAGATAGATATCTTCCCCATCTTTACAACTGTGCATTGTTTGTCATGTTCGAGGAGCCACATACTTGTGGTGGCAAGTAGCAAGGTTTCTCAAACCTATCCAAGCCATGACATGTCAGCTTGCATACGTGGTATTCCTGTTACCCCTACTGGTGCCATATGCATGCTTCTCTTGTTGGTGTTTGCCTTTGTGATGCAAAGCAAACAAACACTCACATTTGTGGTACCGGCTGGTTGCGCATATATAGCATTGCCCGCTGTTTTCTGTGATGCTTGATATAGATGTATCTACCTGCAAATACTGTATAGCCCCTACCATTTGTTTACACAAAAACTGTGTGACTTTGTGGAAGTCTCTGGCCCCTAGATTGACTGGTACACCCAGCCATAGTTTTCTTAATTGCTAATCCGCCATGCCGTGGTGCCTGTGGGTGTCAGCCACAACTAGGTTCGCATTGCTCCTGCAGGCGTGCTAAAAACCATGGCCTTTGTTTTGGATCAGCTGTTACCACTTGGAGAGGGGAAGGGCACTAGCTGCGGCTGAATTCCCGCATGCATACATGGGACCGGTACGGTTCACGCTCTACGCATGTCACTGGCATTTTTCTAGAGATAATCATCTGGTGCATGTCTTTTATCAACTTTTCACACTCAAATGTGTGCCACGCATCACAGCTTGCTCGCCTTTTATAGAAAACCTGGCGCAGGATCTATGGATATATCCAGCACTCAACGTGTACATGATTATGTGCTTATCAACTAGATGCTTGGCCATATCTCAACCTTGCATGCATCTCCTTGTGCCCAGGCCATTTTTAAAGTATTTTATACTAGTTAAATGCCAATGCATTGTCAAGAAACAACGAAAAAATATAGAGCAACTTATCAAACAATTGTTGTGATGTAAAAGCGTGTGTCAAAGATGACGATATGAACTTCGGGGTCTATAAAATTTATTGCAGCCAGCGGATCTCAAAGGAAGTTCATAAGCACATATTTCGGGGTGACTGATTATCACGCTAGCAGGTTCTATATGTTTAATTCCAGTGAGCTTGCGGCCATGGTTTTGAATTTAATTTCCCATAAACAAGCCTCCTCGTATGTGCGCCTAATTTTGACCATCAGGTTTATCATGACAATATAAGACGTGTCACATCAGTATTTTTCTAACTCGAATTTTTTGTTCTCAAGAAATGGTAATTTCTTTGTAGTTGGTGAAATTGTTTTTTCAACTTTAAGCTAGAAACGTGTGACAACCTACTTTCGCATCTCTAAATCTGAAATTGCACATAAAATTTACGGTATGCAACCAATGGAGTGACCACCAGAGAAACTTATAAACTCGTGTTACTTAATCCTACATACCTAGGAGAATTATTGCCATTTTCTAATTTATCTTAACATGCAGCCTATCCACATCATCAAATATGCCACCCCATCAACTATTTTATTTTTTCCTATTTTTTCCTTTCCACTAAGATAGTCATTCTGTTACCAACCGTAACAGTCGAATGATAGCATGCCCTTCCTCGTCCGAAATTGTTTCCACATCGACCTTCTAAAATATACGACGCACTAGCCCAGCGAGCACATTAGTGAGGTCCTTGATATTTGCGATCAGGTGGGTGGTGGGTGCATTAAAAAATCAACCATTGCTGCTTCTGAGCCCAGTATGACGCAAAGCCCTGGAGAATCAGTTCTCAGTGAGAATCCACAACGTACTCTAGATTGCCGAATCTGACGATCCGACCTAGAACGACGTTCTTGATCTGGCCCAGGTGGCCAACCGAGTTGACAATGAAGTTGTCGGTGCCGAAGATGAACATATGATCCACCCAAAGGTCGCACTGGATTATGTTGGAGATCCCATCAAACCTCGGTGTTCAGTTCTCGGGAATGATTCTCGCGTATGCCTCAATAGGGTGCCTCAAAGAGGTGATTAGGACGAAGGGGAAACAAGGAGGCGAGTTTACCTTGGTTCGGCACCTCTTGGTGGAGGTAAACTCCTACTCACTGGTTGCGATAGGGGTGTTCAAAGTACAAGTATAGAACCAAGGGATTGTAGATGATCTATCGACTAGCCTGGCCCTGGTCTTATATAACATACCTGAGGTCCTAGAGTTACACAACCTAATCGGTTCCATCGGCGGAGGAGGATAGTCCTCCACGGCCCCATCTTCCTTGATTTGGACGACAAGGATTCTGGAGTCTTCTCATCGAACCCTATGGCCGCCGATCATGGTGCAGGATGGAACCGACCAAGGGGGTACTCGGGCCGGCCTACCAGGCTGGCAACCAACATGGTGAGGCACCCTTGGGCAATATAACACTATCAAGTAACATGAATGTGACACCTTATTTTGCCTTCAATTAGCTCAACACAGTCTTTCTGGCTTTCTTCACCGAACGAAATTCCACCCCGTGCTGCATTATCCTTAGTAGATGTGGTAATGCTGGAACTTATTTGGACTCACGTCACGAAGCACATTGTCTGAGTAACTAATTATGGACACGTGTATATTTTTCCTCGAGGGTTCTTCAACATGTACACTTTCTTCTGGTACTTGCAGGTGATTGCTGTAAGTTGTAATGATATGTAAAACAATATCATAATCAAAATACTTCTTCTTCTCATGTGTTGCGGTGCAATTCTTGTGGTACATGAGGTCATGGCAGGCTGTTGGTTCCATCCTCCGGGCAAGGAGGCTGCAACAGCGGTTAACACATAACAATATAATTTTGGTTGCGGTTTTTGTTATTAGTGACGATTGATGAAGTATATCTTGATGTTATTCCTACTTATTTTCTTAGAAATGGCCATATCTATTTCCTAAAATCAAACAAAAATACTAACGCCCACACGTGTGGCACTTATCAACTTGAACCACACGTGTTGGATACCATTAAATTCTGGGCGCACGAATCTTGACGCATATAACATGACACGTCAGAATTTTCGTGTGGGCGAACTCGTCGACCCACCAAACGGCACCGCGTTCGGGCGGACGCGTCGACCCACCGAACGGGCGACCGATTTGTTTCCTCTTCCTCCCTCTTATCCACTAGCTCTCTCCTCTCCCCCTCCCCCATCGTCTCCCCTCCCCATTTCTGCATCTCCATCAAATCCACCGACGACGAACTGCGCGACGACACACGCTTCCCCCGGCGACTCCCCCCGGTGCGGTGTTGGCGATTGGCGGCGGAGGCTCGGAGGGGGCTGAGAGCTATAGGAGGGTGGAGATGAAATGTTCGTCGGGGCCAAGCACCGTCTCCTCCGCCGCCGCGCGCGTCCGAGGGTCGAGCTCACCTCCGATGTGCCGCTCTCGCTGCGCCGCGACCGCGCAGGTGAGGGGGGTGGGCCCGCCTCCCTATTACGCCCCGCCCTCAGTACATGCCGGTACTGGTCGGCGACGCGGGAGGAGCTGGTCGATGGGGGACGTCGTCAAAGTCGACTGCCCTGCGGTCATGGTGGCCAACAGCGACGACCCCGCGGAACCGCCTCTGCCTCCCCCGCCGGTCCGATGCCGAGCTCGGCAGCAGCAGCGAAGCTACTGTGGTTTGGGCTGAATGATTCAGCGTGGGATGACGGCGACGACCGGAACCCCAGCTCGAGCGCGCCCACCACGGCTACGTACTGCACCAGGCCCCAGCGGTTGCTGCCTTCCTTGCAGGTAGCAATTCGCCTAACCCCTTTCCGTCAATTCATTGGAGGAGAGGCACAACACTCCTGCAATGGCTAGATAGGAGTAGATGACAACTTTTTACTGTGTTTTTTGGTCATGGCAATCTTCACAGTACTTTGTGTAGCTAGTGATGGCAGTTTTCATTTTTTTAGTAACACTTATGTCATCATTTTTTCATCAAACGAGGTGTTCAGGATGCATTAGAACTGCCATTTTAACTTGCTGTAAAAGTTGCCATGTGATTTCAGTTCACAACGCAAGACAAGAAAAAGATCCCATGTGGTTTATTTTCTAATTGCCATGCCTATATGTCAGAAACTGCCATCACCTACTTATTTATCTCTTCAGAAATGGAAGTTTCATGTGATGATAGTGCTTCCATAACAGTTTTGTGCTTGCATAATCAGAAATGATTTTCGCTGTGCATCTGATGATAGTGCTTGCATAACAGTTTTGTTTCATCTTTTAGTTCATTCTTCTCAATTTTGCCATGCAATGTCCCAGCGATATGCACAACCAATAATTGGTGTGAGTAGTTGCCATGGCAACATTATGGATTACTTGCCATGGCAATTTTTCCTATAGTAGTTGTCGTGCGCGGTTTTTTTTTTTGCTACGAATAGGTGTGATGGCAATTTGTTCTATAATAGTTGCCATGGCAACATTCTGCATTAGTTTGCCATGGCAATTTTTTGTACTAGTTGCCATGGGCAAAATTTCCATGAGTAGTTGCCATGGCAAATCTTTTCTGTAGTATTTGCCATGGGCAGAATCCCTAGAAGTAGTTGCCATAGCAAATTTTATTTGGGACATTGGCACACTATTTTACCATGGCAGAAATGGTTAGTCATTTTTTTAACAATGGCAAAAATAATAATTTACAAACCTTGGCAAATCTACTTAAATGCAATGCAATAGATTTGCCATACTACATGACACTTTTTTCCCTTGGAACATGGCAATTTTTTTACGAAGCATGGAAAATTTTAGTTAAATGGATTTTTTAGTACAAAATTGTCATAGCGCATGCAATTCATTTGCCATACTACATGGCAATTTTCTTCCCTCCACCATGGCAAGTTTATTTTACATGGCAAATTTTCCACCGTAACCATGGCAATTCTATTTTGTAAAATATGGCAAAAAGTTTTGCCATACTACATGGCAATCTTTTGCCCTATATCATGGCAAGTTTATTTTCTAAGAACCATGGCAAATTTAGTTAATTGGAATAGATTTGCCATACCACATGGCATTATTTCTTTGGCCACGGCAATTGTTTTTTTACAAACCATGTGAAATTCAGTTAAATGGATCATGGCAGATTTAATAAAGTGGAATCGGTTTGCCATACTGTATGGCACTTTTTCCCCATTGAACATGGCAATTCAATTTCTTGCGAAGCATGGCAAATTTAGTTAAATAGATCAGGGCAGATTTTGTAAAATGGAATAGATTTGCCATACTACATGGCACTTTTTTCCCATTTAACATGGCAATTCAATTTTTTACGAAGCATGGCAAATTTAGTTAAATGGATTTTTTATTGAGTACAAAATTGTCATAGCGCACACAATTCGTTTGCATGGCAATCCCCCCCCCCCCCCCCCCCCCGCCCCAACTATATCAAGTTTATTTTACGAACCATGGCAAAAGTAGTTAGTTGAAATAGAATTTGCCATACTACATGGCAATTCCCCCCCTAACCATATAAGTTCTATTATATGAAGTTTGGCAAATTTAGTAAAATGGAATAGATTTGCCATACTACATGGCAATTTCTTCCCCTCTACCATGGAAAATTTAGTTAGTTGGAATAGATTTGCCATACGACATGGCATTTTCCCCCTGGCCATGGCAATTCTACATTTTTGCAAAGCATGTACAATTTAATAAAGTGGAATAGATTTGCCATGCTTTATGGCATTTTTCCCCAAACCATGGCAATTGTTTTTCGCAAACCATGTGAAATTTAGTTAAATGGATCATGGTAAATATTGTTGCATTATTTTTGTCATGGATATTATGTGTCCAACAAACACCATAGTGCATGCAATATATTTGCCATGTCAATCTTTTACTTCTTTTTTTTCCATGGGAAACTTAATTTTTTTATTGCCATAGCAAATTTTACATTCAACTCCGTGGCAATTTTATTTTCCACATACACGGCAATTTTTACCTCCCTCGATTACGACAAATGTACATTTATGTAGCATGGCAAGTTTACTTTTATTTTGACATGTCAAAAAAAATCATGCACACTCTTCATCCTTTTTATAGTAAAGATGTCATATATTTTTAATCTACATTTTTCTTGCCACCATGTTCTGGTGTAAATTGCCTTCATCTTTTACTTTTTTCCATTTTTTGGGATTTTTTTGGGTATTTTTATTCTCTATGTATCATGAATTTTTAACGTTCCACCATTGCAAAAAAAAAATCATAGCACAGGAAAATATTGCTTTATTAGTCACAGCCAAAAGTGGATTTTAGTCACTTTATAATTAGGCCAAACTGGGCTTTAGTTTTTCTTTTTTCAGTCTCACAACTAACAGGCCTGTAGGTCCCCTGGGGAGGGTGTTCAGTCGTGGCATCCTGTTTGTGACGAATCGTTCGATCGAATCCCCCACAGGACCGAACGTGTGGTTAGGGGTTCCACATACCACACGTATACGGTGGCTACCAGGGTCCTCCTTCGGCCCACACGTGTGGGCGGACTTACTTCGTGACACACGTGTGGCAGTTATCAGCGTCCAAATCAAAACCCGTTCAAACTCCTACAAACCTTGATGCACAACAATACTATATACATGTTGTCACTATTTATATACTACTCCCTCAGTTCCTAAATATTTTTCTTTTTAGAGATTTCAGATGGACTGCCACATACGGCTGTATATAGATATATTTTAGAGTGTAGATTCACTCATCTTGCTCCGTATGTAGTCATTTGTTGAAATCTTTAGAAAGACAAATATTTAGGAACGGAGGGAGTATATTAGTAACTAGGCGTGCATACATAATGGATACCAACACAAATAGTAAGTAAATCAGTATATAAATCACTCACTGCAACAACATCCTACATCTCTTATTGTGTTTTGTCTGGTCATTGGTTTTAGTGAAAGAAAAAAAAGGTTCGGGTCATCCTTTGCCTGCGGTAGTTGCCATGAAAAAACAACACCCATAAAAATTAACATATATATACTGATAACTAATATTAACTACAACAAATAGCCATAGCAACTATCCACGTAATGACCGGTCTCATACAATGTCCCATCCTCCGGGTGCTTCACGGCTTCTAGACAGGCGTAGCAATGCTGAGTGTCGACACGAATCTCCATGCCACGATAGGGACCACAAATGTCCTTGCCCTTAACCCCACCTACATATATAAAATGAGATGAATTAGTAGCAAAAATAATGAAGAGGATATGCATGAACTCGGATTCGCGTAGAACTAACCAACTCCTTTTTCCCCTTCCAGAGAAACTATGCAGGTGGGTATCCATGTATCGCGGGCGTGGTCGTAATATACCTCCGCGAACAATAACTCCTCCTTTGAATTCTCCAAGCTACTTTTGGCGGTGAAGTTTACGTGACCATAGAAGCATATCTCATCCATGATCCCGGTGCTAGTGTATATGGCTCTCACGAGCTCATACTTGACCTGTTAGCATATGGTCAGGCAAAAAGGAGGACGAAGTAAATTAGGAAATTTGTGTGTACATACACATGCAAACTACTATAGTAGGGAGGGTAATTAAATGTTTTTGAGGTACATATATATAGTACGTACTACGTAACTGGTTCTGGTCTTGGCTGTTGTAGTGGTCAAGCGCGGCGGTAATGAACTCGTTTGTCTGGCGCTCGAGGTCCGCCGCGGTGAGACCGCGGTCCTCGTCCTCGTACATGGCATCAAAGGCCGAGTTGTCGCCACCGATATTGTAAGTGGGAACATTATAATCATTGTAATCATCGGAGAGGCGTTGGCGGTGGCCGTGGCCGTGGCCGTGGCCAGCGGGAACGTAGTCAGCCATGCTCCAATACCTTAGGTTAATAATTGGGTTTAGGCACTTAACTAATTAGCATCATAGTAGAGTATGTACTAGCTAGCTAGTGTTAGTGTGTAGGAGGAGGAGGCAAAGCCTGAGGAACTTACTCTTCTGCGTAGCATTCGTACGAAGGCGAGGTAGGGAGACGAGGACCCTCCTCCTGGGGTTCCGGAGGAGGAGGGATCCTCTTGTACAGCACACCGCCGCCGCCGCCAGCATCAGACATGGACATGGACGCTAAGGAACTCCGGTAGATCCGATCGGAACCGTACTGTTGCGAGAGAGAAAGAGGGGATCTCCTGCAAGTTTGGCTTACCTCTGTATCTGTATGTATCCAGTATCTATGAATCAACCGACTTATCCGGCGTATATATATGTAGACGCGCGCGCCAACTGATCTGATTCCTGAATCGGAATCGATCACATCCCCTCCCCGGCCGACTCCGGCTCCTCTACCAATTAATTACTACTCCTACGATTAACCAAGTATATAAAATCCTCTGCACTGCAATCGGGCGCCACCTGATGGATACGCCGGCCCCCTAACTAACTGCTGCTGTGTCCCTGAAATTGTTTTCTTTTAGGAAAAGTCCCTGACACTGTTCAGAGTACGTTTGAAGCAAAAGTATGTGAAAAATACATCTATCTATCTATCTCAAAGAGAAACAAATACATATATCTATCTACCCATAACAAGCACAATGTGCATGAGTATGAGTAGAAAAAAGGCCGAACGAATTATCCTCCTCGGCTCCGGTTACTAGGGATCAAATGTTTGGTTTAGGACTAAAAATCAACCTCTCAAGTTTAAGCTCTCATTCGCTTGTGGTGATATTTCCAAATGTGAGAAATTATAGGATGGATGAATATTGTATTGTGTTGATCTGACCCTCGTGACCCTCTTGAGGGATTATATAGAGGGAGGGATAGGCTTGGAGTACAAGGCGGATACATATTTATCTTGAACTCTCAAATATTATATCTCTAACATCCCCTCTTAATCGTAGCGGGAGTAAAGCGGACGATTGCGACTGCATTTGAAGTCTTGTGTTTCCGTCGTCTTCTCCGCTTCTCCATCATCACTGCGTCTCTGATGGGTCGGCACCTAGAGCGGTGAATGCGCCCCTTTCTAGTGCCTCTGTGTGTCTCCTCTATACCCTCCCGCAGTCACAGCGGGAGTGGCATGTATGCTGGTGACGATGCAGACGCTCTTGATTGGAGTTGTTGCCGATGTGTTGCTGTAGACGTAGTCGTGGTCGCAGTAGTCATGGTCGATGTAGTAGTCGTCGTGGATGGTGAAGCCGCACAAAGCCGGAGGCGCAAAAAAATGCGCTATGATGGAGCTGCAGACGTGGACAATGCACCTTTTGCGGATGTCAGAGGGTGCCGTCGGCGATGAGTCCACCGGTTTTGCCAGGACCAGAGAAAACCCATCGAGCACACACCGATTTTGCCAGAACCGTGTGGTCGTGTAGGGGTCGTTACTGTAGTGATGTCGTGTCGATGCAGTCGGGTTGTCGTGAATGACGCGGTCGATGCCATCGTCGTGGTCGCGTCTTGCAGAAAAATCTGTCAGAGGACGCTAGTTGTCCATCTTATGGACAAGGCGGCGGTGGTGTGTCAACGATGATGTTGGTGAAGACCTTGGCGATGAAGTGTTGGTGATGGCGTTGCAGCGACATGTCGACGATGATGCGTCGCTTGATGGCGTCCCTGTGGCGACGAAGTGTCAATGTCGTGCCGTGTAGGAGAAGTCGATGAAGAATTGCATCTGATTGCACACCAGCCTGGCGTGTGAACATAAACATTCTGCATTGCATGAGTTGACACCGAAAACCGACGTTCCTTTTCCATCTCTATTTCCAGAAGAGGATTTTGCCTCCTTCTGTGTTTTCCTCTATCCCCGCAAAAGCCAATATGTTTTAGTGTTTCACTCCAGATCTGATGTAAGCATTTCGTTCTGTTTTCACCCCTTCCATGTGCCTTGCGGTCTGCCATCGTTGATGCCCGCTTTTGGCCCCATTTTTCTTCATTATTCTAACTTATAATAGAAACCCTCCCGCATAATAAAACTTTGTATAAGAGGACAAATTTAATCTTCTTTCTTGTCTTATTATTTGGGGTTCATCAATTGTAATGTGGGATAAGGTACTCTACTAATTAATTAATTAGTATAGTGTAGTTTGTGTGTGCCTGTTTGAGGAGGGTAGCATGCCTGACCCACCAATATGACACCACTGATACCTATTACCGGTGGCGTGCCTGACCCACGGTGTGTCACACGTCACCAATAATAGAATACACTAGCTAGTGGTGTTGGATGATTGGGGCACGCCATTAATATGATTTCCATCAATAACAAAATGCCAGAGCATTGGCAGCACAAATGAAAATGCTAATTCTGTTCAATTTTGAGTTGAACACTAGTACTTCAATATTTCTAGAATGCATACACCATGCTTTAAAAACGTTCAACAAGTAACAACCATACGATACGATATATCATTTATGCAAGTGCTCTGAAGCAGATTGCCATCTCCAAGTCCTAGTTGAATGTCAACAACATGCCTTTCACGGTGTTCCCAGGAATGAATGTCAGACCTCTCGGCTACATTTCTCAGTGCAAGAAACACGTGCATATAAACCACCTATCAACTGCAGCAATGGCCATAACAAGTCCGCTTTCTATGACCGGCCTCACACAAAGTTCCATCCTTTGGGTGCTTCACGTCTTCTGGACAAACAAGAATATTTTCCTCGTCATAACAGACATCTTCGACGCCCCGAATCCCACCTATATACATATATAAATAAAAAATAACATTAGCAAATAGGTTTTTTGTTGTGGTGCATTTGAAAATAAATAAATGGGAAATGGCATAAACTTGGCCTGGAAACTAACCAACGCTTTCCTGTCCTTCCAAGGAAACTATGCATGTAGGCACAAATACATCGCGGTCTTCATCAAGGTATAGCTCTGCAAAGAAGAGCTCTTCTTTAGAGCTATGCAGGGTGCTTTTCGCCATGAAGTTTACGTGCACGTAGTATGCTCTCGCATCGATGAACGTGCCGCCGCTAATGATTGCTTTGACGAGCTCATACTTGATCTACATATGCTCAAGGAAAAACAAGGTGAAATTAGTTTCCAGTTTAGAACATCTAAACTGAAGAGATGAGAGGGACACACATTTGTGGTATTACCACCCACCTTGTTCATGTCTTGGGCGTTGTAGTGGTCGAGCGCATCGGTTGCATAACTGAGCGCAGGGTTGTAAAAGTTGCAATCATCGTCGTCCTGGTATATATCATCCCTGTCTGAAAAGTCAATATTTTCCAATTCTTCTTCATCAATCACAAAGTGGCCCCAGAAGGGCTGGCGGGTAGGGACGGGGACTTTGCCGGCCGTGGCGGGTAGGGACGTGCTTGGGACCGGGACCAGGGGAGTGGCAACGCAGTCCTCCATCAATGGAGTCGTAGATTAATTGAAAAAGATTATATATGTGTGTGTTTAGGAGTAAGAGTAGTATTGTTGGTGGGTGGATGTAGAATATTATGTATATACATCTATAGTAAACTATATATAAAACCGAAAATGTAGGTAGTGAAACCTGCCTACCAGGGTGGCGGCGGCATCAAGGGGGGCAAATCGTGGTCGTCGTCGTGGTGTTGGTCTTTGGGAGGAGGGGTCCTCTTGTAGAGCACACCACCAACAACACCAGACATCCCTCACGACGGAGGAGGGGTAACTAACTGATTTGGTCGGTTGACTGATGATGACTTGGTGACGGACGGATGGATCGATATGATCCTGCGTGCAGGGATGGATTGAATGGTAGAATTAGAATCAGCATAGATAGTGTGACGCCCCCGATTTGACCGTACACTAATCATGCACACAAATGTGTACGATCAAGATCAGGGACTCACGGGAAGATATCACAACACAACTCTAAAACATAAATAAGTCATACAAGCATCATAATACAAGCCAGGGGCCTCGTTGGGCTCGAATACAAGTGCTCGATCATAGACGAGTCAGCGGAAGCAACAATATCTGAGTACAGACATAAGTTAAACAAGTCTGCCTTAAGAAGGCAAGCACAAAAGTAGCAACGATCCAAAAGGCAAGGCCTCCTGCCTGGGATCCTCCTAACTACTCCTGGTCGTCGTCAGCAGGCTGCACGTAGTAGTAGGCACCTCCAGTCCCGTAGGTGTCGTCGTCGACGGTGGCGTCTGGCTCTTGGGCTCCAGCATCTGGTTGCGACAACCAGATAGAAAGGAAAGGGGGAAAAGAGGGAGAGAAGCAACCGTGAGTACTCATCCAAAGTACTCGCAAGCAAGGAACTACACTACATATGCATGGGTATATGTGTAAAGGGCCATATCAGTGGACTGAACTGCAGAATGCCAGAATAAGAGGGGATAGCTGGTCCTGTCGAAGACTACGCTTCTGGCCATCTCCATCTTGCAGCATGTAGAAGAGAGTAGACTGAAGTCCTCCAAGTAGCATCGTATAGCATAATCCTACCCGGCGATCCCCTCCTCGTTGCCCTGTTAGAGAGCGATCACCGGGTTGTATCTGGCACTGGTAAGGGTGTATTTTATTAAGTATCCGGTTCTAGTTGTCATAAGGTCAAGGTACAACTCCGGGTCGTCCTTTTACCGAGGGACACGGCTATTCGAATAGATAAACTTCCCTACAGGGGTGCACCACATAACCCAACACGCTCGATCCCATTTGGCCGGACACACTTTTCTGGGTCATGCCCGGCCGCGGAAGATCAACACGTCGCAGCCCCACCTAGGCTCAACAGAGAGGTCAACACGCCGGTCTAAATCCTATGCGCGCAGGGGTCTGGGCCCATCGCCCATTGCACACCTGCACGTTGCGTACGCGGCCGGAAGCAGACCTAGCCAAGCAGGCGTTCCAGTCCAATCCGGCGCGCGCCGCTCCGTCGCTGACGTCAAGAAGAGCTTCGGCTGATACCACGACGCCGGGATACCCATAACTACTCCCGCGTAGATGGTTAGTGCGTATAGACCAAATGGCCAGACTCAGATCAAATACCAAGATCTCGTTAAGCGTGTTAAGTTTCTACGAACGCCGACCAAGGTCAGGCCCACCCCCTCTCCTAGGTGGTCTCAACCTGCCCTGTCGCTCCGCCATAAAGTAACAGTCGGGGGCCGTCAGGAACCCAGGCCCACCTCTACCGGGATGGAGCCACCTGTCCTTTCAGCCCCCTCATCAGAATCACTTGCGGGTACTCAACGAGCCGACCCGACTTTAGTCACCACATGTGTCATGTATATAATGTATATAGTATATACCCGTGATCACCTCCCGAAGTGATCACGGCCCAGTAGTATAGCATGGCAGACGGACAAGAGTGTAGGGCCACTGATGGAACACTAGCATCCTATACTAAGCAGTAGGATAGCAGGTAAGGGTAACAACTGTAGCAACAATGACAGGCTATGCATCAGGATAGGATTAACGGAAAGCAGTAACATGCTACACTACTCTAATGCAAGCAGTATAGAGAAGAATAGGCGACATCTGGTGATCAAGGGGGGCCTTGCCTGGTTGCTCTGGCAAGTAGGAGGGGTCGTCAACTCCGTAGTCATACGGGGCACCAGCAGCGGCGTCGGTCTCGTAGTCTACCGGAGAGAAGAGGGGGAAGAAACAATGAATACAATGCAAAGAGATGCATAACGATGCATGACAAAGCAAACGCAGTGTTAGGTGTGCCCTAATGCGGTAAGGAGTGATACCGGCGAAGGGGGAAAACATCCGGGAAAGTGTTCCCGGTGTTTCGCGTTTTCGGGCAGAGGTGCCGGAGGTGAAATGTTGCAGGTTCACTATGCTAGGGACGCGTGGCAGACGTACGGGCTGCGTATCCGGATTCGTCTCGTCGTTCTGAGTAACTTTCATGTTGAAAATAATTTAATCCGAGTTACGGATTAAAAGATATGATTTTCTAAAGATTTTTAATAATTTCTGGAATTTAATTAATTATTTAATTTAATTCAAAAATGGATTTATGACATCAGCATGATGTCATGCTGACGTCAGCAGTCAACATTGACCGTTGACCTGGTCAACCTGACAGGTGGGTCCCACCTGTCAGGGACTGTTTAGCTAATTAACAGTGGTTAATTAGGTTAATTAAGTTTAATTAGTTTAACTTAACAGGATTAATTATCTTTATTATTTATTTATTTTTATTAATTTAATTTTTTTAAAAATCATTTTTTTTTATTTTTTTTATTTCTTTTAATTATCGATCTGGGGCTAGGCCCCACATGTCATTGGCCCATCTAGCCAGGGCGGGGGCCCCTGTGGTCAGTGAACTAGGGTGGGGCGGCGGCTGTGGCCGGCCAGCCACGGCTGTGCCTCGCGCACGCGGCCACTGGGCCAAGCCAGGGCACGGCGAGGCCGGAACGGGGCCGGAGCGGGCGCGTGGGCGCCGGCGCCCGACGCGGCCAGCAGGGGACGGGGAGGAAGGGGTCGGCGCGTGGCCCGTGGCCGAGGCCGGAGCAGCGGCGTGGCGGGCCGAGGGGACAGGGCGGCGCGGCGGGGCGAGCAGGGGAAGCGCGGACCGCGGTCGGCAGCGAACGCAGGCGATGCGGGCGAGGCGCGCGGCAAGGCGCGGAGGCGCGCGAACAGGGGCATGCCGGACGGGGCGTGGTACACGGCGCGGCGACGGGAGGAAAGGGAGGAGGCGGGAGGCGGGGCCTCACCGGCGATGGAGGGTAGAGGGGGCGACGTGGCTTGTTGTAGCCGTTCGGGGAGGAGGACGGGGACGCGTGCGTCGATGGAGTCGAGGCGGAGGAGCTCCGGGTGGCGGCGAGAAGCGTCGGCGGGGCGGCGCTGGCGATGCCGGAGACGACGAGCGGCGTCGGCACGCCGGGGTCGGGGGGGCAGCGAGGAGGGAGGTGAGGAGGAGGCGGTGACCGGGCGGGGTCCCGTGACTGCGTGGTCGGGGACGGGCGGCAGGGCGCCGGTGGGGCGACGGGAGGGGCCGGCTCCACGAGGGGGGGTGGCGGCGATGGATGACGACGAGGTCGAGGGGCTTCGGGGGCGACGGGGTCACCGGGATCGGGGAGGCGAGCGCCCCGATCCAGATCGGGTCCTCGGGTGGGGGAAGAGAGCGAGGGGAGAGTGGGGAGAGCGATGGGGTCGTGCGCCCTCTCCTGTGACGGCGCTGGAGGGAGAGGGTGGGGAACGTGGGGGAAGTGGGGTGGGGCTCTAGGGTTTCGGGGGGGATATGGAGAGGGAGTGGGCCGGCCAGTTGGTTGGGCCAGGCCTACTGGGCCGGAGCCCGAGGGTTCTTCTTCTTCTTCTTTTTTTGTTAGTTATATTTTCTGTTTTGTTTCTTTTCTTTTTATTTATCTTTATTTTACTGTTTTACTTTTAGTTTTCTTTTATTTTAGTTTTATAAAAATTATCACTAGCACTTAAATTAATACTTTTAAATATACTACTGCCACATTAATTCTCAACCCAAATTGAAATAGTATATTATTTTATAAAATTCAAAAGGCATTTATTTTAATACTTAAACCTCTATTTTAATTATTTTGAACACTTAAACATTTTATTAAAGTTAGGTTTCTCCACCATTATTATCTATGCAATATTTGGTTCACTCGAACATTTCAGTTTTAATATTTGAAAACTTTTATTGTTTGCTTGATTTTGAACTTTGAATTTTGGACCGGTTTTGATCTAACGATAGATTAGCAACAGTAACGAAGGTAACGTGGCACCATTAGCGTGGGATTACTGTAGCTTAATTACCCGGGCGTCACAATTCTCCTCCACTACAAGAAATCTCGTCCCGAGATTTAAGAGGGGAAGTAAGGGGGAAGGGATTTGGTCGCGAAATTCTAACGAGTCTTCTCGGTCTTGGTTGCTATTCTCAGAGAGGTCGATCCATTATGTTGATGTCTTCATTTCTCTGCTTTAGGTCATCATGATGAAGTTGGCATCCTTTCTTTGGGAACTCCATCGTACTTACGAAAGAATAAAGGGTGGGTATATTCCAGGAGAACGGACCTCTGCAAGGTTGACTATCCGGTAGCTAACATCGGGGAAGGTGGTGGAAAGTAACTCTCGAATTGAAACTTACGGAAATATCGAGAGCAAAGTAAGGAGGTATCCTGGGAAGTTTCGAGCGGGTAGGCAATCGTTCGATGCCTGTTACAGGACGTGAAAGGGGTTCAAGGCAACGGGAATAAGTATTGTGTCTGATATCAGACTTGAAGGTGGCTCGTGAATTACATACGAGGCCACGCGCGATGAATTAATTTGGGAACAGGGGGTGCACAGGAGAGTCAGGTTTTGATCCTGTGGAACTGTGGGTTATGGGCCCACCATGTGGTTAAAGTAGGAAGGGCGGTGACATCTTACACGATCATGATAGCAAGGCATGTCAGAGGGTAGCCTGTCAGTTATATGTCAGCAACATCGTCAGTACCAAGGGCGAGGGACGAAGAGAACCATTTTCCTGCTCGTTGAAACGACGCGGACCAATAGGCAAAGTTCTCGTCCATCGGTGGTTACCGGAATGTCACCAACAATAGTAACAGGGTCTTACTGACAAAGTTGTACACCGAGGTGTTTGTACAAGCAAGGAATTAATACTGCTTAGATCATAATGATCACCAGAAACGTTAAACCAACCAATGGAAAGGAAAATATGATTATCAGATTAAACAGAACAATGGAAAGGAAAATGTGTTTAAACACATATTACAGGGGTATTTCCTTCCCAAGGACAAGCAGAGCATGATATCCTTGACAGGATATAATGTAGAAAACTATTTAGGTACGGGAGAGAATTTTCATGACATTACCCATACAACGGTGTTTGGATAATTGAGCAGGAAACATTTAGCATTGGGCTTCAAATGTTCCTATTGAAAATCGGAGTACCATAGACATGCTTCGAGATAGCATTGACATGGTCAACAGGTGAGATCAGGCTATGGACACACAAAGGATCCATCAGGAACAAAATATAGAGTAAGTCTTACAATTTCCTCATGGAAAGAATGGATAACCTTGCTAAAAATGAAAACTATAACAATAGGGACGGAGGGCTAGGTATGAGACCACCTTACCGGGTCATATAAAGACCAACGTTATAACTCTTGGAAATATGTTCCAACCATCATATCTGACCGAGATTCAGATCTGATTGGTGTCAGGATAACTCAGACTCAGGATGCCTGAGAAGAAAGGTGCAACACAAATTGTCGAGATGACATTGTAAGATTCTCGAGAATTGAACTATGGAAGCAAGTTCCGAAACAAGAGTTCATCATTAAACCAAGGAGAGGATGAGGGGTGGCTGATGGACTCAGCGACAATTCCTCGAGATTTCCAAAAAGAGGGATTTCCACACTTATGTGAACAAGGAGATAACATTTGTCAGATCAAATGATATAGTGAGGTATGCTCGAGGAAAACATACTCAATTAAACATTGGTTGAAAGGTGCACCCGAAATATGGGCTTAGGTAGAATGATCAATGTTAGAACGGTGATTCGATAACCAATGGTCTAAGAATGAAATATCGACCATTAACTTCAAAGCAATAGGGTTGCTAGAAGTTTTGAAGTCGCACATCATAGTTCAATTGTCGGTTTTCCGGTTAGAAACAACACGGGGATCGGAAAACAAATGGAGATGGCGAGAAGTATTACTATATCAAGAATTCTCAAGAGGTGGAGAAATTCTCACAATATCCTTGACATAAAAGATGGTAATACTCCAAGGTAGAACATAACATAAGCTGGTTAGCAAGGAGCTCCATAACATGATCAAGTTTGTGATGAAAGGAATGTAAGGATGTTGTCGATGGTAACTCAAATTACCAAGGAACGAGGATGGCACTTATCATCAAGAATTCCATTGATATCCTGGAACGAGTCAAAAGGTTGATGATGATCACGACATTTTGTTGTCGAGGGGATCCACGAAGAAGCAATTGATCAGCGACTGCATCAAGCAAAAGGACTGATGCAACAAAAGATTATTGGAGCCACAGATACTACACAAACTCGGGGTCAAGTTTGTTGTTCGAGGTGAAACGATATGGCGAGGAAAATCGACGTAAGCTTAGCTCATCGTCGAAAGTGGTGCTCCGGGAATAAGGACCAGGTAGCACAGTTAAAATCATCAAGATAATGATATAGCCAAACACGCTAGGAATGGCGTGATCGGGTACAAACTCGTACTTAAAGAAGATTACTAAGAGTTGTTGAACCGTAGTGCGGACTCGGTTCAGTTATCGGTGTCTTTGCGTGATTAATAACTCAGAGCCCGTGAAAGATTGGAATCAGTGAGAATGTAGCACTTGATGAAGAACTCATAAGAAGTTATGCAGTTCCATGATAATCTCGAGATACCAGGGGGTAATACTCGACGACAGATCAAGGTAGAGGTTGGACTAGGGTATTGCTTTGCAGAAGACAAGTGCTTAAACTTGCACGAGAAATGGTGTTTAAAGGAGAACATGGTCGGAACCACGATTGCAAAAGGCCAGATCCCAGATATAAGATGAACTTATACCAAGGTAATAATTAATTTAAGAGAAGCTTTTAATGATAAGATCTACATCGTGTCCATGGGCATGAACACAAAGTTCAAGGTCGACTCCCACTTCGGCAATGCATAACCTTTCATTCACTGCCCTATTAAAATAATTTGAGTGCGAAGACCTACCTGGTGAATTACCAGAGGAGTATGAACCTTGGAAAACTTTCGGGTTCACACAGATTAAGGAAGGCATAGGTTCAACCCATCGGGGCATCGTGGAAACATATACCACAAGCTTCAGGGGTAAATAACTCAAGCTCGATAGTAGAGCATGGGTGTCAAATCGAGAGGATACCATTTACTAAAGGCATTATGTATCAGGGAGATAACTCACAAGGTGATTAAATATGAGGGCACTGTCGGATAATAATCTAACAAAGGATTTGGCGGTCCACAAGGGATCAGATGTGAGCATTGGTACTCATCTAGAGGAAGAAAGAATGCAAGGGGATCAGATTATAGAAACAACTGGCTAACTCAAAGCTCAAATGCAAAGGGATTATGATTTCCAAATCAAGGGATCAGAAGCAAACGCTCTGATTAAGGATGGATAAGTTGAATAGCCTTAGGGGTACAATCGATGGCAATTCGATTGGTCGATACCAGCTCATGTTTAAAATGACGTTTGAGCCAGAAGGGAGAATTCTGGGATCTGATTGAGGATTGTGAGCATTCGCAATATTTTGAATCAACAGACTCAAAATGATAATGACAAGGAATGACTATAAGATTACGAGACTTATGGGATTAACCATAATGCAAGCAAGCAAGAATTTCAAGAGCAATAGGCTGCTCAGGATTTTCGGTAGATCGAATGGTATTTTGAACACTTTTGTGAAATACTTGAATCAACTGGGGATGAGCGGATACTCGGTAAGTGCGAGAATTATCCGTAGGGGTATTCAGGTGACAAAGAACAGCAAGGCAGTAAGCTCAAAGGATTCTCGTAACAACAGAGAGAATTTCGGGGTATCTTGTAATAACAAGATCAACTGGGAAACAATGTATGAATGGCGAGTATACGTGGTTATCCATAGGAGTTTATCGATGGAAGGGAATTGCAAAAGCGATGAACACAAGTTCTCGGGTTAACAGCGGAGAGTGTCTTCAGGGTCTTCACGTGCAGCAGACGATCATCAGTAATAAGGGGCTCTCCGGGTCAAAGTGATAACGAGATCCTAATGTTAGATTTAGCAAAATTCATTTAACCCGAATAGGAAAGAGTTCAGAGTCCCAGAGTAAGGATCGAGGAATAAAAGATCCTAATACCACCCAATGGCGACGTGGGCCCGTAAGCCGCACAGCCATGTTAGTAAAAACTTTTTCAATGACTAGACTCGACTTCGGCCAAGGAGTTGGAAAGGGGAATTCCTATAGGCAGTCGGCTCTGATACCAACTTGTGACGCCCCCGATTTGACCGTACACTAATCATGCACGCAAATGTGTACGATCAAGATCAGGGACTCACGGGAAGATATCACAACACAACTCTAAAACATAAATAAGTCATACAAGCATCATAATACAAGCCAGGGGCCTCGTGGGCTCGAATATAAGTGCTCGATCATAGACGAGTCAGCGGAAGCAACAATATCTGAGTACAGACATAAGTTAAACAAGTCTGCCTTAAGAAGGCAAGCACAAAAGTAGCAACGATCGAAAAGGCAAGGCCTCCTTCCTGGGATCCTCCTAACTACTCCTGGTCGTCGTCAGCGGGCTGCACGTAGTAGTAGGCACCTCCAGTGTCGTAGGTGTCGTCGTCGATGGTGGCGTCTGGCTCCTGGGCTCCAGCATCTGGTTGCGACAACCAGATAGAAAGGAAAGGAGGAAAAGAGGGAGGGGAAAAGAGGGAGAGAAGCAACCGTGAGTACTCATCCAAAGTACTCGCAAGCAAGGAACTACACTACATATGCATGGGTATATGTGTAAAGGGCCGTATCAGTGGACTGAACTGCAGAATGCCAGAATAAGAGGAGGCTAGCTGGTCCTGTCGAAGACTACGCTTCTGGCCATCTCCATCTTGCAGCATGTAGAAGAGAGTAGACTGAAGTCCTCCAAGTAGCATCGTATAGCATAATCCTACCCGGCGATCCCCTCCTCGTTGCCCTGTTAGAGAGCGATCATCGGGTTGTATCTGGCACTGGTAAGGGTGTATTTTATTAAGTATCCGGTTCTAGTTGTCATAAGGTCAAGGTACAACTCCGGGTCGTCCTTTTACCGAGGGACACGGCTATTCGAATAGATAAACTTCCCTGCAGGGGTGCACCACATAACCCAACACGCTCGATCCCATTTGGCCGGACACACTTTTCTGGGTCATGCCCGGCCGCGGAAGATCAACACGTCACAGCCCCACCTAGGCTCAACAGAGAGGTCAACACGCTGGTCTAAATCCTATGCGTGCAGGGGTCTGGGCCCATCGCCCATTGCACACCTGCACGTTGCGTACGCGGCCGGAAGCAGACCTAGCCAAGCAGGCGTTCCGGTCCAATCCGGCGCGCGCCGCTCCGTCGCTGACGTCAAGAAGAGCTTCGGCTGATACCACGATGCCGGGATACCCATAACTACTCCCGCGTAGATGGTTAGTGCGTATAGACCAAATGGCCAGACTCAGATCAAATACCAAGATCTCGTTAAGCGTGTTAAGTATCTACGAACGCCGACCAGGGCCAGGCCCACCCCTCTCCTAGGTGGTCTCAACCTGCCCTGTCGCTCCGCCATAAAGTAACAGTCGGGGGCCGTCAGGAACCCAGGCCCACCTCTACCTGGATGGAGCCACCTGTCCTTTCAGCCCCCTCATCAGAATCACTTGCGGGTACTCAACGAGCCGACCCGACTTTAGTCACCACATGTGTCATGTATATAATGTATATAGTATATACCCGTGATCACCTCCCGAAGTGATCACGGCCCAGTAGTATAGCATGGCAGACGGACAAGAGTGTAGGGCCACTGATGGAACACTAGCATCCTATACTAAGCAGTAGGATAGCAGGTAAGGGTAACAACTGTAGCAACAATGACAGGCTATGCATCAGGATAGGATTAACGGAAAGCAGTAACATGCTACACTACTCTAATGCAAGCAGTATAGAGAAGAATAGGCGACATCTGGTGATCAAGGGGGCTTGCCTGGTTGCTCTGGCAAGTAGGAGGGGTCGTCAACTCCGTAGTCATACGGGGCACCGGCAGCGGCATCGGTCTCGTAGTCTACCAGAGAGAAGAGGGGGAAGAAACAATGAATACAACGCAAACAGATGCATAATGATGCATGACAAAGCAAACGCAGTGTTAGTTGTGCCCTAACGCGGTAAGGAGTGATACCGGCGAAGGGGGAAAACATCCGGGAAAGTGTTCCCGGTGTTTCGCGTTTTCGGGCAGAGGTGCCGGAGGTGAAATGTTGCAGGTTCACTATGCTAGGGACGCGTGGCGGACGTACGGGCTGCGTATCCGGATTCGTCTCGTCGTTCTGAGTAACTTTCATGTTGAAAATAATTTAATCCGAGTTACGGATTAAAAGATATGATTTTCTAAAGATTTTTAATAATTTCTGGAATTTAATTAATTATTTAATTTAATTCAAAAATGGATTTATGACATCAGCATGATGTCATGCTGACGTCAGCAGTCAACATTGACCGTTGACCTGGTCAACCTGACAGGTGGGTCCCACCTGTCAGGGACTGTTTAGCTAATTAACAGTGGTTAATTAGGTTAATTAAGTTTAATTAGTTTAATTTAACAGGATTAATTATCTTAATTAATTATCTTTATTATTTATTTATTTTTATTAATTTAATTTTTAAAAAAAATCATTTTTCTTATTTTTTTTATTTCTTTTAATTATCGATCTGGGGCTAGGCCCCACATGTCATTGGCCCATCTGGCCAGGGCGGGGGCCCCTGTGGTCAGTGACCCAGGGTGGGGCGGCGGCTGTGGCCGGCCAGCCACGGCTGTGCCTCCCGCACGCGGCCACTGGGCCAAGCCAGGGCACGGCGAGGCCGGAACGGGGCCGGAGCGGGCGCGTGGGCGCCGGCGCCCGACGCGGCCAGCAGGGGACGGGGAGGAAGGGGTCGGCGCGTGGCCCGTGGCTGAGGCCGGAGCAGCGGCGTGGCAGGGCGAGGGGACAGGGCGGCGCGGCGGGGCGAGCAGGGGAAGCGCGGACCGCGGTCGGCAGCGAACGCAGGCGATGCGGGCGAGGCGCGCGGCAAGGCGCGGAGGCGCGCGAACAGGGGCATGCCGGACGGGGCGTGGTACACGGCGCGGCGACGGGAGGAAAGGGAGGAGGCGGGAGGCGGGGCCTCATCGGCGATGGAGGGTAGAGGGGGCGACGTGGCTTGTTGTAGCCGTTCGGGGAGGAGGACGGGGACGCGTGCGTCGATGTAGTCGAGGCGGAGGAGCTCCGGGTGGCGGCGAGAAGCGTCGGCGGGGCGGCGCTGGCGATGCCGGAGACGACGAGCGGCGTCGGCACGCCGGGGTCGGGGGGGCAGCGAGGAGGGAGGTGAGGAGGAGGCGGTGACCGGGCGGGGTCCCGTGACTGCGTGGTCGGGGACGGGCGGCAGGGCGCCGGTGGGGCGACGGGAGGGGCCGGCTCCACGAGGGGGGGTGGCAGCGATGGATGACGACGAGGTCGAGGGGCTTCGGGGGCGACGGGGTCACCGGGATCGGGGGAGGCGAGCGCCCCGATCCAGATCGGGTCCTCGGATGGGGGAAGAGAGCGAGGGGAGAGTGGGGAGAGCGATGGGGTCGTGCGCCCTCTCCTGTGACGGCGCTGGAGGGAGAGGGTGGGGAACGTGGGGGAAGTGGGGTGGGGCTCTAGGGTTTCGGGGGGGATATGGAGAGGGAGTGGGCCGGCCAGTTGGTTGGGCCAGGCCTGCTGGGCCGGAGCCCGAGGGTTCTTCTTCTTCTTCTTTTTTTGTTAGTTATATTTTCTGTTTTCTTTCTTTTCTTTTTATTTATCTTTCTTTTACTGTTTTACTTTTAGTTTTCTTTTATTTTAGTTTTATAAAAATTATCACTAGCACTTAAATTAATATTTTTAAATATACTACTGCCACAATAATTCTCAACCCAAATTAAAATAGTATAATATTTTATAAAATTCAAAAGGCATTTATTTCAATACTTAGACCTCTATTTTAAATTTTTTGAACACTTAAACATTTTATTAAAGTTAGGTTTCTCCACCATTATTATCTATGCAATATTTGGTTCACTCCGAACATTTTAGTTTTAATATTTCAAAACTTTTATTGTTTGCTTGATTTTGAACTTTGAATTTTGGACCGGTTTTGATCTAACGATAGATTAGCAACAGTAACGAAGTTAACGTGGCACCATTAGCGTGGGATTACTGTAGCTTAATTACCCGGGCGTCACAGATAGACAGATGGATTAACAGAAATCTCAACTTGGAGAAGAAATTTATGTACTGTACTATATAAAAAAAGAAGATATATTCAGTGCATGCTAGAAGATCTGGAAGCTACAGTAGATGATTATACAGAAGACGATGTCGTTTAATTTGGAGAAGAAATTTGTTTGTATGTGAATCGATGGATCCATCAATCAAAAGTACCTTGCTTGAATTGCAACTCGCAGTCGCAGTACAAGGAAGGAAGGATCGAATCGATGGGTGCGATCTGACCTGATCTGAACTGAACAAGAATCGAGTATAAATAGATAGATAGATCGATCGAGAGAATCACCAACAGATTCCAAATTGGAATCGGTGACATCTCCGCCCGACTCCGCCTCCTCCTCCTAGGTGCGGTTTTTTTTAGATGATCCTATGTCTCGCCTCGTGCGACACAGTATTTTTTTAGAGGTTATAAACGGGCCGGCCCAGCAGCCATTCGTCGGGCTGACGCCATGACAAGGTCACACACGTTTTTTCTTTTGTTTATATTTCCAAAATACTAATTAAGTATATTTACAAAATAATTCAGTTAGTTTTCTTAAAGTATTCATCGCACATTAAAAATGTGTTCATGCGGTGTATCAAAACTGTTGCCTCGGCTTCTAGAAAATGCTTGTACAATACAAAAAAAAATGTATGTGACATTTTAAAAAGACTCACACATTCTGAAAAATGTATGTGCCATTTTCCACAACCCAACTAAATATACTTTTGGAAAATACTACAAGTTGACAATGTTTATTGTGAGATGCAAGCTACCGTTTCTAGTAGACCGGGCCTATGTCACATGTTGCATGTGTCAAACTGATGGTGTAGAGCATGTCGCTCCCTTGGACATCGTCACAAAAGCTTGCTCTGGGTTAGATGTGGAATAAAATTATTAACACACATTTAAAAGTGTAAGTAACAGTTTATTAGCACACATTTCAAAGTGTAAATAAGTGTTTATATGGTGGACCCCCAAAATTCTTTTCTGAATACAATGCACACTTGTGACCAAATTCACATTAATATATTTAATGGAAAAATTATAATTAACCAAAATAATTAATTCTTTTCATTTGTTGTAGTTGATCTCTAATATTCAACAAACATGGAATAGGAATTTGTTAACCCTCATCAGTGTGTGCGGTTTAATTTTTTTTGGGTCCTCATTAGTGGGTTGCTGAAGATCAGAGGCTTTGGACAAGTTGCCGTAATATTGGGAGCAAACCATTTACACTGGAGGTAAAAACTCTTTAGTTGTCGTTCTAAATTTTGGATACTACTGTGTAGACTTCAAAGGAGCAAGACATTTCATTGGTCTTCAGTAAGGAGCAGTCATAGTGTTAGCTCCGGTGCCTATGAGTTTGTTCTTATCTGTGTGGCGCTTGCATTTTGCACCAGTATAGTTTTGGTACTTTCGAGTTGTATCCGTCCTTTGCTCCAAGCTAGAACTTGGCTATTTCTGTCAAGACTAATTCCAATGGATGCTCCAGTACTGACCAATGAACAACTTGGTCGTCCACCTCATTCGGGTTTTTTCTCTACCGGTTCTGAGAAGGATCTAGACCCTTCCCTAGACTGATTTTTTTGTTTTTCCTTTGTTTATAGAGGATTTTTCAGTTATCGTTTTTTATTTTTCTTATATGTTTCTTTGTCATTTTCTGTTTTTCCTTTCCTTCTCCCTTTTCCTTTTCTTTTATTTATTTTCTCCAATTCGAAAAAAACAATCTTAATATTTTTTAAACCATGAACAATTTCAAAATTTATGAACTTTTATAAAAATCATGGACAATTGTAAATTCATGGCCATTTTTTTGGAATTCCTACACAATTGATTTAAAATTCATGAATAATTGTTTAGAAATTCGTGAACCTTTTTAAAATTTTGAACCATTTTTGAAATTAATCAACATTTTTCGAACTCACAAACTTTTTTCTAAACTTCATGACCATTTATTAAATTCATTCATGAGCTTATTTTAAAATCATGTACATTTTTATTAAATTCCTACATATTTTAAGTATTTTTGAAACCGTGAACACTTATTGAATTGTTAAACTATTTGAAAATCATGAATTTTTTGAAGCTCATAAACATTTTTTTCAATCCACAAACACTGTTTTAAAGCATGAATATTTTTTGAACTTGCAATCATTTTCCAAATTCGTGAGCATTATTTCCAAATTCAGAATCATATTTTAAAATAATGAATTTTTTTGAATTTGCAAACATTTTTCAAATTGGAGAACTTTTTTTCAACTCACGAACATTTTTGGAATCTGAGAGCATTTTACAAATTCTTGAAGATGTTTGCTGGGTTATGGGCAACTTTTTTTTTAGAAACAGGTCATGGCCAACTTGATCAAGATCCAATGATGGCCTGATGCCATGATGGTTAATGGGCCATATCAAGATCCAATGAATCTGAGAACATTATCCAATAAACTAATTGCCTGTATTTAAAATAATAATTAAGTTGCTCCCTCCGATTCATATTAGTTGTCGCTGAATCGGATATAGCTCGAGTGTTCATCACACATTAAAAATATGTTCATGACTTTTAGAAATGCTTATACCATACAAAAAAAGTATGTGACATTTAAAAACTATTCACAATGTTCAGAACAATGTTAGTGCCATTGTTGACAAATTTTATACAATGTAAACAAATGTTTGTGTAATTTGTTTTTGAAAATTGTTCGTACCATTCAAAAAAATACACATTGCTTTTTTAAAATGTTCATGTTTTTCAAAGTTATGTTTGTGACATTTAAAAAATTTATACAGTATAAGAAAATGTTTGCATAGTTTAGAAAAATTAGCATTCAAAAAAAGTTTCAAAGTGTATTTGGAAAATGTTTTCCACGTATTTGAAGAGATGCTCACAAACATGTATTTGGAAGAATGTCAAACACTGTATTTACAAATGTTAAATGTGTATAAAAAATGTTTTAGATGTATACGAAAACGTACATAGTGTATGAAAAAAAGTAGACATCAGAGAATGTATTTAGAAGAAAGCAAATGTAACCATGTCTTTTACACATGTTAGATGTGTATAAAAATTGTTCCCGGTGCATATGAAAAGTATACAATACGTACACAAAAATGTAGACATGTGTTCAAAAAAGAGAGAGAAACAACGAAACCAACAAAAACCGGTGAAAATCGAAGAAAGAAATAAAGAGAACCAGTGAGAAAAAAAAACCCAAAGAAAATAAGAGAAAACAGAAGAAACTCACTTCAAAGAGTGTAAAAAAAAATATTAAACCAAATTTAAAAAATATGTCCTACTACGGTATTGTGGTGTCCCAGTAGCTGCCCTTTTTCATCATTTTCCCTAGCCGGTCACTCCATCATAACTTACTTTACCGTGACTCAAATGGTAGTTGCACCATCCACAAAAAAAAAAGAACAATAAAGCCTAGAGGTTCATCAACCCATGCATGCATCGTTGGATCCCCGTGAGAAAATGGAAGCTTTTTACGCATCTACTTGCAGAAAACCGTCGTTCCTTTTCCGTCTCTGTTCCCGCTAAGAGGATTTTGTTTCCATCTTTGCAAAAGCCAATATATTATCGTGTTTCGCTTCGGATCCGGCGTGAGCATTTGGTTCCGTGTTCACCCCTTCCATGTCTGCCCTTGTCGATGTCCTCTTTTGACACCGTTTTGCTTGGTCACTCTAACTCATGGTAAAGATCCTCCCTCATAATAAAACTTACTTTAAATAGTTTTTTTATCTACTCCCTCCGTTCGGAATTACTTGTCTCGGAAATGGATGTATCTAGATATAAGGGAGGATCGTACACAGTTTTATCTTCTTGTTTATCATACTAATTAATCAGTGCCGGTTTGAGTGGAGAAAATAAAAGTCAACACTTTTTGTGGTACTTGGTCCTCTTCCTCCACCTTTCCCCTCCTCCTCGTCGTCTCCGGCCGGCAGGCGACCCCAGCTCCACATCGGAACCACCTCCAGCCGCAGCTCGACAAGAGAAAGGAGAGATGGCGGCGTCGGCGGTGCTGGCGCTGCTGCTGGCGTCGGCGCTGGCGGGTGCGGCGGCCGGCGGCGACATCGTGCACCAGGACGACCAGGCCCCCAAGATCCCCGGCTGCAACAACGACTTCGTCCTCGTAAGCCGTCAAACCTTTCCCCCTTCCTCCCTTCCTCCCTTTCTAGGATAGGATAGGATAGGATGAATTCCACCGCGCCCCCCACTCCATTACTGCTACCTACTGTACTACCTAGGGTTACTCCCTAGGCTCATCCCGTGGCCGTGGCCGTGGGGAATCGAAATCGAAATAAGCTGCACTGGATTGGACTGGATTGGTTTAGATTGGGCGCGTAGGGCAGTGCAGGATTTGGTTCCTTGGACTCCATGCCTGCTTTCAACCTTTCTTCAGAAAATGAAAAAAATCTCAACTTTCTGAACCCCAACACATGACACTCACTCCATCTGTCTCAATTCACAAGGTCAAAGTGCAAAGCTGGGTGGGCGGCAACGAGGGCGACGAGTTCGTGGGCGTCGGCGCGCGCTTCGGCCCCAAGATCGTCTCCAAGGAGAAGCAGGCCACCCGGGAGCCGCTCACCCTCGCCGACCCCATCCACGCCTGCGCCCCTCCCAAAAACAAGGTACCCAAGCTCTTCTTTCAAAGCCAAGCCAACCCAAGGCTTGCTCGCCTTCTTCTGTCTGATGACTCAAGTTCAGGCATTCCACTTGTGTATGTATGTATTTATCCTCACTAATAAGAGTATTGCAGCTGGTCTCCGGAGGCGTCCTCCTCGTCGAGAGGGGCAAATGCAAGTTCACCAAGAAGGCCAAGCTCGCCGAGGCCGCCGGCGCTTCCGGGATACTCATCATTAACTCCGGCACCGGTACATCCATACATACATACATCCGTCTGTGTTTTTCTCAGCAAACAAATGACCGTTCTGTTTTTATTTATGTCGTGCTTTGCGTCCACCCTGCTGCAGAGCTTTACAAGATGGTCTGCGAGAAGAACGAAACGGAGCTTGACATACACATACCCGCAGTTCTCTTGCCCAAAGATGCAGGCCAAGCTCTGCGTTCGCTTCTTACAGCTAATACGTCATCAGGTAACCCCTTAGCCCATTGCTGCATGCTCCTAATATTCTTCTTATTTTTACTGTAAAAATGTGAGTGCTAGGTTAACTTGGATTCTAGTTATTCATTCTGTCAAAAATAGCCTACTAACATATGTATCTCTGTATCTTAGTTGGTGTGCAGCTATACTCTCCAGATCGCCCCGTAGTCGATACGGCGGAGGTGTTCCTCTGGCTCATGGCCGTCGGCACCGTCCTCTGTGCGTCCTACTGGTCAGCTTGGAGCGCTAGAGAAGCTGTTACCGAACAGGAAAAGCTCCTGAAGGTTCTGATCTACTAATCTTACGATGATTACTTGTTATGCTTCTTCAACTGATAATGTGGGTGGGGACTGACATATGCACTTATTGTAATGTAAAGGATGGACATGAAGTCTCACTGACTGTTGAGGGAGGAGGTTCTAGTGGCATCGTGGACATCAACGTGATATCGGCGATGATGTTTGTTGTGGTCGCGTCGTGCTTCCTAATAATGCTTTATAAGCTGATGTCCGCCTGGTTTATCGATCTACTGGTTGTGATCTTCTGCATCGGCGGTGTAGAGGTACGGTTTTATCTGTCAAAAGATTTGATGCTGGTGAAACAATAAATAACATCAGATGCTCTGCGTCTTGTTTATTCAAACTGACCAAGTAGGATTGATATGCAAACAGTTGTTTGAGCTGATGACCTGCTGCTTCCCCTTTCTTGAACCAACGTCTTTTGTTTATGCAGGGCCTGCAAACATGCTTGGTGGCTATATTATCAAGGTACACCAGAGTTACGGTTGTCCAGCAACACTAGAAATGTTCTGTTTACTGTTAGTCCATAACTGATTGAAAGTTAATGGGATGTTTCAGATGGTTTACATCTGCTGCGGGATCTTTTGTGAAAGTGCCGTTCTTTGGAGCAATCTCATACCTGACAATGGCGGTATCCCCATTCTGCGTCGTGTTTGCTGTGCTGTGGGCTATTTACCGCCAGTTTCCCTACGCTTGGATCGCCCAAGACATCCTTGTGAGTGCTGAAGCCATCTGTAGTGTCCAGGCAGTGTCTTCCAATGTAGTAATTGCCATGTATCAGTTCATTTCTGACGCTGCGCTTGTTTCAGGGCATCGCGCTGATAGTCACTGTCATCCAGATCGTCAGGGTACCCAACCTCAAGGTAATGCGGCTGCTCTTGAATTTTAAGATCCAATTTTAACATGGTGTTCAGATTCGGTACGAGTTCTCTTTACACCATTTCTAGCACGTGTTCTGCTGACCTTGTGGCCATGATCAGGTCGGTTCAGTCCTTCTGAGCTGCGCGTTCCTGTACGACATCTTCTGGGTGTTCGTCTCGAAGAGTCTGTTCCATGAGAGCGTGATGATCGCGGTAGGTATTTCAAAACGTCTGTTATGATATTTTGGTGCCTTTGTATCATAGCTGGTCTTCCCATTTATGCTGGCCACAACTTGTGGCCATACAGGTTGCGCGCGGTGACAATACAGACGAGGACGGTGTGCCCATGCTGCTGAAGATCCCGCGGATGTTCGACCCGTGGGGCGGGTACAGCATCATTGGCTTTGGGGACATCCTTCTTCCGGGGCTCGTCGTTGCGTTTGCTATGAGGTCAGTCTGGCAAAGCGGTCGGTCATTCTGTCATTTGAACAGGAGCTTCAGTTTATGGCAGTTGATTCAGCATGCCGTGGTGCGCGGTTTTTATTTGGTTGGTTACGAAGCTCAGCATCCAGTTTCCATTTTGGATTTTGCATTTTGCATTTTTGCTGCAGGTATGACTGGGCCGGCAAGAAGAGCCTGCGATGCGGTTACTTCCTGTGGTCAGCGTCGGCCTACGGTACCGGTAAATGCGATCTGCGACACATCTCTGCGGCCCCCCAACAGAGCAGTTGATATCTTTTTGGGCCAATTCTGGCACTGAACAACAAGAGCTTCATATCATGTGCTGGCATTAACTTTGGGCATGTTTGCTGGGACTTTATACTATCCAGGGCTCCTGATCACGTACGTGGCGCTGAACCTGATGGACGGGCATGGGCAGCCAGCGCTGCTCTACATCGTGCCCTTCACCCTGGGTAAGTAAGAAAGAAAGAAACCAGAAGTAGCATCTATCTCTCACCTGAATGAAGTGATAAGTGAAATCTGGTTTGGTTGGGTGATTGACTGGGTGCAGGGACGCTGATGTCGCTGGGGTGGAAGCGGGGGGAGCTGCGGAACCTGTGGTTCAAGGGGGAGCCGGAGCGCGTGTGCACCCATCAGGGCTACCTGCAGATGGCCAAGCCTCCTCCTGCTGCTGCTGCCCATGATGATGAGGATTCCTCTTCTTAGACAGACAGACAGACAGACAGACAGACAGACCTTGTGGTTGTCACTGCACTCGATCTGTAGGAAGGAAGGAGACAGATAGTAGTAGTCGGTTATTTGTAATTATTGGTAACATGTATGTATGTATGTATGTATTGCCGCCTGGTAAATAATGAAGGGACGGACAGAAATGTAATGTGATGTAATCATGTGTAGCTCCTCGCATGACAAGGACAGAAATGAACAAGACTAGTTCCGAAATGGCAGAATCTTGCATTAATTAATCATGTGTAGCTCCTCGCCGTATGTATGTATGTATGTATGTATTGCCTCTTTGGAGTAGTACCGCTGCTAGTTCCGCTTGTAGTACCGCTTACTGATGTGGTCTCGACATTTCGTGTCGGGTTCTACGGTAGTACCTTTAGGTCTCTATCATGCTTCCTCGCTATCATGCTTCATTTCGTGTCGACATTTTGTATGTTTCTGGCCGTCTATTTTCCAAACTTGGTGTTTTTGGTCATTGGATCTCGTCTCTATAGCTATTTGTATGGCCCAACTGTCCTATGGGCTCCTGCTCCAGAGGTAAACTGGGCATGTTCGGCCAACCCAACACAATTCCTCCCTGTGAGACTACGCCAGCCTCTAGCTGTCCTATGTTCGACCATTTTTCTAATACATGGTCAACATTTTATTATGCACATTTAACATTTTTTTCAAATGTTTTATCAACATTTTTTCAAATGCAAGATTAACATTTTCTTGAATGGATGGTCAACATTTTTTTTCTATATACATTTAAATTTTTCCAAATGCTTGATTAACATTTTTGAAATCTTGTTCAACATTCTTTTAAATGCTTGATTAACGTGTTTATATCCCATGATAATTTTTTTCATTATTTTTGAGTGCATTGTCAACACTTTTTCTATACACATTTAACATTTTTCCAATGCTTGTCTAACGTTTTTTAAATACCAGTTCAATTTTTTTTTAAATTCTTGATTAATATTTTTATACAAATGATCAAAATATTTAATCATTTTTTAATGCATGGTCAACATTTTTTGTACACACATTCAATGTTTTTCAAATGCATGATTAATATTTTTCAAAATGTTATCTAAAGTATATTTTTTGTAATATATATGCTTAGAATTTTTGAATGTGCAATCAAATGTAAAAATAGTATAAAAAACGAAATAAAAGTGTGAAAAGAAAAACAGAAAAGAAAACGAGGCAGTGTACTACCGTGAAGTGGGCCAGCCCATATGCTTGCGCACGCTTCAGCGAATGGGAAGCTCAACTCGCTGAATGTGCCTGAAATCAATTGCCATTCGGATGACCCACAACCTAGACATTCTCAGGCACTGAATTTCCTAAACGGCCCGGCTAACGTCCTGAGACACGGACAGCGTTATGTCTCGCTTAAAACAAGATCTAGCGTGCAGATTTACCTGATGTAAAGAAGATCCTAAAAGTCTTTGATTAGTCGACTCGCGTGTGCATCCATAAATCGGTCGGCCCAGCGCGCAGGAGGCGATGTTTCTTTATTTTATTAATTACCTTCTTTATACTTCCAAATATTCTAAATGTATATATTACAAAAAATTTTTACATAAACATTTGGAAAAGTGTTAACTAAACATTTGAAAAATGTTACATGTGTATAGAGAAAATGTTTCTCACATATAAAAAAATGTATACAATGTGTAAGAAAAAAGTTGATCATGTATTCATAAAATATTAGTCAATCATTTAAAAAATGTTTGTTAAGTATTTAAAAAATGTTAAAAAAATATTAAATGTGCATAGATTTTTTTGTCATTGATACGAACAATGTATACAAAACAAATACAATATGTATGAAAAATGTTGATCATGTATTTAAAATGTTAAACATAAGAAACAATGTTTTTCATGTATATGAAAAACGTAGGACGTACATTAAATAAATGTAGTCATCAGAAGCATATATTTAATCATAGTTAACTAGGTATTTAAAAATGTTAAGCATGTATACAAAAATGTTCCTGATGTATACCAAAAATGTACATTGTGTGTGAATTTTTTATTGCCATTGTGTGAGAAGAAAAGAGAAGAGAAGAGAGCAGACCTTTTTTTTTTGAGGCAACCTCGCAAAGCTTTATTACGTCGTCACAATGTTTACAGGGACGAAAGGAATACCTTCGCGCTGGCCTAACCAAATATGGCGGCCAACACTCAAAGTTAAAGCATGCTTTGCTAAGTTGTGAGCATCAAAGTTTGAGCTCCTAGACTGATAAACTACGTTACATGAAATAAAAGAAGAAACTTGCATCTCTATTTCCCTAATCACTGCACCAAACGCCGCACTGCTCCTCCTGCCGATCTCACTTGCCACACCCTTGCAATCTGTAGCTGCATGTACCCTTGATATATGTAAGTCTGCTGCAAGATCAAGGCCCTCTCGCATCGCCAAAGCTTCTAAAGTGGTTGGATCTTTAACATGCTTGAAAATAAAGGCCGATGCACCAAGAAAGCCTCCTTCCTGGTCCCGGCATATTGCTGCCACAGCTCCGAAACGGCTTCTGCTACCCACCGCAGCGTCAACATCCAGCTTTGCGTAGCCTCCAGGGGGCGCAATCCAGACCGGGTGTTGCACAATTCCCCTTCCTGATGCTTCTACATTTGGGACTATAATCTGGAAATCAGCTATGTAAGAATTTATGAACCCATGTGTCGCCTGTGGTGATTTGAAAATGCCCTCATACAAAGCTTTCCTCCTTGCACCCCATATAGCCCACAGTGTAACTGAAAACCTAATAAAATCATCAGGTTTGAGAGCTCTCATCAAAGCAAATAACCATATTTTTGGGCACTCTTGCTGCTGAGAACTTAGTTGGTCCAGTATATCCTCCGATGAAAGCGCCCAGGTGCATCTCGCCATGGGACAGTTGAGCATCGCATGTCTCCAAAAGTCGGTCGTCCCACACAAGCCACATGCCCTTGTCGTTGACATATTCCTCCTGTGTAAAACGTCTCCCGACGGTATCGAGTTTCGAGCGAGGCGCCATAGAAAGACCTTTATTTTGCTTGGTACTGTGACCTTCCAAATTGACTTCCATTCTTTGCTTTCGCCCTCACTGGAAGATGTTGCTTCTGCCTCATCCAGCCATCCCTCTCTATCATGTTTTGTTCGAACTAATATACGGTATGCAGAACCGACCGAAAAATTTCCCCTTGGTTCTTCTCCCCAGGACCAGAAATCATCAACACGTCGTGTGCACAAAGGTATTTGCATTATTGCTTCCGCATCAAACTCAGTAAACACTGCCCGGATCATCTCCTCCTTCCATGAAGCCGTAAACGACTCAATTAGTTCAGAAACCAAACGTGGCGGGGCTGCCACCCGGGCTGCGATCGGTCTCTTGTAACTTGCTCGAGGGATCCAGTTATGGTCCCAGATTCCAGTTGAAGCACCATCACCAATTCTTCTAACCACACCTTGAGCCATCACATCCCTTCCATCTAAGATTGCTCTCCAAATCTGGGACGGGTGTGAACCCAACTCCACTTGAAAAAGTGATACATCCGGGTAATAAGCGGCCTTCAGTAGCCTTGCACTTAGAGAGTCAGTATCATTCAGAAGCCTCCACGCCTGTCGAGCAAGCAAAGCTAGGTTAAAGAGCTCCATGTCCCTAAACCCCATACCTCCCATGTGTTTTGGCTTGGTCATGACATCCCACGCTACCCAGGCTGTTTTGCGTTTCCCCCTTCTGCTTCCCCACCAGAATTGGCAATGATGGATGTGATGTTGTCACAAAGTCCCCTAGGTAGCCTGAAACAAGCCATGGAGAATACCAGAATCGCTTGTGCCACAGATTTCATGAGGATTTCCTTCCCTGCCGCCGATAACAGCTTCTGCATCCAGCTTTTCACTTTCTCCCAAACTCTGTCACGCAAATATTTGAATGTGCCATTCTTCGACTGACCCACATCTGTTGGCATACCAAGATAGCGTTCATTAAGCGATTCATTGTGGACATTCAGACGGTTCTTCACTTCATCTCTAAGACTCTGTGGGCACCCTTTACTAAAAAAGATTGATGATTTCTCAGTATTAATTCTCTGACCCGAAGCATTGCAATAAATGGTTAGTAGGTTTGACACTCTTTCTGCAACCTCAGCGCTAGATTTGAAAAGCAACAGGCTGTCATCTGCGAAAAGAAGGTGGTTAACGGCAGGAGCCGTTGGCGCCACTCTAATACCTGCGAGTGTAGATGACTGTGAACTGGATTTCAGGAGGCACGAAAGGCCCTCTGCACCCATGCTGTTCACAAAATGGCAATGATGACAAATTGTCCCTTGTCATCCGCACGCACGCGGGCCTCGGCTGTATGGGGCCATGTTGCTGCACAGTTGGACCCTCAGATCGCTGCACAACTGACCTTTTTCTCATGGACCGCGAGCCACGCAAAAAAAATAGCAACATGACTTCAGGCCTCCTTTAGCCGAAATCATACGCACCATGCGGACCACATAAACAATTAAAATCCATTACAGTACAGAAATAGCCCGAATCATGCTTCGTGAATGAGGAATTTCCAATTGTTCAATCTATACCAATAGCCACAAGCCTACGCCGACCGACGCCCGGTAAGAAAGTTTCCAATTACTCATCCCAATATACTCATGTAGATGCCGCCAACCCCCTAGACTTTTCCCCTGATCCAATTGTTGGTATTGCATCCACAGACGTGAATCAAATGTTGCAAATTCACACATCACCTCGGTGCGGTCATCGAAATGTCACTCCTATGTCAAAAATTGTGTCGCTTTGTTAGCCAGCTCATCCGTAGGAGTTTAGTCCAACGAGTATGAAGTTAGTCCGGTCTTTGAAGCTCTCGCACCATCAGCATGAACCGAATGTCGACCGTTGACACTACTCATCCACTACTCCTCCGGCCTCTTTCCCCACGGATAACTAGTACACAATCATGAGTGGAATGCACCTGAAACAAAAATGGAAGTGAGAATAAAAAAAGAAAGCCGCAAACCAAACCGCAGACATTTGTTAATCGTTTTGCAAATACGGTATGGTCGAAATCACGATTCTTATCCATGTTGGGAATAATTGATGTGTACTCCCTCTGTAAACTAATATAAGAGCATTTAGATCACTATTTTAGTATTCTAAACGCTCTTATATTATTTTAAGGAGGGAGTATCATACATTAAATAAGATTCGTATTTCAGCGCATGGTGTTGAAGCTTGTAAATTTTTTTTTCCTTGCAACTCACGGGCACTTTTTCTCAAGGAAAGAGAAAAAGGGAAAGAAGAGTACAAGAAAGAACAGAAGAAAATACATTGCAAAATAGTACATACATTTTTTTTTTCTGTTCTTTGATGAGAAAAAAAAGGGAAGAAAAACACAGGCCACAAACTGGACTGTCTTAGCCTTATCCACTGTAAAAAGGAAGGCCCATCAGGTATTATCTATCTATCATGCGCCGCGTGGCCCACCTCATCCTCGTCCAGTCCGCCGGAACGGAGCTGATGGGCCTCAAAGCCGCCGTCTTTCTCTCCGTCCCCGCCGCCGTCACGCCGACACTCCGCCGCCACCACCTCTCCTCGTCCTCCAGGGGCAAAGGCGCCGCCTCGAGGCTTCTCAGGATCTCAGCAGCGGTGATGGCCACGGCGGTGCAGCCGGCGGTGGTGGTGGGCGGCGGCCGGGTGGGCCAGGCGCTGCTCTCCATGGGCCCCTCCTCCGGGGACCTCCTGCTCCGCCGCGGCGAGGCGCTCCCGCCCGCCGCGCCGGCCGGGCCCATCCTGGTCTGCACCCGCAACGACGACCTCGACGGCGTGCTCGACGCCACCCCCAAATCCCGGTGGCCCGACCTGGTCTTCTTCCAGAACGGGATGCTGGATCCGTGGCTGGAGAGCAAGGGCCTGGCCGGCGCCAACCAGGTGCTCGCCTACTTCGCCGTCTCCAAGCTCGGCGAGCCCCCCGTCGACGGCATCACCGACGCCAACCCGGAGGGGCTCACAGCCGCCTTGGGCAACTGGGCACCCGCCGTCGCCGCGCGCCTCCAGAACGGCGGCCTCACCTGCAAGGTAGGTCCATAGTTAGCTTCCACTGGATTTTCATCAGCTTAATAGTAAAATGTTCCAAACTTTCTGGCTTAGTGTAGTACCTACCACTCATAGTCCTGACCATTATCTGAAAAATACAATACAATACAATGCTGGTCTGTGGAATTTCTCAGGTGCTTGACAAGGACGCCTTCGAGAAGCAAATGCTAGAGAAGCTCATCTGGATTTCAGCCTTCATGCTCGTCGGAGCTCGCCATCCAGGGGCCACTGTGGGTGCTGTTGAAAAGGAATACCGATCCGAGGTAATTTTAATTCTCCCTGTTGGTCTCTCTCTTGGATCTGTTCGAGTCCCGAGCTATTGTGTTCCATTAGTCGCCGAAAAACAACTGGTCCAGGGGCACAGGTTTTTAGATATCTCTGTTACCTTTCTGAATTCTTTTACTGTACATCAGATCATTCCTTCAGTTTACTTGAGCGATTAAATTTCGTACGTATTTAATGCTCCAGGATTGAGCTTTAGTGCTTGCCAACATATCTCTCCAAGAACAACAACAGTTACTCTTTGTTCAACACATAATCTTCTGTCCATGTTTTTCCTTTTGCATGCAGGTATCCAGCCTCATCGCTGAATTAGCTTCTGCCGCTGCTGCAGAGCGGGGGCTTACTTTCGACGAGGGCATGGAAGAGAGGCTCTGCGCCTACTCCAGAGCCGTGGCGCACTTCCCGACCGCTGTCAAAGAGGCAAGTCCTACCCCTGCCAATCTATGATGTAATGGAATCTTCACCTGTAGTATTTATTTTCTTCAGAATTAACATGCCAGCATTTTGATGTCGCAGTTCAAGTGGCGGAACGGTTGGTTCTACTCGCTCACCGAGAAGGCCCTCGCGGAAGGGAAGCCTGATCCATGCCCGCTCCACACAGCTTGGCTCAAGGAGATTAAGGTCATATAGACAAGGATTTTTGTTTCATGTGCAAACAACACGATGCGGTCTCGGGTTAAATCTTGAAGCAGTATTTTAAGTGTTTAACCGTTGATGTTGTGTATAGACTATAGAGTATAGAGAACTCTCTGCGCATATATTCCTCCATGTATGCCCATCGAAAATAACCTTATGTATGTATGGGAAACACAAGTGCTGTGTAATTTATATTATTGGCAGCAATCTTTTATGCGGTGGAGAAAACAACTAACAGTGTTGCTGCATGGAGACAGGCTATTTGTGGTTTATATCCTTCATTCAGTTGCTGCAAACCGAAGATTCTGCAAAAAAAAATGGCCGGTGTTTTTGCAAAATTCAGTTGTAGCAGCTGTTAGCGTTAAGCGCGTTCTGCCGTTCTGGGTATGTCATCATAATGTGTCTGCTGTCGCTGTTCAGAGAAGAGCAGAGATGACAGTGCATCTAGAGTGTTTGTGACGGTTCAAATGATCAAGGTGTACTAGACGATGTTGCATACAAACTGATTGACAGTGAGGAGCAGGGTGCGCCAGTTAGAAGATGACGGCGGCATCAGGATGCGGGATATACTGTTGAAGCACTTGTTAGCCTGCAGATTGTCAGGACCTGGAGCTGGAGGTAAACTGGGCTAAGTGTTTAATCTGTTATAGTCAGGTTGCTCTGCTCACTCGGTATGAATGTCATCATATTGATTCCATCTTCCGTCTGTCTCAGATGATGAAGATAAGGAACAAGAAGCAGAGCTAGTAGATCAGACCATCCTCACTGCATAATCCGGTATCATTTTTTCTACTACATTTTCAGTTTCACCGTGGGAATTGTTACTGCTATTAGCACAATTTGTTGCGTCGGGATTCTCAAGTTCCCTGCATCTAGCATGTCAAAGTTCATTCCATCTTTGAAATAAAAAAACATAGTCTGTGTGATATGCCACTGATATCAATAAACTCACAAAGCTATTAAGCTGATAGCAGTATGGTAAGCAAAACATTAACTTAACTTTGCGATGCATCCACTAGACCACTAGCATGCATGTTTTGGGTAATCAATTTAGCTGCTGTGCTGTATAAATGGAAAGTGAAAAAACCCAGGCGCATGATTGTATACCTGATCTGAATGCTTTTAACTGTACCTGGGCACCAAATTAAGTATACCCAAGTATTCTCACGTGTGCGCATAATATAATATGCTGGATGGATAGCTCATGTTTTGTTCCTGTACCCTTGTTGCTAAATGGGTAGCTCAGCTCATGGTTCTGTGTAGCAGAATATGTTCAAAATTTCAGGGTCGGGGTACCCTTTTTTACTCTGAATATGCAACAGAAGTACTCAACATGCTTCATACATAACCCTGAACATTTATGGTCACTGTTGTTATTTTTTTAACTTGCTGTGTACTCGTTTAGTGCCTGTACATCGTTGTGTTTTGCGGGTCTAGTCCTTCACTGTATGTGTTTGAAACCACTTCATAACTCATAAGTCTCTTCACCGGTATCCCTCCTATAAAAAAAAGTCTCTTCACCGGTGGGAATGTGAATATGATGCTTTGCTTTGCTTTGCTTCTCTTCAGCGGTCGGAATGGGAATGAGATGCTTTGCTTTAACTCTCTTCACCGGTGGCAATGTGATATGCTTTGCTTGCTTCTCTCTACTTGTCGTCAGAATGAGATGCTTTCAATTTTTGTGTCGGCGTTACATCTCGGTGGCCAGTAGCCGTGAGGTAGTCCGGGTTTAATTTGTGTCTCTCTTTTAATAACTTACCTTGTCTATTGAGTTGTTTCAAGTTTAATTTCTGTGTCTCTAGCTCTTACGAAAAGGGAAGGAACTGCAGAATTTGTGGTCCAAGGGAGAGCCAGAGAGTGTGCACCCATAAGCATCTTCACTGCTGCTGTGGTGGCCTGGCTGCTGTGTAATCAACTGTGATCCTATTTATTCAGAGTACCGCTAACATGTACTCCCTCCGTTCCAAAATAGATGACTCAACTTTGTACTAAAGTTAGTACGAAGTTAGGTCATCTATTTTGGAACGGAGGGAGTACTGTATTGCTGGTAAGTAAATGTATCGTTGCCCGCATTCCGAGGCAATTTGAAGCTGTGATCCTGTCTCTTCGTATGAAAACAAAGGAAAGGAAAGCAAAGTATCAGAATAAAGCTGCAGCGGACCTGGGAAAAAAGCACTGGAAAAAAGTCCTCTCATCCACATCCTTTTGCCCAGCTACTGTGCATCCTGCGGCTGGTGTAGCTTAACAGGAAGCGACACCCCAGAGGGAGGAGCAGAGCTGCTGCTCACAGAGGTGACGTTTGTTAGACCTTTCAGCCTGAGCATTGATAGTTGTGGATGACACTAGAAGAGTTGGAACAATTTTCGTTGGTTTATTTCTCACACAATGCCATGCCAACCTGAGAGGTTGGGGATACATATTTATAGGCTGCTAGCCAGCTAAGCATATGCTAAGATGCTAGTCTAAGATGCTAACTGACAGTCCTTGATGGTCAAGAACAGAACTCTATCCTAACAGCCAGTCCTTGATGGTCCAGGATTTTATCCTCCTAACTGCCCCAAGAACCATGTGCTGCAGCCCCACAAAGACCCTAGTACACAGACTTATCCATCATTCTCCCCCTAAGTCTTGTACGTCATTTTGTGGGAGGGTTGAATCATCCCGATCCTGGAGCAAAGTTTGAGGAACTTGATCCTCCCAAGAGGCTTGGTGAGCAGGTCTGCGAGCTGGTTCGTGGTGTTGATGTAGCTCGCCTCGATGCTCCCTTCTTCCACACAGCTGCGGATGAAGTGGTACCTCAGTCGGATGTGCTTGCTCCGTTCATGGAAAATGGGGTTCTTGGCCAGGGCCAGGGCGGACTTGCTGTCCATCAGGAGCTGCACCGTTCTGGTGTCTTGAACGAGAAGATCACCAAGCAGTCGAGCGAGCCAGAGCGCCTGAGCGCAGGCGGTGGAGGCCGCTATGTACTCAGCCTCACAGCTGGACAGGGCCACCACCTACTACTTGACCGATTGCCAGCTCACGAGACACTTGCCGAGGAAGAAGAGGATCCCGCTCGTGCTCTTGCTGGTGTCGATGTCGCCGGCGTGGTCGCTGTCGCTGTATCCGACGAAGTGTGCCGCCCCCGGACACCTAGGGTAGTGGAGGCCGTGGTCGAGGGTCCATGCCATGTAGCGGACGATCCTCTTCACTGCCTACTGGTGCTCCGTCGTTGGTCGCTTCATGAAACGACTGACATAGCCGACGGAGAAGGCCAAGTCCGGCCGTGTGTGGGCGAGGTAGCGAAGGCTCCCCACAAGGCGTCGGTACTGCGTAGCGTCCACTTCCTCCGTCGTGCTGTCGCGGCTCAGTTTCAGCCTCTCCTCCATCGGGGTGAGGGCTGGGTGGCAGTCGGTGAGCCCAGCTAGCTCAACGATGCGCTTGGCGTAGGCGGACTGTCGAAGTGCGATCCCGGAGTGATCCTGGTGCACCTCAATCCCTAGATAGAAGGAGAGGAGCCCCAGATCACTCATCTGAAAGGTGGCCTTCATGTCTTCCTTGAACGCCGCCACCTCCGCATCTTTGGTGCCGGTGATCACCAAGTCGTCAACATAGACGCCCACCAGCAGGGCATTTCCTCCACTGCCCCGTCGGTAGACGGCCGCCTCATGCGAGCTTTGCTCGAAGCCCATCTTCTTTAGCGTGGAGTCCAGCTTGGCGTTCCACGCCCTAGGTGCCTGCCGTAGGCCATAGAGGGCCTTGCGCAGGCGGAGTACCTTGCCCTCCTGGCCAGGGATCGCAAATCCCGGTGGCTGATGCACGTAGACTTCCTCCTTCAAGTCGCCGTTGAGGAATGCCGACTTGACATCCATGTGATGGACACGCCAGCCCTCCTGGGCAGCCAGCGCAAGGAGGGCTCCATCCGTGCCACGGGAGCGAAAGCGTCGTCGAAGTCGACTCCTTCCTGTTGCAAGAAGCCTCGGGCCACCAAGCGAGCCTTGTGCTTGATGATGGCGCCGGCTCCATCCCTCTTCAGCTTGAACACCCACTTGAGAGTGATTGCGCGGTGACCACGAGGGAGATCAGCGAGCTCCCAGGTGCGGTTTTGTTCGACCGCATCCATCTCCAACTGCATCGCGGCGCGCCATGCCGCGTCTCTCTCGGCCTCTGCAAAGGACCGTGGTTCGCCGTCTTCACACGCGAGCTGTAGCTGCGCCTCCAGGTCACGTGACACCAGTCCCGGCACCGGCTGGTCGCCGAGCAAATTATCCATCGTACGGTACCGCAGCGGTTCGCCGTCATGCCACGCGTCGATACGCTCCTCGTCGTGAGTGAGCGGGGAAGCGAACTTCATCGGGTTGTGCTCTGCGTGAGCTGGTGCTAATGAAGACGAGCCCGGAGTGGTGACCGCCGAGGCTGGAGTATGCGGCGTCGCCGGTTGTGGTGTCATCGGCGTAGCAGGCGCCGGAGTCGATGTAGTTTTGGGGGCCGGGGTAGACATGCGCGGCGAAGAGGAGCTGCTTGCTCCCCCAGCTTCCTTGAAGTGGGCGTACTCGACAATGAAGTCGTCATACGTCGGCGTCGAGCCGTCGTCCACCGCCTTGTCCCATTGCCACCCTCGCCCTTCGTTGAACACGACGTCTCGCGCTGTGCGCACATGTTGTGTCTTTGGGTCGAGGATGCGGTAGGCCTTTGAGCCCTCCGCGTAGCCGATGAAGACTCCTGGAGTGCTCCTGTCGTCGAGCTTGCCGATGTGGCCGAGCTCCTTGGCGAACGCAAGGCAGCCAAAGACCCGCAAATGAGAGACCGCCGGCTTCCGCCCATGCCAGGCCTCGTACGGAGTCCTGCCGTCGAGTGCCTTAGTAGGAGAGCGGTTGAGGATGTAGATGGCCGTTAGCACCGCCTCTCCCCAGAAGACAGCCGGCATCCCTCTCTGCTTGAGGAGAGCCCGAGCCATCCCCACAACCGTCTGGTTGCGCCGCTCGACGACGCCGTTTTGCTGCGAGCTGTACGGCGCGGAGTAGTGGCGCTGGATGCCCTCATCGGCACAGTACGACGCGAATTCAGCCGCCGTGAACTCGCCACCGTTGTCAGTGCGCAACACACGCAATTTGCGGCCGCTCTCCGCCTCCACACCAACCTGCGCGCGCCTGATGGCGTCCGCTGCTTCTCCCTTACTGCCGAGGATCATCACCCACATGTAGCGGGAGAGATCGTCGACGAGCAGCAGGAAGTAGCGTCGACCTCCTGGTGTGGCTGGCGTCACCGGGCCGCACAGGTCTCCGTGCACGAGCTCCAGCTTCTCCTTGGCCCGAAAACTCGCCTGTTGGGGAAAGGGGAGTCGTCTCTGCTTCGTCAGCACGCAGATGTCGCAGAACTGCTCCACATGGTCGAGGCATGGCAGGCCTCGCACCATCTCCTTGGCACTTAGACGCTTCAGGGCCTCAAAGTGAAGGTGCGCAAAACGCTCATGCCACTGCCACGCCTCATTGTCCCGACGGACAGCGAGACAGACCGGTTGTGCCACCTGCACATCAAGGACGTAGAGTCGATTTTCACCTCTGGGCACCTTGGCGAGAAGGCGACGCTGGCGATCCCAGATGCGTAGGACCCCATGCTCAATCAGCACGCGTGAGCCGTTCTCATCCAGCTGTCCCAAGCTGATGATGGAGTTCCTTAGCGCGGGGATGTAGTAGACACCGGTGAGCAGCCGGTGCTCTCCCGTCTTGGTGGTGAAGATGACGGAGCCGACGCCCTTTATCTCCACAGCGGAGGCATCCCCGAACTTGACGGAGCCTCGCGCATCGGAGTCGAGCTCGGCGAAGAATTCCCTTCGACCAGTCATGTGGTGGGTGGCGCCGGTGTCGAGGCACCACCCCGTAGTCTTGTCCTTCCCGGAGCCATCGCCGAGAAGAGCGTGTGCTTTTGGCTCATCGAGGTGGATGAAAGCCTTTGCGATTGGAGTCGCTGAAGGTAGCTCAATGCTTGCATGCGCCATGAACAGAGCCGTCTCCTCCTCCTTCGCCTGTGCGACGTGAGCCTGGCCTTGTCGTGGTTGCCGACACTCATTGGCCCAATGGCCAAACCGGCCACAGTTGTGGCAACTGTTGTCTTGTGCCGGCTTGGGCTTGCCAGCGGCGCCGTCCTTGGCGCCTCCGCGGGCGTCACCCTCGGCACGTCCTTGTGCCCTGCCCGGGGGGCCTCTTCGCGCCTTACGCTGCTTGCCACGCTTGCGGCCGCCCGTCGTGGAAGAAGGCTCCCCCTTCTTCTGTTGGGGATCGTAGCAGAATTTTAAAATTTTCCTACGCTCACCAAGATCCATCTATGGAGTATACTAGCAACGAGGGGAAAGGAGTGCATCTACATACCCTTGTAGATCGCGAGCGGAAGCGTTCCAATGAACGGGGTTGATGGAGTCGTACTTGCCGTGATCCAAATCACCGATGACCGAGTGCCGAACGGACGGCACCTCCGCGTTCAACACACGTACGGAGCAGCGACGTCTCCTCCTTCTTGATCCAGCAAGGGGGAAGGAGAGGTTGATGGAGATCCAGCAGCACGACGGCGTGGTGGTGGAAGCAGCGGGGTCTCGGCAGGGCTTCGCCGAGCTTCTGCGAGAAGGAGAGGTGTAGCAGGGGAGGAGGGAGGCGCCCAAGGCTGTTATGTTGCTGCCCTCCCTCCCCCCTTTATATAGGCCCCCTGGGAGGGGGGGCGCCGGCCAAGACCCATCTAGGGTGGGGGGCGGCGGCCAAGGGGGAAGGGGGGGGGGGTGGCTTCCCTCCCAAGCCAAGTGGGGCGCCCCCCCACCCTAGGGTTTCCAACCCTAGGCGCAGGGGGAAGGCCCATGGGGGGCGCCCCAGCCCACTAGGGGCTGGTTCCCTTCCCACTTCAGCCCACGGGGCCCTCCGGGATAGGTGGCCCCACCCGGTGGACCCCCGGGACCCTTCCGGTGGTCCCGGTACAATACCGATAACCCCCGAAACTTTCCCGGTGGCCAAAACTGGACTTCCTATATATAATTCTTCACCTCCGGACCATTCCGGAACTCCTCGTGACGTCCGGGATCTCATCCGGGACTCCGAACAACTTTCGGGTTTCCGCATACTCATATCTCTACAACCCTAGCGTCACCGAACCTTAAGTGTGTAGACCCTACGGGTTCGGGAGACATGCAGACATGACCGAGACGCCTCTCCGGTCAATAACCAACAGCGGGATCTGGATACCCATGTTGGCTCCCACATGTTCCACGATGATCTCATCGGATGAACCACGATGTCGAGGATTCAATCAATCCCGTATACTATTCCCTTTGTCAATCGGTATGTTACTTGCCCGAGATTCGATCGTCGGTATCCCAATACCTTGTTCAATCTCGTTACCGGCAAGTCTCTTTACTCGTACCGTAATGCATGATCCCGTGACTAACTCCTTAGTCACATTGAGCTCATTATGATGATGCATTACCGAGTGGGCCCAGAGATACCTCTCCGTCACACGGAGTGACAAATCCCAGTCTCGATCCATGCCAACCCAACAGACACTTTCGGAGATACCCGTAGTGCACCTTTATAGTCACCCAGTTACGTTGTGACGTTTGGCACACCCAAAGCACTCCTACGGCATCCGGGAGTTGCACGATCCCATGGTCTAAGGAAAAGATACTTGACATTGGAAAAGCTCTAGCAAACGAACTACACAATCTTTGCGCTATGCTTAGGATTGGGTCTTGTCCATCACATCATTCTCCTAATGATGTGATCCCGTTATCAATGACATCCAATGTCCATAGTCAGGAAACCATGACTATCTATTGATCAACGAGCTAGTCAACTAGAGGCTTACTAGGGACACGTTGTGATCTATGTATTCACACATGTATTGCGATTTCCGGATAACACAATTATAGCATGAACAATAGACAATTATCATGAACAAAGAAATATAATAATAACCATTTATTATTGCCTCTAGGGCATATTTCCAACATCTTCCTGTCACCAAGGCTGGGATCCCACTGCTCCCGAGTTAGGAGCAGCTTCCCGCCGGTGGTGATGGGCCCCGAGGGAGGCTGTGGCTCATCGGTGTCGACGACCTTGAGACGACCTATCGCCTCCTCGATTGTCATCGTGGAGAGGTCCAGCAACGACTCGATCGAGCGAGCCATCTGCTTGTACTTCTCGGGAATGCACCGAAAAAGCTTCTCGACAGCTCTCTCCTCGGTGTAGGTGTCATCGCCAAACTTCACCATCTTCTGCAGCAGAGTGTTGAGACGGAGAGCAAAGTCATCAACGTCCTCACCTGGCTTGAAGCCCAGGTTCTCCCACTCCTTACGAAGTGCCTGCAGGGTGGACTTGCGAGCACGGTCGCTGCCGATGCGTGCCGCGGCGATGGCGTCCCAAGCCTCCTTGGCAGTCCGCTTGTTGGAAAGCGAAAACTGCATCTCTGGCGGGACCGCGGCGATGAGTGCGTCCAGCGCCCGTCGATCCTCTAGGTGGTCGACGTTGCTGTCCTGGACCGCCTCCCACATGCGCCGCACCTGGAGCCAGACCTTCATGATCCCGGCCCACTCGACGTAGTTGGTTTTAGTGAGGGTAGGCCACCCAACACTGGGACCAACATCCCTGACCATAGTCCGGACCTCGTAGAGGCCGCGGTCCTGGTCGTTGCAGCCGCCGTCGCGGTGCGCGCCTCCACCTGGAGCGCGGGCATGCTCGGCTGCCCACTGCGCCGTCCGCTCCTGCGCCACTTTGGCGCGATCTGCGTCGACGCCGTCGTCCGCAGGCGCGGAGCTGCTGGAGCTGCCGGGGCCGCCGCGGAGTGCCTTGGCATCCGCCGTAGCCTCACGGGCTGCTGCTGCTTCTACCTCCGCCCTGGCTGCTTCTACCTCCGCTCTGGCTGCTGCCAGCTCCGCTGCAGCCAGCCTCGACACCCTTGCCGCCGCAGCAGCTGCTGCTACAGCCGCTCGCTCACGCTCCTCTGCCACGGCGCGCTCGGCCTCCTGTCGGCGCCGCATGCTCAAGGTAGCCCTGTGCTGAGAGCGACCTGCAGACATGGCTCGCTGCAGGGGGGCTGTTGCGTGAAGAGGAGGCTGTTGTTGCCGAGCCGCTGCTCGACAGTCCAGAGAGAGGGAGGTAACCAGAGGCAGACAGAGCAGCTGCTGCTACCGACTTGGGCGGCTCAGCTCCCGGTGAGGGAGGTAAGCAGGAAATGCTCAGGGTACAAGATAATGAGGCTCTGATACCACTTGTTAGACCTTTCAGCCTGAGCATTGATAGTTGTGGATGACACTAGGAGAGTTGGGACAATTTTCGTTGGTTTATTTCTCACACAATGCCATGCCAACCTGAGGGGTTGGGGATACATATTTGCTGCTAGCCAGCCAAGCATATGCTAAGATGCTGCTAAGATGCCAGTCTAAGATGCTAGTCTAAGATGCTAACTGACAGTCCTTGATGGTCAAGAACAGAACTCTATCCTAACAGCCAGTCCTTGATGGTCCAGGATTTTATCCTCCTAACTACCACAAGGACCATGTGCTGCAGCCCCACAAAGACCCTAGTACACAGACTTATCCATCAACGTTGCCTTCGCGCCTGCTGACCACCACGTCTTCTCTCTGTCGCGAGTCGTCTCACGGCAAGCTCGGGAGCAGGCGATTTGGTTCAACTGAGATTCACAAATCGGGCAAGGAATTCCTCTCCACCAGGATTGAGTTGCTTTCCAGAGCTGAATGAGCAAGACATCCATCCATCTCAAAGGTTGGTTCGTAGTCCAAGTTTTATTTGTCCCTCTCCTTACACCTACCTAATTAGGCTACCTTCTTGCTTGTTTTCCTTGTACCCTTCTTGAATTCCACTTTACCTTTATTATCACAGCAAAATCCAGCAAGTTCAATTAACGGCGATGGTGCTGGATGCATTTGCATTCTACTTGGGCAACTTGCTCAGGCAGGTGGCAGCAGAAGAGCTGGGAATGATGTTGGGTGTCTCCGGCGAGATTGACAAGATGGGTGACAAGCTTCGGGACCTCAAAAACTTCCTCGCCGATGCCGATAGGAGGAACATCACCGACGAGACTGTCCAAGAGTGGGTGGGGGAGCTTAAACGTGCCATGTATGAAGCTGCTGATATCATCGACCTTTGCCAGCTCAAGGCCATGGAGCATGGATCGTCCTCTGTAGATGCAGGGTGTTTCAATCCCTTGCTCTTCTGTATGAGAAATCCCTTTCATGCTCACGAAATCGGCACCCGCATCAAGGCACTCAACCAGAGGCTTGACACCATCAAGGAGCGGAGCGCTGCTTTCAACTTTATCAATCTTGGGTCCTACGAGCATCATAGCAGCAATGTGAATGCCTCTCGTCATGGTGATCCCAGCCGCGAGATGTCAGGGGAGCTCGACCGGTCAGGTGTGGTTGGGGATCAGATCGAAGAAGATACTAGAGCACTGGTGGCTCAGATCATGCAAACAAGTGAGGAGGTCAATGGCAAAATCATGGTGGTTGCCATTGTAGGTGTTGGTGGGATTGGCAAGACAACCCTCGCTCAGAAGGTCTTCAATGACGAGGCCATCCAAGGTGAGTTCATTAAAAAGATATGGTTGAGCGTCAACCAAAACTTCAATGAGGCTGAGCTGCTGAGAAGAGTCATCATCGAAGCCGGAGGAGACGCCCAGTCAGCTGGAAATGCAAAGGCAACACTTCACAGAAGCCTCAAGGGCGCCTTGATTAGCCACAAGACCTTGCTTGTAATGGATGATGTGTGGAACCATGGAGCATGGGATGGTGTGCTCAAAATACCCTTAGTCGATGTTGTTGCTTCAGGCAGCCGTGTCCTCATCACCACTAGAGATGAAGGTGTTGCCCGAAGGATGACAGCCACATGGCCCTACCACCACGTCGATGCATTAGCACCCGACGATGCTTGGTCATTGCTCAAGAAGCAGGTCAGTACGCAATTAAACACTAATGTCTCTTAATAAAGTGGATAGTCTATCTCCATCTATTTATCAACAATAATAGGTTGCTAGAGAATTTTTATGATTCTTTTGAATTTATATGCGTTGTTGATTATGTGTAATTCATTGGCTCATATCTAGTATCTATATGGTATGTTTCCTCTTGAAGGCAAGACCATAAGAGACTGTCAATAATTTGTAAGGCTATATTATCTTTTCTCTTTTACAAATAATGAACTAAAAAACATTTAATATCATGAAAGCATGGTGCTAAACAAGGAAGTGTACCATAGCGCGACTTCTTTTTTCGTATTTTATTTGTTGCTACATAACACACTGAGGTTTTGTTTTGCTAAGCCCAAGTAATCTATACCTATACCTACTATCAAAGGGAAGTGATATTCTTGGTTTCGTCCCGTTTCGTTTGGTCCCGCTTCAATTAATTTCACATACGCTATTTTGTTTCGTTACTTGCCACCCGTTTTAGCCCAACGGAGGAAGTCCATCTGGCGGCGCACTGTGGCCCAGGTTCAAAGAAAAATAAAATTGCCGATGAGAGGGTTCGATCTGATAACCTGCCAACTGGCTACGCACAGTTTGTCCAACTGACCCAGCTAGAGATATGAGTGGTTTTTTTTCTCCCGTTGCAACGCACGGGCCTTTTTGCTAGTAATTACAAATATGGGATAATTATACATGTATCATTTTCACTTACTAAGAAATATGAGTTGTATATTTATGCAGGCTAGTTTTTAGGCAGTTTTGCTAACCCTTGTACTCCCTCCGTCCGAAAATACTTGTCATCAAAATGGATAAAAAGAGATGTATCTAGAACTAAAATATGTCTAGATACATCCCCTTTTATCCATTTTCATGACAAGTATTTCCGGATGGAGGGAGTACACATTAATTTTTCTTAATAAACTTTACTGTCGGGGGATCCCCAGCAGTTCTCAGCTAGTAAAAGGGTGGCCACATTCGATGGTCCTCTTGTCTCTTAAGTGGTAAATTAGAATGCCTTAAAGGAGCTTGGTACATAGTTAATTAACTCTATCGGCCCCTTGAACTGCATTCACAGGTACTCTCAAGTGAGATAGATGAATACCACATCACTATGCTAAAGGACATCGGACTGAAAATTATACAAAAATGTGGTGGTTTACCACTTGCCGTCAAAGTAATGGGAGGATTCTTGCGTAGAAGAGGGGAGTTGCGTCGAGACTGGGAGCAGGTTTTGGATGATTCTAAATGGTCAATAACTGAAATGCCCCAAGAGCTCAGCTATGCAGTATACTTGAGCTATCAAGATATGCCTCCTCATCTGAAGCAGTGCTTTCTATATTACTCTCTTCTTCCTCAAAATAAAACTTATTATGCACATGAAGTCGTTGCCTTGTGGATTAGCGAAGGATTTGTTCATGGAAGCTCAAATGATCTAGAAGAATTGGGAATAAATTACTACAAGGAGCTGATATATCGGAACCTTATAGAGCCAGATAAATTGTATGTAAATCACCTTAGTTGCAGCATGCATGATGTTATTCGCTCATTTGCTCAGTATATGATAAAAGATGAAGCACTCATAGTTCATGATGGAGACATCGATAATCTAACTAAACTTCATTCACAAAAGTTTCTTCGGTTATCAATAGAAACCAACCGCTTGCAGTCTGGTGATATTGACTGGAAATCTTTACAGGAGCAGAAATCAGTGAGAACATTAATCTCAACTATTCAGATCAAGATGAAGCCCAGTGATTTATTGGTTACTTTTTCTGGTCTACGGATTCTACATATAGAATCTGTAGATGTGGCTGCATTGGTTGAATCGTTGCACCAGCTGAAGCACCTGAGATATGTGGCACTATTAAATACTGATATATCTGTACTTCCGGTGAACTTTGACAAGATGAAATTATTGCAATTCCTTAGGCTTGATGGATGTAAAAATTTACTGAATCTTCCTGATAGCATTGTGAAGCTTGGCCAGCTGAGGTTACTTGATCTTCCCAGCAGATGTATGATACCTAGAGGGTTCTGTGGTCTGACAAATATGAGAAGACTACATGGGTTTCGGGCCCACATGGATGGTGATTGGTGCAGTTTGGACGAGTTGGGGCCTCTTTCCCAACTCAGATTTCTTGAATTAATACATTTGGAGAATGTATCTGCTGCTTCATTTGCTGCAAATGCTAGGCTTGGTGAGAAAATACATCTTATCGACGTATTCTTGTACTGCACTAGCAAACTAGGAGATGATGGGTTGGTCAAAGAAAAAGAAGGTGTCTCCGAGGAAGAGCAACAACAAATCGAGAAGGTGTTCGATGAGCTCTATCCTCCACCCAGTGTAGAATTTATTCATATCGATGGGTATTTTGGCCAGCTACTCCCGAGTTGGATGATGTCCACGTCAAAGGTGTCCCTGAACAACTTAAAGTTTCTCACATTTTCTGACCTAGCTTGTTGCAAACAACTTCCCAATGGATTGTGTCAGCTCCCCTACCTGCAGTTCTTTCAGGTCGCCCGTGCTCCATGCATCAGGCGTGTTGGGACTAGATTCTTGCAGGCCGTGGCAACTCCATTTCCGAGTTTAAAAGAGATGAGCTTTAGAGAAATGGTGGAATGGGAGGAGTGGGAATGGGAGGAGCAAGTACAAGCCATGCCCCGTTTGGAGAAGCTTTGGCTCATTAATTGCAAACTGAGGCGTGCTCCTCCTGGCCTTGCCTCCAATGCAATGGCTTTGAAAGTTTTATACGTACATGATGTCCAACACCTCAGCTACCTTGAGAACTTTCCTTCTGTCATTGAGCTTACAGTGGTTAGAAGCCTCGACCTTGAGAGGATCACCAATCTCCCCAATCTGCAGAAGCTTACCATCACCATTTGCCCAAAGTTGAAGGTGCTGGGGAGTATCCCTGCACTCGACAGGTTGGTCCTAGAGGATTACACCATGGAAACACTTCCAGAATACATGCGAGGTATAAAGCCAAAGCATTTTCAGTTATTCTGCCGGCCATGGTTGCTCTCTTCGGTAGCCATGGGACAATCTGGTCCTGAGTGGGACAAGTTCAGCCATGTGGAGCATGTCAAGGCATATTCGCCTGATGGAGACAACCAAAGGAAATGGTACGTGTTGTACACAAGAAGAGACAACTTCAAGTTGGATTCAAATATTAGCTGCTCTTCCGTATTTGAAGGTACTTACAATAAATAAAAGATCAAGCTTTGCCTTAATTTGTTTGGGCACTCTCACTCTGGCAGTTTGTAAGTTCGTTTCATTTTGTCTCTTGTCTTTCATCCATATATGTTGCATGATGACGGAATATATTTCGTACTACCTTTTTTGTTCACATGACTAGGAGTTGTTTCAGATGATATAAAAAGATGGTTGTACTGGACTGTCAACTTAAGTTTTAACCATTGCACCAGCTTCATGTGTGGGTTCTTTATTGGCTACTTTCTGATTTGGTTGCAGTATTATTAATTACTTGGTCTGCTAGGTTACCTTGAGTTTAACAAATCTAGAGTAATATGTTGCCTCTGGCCTTTCAAATTACATATTATGTAACCAACCACTTTTGTATTTTACCTTCCATGCAGGAACCTTATCATCTTGTATGGTGGATGCACAAGGATTTGAGTCTGTGTACAAAATGAGAAGAAGTACCTTTAATTACATCTGCAGCTTGGTGAGGGTGCCCTTTTTCGAAGATATGATGGCAACGGATCACACGTTTGTTGATGGAGGAGCATTGTCTTTACAAGATCGAGTAGCTCTCGCTCTGGTAATGCTGAACTCTGGCAAGCCACCGGTTACTGTAGGATCCTCTCTTGGTGTGAACGAGTCAACTGTCTCACTGGTAACTCAGGTGTTTGTTGAAGCTATGTGGGAGCGAGCCTTGCACCACTTCAGCTGGCCTGGCTCCGCTAGAATGGAGATGATCAAGCGCAAGTTTGACAGGATCCACGGCCTGCCAAATTGTTGTGGTGTTGTACATACAACCCACATCAAATTTGGATCACAAAATTGTGACCATGAAGAGTATGCCGACACGCTAATGCAAGCTGTCGTTGATCCAGATATGAGGTTCACAAACACCCGCTTCAGGCTGTCAGGTAGCATGATGAACCAATTGGGCGTTTTGCATGACTCAGATCTCTTCAAGATGGGCGAGGATGGTTCTTGCCTGAATGGCAGTAAGCTGAAGTTATCAGATGGCTCGGATGTCGGGGAATACATCATTGGTGCTGCAGGATATCCTCTCCGTCCCTGGTTACTCACACCTTACCATGACCTCTCAGACACGGATTCCAAACTTGAGTTCGATAGGAGAATACACTCTGCAACTACAGCTGTCGCACTGAGGGCGCTGGCAAGGTTGAAAGGCACATGGAAATGCCTGCAGGGAGAAGGGTGGCATCCAAATGATCAACGCGACGTGTTCTTGACCATCCACACGTGCTGCATGTTGCATAACATTGTGATAGACATGGAGGAGGAGGAGGAGGTGGGTGCAGGCATGCCGAGCGATCAGGAGGATAATTACATCGAGCAAGTGCGGCGGGTAGCAGATGAGGACGCCATCGGTGTGAGGGATGCACTATCCCAGCATTTGATTGCATCTGGAGGTAAATTACCATGTCTTGGTGTGTTTGTTTGAACACTTTGTCTATTTAATTAATTTGTAATTCCCTCCTAATGATTCCATCTTTCATTTGTTGTTGGTTACTCCACACAATGGCTGCAGAGGAGGAACAAGAAGCAGTAGTTGCATCTGGCCCAGGAGATGAAAACAAGGAATAAGAAGCACAACGACAACGTTCTCCTCACTGAATTTGGTATTTTCTTCCCCTTGCTATTAATGGTGCTTCAAGTCGCAGATCTCTTCTTAGTTCCTTCTTTTGCTAGGGTGACATTTAATCAGTGTGCAAAGCAGAATGTTACCACCTACTACTCCCTCCGTTCCATATTACTTGTCGCTGATTTAGTACAAACAAAGTTGTACTAAATCAGCGACAAGTAATATGGAATGGAGGGAGTAACTGACTGGCAATTGTGTATTTACCTCCTGTATTGGCTATGTCGCTTTGATTGTCTATTCATTTCGATAGGTTGCATGATTTGGACAGTTAAGTTAGCAGCTCTAGAATACTACTCCCTCTGTCCGAAAAAGCTTGTCCCAACTTGGTGCTAGATACATCCATTTGAGGGACAAGCTTATATACTTTGACAATGGAAAAGCTTGATATGACTTAAACCCCGCTGAGTTAAGTTAGAAGCGATGCTGCAAAAACATGAATCTATGTGGCAAAGACAAATTTTTGTGTACCTTATATATCGTCAACAGCAAGCTTTTGTGATCGAGAAGACAATTAATAATGTAGGTGCATGGAGACGGCGTGTTTGTGATTTGTATTGTTTCAGTTGCTTTTCTGTAACCTGACGCTTTTATTTATGGGTCGAGTAAAAAAATACTGTAGCTGCATGAAGACTATTTGTGATGTCTATCCTTCAGTTGGCAAAACATGCATAATGGCAGTGAGTGTTGTATGTTTATGAACGGCCTGATGGAAAACATCGGCTGACTATCGTGTGAAATGCTCGTCGTACTGTCCAAGCACTTGTTGGCCTGCACATTCTTTCACCGAGAATCAACACTGCACATTCTTTCACCGAGAATCAACACTGTTAACTTATTGAGAATGCAATTAAAAATACACACTTCACAGACCTACCTATGATCAACTTGGTAAGCGAAACAACGGACACTCTTTTTTTCCAACAGGATCCCTTCATGTTAATTTTTTGCAGGTATCCAGCCTCATAGCGGAGTTAGCATCTGCCGCGGCTGCGGAGCGGGGGCTATCTTTCGACGAGGGCATGGAAGAGAGGCTCTGCGCTTACTCGAGAGCCGTGGCGCACTTCCCGACCGCCGTCAAAGAGGCAAGTCCTACCCCTGCCAATCTATGATGTAATGGAATCTTCACCTGTAGTATTTATTTATTTTCTTAAGAATTAACATGCAAGCATTTTGATGTCGCAGTTCAAGTGGAGGAATGGCTGGTTTTACTCTCTCACTGAAAAGGCCCTTGCCCAAGGGATGCCAGACCCATGCCCGCTCCACACGGCTTGGCTCAAGGAGATTAAGGTCATATAGAGAGGGTGTTTTCTTTCATGCGCAAACAACACGATGCGGTCTTGGGTTAAAATCTTGAAGCAGTTTTTGAAGTGTTTAACTGTTGATGTTATGTACAGACTATAGAGCATAGAGAACTCTGGTCCAAGTGCTCCTACATTTCAATTTGTTCAAGTCAGGTTGCTTTGTTCACTTGTATGTTCTACGTACTCTTGTTGGTTCCATTTTTTTGTTTGGCTCAGGGGACGAAGACAAGGAACACAAAGCAGAGCTAGCTCAGATCATTCTCATTTCATAATTTTGGTAACTTTTTTTCTTACTACATGTCCAGTTTCACTGCCGGCAGGTAGTTGTTACTACTATTGGCAAGATGTTGTTGAAATGTCGTGATTCCCACAGCATGTCAAAGTTTGTTCTTTCATTCTCGAAATAAAAGAATGGTTTATGTCGTCAGTGTTATCACCAGGAATCGATACTGCTGACATATTTCAGAAAACAATCAAGTGGTTCGCAAAACATTTAACTTTTGCAGTGCTTCAATTAGCATTGCATGCTTTGGCCAAGCAATCTAACTGCTGTTCTGTGTATGTATGCATGGAAAGTGAAAATTCTTGATACGTCCAACCCAGGTGCATACCTGATCTGATATAATTCATACTCTAGTACTGTACTTGTGGTCTCTTTTGTTATGCCTTCCTGTGTACGTTTACACGCCCGTGCATAATTGTTTTTTTTATGTGTATACTTCTTCACTAGTATAGTTTAAATTACGTTCATAAGCCTGCCCATGACAAGGTCAAGTATATATGTTCTGATTTCTGACAGGTAATTTTTTTTTCCAGGCTCAGCTTTCTCTTGAGGCTGCGAGCTTAGTTCAAAAGGAATGCCACTCTTGGGGTGAGAGGTTTTTATAGCACAAGTTAACTAGACACTGGTAAATTCTTGTGTTAAGTGTATCTGCCTGTGACATGATTTTACCTTGGGCTTTGCAGTAGTGGTTTCTTTGCATGTGCTGCTGGCGGCAGTGTTAGAGTGTACGTATTTCCCACATGGTCAACATTTTTTCTATAACATTTCCAAAAGCTTGGTTAATTTTTTTAATACATGGTCAACATTTTCTAAACAAACGGTAAACATTTTTTGTGTGCACATTTAACATTTCTCAAATGTTGGATTAATGTTTTTTAATACATGGTCAACATTTTTTCTATACACATTTAACACTTTTAAAATGCTTGATTAACATTTTTGCATGATAACTTTTTTCATACACATATTTGTTTATTTTTGTATACTCCCTCCGTCCGGAAATACTTGTCATCAAAATGAATAAAATGGGATGTATCTAGACGTATTTTAGTTTGAGATACATATCTCTTTATCCATTTTGATGACAAGTATTTTCGGACGGAGGGAGTACATTTTTAATATACATGAGAAACATTGGTAAATCTGGCCAGAGAGTTCTTCGCAGATCGGAAGGTCAATTTGCATTGGTTTCTCAGGATTAATGTTGGGTTGGTATTGTTCCTCTGCTAAAAAAGTTTCATTGTATCGCGTATGTGTCCATGCTCCATGGACGTGAGGAGAGATAGGAGAGATTCCAAGGTGTACACGATTGGTTCAGGTTATTTTTCTATGGGGAGTGATAAGATACGTGAAGTACTATATTTCTTGTTTTTATTTTTGAGAAGAGACGTGGAGTAGATAGAGATATCTTAGGGGAATCTCGCATGGTGACTTCTATTTTCTTCAACCGTGAGAGATTTGTGGGCCTTCCGATCATTTTTTTTTCTTTTGCTGAAACTTTTAACCGAGAATTAGATGGATCAATCTACACCGTAATAATTTGGTCCCACCAGATTAACGACTCCTAATTACTGATTAACGTGGTAATTTCTTGAGAGTGACTAATTAGTATAGGTGTAGAGGTATAGATAGATAGATAGACAGACAGATAGATAGATAGATATAGATAAGATCTTGGTCAAGTCGTGTGTGGCTGTTAGAGAGTTGTTGGTTAGTATCATGTATTGTTGTCTCCCTCCAAAATGAGGTCGGATTTGAATCATTGGTACAATTTGATTTCCTCTTGTCGAAATAGGCGTGCGATCTTCTCACCGGATTGATTTTTGTTTAAATCAATCTCTTGTTAAGACAATATGCAAGTTTCTCTTTATTGTAGATAGCACTGGTTGCAAGTACTCGTACCGAAGAAGCTACAAGTTACAAAGAAGAAAAACATACATATGCCAGCGTGTTATTTGTTTTGTCATCTATTTCGTTCCTTCCACATAAAACAAGAGAAGGTTAGCTTGTGGTTCCCTTTGAAGGATGAACAAGGTAAATAGATATCCCTCGCTAAAAAAGAAAGAAAAGGTATATATATATGCGCGCGTGTGGTTCTCCTGGAAGCTCTCCCGGCCGGTCCCTAGCTACCTACCTACTCCTACTCCTACTCGTATGATTAGCATGCATGCATATAAGGAAGGAAGGAAGGAATGCAGGAACGAGGAAAGGAAAAAAAGGGATATATCCATGGCGCTCCCGGCTTCAAGGATCGTCGTCGTCGTGAGCGGCCTTGTCATGATGATGATGATGATGGCATGTCTCCTGGCGCCAGCGGGCGCTGACGAGTGCATGGACTTGTGCCTTCATGATTGCGCCGTCAAGGGGAAGAACTTGACCCAGGAGCAATGCCAGTACGCATGCAATTACGGCTGCCCCTTTGGCGCCGCCCAGCACGCTCTATCGAATGCCCCCGCCATTGCCAGGAATGGCGGGAAGACCGTCCATGTCCTCATCCATGTCCTCGCAGCAACGATGTGGCTCTAGCTAGCAGCTGCTCCTTCATCGCCCGCTCCAGCATCGGCACCAATCTGGAGCTCCTCCATCGGCGTCAAAGGCCATCAAAGCAGCAAGCAAGCGTCAAGATGTTATAGCGGATAATACACGTATGCTATGTTGCATGTATGTATGTGCTTATGTATCTTTATTTATCAAGCGTGAAGATGCTGTTATATCGGATATATAATATACTTATGCTATTTTTTGACAATAATATACGTATGCTATGTATGCATCTATGTGTTTATATACCTTTATTTGTCGGTGCATACTCATTTAATGTATGTATGCTATGTATGCATGCATGTAAGAGCATCTACAGCCGGACTTGGTAAATCCATACAAACTCATGCAACTACGTAGTGATGCATTGCACACATCGTCCGCCTACTACATCAGGACATGCTATCGGACTACCAAATTTTGGCATGGTCTACCTACATGCTAGCTATGGAGAAGATCATCCACGGTTGCCCTTACCCTTCCCGGTGCCCTTGCCGTTCTTCTCGCCGAAGTAGAAGACGCAGTATCGATCTAGCCCGGATCTGCTCATTGCCGTCACTGTCCTCCTTCTCCTCCTGCCATTGCTCGGACCGCCCGATTCTTCTCTCAGGCGAGGGCGCACGTGCTCCTACGCTGCCACTTCTTTACAATGCGGGCGCAGATGGCTTCCACCTCTGCGGCAGCCCGCGCCGCTGCATCAATCGCCTCCATTTCGGCAATGAGCTTGGCCTCGGCCACCCTCATCCTCTTCTTCCCACGGCAGGCACATCGGCCCTGTTACCTCTCGTACTCCGGCGGACCGGTGATGGGGAAAGGGAGATTGGAAGGCTCCCATGGTCCATCCACGGAGGATCCGAATGCCCGATGCACCGACACGATGGACTCATGCCGGACAAATCCCCCCGTAGGTCGGGCAATGTCCGCCCGGGAGTGGCGTTGTACAATGCGGACGACACACCGGTCGAAGTTGAGGAATCCGGACTGGTCGGGGTGAGATCGGTTGCCTGCCATGCCAGAAAAGACCGGAGATCGCTGGACGGGAGCTTGGAGGACGGAGGGGAGTAGAGGGGACTGGAGTAGAGTACCTAGGGTTTGGTCCGGGGAGCGGATAAGGATGATTATATGTGGGGTCGGGTGGGCCAGCATGGGCCGGATCCGATGTGGTGGATGCGCCCAGTCACGCCCGGGCCTCCTCATATCCGCCCCCTATTTGTGCTGGATATGATGGGCGCCGGTCAGCCCGGTCATTTGATGCCAGTTTGAGGGGCCAGTCTGGGTCGCTTTTTTTTGACCGGTCACTAACCGGGCTGTCCGTACAGGCGTTGGAGGCTGGCTTGGGGTGCCCGGCTGTAGATGCTCTAACAGCCTTGTCAAATTAAATGTTTGACTAGATTTTTTGTGAGCGGTAAATGTTTGACTAAATATGTTGCCTAAAGTAGCAAGTCTCAAAAGTGCAGTTATATTTTTGTGCTCCATGAGCACACATCCTTCCGTGCCGTTGGATCGCGGCGATGTGGGGGCATCGTCCATCAACAGATTGGCAAAGGGAGCAAGTAGCATGCATTTTTCACGGGCTAAATATAGGCAATAATCATACACCTACAAAGTTGCTACGTAATCTTCCTTCTCTAATTCTCTCGCCCTCGGTCATTTTTAGCAGGGTGGGCAGTCCGTCGGTAAAATTGCAGCCGATCTATAGCGCTAGAAAATCGGCTCCTATCGACGACCTATTCCCTGTTGTATCAAGGGTGTCTGTAATTTTGAATTTATCTTCTTCCTCAATGGTTTAGTTCCCCGTTGCAGCCGCCTGAATCACTGGCTAGTATTTCAGTTTCCTACAGAACGTGCAGTTCCGTAGACAATTAAATAGACATCCCATTGTGGTAGTTGTCGTTAGTGCCTGTCTAGAGATGACATGGAAAGAGATTATAGACATGCCTCGTCTAAACCATTGTACATGCCCTAATCCCATCAAATAACTGCCAACTGGCTAATTACGTAAAAGTTTCGTAACACCCTACGTAGGTATAGCATTGCCCAAATGTAGGGGCAGGAACATGGCTATGCGAGTGGGACAAAAAAGGCACTATGACACCAAGAGTTACCTTCACCTGCATTTCCTTTGGTTTTCAAAAAGTTGTAACTTTTAGACCGTGTATCAAAATTACAACCCATGGGGGAGTGGGGAGAAGACCGCGTCGGTGACAGACCGGGGCTCCCGCTCCCGCTAGGGTTTCCCCCCGCCGCTCCCGCCGCCCCCGGCCGCCGGCGGGCGCGCCCCGGCTCCCCCTCCCCCTCCCCTCCTCCCCCGTACCCCCCGCGTCGCCTCCCCGAGCGAGGCGACCGGGGGCTCCCCTCCCCCCCCCCCCCCTCCCAGCCGCCCCCCTCCTCTAATCCCCTCCTCTAATCTCCTCTAATCCTCTACACCCTACGTAGGTATTTCATCCTGTAGCAAAGTCCAGGTAGTAGTAGTATTTTGCTTCGAGTATAATCATGTTGGAAGGATGCCCGGGACATGTCGCCGAATCATTGAGGATCCCTTTGTAATTTACTTTTTCTGGAACTCACTGGAAATTAGAACTAATTCACACGATTGGGCCAAATCCAGCACACTACTGATGTAGAATAATGTGCTTAGGCAGTTAGGTCAGGCTGATTGAGGTGGGTTATGACAATCCAGTTTTTCCAATCAGTTTTTTTGTCAATTGTTCTGTTTGGCTAACCAGATCATTGGTTTCACGACTTTTTTTTCATAACAAATTATTATAAAATAAGTTTAGTATAGTATACTACAGTTCAGCAACTGCAAGCTGGGCCTAAGAGCATCACCAGTGTGTAGAGGCAACCTGCCTTTAAAATATGATCCACATGACTTGCCTCTAACCAAATGAAAAAACTCACAATGTATGAAAACTCCAACTCGCCTCTAAGGTGGACCCAGTGATTTTTTTTTAGAAAAAAAGACTAAATAGGACCACATTTATCCAACCAATCATCCTTTTCTTGGGCTTTCCTTAGATGACAAGTGGGGCCAAGTGATTTGATGGATTGTTGGAGGTAGCCTCTAAGGTACCATTTTTCCTATTACGTACTCACTGCGGTAAAATAATTAAGCAGAGCTAGTAGATCAGACCATCCTCACTGCATAATTTGGTATCATTTTTCCTATTACGTACATATTAAGTCTCACTGCGGTAATTATTACTATTATATAGCACGATTTGTTGTGTCATGATCTGCTAGCAGCTGATATCAAAGTCATTCTTTCATCCTCGAAATAAAAACCTAGTGTTTGTGATATGCCACTGATATCAATGCATGGTAATCAATACTGTTCACTTATTCAGAAGGCAATTAATCTGATAGACCTAGCCGATAGCTCATGGTTTGTTCCTGTACCCTTGTTAAATGGGCAGCTCATGTTTAAATTTTCTGGGGGGTACCATTTTTTACTCTGAATAAGCAACACAAGTACTCAACATGCTTCATACATAACCCTGAACATTTATGGTCTCTGTTGTTATGTCTTGCTGTGTACGTATAATGCCTGCTGTACGTACATGGCTGTGTTTTGGTGGGTCTGGTCCTTCTTGAGACTGGAATAAGCGACTCTTGAGACGGCAAGTGTAGTGTAACTTTTATTGCACAAGTTAACTTGAGACTGGTTAAAAAAAAGATTGAACGATGTGCTGCCTTGCAGTGTCTGCAACAAGAGTGGAGGCCTCCTTTGCGGCTTAAATGGTCGGTATTCACTGGACTATAGATCTGTGGCGGTTAAATTTATAACTGCCTCTGTTTCTACTTGACAGCATTTCGGTGTTGGGCTCGGTTTTCATCATTCAACTCGTAAACCGAATTGCTCCAGTCCATCCCTCCCATATGCTAATCAAAGACGTGCCATGGGCCATAAGATTCTCATTTTCCCTGTCCCGGAACATGGTGCTCGATGGTAATGTGAATGGGATGCTTTCCTTTGTTTCTCTTGGCCGGTGGGAATGTGAATGGGATGCTTTGCTTGCTTCTCCCCACTGTTGGGAAATGCTTTGCTTTGCTTCGCTTCTCTCCACTGTTGGGAAGGAGATATGCTTTACTTTGCTTCTCTCCACTGGTGGGAATGGGATGCTCAAGCTGCCAACTTTTGCCCCCATACCATCTTAACTGCTATGGTGGCTTGGCATCCTTCCATCCACATTTATGCTCTTCACCAGGAATGGAATATGCTGCCTAAAAGTAAAGCAACAGCGCACTGAAAACCAAAGGTCCTTCCATCCACATCCTTTTGCCTTCTCCCTGCTGCTACAGCCAGCTACTCTGCATTCTGCGGCTGGTGTAGGTTCACAGGCTGCGCCGGAGGACGATCAGAGCCCTAAAAGGTTGCTCAAGTAGTCCAAGTTTAATTTCTTTATTCATTCACACCTAGCCAAACTTTTTTGTTTATTTTGATGAACTGCACCTAGTTAATTGCTTCTTGCTTGTTTTCCTCATCTCTCCTTCTCAGATTTCACTTGACCAGCAAGCTCAATGGCGATGGTGTTGGATGCATTTTCATCCTACTTGGTTGATCTGCTCAAGCAGGTGGTACAGGATGAGGTGGGAACAATGCTGGGTGTCTCCGGTGAGATCGATAAGTTGGGCGACAAGCTTAAGGACCTCAAGAACTTCCTAGCCGACGCCGATCGGAGAAACATCACCGACGAGACTGTTAATGTCTGGGTGGGGCAGCTCAAGCGCGCCATGTACGAAGCTGCTGACATCCTTGACCTCTGCCAGCTCAAGGCCATGGAGCGTGGGTCTTCCTCCACATATGTAGGGTGTTGCAATCCCTTGCTCTTTTGCATGAGAAATCCCTTCCATGCTCGTGAGATCGGCACCCGCATCAAGGCGCTCAACCAAAAGCTCGACTCCATCAAGGAGCGGAGCGCTGCTTTCAACTTCATCAATCTTGGCTCCTATGAGGGTTGTCATAGCAGCAATGCCCATGCCTCTCGTCAGGGTAATCCTAGCCGGGAGACATCTGGGGAGCTCGACCGGTCCAGTATGGTTGGGGACAAGATCGAGGAAGACACAAGAGCACTGGTTACCCAGATCACGCGCTCTGGAAATGAGGCCAGCAACAACAGTATGGTGGTTGCTATCGTAGGTGTTGGTGGGATTGGCAAGACCACCCTCGCCCAGAAGGTCTTCAACGATGAGGCCATCCAAGGTGACTTCAGCAAAAAGATATGGTTGAGCGTCAACCAGAACTTTAGCGAGGTTGAGCTGCTGAGAAGAGCCATCATTGAAGTCAGAGGAGACGCTCAGCCAGTTGGAAATGCAAAGGCCACGCTTCAACGAACCCTCAAGGAAGCCTTGATTGGCCACAAGACCTTCTTGATAATGGATGATGTTTGGAACTATAGAGCATGGGAGGATGTGCTCAAAACGCCGTTAGTCAATGCTGCTGCTCCAGGCAGCCGTGTCCTCATCACCACTAGAGATGAAGGTGTAGCCCGAGGGGTGTCAGCTATATGGCCATACCACCACATCGACACATTAGCACCCGACGATGCTTGGTTATTGCTCAAGACGCAGGTCAGTATGCAATTAAACACTAATGTTTCTTAATGAATTGAGTAGTCAATCACCGTTCAATAGCTTGTATGTACTATTACCTGTTGGAAGGTAAGAGGTTGCCAATAATTTTGTATAGGATAATATTAGCTTTGCGCTTTTACTGATAAACAAAGCAGGTGCTAAACACGGAAGTATATAACAATGTCATCTGGATTTTCATATTTTATTTATGCCTACATGACACATGTTCAAGACACTAAGATTTTGTTTAGCCGACCTTGAGTAATAATTATAAATTTGGATAACTAATATATGCATCTTTTTACAAGTGAAGATATATGGGTTGTATGTTCATGTAATGAATAATTTGTTGCTAAAATTCAACCTTATTTTTCAACTTCGGATGTAGGGTGCAGCTATTGAGCAGGGCCATAGGATATATAATAAATGATAAATATTTTAAGTAGGAAGAATAACAATTGTGGTGAACCCCTACAAATACAGTAAAATATTATAACACAAATATTTACTAGACTAGAAGGTGACCGAAACATAAGATTATTTCATGTGAACATAAAATTTGGAACTAATAACATAATGTATCATGTATGGTTTCTGCTGAATTTGGAGTACAACTTTCTGTCGTGGTGATGAGAGATTAGCAAACAAATATATTTTTCCAGCAATACATTCCATTTTGTAAAAGGGAAAGGATCAAGATAAGTAGGTACATCCTATAAAAGTTCTTTTTTGGCAAGTACTTCGGTACTTTGAATATTTACATATTCAAACATACCTTAATAAATGGACAGATACATCAACTATTCCTATGGTCTCTTAGGGGGTAAATTTGAGCGCCTTAGAGTATCTTGGTACTGCATGTACTGCAAGTTAATTAATTATATCGACCATGTACTGTATGTTTACAGGTACTCTCAAGTGAGAAAGATGAAGACCACATCAATATGCTAAAGGATATTGGATTGAAAATTATACAGAAATGTGGTTATTTACCACTTGCTGTTAATGTAATGGGAGGACTCTTGCGTGAAAGAGGGGGCCTACGCTGTGACTGGCAGCAGGTTTTGGATGATTCAGAATGGTCAACAACTAAAATGCCTGAAGAGCTCAACTATGCAGTATACTTAAGCTATGAATATATGCCTTCTTACTTGAAGCAGTGCTTTTTATACTACTCTCTTCTTCCTAAAAGTAAGGCTTTTAGTCTGGATCAAGTTGTTGCGATGTGGATAAGCGAAGGATTTATTCATGGACACTCTAGTAATTTAGAAGAATTAGGAAGAAACTACTACAAGGAGTTGGTATCTAGGAATCTTATTGAGCCAGATAAATCATATTTTCATGATCTATGGGTTTGCAGCATGCATGATGTTGTTCGCTCATTTGCTCAATATATGACTAAAGATGAAGCACTCATAGCTCACGACAGAGACAATGATATTGTTAGTGAACTCAGTTCACAAAAGTTTCTTCGGTTGTCCATAGAAACTAGCCGATCTCAATCAGATGAACTTGACTGGAAATCTCTACGGGCGCAACAATCAGTGAGAACATTAATCTCAACTACCCAGATCAAGATGAAGCCTGGTGATTCATTGGTTACTTTTTCAAGTTTACGGACTTTATATATAAAATCTGTAGATGTGACTATATTGGTTAAATCGTTGCATCAACTCAAGCACCTGAGGTATTTGGAGCTAATAAGTACTGATATATCTGTACTTCCAGAGAACATTGGCAAGATGAAGTTATTGCAATTCCTTAGACTTGACCAATGTGTAAATTTGGTAAATCTTCCTGATAGCATTGTGAAGCTTGGCCAGCTGAGGTTTCTTGGGCTTCCCTACACAAGTATGATACCTAGAGGGCTCTTTTGTCTGACAAGTCTGAGGAAACTGACTGGGTTTCGAGGCCACATGGATGGTGATTGGTGCAGTTTGGACGAGTTGGGTTCTCTTTCCCAACTCAGACTTCTCAGTTTACATTAATTGGAGAATGTATCTGCTGCCTCATTTGCTGCTAATGCTAGGCTTGCTGAGAAGATTCATCTTAATGAACTGTTATTGAATTGCACCAGCAGACTGGGAGATGATGGGTTGGTCAAAGAGAAAGAAGGTGTCTCTGAGGAAGAGCAGCGACGAATCGAGAAGGTGTTTGATGAGCTCTGCCCTCCACCTAGTATAGAATATCTTGAAATGATGGGGTATTTTGGCCAGCAACTCCCGATTTGGATGCTGTCAACATCGATGGTGCCCTTCAACAACTTGAAGTTTATAGGGTTTTCTGACCTGGCTTGTTGCACACAACTTCCCAATGGGTTATGCCAGCTCCCCAATTTGCAGTTCCTACAGGTCTCTCGTGCTCCATGCATCAAACATGTGGGGACCGGATTCGTGCAGGCGACAACAGCTTCATTTCCAAGGTTAAACACATTGAGATTGTTCGACATGGTGGAATGGGGGGAGTGGGAGTGGGAGGAGCAAGTACAAGCCATGCGTCGTTTGGAGGAACTTGTGCTCAGTAAATGCAGACTGAGGCATGTTCCTCCAGGCCTTGCCTCCAATGCAAGCTCTTTGAAAATGTTAAGTCTACTACATATCAAGCAGCTCAGCAACATTGAGAGCTTTCCTTCTGTTGTTGAGCTTTTCGTGAATGATTGCCCTGACCTGGAGAGGATCACCAATCTCCCCAATCTGCAGAAGCTTACCATTTACAACTGCCCAAAGTTGAAGGTGCTGGAGCATATAGCTTCACTCGAGAGGCTGGTCGTGAAGGATTACACCATGGAAAAACTCCCAGAATACATGCGAGACATAAAGGCAAGGCATTTGCAGTTATTCTGCAGGCTATGGTTGCTCTCTGCGGTAGCCGCGGGACAATCTGGCACGGAGTGGGACAAGTTCAGCCATATGGAGCATGTCAAGGCATATGCCGGTGATGGAGACAACCAAAGAAAATGGTACGTTTTGTACATGAGAGGAGACAACTGCAAGTTGGATTCAAATATTAGCAACTCTACCATATTTGAAGGTACAGATAATCAAACATACGTAAAAGCTTTGTCTTAATTTGTTTGAACACTCTGATCTGCCCGTTTATAAGGTCGTTTGATTTTATCTCCTGCTTTTCGTCCATATATACTGCATGATGACCGGACATATTCCTAGTGCATGTTGCTGAGTATTTGTCTTCTTGTTCTTCTAGGTTTTCTCGAGTTTAACATATTTTGTGTTTTTCTTTCCATGCAGAAACCTTATCACCTTCTATGGTGGATGCACAGGGATTTGACTCTCTGTACAAAGTGAGAAGAAGTACCTTGAGTTACGTCTGCAGCTTGGTGAGGATCCCATTTTTTGAAGATATGACGGCAAGGGAGCCCACCTTTGTCGATGGGAGAGTGTTGTCTTTGCAAGACAGAGTTGCTGTCGCTCTGAGGGTATTGAACTCTGGTGACTCTCCAGTTACCGTAGGATCCTCTCTTGGTGTGAATGAGTCAACCGTCTCGCTGGTAACTCAGGTGTTTGTTGAGGCTATGTGTGACCGAGCAATGCACCACTGCAGCTGGCCTGGCTCCACTAAAATGGAGAAGATCAAACACAAGTTTGACAAGATCCACGGCCTGCCAAACTGTTGTGGCGTTGTACATACATATCACATCACGTTTGGATCACAAAACCCTGACCATGAGGAGAATGACGTTGTGCTAATGCAAGCCATCGTTGATTCAGATATGAGGTTAATGGAGTTTTGGTTTGGCGGTGATCTCTTGGAGAGCATTGAGAAATATGCTTGGCTGAATGGCGGTAAGGTGAAGTTATCAGATGGCTCGGAGGTCGGGGAATACATCATTGGTGATGCAGGATACCCTCTTCGTCCATGGCTCCTCACACGTTACCAGTTAGAAAATGGCCTCTCACTCTCAGAGTCCAAAGTCGAGTTTAACAGGAGACACTCTGCAGCTACAGCCGTCGCGGGGAGGTCGTTGACAAGGTTGAAAGACACATGGAAGTGGCTGCAGGGAGAAGGGTGGCATCCAAATAACAGACGTGTGATGAACCGGATAGTCGGCGCGTGCTGCATGTTGCATAACATAGTGATAGACTTGGAAGGGGACGAGGGTGCAAGCATGCCGAGCGGTCAGGAGGACATTTATGCCGAGAAAGCATGGAAGTTAGCAGATGAGGATGCTGTCAGGGTGAGGGATGCACTGTCCCAGCACTTGATCGGATCTGAAGGTAAAATAACACAACTCTTAGTCTTAGTGTGTTAAATCAACACAACTCTTAGTGTGCTATTTATATTTGGTTTATTTGTTTCCTCCTATTGATTCCATGTTAATTTCATCTGTTTGGACTTCAGTTCACACAATGGCTGCAGAGGAGGAAGAAGAAGCAGTGGCAGCAGTTGCAATTTGTTCTGGAGATGGAAACAAGGAAGAAGAAGCACGCCAATGACAAATGGCAGATCGAGGAAAGGAGAAAGTGCATGCATGATGGCTAGCTAGAAAGGTGAGACCATATCAGATCGCCCTCTCCACTGAATCAGTTTGGTACCATTCTTTATTTCTCCGCAGTGGCAGCAGTTTGTTGTCATACCGTTAACTCACTCGGAAGGAAGCTGATTGACTGGTGCCTATTAGCAATACACAATTGCATGAATTGGACAATGAAGTTACTAACAGATAACTCTACACTAGTACTGTGTACCATGAGAAACTTAATAATAAACCAAGCTCAAGTCTCATCTAGTTCAAATCTACCTTGTTGTGAGCAGGTGGAAGCGAGACTAGCCAGCAAGTGACAATGCAGTGCAGGCCTATACCATTGAATTGCATGTGTGAAAATAAATGCAGTGCAGGCCCCGGCAGGCAGTAGGTTGTCCTGTGTCCGGACAAAAGACAAGTATTGTGTAATTCATACTATTGGCAACAAGAAAGCTTTTATGAAGTTGAGAGAACAATTAGTAGTAATGTAGCTACATGGAGACGAAAGAGTTTAATTTGATTTTGTTTCAATTGCTTGCTTGTGAACATATATAATATAATGGCAGTGAGTGAGTCTTGTTTGTGGGCAGGAGCTATTGTCCAATATCTTCAATCATAACACCGACACATCGATCTTGAATAGGTCACTAGAGGACAAGGACGCCGGCATGGTGAGGGACATACTGGCCAAGCACTTGATTGAATCTAGAGGTAAATCAGCACAGCTGTTAATGCGTTTGTTTGCACTCTAGCTTTGTCTCTCTTTCTTCTTTTGAAATTCCCTTATGATTTGTGAGGGAGGCATGTGAATTGTACTCTGCATGGAAAGTGAAAAATCTATCTAGATTATTCACTCATTTGGATTCGGTTGCAGCAGCTGTTAGAAATGAAGTTCCCTTGAGAGAGGAGCAATGCGGGGTGGGCAGATGCCAGTAGTATTGTGGAAGGTCAACAGATTTGGCATTCACCTGGATGGAAGAGTTGAGCCGTATGCATCTTTCTGATGCAGAGGCTGGGGTAAACCCCCTTTTCGAAAAAAAAAACTGCAGAGTGATTGTAGGTAGAGGTTGACAGAGATGACTAGTGCATGCCTGTCAGGAACTGAACTGAACTGAACTTTGTGAAAAATCCGACACTTGAGCGCAGCTCTCACAACGTTTCGCAAGTCTTCTTGTAATGGACGACGGACGGCTCAGACTGCAACTTGTCGGTTTATATATGCTGTGGGCTGTAGCACTCAACTTGTTATCAAGGCGGTGATCTTTTCTCAACTTGGCTGAATTTTGCCGGACAGAGATCCATATGTAGCATGAATTTCTGATCTATAGATGGACGAGGGCTCTGCTCTACGCCGTATAGCATAGCATGGATTTCTTTCACATAGGAGGGTTATTACTACAAAGTAGCATAGCAGTCAACACTCTTGTCAGCTTAGCGCTTCAGGTCGTTTTTACTTTACCTTCTTTTCTTGCTGTTTTCTTTGTTGATGATCTTTTCTCTCTTGTGAATCGTCATGACATATGTCTGTTTCACTACTATATATGCACGGGCGATCCTGTTCAAATTGGCTTCTTTTATTAACCTCTACTCACAATAAGTGAGATTTAGCATTTGCGCAAATTTCACAACAAAAAATAAAATACAGTACAAGTTAATGACAGGCAAATGGGCTTATGGGCTGTGGGCGTTCCTTTCCCAGATCCATCCAATTCCTCGCCGCCGTCCAACTACAACAAATCCAAATCCAAGTCCAAATGGGGACCTCTGGCGCGCGCATTCCGGCGACTTTACCTATGTACTCCCTCTGAGAATATAAGAACGTTTTTGACACTATGCTAGTGGTAAAAACGTTCTTATATTTTGGGACGGAGGGAGTACTATCCAAGGTTGTTTTGGATTCCATGGTACTATCAGCGATTGTTCCACGCTTTATGTTTCATGCCCTACCTTCCTACACATGGATGAATATAATCTTAGTTCCTTTCATACCCCAAGGTTAGGTGGAGTGATAAACTAGCCCTAGCTATTAGCATATCTCAAGGGAAAGCACACTGCACTTGTCACCAATATAATCTTAGCCGCTTCCTGCATCCAGATTTTTTTTACCTGCTTTTCTTGCTGTTTTCTTTGTTGACAATGGCAGCGGCATGCGTGCTTCATCACTGTGAATAATCTTTTGTTAAAAATAAACTAGGTAAAATGTTGCTGAACCTGGCATTTGTTGCTTGTTTGCAGGGGAAGTATTGTTCATAAATAAATCTAACTCTACACCCATGTTACTCCTGATTAGCAAAGTTCATGACTAAAGGGCCATGGGTCAAGATGGAAATGGGGACAAAACCCACCAGGTTTTGCTTGCCCAAACCCGTCCCTGCGAGAAAATCACAAGCCCGGCCCCATGCACGCGCCCAGTTTTCTGTCCATCCCATAAACCTGTCGGGAGGTTAAATGACCAATCGACAATGATGACGAGCTTCTACACGGTATCATGAAACGATGTTTCAGGTGCCGCAAGTCACTACGGAAGAAATCAGCTGTAGCCACCCAGTGTTTCATGACCAATGTCTCAAGGGACGTTGGAAGTGTAGTTAAAGTCATGATGCCTTTAATGAAGGGCAGTTGCATATAAGTTTTATGCATGGAAGACCGGTCGCATCTCGCAATCCACCTAATGATCTAGGCCACCAACACGAGTCAATGTAAAATTCATCCACCTAATGGTAGTTCTCGGTTTCTAGTACTGTGCTACAGGTAATTAACCTTCTATATTCTGTCATCAGATGATCCCTGCGCCTGCGCGAGCAGCAACAGAAACCAGGGTCAACAACGATAATACCACCAACTATGTTCTACTCTATTTTGCCTTGGAGATTGACGAATGCGTAGGATTTTATGGCAGCAAAAGCAGCGTGGGAAAGCGGCGGGGCATGCATGGTTGGCGTCGGCGACAGCGCACGGAGTAGTGCGAGCTAGGCAGCCATCTGATGCGAGGAGCTAGACGTTACACTTACACCGGTGCCTCCCCGAGCGCAGGCGTAGAGAGGAGCCTGGAGTTCATCCGATGTTCCGAATATGCACAAGCACAATCTGAGCGTCCTGGAGTGCAGAGTCGGCGCCGGCCATGGCTTATAGTCAGATCCAATAGTGGCCGTCAGTACGACGCAAGCTCTGCTCCATCAATCCACGATGGTTCTGGAACACCCGAGACCGTGGGAGATAGTACCTGAACTGCCACGTGGCTATATCCAGATCAACAAAGTAGAGGGAGGATGGCAAATCTGGTAAAGATGATATATTTGGGCATCGAATAATTCGCAGCGCTGTCAGGCATGAAAGGCACTTGAGATTTCCTGATTTCACAATCCAGAAATAACAGGTTGATGACAGATGAGAAGTCTGCTGACTCCTCAAATGAAAAGGACTCCTTGCATCCTATAAGACCGAAATGTCTTGGAACTTTAAAACCTTCAGCAGAGAGCATTAAGGGCCTGCTAACATAGAGGTAATCCTGGACTCGCAGTTGTGAGATGCACTTGATATTGAGGTTCGGGACATGCATAAATTCTGCACCGACAAGTTGCAGCGAAGACAGCCCGTGAAGAAAGCACAGGTCCTGTAAATTACATAGTGATAAGTGTTCCAGGGAGGTTAAATGACCAATCCACAATGATGAAGAGCATGTCAAGATGTTTCAGGTGTGGCAAGTCACTACTGAGGAAATCAGCTGCGACCACACAGTGTCGTATGTCGAGCTTCTCAAGGGACAATGGCATAAAATCTGATCCATGTGTCAACTCTATAGAAGGGCAGCTCCATAAAGAAAATGTTGAAAGAGCGGTAACACCTCGCAGCCCCCTAATGATCTAAGGCACCAGCACGAGTCGATGCACAAGTCATCAAGCTTTGCCAATGTAAGGGATTTGGCCACGCCCTTCAAGATATCTCAACTTACTTAAACTGAATATTTTTTCAGGAAAAGTTTCAACCTGGGGACTGAAATGAAGTAATTGCAAGTGGTGAAGATCGCATAATGATCCAGGAAATTCAGAGATCGCAGTACGGACAACGTTCAAGTACCGAAGGTGCTTCAATTCACCGCATTTGGGATCCGGGTCGAGGAAGTAAGGACAGCGTGATTAGGGGGTGAATGTTAGAGTAATCCCGTGTCCGTCTTGTATGTATGCGTGTCCAGGTAGGATACTAAGCCTAGTCGGTTTGGGTTTATGTCTAGCCTGGTAGTATATATACATGACCACCCCGTGTAATCTGATCAACGAAAAGAGAAAGATCAAAGCAATAAAGAACCAGGCTCGAGACGAGCCTGTTGCAATACATCGATTCAGTGCCTTCCTATCTGTTCCGCCGAGAGAAGCCGATCGCTAGCCCAAGTCAAAGTTTTCGTGTACGTGCGTGTGCATTGTTTATCCATCCAGCTGCCTACATGTGTGCTAGCTTAGCACGTACGTGTACGTTGTGATCCTGGGTACTAATGTGAATATTGCCCTGTGAATATTGCACGTACGTGTACGGGACTAATGTAAATATTGCCCTGTGACGAAAGCCCTGTTTTGTACTAGTGATGGCGACCACAGGCGGGCCGCCTCTCCTCTCCGGCGATGGCCGGCGGATAGGAGGCAGGTTCTGGGCATTGGCAGACGCCAATGAGAAGGACGCGGACGGGGATGCAGACGACGCACCGCCATCGCCGCCGACGCCGACTCCCTCCGACCACGTCAACGACTGGTTTAATGCCGGTTATACAGAAGAGGAGGTCGCATCCTCCATCAGCGAAGTGTTGCCTCTCCATGATCCGGCAAGCAACGGGCTACACGCGGGCGACGAAAGGGAGATGGTTCGACGCCTAGTTCATCGGAGATTGTCGACGGCGGCGGTCAAGCCTTGGAAGGGTCCTTTGCCGAAGGTTAGTCTCCCTAATCTCATTGTTTTTTATCTTGTTCGGCCGGAGTCATGGATCGTGGTTAAACGCAAGAAGAAGGGTCGCCGGACTGCGGCCAAATCACCGCCGGTTAGTCCGGGTCTCGAGATCGCTGCATCTCGACAGCTTCGTTTGAATTCGATCATTGGCCGAGAGAGGCCGAGCGAGTGCGCTCTTGGGCTGCGTTTTGTTGGGCCGGGGTTAGCTGGGTATGAGGCCCAAGCTAACCCGGTGCCAAACCAGCCTGTGCTGGGTGCCGATCGGGGCCTCGCGGGTGGGCTGGTCGGCCTGGATTCACCTGGGTATGTGGCCCAGGTGGAGCCGGACTTGACCAAGGCTGTGGGCGACGGGGCGTCGTCTGTTCCATCGTCGCCTCGTCCCTCGTCCTCGACCGCTAGGGTTCAGCGATGCCGTAGTCCAAACCTGCGTACGACAGGGAGTGGAAGAGCGCGGCGCATTCCGCCAAACCTGTGTATCAACCTCGGTTAATGATATGCTGGATTTAGAGGCCGAACGGGCGCTTGAGATGATTCGTAACTTAGCTGCGGTCAAACCTATGAATGATTCTGAGATCGACGCTTTAGGGGTCAGGGCGCTCGATAATCTTTGTGCGGATCTGACTCAATCGTCTCCTGAGCCTGAGGAGGAGGTTGAGCGAGTGGATAATGTGGAAATGCGCACCTCTATGGCTGGTTGTGAGGACCAGCCGGAGAGTTTCCATGTTCCTAAACGCAAATGGAAGTGGAAGATCTACCCAGTTTCCGCAATACGTAGGAGCGCTCGGATACGAACAGCTAAAAAATTCCATGACGAGATATGAAAGGAATCTTTTGAAATAGCAGAGGTCTAAAAGACTTGGCTAAAAGAAGGTTTCTTGCTGAGGCTTCTATTGAGCATAAGTTGGACTTTATCGCTTTGTCGGAAACGGGTAGAGCCAACTTCTCGCCACAATTTCTTAATACTCTTTCGGGGGGTATTGATTTCGATTGGCATTATTTACCTCCGCGAGGAAGATCGGGTGGGATTTTACTCGGGGTTAGATGTGATTCGTTAGAAGTCCGAAGCGTGGTCATGGGAGATTTCGCTGTCAAGTTTAGGGTGCGGTCGAAGTCAGATGGGTTTAACTGGGCTTTGGTGGCGGTATATGGTGCCGCACAGCCCGAGCTTAAACCGGATTTCTTGGCTGACCTGGTTAGGATTTGTGGTTCTGAACAACTTCCTATCCTGGTGGGGGGTGATTTTAATATCATCAGAAGGAGTGATGAGAAGAATAATGACAATTTTGACGGCCGATGGTCCTTCATGTTTAACACAATCATTGAAAGCCTAGATCTGCGTGAGATAGAGCTTTCGGGCCGAAAGTTTACCTGGGCTAACGCCTTGCCAAATCCGACGTTTGAAAAGCTGGATCGAGTCCTGGCTAGCATCGAATGGGAGTAGAAATTCCCATATGTTACGGTCCAGGCGCTTACCCGCGGTATTTCTGATCACACGCCTTTACTCCTTGACTCTGGGGAGGCCACCCACTTGGGAAATAAAGATGTTTTCTCTTTCGAGCTTGCTTGGTTTGAGAGAGAAGGTTTCTTGGATCTCGTAGCCAGAGAATGGGCTAAGGATGCAGGAGGTCGGTCTGCGCTCGAGCGCTGGCAGAATAAAATTAGGCATTTGAGAAGTTTCCTACGTGGGTGGGCTAAGCATCTCAGTGGGATTTATAAGGTTGAAAAGGAACAGCTCCTTACGCTTATTCAGTCCCTTGATGTAAAGGCCGAAACCATGATACTGCCAGCCTCGGAGCTTCATGACAAGCTTGATGCGGAAATGAGGCTGAAAGAGCTCCTTCGCGAGGAAGAACTAAAGTGGGAGCTTCGGGCTAAGGTCAGTAGAGTCGTCCAGGGGGACGCGAACACACAATTTTTTCACTTGATCGCCAATGGTAAGCATAGAAAGAAGAGGATCTTTCAGCTTGAACAAGACGAGGGAACGATTCTTGGTCAGGAAAACTTAAAGCAATATATTACTGAGCATTACAAGCAGCTGTTTGGGCCTCCAGAGGACAACTGTGTGTCGCTGGATGAGTCTAGGATTGAGGATGTGCCTCAACTTACGGTTGTTGAGAATGATATTTTAGTCGCTCCTTTTTCTGAGAAAGAGGTATTTGAGGCCATTTCCCAGATGAAGAATAATAAGGCTCCTGGCCCGGATGGTTTCCCGGCAGAGTTCTATAAGAAGTGTTGGCATATTATTAAAGGAGATCTCTTGCCGTTGTTCAACGATTTATTCTCGGGCCAGCTTCATCTTTTTCAGCTGAATTTTGGAACGATAACCTTACTTCCAAAGAAGACAGAGGCCGTGCGGAATGAGCAATTCCGGCCTATCTGTCTTCTCAATGTTAGTTTCAAAAAATTTACCAAGGTCGGGACGAATAGGCTCACACAGATTGCGCATACTGTGGTGCAGCCTACTCAGTCTGCTTTCATGCTGGGCAGGAACATCCTCGAAGGGGTTGTGGTCCTGCATGAAACGCTCCATGAGATCCACACGAAAAAACTTGATGGCGTTGTTTTCAAGATGGATTTCGAGAAAGCGTACGACAAAGTCAAATGGCCTTTCCTTTAACAGGCACTACGCATGAAGGGTTTTGATGAAGCTTGGAGACGACAAGTGGAATCCTTCACGCAAAAAGGGAGTGTTGGAGAATGTATCTGCTGCATCGTTTGCTGCTAATGCTAGGCTCGGCGAGAAGACGCATCTTATCAAGCTATCCCTGGGCTGCACCAGTAAACTGGGAGATGATGGGTTAGTCAAAGAGAAGGAAGGTGTCTCTGAGGAAGAGCAGCAACGAATTGAGAAGGTTCTTGATAAGCTCTGCCCTCCACCTGGTGTAGAAAAAATTGAAATCAAGGGGTATTTTGGCCGGCAACTCCCGAGCTGGATGATGTCCAGATCTATGGTGCCACTCGACAGCTTGAAGACTATATTGTTTTTTGATCTGGCTTGTTGCACACAACTTCCCAATGGGTTGTGCCAGCTCCCCAATCTGCAACTTCTACAGGTCTCTCGTGCTCCATGCATCAAACATGTTGGGACTGGATTCTTGCAGGCGGCAGTAACCTCGTTTCGAAGGTTAAACAAATTGAACTTGTACGACATGATGGAATGGGAGGAGTGGGAGTGGGAGGAGCAAATACAAGCCATGCCCCGTTTGGAGAAACTTGTGCTCACTAATTGCAGACTGAGGCGTGTTCCTCCAGGCCTTGCCTCCAATGCAAGTTCTTTGAAAATATTATGTCTTCAACTTGTCAAGCACCTCAGCTACATTGAGAGCTTTCCTTCTGTTGTTGAGCTTACAGTGGTAGGATGCCCTGACCTGGAGAGGATCACCAATCTCCCCAATCTGCAGAAGCTTACCATCGACAACTGCCCAAAGTTGAAGGTGCTGGAGCGTATCGCTTCACTCGAGAGGCTGGTCCTGGAGGATTACACCATGGAAACACTCCCAGAATACATGCGAGACATAAAGCCAAGGCATTTGCAGTTATTCTGGAGGCTATGGTTGCTCTCTGCGGTAGCTGCGGGACAATCTGGCACTGAGTGGGACAAGTGCAGCCAAGTGGAGCATGTCAAGGCATATGCACGTGATGGAGACAACCAAAGAAAATGGTATGTTTTGTACACCAGAGGAGACAACTGCAAGTTGGATTCAAATATTAGCAGCTCTACCATATTTGAAGGTATAGAAAATCAAACATACAAGCTTTGTCTTAATTTGTTTTAGCACTCTTTTTTGCCAGTTTATAAATTCTTTTGATTTTATCCTCTGCTTTTTGTTCATATATACTGCATGATGACCGGATATATTTTGTACATTCCTAGTGCATGTTGCCAAGTATGTGTCTTCTTGGTCTTTTTAGGTTTTCTTGAGTTTAACTTATCTTAGTATCATGCAACCAGTTTTGTATTTTTCTATCCATCCAGAAACATTATCATCTTCCATGGTGGACGCAAAAGGATTCCAGGCCATGTACAAAATGAGAAGAAGCACCTTCAATCAAGTTTGCAGTTTGGTGAGGATCTCATTTTTGGAAGATATGATGGCAAGGGATCACACCTTTGTCGATGGGAGATTGTTGTCTTTGCAAGACAGAGTAGCTGTCGCACTGAGAATGCTGAACTCTGGTGACTCTCCAGTTACCATAGGATCCTCTCTTGGCGTGGAAGAGTCAACTGTCTCGCTGCTAACTAAGGTCTTTGTTGAGGCTATGTGGGACCGAGCAATGCACCACTGCAGCTGGCCTGGCTCCACTAAAATGGACAAGATCAAGCACAAGTTTGACAAGATGCACGGCCTGCCAAACTGCTGTGGTGTTGCACATACAGATCACATCACGTTTGGATCACATAGTGGTGACCATGAGGAGAATGACAGCACGCTAATGCAAGCCGTGGTTGATCCAGATATGAGGTTCACAAACATTTGGTTGGGGCCGTCAGGTAGCATGAACCAGTTGAGCATTTTGCACGAGTCTAGTCTCTTCAAGTTGAATGGCAGTAAGCTGAATTTATCAGATGACTTGGAAGTTGGGGAGTACATAATTTATCCTCCCCTGGCTCCTCACACCTTACCACATGGAAGACAAGGACCCGTCTGCAGATTTCCCTCCTTATCAAGCCGAGTTCAACAGGAGACATTCTTCAGCATCAACCATCATGATGGCTGCACTCACGAGGTTGAAAGACACTTGGAAGATCCTAGACAGCGCGGTTGGTTCATGTCCACCTTTTGCAACAATCTATGCATGTTGCATACTGCATAATATAGTGATAGACATGGAGGAGGGGGAGGAGGAGGAGGAAATTGCAGAGCTGGAGGAGGAGGAGGAGGTGCGGCAGATAGCGGACGAGGACGCCGTTAGGGTGAGGGACATACTGGCCAAGCACTTGATTGAATCTAGAGGTAAATGAACACAGCTGTTAATGTGTTTGTTCACACTCTAGCTTTGCCTCTCTTAATTTCTCCTTTTGTAATTCCCTGCTGCTCTATTTGAGATGAACATGCTAATTTCACTTCACCTGCTTGGCTGCAGAGGAGGAAAAAGAAGAAGCAGCAGTAGTTGCATCCAGTTCAGTTCAGGAGATCAAAAAGACAAGGTTCGTTCTTTGTATTTGGCACTGACAGAGACTGGATTTTTTTTTAGAAGACAGAGAGAGGGAGGGAGGGAGGGATACAACAAAATTTGAGATCATATGATGGATCATAACACCGACACTTCGATCTTGAATAGGTCACTAGAGGGGGCACGGCAGTTAGCACACGAGGACGCCGTGAGGGTGAGGGACGTAGTGGCCAAGCACTTGATGGAATCTAGAGGTAAATCAGCACAGCTGTTAATGTGTTTGTTCGCACTCTAGCTTTGCCTCCCTTTTCTCCGTTTGCAATTCCCTGCTATTTCAGATGAACATGCTAATTTCACTTCACCCGCTTGGCTGCAGCGGATCGGGGAAAGGAGAAACTGCATGATAGTAGATAGCTAGCTAGCTTTGGAGGTGAGATCAGATCGTCCTCTGCACTGAATCAATTTGGCAGTCTACTGTTTTTTTTTCTGCTATATTAATCGTGCTTCCCTTGGTGATATGTTAAGTTAATTGCTCAGATATGTTAAGTTAATATGCTAAGTAAAACACATTGCATAGTAACTGACCGGCTGTATAACTTTTGAGTCTCCAGTATGCATGCGCAGTCATATATTTATACTAGTATCTCATCCAGTTTAAATAAATGTTGATGTGAGCAGGCGGAAGGGAGACTAGCTTATACTAGACGGATCTTCATCCCGCTGCTCGGTTACATCAAATCAAATCGTCAACGGCTACACCATGAATCGGCAAATTTATTTCTATGTTTTTTTTTCTTGTCCTCCATATATTTGGTAAAGACAAGTGATGGTTCGAGGTGTGTACTAAACTGAAAGTTCGATTGGCGAATTTGTTTCTTTGGTTTTTCTTTTCCTCTAAATCTTTGGTTAAGACAAGTGAGGTGTGTTTTCAGGAGAGGGGAGAGTAGAGATGCCATCTGGCCCTCCCTCCCTCCCCCGCCGCCACCCGCGAGGCGTCGGGGAGGGTTCCCGATCCCCGCCGCCGCACCCACTTCTCCTCCCTCTTCCACCCTCGCCAAAGCCAAGGGGCGCGGCCGGGCGAAGCCGGGGCGGCGGCGGCCCCGCTCGTGGGGTATGGCGCAGGCCAGATCTCGCGGCTGGGCGCGGCGGCGCCCCGGAGCAGGCCGGCGATGGTGGCGTTCGACGGGCGGCGGGCGGCATGGTGGTGGTGCGGGCCGGTTGTGGCGTCGGCGGCGGTGCTTCCGGCAGCGCTCGGCGTCGCGTTCGGCGCCACGGGTCGCGGGCGGCCATCTCGCCGTGGTGCTCTGGTGGGTGGGGGGGGCACGTCAGCGGATGTGGTAGGTTGCTCCCACCCAGTCGGGCCCTTGTGGCTGGGTGGCGGCACTCGGCTCGGGTGGATCCCCTGGTGGCGTCTTTAGGCAGCGGTGGTGACAGATCAGCAACCCTCCCTCTCTGGCTTCTGGCGACGGCCGATGCCTCCTGATGCTCTGGGCCTTCAAAGCGGGGGCGGAACACGGTTCCGGGGGGAAGTTGGAGCCGACACGGGTGTCGGTCGTGGCCATAGGCCACTTCTCCGCCTTCCCCTTCCCCCGGTCGATGTGGTCACGGCCCTTCTCGAGGCAGCTTGGCCGCCGGCGGTTCTGGAGGTGGTTGGGGTCGTGGATCTGGACAAAGTCGTGGCCTTTGGTGGCTTCAGGGTGGTCTCATGGCGGGGCGGCGGCCCTGGCGGTGGGAGTCACGTTGGTCGTGGGCGGATCGCGCGGCTTGGAAGCGAGCAGGCAACCATGGCCGCTCGGGCGGCATGGCTGTGGGTGTTGGCGGGCCGGTGGTGGCGGGGGAGCTGAAGCACCGGGGTACATCACCTACCCGGTCCCGTTCTGGTCGATGGTGACGGCGTCCGTGGACGTGGTGTTCCTCCTTGCAGGCTCCGTCGTGGTGCTTCTTTTCCCTCCATCTTACTCCGGGTGAAAACTTGATCTTTGGATCAGATGGTGGCGACGTTCTTGCTCGTGCCCTTCCTGGAGGCACCGTCTTGGAGTCCTCGGTCCGGCGTGTCCGTCGCACATCCTCCCGGGACGATCGCTCCTTGGTGGTGGTCTCCGTCGGCTCTTAGCGGATCCTTTTTTGCTCATCTTTTAGATGCTTTGTGTCGTTGAGGTTGTGTGTCGGTGCCCGGCATTCGTGTATCTTGCCTTGGGTCTGTGTGCCGTGCGTTTGTATCGGATGCTTGATGTTGTGGTTGTGCTTTATAATATAAAGCGGGGAAACCCTTTTTCGTTTTCAGGAGAGGGCAGTCAACAGTGTAGCTGCACGGAGACTGCAGAGCACTTGTGTTTTTGTTTACATCCTTTGAGTTGGTCGCTGTAACCTGATGAAAGAATTTGTAACTGGATGATGTTGTCAAAGCTGGCATCTTGCTTCTCTGCAAGTCATACATGATGGATGGATCATATCTTCAGTTTACACCCATGGAGCTGCATCAGAAAGAAAAGAAGCCTCGTCCCTGAGTCCTCAACTGATGCTCGCCGATTTGACCCTGCATTAAGCAAACTGTTCCCCTTTCTTTGCTGGCGGTCTTCTATCGAATTCGCATCAAAACACTTCAGTCAAACATTCAGAAGAAGAAGAAGAAGAACTGGCATTAACATTGACATGCATGATCTCACAAGAAAGGAGAGAGCAGAGTTGAAGTTGCATATTTACTTGCAGATATCCCCATCGCCCATGTACTTCTTTCTCACAAAATCAATCAGGGATTCAGTTGAGAAGGAAGACATGCAAGTGTTGATTATATTAATCTAATGAACGGCCGATCCATCAACCGCAGCTGTTAATTAATTCAGCGAGCGAGGTGAGATTAGCAAGTTGATGACTCCTTAGTCGGCTCTGCTATGTAGTCTGCAGTCTGCACAACACTAATTAAATTCAGACGATCCACGTTAATTCTGACTTAACAAGTCTACGACAGTAAGATCTAACAGAGTTGAGTAACTAACAACGTTAAGCTCGTGCCTTTCAGAAAAAAAAAAACAATTAAGCTCTTGCCTTTCCGGAAAAAAAACGTTAAGCTCGTGGATTATGGAGATGTCAACTGGATGGATGTTCGCTGCATTTTGCACTAACATGTATAGCAGCCATCTTCAGTTCATTTTCATCTCCGGTCTGAATCCTGTAGAACTACCCAATGTTTCAACTCTGATCTCGTCAGAAATTATGAGTTATGAGGGAGGCAGCTGCGAATTCTACTCTACATGGAAAGTGAAAAATCTAGTTTGGACTCGGTTGCAGCAGCTGCGAATTATACAGTTAAAAATGAAGTTCAGAGAAGAGCAGAGCTGAGTGGGGGAGATGACAGTGGTAATGGTGTAAGTGGTGTTTCGTGACAGTCCAAGGTCAACAGATTTGGCACTCACCTGTGGAAGAGAAGCCAGGGTTCCGTTTTGTAGATTGCAAACTGCAGAGTGATTGTAGGTAGAGGTGGACAGAGATGACTGCCCGTCAGGAGCTAAAACTCTGAAGACTCTGAAACTTCCGAAGAAATCGACACTTTAGTCTTGTAATGGCTCAGGCTGCAACTTGTCGATGGTTCATGCTATGGCACTCAACTTGTTATCGTCTCTGAATTTGTCTCAAGTTGGCTGAATTTTGTTGGTGCCTATCAGTCGCTTAAGCCCTGGAGTCCAATAGCAGAATGAGGGACGTACTGGCCAATCACTTGATTGAATCTAGAGGTAAATCACCACAACCGTTAATGTGTGTCGTGCTTTAGCTTTGCCTGGGTTGAATGGCTCTAAGCTGTGTTTTGCTAACCAGGTGTATTGATAAGCGTAGTTTCTTTTGCCAACAGGTGTATTATCAGGTCAGGAGGAAAAAGAAGCAGCAGCACTAGTAGTTGCATCCAGGTCAGTTCAGGAGATCAAAACAAGGAACAGCAGCAAATTTATTTCTTTGGTTTTTCTTTCCACCCATATCTTTGGAAAAAGACAAGTGATGTGTGAATAGTGTAACCTGAAGGAAGAATTTGTAAACTGAACAGCAGTGGAGTAGTCTTGTATATTGTTCATATTAATTATTGGTACCGAGCTTTGATGCGGTTGAGAGAAGAATTAATGTTGTAGCGGCATGGAGACTGTGTTAACCAGGTCATTGCACCTGTCACGGCTGTCCAAGGAGATATATGACCGGCTTAGAGATAGACTTGGTAGTTAGCTCTTATATCTATCTATTGTAACCATCTCTATCTCTCTCTCTCCAAGATTGTAATCTCCTGTAATATCTCAACCTCTCTTGTATGCGCATCAGGGTTGTTGCGCCCCTGCCTATAAACACGTAGCCGTCTCCTCCAACGAGGGTAAGACGTTTCCGCATCTCGCACATGGTATCATAGCCTTCCTACTTCCCATCTAGCTTCTCCCGATTTCCAATCGTGCCCTACACCATGTCTTCCTCCTCCGGCGCATCTCACCCTAGCCTCAATGGGCAGGTCATTGAGAAACTCTCCCGCACAAACTACGCGCTATGGCGCACACAGATCACGCCGCAGTTGCGTGGCGCCGGTGTCTTCAACTATGTTGACGGCACCTCGCCGGAGCCGGCCAAGCTTCTCGCCGCCAAGGACAAGGACAGCAAGGAGACTTTCGAGCCCTACCCTCTCCACCCAATCTGTGTCAGGGAGGACCAGCAGGTGCTCGGTTATCTGCTGAGCAACCTCTCCAAGGAGGTGCTCGTCACGGTGACCACGGTCACCATGGCGCAGGCGCTCTGGACGACGCTGGCGGGCATGTACTCGTCGCAGTCGCTGAGCCGCGTCAACAACATCTGCACCTCCCTCATCAACGAGGGCAACCAGAACACCGCCGCCTACTTCGCCTCCATGCGCGGCCTCGCGGACGAGCTCGCCGCCGCTGGCAAACCGATCCAGGATGACGAGCCCATCTCGTATATCCTGCATGGGCTGGATATGGAGTACCAGCCCCTCGTCTTGGCCCTCGACGCGCGCGTCACACCCACCTCCCTCGACAAAATCTTGAATACCTGACACTACTCGCCATGCTGTCCAGCAACGCTCGGAGCGCCCGGCGGTGTCGCCATGCTGTCCAGCAATGCTCGGCGGAGAGATGCGTGTGGAATGGAAGACCTCCCACCACGCGCCGACGAAGAAGGGGCCTCGGAGCGCTCCCGACCAGCGCCCACCATCTTTCAACACCTGCCATGACAAAGAGTAAACAAAATTAGTACAACATAAAAAAATACCGACATGAATAATAATATGTATATCATTTAAGTGTATCATCATCAAGTACAACATAAAAAAATTGAATACCTGACACTACTAATAATCTCGATCACTATCATCAATAAATGCATAATCATCATCATCACTATAATCAATGACGGGCTCATAGGGTTTAGTGGCATCAACATGTGCAAGGCCACCTTGACGTAATCGGTCAAGCATTGACAGGTCATCCGCAGCAGTAACCTCTTCTTGTTCCGGCTCTTCTTGTTCTTCCTCTGGGGTGATGTCGGATTCACTGTCGCTGTCTACTTCAATGTTTTGGGTTGAAGTATAGCGGTTCTTGAAACGCTTTTTGGAAAGACGTGTCTCTTGGAAGAATTCTCCTTCATATGTGTCTGGGTTAATGTGAGGTTCATAATCCTCTTCCTTTGGGGGAGATAGTCTAGCACGTGGCGGCACTTCATAAACGACATCCCAACCTTTCAGATTTGGATTAGTTTGGCAGACCCATGGTAGATAGAATACTTGGGTCGCCTGTTGAGCCGTAATATAGACATCAAGAACATCTAAATGGGTGCTTTGTTTGATTTCAACTAGCCCTATATGTTCATGAGTCCTTCTAGTCTCCTTCGGCTGAAACCAATAACATTTGAAGACTACGACATTCGGTGGGTTTTCACCATAGAATAGAAGTTCATAAATTGCTTCAACTCTCCCATAATACTCGGTACCTCCTTCGCCGATAGCAGATACACAACAATTTGTAGACTTTCGGTCAGCCATAGATAGCTCTTTGCCATAGGTACGAAAGCGATACCCATTGATGTCGTATTTGTCAAATGAACGGACCTTATAGTCAAAACCATTAGCGACTTGTCTCAATTCAGCGTCCATAGACTCTGAATTAGCCTACAAGTTTAATACGAAAGGATTGTTGCATTACGCATAAATTAGCGAATGAAATGAAATTGTCTAATAGAAATTACCGTTTGTTTGAACCAAGAGATGAAACCGGGATAGCCGCCTCCTTGCTTTGCGAGAAGCTCATACTCTTCGACGGAATCCTTTTGGATCACCGCTCCATACAAGAATATGCCGATGTATCGACTGTATGAAATATCCAGGAATAAGAGCAGTTCAAAGGAAATAGAAGTTGCAAAACAATGTATCGAGAACTTACTCGATGTACGGCCGCACTTCTATCAGGTTGTTGAAGATATACAACGAAATGGTCCGCCATTCTTCGTTATCCAAAGATACTGGTTTTGAAACACTGGCTGGTGCGAGATTCCCTTTGAATAGGCTGAGGTTGAATCCACCCTTTTTAGGGTCGTCAGCATTGTACCGAGGCTTCGGATTATGCAAATGACGATTTTTGGCTTCGTAGTGTGCTGTCACGAAGTTTGCCGCCTCCTCAGTGATGAATGCCTCAGCCATCGATGCTTCAATTCTACGTTTATTTTTACATTTTTCTCGAAGCGTCTTCTGCATCCTCTCAGTTGGGTAGCACCAACGATTTTGCACGGGCCCCCCAATCTTGCCTCAGTCGAGAGATGCAAAATCAAATGCTGCATTGGATTAAAGAAGCACGGTGGAAAGATTTTCTCTAACTTGCAGATCAACTCCGGCGCCAACTCTTCCATTTCTTCTAGCACGCCAGGCGATAGTTCTTTCGCACAAAGAACACGGAAGAAATAGCTGAGTTCTGCCAGTACTAGCCATTCAACCTCAGGGATGAAGCCACGCAACATCACCGGCATTACCCGCTCAATCCTGTTGGAAATATGCCCTAGAGGCAATAATAAAAGGTTATTATTATATTTCTTTGTTCATGATAATAATCTATTGTTCATGCTATAATTGTATTGTCCGAAAATCGTAATACATGTGTGAATACATAGACCACAAAGTGTCCCTAGTAAGCCTCTAGTTGACTAGCTCGTTGATCAACAGATAGTCATGGTTTCCTGACTATGGACATTGGATGTCATTGATAACGGGATCACATCATTAGGAGAATGATGTGATGGACAAGACCCAATCTTAAGCATAGCATAAAAGATCGTGTAGTTTCGTTTGCTAGAGCTTTTCCAATGTCAAGTATCTTTTCCTTAGACCATGAGATCGTGCAACTCCTGGATACCTTAGTAGTGCTTTGGGTGTGCCAAATGTCACAACGTAACTGGGTGACTATAAAGGTGCATTACGGGTATCTCCGAAAGTGTCTGTTGGGTTGGCACGGATCGAGACTAGGATTTGTCACTCCGTGTGACGGAGAGGTATCTCTGGGCCCACTCGGTAATGCATCATCATAATGAGCTCAATGTGACTAAGGCGTTAGTCACGGGATCATGCATTGCGGTACGAGTAAAGAGACTTGCCGGTAACGAGATTGAACAAGGTATTGGGATACCGACGATCGAATCTCGGGCAAGTAACATACCGATTGACAAAGGGAATTGCATACGGATTGATTGAATCCTCGACACCGTGGTTCATCCGATGAGATCATCGTGGAACATGTGGGAGCCAACATGGGTATCCAGATCCCGCTGTTGGTTATTGACCGGAGAGGCGTCTCGGTCATGTCTGCATGTCTCCCGAACCCGTAGGGTCTACACACTTAAGGTCCGGTGACGCTAGGGTTGTAGAGATATATGTATGCGGAAACCCAAAAGTTGTTCGGAGTCCCGGATGAGATACCGGACGTCACGAGAGGTTCCGGAATGGTCCGGAGGTGAAGAATTATATATAGGAAGTCAAGTTTCGGCCACCGGGAAAGTTTCGGGGGTTACCGGTATTGTACCGGGACCACCGGAAGGGTCCCGGGGGTCCATCGGGTGGGGCCACCTATCCCGGAGGGCCCCGTGGGCTGAAAGTGGAAGGGAACAAGCCCTTAGTGGGCTGGGGCGCCCCCCTTGGGCCTCCCCCCATGCGCCTAGGGTTGGGAACCCTAGGGGGAGCTTCCCCCTTGCCTTGGGGGGCAAGGCAACCCCTTCCCCCCTTGGCCGCCGCCCCCCCTTGGAGATCCAATCTCCCAGGGCTGGCGCACCCCCCAGGGGCCTATATAAAGGGGGGGAGGGAGGGCAGCAACCCACAGCCTTGGGCGCCTCCCTCCTCCCCTGCAACACCTCTCTCTCTCTCCCAGAAGCTCGGCGAAGCCCTGCCGGAGAGCCGCTACATCCACCACCACACCGTCGTGCTGTTGGATCTCCATCAACCTCTCCTTCCCCCTTGCTGGATCAAGAAGGAGGAGACGTCGCTGCACCGTACGTGTGTTGAACGCGGAGGTGCCGTCCGTTCGGCACTCGATCATCGGTGATTTGGATCACGGCGAGTACGACTCCGTCATCCACGTTCATTGGAACGCTTCCGCTCGCGATCTACAAGGGTATGTAGATGCACTCCTTTCCCCTCGTTGCTAGTAGACTCCATAGATGTATCTTGGTGAGCGTAGAAAAATTTTAAATTATGCTATGATTCCCAACAGTGGTATCAGAGCCAGGCCTATGCGTAGTTACTATGCACGAGTAGAACACAAAGCAGTTGTGGGCGTTGAGTTTGCCAATTCTTCTTGCCGCTACTAGTCTTTTCTTGTTTCGGCGGCATTGTAGGATGAAGCGGCCCGGACCGACCTTACACGTACACTTACGTGAGACAGGTTCCACCGACTGACATGCACTAGATGCATAAGGTGGCTAGCAGGTGTCTGTCTCTCCTACTTTAGTCGAAACGGATTCGATGAAAAGGGTCCTTATGAAGGGTAAATAGAAATTGGCAAATCACGTTGTGGTCATACGTAGGTAAGAAACGTTCTTGCTAGAAACCTACAAACCACGTAAAACTTGCAACAACAATTAGAGGACGTCTAACTTGTTTTTGCAGCAAGTGCTATGTGATGTGATATGGCCAGAAGATGTGATGAATGATATATGTGATGTATGAGATTGATCATATTCTTGTAATAGGAATCACGACTTGCATGTCGATGAGTATGACAACCGGCAGGAGCCATAGGAGTTGTCTTTATTATTTTGCATGACCTGCGTGTCATTGAATAACGCCATGTAAATTACTTTACTTTGTTGCTAAACGGGTTAGCCATAGAAGTAGAAGTAATCGTTGGCGTGACGACTTCATGAAGACACAATGATGGAGATCATGATGATGGAGATCATGGTGTCATGCCGGTGACAAAGATGATCATGGTGCCCCGAAGATGGAGATCAAAGGAGCATGATGATATTGGCCATATCATGTCACTATTTGATTGCATGTGATGTTTATCATGTTTTGCATCTTATTTGCTTAGAACGACGGTAGCAAGTAGGATGATCCCTTATAATAATTTCAAGAAAGTGTTCACCCTAACTGTGCACCGTTGCGAAGGTTCGTTGTTTCGAAGCACACGTGATGATCGGGTGTGATAGATTCTAACGTTCGAATACAACGGGTGTTGACGAGCCTAGCATGTACAGACATGGCCTCGGAACACACGCAATACACTTAGGTTGACTTGACGAGCCTAGCATGTACAGACATGGCCTCGGAACACGGAGGACCGAAAGGTCGAGCATGAGTCGTATAGAAGATACGATCAACATGGAGATGTTCACCGATCTTGACTAGTCCGTCTCACGTGATGATCGGGCACGGCCTAGTTAAGCTCGGATCATGTTTCACTTAGATGACGAGAGGGATGTCTATCTGAGTGGGAGTTCATTAAATAATTTGATTAGATGAACTCAATTATCATGAACTTAGTCTAAAATCTTTACACTATGTCTTGTAGATTAAATGGCCAACGTTGTCCTCAATTTCAACGCGTTCCTAGAGAAAACCAAGCTGAAAGATGATGGCAGCAACTATACGGACTAGGTCCGGAACCTGAGGCTCATCCTTATAGTAGCCAAGAAAGATTATGTCTTAGAAGCACTGCTAGGTGATGCACCAATCCCACAGAACCAAGACGTTATGAACGCTTGGCAATCACGTGCTGATGATTACTCCCTCGTTCAGTGCGGCATGCTTTACAGCTTAGAGCCGGGTCTCCAAAAGCGTTTTGAGAAACATGGAGCATATGAGATGTTCGAGGAGCTGAAACTGGTTTTTCAAGCTCATGCCCGGGTTGAGAGATATGATGTCTCCGACAAGTTCTTCAGCTGTAAAATGGAGGAGAACAGTTCTGTTAGTGAGCACATACTCAGAATGTCTGGGTTGCACAACCGCTTGTCTCAGCTGGGAGTTAATCTCCCGGATGACGCGGTCATTGACAGAATCCTCCAGTCGCTTCCACCAAGCTACAAGAGCTTTGTGATGAACTACAATATGCAGGGGATGGAAAAGACCATTCCCGAGGTATATTCAATGCTAAAATCAGCGGAAGGGGAGATCAGAAAAGAACATCAAGTGTTGATGGTGAATAAAACCACCAAGTTCAAGAAGGGCAAGGGTAAGAAGAACTTCAAGAAGGACGGCAAGGGAGTTGCCGCGCCCGGTAAACCAGTTACTGGGAAGAAGTCAAAGAATGGACCCAAGCCCGGGACTGAGTGCTTTTATTGCAAGGGAAGCGGTCACTGGAACCGGAACTGCCCCAAATATTTAGCGGACAAGAAGAAGGCCGGCAACACCCAAGGTATATGTGATATACAAGTAATTGATGTGTACCTTACCAGTACTCGTAGTAGCTCCTGGGTATTTGATACCGGTGCGGTTGCTCATATTTGTAACTCAAAGCAGGAACTACGGAATAAATGGAGACTGGCAAAGGACGAGGTGACGATGCGCGTCGGTAATGGTTCCAAGGTCGATGTGATCGCCGTCGGCACGCTACCTCTGCATCTACCCACGGGATTAGTTTTAAACCTCAATAATTGTTATTTAGTGCCAGCTTTGTGCATGAACATTGTATCTGGATCTCGTTTAATTCGAGATGGCTACTCATTTAAATCCGAGAATAATGGTTGTTCTATTTATTTGAGAGATATGTTTTATGGTCATGCCCCGCTGGTCAATGGTTTATTTTTGATGAATCTCGAACGTGATGTTACACATGTTCATAGTGTGAATACCAAAAGATGTAAAGTTGATAACGATAGTCCCACATACCTGTGGCACTGCCGCCTTGGTCACATTGGTGTCAAGCGCATGAAGAAGCTCCATGCAGATGGACTTTTGGAGTCTCTTGATTACGAATCATTTGACGCGTGCGAACCATGCCTCATGGGTAAGATGACAAAGACTCCGTTCTCCGGAACAATGGAGCGAGCAACCAACTTATTGGAAATCATACATACCGATGTGTGTGGTCCAATGAGTGTAGAGGCTCGCGGAGGATATCGTTATGTTCTCACTCTCACTGATGATTTAAGTAGATATGGATATGTCTACCTGATGAAACACAAGTCTGAAACCTTTGAAAAGTTCAAAGAATTTCAGAGTGAGGTTGAGAATCAACGTGACAGGAGAATAAAATTCCTACGATCAGATCGTGGTGGAGAATATTTAAGTCACGAGTTTGGTGCACACTTAAGGAAATGTGGAATAGTTTCACAACTCACGCCGCCTGGAACACCTCAGAGAAATGGTGTGTCCGAACGTCGTAATCGCACTCTATTGGATATGGTGCGATCGATGATGTCTCTTACCGATTTACCGCTCTCATTTTGGGGTTATGCTTTAGAGACTGCCGCATTCACTTTAAATAGGGCTCCGTCGAAATCCGTTGAGACGACACCGTATGAATTATGGTTTGGGAAGAAACCTAAGTTGTCGTTTCTAAAAGTTTGGGGATGCGATGCTTATGTCAAGAAACTTCAACCTGAAAAGCTCGAACCCAAATCGGAAAAATGCATCTTCATAGGATACCCTAAGGAAACTATTGGGTACACCTTCTACCTCAGATCCGAAGGCAAGATCTTCGTTGCCAAGAACGGGTCCTTTCTTGAGAAGGAGTTTCTCTCGAAAGAATTGAGTGGGAGGAAAGTGGAACTTGATGAGGTGATAGTCACCCCTTCTGAACCGGAAAGTAGCACAGCGCGGGAAAATGTTCCTGTGGTGCCTACACCGACTGGGGAGGAAGTTAATGATGATGATCATGAAGCTTCGGATCAAGTCACTGAACTTCGTAGGTCCACAAGGACACGTTCCGCACCAGAGTGGTACGGCAACCCTGTCCTGGAAATCATGTTGTTAGACAACGGTGAACCTTCGAACTATGAAGAAGCGATGGCGGGCCCGGATTCCGACAAATGGCTAGAAGCCATGAAATCCGAGATAGAATCCATGTATGAAAACAAAGTATGGACTTTGACTGACTTGCCCGATGAGCGGCGAGCCATAGAAAACAAATGGATCTTTAAGAAGAAGGCGGACGCGGATGGTAATGTGACCATCTACAAAGCTCGACTTGTCGCTAAGGGTTATCGACAAGTTCAAGGGGTTGACTACGATGAGACATTCTCACCCGTAGCGAAGCTGAAGTCCGTCCGAATCATGTTAGCAATTGCCGCATACTATGGTTATGAGATATGGCAGATGGACGTCAAAACGGCATTCCTTAACGGCTTCCTTAAGGAAGAGTTGTATATGCTGCAGCCGGAAGGTTTTGTCGATCCTAAGAATGCTAACAAAGTATGCAAGCTCCAGCGCTCAATCTATGGGCTGGTGCAAGCATCTCGGAGTTGGAACATTCGCTTTGATGAGATGATCAAAGCGTTTGGGTTTACACAGACTAATGGAGAAGCCTGTGTTTACAAGAAAGTGAGTGGGAGCTCTGTAGCATTTCTCATATTATATGTGGATGACATACTATTGATGGGAAATGATATAGAATTCTTGGAAAGTATAAAGGCCTATTTGAATAAGTGTTTTTCAATGAAGGACCTTGGAGAAGCTGCTTATATATTAGGCATCAAGATCTATAGAGATAGATCAAGATGCCTCATTGGTCTTTCACAGAGTACATACCTTGACAAGATATTGAAGAAGTTCAGTATGGATCAGTCCAAGAAGGGGTTCTTGCCTGTACTGCAAGGTGTGCAATTGAGCACGGCTCAATGCCCGACCACGGCAGAAGATATAGAAGAGATGAGTGTCATCCCCTATGCCTCGGCCATAGGGACTATTATGTATGCCATGCTGTGTACCAGACCTGATGTAAACCTTGCCGTAAGTTTGGTAGGAAGGTACCAAAGTAATCCCGGCAAGGAACACTGGACAGCGGTCAAGAATATCCTGAAGTACCTGAAGAGGACTAAGGATATGTTTCTCGTTTATGGAGGTGACGAAGAGCTCGTCGTAAAGGGTTACGTCGACGCTAGCTTCGACACAGATCTGGATGACTCGAAGTCACAGACCGGATACGTGTATATTTTGAATGGAGGAGCAGTAAGCTGGTGCAGTTGCAAGCAAAGCGTCGTGGCGGGCTCTACATGTGAAGCGGAGTACATGGCAGCCTCGGAGGCAGCACAGGAAGCAGTCTGGATGAAGGAGTTCATTATCGACCTAGGGGTGATTCCCAATGCGTCGGGCCCAATGACTCTTTTCTGTGACAACACTGGAGCTATTGCCCTTGCGAAGGAGCCCAGGTTTCACAGGAAGACCAGGCATATCAAGCGTCGCTTCAACTCCATTCGTGAAAGTGTTCAAAATGGATACATAGATATTTGTAAAGTACACACGGACCTGAATGTAGCAGATCCGTTGACTAAACCTCTCCCTAGGGCAAAACATGATCAACACCAGGACGCAATGGGTGTTCGATTCATCACAATGTAACTAGATTATTGACTCTAGTGCAAGTGGGAGACTGTTGGAAATATGCCCTAGAGGCAATAATAAAATGTTATTATTATATTTCTTTGTTCATGATAATAGTCTATTGTTCATGCTATAATTGTATTGTCCGGAAATCGCAATACATGTGTGAATACATAGACCACAAAATGTCCCTAGTAAGCCTCTAGTTGACTAGCTCGTTGATCAACAGATAGTCATGGTTTCCTGACTATGGACATTGGATGTCATTGATAACGGGATCACATCATTAGGAGAATGATGTGATGGACAAGACCCAATCTTAAGCATAGCATAAAAGATCGTGTAGTTTCGTTCGCTAGAGCTTTTCCAATGTCAAGTATCTTTTCCTTAGACCATGAGATCGTGCAACTCCCGGATACCGTAGGAGTGCTTTGGGTGTGCCAAACGTCAGAACGTAACTGGGTGACTATAAAGGTGCATTACGGGTATCTCCGAAAGTGTCTGTTGGGTTGGCACGGATCGAGACTAGGATTTGTCACTCCGTGTGACGGAGAGGTATCTCTGGGCCCACTCGGTAATGCATCATCATAATGAGCTCAATGTGACTAAGGCGTTAGTCATGGGATCATGCATTGCGGTACGAGTAAAGAGACTTGCCGGTAACGAGATTGAACAAGGTATTGGGATACCGACGATCGAATCTCGGGCAAGTAACATACCGATTGACAAAGGGAATTGCATACAGATTGATTGAATCCTCGACACCGTGGTTCATCCGATGAGATCATCGTGGAACATGTGGGAGCCAACATGGGTATCCAGATCCCGCTATTGGTTATTGACCGGAGAGGCGTCTCGGTCATGTCTGCATGTCTCCCGAACCCGTAGGGTCTACACACTTAAGGTCCGGTGACGCTAGGGTTGTAGAGATATATGTATGCGGAAACCCGAAAGTTGTTCGGAGTCCCGGATGAGATCCCGGACGTCACGAGAGGTTCCGGAATGGTCCGGAGGTGAAGAATTATATATAGGAAGTCAAGTTTCGGCCACCGGGAAAGTTTCGGGGGTTACCGGTATTGTACCGGGACCACCAGAAGGGTCCCGGGGGTCCACCGGGTGGGGCCACCTATCCCAGAGGGCCCCGTGGGCTGAAAGTGGAAGGGAACCAGCCCTTAGTGGGCTGGGGCGCCCCCTTGGGCCTCCCCCATGCGCCTAGGGTTGGGAACCCTAGGGGGGGAGCTTCCCCCTTGCCTTGGGGGGCAAGGCAACCCCTTCCCCCCTTGGCCGCCGCCCCCCCCCTTGGAGATCCCATCTCCCAGGGCTGGCGCACCCCCCCAGGGGCCTATATAAAGGGGGGGAGGGAGGGCAGCAACCCACAGCCTTGGGCGGCTCCCTCCTCCCCTGCAACACCTCTCTCTCTCTCTCCCAGAAGCTCGGCGAAGCCCTGCCGGAGAGCCGCTACATCCACCACCACGCCGTCGTGCTGTTGGATCTCCATCAACCTCTCCTTCCCCCTTGCTGGATCAAGAAGGAGGAGACGTCGCTGCACCGTACGTGTGTTGAACGCGGAGGTGCCGTCCGTTCGGCACTCGATCATCGGTGATTTGGATCACGGCGAGTACGACTCCGTCATCCACGTTCATTGGAACGCTTCCGCTCGCGATCTACAAGGGTATGTAGATGCACTCCTTTCCCCTCGTTGCTAGTAGACTCCATAGATGTATCTTGGTGAGCGTAGAAAATTTTAAATTATGCTACGATTCCCAACAAATCCAGATGTGCCAATCATGACTCTTGAGACCAAATATCTTCAATTTATCAAGACACGCTCCCCTCTTTAGATTCGCTGCATACCCATCGGGGAACATCAACTGCATTTTCACTCACAAGATAATTTCCCTCATAGCTGGCCTTCCAAGATTGAACCATGCCTTTGGCTTCGTCCAGTTCTGCTTTCCTTTCGGTTCTTTCATGTTTTGTAACGGCCTATCACATAGCGCCTCCAGATCGACTCTAGCCTTAGTATTATCCTTTGACTTCCCATCTATGCCGAACAATGTACCAAAAAGTGCCTCGGCGATATTCTTCTCAGTGTGCATCACGTCGATGTTGTGTGGGCAAAGGAGGTCTTTGAAGTAAGGCAGATCCCATAAGCATGTCATGTGAGTCCAGGCGTGCTTAGAATTATACCCCTTGAAGTACCCTGGACGCTCTGGATCTGGCTCGAGAGCGTTTAACTGATCCAGGGTCTGTTGGCCTGTCAACGCAGGTGGTGCAGAGTTTTTGACAACTCTACCTCTGATGAAGTTCTTCTTGTCTTTCCTGAACTTATGGCGAGGATCCAGGAACTGTCTATGCATGTCGAAGCAAGAAAACATGCGACCGGCCTGAAGCCAACGAAACTCAAGGGCTCCCTTGCATGTGGGGCACAGGAACCTTCCATGCACACACCAGCCAACAAATATCGCATACGCCGGCAAGTCATGCGTCGAGTACATGTACCAGACACGCATTATGAAGTTCCGTTTGCTATAGGCGTCGTATGTCTTGAACCCATTATCCCAGGCTTCTTGCAATTCGTCCTTAAGCGGCTGCATGTACACATTCATATTTTTCCCCGGATAGTTGTCCCTGGAATTATCAACGTCAGGAAAATGTTCTTTCTTTGCATAATCTATCCGGGGGAGATTGAGTGGAAATACAAATACAGGCCAACAACTGTACTGGGCTGCCGTCAGACCAAACACACTGAATCCATCCGTGCTGATGCCAACTCGAGGATGCCTCGGATCTGCCGCTTTGTCAGCATGTAATTCATCAAACTTTTTCCATGCAACACCATCCGATGTGTGTACGATCATCAATTCCCATCTGCATCTAGTTCGGTTCTTTTGCCCGTTTTGTGCCATGTCATTTGTCTGGCCGTCTCTTCGACCATGAAAAGACGTTGAAGGCTTGGTACGATTGGCATATACCGAAGAACACTAACGGGGATTTTGGTCTGTGTCTTCTCACCCATACCGTTGTCTACCACAACATACCTGGAAGACTTGCAAATGGACAATAGTTCAAGTCTGCATAGTCAAGCCTAAACAAGACACATCCTTTCTCACAGGCATGTATCTTCTCATAGGGCATCTTCAGTGCACGGAGGATTTTGTCCGACTGGTACAGGTTTGCAGGCATTACATGGCCTTTGGGTAGAAAGCGTCCAAATACTGTCATCATTGCGTCGTAGCATTCTCTGCCCAAGTTGAACTGAGCCTTCAGAGCCATTACTTGTGAGATGGCATCCAACTGACAAAGCTCAGTGTGCTCATGGAGCGGACGTTTTGAAGACTCCAACATTTCATTGAAGGCCTTTGCAGATTCCTCCATCTCCTCGTCCGAATCCCGAGCATCATCGAAGTCTTGCACCATGTTTTCCATCCCGGTACCATGCTCGTCGGTGCAACAATGATCCACCTCAGCTCGGTCACGTTGGGCAGACTCACCATGATATGTCCACACCGTATAATCGGGCGTAAATCCACTCTTCTGCAGGTGTTTGCCCATTTCAGCCTCTGTCCTCTTTTCCCAATTGCCGCACCGTAAACAGGGGCACCAGGTTTTCCTCTGGCCATTTGCAAATGCGGCTTGCACAAACCCCTTGGTTTTTGTGAACCATTCAGTGCTCCATTTGTTCTGACCAGTGTACATCCACGCACGATCACTCATCTTGACTTTCAAAGCTACTGGACACACAACATATATATATATATATATATATATATATATATATATATATATATATATATATATATATATATAATTCACCATGTATATATTCATCAGTTGATCTACTTTGTCAATTTTATTACGTCCATGCAACCTACACTCTAATAGGTAATGATAGGTCCTAATCCCACCCGAGTATGTGTAGATTGGGTTCATTTTCCCATGCTATGCTCTGGATCCGACGCAAAATTTCGGCAGCACCTCCCCGCTGTTCTCCTGATACACGTCTCTGCAATAAACACAGAGGATGTGTACCCGGAGAACAACAGGGGAGGCACTGACGAAATTTATGCGTCGGATCCGGAGCAAAGCATATGGGAACACGAACCCAATCTACACATAGGCTATCCATGGATAGCGTTGGACAATTCGAAAGAATCACGGTTATAAATATGCAAATGCATGCATATTTATAACTATAACGCTTTCGAACGGGAGACACATATTGGTTACGCATACTGATGATTCAAGACAGATATATAGCTAGCTATCAAGTTTCATCGGCATGAACACCGGAACAGACCAAATAATTAAGGGGGGAGGAGGACATGTCATTTGTGCTCACCCACGAACGAAGGGGCAGAGCTCGTCAAACGGACGGGGAGGTCGTCGAACACCAAACCTCGTAGCGATCAAACAACTGCACATTTAAATCTACCCGATCAACACAATTATATATGATGTTTTTCATAACAAAATCGAAAAATATATGACCTAACTCATAATTCACAAATATATGACCCCGTCGGCCTCTGAAGGCCAAAGAGCACCTTTTTGGGAGGTGTCGGGGGTCGGGGTGTCGTGTCGGTGTCGGGGTGCCGTGTCGGGGTCGGGGTGCTGTTTCGGGGTCGGGGTGTCGTGTCGAGGTCGGGGTGTCGGGGTGTGGTGTCGGGGTCGGGGTGTCGGGGTCAGGGGGTCAGGGGGTCGGGGTGTCGTGTCGGGGTCGGGGTGTCAGGGTGTGGTGTCGGTGTCGGGGTGTCGGGGTCAGGGGACCAGGGGGTCGGGGTGTTGGGGTGTCGTGTCGGGGTCGGGGTGTCGGGTGTGGTGTCGGGGTGTGGTGTCGGGGTCGGGGTGTCGGGGTCAGGGGGTCAGGCGGTCGGGGTGTTGGGGTCAGGGGGTCGGGGTGTCGGGGTGTGGTGTCGGGGTCGGGGTGTCGGGGTGTGGTGTCGGGGTCGGGGTGTCGGGGTCAGGGGGGTCAGGGGGTCGGGGTGTCGGGGTCAGGGGGCGGGGTGTTTCCTTCTATCCTTCTTCTTATTTCTTTCTCTTCTTCTTCTTCTTCTTCTTTCCTTTCTTCTTCTTCTTCTTTCATCTTTTTTCTACTTCTTTTACTTCTTTTCGTTTCTTCTTTTCTTCTTCTTTCTACTTTTTCTACTTCTTTTCTTCTTCTTCTTTTTTCTACTTCTTTTCTTTTCTTCCTTTCTTCTTCTTGTACTTCTTTTCTTCTTCTTCTTTTTTCATCTTTTTTCTACTTCTTTTCTTTTCTTCTTTTCTTCTTCTACTTCTTCTACTTCTTTTCTTCTTCTTCTTTTCTTCTACATATTCTTTTTTCTTCTTTTCTTCTTCTTCCTTTTTCATCTTTTTTCATCTAAAACCCATGCACTAAATCTAACACTAACACATATGTAGCACTAAATCTAACACTAACACTATATAACACATATCTAGCACTAAATCTATCACTAACAATTAAACAGCAAAAAAAATGAAAAAAAGAAAAAAAGAAAAAAAACTCACCGGAGCAATGGGACGGTCGGGGCAGTGGGGCGGGTGGGCCGGCGACGTGGTGGTGCGCCGGGGCAATTGGACGGTCGGGGCAGTGGGGCGGGTGGGCCGGCGACGTGGTGGCGCGCCGGGGCGCCGGGATGGTGGAGCGACGGGGCGTCGGCGGGTGGGGTGGGGGCGGCGGGGTGGTGGGGCGACGGGGCAAGCGGGGGCGGGGGCGGGGGCGGCGCCGGGCGGCGGGATGGTGGGGCAACGGGGCGTCGGCGGGTGGGGTGGGGACGGCGAGGTGGTGGGGCGACGGGGCAAGCGGGGGCGGTGGCGGGGGCGGCGCCGGGCGGCGGGGGCGGCGGTGGGTCGATCTGGTGGCGTGGCGTCGGGAAGGAGAGAGGGAGAGAAACAGAGAGGAGTAACGGGCGGGGGGGGGGGCTCGATCGGCCGTTAGTTAGGTTAGGTTAGTTAGTTTTTGCCGTCCGCCAAGCCTTTGCCGTCCGCTTTTTTTTATCTTTGCCGTCTGCTAGCAGACGGCAATGAGGGGGCCCGTTAAGTTTTTTCTAATTGGCTCGTTAGTGGGGGCCACCTCTCTCTTTGCCGTCAGCCAGCAGACGGCAAGGAAGTGACAGATGGCAAAGCCTTCTTTGCCGTCTGCCAGTTGTTTGCCGTCTGCTTTTTGGTAGCTGATGGCAAAGACCTTCTTTGCCGTCTTTTAGCGGACCGCAAAGAACTGGCAGACGGTAAAATCCCTGATTCCAGTAGTGTTTAAGGCAAATTCTGAGCTTATGTCATGTAAGAGAGCATCAGTAGCATTCTGAAAAGAACTTGCAACTATAACATCATCAACATAAATGAGCACAAATATAACAGTATTTGCCTTATTATATATGAAGAGAGATGTGTCAGCTTTTGATGCGATGAAGCCAAGATATTTCAACTGCATACTTAACCTGGAGTACCATGCTCTAGGTGCTTGTTTCAAACCATAGAGAGCCTTGTCAAGCTTGCATACATAATGTGGTTTTTGCTTGTTTTCATAACCTGGTGGTTGCCTCATGTAGACCTCCTCTTCCAGAACACCATGTAAAAACGCGTTCTGTACATCTAGGTGTCTTAAGCTCCATGCCCTAGAGACAGCAATAGCTAGCACAAGTCTTATGGTTGCTGCTTTTACCACAGGACTAAATGTATCCTCATAATCAATACCATACGCTGCTTAAAACCTTTAACAACAAGACGTGCTTTATACCTGTCAATGGAGCCATCTGCCTTTTTCTTGATCCTATACACCCACTTACAATCAATGATGTTTTTACCTTTTTGATTTGGTACCAAATGCCATGTCTTGTTTCTCATCAGGGTTGTATACTCCTCATCCATAGCCTTTTTCCACTTTTGATCTCCAAGTGCATCATCTAGTTTTGTTGGCTCTCTTGAAATACACAGCATGCCATACGGTATAGTGCCATCAGTTCTTACTTTTGGGTTTTTAATACCTTTTTGTAGCCGAGTTGTGACTCTGGGTGTGGCTGGTTGTTGCTGTACACGCAGGCGCACAGAATCGCTGGTTGCAGACGATCCCGGAGAAGAAACAGGTGTTGCCGCACCGGATCCGATGGTCACAGATGTGGCCTGTTCGTCAGCAGCCACACCATCAGTTGCCGCAGCTGATCCCACACCGACCGTGCCAAGTGGGCCTGTTGGCCGCATGTGCACGCCGCGCCTCGCAGCGGTTGGCTGCATGCGCGGGCCGCTCGAGGGAGATCCTCCGTGTGATGACGTGGTAGTCGCGGGGCGGCTCGCCCGCGCCTGGCTCTCCTGGCTGACCGGCTCGTGATCTGGAGAAGATGCCCGCGCCAGATCCGAGGAGGATTGACGCGCAGGGGTGGCAGGCGCCACCAAATCTTCCTCGAACGCCGCGTCAGCTTCGTCTTCTTCTTCTACATGAAATATAGCTCCGTTTTGGACGAGATTTTGATCATTCTCATTGTTTTGAACTCCGTTTTCTTCAGGTACCTGCACACACGGGAGACAAGAACTGGTTCCAGCAGGGATATTATTGTCATGTTGGTTAGTGCAATTGTTTCCCCCGTGATCAAAAGCTTGAAGTGTGGATGGAAGAAGAAGAATTTCTTGATGGAGAAGGGCGCCGGCATTAGGATGGAGGGATTCAAAAAGGAAAACTGATTCATCAAACACAACGTCACGAGATATATAAACTCGGCCTGTGGGAACATCTAAACACTTGACGCCTTTATGCATAGGACTATAACCCAAAAACACACATCTTTTTGAGCGAAACACAAGTTTGCGTGTGTTGTATGGTCTTAGGTTCGGCCAACATGCACAACGAAAGATTCGTAGGGATTTGAAATCTGGTTTTGTTCCATACAAACGTGTGATGGGACTTTCAAATTTGATGACTTTGCTTGGTCGAATATTTATGAGATATGTGGCAGTGAGAAAGGCTTCATCCCAGAATTTTAGAGGCATGGAAGCATTGGCTAGGAGTGCTAATCCTACCTCAACAACATGGCGATGTTTGCGTTCAGCCGACCCGTTTTGCTAATGAGCATGGGGACAAGAAACATGGTGAGAGATTCCAATTTTTGGAAAAAGGAATTTAGTTTCTCATACCCACCACCCCAGTCGGTTTGCATAGCAAGAATTTTTGAGTTTAGTTGGCGTTCAACAAGGTTTTGGAAGTTGGCGAAAACTTGGAAAACATCAGATTGTTTCTTTAGCAAATAGATCCAAGTGAACTTGCTATAATCATCGATGAAACTGACATAATAAGAGAATCTACCAACTGATGTGGGAGCTGGTCCCCATACATCTGAAAAAATAAGCTGCAATGGAGCAATGGAAACACTTGTTGATATAAGATAGGGTAACTGATGACTCTTAGCTTGCTGCCAAGCATCACAAATTGACTCAATGCTAGACTCATAAGGAAGATTATTCTTGCTAAGGACGTGCTGAACTATAACTGAAGAGGGATGACCGAGACGACTATGCCACTTTGCCGAGGAAGGTTTGGTGACACTCCACGCTTGTTTATTCGACCATGATGAAGATGAAGATGATATGAGTGGATATAGGCCTCCCTCACACTTTCCTCTAAGGATGACCCTCCTCGTTGCCAAGTCCTTGATCACAAAAGAGTGAGGATAAAATATTATGAGAACATTGTTGTCAAAGGGAAAAACGATGAAAAGAAACAAGATTTTTTGAAGCATGTGGGACATGTAAGACATTGTTAAGATGTAAGTCTTTTACGGGGGTTTTAACTATTGATTTACCAACATGAGTAATGTCCATACCAGTTCCACTTGCCATGTGTATCTGATCACAGCCGTGGTACCTTTCCCGCATCGCCAGCTTGTCGAGCTCCCCTGTGATATGTTCAGTGGTGCCGGAGTCTGCATACCAGTTGATGTCGATGCCATAGTTGTTGGTGACGAGGTTGGTTGCCTTCTTTTCTTCATGATCATCGTCGTAGCGATGCCAGCAGGCTCTTGCCCCGCCAGCATGGAACTTGTAGCAGATTTGGCACTCCGGGTAGTCGCCTTCTTGCTGCTGCTGTTGTTGTGGTTGAGGGCGAAGCATTGCTGATGACCGCCGCTGCACCTCCACGACTCGGAGAAGGAGAGGAGCGGTTTCCTCGATCGCGTCCTTTTCTGTTGCTTCGGCCACGACCTCCCCTGCCACGGGACTGCCCGCGCCCTCTGTAGACGGCGTTGGCAGAGGAGCGGAATCCTGCTGGACCGTCCCCCAGCATCTCCATCTGCTGATCAAACGCCGCGATCTGCGCGAAGAGGTCGTCGACGGTGATGGAGTTCTTGATGGCGCCGAACGCTGCCACGATGGGATCGTAGTCCCGATCAAGGCCAGCAAGGATGTAGCCCACCATCTCCGGATCGGTTACCGGATGCCCAGCCGCAGCTAGCTCGTCCCTGAGGTTTTTCATCTTGGCGATGAAGGCGTTGCTTGACATGTTTCCTTTCTTGGTGTTGGAGATGGCCATCCGAAGATTGGTTATGCGGGATTGCGACTGCGCGGTGAATAGAGTAGTAAGAGCAGTCCAGAGATCAAAGGTACTGTCCTTACCGATAACTTGCGCCAGGATTTCTTGCGTGAGAGAATTCAGCAGGTAGCTCAGAACCTGCTGATCGTTCGACAACCATGGGCCGTACAGAGGATTGGGTTCTATGGCCGTGGTTTTGTCCGCCTTGGTGACTTCTGTTGTCTTTGGCGGTGCGGCGTCGCTGCCGTCGAGGAGACCGGTCACTTGTGTGCCTCGCAGTGCCGGCATGACCTGCGCCTTCCATAGGAGGTAGTTCCCCCTTGCGAGCTTCTCTGTTGGTGGAGCACCTAGGTTGAGGCCGACGGCGCTCGAGCTCGTAGCCATGGTGATGGAAGGGTGTTAGGGTTTTTGGTTTCGCTAGATGATAGGAAGAGACGTGGCTGTGTATACCATGTAAGATTGGTTTGGTGGAAGCGTTCCTACTCCTCCGTAGAGGAGCCACGGGTATTTATTGATCGAGGGCAGGAATAACCCCTGCCGTGGTTTACAAGTCTCTACCGATCGCTAGGATTCGGCAGAATAAGAGATAGGAGGTTACAAGGGAGAGGAAGAGATAAGTAGTTAAGATTACAATGAGATATATCTCTAAGTCTAACATGGTGGACGCAAAAGGATTCCAATCTATGTACAAAATGAGAAGAAGTACCTTCAGTTACATATGAGCTTGGTGAGGATCCCATTTTTGGAAGATATGATGGCAAGGGATCACACATTTGTTGATGGGAGATTGCTGTCTTTGCAAGACAGAGTAGCTGTCGCTCTTAGGGTACTGAACTCTGGTGACTCTCCGCTTACCATAGGATCCACTCTTGGTGTGAACGAGTCAACTGTCTCGCTGGTAACTAAGGTGTTTGTTGAGGCTATGTGGGAGCGAGCATTTCACCACATCAGCTGGCCTGGATCTGCTCAAATGGAGAAGATGAAGTGCAAGTTCGACAAGATACACGGCTTGCCAAACTGTTGTGGCATTGTACAAACAGCTCACATCACATTTGGATCACAAAGCTGTGACCGTGAGGAGAATTTGTTCGTTAGGAATGACACCGACGTCGCTGAGGATCACTACTGTAAACTTTTTCAAAAGACAGTTAATCTGACGCACCTAGCATTTAGCAATGTACATAAAAGAATAACATCCAGTAGCATCATATGGAACACAGAACATCTTAAAAGAATAGCAGTTGAGCTAGGAGATGAGATCATCGTCACTGCTTCATCTGGTACCCTTTTTTCCACTACATGCCTTAGTTTCATTCTAAGATGTTCTGTAAAGTGTTGTGGTTTCCAAGTTCCCTGCTTGTCAAAAGTTTGTTCTTTCATTGTCGAGATAAAAGGTTATTCATGTGATATGTCACTGATACCAATCAATACTGTTAAGTTATTCAGAAAGCAATTAAGCTGATAGACCTAGCTATTGGCAATGTGGTCAAGCATAACATTGATACCTACTACTCCGTCCGTTCCTAAATATTTGTCTTTTTAGAGGTTTTAAATGGACTGCCACATACGGATGTATATAGACATATCTTAGAGTGTAGGTTCACTCATTTTGCTTTGTATGTAGTCACTTGTTGAAATCTCTAGACAGACAAATATTTAGGAACGGAGGGAGTATTTGCAATATTTCCACTAGCATGCATGATTTGGACAATTAAGTTAGTAGCTGCACAACTACGGCACTTCTCTAGCTGCTTTTGCACCAAAATTTGTAGCAGCCATCTTCAGTTCATCGTCCTCTCCAGCCTGAATCATGTAGTAGCACTACCGGATTTTTCACTTGTACTGGCATAAAGGTGCTAGACTTATGAGGCAGTTGCCAACTATACTCTACATGGGAACGAAGTGAAAAATCTGGATATGCTGTGAGAAAACAATTAAGAGTGTTGCAAACATGATGAGAGGTGACAGGTGTTTGCGCATATGATTCTGTCATTTGGTCGTAGCAGCTGTTAGGAATGAAATTCAGAGAAGAGCAGAGCAGAGTGGGGTAGTGTTTTTGTAACAGTCGAAGGTCAATAGATTTGGCATTCATCAGGAAGAAAATCCAGAGGGTTCCTTTTTGTACCTTGCCAATTACAGAGATGACTGCTGTCTGTCAGGAGCTGAAACTCTAAAACTTCCGAAGAAATCGACACTTCAGTACAGCTCACACAATGTTTCGCTGCTTGCAATGCAAGTCTTGTAATGGACGACGTAGGTCTCCCATCTTACGGCTCAGATTGCAACTTGTCTGTTCACGCTGTAGCACTCAACTTGTTATCTCTGATTTTTTTCTGAATTTGGCTGAATTTTGTCGGAGCCTATTACTGCCATGCTCAGCTACCTAGTGGTCCAATATAAGAACAGAACCAAGGTATGTTCAGTTTTTTTTGCTTCTTCTATATTTATCCTTCATGACTCTGATGGATAAGCTGTTGTGCTGTATTACATGTTTTGTCCTTCTACCTCTCTTTCTAAATTGGTAGCTCATGGTTATGTGTGGCAAAGTATGTTTAGTTTTTGCCCTCTTCTATATACTCCCTCCGTTCCTAAATATAAGTCTTTATAGAGATTTCACTATGAACCACATACGGATGTTTATAGATGCATTCTAAATATAAGTCTTTGTCGAGCCTGTTGCTGCTGGATCGAAGGTGATGTGACAGCGACGGGAGGCAGGCGGTATGGGACGTCTTTCTTTGGGTGTCTTCTCCAGAGATATCCGGTGTTATCGAGGCATCGGTAGCCGGATAACGATGATGGTACATACGGCTTCAACGGCCACTTAATGCACTCCGGTGGAAACGCAAGGTCTCATAACAGGCTATGTCGACGCGCGTCTGCGTCGTGTCCTTGCTGAAAGTGGTGGACTGAAGCAGGGGGCAGGCCCCCGCCATGGTTCGGCCACCCCCATGGATGTTTTGGGGGGGCTAGTACTAATATACTGTGTAATTTTTATGTACCAGCGCCCTGCGGCCTATCTATTAGCAGCAATTAATTAGTCTAATCAAGGATGCCTACTAGATTGGACTTTGTTAGTTGGCCCAAGTCCAAGACAATTAGCCGAAATGCCATTTATTTCCCGTGAGTGATTTACGGATCAACGCACACAGTTGTTCTGTTTCCCTTCCACGCCGTTTGACCTAAACCTCCAATCCATCTGTTGCCGCCGCTGTCCACACGCCCAGCATAAGGCTTAATCAAGCGTTTCCATCGGCCGCCGTCGCCGTGCACAATCTTTCAGAAGCACAGACCCGTCCATGCTTCATCGAGCCAAGTTGACCAGCGGATGGCCTACAAACCGGCCAGCCGTAATGACAATCTCTCGATTCTCCTACAAGAGAGGTGGGCTTTCTTCAACATTTCGTATCAAACAACCATTTAAAACGTCATCAAAAGTTGAGCACCAGCATCAAAGCTGGAAAGTCTATGATATGATCACAACGTATGAACCAAATCTTCATCATTGCATGCGCCCACTCATACGACAGACGTGCGATTTGTTTATCTCTGGAGAGTGTTCCGTGGAGAACCACATTGTGATACGATAGAGTTAAAAACTTGTTAAGCATATTTGCTCTCCGACACCAAATCGTTTACTTTTGACAACAAATGTGCGGCACTGTCATGCTTTTTCCCTTTTCACTTTATTGGTGCACACCATGATTGAATTGAATGCCCTCCAGAGAGGAATGAGTAGAAGGACATCGGGCCCATCTCAATTGTAGGTGAAGTAATTCAAGTTTAATTTTACTAGAAGAGGGCTACCATCTTGCATGTGCATTTTTTGGCCATATGATGGATGTAATGAATTTGTTTGGAAACTGGTTAGCCGGTGTTCATCTCAAATTTAAGGCACATATCCAGGTGGAAGTATCTACCTCACTGTGGGAAATTTGAAACTATCATAACGATCATGTTTTTAACAGGACAACTATACCTAACTTTTTACGAACCAACCTACCTCACTGTGGGAAATTTGAAACTATCATAACGATCATGTTTTCCCCAGCCCACCAGAGTTCAAGTCCTATACTTGACATTGGTGCTCGCATTTTCTGGATTTATTTTAAGATTTCCAACAATGTGCGTTCAGTAGGTTGACACGTTCCCGTCAACTATGAAGGCGTCCGTTACGACTTCGTCAATCTCAAGATGATGTGCCGGCTCAGTTTCTTACAGGTGCTCATAGGGATAGGGTGTGTGTGCGTGCGTTCATAGGGGTGAGTGTATGCTCGTGTATGTGAGCTACTTCAGCTGTACTGTGTTCTAAAAAAACTATTCCTGACTTTTTCAAGGTTATTTTCAGAACTACATGATGGATTAATATGTGTTGCTCTCTGCAACGTACCAGAGGATCAAGCACCTATAGACTTTGAATGCAATCATTGTGAGGCGATAGCACAGGATACATGCAGTCAGTTTGCATTGTGATGCATTAACTAGTTATGTGTTATCGGCCGGTTGTGGCCGTATACATCATTTTGATGCAGAGGCCGGGGTTACACCCCTTTTCCAAAAAAAAATGTGTTATCGGCCGGTTATGTTTGGGCCAACTTCTTAAATCGCCATCTTCGTCCTTACCATAAACCTTATTGTCTCATGTTCTTACAGCTGAATCCATCGATTGGATCAAACAATGTGCCTGTAGCTGCATCTGGAGTTGGGCAACCAAGCCCAATGACTACTCCTGATGTTCCTACTCCAAACTCCAAAACCGTGTGAGCCCCAAGTTGTGTTGACGAACTTCATGCTTGTGAACTTCCTATGCATGTAGTTGTGAACTTGTTATCCATATACACTTGTGCTTGTGTGCTTCAAAAAATCTCGGCAAACTAGAGAACACAACAAATTGTGTTTACTGAGAGCCTATCGCAGCAACTTGGCTAACAGTGGGCGCACGCCGAAGCGGTGTGGGCACGTGTCGACCCCTTGGGCCGTGGCCTTTGTTGTAAGCGAGGCACATAATCTTGGCAAACACATAGGTTCTCGGTAAAGTTTGAAGGCCGCTTGGTGGCCGCTTGTGGGTTGGTCTTCTCCGAGTGCCTCTGGTAAGATCTCGACGAATTTGAACTATCCGCGAACCTGGCAGGACCCGTGTTGCCTTGTGTGCTTGTAGATGTACTGAGTTCTTCATGCCATCTCTTGGCAAAGCTATGTGCCATGTGGCAAATACCGTATCCGTCCAGCCCATCAAGTGCTTTTTTTCTATGCCGAGTACCCTGGTTAGGTCTCGGCAAAGTGGTTGCCGAGTCCCCAACGGCTGGTACTCGACAAAATGGCGTTTGCGTGAAGACTTTAGGCCGAGTACCCTTAGCCAAGAAATGAACTCGGAGAACTCTCTACCGAGTTGGAATTAGCTTTTGCCGAGTTTTACAGGCACTTCGGAAACCTGCAAATTGCAGTAGTGCAACAAGGTAAGAACGGAAAAAATACCGCCATTGCCAGATATAACGAGTTAGGGTCAGGCCTAGAGTATTCATCCTAGATCTCGAAACCAGGTACTTCAAAAGGACCCTGGAGTTCTAAACTAGGGTTAGCTGACCCGAATAACTCGCGACGATACCGACGCAAACTAAGAATAACTAGTACTCCCTCCGTCCCAAAATAAATGTAGCTGATTTAGTATAAACTCAGTGACACTTATTTTAGGACAGAGGAAGTACAAGTTAGTATAAGAGGCCTCTTGGTATAACCCTACTAGTGAGATGTCTGCGGTAACTTCGTTAATCGTGAAAGTCAGAGACTCCTGTCTTTAGTACTTCCTCCGCCTGGAATTACTTGTCGTTCAAAAGGACGTATTTAATTAGCGCTATTTCTCGGGAGGGAGGTAGCAGATGTGTGCGTGTACATGCGGTGGTTTGACAAGTAGCCCACTTATGTAATCAACTAATTAGCTTGGGCCAGCGCAGCTGTTTGCCGCTGTCACTACGAAGTCGTCAAAAGTGTAGATAATGACGAGATGTGATGGTGGGGGTCATGGCAATAAGCTGCACCCACTCACACTCCAAATGTGTGATTTGTTTACCTATAGAGAATATTGTGAAAAGGGAGTTAAAAACTTGTTAAGCAGATTTGCTCTCCGACACCAGATCGTTCACTTTTGACAATGTGCACCGCTGTCCCGCTTTTTTTTGTTTTAAATTTCTTTCTTGGTGCAGCATGATTGAGTTGAATGTCCTCCTGGCATGAATACACAAGAGCGTATCCCGTCCATCTCAAAGGTTGGTGAGGTAATTCGATGGAGTTTAATATTCGTGTCTCTCTAATTACACTTAGTGGTAACTAATTAAGTCCCGCCTACTTAAGTTTCACCTTTTCTTTATTATCACATCAAAGTGGTTATACAATACAATGGCGATGGTTCTGGACGTGTTTGGATCCTAGCTACTTGGGTGACTTGATTTGTAACGATTTTAATTTTCAAATACATTAAACTGCTACGTTTCAAGAATGTAAAAATTTAATATGCGAAATATACAAGTCTTAAAATGTCAGAGGAGCAGCCCAGCGCCGGCGACCGGGCGGGGCCGCTGTCATTTGGCGTGCACACGAGGAAAAAGCATATATTGGCATCAAGGAAAAGTTAAGTCCAATCCAATTCGATACCCTCTTCAGCTCAGCTGCTTTGCTTTGTCAAATAATCTACTCCTCCATGGAAAAGGAAAAGAAGCTGCTTTGCTTTGCTTTGCTTGCTCCATCGATGGGAATGTGATGCTCCGCTTTGCTTTGCTTGCCCCGGTCGCCGCTGCCATCCGCTGATATTTGTCACCACCGACTGCTGTGCCGTGCAGTGCATCCCATCAATCTCAGAGGTTGGTGACGTAGTGCTCTGCTTGAGGTAGTTAGTTAGTGTTCAAGTTTTATTTCCTTGTCTCTGTCTGCTACTTAAAACTCACTTCAATTGCCTCTAATTGTTATCACAGCGGAAGGCCAGCAAGTTGACCAATGGCGATGGTGTTGGATGCGTTTGCATCCTACATCGGGGACTACCTCAAGCAGGTGGTACAAGATGAGCTCGGAACGATGCTGGGTGTCTCAGGCGAGATCGACAAGTTGGGCGACAAGCTTCAAGACCTCAAGAACTTCCTCGCTGACGCTGATAGGAGGAATATCAGCGACGAGACCGTCCGAGTCTGGGTGGGGCAGCTCAAGCGTGCCATGTACGAAGCTGCTGACATCCTCGACCTCTGCCAACTCAAGGCACTGGAGCGTGGGTCTTCCTCCACAGATGATGGGTGTTGCAATCCCTTACTCTTTTGCATGCGGAATCCCTTCCATGCTCGTGAGATCGGCACCCGCATCAAGGCGCTCAACCAGAGGCTTGATAGCATCAAGCAGCGCAGCGCTGCTTTCAACTTCATCAATCTTGGGTCCTATGAGGATTGTCATAGCAGCAATGCCCATGCCTCTCGTCAGGGTAATCCTAGCCGGGAGACGGTAGGGGACTTTGACCGGTCAGCTGTGGTTGGAGACAAGATTGAAGAAGATACAAAAGCACTAGTGGCTCTGATTATGCAAAAGGGAAAGGAGGTCAATGATGACATCATGGTGTTCGCCATCGTAGGTGTCGGTGGGGTTGGCAAGACCACTCTTGCCCAGAAGGTCTTCAATGACGAGGCAATCCAGGGCGGGTTCAGCAAAAAGATATGGTTGAGCGTCAACCAAAACTTCAGTGAGGTTGAGTTGCTTAAAAGAACCATCATCTGTGCCGATGGAAACGCCCAACTAGCTGGAAATGCAAAGGACGCGCTTCATCGAGCCCTAATGCAGGCCTTGAAGGACCACAAGACCTTCCTGATAATGGATGATGTGTGGGACAAAGGAGCTTGGGAGGGTGTGCTAAAAATACCCTTTGCCAATGCTGCTGCTTCAGGCAGCCGTGTCCTCATCACAACTAGAGAAGGACGCGTTGCCCAAGGGGTGACAGCTATACAGCCCTACCACCACGTCGACACATTAGCACCCGATGACGCTTGGTCATTGCTCAAGAAGCAGGTCTGTACTTAATTAAATGCTAAATCTCTTTCATTATCTCCATCTACTTATTACCAGTACTATGTAGTTAATTAAGAGAAATGTTAGGATGCTGCCAAATTAAAATGAGCCATTAATTACGTGTAAATTCAGAGACATGTATGTACTATTGCCTCTTGGAGGTAAGAAGTTGTCAGTAATTTTGTAGGGCTAGGCATAAAGTATGTATGTTATATTTGAAAGCCATTGCACAAATCTTTGGTATGTAGGAGAAAGATAAGTAAATACATTAATACCATTTCTCTTTGACATGTACTTTCTGTACTTTGAGTATTTACCTTGACAAATGGATAGATACATCAACTAGTCTTCTTAAGAGGTAAAACTGAGCGCCTTAGAGGATCTTGGTACATAGTTACTTAACTTTAGCGGTCCCTTCCATGATATGTTCGCAGGTACGCTCAAGTGAGATAGATGAAGACCACATCAATACGCTAATGGATATCGGACTGAAAATTATACAGAAATGTGGTTGTTTACCAGTTGCTGTTAAAGTAATGGGAGGACTCTTGCGTGAAAGAGGGGGGCTCCGGCGTGACTGGCAGCAGGTTTTGGATGATTCTAAATGGTCAACAACTAAAATGCCCAATGAGCTCGACCACACAGTATACATAAGCTATGAATATATGCCTTCTTACCTGAAGCAATGCTTTCTGTACTACTCTCTTCTCCCTAAAAGTAGAAATTTTACTATGGATGAAGTTGTTGCAATGTGGATTAGTGAAGGATTTATTCACGGAAATTCTAATGATTTAGAAGAATTGGGAAAAATTTACTACAAGGAGTTGGTATCTAGGAACCTCATAGAGCCCAATAAATCGTATGCTGATCTATGGGTTTGCAGCATGCATGATGTTGTCCGCTCATTTGCTCAGTATATGACTAAAGATGAAGCACTCATAGCTAAAGATGGAGACAATGATATTCTTGCTGAACTTAATTCACAAAACTTTCTGCGGTTGTCCATAGAAACTAACCAATCACAATCAGGTGAAATTAATTGGAAATGTCTACAGGCGCAAAAATCAGTGAGAACATTGATCTCAACTATCCAGATTAAGATGAAGCCTGGTGATTCGTTGGCTACTTTTTCTAGTTTGCGGACTCTGCATATGAAATCTGCAGATATGTCCATATTGCTTGAATCGTTGCATCAACTCAAGCACCTGAGGTATCTAACACTAGTAAATGCTGATGTATCTGTACTTCCAGGAAACATTGGCAAGATGAAACTATTGCAATTCCTTGACCTTGGTGGATGTGCAAAATTGGTGAATCTTCCTGATAGCATTGTGAAGCTTGACCAGCTAAGGTTACTTTCACTTCCCAAAGCAAGTATGGTACCTAGGGGGTTCAGTGGTCTGACAAATATGAGGAAACTAAGTATGTTTCGAGCGCACATGGATGGTGATTGGTGCAGTTTGGACGAGTTGGGGTCTCTTTCCCAACTCAGGTTTCTTGGATTAGTTCAATTGGAGAATGTATCTGCTGCCTCATTTGCTGCTAATGCCAGGCTCGGCGAGAAGACGCATCTTATCATGCTACTCCTAGACTGCACCAGTAAACTGGCAGATGATGGGTCTCTCAAAGAGAAGGAAGGTGTTTCCGAGGAAGAGCAACAACGAATTGAGAAGGTTCTCGATAAGCTCTGCCCTCCACTTGGTGTAGAATATCTTGAAATCACAGGCTATTTTGGCCAGCAACTCCCGAGTTGGATGATGTCCACATCAATGGTGCCCCTCAACAACCTGAAGACTATATTTTTTCATAATCTGGCTTGTTGCACGCAACTTCCCAATGGGTTGTGCCAGTTCCCCATTCTGCAGTTTATACAGGTCTCTCGTGCTCCATGCATCAAACATGTGGGGACTGGATTCGTGCAGGCGGCGGTAGCTTCATTTCCGAGGTTAAATGAATTGAAGTTAAACGCCATGGTGGAATGGGAGGAGTGGGAGTGGGAGGAGCAAGTACAAGCCATGCGTCGTTTGGAGAAGTTTGTGCTCAGTTATTGCAGACTGAGGCATATCCCTCGAGGCCTTGTCTCCAATGCAAGCTCTTTGAAAATATTATTTCTCAAACGTGTCATGAACCTCAGCTACATTGAGAGCTTTCTTTCTGTTGTTGAGCTTAAAGTGAACGGATGCCCTGACCTAGAGAGGATCACCAATCTCCCCAATATGCTGAAGCTTACCATTCGGAACTGCCCAAAGTTGAAGGTGCTGGAGCATATCGCTTCACTCGAGTGGCTGATCCTGGAGGATTACACCATGGAAAAACTCCCAGAGTACATGCGAGTCATAAAGGCAAGGCATTTGTTGTTATTCTGCAGGCTATGGTTGCTCTCTGTGGTAGCCGCGGGGCAATCTGGCACTGAGTGGGACAAGTTCAACCAAGTGGAGCATGTCAAGGCATATGCAGGTGATGGAGACAACCAAAGAAAATGGTATGTTTTGTACACGAGAGGAGACAACTACAAGTTTGATTCCAATATTAGCAGCTCTACCATATTTGAAGGTACAGAAAGTCAAACATACGTACAAGCTTTGTCTTAATTTGTTTGAACACTCTGATCTTCCCGTTTATAAGGTCATTTGATGACCGGATATATTTTGTACCTTCCTAGTGCATGTTGCTAACTATCATGTAACCAGTTTTGTATTTTTTTTGCCATGCAGAACCCTTATCATCTTGTATGGTGGACCAACAAGGATTTGAGTCTCTGTACAGAATGAGAAGAAGCACCTTCAGTTATATCTGCAGCTTGGTGAGGATCCCATTTTTTGAAGATATGATGACAAGGGGTCACACCTTTGTTGACGGGAAGGTGATGTCTTTGCAAGATGGAGTAGCCATTGCTCTGAGTGTACTGAACTCTGGTGAGCCATCACAGATCGTAGGATCCTCTCTTAGTGTCAGCGAGTCAACTGTCTCGGTGATAACTCAAAGGTTTGTTGAGGCTATGTGGGAGCGAGCATTCTATCACATATGTTGGGCAGATGCTGAAATGGAAAAGATCAAGCGCATGTTTGACAAGATTCACGGCCTGCCAAACTGCTGTGGTGTTGTACATACAACCCACATCACGTTTGGATCACAAAACCATGAACCTGGTGATGAGCAGAATGACGATAAGCTTATGCTAGTCATTGATCCAGATATGAAATTCACTGGCACTCACTTTGGATCACAAAACCAGTTGAGCGTCTTGCATGACTCTTCGCTCTTCAAGTCCTGCCAGGAGGGTACTATGCTGAATGGCAGTAAGCTCATGTTATCAGATGGCTTGGAAGTTGGGGAATACATCATTGGTGATGCAGGATACCCGCTTCTCCCCTGGCTTCTCACACCTTACTCGATGGAAGACAAGGACCTCCTCTCTGCAGATGTTCCTCCTTATCAAGCGGAGTTCAACAGGAGACACTCTTCAGCATCAACCCTCACACTGGCTGCATTGGCGAGGTTGAAAGACAATTGGAAGATCCTGGACAGAGCTGTCAGTTCATTCCCAGTTATGGAAACAATCGATGTGTGTTGCATCTTGCATAATATAGTGATAGACATGGAGGAGATAGAGGAGGAGGATGTTGTGGGCATGGAGGAGGAGAATCACATTGAGCAAGTGCGGCAGGTAGCAGATGAGGATGCTGTTAGGGTGAGGGATATACTGTCCCAGCACTTGACCGGATCTGGAGGTAAATTGACACAACTCTTGATGTGTTTGTTTGAGCGCTAGCTTCATCTATTTATTTCATCTGTAATTCCCTTGTATTAATTACATCTTTATTATGCTTGCTTAGTCGACGCAACGGCGACGAAAAGGGAAGCTGCAGAGGTAGTTTCATCGGTTCTAGGAGATGAAAACAAGGAATAGCAAGCACAGCGACGACAAACATCGGATCGAGGAAAGGAGAAGGCCCATGATACTGGAGCCAAAGGCACCAAATTATGTGTCATTGTCATATGTATTTGAGAAAGACAACTAGAGGGCTTGTAAGAAGTGCACCAAAGGCCAAAGGCTGAAGTGATGTTGCAAAGCTTTTATGCGGTTGAGGAAGCAACTATCAACTAGTAATAATAATGTAGCTGCATGTGGTATATGTAAAATCTATTTGTGGTTTATATTCTTTCAGTTGAAGAATCTGCAAACAGAATGGCAGGGACACGGGTGTTTGATCATGGTTGATTTAGTTGTAGCAGCTGTTGGGATAAGTCATGGTAGCTATTGTGTTGGTTGCTCTGCTCTGCGCTGCGCTGCTTGGAGAAGGAAGAGAAGAGCAGAGCGTAACAGAGTGGGGAGATGACAGTACGTCTGGAATTCAGAATTGTGTACCTTGGCAAGTGGGTATAGTACAGGAATTCAGAATTGTGTACGACGGCTAAAGTGAAGCGATGCTGCAAAAACATGAATTAAAAGATGGACTGACAATTTGTATTCGCTGCCATATATGTGGCCAAGACAATTTTTAATAAGCTTTTGTGACAGTAAGCTTTTGTGATTGATAAAACGATTAATAATGAATCTTCATGCCTTCATGGAGACGGAGTGTTTGTGATTTGTATTATTCCAGTTGCCTTTCTGTAACCTGAAGCTTTTATGGGTTGAGTAAACAATACTATAACTGTATGAGGAGAGGACTATTTGTGATGTCTATCCTTGAGTTGGCTACTGTAACCTCAAGGAAGGATTTGCAAACATTCAATTGTGAAGTGCGTTCAGGATATGTCATGGTAACGTGGCTGTGCAGTTCAAATGACAAACGTGATTGTCATGGAGGAGTAGGCTCAGAAAGCGAAATAGCAGATGAGAAGGGCGTCAGGGCTTGTTGGCCTGCAGATTATTGTTCAAGCCTGGAGCTGGAGGTATGTTGGCTCAGGTGCTCCTTCCTACATTTCCGTTCCTTCCGATTATCTGAGCCTGATTATACACACACATATATCCTTTGAAGACTATTAGTATCCTTTGTATGCTGCTGTAACCTCAAGGAAGATTCTGCAAACGTATATAATGGCAGCGAGTCGTGTATGACTCTGCAAACTTGGACAGTAGCAGCTGCCAGTGTTTAGTGCATTATGGATAAGTCATCTTAATGTGTCCATTATTGCTAGTATTTTGGTAAGAAGAAAGTTGGCAGTAGTACATCTAGAGTGACTGTGAAAGTTGAGATGATGAAGGTGTTTGAGGAATTCATGGAATAATCCATTTTCATGGAATAATGAATTAAGGAAGAAAGGATATGAGTCTACCGCTTACAAGAAAAGATCTCATGATAGTCCCATCAATGCATGGGGAGAAGCAGGGTACGACTGCGACAGTTAGCAGGTAAGTGCTCCAGCTTTTTATTTTTATTTTTGTAGCCACCAGGTTGCTATCTTCACTTAGTTTGCTTTATAAATTTTGTGATGTAGATTCCATCTTCCGTCTGGCTCACGGGACCAAGTCAAGGAACACCAAGGAAGAAGTACAACCTAACAAATATCCCTGCTCGCAATCTGCAAATGTTAAAGGCAGAGGGTCTTTAGTACGTAGTATGTTTTTTCTCTCTCTCTTCCACCCCTCCTCGGTGTCTTCCAGTTCCATCATGGAGATCAGCTGGAGTTCACTCCCATCCTTGCTGCTCCGAACCGCATGCCTCCTAAGCGCTTCGACCTGCGAATCCACGACACGCCTACGTGGGGCCCCAAGCCCAACTTCTTGGGTGCCGCTATGGCCGCGTCCTCGTCTTACACTGGATGCGTGCAGAGGTCCTTGTGTGTGACCCCATCACCGGCGACCGGCGTCATGTGCCGATTCCGCCCGAGTTTATGATTGGCTACGTCAAGGGGACGGTGCTCTGTGCTGCACAGAACAAGGGCCACGTTCATGGCGCTTGCCACTCCACCCCTCTCAAGGTGGTCTTGCTGGTTACGTGCCATAATGACAGTCCACCTCTCGCCTCTGTTTATTCCTCCGAGTCTGATACATGGGGCGATATCATCTCTGCAAAGGCTCCATGTCCGATCTACTCTGGTGGTTATCTTAGCACTCTTGTTGGCAATGCGTTTTATTGGCCACTTATGCATGCCAACGATGGTATACTTGAATTTGATTTGGATAGGCAGAGCCTAGATGTGCTTGAGGGACCTCCTGGAACGGATATTCCCCTCGGCCATCAGATCATCCCGGCAAAGGATGGCACTGTTGGTATTGCCATGTTGTCTCGCCGTTACCATGATATTCAAATGTGGCAGAGGAAGGTCAATAGCAATGGTGTTGCCACTTGGGTTATGTGGAAGACCATTGGAACACATAACATTCCTGAGCTCCGACCACGGATTGAAGGAGAGGAGCCATGGGTGAAATTTATACTAGGATATGATGAGGATACTGATGGAATAATTTTATACGTGAAACACGACGTCTACATGGTTCAACTTAAGTCGATGCAATGCAGGAGACTTTTTGGAAGTTGGAATGTTACTCACTATCATTGTTTCAAGAGTTTCTATGCGCCAGGTGCTTTCCCTTAGGTCCTCATATTGTAGGAGTCTCTCTTTTTGGGGTTATCATTCAATGTAGTATTTCCATCCTTGGGAGATAACAAATCAAGTATCAAATGAGTAATAGTGGAAAATCAAATTTTCAAATGGTTAACTAATGCTTACTTGATATCATTTAATCCCTTGGTGATTGTATTTGATTTCTTGGAATGAAACAAAGTTGATCGATATACCTATTAACAACATGCTGATATTCCCTATTGAGTATTGATTGAATGCCTCTGATGTAATTATTACTTTGGTGGTTCATTCATCCGATGACATGTCTGATTTGGACAAGCTAGCTTCTCTACACCACTAATATATGATTGATTATGTGGATGCGTGGATGCTACGCAGGCCCTTCATGGCAATGAAATGGCCAACCAAATCTGCGTTGTCGTATATATCAGGTAAAGAGGAGTGCCGTGTATCTTATATTGTTGGCAGTAGTAAGCTTTTGTGATAAAGGAAGCAATTAGTGTTAGAGAAAATATCTGTAATCTCAACCGACCTTCCTTCTCGTATCCCTCTCCACCAGATTATAATTTCATTTGATGACCGGATAAATTCTGTACTTTCCTAGTGCATGTTGCTAAGTATCATGTAACCATTTTTTTTTGTTGCCCCGCAGAAACCTTATCATCTTGTATGGTGGGACGACAAGGGTTTGAGTCTCTGTATAGAATGCGAAGAAGCACCTTCAGTTATATCTGCAGCTTGGCAAGGATCCCATTTTTTGAACATATGATGAGAAGGGATCACACCTTTGTTGATGGGAAAGTGATGTCTTTACAAGATGGAGTAGCCATTGCTCTGAGGGTACTGAACTCGTAGGATCCTCTCTTCGTGTCAATGAGTCAACTGTCTCGCTGGTAACTCAAATGTTTGTTGAGGCTATGTGGGAGCGAGCATACAATCACATATGTTGGCCAGATGCTAAAATGGAAAAGATCAAGCGCAAGTTTGACAAGATCCACGGCCTGGCAAATTGCTGCGGTGTTGTACATACAACCCACATCACGTTTGGATCACAAAACCAGGAACCTGGTGATGAGCAGAATGACGATAGGCTTACGCTAGTCGTTGATCCAGATATGAAATTCACAGACACTCACCTGGGATCAGAAAACCAATTGAGCGTTTTGCATGATTCTTGGCTCTTTGAGTCCTGCCAGGAGGGTACTCTGCTCAATGGCAATAAGCTCAAGTTATCAGATGGCTTGGAAGTTGGGGAATACATCATTGGTGATGCAGGATACCCTCTTCTCCCCTGGCTTCTCACACCTTATCACCTGGAAGGCAAGGACCTCCTCTCTGCAGATGTTCCTCCTTATCAAGCGGAGTTCAACAGGAGACACTCTTCAGCATCGACCCTCACGCTGGCTGCATTGGCGAGGTTGAAAGAGAATTGGAAGATCTTAGACAGAGCTGTTGGTTCACTCCCAGTTGTGGAAACAATCGATGTGTGTTGCATCTTGCATAATATAGTGATAGACATGGAGGAGGTAGAGGAGGAGGAAGTTGCGGGCATGGAGGAGGAGAATTACATCGAGCAAGTGCGGCAGGTAGAAAAAAAAAAAGTGCGGCAGGTAGCAGATGAGGATGCTGTCAGGGTGAGGGATATACTGTCACAGCACTTGACCGGATCTGGAGGTAAATCCACACATCTCTTAATGTGTTTGTTTTAGCGCTAGCTTTGTCTCTTTATTTTATTTGTAATTCCCTTGTATGAATTACATCTTTCTTATGCTTGCTTAGTCCACACAAGGGCTGCAGAGGAGAAAAAAGAAGCTGCAGCAGTAGTTTCATCGGGTCCAGGAGATGAAAACAAGGAACAACAAGCACAACAACGACAAACATCAGACCGAGGAAAGGAGAAGGCGCATGATAATTGAGCCAAAGGCTGAATTGATGCTGCAGCAGAATTTTGTATGACGGCTAAAGTGAAGTGATGCTGCAAAAATATGAATTAAAAGTTGGAGTGACAATTTGCTTTCGCTGCCATCTATGTGGTGAAGACAATTTTTATTAAGCTTTTGTGACAGCAAGCTTTTGTGATTGAGAAAACGATTAATAATGTAGCTTCATGGAGTCGGAGTGTTTGTGATTCGTATTCTTTAAGTTGCTTTTCTGTAACCTGAAGCTTTCATGGGTTGATGAGTACACAATACTATAGCTGTATGAGGACTATTTGTGATGTCTATCCTTGAGTTGGCTGCTGTAACCTGAAGAAAAGATCTGCAAACATGCATGATCTGTATCATACAGGTTGTATGGTTTTGACAGGTGCCGTGTTTGGGCAGCATTCAATTCAATTGTCAAGTGCGTTCAGGATATGTCATGGTAATGTGGCTGTGACAGTTCAAATAACCAACGTGATTGTCATGGAGGAGTAGGCTCAGGAAGAGAAATAGCAGATGAGAAGGGCGTCAGGGCCTGCAGATTGTTCAAGCCTGTTGCTGGAGTTAAGTTGGCTCAAGTGCTCCTTCCTACATTTTGATTCGTTCCGATTATCTGAGCCTGATTATATATATATACCTCCATGTACGTCTGTCGAAAATGACCTTCTACGTATGTGAAAAGCATGTTTTGTGTAATTTATATTATTGGCAGCAAGCTTTTATGCGGTGGAGAAACCGACTAAGAATGTTGCTGCATACTTATATCCTTAGTTGCTGTAAGTAAAACTGAACATGATTAGTATCCTTGGTATGTTGCTGTAAGCTGAAGATTCTGCAAACATGTATAATGGCAGCGAGTCCTGTATGTTTATGATAGCTGTTTTGGCACTAGTAGACAGTAGCAGCTGCCAGTGTTTAGCGCGTTACGTATAAGTCTCATCTTAAGGCCTGTTCGGAGCTCCACTAGCTCCACGAAATTCCGGGAGCTGCGGAGCGAGGAAATAGCTGCTCCGCAATTTTGAACTGTAACTCGACCAATTTCGGGAGTGGAGTTGTGGAGTGGAGGTGCTCCGAACAGGGCTTTAATGTGTCCAATATTGCTAGTTTGGTAAGAACAAAGTTGGCAGTACATCTGGAGTGACTGTGAAAGTTGAGATGATGAAGGTGTGCTGCATGCTGCATAACAGAGTGATTGCCAGGGAGAATCAGAGCGCGCCAGTTTACCGAAAAAGGCTTTCACCCCGCTTTATATATAAAGCACCGATCAACAAGCACCCAGTACAAACACATGCCACCGCTACACACGCACATACCCAAGGCAGGATACAAAGGCGCTGAGCGCAGCAACACCATCCCTAGCACTACCACCATGAAGAGATGAAGCTACATATGACGATCCATGAGCTCCAAGGCGGCGCCTTCAGGAAGGGTACGACACCGGCGCGCCGCCACCGCCCGATCGAAGGATTAGAGTTTCCTCTGGAGCTGCATGATGGGCAACGAGAGCCGCGACGACGCCTTCAAGAAGGGAACGATCTTCGCCGCCGCCGGTCCGTCCGAAGATAGAACAGGTTTTCACCTCGGCCAACACTCACCGCCACCGAAAGCCAAACCCCGGCTACCACGCCACCCACACGGCCATGGCGAGCGGGCAGCACCAAGCCACGGGCTCTGCCCAAGAGCACCGCGCTACCACCACTAGGGCCGCCGCCCCGCCATCCAAGACCTTGACACCACCTCACCCGAGACCCGCCGCTACCCCAACCAAAGAGACGACCGGAAAGGTCCCACCTTTCGCACCCCTGGGCGACCCCCATCGTCGAGACCCGATAGGCCGGCCAGAACTGGCATCCATCAGCCCGTCCTGCAGCCCCGAGCGCGAGACGAACTCGATCCTGCAGCACCGTGAGGGGGCCGAGGTCAGTCCTGCTGCACCGTGCGCGAGACGAGCTCGGTCCTGCTGCACTGTGCGCGAGACGAGCTTGGTCCTGCCGCACCGAACGCGAGACGAGCAACGGACCGCGGCTGGGAGAGGGCCAGCCCTTCAATGGAAGTAGTGCCCAGACGACGAGGAGATGGGGCGAAGATCAAGACGGTCCGAACGCGGACAAGCCGATGCCGACGAAGCCGGCCGTCGCCGCAGTCAGAGCCGTCGAGCCACCATGACGCCGCCACGACACCGGGAGGCCACCACCAATACTGGACCTCCCCGCGCCGGCAGCCCACAGCCAGAGCAACGGCCATGCCCGGCCGCTGCCCACCGGCGCCGCCCGGCAAGCTCCAAGCGTCGGAGCAGCCGAGCACGCACCACCGATGCCACACGCCGGAGCGCCAACCACCACCACAGAGCATGCGCATCCACGCCCTGGCCAACACCACCGGAAGCCCCACGACCCCACCGAAGAAGCACAGCCACCACCAGCACCACCACCACCTTAGCAGGGTTGCCAGCCGTCCCCGCCACCACCAACCACCATCACCAACCAGATCTGGGCAGAGCCACCCAGATCCGCCGCCAGAGCAACCCGCCTCCTCGGATCCCCACAAGCCGCCACTGGAGGGGGGAGGGAGGAGACGGGGGCACTCCTGCGGGCCACCACGACGCCGGGGAGGGGGAGGGGGAGGGAGCCGGAGCAGAGGAGAGCCGCCGCCCGACGCCTACGGGCAGGAGGGGGCGCCCTGCGACGCCGGCCACCTGCGGTGCGCCAGTTTTCCTGGAGGTAAGTGCTCCAGCATTTTAATTTTTTTCTGGGCACCAGATTTCTCTCTTCACTTGGTTTGCTTTATAAAGTTTGTCATGTATAGATTCCATCTTCCGTTTGGCTCACGGAACACGAAGTCAAGGAAGACGAAGCAGAGCTAGGAGAACAGATCATCCTCACTGCGTAATGCTTCCACTAGAATGCATGCATGTTTTGGACAACCAATTGAGGGGGCGCCATGGGAAGTAAAAAAAATATCTTGATAAGGTAATCCCAGGTGCACAATTCTTCAGTGCTTCTAGTTGTCGCTAGGTGGTTTACGGACATGGATATAATTTTTATTATTTCTGGTGTTCGTTGTATTGCCATGATTGAAGATCAATAGATTGAAAGTTATCCCGCAAAAGAAAATTCCAGGTGCACGATTAAGTTTTTTTTACAGGAGCGATTAAGCTTTTTTGGTCATGACTCCTGCTTGGTTGGCAATGTTTTGGGAGCTAATAAATTTGGTTTATGTGCAGGCACGTTGATTCAACTTTGGCTGACAACCTGACTGTATTTGTATGCCCAGTTTACAACCATGGAAGATGGAACTGGATTCAGAAAAAGACAACATCTTCTTTTTTCAGGCTAAAAAAAAAGAGAGAACAGCTGGTCTCGTCCCCCTTCCCGAGATAGATGGTCGGCCTTATGGGCCGGGGTTGTGGAAATGAAGTGTTACTACTACTTGCTTGTGGGATATCCTCCTCCGGATTCATGATGCACAGAGTCGTCGCCTCCTCGACCTTATCGGCTTCCTCGCAGCCGGCCAAATCCAAATGCGTCTGGCGACGGCAACCGAGGCCCCCGTTCCCCACATCAGTGGAGCTCGCGGGGCATTGCGACGACGGCGGCGAAGCACACATGCATGGTCAGTCGCCATTTCCCCTTTCCACCGAAGATTATTAAATTCTTTACCTTTCTTGCCTTAAATTACATGCAACAATTACTTTTTCTTGATTTTGGTGGCATTCTGTCGATTGTATCGATTGCCCACAACAGAATTATTTTGTTATCTTGTTTTTTATTGTATCGATGCAAAGAGTAGGGCAGTGCTCTAAAACTGCAGACGCTAGTGACTTCCTTGCACCCGCCGTTGATCAATTCATGCCGACAGATGGTCTTGAATGAATAATACTCCGAGATAATAAACTAGACCTAGCTGGAAGGTCTCAGGGAAATTTCACTGCATCTCTCACCAACTATGTACCTTACCAAATTACTCACTCCGTCTCATAATGTAAGACATTTTTTTACACTACAACAGGTGCCAACCTAATTATGATGTAAATTGTTATGTATTCAAGCAAGGTAATGTTACTTCCTGCCTGCCCCAATGGTAGAGTAATAAACTAGACATATCTAATCTCAAGGAAAGTAGCCTGCATCTCTCATCAACTAGTTGCCTACCTAATTATGATGTAAATGTTTATGTATTCAAACAAGACTTTCAAGCTAGACGAGCGCAAGTCATTCTTGTTAACAAGGCAGCAGTTGCATCAAATATTAATAGATTTGTCATGTAGCCTAAGAGCTAGCTAGATAACACGCCGCATATTGATGGAGGAGTTAATCAATCCTTGCCAGTTCATTGAATCTTCACCGCGCAAAGACTGCACTCCATGTGGTTAGATGGATAAGAACGAGGCGCACGATTATTCAGTCATGGGCCGGCAGGCCGACCAGGCTTAAACAACACATAACATATTTGAGGGTTGAGTTGCTATCACCCGGCTGTTATCCAGCTCGATCGAATGCGATGGCGAATCCTAAAATTAATCTAGCTTGCATCACCCGGCTTTTGAATCGTAGTTGAGCTCTTGCTGAGTTGCTGTAAAAAAAGCAATCTTTCGCTTCAGGAATCTTCTTCATAGGAAACCCCATTCTTTCAATTCTCCCTGACTACTCTTTTTATCACTTTGAATAATGTTTAGATGGCCTCAGTTAGAAAGTTTCTTCATCTCTTTTTTGGCAAAACAGAGGTTACAAATATATGCACACAAAAAAGGGCAGAAGCAGCCAAGTGTACAGCAATAATTGCTGGGCAGGTTAGCGTGCCGTAAGCACCACTTAACTAATCAAGAGACTAATTAAGCTTAGATCAGTGCTGATGTATCTACAAGACTACCATATATATTTTTTGAGGGTGCCTTGAGCTCAGCCAAAGCTAAAAACAACGTACCTAATGTACATTACATCTGGTTTGTCCTGCTTATCGTCATACCTTCCATGTTTCTTTTATAAAGCGACAAGTTGAACAATATATTAACCATTCTCTCGCATACTGCAGAGGGCTTTCATAATCATTCAGATTTGTATGTTTTTTTCATGAAACGGCCATTAGCAAGGGGAATATTAATAGGAACACACTCTTCATTGTGGCTTATGCCACGGACCTTTATTTTCTATTTTATAGAGCAGCGAGTTGAGCAATACTACTTTTTCTTAATGGGACAGTTGAACAATACTTTAAGCATCCTCTCCCTTGATGCAGTGGGCTTTCTCAATCATTGAGATTTCTTAAAAAAAAACATGAAAGAAGAATAAAACACTCAAAGCTGTTGAGCGTGAATGTGATCGAACACCTAAATACAATCATCAAAGTTTGATTGTATTTCATGCAATTTACAAGGTTCTGGTATTTCCATCAACTTGAGATGGGTTTTAATTTCTTCTCCTCATGTTATGAAGTAACCATGCTCTAGTTCAAAAGTTGTGAGATGATCTACATACCGAAAAAGGCTTTTGCCCCGCTTTATAAATAAAGCAAACCGCCAAGAGCACACATACACGGACTAGTCCAGCACGCACACACCCGAGTCACACAACAAGAAGTACAAAGGTTCTGCTGAGGGCACAGCTCAACAAGCCCAAAAAAACATAAAAAAGAAACGGCCGTAGCCGTAAACCAAACCGGGCGTCTAATCTGGCTTCGGGGGTGGCGGCGACAGACGGGCGGCCATCGAGCGCAGGTCGGCGATGAAGGCGGAGATGGCGTCCCGATCCTGAGGGCGGCTAAGCGGCCGCCAAAGTTGCAAGTAACCAGACAGTTTGAAGAGAGCGTCAGTGGCCCGTCGAAGAGGAGTGCGCTGAATCATAAGTTTATTGCGGATCGTCCAGAGGGTCCACGCGAGGGCGCCAATCTCAAGCCACCTAATGTGGCGAGAGGGCAGGGGGGAGTTTTGGAGTTCGGCGAAGGGGTCGGGGAAGTTGGTGTGGCACCAATCACCTCCCACCACCTCCCTAAAGCAGCTCCACACGAATTGGGCAGAAACGTAGGAGAAGAAGATGTGATTCGAATCTTCGGGGGTACCACACAGCGGGCATAGGCCGGAGCCAGGACCATTGTGCTTGCACACCTCCACCCTAGATGGGATCCGTCCGCGGATCCATTGCCACATGAATATCCAGATTTTTCGGAGGGGGGACATGGTCACATGGATGTCGGCAAAAAATGGCATCCTTCTCGGTCTTTTTCGAAGGACCGTGTGATGCAAAATCTGTCAAGTCTGCCCTAATTTTCATGCATCCACGAACCTCCTATCTTAATAACGAATGGCAAGGAGTGTTTCAGGATGCTCCTCGAGAGGTACTCCCTCCATTCCCTTATACAAGGCCACAAACTCAAATTACAGGTACCTAGGTAAAATTTAATGACTACTTTACAAGCCAACTTTTCTTCTTGTTATCTGGAATCATTAATACGTCTGCATGCATGCAAGGAAGGAATGAGAAGAAAGTAGCACACTGTCATTATGACTACATGCATGCAAGTATTAAACAAGTTGCTACTACGAGAAAACATCATTAAATTTTGCCTCGGTTACTGTTAGTGGCTTTGTATAGATGCAAAATGTATTTTTCATAGTGGCCTTGTATAAGGGAATGGAGGGAGTAGTTGGAATACAGACACACGGTGTGAACAATTTAGCTAGCTAGCGTACAATTTTATGCAGATCTAGAGAAAGTTTGTAAACATAACCGCAAAGCCAATTAAATAGGTCTGTAAACCTGACAGCAGCCCAATTTATTACCTCCGTCCAATGCAGCTGTTTGCCACTGTTATTACTCCGTTCACTCGCTCCCGTCCACTTCCACCCAGCTGTGCCGTGGCCTTTTGCCTTAGCCGCCGGAGAATTTATGCCTGCCGCTACACCAAGCTACTCTGCGTCCGACTGCTAGTTTAGCTGTTGCTGCTAGTTTCAGGAGGCGACGAGCCTGTGGAGAATTTGAGCTGCTGCTCGCGGAGGCAACCCGCCGCAGGAGGAGTTCAACTGCTGCTTCCGGTGGCAGCACGCCGGAGAAGGAGCTGAGCTGCTGCTCCCGGAGGCAACACGCCGGAGGAGGATCTGAGCTTCCGCTCCTGGAGGAGACACGTCTTCTCTGGCACTGCTGCCACGCTGAGCCCCAGGTCTTCTCCGCCGTCTGCGTTGTCCATCCATCTCAGAGGTTGATTAGGCAGTTCAAGTGTGATTTGTGTCTCCTTACACCTAGTTAGCTAAGCTTCCTGCTTGAATTTGACATTACCTTGTTATTGCAGAAAAATTAGCCAGCAACAATGGCGATGGTGCTGGATGCATTTGCATCCTACCTGGTGGACATGCTCACGCAGGCAGCAACAGATGAGGTGAAGATGATGTTGGGCGTCACCGGCGAGATTGAAAAGATGGGAGACAAGCTTCGGGACCTCAAGAACTTCCTGGCCGATGCCGATAGGAGGAACATCACCGACGAGACTGTTCGAGAGTGGGTGGGTCTGCTCAAGCGTGCCATGTACGAAGCTACTGACATCCTTGACCTCTGCCAGCTCAAGGCCATGGAGCGTGGACCATCCTCGGTAAACACAGGGTGTTTCAATCCCTTGCTCTTCTGCATGAGGAACCCCTTCCATGCTCGTGAGATCGGCACCCGCATCAAGGCGCTCAATCAGAGGCTTGACGATATCAAGGAACGGAGCACTGCTTTCAAATTTATCAATCTTGGGTCCTATGAGGATCATCGCAGCAACACCCATGCCTCTCACCATGGTAATCTAGGCCAGGAGACGGTAGGGGACTTTGACCGGTCGGCTATTGTTGGAGACAAGATTGAAGAAGACACAAGAGCACTGGTGGCCCAGATCATGCAGACTGGAAAGGATGTCAACAATGGCATCAAGGTGGTTGCTATCGTAGGTGTTGGTGGGATCGGCAAGACCACCCTCGCCCAGAAGGTCTTCAATGATGAGGCAATCCAAGGTGAATTCAGCAAAAAGATATGGTTGAGCATCAACCAAAACTCCAGTGAAGTTGAGCTGCTGAGAAGAGCTGTCGTCGGTGCCGGTGGAAATGCCCAGCTGGCTGGGAATGCAAAGGATGCGCTTCACCGAGCCCTAATGCAGGCCTTGAAGGACCACAAGACCTTGCTGGTAATGGATGATGTGTGGGATGATGGAGCTTGGGAGCGTGTGCTCAAAATACCCTTGGCCAATGGTGCTGCTTCAGGCAGCCGTGTCCTCATCACAACTAGAGATGAACGTGTCGCCCAAGGGGTGGCAGCTATACGGCCGTACCACCACGTCGACACATTAGCGCCCGATGACGCTTGGTCATTGCTCAAGAAGCAGGTTTGTACTTAAACGCTAACCTCTTTCATTATCTCTATTTACTTATTAACAGTACTATGTAATTCGTGTACTACCTCTTGGAGGTAATATGTTTTCCAATAATTTTGTAGGGCAACATTACTTTGCTAGTGCCACATCACTAATTGAGACACGTTCAGATAATTATATATGTACTGTTCCTAGATTTTGTTTAGTTGAGCTTGCGTAATAGTTAGAAATTTGGATAATTATACATGCATTGTTTTTACCAGTGAATACATATGGGTGGTATATTCTTGTAGTGAGTAACCTTTTGCGAATACCCAATCTCGTATTCCAGCTTACGGTTGAAGATCTAAGTGCTCAGCTACTCAACAGAGTCATAGGACACAATATAAATGGAAGTTATTTTGAGATAAAAAAACAACATTTTTTTCAGTCCCTGCTGATACAACAAAATAATATAATTTCCTGTGCAAATTTTACTCATGAATGTTTGGCCTAGTATTATGCTCTTTAGGTGATTGAGAGATAAGATAATTTCACGTGACCGTAAAATACGAGTACTAATAAACTAATACATGATTTCCGCTACATCGGAGTACAACTTTCTATGACAGTGATGAGAGAGTAGTGCAAAAGTAAAAGTAAAAGGAAAGAAAAAATGTTTTCTAGGTATAAAGTATGTATGTTATATGTGCAAGCCATTGGACAAATCTTCGGCATGTAGGAGCAAGATTAGTAAATACATTTAATCACATTTCTTTTTGACATGTACTTTCTGTACTTTGAGCATTTACAGTCAATCTAGTCCTCTTGTCTCTTAGGAGGTAAAACTGAGTTCATAGTCAATCTTGGCACACAGTTAATTAAGCTTATCGATCCCTTCAACAGGTACTTTCAAATGAGATAGATGAAGACCATATCAGTACGCTAAAGGATATCGGATTGAAACTTATAAAAAAATGCGGTTGCTTACCACTTGCCGTTAAAGTAATGGGAGGACTCTTGCGTCAAACAGGGGGGCTACGTCGTGACTGGGAGCAGGTTTTGGATGATTCTAACTGGTCAACAACAAAAATGCCCCAAGAGCTCAACCACACAGTATACTTAAGCTATGAACATATGCCTTCTTATCTGAAGCAGTGCTTTCTATTCTACTCTCTTCTTCCAAAAAGTAGAATTTTTAATCTGGATCAAGTTGTTGCAATGTGGATTAGTGAAGGATTTATTCATGGAAATTCTATTGATTTGGAAGAATTGGGAGAAAATTACTACAAGGAGTTGGTATCTAGGAACCTGATAGAGCCAGATAAATCATATGTTGATCTATGGGTTTGCAGCATGCATGATGTTGTTCGCTCATTTGCTCAGTATATGACTAAAGATGAAGCACTCGTGGCTCAAGATGGAGAAAATGATATTCTTGCTAAACTTAGTATACAAAACTTTCTTCGGTTGTCCATAGAAACTAACCAATCACAATCAGGTGAACTTGATTGGAAATGTCCACAGGCGCAGCAATCAGTGAGAACATTGATCTCAACTATCAAGATTAAGATGAAGCCCAGTGATTCACTGGCTACTTTTTCTAGTTTGCGGACTCTGCATATGGAATCTGCAGATATAGCTGTATTGCTTGAATCATTGCATCAGCTCAAGCACCTGAGGTATCTTGCACTAGTAAATGCTGATATATCTGTACTTCCAGAGAACATTGGCAAGATGAAACTGTTGCAATTCCTTGTCCTTGTTGGATGTATAAAATTGGTGAATCTTCCTGATAGCATTGTGAAGCTTGGCCAGCTGAGGTTACTTTCACTTCCAGGAGCAAGTATGGTACCTAGAGGGTTCAGTGGTCTGACAAATATGAGGAAACTAAGTATGTTTCGAGCTCACATGGATGATGATTGGTGCAGTTTGGATGAGTTGGGGCCTCTTTCCCAGCTCAGGTTTCTTGAATTAGTTCAATTGGAGAATGTATCTGCTGCCTCATTTGCTGCTAATGCTAGGCTCAGTGAGAAGATGCATCTTATCACGCTGATGCTGGCATGTACCAGTAAACTTGGAAACGATGGGTTGGTCAAAGAGAAGGAAGGTGTCTTTGAGGAAGAGCAACAACGAATTGAGAAGGTTCTCGATAAGCTCTGCCCTCCATCTACTGTAGAAGTTCTTGAACTCAAGGGGTATTTTGGCCGGCAACTCCCAAGATGGATGATGTCCACATCAATGGTGCCCCTCAACAACTTGAAGATTATATTGTTTAGTGATCTGGCTTGTTGCACACAACTTCCCAATGGGTTGTGCCAGCTCCCCAATCTGCAGTTCCTACAGGTCTCTCGTGCTCCATGCATCAAACATGTAGGGACTGGATTCTTGCAGGTGGCAGTAGCTTCATTTCCGAGGTTAAATAAATTGGTCTTGAAAGGAATGGTGGAATGGGAGGAGTGGGAGTGGGAGGAGCAAGTACAAGCCATGCGCCGTTTGGAGGAACTTGTGCTCAGTGAATGCAGACTGAGGCATGTTCCTCCAGGCCTTGCCTCCGATGCAAGCTCTTTGAAATTATTAATTCTACATCAAGTCAAGCACCTTACCAACATTGAGAGCTTTCCTTCTGTTGTTGAGCTTTTACTGAATGGATGCCCCGATCTGGAGAGGATCACCGATCTCCCCAATCTGCAGAAGCTTACCATCGAGAACTGCCCAAAGTTGAAGGTGTTGGAGCATATCCCTTCACTCGAGAGGCTGGTCCTGAAGGATTACGCCATGGAAAAACTCCCAGAATACATGCGAGACATAAAGCCAAGGCATCTGCAGTTATTCTGCAGGCTATGGTTGCTCTCTGCGGTAGCCGCGGGACAATCTGGCACTGAGTGGGACAAGTTCAGCCAAGTGGAGCATGTCAAGGCATATGCAGGTGATGGAGACAACCCAAGAAAATGGTATGTTTTGTACACGAGAGGAGACAACTGCAAGTTGGATTCAAATATTAGCAACTCTATCATATTTGAAGGTACAAAAATCAAACATACAAGCTTTGTCTTAATTTGTTTGAATAATCTGATTCTGCCCGTTTATAAGGTTGTTTGATTTTATCTCCTGCTTTTCGTCCATATATACTACGCGATGACGGTATATATTCTGTACCTTCCTACTGCATCTTGCTGAGTATTTGTCTTCTTACTTGTTGTTCCAGATTTTCTCGAGATTAACTTATCTAGAGTATCATGTAACCACTTCTGTATTTTTCTTTCCATGCAGAAACCTTATCATCTTCTATGGTGGATGCACAAGGATTTGACTCTGTGTACAAAATGAGAAGAAGTACCTTCAGTTACGTCTGCAGCTTGGTGAGGATCCCATTTTTGGAAGATATGATGGCAAGGGATCACACTTTTGTTGATGGGAGATTGTTGTCTTTGCAAGACAGAGTAGCTGTCGCTCTGAGGGTACTGAGCTCTGGTGACTCTCCGGTTACCGTAGGATTCTCTCTTGGAGTGAACGAGTCAACTGTCTCGCTGGTAACTCAGGTGTTTGTTGAGGCTATGTGCCAGCGAGCAATGCACCACTGCAGCTGGCCTGGCTCCACTAAAATGGAGAAGATCAAGCACAAGTTTGACAATATGCACGGCCTCCCAAACTGTTGTGGTGTTGTACGTACAGATCACATCACGTTTGGATCACAAAACCCTGACCATGAGGAGAATGACGTGGTGCTAGTGCAAGTTGTCGTTGATCCAGATATGAGGATCACGGAGGTTTGGTTGGACGGTGATCTCTTGGAGGGCATTGAGGAATATGCTTGGCTGAATGGCGGTAAGGTGAAGTTATCAGATGGCTCGGAGGTCAGGGAATACATCATTGGTGATTCAGGATACCCTATTCGTCCATGGTTCCTTACACCTTACCAGTTAGAAAATGGTCTCCCGCTCTCAGAGTCCAAAAGGGAATTTAACAGGAGACACTCTGCAGCTACAGCCATCGCGCCGAGGGCGTTGGCAAGGTTGAAAGACACGTGGAAGTGCCTGCAAGGAGAAGGGTGGCATCCAGATAATCAATTTGAGATGCAGTTGACAGTCGGCGCGTGCTGCATGTTGCACAACATAGTGATAGACTTGGAGGAGGATGAGGGTGCAAGCATGCCGAGCGGCCACGGGGGGATTTACGTTGAGAAAGCGTGGAAGTTAGCAGAGCAGGATGCTGTCAGGGTGAGGGATGCACTGTCCCAGCACTTGACCGGATCTGGAGGTAAAAAGATAACTCTTAGTGTGTTATTTATATTTAGTTTATTTGTTTCCTCCTATTGATTCCATGTTAATTTCATTTGTTTGGACTTTAGTTCACACAATGGTTGCAGAGGAGGAAGAAGCAGATGTAGCAGCAGTTGCATCTGGTTCAGAAGATGGAAACAAGGAACACGATGCACGCCAACGACAAAAGGCAGATCGAGGAAAGGAGAAAGTGCATGATAGCTAGCTAGAAAGAAAGGTGAGACCATACTCTCCACTGAAGAAGTTTGGTACTCTTCTTTTTTTCTCGACACGAGGGCAGGGGGGCAGGACTCTTGTTAGTTCCTACTCTGCACGTACTGTATTGGCTAAATATTGCTTCTTCTTTTATTTCTCGACGCGAGGGCAGGGGGACAGGTCACACTTCTCTTCTTAGTTCCTGCTCTGCATGTACTGTATTAGCTAAATATTGCGTCGACGACTACGCATTCAATTGATAGCATGATTTGGTCTGCTAATGAGCATCTCTACGCCATATGTCTGTACTTAATGACAATGGGAGACCTTGATACAAGGCCACTCCGCCACTAATAGTATCCTGCTCCTCAGCTTGGTTGCATCGTCAGATCACTGCTCAAGAGCAGGCCCTGGCGATGGAGCCCAAGGCTAAAATTGTGTTGGCACTAGTAAGCTTGTGTGATTCAGAAAACAACTAGTCGTAGTAATAATGTAGCTGCATGGAGACTGGAGACTATTTGTGGTTTATAATTGTGTGCTGTGCTGTAACCCGAGGGGAGTATTTTTTGTGAACATAACGAGGTAGTGAGGGAGTCGTGTATGGGCAAGATTCATTCAGTCGATTGTAGCAGTTGTTAATTGATGTGTTGGCTGTCCCTCCCTATCTCGCTGTGTTGATATTTAATTTATAGTACAAGGTAAGAGCAGAGCGGGTGTAGTGTAGTGATCAACTACTTCAATTCGTGACTGCTGCATGTTGCCCGGAGGTAAGTTGGGGCACTGGCAGTTGTCATTTGGATTTGTACCATACACAAGTTGAGATTCATTTTCGGTTTCGGTAGTCGTCATTTTGTTCTGCCACTGCTAGCAGTGCAGGTGCTTCCCAAGCTACTTCTTTGCATCCTACTCCCTCCGTAAACAAATATAAGAGCGTTTAGATTACTACTTTAGTATTCTAAACGCTCTTATATTAGTTTACAGAGGGAGTACATATCAAATTTCATTCTTTCGTTTTCGAAAGGAAAATCTTGTGCTTTTATTATGTCGCTGATGTTGTCACTGGCAGTCATACTGTTAACTCACTCGGAAGGAAGCTAATAAGCTGGTTGACTGAATTGGATAATCAAGTTCTTATCAGATAGCTCAACACTACGTACTACTGTGTACCTTGTTACACTCCTTAATAAACCAAGCTCAAGTCTCATGATCTAGTTTAAATCTTACCTTGTTGTGAGCAGGTGGAAGCGAGACTACCCGGGCTAGGCCTAGCTTGGACATCCTCATCCTGCTGCTGCTCAGCCTACACTATTGAATTACATCCGGCAGTAGGTTGTCAGGCGAAAACACAAGCATTCTGTAATTTATATTATTGGCAACAAGAAAGCTTTTATGAGATTGAGAGAACAACTAGTAATGTAGCTACATGGAGACGGAAGACAGTGTGTAATTTGTTTTGTTTCAGTTGCTTGCCTGTAACCTGAAGGAAGAACTTGTGAACATATATAATGGCAGCGCTTGAGTCTTGTTTTTGGGCAGGAGCCGTTTGTAGCAGCTGTAAGGATGTGTTTCTAGTCAGCTTGCTCTGGTCAGGTAGCAGCATTATAAGTATATGTCTGGCAAATTCAGAAACAGGTAGCAAGCACTATGTCTTGCAAATTCAGAAACTTTATTTGTAACGGAGTAGCAGGGAAGTATTTGCCTCCAGTTCAGGAGACCACTACATACATAATCATGGATGATAAGTAGTTTAATTTTAAAAAACTGGCCGGTGATGCTGTCAAAGTTGGCATCTTGCTTCTCTGCAAGTCATAATTCATTTTGATTGAGTTGCATTAGCTGTTAGAAACAAAGTTCAGAGAAGAGCAATGTGGAGTGGGCTGTTTTGTGACAGTCGAAGGTCAACAGATTTGGCATTCACCTGGATGGAAGTGTTCCGTTTTGTACCTTGCCAACTGCAGAGTGATTGCGGAGGTGCACAGAGTCAGGAGCTGAAACTTCCAAAGAAATCGACAGTTTAGTGCAGGTGCAAGTCTTGTAATGGCTCAGACTGCAACTTGTCGTCGGTTATCGTCTCTGAACTTGGCTGAATTTTGTTGGAGCCTATCACTGCCTTGAGTCCAATGATATCAGAACAGAACCAAGCCTTGAGGACAGAGATCCACAGGGCTCACACTAATAACATCATTAAATATTTGCATTGCTTCCACTAGCTAGCATGCATGATTTGGACACTCAATCTGTTCTCAACTAATTTGGTGCATGATCCAATAGGCTTTTATACTGGAACTTGGTATTAAACCCAAATTAAGTACATGGATGGATAGCACATGATATGGTTTGTTCTTCCTTTACCCCTTGTGCTAATGGATAGCTCATGGTTTGTTCTTCTGTAGCAGAGTATGTTCAGTTTACCCACTTGTATCAACATGCTTCATACTCCATACTCCATAACATGCTTCCTAACCCACTTGTATCAACATGATTTCTGTTTTTTTGTACCTGAAAAAACAAATGCCTTTTTGTATTCATGGCCTATTTTGGTATATGTGTTTATATCCTTTTATACAACACATATAAATACGTATATTCGTGCACATATACTGTATATCTATATCTACACATAAAAAAATCCGGAACATTCTGCGGTGTATGAAACTATGCTTTATCGTGAATAAATAAATGAATAGTAATGTTTCCTTCTGAATCGGTTTTTAGGAAATAGCACCCATGCTTGTGTGCCGTGCTTGGCATGCTCGGCTGTCCTAATCATCGTTATTAATTTATTTATTTTTAGAACGAAGGCGCTAGACGCGTCCGGCTTTAAATTAATAAAGCCCACAACGGAACTGGCAGAGTAGCAAACGGACAGACTTTACACGGACGGACCAAAAGCAAAAGCCCAAGGCGTATCTGGAGACTTAGTGAAGGGTTCATAGCCGGGCTGCGAGCATTACATGGCCGAAGCCCATGGACAGGAGCGCGCAGGCTCGTGAAACAAAAGATCACTCCCATCGTTAGGGAGGCGTCGCCAGCTCCCTAGCCGCCACGTAGACTTGGTGAACTCGTTCTTGCACGTGCTTCATCATCTCAGAGTCCTTCTGCTTCGCCAACGGACTCCACTGCTGCAAGAGGATAGAGCATTTGCATATGATATTAGCCGGGTGCGATGGGAACGACCCCTCAATGGTAAATTTGTTGCGGGTGAGCCATAAGGACCATAACATCGCCCCTATACTAGTCCACATCACACGCTTGTGTTGACCCTGAACCGAATCCAGAAGTCCCACAAGTTCGGAAGAGGAGCGTGGGTCGAATGAGACACCGGCAGCCTTGCGCACAGCGCTCCAAGCAAACCTAGCTAGGGGACATAGGAAGAAGACGTGGTTTGTGTTCTCGGGGTTCCCGCATAATGCGCAAGGACCCGTTGCCGGGACATTCTGTTTTGCAATGTTGATGGACGTGGGGAGGCGGTCCCGGAACATTTGCCAAAGAAAAACTTTGATCTTTAGCAGAACGCGGGCTTGCCAAAGTCCCTTCACCTCCCTCTGTACCGTCCCTTGGCACAGTTGGTTGTATAAGGACTTGACAGAAAACTTCCCCGAGGCGTTTAGATGCCACGACACCCTGTCGGGCTCATTTGACAGCACAACGGGGGAAACCAGATCCAGCAAAGTACCCCACTTAGCTGACTCCAGAGCATTAAGGTTTCGGCAGAAGGCTATGGCCTGGGGGGAAGCCAAAGCCTCCGCCACCCTTTGGTTTGGATGCACCGCAAGTGCATACAAGTCCGGGAAATCTTCCCAAAGGGGGCGAGTGCCCACCCAAAAATCAATCCAGAAACGGGTGGAACGGCCGTTGCCGACACTGAACTTGCCCCCTGGTCAAAAGTCGGTCTAATAGCCTGTAGGTCCTGCCAGAAAGGGGAGCCCCCCGCCTCGGCTTCGAAAAAATTCCCGTTGGGGAAGTACTTCGCCCTAAGGATATCAGCCCATAAGCCTGTCGCCCCTTGCGAAAGCTTCCAGATCCACTTGCACATGAGCTCGATGTTTTGTAGTCTGGTATTGGTGATACCTAGTCCTCCCAAGGACTTGGGCCTACATACCGCAGCCCATTTGACCATATGGTATATGCGCTTGAGACCCGTCCCTTACCAAAAGAAGCGGGCTCGCGGCGTGTCCATTTTGGCGTGAACCCCCTCGGCCAATAGGAAGAGGCACATGGCGAACATGGGGAGCGAGGACAGACTCGAGTTGGTCAGGATGAGTCTAGCCGCTGAGGACATGAACTTGCCACGCCAGGGGCTCACTTTCTTACCGACTTTCCCATTTAGAGGTGCCCAATCATCTATGGTCACCCTTCGTGGCGCTAGGGGCAGTCCTAAGTACGTAAAGGGGAACTTTCCCACTTTACAGTTGAGAAGGTCCGCGATGCGTCGCCCCTCCTCGCTATCTATCCCCATAGATAGCATTTCGCACTTGTGAAAATAGATCTTGAGACCGGACATCATTTCAAAGCTCAGCAGCAAGGCTTTCACCGTTGCTATGCTGTGAGTATCCGGTTGGAACAGTAGCAGGGTGTCGTCTGCGTACTGCAAGTGCAAGATCCCCCTTGGGATGAGATGGCCGACCACACCCCTGATGTGGCCAGCCGTGGTCGCCCTCCGAAGCATAGCTGCAAGGGTGTCCACCACAAAATTGAACAACAGCGGGGACATCGGGTCACCCTGACGCAGTCCCCGCTTATTCCGGAAGAAATTACCTACTTCCTCATTGATCGAGATCGTAGTCTGGCCACCTGAGACCAGCTGCATCACTCGATGGACCCACACGGCCGAGAAACCCCGGCTGAGCAAGACCTGACGCAGAAAATTCCAGTTCACGCAGCCGTACACTTTTTCGAAGTCTAATTTAAGAAGAATGGCCGGCTCCCTAGTGTGTTTTAGCTCATGGAGGATTTCCTGCAGCGCGTGAGAGCCCTCCAGGATGTTTCGGCCACGGATGAACGCAGTTTGAGTGCGGCTAATAGTACGGTGCGCGATCAGGACGAGGCGTGAGGTGGTAGCTTTGGAACAGATCTTAAAAAGGCACATTAATAAGCGTGATAGGTCTAAATTGACGGATGTCATTGACTCCTGCCACCTTAGGGATGAGCGAGAGGACCCCAAAGTTGAGCCTGGAGATGTCTACTGTCCTGCGCATAAAACCGTTGCACACCTCGAACATAGGCCCCTGCAGGATCGACCAGAAGTGTTTGAACATTGCCACGGGCCACCCGTTCGGGCCTGGCGCAGTATCGGTTTTCATGCTCCTGAGAGCAGCATCAATCTCCTCGGGTAAAAAGGCGAGCCCCAGCTCCTCGTTTTCCCGATCGGTGATTAGCTGGCAAGGGTCCCATATATCAGCGCGTACCCCCACTTGCTGATCGTCGCTCGTCCCCATCGATTGGACATAGAAGTCGTAAACGTGATGCACTATATCCGCCTGAGCTAGCAGTAACCCCTGTTCGGACTACAAGCAAAGGATCGCACATCTACGCCGTCTCCCATTAGCGTAGGCGTGGAAGTATTTCGTGTTGGCATCGCCTTTGAGGATCCACTTTAGGCCACCCCGACGCCTCCAGACTCCTCTTCCGCTCGGAGCAGGGACTGCACCTGGTCTTACAACGCTTAACGACGGGCCCATTCTAGTTCTAAGAAAGGCCTCGTGTCATCCTGTTGGTCAAGACTCGCGATCTCTGTGAGGATACTCTCCCTGAGCATCCTATCCTGGCGGCCCAAGTTGGCCCCCCAACCCTTGAGACTAGCCCGAAGGCGGCTCTCTACCGCAATCCAGAACTCCATCGGGCCCCGTTGGTTACCCACTTGGCTAACGCAAAAGTTCCACTTCACCCTAAAGATGGAATCGAAGTCTGGATTTTTGAACCAAGCCGTTTCAAAGAAAAATCGAGGGCTTCGACGAATCCTGTCCTCCCCTGAGGTAAGGATAAGCAGGACGTGGTCCGACCCGATCCTGGTCTCCGCGACAAGCGAGCATAAGGGGTAAACCAGCTCCCAGTCAGGAGAGATAAACACCCTATCTAGCACTGTTCGCACTAGGTCCAGCTGCTTATTCGTCCACGTGTAGTGAGCCCCAGACCGAGCCACCTCGCGAAGAGCCATGGTGGCAATGGCATTATTAAACATGGTCACCCTTAGCCAGTTAATATTGCAGTTGTTCCTGTCCGCACCCGAGCGGATCAGATTGAAATCCCCCAACTACTAGAGGGATAAGCGAGGAGCTCACCGAGAGCACCTTCGTTTGCACTTCGCCCAAAAATTCGGCCGATCTCGAGTGATCCGCAGGTCCGTAAACCTGAATCACCACCAGCTCCCTCCGAGACTGACGGTGGTGAATGTGCCCTGCTAGAAAAAAAGGTGCCTGCATCCCATGCTAGCACTTCATAGACAGCTTGGTCAAAGCCAAGCAGCATGCCCCCAGAGTGCCCTGACGCAGCAAGGTGGTTCCAGGAGAACCTCTCCAGAGGGTCGATGGCAAGCAACTCATGATGACGAAAATCTAACTTAATGGTCTCCTGCAAGCCTACAATGTCGATACCCTCCTTCCGCATGTACACCTTTAGCTGGGATCGACGCCCCACGTGACCGAATCCACGAATGTTCCAAAAGATAGCACGCATCTAGATGATTCGATTGCGAAGGCGGATGCCTCTCGAAGACACCGCTTTGGCCACACGCCTCACCTTGGCCCTGCAAGGCGAGGGAGGGGGCAACCCCTGTTGCCAACACCACCTCATCGGGCCGAACAGCTGGTGCTAGAGGGGCCCCTGCCTCCTGCACCAGCTGGTCCGTGTGCGCTGCAGCCGCAGCTGCGAGCGCAGCTTGCGCCTGCTCCTTCGCGCGCAGCAGAGGGATCAACTCACGCGAACCCCCAAGACACGACGCGTCCACCCCACTCTCCTCTAACACCTCACTAAGATGATCATCAGAGAACACGTGCAGAACCGAAAAGCAAGGGGTCGGGTTACCTGTGTGCTCGAGATTCTTCCGGGCCTGGATGAGTTGCGCCCGCTGCAGCGCCGGCAGGTTCGCCTTGGCGCCCCTAGAGCGTGAGCTGGAACGCACCGGAGCCGCAACCACCGCCTTGGATCTCTTGGCCTGCGGGATCAGCGCCGCCTTGGTTGCCTCCTGGAGCAGAACGTCTCCAATGGGCTGCGCGAGGGGGGAGGCGAGCGCCATCACCAGCTGACGAGGAGTAGGCGGCGCGCCAAGCTGCTCCATGGGCCTGATACCATCCGTGATGACTTTGCGCCCCGCTAGCTTATTGGCTTGCTGCATGGAGCCGCTCTTGCTTCCACCGTGCCCTACCGAGGCCGGCGACCCGGTCGGGAAGGGGAGGAGGGTGCTAGCAGACAGCACCATCAGCGTGCGCTCACCCGCAGGCACGCCCGTCTCGCAAGACACCGTCATTCCCTTGTCGAGCATGGCCACCGAGGGGGGGTCGCCATCCCCAAGTTGGAGCCATACTGATTCACCACCTCCACGTCCATTGCCGCTACCGAAGCCGGGACAAGAGCGTGACGAGTGTGCGCCGCCGGAGAGCCCGCACCACGAAGGCCGAGCTTCTCCCACACCACCGTGTCGATGGAGTCGTCGTCCATGCTCGCCTTGTGGTCCTTGTCATGCCCCTTGTCATGGGTCTTGTCCTTGTCTCCGTTGTCCGGGTCCTTGTCCTTGGTAGGCGGGGCGGGGGGGGAGGGGGCAGTGCTGGAGCTGCACGACGGGGTGGATCGAGCTCCGGCTCAAGCTTGAATAGGAAACCCTCCCCAGTGAACCAGATCTGGACCGACCCGTGCATCTTCTCTGGCTTGCGGCAAGCGAAAAGCATCCACACCGGGCCTGAGCGGATCAAGGAGAGCTCATCCACCACCAGCGGTCTGCCCAACATAGTCATCCCCACCATCAGTCTGTCCACCCTGCGATGCTTGGGAGGGATGCCCCACAGCTTAATCCACACCTCTGGCATGGAGTCCCCTTTGGGCGCGTCGGCCACGGCATCATGAATGAGCGCAGTGATGTTGTTGATAGAGAGGAATAGCTTGCCACTGCGAGTCGCCATGTGCAGCATGGCCGGATCTGGGAAGACCACCGAGAAGCGGTCGGCATCGATCTGGGCCACCTGCCAGTCCCATGCGCCACAAAAAGGAGAGGCAGCTCCACCTCCAGTAGCTCCTTCGAGAGCAGGCCCGGGGCTGCGGTGAGGATGGCAGCGTTGACCCCGAACCCGCACTGCTGATCAGCCTCGTCGTCTTCCGGGAACTGAAGGCAGAAGAAACCCCCGCTAGGAATGGAATGCCCCATGGTCTGAAGCTGGAGGGGCTTGCCACGGGAGGGGCAGTTGGCCGAGACGTGGCCCTCCTAGGAGCGGAGGATGCAGAGTGGCTTGAACTTGCAGGTGCTCTGGAAGTGCCTTGCCCGGCCGCACTTGAAACACTCCCTGTCGTCCGCTTCCTCCACCGGAATGGGCTCGGCCGCCGTGCCCTTGGAGGAACCCGCAGGTAGCGAGGGCGACAGCTTGGATTCCAACGCCCCCACCGGCTTCAACTTCTTCTTCTTCTTCGCAGCCTAGGGGTTGCCGATCCGGTCACCCTGGAACTGAGGCATCTCATCTAGACGCTTGAGCTCGAGCCCCTTCTTCTTGTACTCCTCCTTCTTCCACTTCTTGCGCGCAACCACCACGGCGGCGGCGGCCCCCAGCCGCCCGCCTCCCCGTCACGCACCGCGCCTTGCGCCTTGGCCTGCGCGCGGAGCTCGCGCTCGCGGCTGCGCTCCGCCTTAGGGTCGAGGGGCGGCAGGAGGCGCTTGTCCGCCCGCCGGTCGGCCTTGGAACCCATCACCACCGCCTCAGCGAAGGAGCACGCGAGGGGCAGCGGGGGGCCAGTGGGGAGAAGAGAGCGAGCGGAGCGGCTGAAACGACGCACCTCCGAAATGGTGGCTGGAAACCCTAGCGACGGATCTAGGGTTACTTTGCGCATCCAGAGCCACTTAAGTACCCGCTCCACTGGGCCTGGGCTAGGCGGGCTGGGTTTCCTGCGAAGCGACACGGATCGCCCCAGGCACCGCCGAGCCGGGCTTGTCTCCGCCACTTGGGCCAGGCCCAAGCCGGGAGTGGGCCGCGCACCCGAGGATGCCCCAAGGCCCACCTGACCAGCCTGCACTGGATACCCAACCCTAGCGCAGTGCGATCCCGACGTCGCCGCCCGCCGGCACAACGGGACAGCCCGGAGCAGGAGACCCTCCTCCGCATCCGGGACCGCAAGGACAGCAAGCCCCTGCCGCTTGGTCGTCGCCGGAGCAGCGAGTCGCAGGGCCCCAGCCTGAGATCCGCTTCGGCGAGGGCCACGCCCTCCTGGCGCGAACGCCCGCCGCCGGAGCCTGGAGCGAGCCACCGAGCTCCTCCGCCCTGGCCACAAAATCCGCCAGCGAGCACGTCGCCGGACTGCCTGCCGCCACCGCACCATCAGCTACGGCTTCTTTTTCTTCCTCCGAGTCCTCCTCCGCCAAAGCCCAAAAGCGACTGCCGGACCGGCCTCCGGCGCCCTCTAAGGCCCGCCGCGGCCCCTCCAAGGGCGCAGGGCACGCCAGCGCCGCGCCTCCATGGACCAGCGTCCACTCCGATGCGTGATGACCCACAAGTGTAGGGGATCTATCGTAGTCCTTTCGATAAGTAAGAGTGTCGAACCCAACGAGGAGCAGAAGGAAATGATAAGCGGTTTTCAGTAAGGTTTTCTCTGCAAGCACTGAAATTGTAGGTAATAGATAGTTTTGTGATAAGATAAATTGTAACGCGAAACAAGCAATGAAAGTAAATAAAGTGCAGCAAGGTGGCCCAATCCTTTATGTAGCAAAGGATAAGCCTGGACAATTTCTTATAATGAGAAAGGAGCTCCCGAGGACACATGGGAATTATCGTCAAGCTACTTTTCATCACGCTCATATGATTCGCGTTCGGTACTTTGATAATTTGATATGTGGGTGGACCGGTACTTGGGTACTGCCCTTACTTGGACAAGCATCCCACTTATGATTAACCCCTATTGCAAGCATCCGCAACTACAAAAGAAGTATTAAGGTAAACCTAACCACAACATTAAACATATGGATCCAAATCAGCCCCTAACGAAGCAACACATAAACTAGGGTTTAAGCTTCTGTCACTCTAGCAACCCATCATCTACTTATTACTTCCCAATGCCTTCCTCTAGGCCCAAATAATGGTGAAGTGTCATGTAGTCGACGTTCACATAACACCACTAGAGGAAAGACAACATACATCTCATCAAAATATCGAACGAATACCAAATTCACATGACTACTAATAGTAAGACTTCGCCCATGTCCTCAGAAAAAAACGTAACTACTCACAAAGCATATTCATTTTCATAATCAGAGGAGTAATAATATGCATTAAGGATCTGAACATATGATCTTCCACCAAGTAAACCAATTAGCATCAACTACAAGGAGTAATCAACACTACTAGCAACCCACAGGTATCAATTTGTGGTTTTGATACAAGATTGGATACACGAGATGAACTAGGGTTTTAGAGGAGATGGTGCTGGTGAAGATGTTGATGGAGATTGACCCCCTCCCGATGAGAGGATCGTTGGTGATGACGATGGTGATGATTTCTCCCTCCCGGAGGGAAGTTTCCCCGGCAGAACAGCTCTGTCGGAGCCCTAGATTGGTTCCGCCAAGGTTCCGCCTCGTGGCGGCGGAGTTTCGTCCCGTAAGCTTGCCCATGATTTTTTCCAGGGTAAAAGCCTTCATATAGCAGAAGATGGACACCGGAGGGCCACCAGGGGGCCCAGGAGACAGGGGGCGTGCCCAGCAGGGGTGGGCGCGCCCCCCACCCTCCTGGCCAGGATGTGGGCCCCCTCAGGTGTTTCTTTCGCTCAGTAATTCTTATAAATTCCAAAAGTAAGTTCCGTGAAGTTTCAGGACTTTTGGAGCTGTGCAGAATATGTTTCCAATATTTGCTCCTTTTCCAGCCAGAATTCCAACTGCCGGCATTCCCCCTCTTCATGGTAAACCTTGTAAAATAAGATAGAATAGCCATAAGTGTTGATATATAATGTGTAATAACAGCTCATACTGCAATAAATATTAATATAAAAGCATGATGCAAAATGGACGTATCAACGCGCACCGTTGGTCGGAAACCCCCGCGCCCGCCTCGCCCGCGCCATCGCCTCCGTAGTCGCCGCTCCGTACAGGAGCCGTTGGAGCCATCCATCGTTATTAATTCACTAGAAGAAAAGTATGCATGCGTGCTTGGCCACAACCCGCCACCAGAAGAAAAGTATCACTGGAAGAAAAGTATGCAGACAATGACGTGGACTGGGGGAGTCAAGTCTCTTTGCCCAAGTTACTGAGCTAATCTTGAATACAAAGCTCGCGCTCCTTGTTCGAGCAACTGCACTACTCCTTTGCTTCCTCATCTCCCAAGCAGCATCCACTTCCCATGCCCAAGCGAGTGTATCAGAGGATTGCCTTAGCAGTGAGCGAGATGCGCTCTTGTCCTTCAAGGCAAGCCTCCTCGACCCCGCTGGTCATCTCTCATCATGGCGCCATGGCAATAACTGTTGTCAATGGAGACCTGTTTCGGTACAACCCCCCTCCTAAAACGTATAAAGGGTAATATAGTCATTTCACAAGTCGTACTTCCTTGCCAGACGTATATGTAGAGAAGACCACCCGATTGGGCCGGCCCATGAAGATAGCGTATAGCAGCGCTTCAAAAATAAAAGCACACTTTCAGGAACTCGAACTCAGGACCTCCAGACTTTGAGAAACGTGTTACAACCAGCACGCCTAGCCACCGTTTTCCCCTAAATATCAGCGCAAAGCATTAAGGATACGAACGATGCAGAATTTTTTAAAGACTTCCAACGCAAAATATTTTTTTGAAAACAAAACGTGATTTTTTTGTGAATCCCAATCACTTTTCAGATTTTTCAACAAATACAAAATAAACTGAAACATTTTTTTAAAACCATGAACAGCTTTGAAACGCGAATATTTTATAAAACCGGAACATTTTTATAATTGCAAATTTTTATGGAAACACAAACAATTGTTGGAACGTGAACTTTTTTCCAACTCCAGAAAAGAAATGAAAAAACAACAAACATTTTTGTAATTGCGAACAATTTTTGTAACAGAAGCATAAGACCATCATTTTTTGAATTTTTTTAAAAGAATATGAAAACTAGAACATTGATTTAAATTCCAAACAAATTATAATACATGAAATTTTTTTTGGAATCCCAATCATTTCTCTAACAGTTCTGAAAATTTTGAATAAACACATTTTGAACATTTTTTGGAAAACATGAACATTTTCTGAAATTCCTGATTTGAAAAAAAAATTTGAAGACATGTACAATTTTTTTTCAAATTATGAACATTTTCTGAATTTCTTAAACATTGATTAATAAATATGAATAGTTTGAAATTCTGGAAATTGGTTTTAAAATATTCGAAATATTGAAGGTTCAGTGGTCACTAAGGATGCTCAATAGGCGAGACCATAATGTTACTTGTTTCGCTCGTTCTATCCGTTCGGTTGACAACTTCATGCAACGAGTCTCAGTTAGGAAATCCCATATGTTTCGGAAGTAGCATCAAATAGACGGCAACACACGCAGGAGGCCGGCCAACTGGGCTGGCCCATTGGCACTCGCAAAAACAGAAAATAATTCACCAATATGACAGTTTTAAGTAACTATTTTTTATTATGATTTTAAATACTTTTCCCCTTCGAACCTAGCATGGATGCAAACCATGGGCATGCCCACTTGCTAGCAAAAGTTGGGATTGTTACAAGAATGTCCCAAAAAACACAAATGTTCAATGGAAATGGCCCCAATTTTCTTCATGGCTTCTATGACCAATTCAAGGCACCATGTCAAGTTTCTTTGGTTTTTGAAAAGTTTTGCATTGTCTGGTGTTTTCTTGGTAAAAAAGATCGATAAATGACTAGATGTGTCGCAACTTGCATACGATGTCGGAAATTTGTTCAAACCTGGCATGGATGCCTACCTTGGGCATGCCCACCTGCTTGGAAAATTGGGGTCATTTCAAGAATGCCCAAATGGACCATGTTCAACAGAGGTTTATCCGGGTTGGCCAGAAAGGTCCGTCTGAGAGCATGTTGTTTCTCAACATCCTTTAATTGGCCCCAATTTTTTCATGGCCTTTTCTGACCAATTCAAGTCACCAGTCCAAGTTGCCTGTGTTTCGACAAGTTTTGCCTTTTCTGGAGTTTTCTCTGTAAAAAAATGACGATAAATGGCCGGAGGTGTCGCGACTTGCATACGGTGTCAGAATCGTTCAAACCTGGCATGGATGCATATCATGGCCATGCCCACCTGCTTGCAAAAGTTGGGTTCATTTCAAGAATGTCCAAAAATCAATTTTTTTCTTTTTAATAACCGAATTCAAATCAGGCTCGGTATTAAACCGTATAACTGAAAGAAAAACAGAAATCCAGGCATCCAGTACGAGGCTCCCTCATGCGTGTCACCCAACACCAAAGGCTCAATCACGCACGCGTGTCCAACCATGCATGATACGAAGGGCCCAATGCATGCTTTGTTCCTCACGTGAGAGCTAAACCGGCTTAAAACTTCATGAAGTTACATTTGCCACATAATAAGCCAGAAAGAAAGCAAGTGTTCAAGTTGTGTTCATAAAATTGTTCAGAATGTTACTTCTTAAGTTTGCACGCCCCTCATCTCTCTTTAAAATTATTGAAAATGTTGTTCAAAAGAATATTCTTAACATTTTGAAATAACATATCTCTTTAATTTTTTTTGAAATGTTCATGCTTTTAAAAATGTTGTTCAAAATTTTCGAAATATGTCATGCTTCTAAAAAAATGAAATTTTAGAAAACTGTTGGATTTTAAAAAAATATTTGATTTGTAGAAATTTATTCAGAATTTCCAACAAATGTTTGATTTTTTTTAAAAGGTACCTAAATTGTGCATTAGTGTTAGTTCTTAAGTATGCGCACTCCTTGTTTTGCACAAACATTAGTCAGCTCAACTGGTATGCCACTCACGGTTGTTGCAAGAGATTTGTGGTTAAATTCCTAGCTGGTTCAATTCTTTTGTGATTTTTTACAGCCCGCGAAAAGGCGCGCTCCCTGGTGTTAGTTTTTAAAGTTTCACGGTCAAGTCTTTACACAGTCATTAGCCGGGTCAACTGGTGAGCCACTCATGCTTGCTGCAAGAGGTCTGCGGATCGAATCCTGTTACCTCCACTAGTTTTGGGTTTCTTTTCAATTTTTACTTCCCGTGATGGGGCGCGCTTATGGGCCCGGCCCAGTCCGGCGGGGGTTGGGTGTCGTATACATAAAAAAAAGACCATCATACTCTACAAACTTATGGGCCCGGCCCAGTCCGGCGGGGGTTGGGTGTCGTATACATAAAAAAAACATCATACTCTAAAAAAATAAAAAGGACCATCCTACCCTTTATTATGAAGAGGTATAAACAAATCTCCACCGTTGATGTGTTTACGGGGGGTTGTACCGAAGAAGAAGTGTTCACTGGGACGATACCTTCCCAACTTGGGAATCTCTCCAAGTTGCAATATCTCGATGTTAGTGGTAATTATGATGGTCTTCGAGCAGTGGATCTTGCATGGTTGCCACGCCTCTCTTTGTTGAGTCATCTTGACATGAGCTTTGTGGATCTTAGTTTTGTGAGGGATTGGGTTCACACGGTTAACATGCTCCCTTCTCTTAAAGTGCTTTGCTTGCACGAATGTGACCTTAATAGTACTGTGCCTGCTAGTAATTTACATTCCAACTCCAACCTCTCGCACCTTGAGGTCCTTGTTATGTCTGAGAACAACTTCTATACATCACTCAAGCACAACTGGTTCTGGAATCTTACAAGCCTCAAGGAGCTCTACCTCTCATTTTGCGGCTGGAATGGGTCCGTTCCCAGTGAACTGGGAAACATGATGTCGCTTCAGGTCATAGACTTGAGGTGGAACAATCTTGAGAGTTTGCTACCAAGAAATTTAGAAAATTTGTGTGATTTGGAGGTATCGGCATTTGATTTTAACAACATTAACACGAGCATGTCTGAGTTCATGGATCGATTGCCAATGTGTTCATGGAATACATTGCAAGAGTTGTCAGTACAGTATACAAATATGACCGGAAATCTACCCGTTTGGATTAGGAACATGACCAATCTGAGTGTTCTCCGTGCATCTGGAAACATGATGGCTGGCCCTCTACCCGTAGGAGTTCGAGCACTTGGTAATTTGAAAGAACTAGACCTAGGATACAATAACTTCAACGGTGTGCTCTTGAAAGATCATTTCACAAGTTTAGGTAATTTAGAGAGTTTGCGCGTCAGCTACAACAACTTCAGTAGTGTGCTCTTCAAGGGACATTTTGCGAGTTTTAGGTAATTTCAAGTTTTTGGACCTAGGATACAACAACTTCAGCGCCGTGCTCCTCAGGGAACATTTCACAAGTTTAGGTAATTTGAAGTTTTTGGACCTCAGCTACAACAACTTCAGCGGTGTGCTCCTCAGGGAACATTTTCCAAGTTTTTGTAATTTGGAATGGTTGGACATCAGCTACAACAACTTCAACAGTGTACTCCTCAAGGAACATTTTGAGAGTTTACGTAATTTGAAGTTGTCAGACCTTGGCTGCAAGAACTTCAGTGGTGTGCTCTTGAGAAGGCATTCTTCAAGTTTGGGCAATTTAAAGCATTTGGACCTTAGCTATAATAAATTAAACAATGTGCTCACAGAGGAGGATTTTGCAGGACTATTGAATTTAGAGTATCTAGACTTGTCATACAACTCGTTGAAACTATCTATCAACCAAAAATGGGTTCCTCTATTTAGATTGAAGGTCGTAGGTTTTCCCTCATGCCATTTTAGACCTCATTTTCCAAAGTGGCTCAAATGGCAGATTGACATTGATGTTCTTGTTCTTGGAAATTCAAACCTGGATGATGTTATTCTTGATTGGTTCTGGTTGACATTTTCCCGAGCTTCATTCTTGCATGCATCGGGAAACAAGTTGCATGGCTCATTACCAGAAAATTTACAACACATGGCGGCTGACCATATATATCTCGGGTCGAACAACCTTACAAGTCAAGTCCCGTTGCTCCCAATAAATATAGTCCGCTTGAACCTATCATCAAACTCTTTCTCTCAGGGGCATTGTCTTCAGACCTGAAAGCTCCATTTCTAGAAGAGTTGTTGCTTTCAAATAAACAGATTGGAGGCATGATACCATCATCTTTATGCCGATTGGCTAGTCTGCAACGGCTGGACCTACCAGGAAACAAGTTCACAGGAGATGTTATGCAATGCTTCAAGGAGTTTGGTGCAAACTCTACAAATCAGTTTGGCTCCCAAATGCTCAGTCTAGCCTTGAACAACAATGATCTCTCCGGTGAATTCCCAGAAATTCTTCAAAGTGCATCACAATTAAAATTCCTCGATCTTTCACACAATAGTTTCTCTGGAGGATTACCAATGTGGTTACCCGAGAAAATGCCCCTGCTGCAAATCTTGAGGTTGAGATCAATATGTTCAGTGGCCATATTCCGGACAATCTCACTTCCCTTGCCCGTCTTCATTATTTGGACATATCAGGCAACGATATATCAGGAAGCATACCATGGTCACTCTCAAACTTGAAGGCAATGATGACCATAATATCCAAGGACACTACAGAGGATTACAACTTTGAAGAGAGCATTCCAGTAATCACGAAAGACCAAAAGCATGACTATAGTTTCGAAATCTACAAGCTATTGGTGAATCTTGATTTGTCCAATAACAGTTTAACAGGACAAATCCCAGAGGAGATAAGTTTACTGATTGCCCTCACCAATTTGAATATATCAAGCAATTAGTTGACATGAACAATCCCAAATCAGATCGGTGATTTAAAGCATTTGGAATCGCTGGACCTATCATACAACAAATTTTCTGGTGCAATCCCATCAGGTTTGTCGGCACTAACTTCTTTGAGCCACTTAAACTTGTCATACCACAATCTATCAGGTGCAATACCATCTGGACCACAGCTACAAACTCTTGACAATCAGATGTATATATACATGGCCAACCCTGGTCTTTGTGGTCCTCCTCTCTCCAAGAATTGTTCGGCAAATGATGCAAAACAAAGCAGCCTTGAAGATATAAATCATGTGTCATCTGTTTATCTTGTCACGAGCATAGGCTTCGTGGTGGGTCTTTGGTGAGCTATATGACAAATCAAGAGAGCGTGGAGGGATGCCTCATGAAGAACACTCAAGACGATGCACCATGAAACAAGGAGTGCCAATTCCGCTGCATGCAAATTGTTTGGTACATGAATCTACATAAGTTTTCAGTTTTCTATATTTTTGTATTGTATCTGTATTTGAAGCACTAAGTGGGTCTTTGCTGGACATTAGTGCTATAATGGTATTTATATGTTTGTACTCTACAGAATGAAGTATACGGGTTTTGTTAGAATATTTAATCCTAAGTGTCGGGCATTGTTCGTGATGTAAGGAGAAATGATATACAGCCCCCACTCTGCCTATTTCTTATTTGTTCAGTTGGTATTGTTGACAGGCATCCTTCTTATCAGGCTTGTATAATTGTACTTGCATTTGCTTTGAGGTTAGTTTGCCAATGGGTTTGGTCATTATTTGGATCGCCTCTAATATTGATCATCCTATTATTCAAAACATTTATTACTGGTAATAAATATACATATCCAAGCTACCTACGTACTCCCTCCGTTCCTAAATATATGTCTTTTTAGACATTTCAAATGGACTATGACATACGGATGTACGTAGACATATTTTAGAGCGTAGATTCATTCACTTTGCTCCATATGCAGTCCCTTATTGAAATCTCTAAAAAGACTTATATTTAGGAACGGAGGGAGTACAATATAATCCGTGCTCCTAGTCTTAAAAGAAAAGAAAAAGGGAAAACATAGTAATAAGTCCTTGTCCATGAACGTGAGAGCGGATTGGCGAACCGGCTATTTTCTGATGAACTTTCGTGGAGTGCCACTAAAAGGATCAGATCAATCTCTGTGGTGAAAGAAGAGAAGATGCGGTCTCTCTCGTTAGAAAAAAGAAGCAGCTAGCATTCAAGTGAGAATAATCTTCCCATCCACATCGGACCGAATCCACTCACATTCTCCTTGAATATCCTTGGTTTGGTTGGTGCCCATTTTGATCTGGAATAGTAGCAATTCAAAAGGTCATGCCATTTACAACAACATCAAAAGAAAATTTGTATCCGCCCATAAATGTTGTCAATATTTTTGTCATTAGTTGGACATATTTTAAATAGGTTCAAAACACTAATAAGAGTGGGAGCGTATGCCTTACTATGGTCGCTTTGCCTATGCAAAAATGATTTGATTTTTAAGGACAAAAATGCTTCTCCTCTGCAGGTTATTTTCCGTTGCACTCACTCGTTTCATACGTGGTCTATGCTAAAACAATCGGAGTACCAACCACTATTGAAGGCGGTGTGTACGCGATTGAAGCAGGTGGCTATGGAGGTTTTTACCCAACGTGGATGGCAACATAATCTTCGGATTGGTCCACCAGCCCTTTCGACATAGGTATAGTGTCAGTTTATAGTACTCTACTGTTGTCAAATTGTCGGATTTTTTTCTTGTTTTTTGTCAGATTTTTTGGTGTTTGACTATGTGCATCCTAGTTATGTAGAGAATGGGTGATACTCTAAATGCTTTGTATCGTCTTGATGCTACATTCTAGATAATAAAAGCATCCTTTATCAAAAAAACAGAAAAAAGAAAAAACAAACAATGTCTAGATAAAAAAAGAAAAGAACAGAGAGATTTTTTTGCGGGAAAACATCCAATCTATTCATCTTTAATCATGGCAGTACAACGAACACCAGAAATAATATAAATAACATCCAGATCCGTAGAGCACCTAGCGACGACTACAAGCACTGAAGCGAGCCGAAGGCGCGCCGCCGTCATCGCCCCTCCCTCGCCGGAGTTGGGCAAAACTTGTTGTAGTAGACAGTCGGGAAGTCGTCGTGCTAAGGCCCCATAGGACCAGCGCACCAGAACAGCAACCGTCGCCGATGAAGAGTAGCGTAGATCGGAAGGATCCATCCTGAAAACACACGAACGTAGATGAACGACGAACGGATCCGAGCGAATCCACGAAGGACAGATCCACCGGAGACACACATCCGCACGTCCACCGACGATGCTAAACGCACCATCGGAACGAGGGCTAGGCGGGGAGAACCTTATTCCATCTTCAGGGAGCCGCCGCCTTCTCGACTTCCTGAGTTGGACACAAACCCTAACAAATCTCGAAGACACGTCTAAAAACGGAGCCCTCCCACGGCAAGGGTCGGGGTCCACCGCGCTACCATGACCCTAAGGCCACCGGAGACGAGGCGGACCGACGACGGCACCGGTGGGAGGCAGAGGAACCCTAGATGGGGAGGAGGCGGCTGCCTGAGGAGTCACGTATAACAGAGATAATTTTTTTAACAATTCAATGCTCTGATGTACTCCCTCCGTCCTTACAATATAGAGACATTTTACGGTGCATCAGATGAATTTTGGCCGTTCATTTTTCTGTATGGATGGCCCAGATATGGAAATACTACTCCAGATTTCTGGTAGTATATTTTACGATCAGGGGTAGTTTCGGTAGTTCACTGTTTAACGAAAACGCGGGCTGGTTCCCCCGAAAAACAAGTGAAGGGCATTAGTGGAATTTAACGTGATCATTTGTTTTTTCAATAGCCATCGTCGCCCGTGTTCGGCTGTGGTCGGCGGCTAAATGTCCCCGCCGCCCGTGTTCCCCTCCTAAGCTACGGGATGTGGAGCGGGTCGCCGAGGGGGAGGACTAAGGCGAGACGTCGCCGGCATGCCCCGTCGCCGTCCGATGCAGGCCGCCGTACTCGGAGGAGCCAGCACCGCGGGCGCCGCCCCTCCCCGGTTTCCTAGGCGGCTGTGGTCGGCGGCTAAATGTCCCCGCCGCCCGTGTTCCCCTCCTAAGCTGCGGGATGTGGAGCGGGTCGCCGACGGGGAGGACTAAGGCGAGACGTCGCCGGCATGCCCCGTCGCCGTCAAGGCCCTACGCGCCGCCGACCAGTGCCGTACAGATCTGTCGCGGCCGATGCAGGTACTCGCATCCGACCCATTGATCCATTGGCCCCCATCTCTTTCTTTTGTCGAGTTCCTAAGCTATTGATTTGGCATTCCTTTATATCCCCTTATATTTTTTGAGATGAATATCTATCTATTGAGCTCAAATTGATGCATCTTCATTTCAGTTTAATTTCATGTTGTGCAAATATATGATGTATACAATTTGACCGCTGCACACAACTGGAGTGTCATATGGAAAGGCATACTAGCATAGATGAAGCATACTATTGATTTGGCATTCCTTTATATCCCCTTATATTTTTTTGGGTCATTTTTTGTATATTTTGTTCGATCGTTAAGCAGTGAGTTTCAGTTCTACATATATTTTTTGTATTGCAGATGATCCTGATTTGCCTGAGTTGCTATGTGCTTGTCACGAGCCAGCAGTCCGAGACATCTATTACACTGATTATAACACGCGGTGTTGCTACCTAAAATGCAACATGCATGAGGTCTGTTGTCACGCTCATGCATTGTTGCGAACGAATTTCCTAGTGTTTTATTATTGACGTATACTTCTCCCCATGTTATTAATGTACGCAGCTGGGTTGCAAATTGTTCATTCGGGAAGACCTCCTCAACAACTACGCTGAACAGATGGTCAATTACTGCACAACGGCAATGGACAATTGTCATGAAGATGCATTGGCTACTGCGGCCTTGCTTCTGAAGGAGAAGGATCAACAAATATCAGAATTAGAGACCAAACTATATGCTCTAGCGTCAGAGTTGCCTACTACAGGCGAGAAGGACACGTCGAATGACATAATACTCGCAAAGAAATTACAAGAAGAGAGATACAAATGTAGGAGATACTCAATACTTTTTTGGTTCATGATGATAATATATGTTGCTAGAATTTTAATCCCCACTTTGTAAGACTAGATTTCACCTACAGATCATTAATGTTGAACCGAATGAACGTACTAGTTCATGGTGGTTTTCTTGCTCTTACTGACTCATGATGCGCTTATGGTCCATCAGAAAGCGTCCGAACATTCAGATCAATTATGGAAACATGATCAATCAATTCCATGTATAACGTACGACTGGTACGGCCATGCATGACCGCTGTGAGAAGGATTAGCACGAGAGAAACTGCAAGTATGTTCATTCACACAAACACAAAGAGAAGATGGGCACGTACGTACGTAGTCATGCAGTACAATAACAACAAGAGTCAACACTGATGCATCTTGTAAATTCCAATCTCATAAACGGGAAAATGTAGCGTGCATGTACATCTCATTCAAAGTACAAATATAACTCTGATGATAAATTCATCTCATTCAAAGTACAAATATAACTCTGATGATAAATTCCGTAGTAAAAAACTGAATGTATAACACTTGTGACCAATAATTCGATAGAATAATGGCAAACAGAAAGTGGCTTCATTGTCATCTTTTCTTTGTCCCCCTTGTCGACTTTCCAGCCGTTTTCCTGTACAAACTCAAATAAATTAACATGGTATCGACACAGGGTTCAACATGTACTTCTGAAAATGCATAAACTTACTTGAAAGGTCTTTTGTTCTTAGCACACACTTCGTCATTGTTCTCTTTTCTCTTTCTCCCCCGAGTCATCATACTAACTTCAGTCACCTTTGCTGAAGCTTTCCTGTGTAGTGCAAAACATTGTTTAAATTGCACATATTAGCATGCTTCAACAACAGTTCGACTTGCACAAGTACAGTAGACAAGATACATGAATTTTTTTTAAAACTTACTTCACCGGTTTCCTCTTCTTAGCACGATCCTCTTCTTCTGCCGCCTCTTCTTCTTCTTCTTCTTCTTCTTCTTCTCCTTCTCCTTCTCCTCCTTCTTCTTCTCCTGCTTCTTCTATAGTATTGTTCACTTTTTTCTTCCTCCCCCTACTCAACTGACCATGAACTTTCCTGCAAAAAGTAAACCATATTGACAGGCTGCAACCAAGAAATGAACATATGCAGTACACATCAAAATGACCAAACACTTACTTCAATGTTTTCTTTTTTGCTTGCAAATTCTCCAGGAATGGCTTCAACCTCTTATTCGATTCTTTGGCTGGTCTGCCTTTGGGATTTATTATTGGTTTAGGGTCTTGGACTTGATCTGTAAACCATTGCCGCGCCCCAGAAAAATAAGCCGGCATAGGAACAAATGATGGCGTGCCAGTATTCCCATCATTTTTGTTGCCCTCGTCCAATATGCTCCTCAGGTACTCCATCACCTTTTCTGACTGCATTTCACTAGCTGAGGCCGTGAATAAAGCCTCACTAGCCATATTGCGCAGTTCATGGTACTTATCCATCTGTTCTGACCATACATGTGTATTGGCACTCCTCACAGAACTGAAAGCAGGCTTGGCTTGCATTGTCCATCTAGCCTTCACACAACATGCGGGGATGGTGCATATCCCATTGTACTTCAAAACGCAAAATATATGAGCACATGGAAAATCCTCGCTTTCCATCTTCCTACATCCACAATATGCACTTTCCATCTTAGATCCATCAAAAATACATGTGACATGGAACCTAACGTGCACCGACTCTTTGCGAGCAACTCCATAGCTAACCAAACCAGTGTCCTCTTCCACCTCAAGAACATTCCATCTTGATAAGTTGACAATCTCGTCCTTTACCTTACTGAACATAACAGGGGTATAAATAGATGAGGCACTTATCTCAAGTGGATCGGCAGTCAATCTAGTGAAGGAGATTGTGTGCGAAGCTACAGCGTCCAATGCTGCTTCATTCCTACGCAAAACTGACACACAGTGTTCAACGTGTTGCACGAGATCAACGAGTTTCATTCTCCTATTCAGGTGCACATGAAGCCTCGAGTTTAGAGACTCACTCCTCTGATTGCTCAACATCCCTAGGAAATACCTTCCCTTGTTATATGCTACAGACCACTTTTCTCTCAGCTCGTACATCCTGTGAATCCATGCATCTTTCTTTTTCCTTGTGATTCTGAATCTCTTCTTATAAGCCAACCAGCGTCTCTCAAAGTCATGAACCTCCATGGCATAGTAAATAAATTTCCTAAATTCCTTAAGCTTTTCCTTTCGGAGGTGAAGCACCATATTCTGCTCGATATGCCAGCTGCACAGACGGTGATATGTGCTAGGCCAGACTAATGATATGGCTTTGGCCATTGAAACGTCGCCGTCTGTGATCGCTGAAATGGGATGCTTCTGGTGCATTGCCTCCAAAAAAACCTGAAGCAGCCACTCATATGAGTTAGCCGACTCGTCGGATACAAGACCAACCCCAAACACGACTGTGCTGCGGTGATGGTTCAGCCCCACAAATGGAACAAACGGCAACCTATATTTGTTTGACCGGTATGTGCTGTCAAACACCACCACACCACCAAATGCAACATAGTCCAAGCGAGATTGGGCGTCTGCCCAGAATATGTTCTGCAGATGCCCATCACTGTCTGCGGTGTATCTGTAAAAAAAATCTGGGTCTTTCATCTGTTGTGCTGTCATGTAGTTCAGCATAAATTGAGCATCGCTACCTTCTATCTTTTTCTTCTTCTCCAACGCGACATGGTTATACAGATCGCGAGATATAAATCCAACCTTGCCCAAACCACCAGCCTGCTTCTCCATCACATCCATTATCTGATGTGTGCGAAGTCCACCAACCGAGTACTCAATGACATCCGCCTTCTGTGGATCGGTCATGCCACGATGAGACCACAAGAAAGGTGACAACTCAGGATTTATGAATGGATGGCTATGTTGGTCAACAAAATTCTTTACAAACCACAACCCAGTGCTTTCTTGAAGCTCAACCTGCAAAAGAGCAGGACAACCACACCGAGAGAGTGCCCTTGGCGTCCTTTTCTTGTCGGTTTCATCAAAGTGCTTTACGTCACGATATCCTTGTTTGCAACACACAAACGTCCTCCGGTATGCATTTTCCTTGTTTCCCTTATATTTCAGATCGCCCTTTCTAACACCAAACCCTTTGTTCTTCGCATACCCTAAGTAGAACTTGTACGCTTCGTTCTCACTTTTAAATGTCTGCCTGACCATCGAGTCGTACTCCATAAATTCATCTATCGAGATGCCTTCGCCAGCCATGCCGATATCCTGCCATAAGAAACAGCAAAACCTGTTACATATTTACATGAAAGAAAATACGCTGCAACTAAAACATATTAATTATACATTGTCAACGATTATCATCTGTAACTGAACCAATAATCTCTGACATCCTTACTAATTTTCTGAGCAGCCAAGAATCCTACTGGCCATAGTATTTAACCCATCGTTTTCATGTTCTAAGAAATCTGTATTATGTTCTTGTAAGAAGTAACATGCATCCCATAATATCAAACTCATAATCTGAGAGTTCTCACACACACTACTATTCCTTGCTAGGAAAAATGAGAAGAACTAGGAACCTCTCACACACTACTAATCCAGCATCCACACGGACAGAAAACCCAGCAGCCATTTTCGAATTCGTATTGCGTGCACAGCCAGCATCCATGTGCGCCCAGCTATGGTGTTTGGGGAGCATCAGAGGCAACATACCTATGCGAGGGATCTCAACCACGACGTGCGGAGGAACCGATCTCGGGCGCCGTCCGAAGATCCTTCGATGGAGAGAGAGGGCCGCCGGGCGGCACGGGCCGGCTGCGCCGTTGAAGATCTTGGGGCCCCGTCCAAGATCTTGCGGCGGCGCCCGCAGGGCGGGAGATGGAGCGGCCGCCCCAGTGCGACTCAGGAAACGGCGACCGATGGGCGGGGGAAGGAGCGACCGGAGGGCGGGAGAAGGAGAGGCGGCCCCTGTGCGACTCAGGCGACGGCTGCCGGGCAGAGAGGCGGCGGCAGAAAAATGAAGAACGCACGAGAAGTGAAACCTACGAACTAAGATAGGGCAATTCTATTCCAGCTGTGATTACTTACGTTATTAATCATAGCAATTACCCATATTATTAATTAATAACATTATCATTAAGAAAGGACTAATCTACCCTTACAACCAATTACTAAAATGTCCTCAAGAGAAAAAAAAACAGGGATCAATAATGACCATTGGATGAACTATATACTACCCACTATTTACAGGAGTATGATGCACCGTAAAATGTCTCACAATATAAGATGTCTTTGCAAGCAGCTTGCAAAAGGAGTCCAGAGATGGCGGAGATTAATCAACTAACTTGGACAGTGTAACAGCATTGAATTGGCATTGCCAAAGAGTCCATCCCTAGATCGACATACGGCAACTCCAACCCAACCTGTATCAATCCGTGCAAGTGATTCCATCCCTAGATCGACATACGCTGGTGCGCAGCGCGCCACCATGATCCGCCGCCGCAGCAGTTCTTGGGCGGCGGTGCTGGAAGACGACGACATGCTCGGGGAGATCCTCCTCCGTCTCCCGCCCCAGCCATCCTCCCTCCCGCGTGCCTCCGCCGTCTGCAAGCGCTGGCGAGGCATCATCACCGACCACGGATTCCTCGGCCGATTCCGTGCGCACCACCTGGAGCCGCCCCTCCTCGGCGTCTTCCATCATGGCGTTAAGATCACGTTCACTCCCATCCTGCCCGCAGCCGACCGCATCACTCCACGCCTCGACAAAGAGGGCCGACTGCTCGGGTGCCAACACGGACTCGTCCTCATCTTACGATGGGTGTGCGCAGATGTCCTCGTGTGTGACTCTGTCAGGAAATTCAGCCCATGAATCACTCAAACGCACGCAATCTGGTGGACACAAAAAACACGAACGCACGCGAGACAGAGAAGGCAAGCACACAGGTTTTGGCGACGCGCACTGATTGCCTCTTTTCTGTTTCTTTTCTTATTCTCTTAGGCAGCACGTACAACAGATCGTGGCCTATTCCATCGCTAAGTTTCCGCTCGATCCTATTTACCCGTGCCATCCCACGGAAGATCGCTCGGAAGCTGACCAGGACTACTACGACTCAACCTAATCCTGTGCGTGCGCATGCACATGACAGGCCCTATCTTATTTACAACAAGCAAACTATAAACTGGAACGCTACGGACACATGCTACATCACAGCAACGTGCCATCCTACAGGAACGTGAAAACCAATGTAACAGAAACCAAGAAATGCAACGAGGTTAATTTCATGACATTCTCTCCCTTAACCTTGTTGCTCTTTCTCCAGCGCCTTCATCCCCATCTTCTCCTTCATCTCATGGAATTTCACTCTCCCCAAAGACTTTGTAAGGATGTCAGCAAGCTGGTTTTCAGTTCTCACGTGCTCAACATTGACCTTGCCCGATTCAACACAATCCCGTATGAAATGATAGCGAAGATCAATATGTTTACTTCTATCATGGTGGACAGGGTTCTTACTCAGAGATATCGCAGATTGGTTGTCCACCTTGAGCACAACTTGAACTGAATCTTCGCCAAGTAAATAAGCAAGCAAATGCCCCAGCCATATGCCCTGACATGCTGCGGATGCCGCTGCTATATACTCAGCTTCACATAAGGAGATGGCCACAATTTTTTGCTTATGTGACACCCAGCTGATTGGGTTTGAACCAATGTAGAAGATGGCACCCGAGGTACTCTTTCTGTCATTGATGTCACCCGCATGATCACTATCACTGAACCCAACAAACTTCAGCTGGTTCCTCTCCTCACTCTTATAGAAACCCATGATTCAGAGTGCCTCGCACATACCTCAAAATATGTCTTACCGCTGTCATGTGTTCTTCAGACGGCTGCTCCATGTACCGGCTGACATACCCAACGGCATAGCATATATCCGGACGAGTGTGCACTAGGTATCTCAAGCTTCCCACTATGCTTCGATAAGAAGTTGAATCAACTAGTGGAGAGTCACTTACTTTCCTCAATTTCAGTCGTTGCTCCATAGGAGTTTGAGTTGCTTTGCAATCTCCCATGCCACACTTGTCCAGAATTTTTGCTGCATAAGCTGATTGACACAACGAGATGCCTTGTCAGGTTTTCTTCACTTCAATTCCAAGATAGTAACTGAGTAGGCTCAAGTCACTCATGCTGAACATATTCTTCATCTGGTTCTTGAAGTTTGCTATCTCCCTTGTGTTGTCCCTGGTGATGATCAAGTCATCCACGTACACTCCCACGAGCAGAATTGCACCATCCTTCTTCCTCTTGTACACAGCATGCTCATATGGACATTTTTCAAAACCCAAATCTGCCAATGTCTTGTCCAATTTAGCATTCCATGCCCGGGGTGCTTGATGCAGACCATACAATGCCTTGTTAAGCTTCAGAACTTTGCTTTCACTTCCTTTCTTGACAAAACCAGAAGGTTGCTCAACATATACGGTCTCTTCCAAGTCTCCATTTAGAAAGGCCGACTTCACATCCATATGATGAACTTCCCACCCTCTCTGAGCTGCCAAGGCCACAAGCAAACGCACGGTCTCAATGCGAGCTACCGGCGCAAACACTTCATCAAAGTCAATACCTTGCCGCTGAACATATCCTTTTGCAACAAGTCGTGCTTTGTGCTTCACCACAGCACCTCCAGAGTCCTTCTTCACTTTATAGACCCACTTCAATCCAATGGCCTTGTGCCCCTTTGGCAAATCGGTCAACACCCATGTGTCGTTTTCCTCAATGGAGTTCATCTCCTCCTGCATAGCCTGCTGCCAACTGCTCTCTTTCTTCGCCTCATAAAAATTTGCAGGTTCCTCCATTCCGAGAAAACACAAGTTTGAGTACTGTGTCTCTACCTCATCGGTCTCATCATACAACTCCTCAAGCAAGCGTTTTCCTTGTGGCCCAACCGGCGTACTCCACGATGAAGTAGACCCTGATGTGGCAGGCGTTGTAGGAGTCATAGCTGAGTGGGGCGTTGCTGTAGGAATGGGTGCCGTGGCAGGCATTTTGGGGGTCTGAGAAGCTGCCGTGGCAGCATTTTCTTCTGCAGTGGCAGCAGTTCTGGATGCCGTAGGAGTTGCTGCACCTGTTGGTTCTCCGCTGACCGCTGCTGGTTGTGCAACTTCAAATACGAAGCTGGGAATGATGTACTGCTCCTGGGACTCACCTTGGCCCCACTCCCATTTCCTTTCTTCCTCAAACACGACATCTCGAGTGATGTGGAGCTTCTTTCCAACCGGATCATACATCTTATATGCCTTGGATGGTGCTTCATATCCGATGAACACCATGGGCGAGCTGCGGTCATCGAGCTTCGACAGGTGCTTGCCCACCTTCTTGACATGTGCCACACAACCAAGTGTTCGCAGATGCTCGACATTTGGTTTCTTTCCATGCCAAGCTTCGTATGGGGTCTTGCCATTCACACTTTTAGTCTCAGCTCGGTTCAACAAATATACTTCTGTAGATACTGCCTCTCCCCAAAACTTGCCTGGGACTGACATGCTCTTCAACAAGCTTCTGGTCGTACCAACTACAGTTTGGTTTCGCCTCTCGACAACGCCATTTTGCTGAGGGGAATACGGCGCCGTCAAGTGGTGATTAAGTCCCAGCTGATTACAGTAGTGTGCAAACTGATTTGAGGTGAACTCTCCCCCTCTATCTGTCCTCAAAACCTTCAACTTGTGCCCGGATTCAAGCTCAGCTGTTGCCTGAAATTTTTTTACTGCCCGGAGCGCTTCATCTTTACTCTTCAGAAGCACAATCCACATGTAACGCGACATGTCATCGACCAACAGTAGGAAATACTTTTTACTGCCGTGCGTGGCAGGGCTTATGGGGCCGCAGAGATCCCCATGGACGAGCTGCAATGGCTCGGTTGCTCGATAGCTTGCTGCTGATGGGAATGGCAGACGACGTTGCTTGGATAACATGCAGCAGTCACACACCATGTCTTAAAAAATGCTCAGCGTGTATTGTCCATCATCTACTAAATATGTCCACCGTGTCTTAAAAAGTATTCACCATTTATTAAAACATGTTTTATGTTCAAAAGAAAATTAAACATGTTAACCGGGCTGAAAAAATATTCACCATGTATTAAAGTAATGTTCAGCATGTATTACATAACCGTTCACCGGCTTACAAACTCGTTCAATGTGTATTAAAAATTATTCATCAGGCTTTAAAACTTGCCTGTTGTGTTCTTTTTCACAAATACTCATATAAACACAAAGACAGATATGTTTTTTACTAATGAAAAAGGTAATAAAGGGGGAACAGAGCAAAATAAAGAAGTAAAAAAACAAACAATGGAAAAGGGAAAAGGAAAAAAGAAAAAGAAAATAAGATAAAATGAGTCTCCAGAATTGGTGCGAAAGAAATAATTCGGCGATTGTTGGGCCAGCAAAACTCAGTGCAAAACTACGCCAAACAACCATGCCACCATCGAAATTATACTAATCCTCAGATAAATCTCAGCTAAATCACCATAATAAGAATTTAGACTAATCCTCAAATAGTGGGTATCCCCTTTGTATATAAAAATTACATAAACCACATGTCCAAGTCAATCAACCCCTCATACATTTTGTCTCACAGATTACTCCAATTTTGCAATTGCATGCGAAGAAGCGAGACCATCATACATATTCACCAATATAAGCTATTAATTGTCTATACTACAATCCAAAAATTAATATTCATCCTAAATATACCCCGAGATCCGTTCTGGCATGGCCTTGGGCTCTTCCTTGCCAGCCAGGTTAAGTGTCTGGCTGTTTGGCGTGATGCCCGGATCCTAGCTTGATGTGAAGAGGTCAGATATGAGGTGAGGCTTTCGCTGACGTCCTGGATCGGGTTTAATTCTAGAGCTGGGAAAGGAGTAGCAATTTTGTCCTTGAGTAGGTCTGACTCCCAGTTTGTAAAGACGAGCTCGTCATGGAATCTGCGTTGTATTCCAAGTTTCGGAATCTAATGATCAATCCTAGGGCGAAATGACCTGACCAAGATGGCCGGTCGAGTCGAGAAGGAAGGAGATGCTGCCGGAGACGAAGATCTGTCCTGGCAGGAAAGTCGTGCCAGAGTCGACCTCGTCGTTGATCTGCTGCGCAATCAAACCTGTGACTACTCAGAGGGACCTTCATTGGCAACCAATAATGGAGTCAAATCCAGCAGATCTCGGGTAAGGGGTCCTGAATAGGTAGCCTTGGTGCGACGGTAACAGGGGGACACGGTGTTTACCTAGGTTCAGGCTCTCTTGAAAAGATAATACTCTACTCCTTCTTTCATTGTATTTGTTTCCAGGGAGTACATATTATAGGTTGATCTACCACGAGATCCTTGTTATTTGTTGTTTACGAGTCGTTCCCCTGGTTTATATGGCTAGCAAGGAATCTAGGGTTACACATATGGCGGTTGCATCTAAGAAAACTATGGGGTAGACGACTACTAAATCTTGGAGTGGGCGTCAAGTCTTTGGATTCATGCCTCCCTTGCGCCATGTGTGTGAAGATGTGTGAGCACCCACCAGTCCAAGACACCATGAATTACCGTGGTGATAATCCGCATGGGGAAACTACGGTACTGGTGTGTGTGGTATGAAGTCTGCCTAGGGTAGAACATATTCTATACTGGAACCGCCAAGCGCAAACGTCAAGAGTGGCTCAAGTATCCAGTTAGTACTATGCCGTAGCATAAGTCGCGATAGACAATGGGAATTCCAGACTCACTGAGAACGCTTTATTCCACTGTTAGTTCCCAATTGTTACTTGTTAGAGTACTTTCATTTACTTTTTATGCAATTAATTTACTCTTGCATGTTACTCAAAACTATTATTTATCTTCGCCCTCATTTTGCTTTGAGTCTACAATTACTTGCAGGTATAATCCCATAAGTCACTACAAAGAGACAAAATCCAATTCCTGTGCTTCATGTGGGATCGATACTCTTATTCGGAAAAGCTACAATTAAACCCTATGCATTTGCAGGCCATGAGGGGAGTGGCAGGATGAGGGGCCTCGACTCACGGTCTTGTCTCCTAGAGTTGTGCCTTGCCTGATCCCAGCTTTCGACGAAGGTGTTGGTGTCCCCTGATCTGGGAAAGGGCTTTTGGCTCCTATCCGAATGAAGCTGATGGGGATCCTGAGCACATCTCGATGGTGGTCTTGAAGGAGCTACGGCACCCTTGTTGGCCCGCCGGTCTCCTCCAAGAAACCCTCAAATCGGTTGGTTGAATGACGACCATTTTCTATCCACTCGGCGAACGCGCCAAATAGGAGGCAACATACAGTTCCATGTTGGAGTCCATGGTGGTCATCGCGCTGATCTCACGGGACCAAGTGGTCCGTCCCCGACGTCGGCGATGATTGAATCCTTCGAGGAGGAGCTAAGGACCCGATCACTTTTCTTGTTCTCTATTAGGGTCTTTTTCATGAGATTCAGTGGCTTGTTTGCTATTTTTAGTTTATTTGAGGGTCTTGATTGTATGTGTACTATTGCTTTCACGTTTATTAATGCAGTCCCAGACCTTTTTTTTTTAAAAAGAACAACTCGAACAACTCGTCGAGCAGTAGCGCCCGACATGTGCGTCAGCGGGCCGGGCCAAACACCCTATGCTCGCTCGTACAGCCTGCATTGATAATTGGTAGTGGGGCCTACTCCCTTATTGCTCGCTCAGGCCATGTGACCTGACGTGTGTGGGCATGCAACCCCAATTATTAGGATCACTGTTAGTTCCCCTCAAGAAAAAGGATCACTGTTATTTTTCTTATTATGTAAACTGTTTAGGTTTAGTCTAGTTTGATTTGGATGAAAGCATTACAGCTAAATTGATATCTTTCACAAGCCACATTTACGTGTTGCATGACTTGCATTGCACACCCATTTGTCAATTATTCTTCAACCTTTTGAAAATATTAGCATATATCGACCTCCTTTTCCTAGCAATAGAGCCGATCACCACCCGTGGTCGGTATTGCTGCCATGATCACCTTACTCATCCCACTAAACTTCTTTTCTCCCACATCATCGACCCACCTCACAGCCATTGTTTTAAAATAGCTCCGCTATAGCACGTTATAGCGTTTACAAAAGGTCTTGCGCTAAGAGACTTTGATCCAAATAAATGAGCAAACATTTTAAATAGCGCGCTATAGCTCCACTATAGCACGCTATAGCATTTGGAAGTGGTCCGCCGCTAAGATGCTTAGCGCTATTAAAAACTATGCTCACAGCTCTACTGCCTTCTCTGAAGAAACTAACATGAATTATTTACCACATGATAAGTCTAAAATAATATAGGGTAACTAACATGAATTAGCGCACAGAAGATCTTACTAGACTCGGCAAAAAACAACGGTAATGTTACCCAGCTGGTGCTATCTGAGACAGCGGTGGCAAGCGAACGTCATTTTGATGGCAGTTTTATCTGTAAAGAGAGATCAAACCACCAAAGTTTTAAAACGAGAAATGCCTTCTCTAGAGAAACTACCATGTCGTTGCCATCAGTTTCTCAAAAATGTTGTCAAACCTAATGTCACGACCGGTTTTTCAATAAAATATTTATTGAGAGACCAATCCCTTTTACGGACCAGTAAAGAAGAATACCTTCTTACTGGTAGACAATATCTTGGTCACAGAAGAAAAATATCAGGAGTACTGAATATAATACAAGGTTGAGCGGAGACTGCTCAACAGTTTATTACATGCACGCTGATAAAACATAACGGCGGATAGGGTGGCATAACTACTAACTCACGATAACAACGGTGGTGGAAATATCACAGCGGAGCGGGTGATATGACTCCTGAAGACTACAGCCCTTCGAGCGTCGGAGTGAAGCTCGAGGAGATTTATTGCGGGTGGCGGAAGCGTATATAATACAAGTGACCAATATCCAGGATCGCACGGGACTGACTGGGACTCCTCTAGGTGTGGGACTCGCTATCAAACTCTTCATCCAAGAGATCGCCTTCGTCAACATCTGGCCAAATCAACAAGCCAGGTGAGTACTATGAAAGTACTCACAAGACAGTTCGGACATAAGATATAACAAATGTAAACATGAAGCTTAAGAACGGAATAACAAGTGCGTTCTGACATAGAGACAATAATGCATGGGGAAAAAACAGAGAAGTCGGGCGGTAATTCTCCCGAAATCTCAAAATAAAATACTGGGTGCCAAACGAGGGTCTGAATGACTCCTCGAGAGGAAACTGCAAGGATAATAATAATGTCGCAGTCGGGCGTCGGGGCGACACCACATAAAGGGCTTATATTGAAAGTAAAAGACAATCATGCCACAGTCGGACGTCTGAGCGACATCACATAAAGGGCTTATATTGAAAGTAAAAGACAATCATGCCACAGTCGGACGTCTGAGCGACATCACATAAAGGGCTTATATCGCAGCTCAATAATTCGGTAGCTCGAGAATATAAATCATTACAAGTACGAGACAAAAAAAGGTTAGTCCATCCACAGGAATAACAATTAAACTGGATTTACCACTTGAGCTTGTTCACCGGGGATAAATTTCCACGAGGATAGATATGGATATACTGATCACTCTACTTGATCAAGGATACGATGACTCGGAAGGATTTGATTCTGCAGAGTTTGTACTTTAACCACAGCCAACGGATTTCAGTAGTCACGGGGACTAGTTCCGTTTACGGTGTTTTGGAAGAAACACATCTAACCAGTACACATCCATTCAACATTCCGAAGCCAGGAATCACCCTCGGCAACGTTCAAGAAAAACCTTGAGACGGGGAGGCTACAACCTCGCGTAGCATGGGATCAAATTTCTATACGCGCGCTCTAAGGGGTGCCCCCTCTCGGTCCCAACCGGAAACACCCATGCCCCCTGACCGGATGACTGGCTTTAATCCAGGACCATGGAACCATCATCCCGGCCCCTCTGTTTGGTGTGTACACGGAAAGAGGTTACCAACTTACTAAACCGCATTCTGGCAGAAAACATGTGGTAGCACGGAAGGGGAAGAACGATAACGTGACTCCGTTCACGTTAACGTCGGAATTTGTCGGATGACGCAAGGCTGGTATGCTACAACAGTACCACCTTGCTGCCCTTCATGTCACCACATGGTTAGGCCATCTCTCACCAGAGATCATCGCAACTTTGGAACATGCGGGTCGTTGCCTCACGAGCAACGAGGTACTCACTGACACTCATATGCCACGCACAACCTCTCACGCAAACATGCAAAACATCTATCATATCAAAGGTTCAAACATGCTTGCCTGGTTCAGAGAAGTCGGAGTCTAGCTCGGCGAAGTTCGCGGCTCCGTCACCTCTCCCGGAACCTACGGCATAACGAAAACGGGCACTAACGTGAAAACCAACGCGTGCATAAAAAATTCTCCAAAAAATTTCCAAATAAATCCCATAAAAAACTAGACAAAATTTTAAGACTGTCAGAAAAAGAATCACTAAAAAATCACTTTTTATTAAAAAGTTACAAGAGTTTCTGTCCAGGGACTCATTTGTAATGAAACAGAAAAGTTTCAGGGGTTAAACTGAGAAAACAGAAAACGCTTCGGAAAGAAACGCGCCAGCTCTAAGGGAAAATGTATTTGCCCGAAGGCGCCAACAGAAAACGTTTCGGGGGAGAAGAGAATAGAGGCTGACAGGGGGGGTCCACATGTCAGGTTTAAAAAGTTCGCCGGCGCCCGAAGACTGCGGTGGTCGCCGGCGTCGAACCACGGCGAGACAGGGGGATCGGAGTGTACCAAGAGCTTCAGCGTGTCCTTCCGTGTCGGTGGGTGGTGGACTTGGGCGTCGGAGAGCACCACGTCGACGGCGACACTTTCTCCGGCGGACGGCGGCTCGGGCGATGGTGGGGATCTCCGGTGGAGTGCTGCAAACTTCGAATTGAAGCGCGGGTCAGAAGGAGGGATGCATTAGAGGGTTACTGGCAAGAGATGGGAGGCAGGGGTGCACGCACGGGAGCGAATCGAGCTGGATCCCGTGGCGGGTCGCGGCGGCCGGAGTTGAGGAAGGCGACTTCCCCGAGGCTCTCCCAGTGGCTAGGCAGGGTCTAGGTGGGGTGTAGAGGTGGTGTGGGCACTAGCTGGAGCTCGGGGCCTCTATTTATAGGCGATTCGAGGGGATGGCCGTGAACGGGAAATCTCCGGCGAGCGATTACGGCGAGGCAGTGGTTGAGCAGGGGGTTTGAGTGGCCAGGCAGCATCAGAGAGGTTTACTGGTGCCGTTCCACTGCTAAACTGGGTCGGGCTTGGCGTAATGGCGCCGGTCCACGGTGGGGTGGCCGCACGGGCACGACGGCGGCAGGGAGCGCGCTCCGCGCCCAGCGGTTCACGACGAGAGTGGCAGCGCGTTCTGGGGAGTGGAAGACCACGCGGCGATCTCCGGTGGCTTGGGCGGCGCTGGGTGGCGCCGTTTGCGCCGCGCCTCTCTCTGGCGGCCGCAAAGCCGCCGCTGGCATCGGTCACGGGGCGGCGCACCACCTCCTGCTCGTCGCCGACGTCCGCAAGGCTCCAGGGGATCGTGCGGCGCAGGAACAAGGGGGAGGGGACGGGGAGCAAGGCGACACCAGGGTACTGGCGAGATTGAGATCGAACACTGAAGAAAACGACAGTGCACTGAAACTGTTCTCTGAACTTAACTGAACAATGACAGCAACAGTGTCCAGTAGGTGTTCGACGAAATGATTTGGCATGAAGAAAAATTTTCCTGGGGCTGGGACTTGGTGAGGTGACCTCTCAATGAACCCAGAGGCTGCGTGATTTTTCCCAGAATTTTTGGAGAAGGATTTGAATGAATTTCATCAAATTTGGCAAATCTGGTCCAAACTTGCAGCAAGTATAGTTTGAAAATTTTGAACTGAAGACCAGTGGATCTTCATGGATCTAGGTTGAGGGTTCAAAGGACTAGGATCGGGAAAAGGTTTGGAGGCAAAAATCAAAACAGAAATGGTAGCTCCTTTGTAAATCTCCAATAGCTAGAATGGAAGGCAGAAATTGTTTTGATAAGATTTAAATGGAAAAATAATCATATGGGGAGGTTCAACTTGCTGGATTTGATGCAAATCATGATCCAAAGGTGAGGGAAGGTTTATGGGAGTGGATTTCCACTTAGGTCATGGCAAGAGAGATTTTTGAAAGAGCAAAAGATCACTTGAAAATGCCATGGGGCTATTTAAAAGATTTTTCAAAAGAAATTTCCCAAGTGAAAAGCATTTGGTTTTGAGTCCAAATAAAAGGAAAAACCTCCAAGACCAAAATCAAGTCTTGGGCGAATCCAAATAGAACACTTGCCATAAAAGAAAATTTTTGAGAGGGTGGTTCTTTAGAAGAAAATTTAAATACCCTCCTCAAATAAAAATTAAAAGTTTGAAAAAAAATCCAATTAAAAATTTTGGGTGTCACACCTAAGAGCATTTACAGCCGAGCGCTCCAAACAGGTCTCAAACGTTCGGGCGGCTCGCCCGGTCACTAACCGGACACGAAAATCTGATCCAGACAGGTGCCTTAAACGGGCTTCAAACGCCCGGGCTAACCGACACTCCTCATATCCAGCCCAAATTGGGCTGGATATGAGGGCGCCAGGGCGCACCCGTCACGTCTGACTGATGACGGGGTCCCACGCGAGAACGCCCGAAAACCTGTCGGTTCGAAGCTCGTCTCCTCCGCCGGACCGATGTCGCTGCGTGGCGCCACTCCGGTGGGCGGCGTAGTGCCTATATTTAAGTCGACCGCCGGCATCGAAACCCTATCATCCACATTTCCCTCCGCTTACCCGTTGTCGCCGCCACTTTCCACTCCCCGTCCGCCTAGTTGCCATGCCCCTATGTCGCCAGGTGAGGAGCCAGCCATTTGTTACACCAGAGCGCCTGCTCGAGCTCCTTGAGCAAATCCGGGCAAGGTGATGCCTGGATCGCCGTGGGGCTACCTTCGGATGCGGTGGATCCGGAGGAGTTGGAGGAAGAGGATGATGTGGGGGACGCTGGCGACACGGATCTGCAGGCGGAGCAGCAGGCCATCCTCGATGAGGCGGAGCAGCTGGCGACACGGATCTGCAGACGCTGTCACCGGTAGGAGGTGGAGGCCGCAGAGGAGACGGAGATGCTCGCCTACATGGATGAGGTCGAGCAAGAGGAGGATGAGCTGGAGCCCTCCTACGCGCCCGTCTAGCCGGCGCCCGACACCGACGTCGCCGACATCTCCGACGGCTAATATTAGTTAGTGCAGTACGTAGGATTTTTTTTGCATGCTTTGTATGGATCTAGGGGTTGAAATACGAGAGACTCGGATGCAGAGTGGCTAATTTGAGGCGTGATCGGTCACTGTCCGTAGACGTGCCCGGTAGCGTACGCAGGCGTTCGAAGGCCCGGATTTGCGAAGCCCGGCTGTAGATGCTCTAAAAATGCCAAATTCTCAAAAAAAAAGAAAAGACTAAAAGTGCCATTTACTACGTGAGCGTCCAAAAACAAAGACCGACGAGGCGACGACCTCAGACTATCCAAAGACCTCACTCACTCACTCACCAACGCTCCCCCACATCTTGCTCTGCCGCCGCCGGAGAAGACACACACACCTGCTCTGGCTCCTGCGGATCTGCTTCTGCTGCGCGCGCGGTGGCGACGCGACAGAGGAGCTGTCGCAGCTGAGCTGTTGTGCGCGGAGGCGCCGCGCGGCCGGACGAGGAGCTCAAATGCCGCTCCCGTAGCCGACGCGCCGGAGTATGGCAGGTGGAGCTGAGCTTCTGCCAGATCGATCTTCTCCTCCGTCGCCGTCCGCGGCAAAGCTGCACCGGAGGTCTTCACTCACCATGATTGAGCAGGGGTGCTCTGTCTTGAGATCTGAGTGAACAGTGCATCCGTTCCGTCCAACTCAAAAGGTTTGTTTTTTCTGTCTTTCTTTCTTGTTCCTCCTTCCTTGAGTAATTGGAAAGGGGATTATATTAGCGAGACGGCTACCTCATTCTTGTAGCTAACTGCTGACAAAAAAATGTGGCATGTAAATCTGATTGATGAAAGTTGTTGTTTGGCCATCAGAAGCCTGTTTGTTTGTCTCAATTCTTGAGCCATATGCGGATGAGCACTGCTATAGGGACGACAAGCTTCTGCCCGATCATCGCACGATGGGTCTAATCATCCGTTAGATTGCATTATTTTGCTAATCACTGCCGTTCAAATTAGGCATCGTGCCTGAATCGTCTGTGGAGCACTTGAATTTCACCTCACTTGAGCCGGAGGCAACGCGCATCTTCTCCGCCGTCGGGCAAGCTGCTGCTGCGTGCATTGGGTACCCCCACGTCTTCACCATGATTCACTTGCTCTCTCGCCACATCTGAATGAACGTCCATCTCAAAGGTGCGTTTTGTACTACAGTGCTAGCTAATTAAGTTGTTTTTCTTGTTCCTCCTTCACTACTTGGAAAGGGGATTATATTGTTGACTGCTAGCTGATTCTACTAACATCAAAGCCTCAGGGTCAGTGTTCAGTATATGGATAATACTCTAAGATTAAAGCGTCAGGGTAATTTCCCAACACGTCAATAGTAAATGTAACTGGAAACTAAACTGCTGTATATTTCTTCAGTTGGTGAGGCAGTTCAAGATTAATCTGTGTCCTTGCACGCTTACTTTCACCTAGCTACTTCAACTTCTTCCTCCTTTTTACTTGAATTTCACCTCGTCTTTTCCTGTACATTTCTTCACCATGATTGAGCTGCTCTGTCTCCACATCTGAATGAAACAGGGCATCCAGCCATCTCAAAGTTTAGTTTTCTACTAGCTATATAATTAAGCTTCTTATTTGTTTTTTAAACCTTTTTCTTGCCCCCTCCCTTCAGTCATTGGAAAGGGGATTATTGACTGCTGGCTGATTATTCTACTTGTTGTATTGTTATTGGTGCGCATCCTGTTTGAAATTCTTAAGCTATATGCAGATGAGTAGACGGGCAATTCAGGGGGGTGTTAAGATTAAAGCGTGAGGGTTCGTATTCAGTAGATAAGCTTAAACCATTAAAGGCTAAAGCGTCAGGGTAAAGTGTCCATTTGTAAAATTTAACTGTATGTAGATTAAACTGCTATATATTTCTTTGGTTGCTGAGGCAGTTCAAGATTAATTAAGCTTCTTGCTCGTTCTCCTTGTTTCTCCTGCTACCACTTGAATTTCACCTCACTTTTACTATTGCAGCAACAGCCAGCAAGTGCAATGGCGATGGTGCTGGATGCATTCACATCCTACGTGGGACACATGCTCGCGCAGCTAGCAGCAGATGGTGTGGGGACGGTGCTGGGCGTCTCCGGCGAGATCGACAAGATGGCCGACAAGCTCCGGGACCTCAAAAACTTCTTGGCTGATGCTGACAGGAGGAACATCACCGATGAGACCGTTCAAGAGTGGGTGGGGCAGCTCAAGCGTGCCATGTATGAAGCTACCGACATCCTCGACCTCTGTCAGCTCAAGGCCATGGAGCGTGGATCATCTACTACTCTAGACGCAGGGTGTTTCAACCCCTTGCTCTTCTGCATGCGCAATCCCTCCCATGCTCATGAGATCGGCACCCGCATCAAAAAGCTCAACAAGAGGCTTGACTACATCAAGGAGCGAAGTGCTGCTTTCAACTTCGTCAATCTCGGGTCCTATTTGGATCATAGCAGCAATGTTCGCATTTCTCATCATGGTAATCCTAGCCGGGAGACGGTAGGGGACTTTGACCGGTCGGCTATTGTTGGAGACAAGATTGAAGAAGACACAAGAGCACTGGTGGCCCAAATCATGCAGACGGGAAAGGATGTCAACAATGGCATCATGGTGGTTGCTATCGTAGGTGTTGGTGGGATCGGCAAGACCACCCTCGCCCAGAAGGTCTTCAATGACGAGGCAATCCAACGCGGGTTCAGTAAAAAGATATGGTTGAGCGTCAACCAAAACTTCAATGAGGTTGAGCTACTGAGAAGAGCCATCATCGGTGCCGGTGGAAACTCCCAGCTGGCCGGAAATGCTAAGGACGCGCTTCACCGAGCCCTAATGCAGGCCTTGAAGGACCATAAGACATTGCTTGTAATGGATGATGTGTGGGACAATGGAGCGTGGGAGGGTGTGCTCAAAATACCCTTAGCCAATGCTGCTGCTTCAGGCAGCCGTGTCCTCATCACAACTAGAGATGAACGTGTCGCCCAAGGGGTGACAGCTATACGGCCCTACCACCACGTCGACACATTAGTGCCCGATGACGCCTGGTTATTGCTCAAGAAGCAGGTCTGTACTTAATTAGACGTTAAATCTCTTTCATTATCTCCGTCTACTTGCTAATAGTACTATGTAGTTAATTAAGAGAAATGTTAGGATTCTCCCAAGTTAATATGAGCCATTAATTACGTGTTAAGATTACTTTGCTAGTGTCAACAAACCATGGTGCTAAACAGGGAAATATGCCACAACACTAATTGAGACACGTTCAGAGACACGATGTTGTTTAATCGAGCTTGAGGAATAATTGGAAATTTGGATAATTATATATGTATCGTTTTTACCAATGACGAGACATTGGTCGTATGTCCATGTAGTGAGTTAACTTTTTGTGATTATCCAATCTCGTTTTCCAACTTATGGATGAAAATCCAAGTGCTCAGTTACTCAACAGTGTCATAACAATTTTGGTGAACCCCTGCAAATACAACTAAAGAATATAACACGAACCCCTGCCAGCGAAAAGACATGGGTCGTATATTCATGTAGTGAGTAACTTTAGTAATTAATGTCTGGCGTAGTATTATGCATTTTAGGAGCTTGAGAGATAAGATAATTTCATGACCATAAAAAATGTTTTCTAGGCAGTATGTTCCATTGCACAAATCTTCGTAATGTACAACAATGATAAGTAAGTATATTTAATAACATTTTTTTTGAGGAAGTAATAACATTTCTTTTTGGCATGTACTTTCTGTACTTTGAGTATTTATTGCATAGTCAATCATACCTTGATACATCAACTAGTCCCTTGTATATAGTTAAGACGTAAAACTGGGCGCCTTAGAGGATCTTGGTACATAGTTAATTAATTGTATCGGTCCCTTGTATCGTATGTTTGCAGGTATGCTCAAGTGAGATAGATGAAGACCACATCAGTACGCTAAAGGACATCGGACTGAAAATTGTACAAAAATGTGGTTGTTTACCAATTGCTGTTAAAGTGATGGGAGGACTCTTGCGTGAAAGAGGGGGGCTACATCGTGACTGGCAGCAGGTTTTGGATGATTCTAAATGGGCAACAACTAAAATGCCCAATGAGCTCAACCACACAGTATACTTAAGCTATGAATATATGCCTTCTTACCTGAAGCAGTGCTTTCTGTACTACTCTCTTCTTCCTAAAAGTAGAATTTTTACTAAGGATGAAGTTGTTGCAATGTGGATTAGTGAAGGGTTTATTCATGGAAATTCTAATGATTTAGAAGAATTGGGAGAAAATTACTACAAGGAGTTGGTATCTAGGAACCTGATAGAGCCAGATAAATCATATGTTGATCTATGGGTTTGCAGCATGCATGATGTTGTTCGCTCGTTTGCTCAGTATATGACTAAAGATGAAGCACTCGTAACTCAAGATGGAGACAATGATATTCTTGCTAAACTTGGTTCACAAAAGTTTCTTCGGTTGTCCATAGAAACTAACCGATCACAATCAGGTGAACTTGATTGGAAATCTCTACAGGGGCAGCAATCAGTGAGAACATTGATCTCAACTGTCCAGATTAAGATGAAGCCTGGTGATTCACTGGTTATTTTTTCTAGTTTGCGGACTCTGCATATAGAATCTGCAGATGTGGCTTCATTGGTTGAATCGTTGCATCAACTCAAGCACATGAGGTATCTTGCACTAGTAAATGTTGATATATCTGTTCTTCCAGGGAACATTGGCAAGATGAAACTGTTGCAATTCCTTGACCTTGGTGGATGTACAAAATTGGTGAATCTTCCTGATAGCATTGTGAAGCTTGACCAGCTGAGATTACTTTCACTTCCCATAGAATGTATGGTACCTAGAGGGTTTAGTGGTCTGACAAATATGAGGAGACTGTTGCAGTTTCGAGCCCACTTGGATGGTGATTGGTGCAGTTTGGACGAGTTGGGGCCTCTTTCCCAACTCAGAGTTCTTGTATTAACTGAATTAGAGAATGTATCTGCTGCCTCATTTGCTGCTAATGCTAGGCTCAGCGAGAAGATGCATCTTATTAGTCTACTCCTGTATTGCACCAGTAAACTGGGAGATGATGGGTTGGTCAAAGAGAAGGAAGGTGTCTCTGAGGAAGAGCAGCAACGAATTGAGAAGGTTCTCGATAAGCTCTGCCCTCCACCTGGTCTAGAATATCTTCATATCAAGGGGTATTTTGGCCGGCAACTTCCGAGCTGGATGATGTCCACATCAATGGTGCCCCTCGACAACTTGAACACTTTATTGATTGATGACCTGGCTTGTTGCACACAACTTCCCAATGGGTTGTGCCAGCTGCCCAATCTGCAGCTTCTACAGGTCCGTCGTGCTCCATGCATCAAACATGTGGGGACTGGATTCTTGCAGGTGGCATCAGCTTCATTTCCAAGGTTAAACAAATTGAGCTTGGGCGGAATGGTGGAATGGGAGGAGTGGGAGTGGGAGGAGCAAGTACAAGCCATGCGCCGTTTGGAGAAGCTTGTGCTCAATAATTGCAGACTGAGGCATTTTCCTCCAGGCCTTGCCTCCAATGCAAGCTCTTTGAAAATATTAATTCTAGTACATGTCAAGCACCTCAGCTACATTGAGAGCTTCCCTTCTGTTGTTGAGCTTATAGTGAATGGATGCCCTGACCTGGAGAGGATCACCAATCTCCCCAATCTGCAGAAGCTTACCATCATGTACTGCCCAAAGTTGAAGGTGTTGGAGCGTATCGCTTCACTCGAGAGGCTGGTCCTGAAGGATTACACCATGGAAAAACTCCCAGAATACATGAGAGACATAAAGCCAAGGCATTTGCAGTTATTCTGTAGGCTATGGCTGCTCTCTGCCGTAGTCGCGGGACAATCTGGCACTGAGTGGGACAAGTTCAGTCAAGTGGAGCATGTCAAGGCATATGCACGTGATGGAGACAACGAAAGAAAATGGTACGTTTTGTACACGAGAGGTGACAACTACAAGCTGGATTCAAATATTAGCAGCTCTGCCATATTTGAAGGTACAGAAAATCAAACATACGTACAAGCTTTTTCTTGATTTGTTTGAGCACTCTTTCTACCAGTTTATAAATTCTTTTTGATTTTATCTCCTGCTTTTCGTCCATACATAGTGCATGACGACGGGATATATTATGTACCTTCCTAGTATCATGTAATCATTTTGTAATTTTCTTGCCATGCAGAAACCTTATCATCTTGTATGGTGGACCCACAAGGATTTGAGTCTGTGTACAAAATGAGAAGAAGCACCTTCAGTTACATTTGCGGCTTGGTGAGGTTGCCATTTTTGGAAGATATGATGGCGAGGGATCACACCTTTGTTGATGGGAGAGTGATGTCTTTACAAGATCGAGTAGCCACTGCTGTGAGGATGCTGATCTCTGGTGAACCACCGGTGGTCGTAGGATCCTCTCTTGGTGTCAACGAGTCCACTGTCTCGCTTGTAACTCAGAGGTTTATTGAGGCTATTCAGGAGCGAGCGTTCCGCCATTTGGACTGGCCATACAATTTCCAAGCAATGGAGAAGATCAAGTGCAGGTTTGACAAGATCCATGGCTTGCCAAATTGTTGCGGTGTTGTACATAGAGCTTACTTTAAATTTGGATCACCAAACCTTGACCATGAGGAGAACGCTGACACACTAATGCAAGCCGTCGTTGATCCAGATATGAGGTTCACAAATATTTGGTTTGGAGCATCAAGTAGCATGAACCAGTCAAGTCTTTTGCACGACTCTTGGCTCTTCAAGTCCTGCGAGAAAGGTACTTTGTTGGATGGTACCAAGCTGAAGGTATCAGATGGCTCAGACATTGGGGAATACATCATTGGTGATGCAGGATACCCTCCTCGTCCATGGCTCCTCACCCCTTACCAGTTGGAGGGTGATATCTCAGACTCGAAAGTGGAGTTCAACAAGAGACACTCTGCAGCTACAGCCATGGCGCTGAGGGCACTGGAAAGGTTGAAAGACACGTGGAAGTGTCTACAGGGAGAAGGCTGGCATCCGAATAATCAAAATGATTTGCGGTGCACAATCAACACGTGCTGTAGGTTGCATAACATAGTGATAGACATGGAGGAGGAGGGTGCAGTCATGCTGAGCAATCAGGAGGAGAATTGCATCGAGCAAGTGAGCCAGTTATTAGACGAGGATGCTGTCAAGGTGAGGGATGTACTGTCCCAGCACTTGGTCGATTCTAGAGGTAAAATAACACAGCTCTTATCTGTTCATTTTATTTTTCTTTCCCTCCCATTGATTCCATCTTTCACCTACTTTGTTAGTCCACACATTTGCTGCAGAGGAGGAACAAGAAGCACACCAACTACAAACAACAGATCGAGGGAAATTATACACAAACAAAAAATTGACAGCCCAAGAAAATGGTACGTGTTATATACAAGAAGTGGCAACTGCAAGTTAGATTCAAATGCTAGCCGCTCTATCTTATTATACTTTTGTTTCATTTTCTAACACCTTCCATCCACTTATGCTGCTGGGTGACTGAATAGATTCCATAAATTTTTTGTTTCACACGATTACGAGTTGTTTCAGATGACATAAATTTTATCCGCAGCGCTGAATGTATGTGTGGGTTGTTTTATGCATAGCTACTTTCTGATTTGGTTGCCCCCCTCGCCTTTCTTGTTATGCTAGGTTACCCTGAGTATGAAAAATTTAAATTAATGTGTTACCTCTTGCATTGTAAATTAGAGACTGTATAACCAGTTTTGTACTTCTCTTGCCATGCAGAAACTTTATCATCTTCTATGGTGGGCACGCAAGGATTCGAGTCTTTGTACAAAATGAGAAGAAGTACCTTTAGTTACATCTGCAGCTTGGTGAAGGTGCCCCTTTCTGAAGATATGATGATAGGAGGACACACCTTTGTTGATGGGCGAGCGATGTCTTTCCATGATGGAGTAGCCATTGCTCTCAGAATGTTGAACTCCGGCGGGACACCCGAGGTTGTGGGATCATCATTTGGTGTGGATGGGTCAACGGTTTCGCTGTTAACTCAGAGGTTTGTTAAGGCTATGAAAGGACGAGCAATGCACCACATCAGCTTTCCTGGCTCCGCTCAAGTGGAGAAGATCAAGCGCAAGTTTGACAAGATCCATGGCCTCCCAAACTGCTGCAGTGTTGTACATACAACTCACATCAAATTTGGATCGCAAAACCATGAGAATGAGGAAAATGATGGCGTGCTAATGCAAGCCATGTTTGAGCCAGATATGAGGTTCACATGCATTTCATTGGGATCGCAACGAAACATGAACCAGTCAAGCATGTTGCACAAATCTCCTCTCTTCGAGAACTGCGAGAGGGGTGCTTGGCTGAATGGTAGGAACCTGAAGGTACCATCAGGTGGAGGATCGGAAGTCAAGGAATACATAATTGGCGATGCAGGATACCCTCTTCGTCCTTGGCTCCTCACTCCTTACCAGTTGGAGAATGGCCTCTCACTCTCAGGCGCCAAAGTTGAGTTTAACAGGAGACATTCTGCCGCTACAGCCGTCGCGCTGAGGGCACTGGCAAGGTTAAAGGAGACATGGAAGTGCCTGGAGGGAGAAGGGTGGCGTCCAAATAATCAACTTGAGGCGTACTGGACAGTCGACACGTGCTGTATATTGCATAACATAGTGATAGACATGGAGGGGGATAAAGAGGAGGAAAAGGAGGAGAATTACAGCAAGCAAGTGCGGCAGTTAGCAGATGAGGATGCCATCAGGGTGAGGGATGCACTGTCCCAACACTTGATCGAATGTGGAGGTATAGTAACACGCACCATCGCTTTAATTTCCACATCTCTATATGCTGCAAAGTGAATTTTTTCTGTACGTATTCTGCTACTTTTACCCCGAGTATGACAAATAAAGAGTAATATGTTACCTCTTGCCTTGTAAATTAGAGATTATGTAACCAATGTTCTTTCAATGCAGGAACCTTATCATCTTCTATTGCGGATGCACAAGGGTTTGAATCCGTGTACAAAATGAGAAGAAATACCTTTGGTTATGTCTGCAGCTTGGTGAAGATCCCATTTTTGGAAGATATGATGGCAAGGAATCACAGCTTTGTTGACGGGAGAGTGATGTCTTTGCAGGATGGAGTAGCCATCGCTCTGAGAATCCTGAACTCTGGTGATTCACCCGTTACCATAGGATCCTTTCTTGGTGTGAACGAGTCAACTGCCTCACTAGTAACTCAGAGTTTTGTTAAGGCTATGGTGGAGCGAGCATTGCCCCATGTGCGTTGGTCATACTCTTCCCAAAAAATGGAGAAGATGAAGCGCAAGTTTCACAAGGTCCATGGCATGCCCAACTGCTGTGGTGTAGTACATACAACTCGCATCACATTTGGATCACAAAACCGTGACCATGAGGAGAATGAAGGCATACTCATGCAAGCCGTCCTTGATCCTGATATGAGGTTCAGAGACATTTACTTGTGGCGGCCCCACGTGCATTTGTCAAGCATGGCGGCTTTGCGCAACTCTGGTATCTTCAAGCACTGCGAGAAGGGTACTTGGTTGAATGGTAGCAAGCTGAAGATATCATCAGGTGGTGGATCGGCAGTCAGGGAATACATCATTGGTAATGAAGAATACTCTCTTCGTCCGTGGCTCCTCACACCTTATCAGCTGGAGAGTAACCTCTTAGACTCAGACTCAAAAGTAGAGTTCAATAAGAGACTAAACTCTGTAACTACAGCTGTCGCGCTGAGGGCACTAGCAAGATTGAAAGACATGTGGAAGTGCCTACAGGGAGAAGGGTGGCGTCCAACTAATCAACTTGAAGCGTACCGGACAGTCGACACGTGCTGCATGTTGCATAACATAGTGATAGACATGGAGGAGGACGGTGTAGGCATGCCGAGCGATCAGGAGTATAATCGCATCAAGCAAGTGTGGCATGTAGCAGATGATGGTGTCAGGGTGAGGGATATACTGTCCCAGCACTTGGTTGAATCTGGAGGTAAATTAAGACAACTCTCAATGTGTTTGTTCGTATGCTAGCTTTGTCTTTTTTTTTTTTTTGTAATTCCCTGCTGTTGATTCCATCTGTTTGGTTAGCCTACACAATGGCTGCAGAGGAGGAACAGGAAGCTGTTTATTCTATGTTAATTTCATCTGTTTGGTTGCAGAGGAGGAAGAAGAAGCAGTGGTAGCTGCATCAAGTTCAGGACATAAAAACAAGGAACAGGAGGTGCACCGAGCACAGCAAGCGGATCGGGGAAAGGAGAAAGTGCATGGTAGCTAGCTAAGAAGCCGAGATCGGACCGCCCTCTCCACTGAATCAATTTGGTACTATTCTTTTTGTTTCCGCTGTTATCAATCGCAGTCCTCTTCCTATTTTCTATATCAATTAGTGTCAGTTAAATTAATTTAATCTATGTTGGAAGCACCATGATATCCCTCGGTGATAAGTTAAGCTAAGCTGATCTCATCTACTTGAAATCTTGGTAGGAGCAGGTGGAAGAGGACACTAGCCATCCTTGGAGATCTTCATCCTGCTGCTTGGTTACATCTAACTGTATGCATGAAAGCAGTAGTGGAGCCAAAAGCCGAAATGATGCCGCAACACGAATTTGAAGTTAGATCAACAAAATTTCTTGCTTTTTTTTAGTTGGCATGTCTTTGGCGAAGGCGACGGTTTTGTATCTTATAGTATCGACAATGCGTTTAATTTAATGCGTCGAGAGAAGAACCAGTCGTGTAGCTGCATGGGAACAGACTATTTGTGATATCCATACATCCTTTCAGGTTCTGCAACCTGAAGAATGTTTTGTAGCAGCGGATCAACTGTTCTTCTCTAAATTGTGCTCGGCGAACAGCGCGGAGTATACCATAACAGTTCAAGTGCTCGGTGTGTGCTGCATTTTACATCATTTTAAATCTTGCTTCTTCTCTAAACTGTTCTTCTCTAAATTTGGGGTTGCCCTTGCCTGGAGCCGGAGTTGAAGTTGGGGCAAGTACTCCTACACTTTAATCTGTTCAGTTAGCAGTATGTTTTTATAAATTTCCTCATGCTCATTCCATCTTCCTGATCAGGGGACGATTCCCTGCATCTTGCTCAGGGAATCTCTATTGGGTTAGTAGTATTAGCTAGCTATGGTTCAGTTTACACCCATGGAAATGGATTCAGAAGAACGTATGTTTGGGCTGAATGTATGTTCAGTTTACACCCATGGAACTGGTGGCTTCAGAAGAAAATAGTTCTCCTCCCTCAGGCCTCAACTATGTTATGGTGATACAGACGACGGTGTCAACATTGACCTCGTTCATCTGGCTCTCAAGTAAACTCAAAGTCATGGATGAGGCCATTCCTTGCTGCTGTCGAATTCGCATCGAAACACTTGATTCCTTCATTCAGAAAAATAGCTGGCATGTCATGATCTGATCAGAAAGAAGAGAACAGAGTTGAAGTTGCGGACGATCTTTTGTCGAATTCGCATCGAAACACTTGATTCCTTCATTCAGAAAAATAGCTGGCATGTCATGATCTGACAAGAAAGAAGAGAACAGAGTTGAAGTTGCCTGTTTACTTGCAGCTACACCATCACCCATGTAGAGGGAGGAGAAGAGTTGATTTTTTATTTTTTTATTTTGTTTTGGAAGAGAAGTGTTGATTAATCTAACGATTCACCGTTCCTGCAACCACAACTCTTAATTGATTCAGCGAGGTGAGATTAGCAAGCTCATGATTGACTCAGCTCTGCTCTGTAATCTGTACATCACTAATTATTTTCAGGCTCTAAAATGTTGACCATGTATTAAAAAATGTTAATATTGCATTTGAAAAACATGTTAATCAAGTATTTCAAAAATGTTAAATGTGTATAGAAAAAATGTTGACCATGTATTAAAAATATGCTATTATTGTAGTTGAAAAATGATAATCAAGCATTTACAAAATGTGAAAATGTATATAGAAAAAATGCTGACCATGTATAAGAAAATATCAATTTTGTATTTGAAAAACGTTAATCAAGCATTCGAATTTTTTGAAGTGCATACAGAAAAAATGTTGACCGTGTACTCAAAAACTGTTAAACATTTATTTAAAAATGCTAAACGTGTATTAGAGAAATGCCCTTGACGTATACGAAAAATATAGAATAAAAACAAAAGAAACAAAGAAAAATGACAAAAAATATTGAAACCCCAAAAAAAGAAATAAAGAAATCAAAGAACAAAGAAGACAAAAAAGATAACCGAAGAAACATGTGCAAGAATAATGAAAAGCAGTGAAAACCGATAAAGAAACCTATGAAAATCGAGAACAAAAAATAGAAAATGAAGAACCCAACCAAAAGAAAAAAAAGTAAAGAAAATAAAATGAAAAACCAAAGAAACCAACGAAAAGAATGGAACAGTGAAAAATCGAGAAAGAAACAAAGAAAACAGTGAAAAATCGAGAAAGAAACAAAGAAAACAGATGAAAAATGAGAAAGAAACAAATAAAACCATAGAAAAATGAGGATAAATAAAAAGAAACAAAAAGAGAAAGAAACATAGAAAACCAAGAAAGAAATAAAGAAAAAAATGAAAAAAATAAAAACATGAGAAACTAGTGTGAAAACAAAGAAAAATCGTAAAAAAGAAACAGAAAAGGAAAAAGACCATGCGAACGAAGAGATGAAACTGGGCTGGTCCAATAGCTCCGTGGCAGGGGGAAATGCTTCCTGAGCGGAGTTGGTTATGTGGGTTTTTTCCTGCTTTTCCAAAGTTGGTCTTTTGGTAGTTTTTTGTAGTTTTATAAATTATACTCGTACATTTTTTTAAAAATGTCCATGCAATTCAAAACGAAATTTCTATGGTATTTAAGAATATTTGACAGGTATAAAGATGTTCATAATATTTAAATATTTTGTACATGCAATTTTTTAAAAGAAAATCATGACATATAAAAATCTACATATCATTAAAAAATCACACATTAAAAAAACTTAATCCACATGATTTTAAAAGATTATTGTCAAGTCCAAAAGGGTTCACTCATTTTTTACGGGAAAAACATATAAAATTTTTGAAAAGGAAAAGGAAACAACTTTATGAAAAAAAAACATAATACTACTAGGCTGCAGCTCACGGGAGCTCCTAATCCGACCTTTAATCCGAGCTTTAAGCGACGCTAAGCAGGCCGGGCTAGCAACCTGTTCAAAAAGGAAAAGGGGAGAGAAAAGAAAACACCAATTCTGGGAGACCTAGGATTCGAACTCAGCACCACAAGGTAGACAGCCTGTTGCACTACTGAAAATCTTTGTGATGCCTAATTGAAATACCTAATGTCCAAAAAACTTATGATGCTGATTTGGGACCAAAATTTATGATCGCGAGGATTTATTTCCACTTTCCCTTTTATTTGCGAGTTTACCACTTCTTTGTCAATAATTTAATCTTTCAAATACGTTAAATTGATAGCATTCACCGGCTAAGAGCATTTTGACAGCGGATATGACACGCCGGTCCCACGTGTCAGGACTGAGGTGGCCATGGGGTGCCAGCTGTCAGCTCTATCCATCGTCTCCAATCATTTCCCAACTCCCGCTTCTTCTCGTCCCCTCTGACCAGCCGCCCGCCGCCACCCCACATCCGAATCCCACCCAGAAGCCCTCGCGCCCGCCGATTCGAGCCGCAATGGACAACCCCGAGGCTATCCTGCCTGCCACCTGCTTGGGACCCCCCATCACGGTGGCGGCGAAGGCCTTCCGCTCCTGTTGCTGCACTCATCTACATACATAGTCGAGGGCTAACCACTACTGGCAATAAGCGAGATTTGTCATTTGCGGGCTTCTTGCAAAAAAAAAGTTCATGGCAGACAAATAGGCTTATGGGCAGTGGGAAATCACATAAGAAACAAAAAGCTCTGATATCCAATTATAGTATGGAGTATAAGAAAAATGTCTTGGGAGAGATCCATGACAAAAATATGTGTTTGTATGAAAGCAACAATTAAGTTGTCCGGCAATAGGAGATGAAGCGTGCACCTAGAACGATGATCTACATCTAGAAGAGATAGAGAGAATCCTGGGAGAGATCCATGACAGGGCTCACGGGACATGGTCATCGGTTCACCATGTTGTGATGTTTGTGTCGACCACTCAAGAGAGGGGTCAGCTTCATTCAAACCAGTGTAGGGAGATTAGGAATCTCGTCTATTATTATCTGGGCCAGATACTTAAATATCTTACATCCAAACAAAGCCTAAATGACTATTTTGAATATTCCAAAAATCTTCATGTGATAATTTGAAGTCACATCCACAGCTGAGATGAGAACTTTTCTTCGTTGACACAAAAAAATTCTTGAATTTATCATATTTCACTTTTATTTGCCAACTTCTGATATTGCCATGACAATCTAAATCTTCAAAGGCGTCAACTTGTTAGCTTTCAAAAATATTAAAATGCAATATGCAAATATGGAATATTTAAAAATATTGTAGTAGTTGTAAAATGTCAGTTGAAATAAAATGTTTTGTATTACCAAACTTTTTATAATACATTTGATTATAAAAAAGTCTAAATATCGAACCCACGGAAAATTTGGTGATATCTGTACACCAAAAAATGTTAATTGGAAACTACCCAAAAATCTTTGTTATGCCTAATTGAAATATCGAATGCCCAAAAATCTTATGATTCTGATATGAAACCAAAATTTATGACCATGAGGACAATTTTTTTCATTTTCCGCTTTATTTGCGAGTATGCCAATAACTTAAGCTTTCAAGTACGTTAAATTGACTGCATTCATCTGTTAAGAGCATTTTGACAGCGGATACGACATGCGGCCGAATTCACTGTTTTGACCCATTTTGTAAACTTTAGCGCGATTTGACCTCGGTTCAAAAAAATTCATGATCTGACCATTTTCTTACTGCCATCGTCTTTGGCGGTAGGTTAACACAGCCTACCCCTGAGGTCTACGGCGGTAGGACTTGACGGTAGAGTCTTTGGCGGTCGGGTGTAGAAGATATAAATAGTGTCTGGCGCGTACTACTATTGAATGTCTCTGCTGGCGAGGTGGCTAGGGCGTGCAAGCATGCTTGGGTTGGTCTTGGGTGCCTTCATAGGGCCATTTTTTCTGTTAATTTGTATTTTCCCTAGTAAAAAATAAACAAATTTTCCAATTAATGTTAGGATATGGATTGTTGGTAAAAACAATTTTTTTACTTATCTGTAACTGTTTTATAAAATTTCCGCAGAGATGTAAACAAATATAGATCTGCAAATATCTAGGCTCATTTTTTTGTTAATTTTTATTTTGCCTAGTAAAAAATAAACAAGTTGATCAGAAAGATGTGTTTTCTTAAATTCCGTACATATCAACATGGCTAATTTGGTTTAGTCTCGATCGACTATGTCACAGAGGCCACATGCTTTTTTGGTGAGAAAGAATCTTCTTCATTGGCAATAGTTCAAATGATGGATGTGCTGCATTTCACATATCATAGATTCATCCATAGTGATTGACTAGTACCTTGTTGGCAACGCAAACATATTTGCAAATTTGCAAATATTTTTTGAAAATTATAATATATTTGTGTTTTCTAAAATTGTAAAAAAAGAGAGAAATAAAAGTAAAACCTAAATGAACCAACCAAAAAAAATGTCAAAAACCTTCAAGAAAGTTTCCAATAACGATCAGGACGGTTCCCCAAACCAGATCTACTTTTATGAAAATAGGGTATGTCGTTTAAACTAGCGCAGGAATTTATTTTTGCATCAAAATTAGGAACTAGAATCCAATTACAATATGCGAGTAGAGTTTTTCTTTTCAGAACAAAGGGAAAGTGCTAACATTTAAAAAAATTAAACATGAACACTTTCTAAATTTTCCAACATTTTTTAGAAAACACAATAATTTTTTATGGGTGTAAACATTTTCAAAAACACTGAACATTTTTTGCAACTCTGAAAATATTAAAAAAATCATTTTGTTTGTTATTTAAATATAAAAATAATTAAAAATAAAATAGGAAAGCCGAAATAAACCTTGGAAAAATTCAAGAACTTTCTAGACGCTTCCTAAAACCGGTTAGGATGGTTCTCAAAATCAGATGTTCTAGTAGGTTCGCCATCTAAAATGAGCCGGCTCATTTACATCGCTACCTCTCCCTCGTCTGCGCCAAATGACAACTATTTGATGCTTAATGTGTCAAATAAGAATCACCATGATGCGCCGCCTGTTGCCTTCGCTGTCGGAGAATACCCAACTACTCTGCCTCATGTGGCCATTGTGTATGGAGGCAACACAATAGATGAGGATCTGCCGCTCCCGATGGTGGGGCGCCGGAGAAGGACCCGGGCAGCCACTGCGCGAGGCGATGGGCTGGTGGATGGCGTAGCCACTGCAACATAGAAAACGAATGCTTGAGAAAAGTTGAGCCCTAAATAATAGATATACTTTTTCTTTTGAAAATAGAGAGTATTAATTAATTTAGTTCATTTAAAGCGATGTGCGAATTTATTTTTGCATCGAAATTTGGGAGCTTTATTAATCAACTAGAATCCAATTATAATATGCGAGTAGAATTTTTATTTTTTAGAACAAAGGAAAGCAAAAAGTTTGCTTACTTCAGGGATGCACTTTTTTCTTTGAGACAACAGGGACGCATATTTTTTTTGAGGGGTATAGCGAAGATTTATTGATCATAGTCCACATGAAATGATATATAAAAAGGACCCACGTGGCCTCAATTTCCTGGGCGGCTTCCAGGAAGGCGCATGGGCCTCAATTTCAAGGCAGTAGAAAAGTCAAAAGGAAAAAAAATATCAAACAATAGAGATTAGAGAGCAGATAGGTCCACACTTGGAGAGCAGATCTGCAGCCACGCCGCCGGCCAGCCGGCAGGCCATGGACCTTCATCACCGCCGAAAGACATATCTCCAGCCGTCCGACCAGGATCAAGGTCCATCGCGCCACCGCGGAGTGGCCGGACGGGGGAGCTCTGTGGTGGCGCCGGAGCCGGGAGAGGAGTAGCCCGGCGCCGAGAGAAAAGAGCAGAGCAGAGTTGGGGAAATGACAGTAGTATCGTGTAGTACTACCTTCGTCCCGGTTTATTAGTCCCCTCGTATTTAGTGTCATATTTTGATCTAACTAATAAAATATTAGTTATACATAAAAAATTATATTATCGAAAACTATGTTCAAATATAAATCCAACAATTTATGACATGCATTAACATTTTGTTGGTTAAATCTATGATGAAAATTTTGCACAAAATACGAAAAGGACCAATAAATCAGGGCGGAGGTAGCAGTGTTTTGTGACAGTTCAAGGTCAACCTATTTAGCAATTTTTTTTGCGGGTCAACATATTTAGCATTCACCTGTGGAATAGAAGGCAGTGTTCCGTTTTGTAACTTGCCAACTGCAGAGTGATTGTGGAGGTTCACAGAGATGACTGCCCGTCACGAGCTGAAACTTCCGAAGAAATGGACACTTTAGTGCAGGTGCAAGTCTTGTAATGGCTCAGACTGCAACTTGTCGTCTGTTCACGCTATAGCACTCAACTTGTTATCGTCTCAGAATTTGTCTGAACTGGGCTGAATTTTTTAGTCTGCTCGCTCCACTGTCTTCTCCGTCTGCCATTTCCGACCAATCTGACCAAGCTCGCGCTCCTCGTTCGAGGAACTGCACTACTCCTTTGCTTGCTCATCTCCCAAGCAGCATCCACTTCCCTTGGTGTGTGAGATGCGCTCCTGTCCTTCAAGGCAAGCCTCGTCGACTGTTATCAATGGAAGGGTGTTCAGTGCAGCAATCGAACTGGCCATGTAATCAAGCTCAACCTCTGCAACATTGACATGGATACGTACGGCTATCATCCAAACATGAGAATATCATTGAGCTTGTCGGCAGGAGAGATGAGCTCCTCTTTGGCTACTTTGCAACACCTGAGATATCTTAATCTGAGCTATATATTGACTTCAACGGCACAAGCATACCTGATTTCATGGGTTCCCTCAACAACTTAAGGTATCTCTGATAGATTGTAATAATTGTAACAAATTGCAGTCTGTAAATCAATCACTCACGTTTATGGACCAAACCAAACACGTCCCTGGTGTAACCGATCGGCCTAACATGAAGCTGGTAGACTTGTAGACACTCCAGCTTCAATGTATCATGCATGCACATGCCTGGCGGGCAATGTACATGACATGGCGAATGAACCTCGAAACTCGCAGGAGAAGACTTGATTGGATGGAGATATAGGTCCTAGGCATCTGATTAATGGTATCAAGCATCCACTTGAGATGTAGGAGTATATGTATATACTACTAGATCACTAATGCTAACTGAACATGGTGGAGGAATCTAGCTAAGAGCATGTACAACAGAGTGATGTAGGCGGGTTATAAAAGACGCCACATCAAATTTGATTAGTTGGAGGAGAGAAGAGAAGCGGGTTACAGGTTTACAGTCCACTATAGCACAAGACCCAACAAGCTTTATGAGAGAAAGAGATAGCCATATATTAATTGTATGTCATGTTAGTATGGCTAAAGTAGGCTAGTAGATTGGCTACAAGTGACATGGCAACTTGATATAACGAGCTCTTGGGTATATTATTAACCATGCTCTAACACCATGCTTCACTTTTCTGATTAGCCTGACATGTGCTGCGTTGGATGGAGGTCCAAGGAATCTCGTTTAAATATCTGGCACCCTGGTGGCTCATCAGCATCGATGGTTCGAATCGACAACACAGCGAGTTTCTCATCAGCATCTCTCGGGAACTCCATCGTTCCTATGGACCAAGCACATGAGAGGAAGAAACGTACGTACACAGCTAGTTTCTTTCTGATTTTTTCTTTGAGATTCCTCGGATCGGCTAGTATAGCTGGTACCCGTGGTGCATGTGCGGACCCATCACTTGGTGGACTTCCAAGAATGATTGGTTAACGTGTACTAATCTTTCATCGATTGTGTTGAATATATTGTGTACGATGTATATGGTCTCTTGGGCCCATCTCATAGTTCCTCTATATAGTTGACGTTCTGGGCCCCTTTTACTCATATATATGTGCCTGGTGCATCGATCAATGCATTGTGTTGCATAACCTATTCTTTCCCTTCTACACGGTGGCCTTTGGACGTATTCGGGTCTTTCATGTTCCGACTGCACAACAGTTCGCCGATGTGATGACGAAGGGACTGCCGACTTCCACCTTCAAAGAGTTTCGTTCCAGTCTCTGTGTCTCCGGCGTCACTTCGACTGTAGGGGGTGTTGAATATATTGTGTACGTGTATATTGTCTCTTGGGCCCACCTCCTAGTTTCTCTATATAGTTGAGGTTGTGGCCTCTGTACTCATATATACGTGCTTGTGCACCGATCAATGCATTATGTTGCACAACCTATTCTTTCCCTTATACAGATTGATTTGGTGGCAAAGCCCGCCCGGCATCGGCGGCGGCGGGGCCTCATTCGTTCGTAGCTCGCACTTCAGCCTGGGCGGGACCACCACTTCGTCCCCATCAGTGACAACTTCTGCTGTGGCGGCTTGCTTAGCCAGCGCAGTTGGCGGTCGTTCCGGACCTCCTCTGGCCAGAAAACGGTGGGTAGGCTTTGACGACGACGACCATGGTTTGATCGGGGTGCTATGGCGCTCATGATGCCTGGTCTTTCGCTGGCCGACCGTTGATCTAGGTCCTAGGACGTAGGAAGCGCAACCAGTGGGGCTGTTGATTGAGCATTGATGGCCATTGCTGTTAAATCTGGACGCTCAGCTCGAGCTTTTGGGCTCAGCTCGCGCTCGCTGCAACTCGGCCCGAGCTAGGCTCCACCCGTCAAGTAAAAAGGCCGAGCCGAGCTGTACTTTTGGGCTTGTTTCGACCTCGAGCCGAGCCAGGCTCGGCTCGGTCCGACTCGCGAGCTAAACGCTCACAGCCCAGGGAATGCCCACTCAACAACACACCCCACAATTTATTAGCCCATCTAGCCCACGAAAAAAAGAACGAGAACAGAGGGGAAGAAGCCGCCCTGTCTTATTCTTATAGGAGAATGAGGAGACTCGATCCCAGGCCGGCGACAGCAACCTTTGTGCTGTCCGCCACTCCACCTAGGAGAGCTCCTCTAGCCCAGCAAAATGACTACAAAGAGACAGACGGGAAGCAAATCGCTAGGGTTGCTCGCTTTCTTGCCGACGCGGCCCTCCGTCATTGACAGCACGCCACCACTCCCCTCTGCTCCTCCCTTCCCTCCTCTCCTTCCTCCCCAAGACCCTGCGTCGGCGCGAGCTTTGCATCCCGCCCTCCAGCGCGGCTTCCTACACGCAGACGAACCACCAGCAGGTCGATGCCACGCTCGTCGGCCTTCTCTTCCTGCTCACCACCGCGCGCCCACGCCTGATGGAGTTGACCACTTGCTGGCAAGTTCCTTACGCCCCGCGGTCGCCGGAAACGGAGCTGACCACCTCAAGCTCCCATGCAAGGCGGAGTGAATCCACTCGCTCCCCCGGCGGCAAACAACCATGAGCTGCAGCAGCATCCTGACGCCCGCACACTGCCGGGTACCATCCTCCACTACCGTTCCCCGTCCTCCAGATTGTGGCCCCACATGGCAGCGACTAGTTGCTATTAGGCATGCTGAGCCTCCGAGCTGCACCGAGCAAGAGGCAAGCTCGGGCCGATCCCCAATCTCTAGCTCGCCTGACTACTGGGCTCGGCTCGGCTCGGCTCGAGAAGAGGCGAGCTAAGGCAGGCTCGGGGCGGTCCCGTCTCTTCTCGGCTCGCGTCCAGGCATAATTGTTGTCCATTCTCCTAGATCTGGACATGGTGTAGGGTCTCATTGGATCTCACCTTCCATCAGATGGCATCCACGGACGACACTCCTAGGGTTCTTCTAGCATCAAGATGGTGTTCTGCTTGATGTCGGTCCTCATTGATTCGGACGCTGGCCAGTTTCGGAAGGCTGCTGGAGATCTTCATTGGGTGCTTGACGCGTGTAGATTGCTGGATCAGATAGGATTCGGTAGTGTATGCCCCTATTACAGCCTGTGTGGTTACAGGAGGGCGTGACGTGAAGCTTCGTTGTCTGTTGACATTATGGGACATGTCGGTATTTTGATTTCTATTGTGAAGACATTAGCGAAGAACGTCATGGTGGCTGAGGGCCTAGGTCTAGTAATGACATATCAAGTCTTCGAGGCGATGCGGACTTTGCTTGGTGATTCGTGACTCTCAGCAGCGGTATCGGCAAGTGGGGGCGGCAGTACAACAGGAGTACAAAGTCTTAGCTTTCAGGGTGTAAACCCAGGGGTCTAGCCTTAATTGGTTATCCTTCTTGGAGACGTTGCTTTTGGAGAATTAAACTTCGGGTGTTGTCATGATTGTGGTTTGTGCTACAGTTACAAGGAATCGACCACTGTAATGGAATATTTCATTTTTATTCTTATTCTTTTTATTTTTGGGCTGTGTGCATTGTAAATGTCTTAAGGATAATTTGTTGTTGCAAAGGCTGGGTGTAATTGGTATCTCAGTGATATTAGTATATTCCTCTTGTCTAAAAACATGGTATACCAATATTAATTAACTGAAAACACATGTGAACGCACACACATGTGATCTAGTGCACGCACATGCACATGTGAACGAGCCTGCCTAGCAATGCAAGCTATGCACATGACGTACTAGAATGACATGCATGCATGAGGCTCCACTCATCGCTGTTGACGCCATCAAATTGTGACGTGCACCGACACACCCAACCCCCCTTGGGCTTGCCATGATCAAATTAATTTGGTTTCCAACCCGTTAGGGCAAGTACGACGTCACTGAAAGTTTTCCATTTTTGGATGGGCGACTCAAGAGACTTTTAGATATCCATATTGGTAATGAAGCTCGTGAGGGTGAACCAGCTGGTTAAGTACCGCTTGTGAGGGTGAAGATAGTCCAATTGCGGCCACTTGACTGAAGTCTTGGTGGTATTCCATCTTGCAAAGATTGATTAATACCACGGATAATATGCCTCCAAGCGGTTTTTATTGTAATATTTCTTCACCCATCAATCAATAATATTCACTCTGTAACACGCAAGGATGGATGTAGCACGCGGTTGCCATCCGACACGCACGTGGTTTTATGGTTTAATATTTATGGTTTAATATTTCAATATGGATTACATACCGAATGAAAAAATGAACGCACACACTAAGATATGTACTCCCTCCGTTCCGATTTACTCGTCGTGGGTTTAGTTTAAATTTGAACTAAACTCACGACGAGTAAATGGAACGGAGGGAGTAGTACGTAATTTGTACTGGCCTGTGCATGCATGCTCCCATCCATCGGTTTAGGGTTTACTCCCACCTGTCCGTACTACTAATGACTTTACTCGTATTCGTTTTTTCTTTCTAGCCAGCACTAATGCTAGAGGTATCCTAGACTTGCGCTGGCTTATTAGCTGTACACCATTCATTGTATATACGCACAGCACCTTGCCCTTTGGGTATTAAATTAATTGCAATATACGATATAGTTAGCCTCCACCAATCTTCTATATACATACGTACCAAAGGAACTCTATAATCCATCCAACTGATAGGAGGAGGAGGAGGAAGTTCAATCTCTCTCTCTCTCTCTCTCTCTCTCTCTCCCTCTCTCTCTCTCTCTCTCTCTGAGGAGGAGGAGGAGGGGGAATCGAGGATGAGGGTTGTGAGCATGTTGACAATGGCTCGTGCGGCGTGGCTGGTGCTGCGGTACACGGTGGTGGTGCCCCTGCTGCAGCTGGCCATCTACCTCTGCGCCGCCATGTCCCTCATGCTCTTTGCCGAACGCCTCTACATGGGCCTCGTTGTGACCGTGCTCTGGCTCAACCGCCGATACCGTAACCGTAACCAAAGGAACAAGGGCGACGACAACAATCTGGAGAGCGATGACGCAGACCGACCCATGGTCCTGGTCCAGATCCCCATGTTCAACGAGAAGCAGGTCAGTACTAGTCTATTCTCCACACCTCTATGTATGATGGATTAATTGCTCATCTATGATGATATGGTATGCATGACCACTCTGCTATGCTGTTACTTACTGCACGCATATGATAAGATGATCCATTATCAGAGAATGCATTTATCCATGCAGGTGAGTACTGATGAAACAACCACTCGTATGCATGACTGATCATGCAAAAGCTGCTGCTTTACAAGTGCATTTTGAACATATGCATGCACAACTACATATAAAAGCTAATTCCATTGTAAAGAAATATAAAAGTGGAGGAAGGTGGGATTGCTAAGTTTATTTGTTTGTTTCCTTGTCGGTGTGTAGATCTAAATGCTCTTATATTTCTTACGGAGGGATGTGGCAGTACTCCTTTCAATTTTTTTTACTCCGCATACTAGATTTGTGTCAAGTCAAACTTTACAAAGTTTACCAAATTTATATTAAAAAGGGTCTGTTAATATTTTTTTTATAAGTTTGGTGACGCTTTGACTTGGGAGAAAACTGATGAAACAAGCATGCGCGTATGCATGAGTGAGAATGCAGGTGTACCGTGTTTCCATCGGCGCGGCTTGCGGCCTGTGGTGGCCGGCCGACAAGCTGGTGATCCAGGTGCTGGACGACTCCACGGACGCCGGCATCCGGTCCCTGGTGGAGGCCGAGTGCCGACGGTGGGCAGGCAAGGGGGTGCACATCCGGTACGAGAACCGCAGCAACCGGAGCGGCTACAAGGCGGGCGCCCTGCGGGAGGGCCTGAAGAAGCAGTACGTAAAAGAGTGCGAGTTCGTGGCCGTCTTGGACGCTGACTTCCAGCCGAACGGCGACTTCCTCCGGCACACTGTCCCCGTGCTCCAGGCGGACCCGGCCGTGGCGCTGGTGCAGGCGCGGTGGCGGTTCGTGAACGCGGACGAGTGCATCCTCACCCGCATGCAGGAGATGTCGCTGGACTACCACTTTTCAGTGGAGCAGGAGGTCGGGTCGGCCTGCCATGGCTTCTTCAGCTTCAACGGCACCGCCGGGGTGTGGCGGGTGCACGCCCTGGCCGACGCGGGGGGCTGGAAGGGCCGCACCACCGTGGAGGATATGGACCTGGCCGTCAGGGCGTCCATGCGGGGCTGGAGGTTCGTCTACGCCGGCGACGTGCAGGTGCGCAGCCAGCTACCCAGCAGCTTCAAGGCGTACCGTTACCAGCAGCACCGGTGGTCGTGTGGGCCGGCAAACCTCATGCGCAAGATGTTCTGGGAGATCGTCGCCAACAGGCAGGTGTCGGCGTGGAAGAAGCTCCACGTGCTCTACGCCTTCTTCTTGGTCAGGAAGGTGGTGGCGCATCTGGTGACCTTCCTGTTGTACTGCGTCGTCATCCCCGCCTACGTGCTCGTCGGCGGCCAGGACGTGTGGCTCCCACAGTACGTGCCCATGTACGTGTCGGCCGTCCTCACCCTGCTCAACGCCGCGTGCACCCCGAGGTCCTGCCACCTGCTCGTCTTCTGGATCCCCTTCGAGAACGTCATGTCCATGCACCGCTCCAAGGCCACCATCATCGGGCTCCTCGAGGCCAGCCGCGCAAACGAGTGGGTCGTCACCGAGAAGCTTGGCGGCTCCACGACCTCCACTCCTGCTGCCGCCACCACCACCATGGCCAAGAAGAAGAAGAAGAAGAAGAGCAGCAGCAGCTTCCTGGCGCCGGAGATCGTCATGGGGCTCTTCCTGCTCTACTGCACTCTCTACGACATGGTCTTCGGCCACGACCACTTGTATGCCTACCTCCTCATGCACTCCGCCGCCGCCTTCGTCATCGGATTCGGCTACGTCGGCTCCCAATGAAACCACGCATACCTACGTCGGCTACGTCATCGCTTCTTGTTTCTCAGCACCAATACACACGTACGTTCCGTGCGTACGTACGTCGATTGGAATTAATCAGAGTATAACGCTCATGTATCTCTCTCTCACTACTGGAATTTTCGTATATGCGGGGTGTCATAATTTTCGTCGAGAGCCAAACCACGGGCACTCGGCAAAGTAAAAGATGTCGAGCGTGACTCTCGGTAAAGGGAGTAAACAAATGATAATGCCGAGAGTAGGCCTCGGCAAAAAGGCAACACTCGGCAAAGGCACTATTTGCCGAGGGCCAAGTGGACACCACACGACAAAGTTTTGCCACGTGGCACATCCGGCGGCGAATAACGGCACAGTCACGACTGCAACACTTTACTGAGAGTGGCTCTCGGCAAAGATTTAGTCCCACCTCGCCTACCGACAAGCAGAAAGACATGTTTATATAGTTCAATAGTCCAATCGCATTAAGCTTCGGTCTTCATTATTAAGAATGCATATTGTCACTATGAATCTTCATGTTCCGGACAGCGAAAATACCTCGGTGGTATACAATTATGAAAATGTATTAATTATATGATCTAACAGTACCTGTTTCCGAGAGTTGCTCTCGGTAAAGGAATGGTTGCCGAGAGTTGCTCTCGGTAAAGATAAGGCTACCATCAAACTTTAGTCCTACCTCGCCTAAAGACAAGCAAAATAATCTGTTTAAATAGTGGGATAGTCTAGATGGAGTAAGCTTTGGTATTCATTACACTCGTATTAAGGAGATGAACTATCACTTTGAATATTCACATGTTTCGGGCAGAGAAGATTCAAAGTGATAGACCATCTTCTTAATGGTTCATACCTCTCCAACGTATCTATATTTTTCTATTATTTCATGCTGTTATATTATCATTCTTAGATATTTTACAACCATTTTAGAGTCATTTTATATCATTTTTTGGGACTAACCTATTGACATAGTGCCAAGTGCCAGTTGCTGTTTTCTGTCTGTTTTTTACATCGCAGAAATCAATATCAAACGCAGTCCAAATGCAGCAAAACTTTTTGTGGAATATTTTTTGGACCAGAAGACATCAGACGGGACAGAGAAGCACCTGGGGGGTGCCCCGAGGGGGGCACAACCCACCAGGGTGTGCCTGGGCCCCCAGGCGCGCCCAGGTGGGTTGTGCCCACCTCGGTGGCCTCCCGCACTGCCTCTTCGCTCTATAAATACCTCCTTCCTCCAGAAACCCTAGGGGAGTCGACGCAATTTTTTTCCAGCCGCCGCAAGTTCCAGAACCACGAGATCCAATCTATAGCCCTATTTCGGCACTCCGCCGGAGGGGAACACGATCATTTGGTGCCTCTCCGATGATGCGTGAGTAGTTTACCATAGACCTATGGATCTGTAGGCAGTAGCTAGATGGCTTCTTCTCTCTTTGTATCTCAATACGATGGTCTCTCGGAGATCTATTTGATGCAAGGACTTTTTGCGGTGTGTTTGTTGGAATCCGATGAATTGTGAGTTTATGATGAGATTTGCCTTGATTTTATATCCAATCTTGATTATTATAGCCTCGTATTTCTTCTCTGATATTTGGGTTTTGTTTGGCCAACTTGATCTATTTATCATGCAATGTGAAGAGTGTTGGGTAACGTAGCAGAAATTCAAAATTTTCTACGCATCACCAAGATCAATCTATGGAGTTTACTAGCAACGAGAGGGAAGGAGTGCATCTACATACCCTTGTAGATCGCGAGCGGAAGCGTTCAAGAGAACGGGGTTGATGGAGTCGTACTCGTCGTGATCCAAATCACCGATGATCCTAGCGCCGAACGGACGGCACCTCCGCGTTCAACACACGTACGGAGCAGCGACGTCTCCTCCTTCTTGATCCAGCAAGGGGGGAGGAGAGGTTGATGGAGATCCAGTAGCACGACGGCGTGGTGGTGGAAGTAGCGGGATTCCAACAGGGCTTCGCCAAGCGCTGCGGGAGGAGGGAGATGTGTTACGGGAGGGAGAGGGAGGCGCCAGGGCTTGGGGTATTGCTGCCCTCCCTTCCCCCCACTATATATAGGGCCAAGGGAGAGGGGGGGGGGGGGGCGCAGCCTTGGCCCTTCCTCCAAGGAAGGGTGCGGCCAGGGGGGAGTCCTTCCCCCCCCCCCCAAGGCACCTCGGAGGTGCCTTCCCCCTTTAGGACTCTCCGTTTATCTTATCTCTTGGTGCATGGGCCTCTTGGGGCTGGTTCCCTTGGCCCATATAGGCCAAGGCGCACCCCCCACAGCCCATGTGCCCCCCCGGGGCTGGTGGACCCCTTGGTGGACCCCCGGACCCCTTTCGGCACTCCCGGTACAATACCGATAAAGTGCGAAACTTTTCCGGCGACCAAAATAAGACTTCCCATATATAAATCTTTACCTCCGGACCATTCTGGAACTCCTCGTGACGTCCGGGATCTCATCCGGGACTCCGAACAACTTTCGGGTTACCGCATACTAATATCTCTACAACCCTAGCGTCACCGAACCTTAAGTGTGTAGACCCTACGGGTTCGGGAGACACGCAGACATGACCGAGACGTTCTCCGGTCAATAACCAACAACGGGATCTGGATACCCATGTTGGCTCCCACATGTTCCACGATGATCTCATCGGATGAACCACGATGTCGAGGATTCAATCAATCCCGTACCCAATTCCCTTTGTCAATCGGTATGGTACTTGCCCGAGATTCGATCGTCGGTATCCCTATACCTTGTTCAATCTCGTTACCGGCAAGTCTCTTTACTCGTTCCGTAACTCACATCATCCCGTGATCAACTCCTTGGTCACATTGTGCACATTATGATGATGTCCTACCGAGTGGGCCCAGAGATACCTCTCCGTTTACACGGAGTGACAAATCCCAGTCTCGATTCGTGCCAACCCAACAGACACTTTCAGAGATACCTGTAGTGCACCTTTATAGCCACCCAGTTACGTTGTGACGTTTGTTACACCCAAAGCATTCCTACGGTATCCGGGAGTTGCACAATCTCATGGTCTAAGGAACTGATACTTGACATTAGAAAAGCTCTGAGCAAACGAACTACACGATCTTGTGCTAGGCTTAGGATTGGGTCTCGTCCATCACATCATTCTCCTAATGATGTGATCCCGTTATCAACGACATCCAATGTCCATGGCCAGGAAACCGTAACCATCTATTGATCAACGAGCTAGTCAACTAGAGGCTTACTAGGGACATTGTGTTGTCTATGTATCCACACATGTATCTGAGTTTCCTATCAATACAATTCTAGCATGGATAATAAACGATTATCGTGAACAAGGAAATATAATAATAACCAATTTATTATTGCCTCTAGGGCATATTTCCAATAGTCTCCCACTTGCACTAGAGTCAATAATCTAGTTCACATCACCATGTGATTAACACTCACAGGTCACATCACCATGTGACCAACATCCAAAGAGTTTACTAGAGTCAACAATCTAGTTCACATCACTATGTGATTAACACTCAATGATTTCTGGTTTGATCATGTTATGCTTGTGAGAGAGGTTATTAGTCAACGGGTCTGAACCTTTCAGATCCGTGTGCGCTTTACGAATATCTATGTCATCTTGTGGATGCTACCACGCGCTATTTGGAGCCATTTCAAATAATTGCTCTACTATACGAATCCGGTTTACTACTCAGAGTCATCCGGATTAGTGTCAAAGTTCACATCGACGTAACTCTTTACGACGAACTCCTTTTCACCTCCATAATCGAGAAAATCCTTAGTTCACTAGATACTAAGGATAAGTTCGACCGCTGTCATGTGATCCATTCCCGGATCACTATTGTACCCCTTGACCAACTCATGGCAAGGCACACTTCACGTGCGGTACACAGCATAGCATACTGTAGAGCCTACGTCTAAAGCATAGGGGACGACCTTCGTCCTTTCTCTCTCTTCTGCTGTGGTCATGTCTTGAGTCTTACTCAATACTCACACCTTGTAACACAGCCAAGAACTCCTTCTTTGCTGATCTATTTTGAACTCTTTCAAAATCATGTCAAGGTGCGCGTTCTTTGAAAGTATCATCGGGCGTCTTGATCTATCTCTATAGATCTTGATGCCCAATATGTAAGCAGCTTTATCCAGGTCTTCCTTTGAAAAAATCCTTTCAAACAACCCTTTATGCTTTCCAGAAGTTTTACATCATTTCAGATCAACAATATGTCATTCACATATACTTATCAGAAATGTTGTAGCGCTCCCACTCACTTTATTGGAAATACAAGTTTCTCATAAACTTTTTATAAACCCAAAATCTTTGATCATCTCATCAAAGCGTACATTCCAACTCCGAGATGCTTACTCCAGTCCTTAGAAGGATCGCTGGAGCTAGCATACCTTTTAGCATCCTTAGGATGGACAAAACCTTTCTGATTGTATCACATACAACCTTTCCTTACGAAAACTGGTAAGGAAACTTGTTTTGACATCCATCTGCCTGATTTCATAAATGCAGCTAATGCTAACATGATTCCGACGGACTTAAGCATCGCTACGGATGAGAAAATCTCATCGTAGTCAAATCCTTGAACTTGTGAAAATACTCTTTGCCACAAGTCGAGCTTCATAGACGGTAACATTACCGTCCATGTCCATCTTCTTCTTAAAGATCCATTTATCTCAATGGCTTGCCGATCATCGGGCAAGTTCACCAAAGTCCATGCTTTGTTCTGATACATGGATCCTATCTCGGATTTCATGGCTTCTAACCATTTGTCGGAATATGGGCCCACCATCGCTTCTCCATAGCTCATAGGTTCATCGTTGTCCAACAACATGACTTCCAAGACAGGATCACGTACTACTCTGAAGTATTACGCATCCTCGTCATCCTACGAGGTTTGGTAGTGACTTGATCCGAAGTTTCATGATCATTATCATAAGCTTCCACTTCAATTGGTGTAGGTGCCACAGGAACAACTTCCTGTGCCCTGCTGCACACTAGTTGAAGTGACGGTTCAATAACCTTATCAAGTCTCCACCATCCTCCCACTCAATTCTTTCGAGAGAAACTTTTCCTCGAGAAAGGACCTGTTTCTAGAAGCAATTACTTTTTCTTCCAGATCTGAAATAGGAGGTATACCCAACTGTTTTGGGTATTCTATGAAGATGCATTTATCCGCTTTGGGTTCGAGCTTACCAGCCTGAAACTTTTTCACATAAGCATCGCAGCCCCAAACTTTTAAGAAACGACAACTTAGGTTTCTCTAAACGGTGTCGTCTCAACGGAATTGCGTGGTGCCCCTTTTAAAGTGAATGCGGTTGTCTCTAATGCCTAATCCATAAACGATAGTGGTAATTTGATAAGAAACATCGTGGCATGCACCATATCCAATAGGGTGCAGTTATGATGTTCGGACACACCATCACACTATGGTGTTCCAGGCGGTATTAATTGTGAAACACTTTCCACAATGTCTTAATTGTGTGCCAAACTCGTAACTTAGATACTCATCTCTATGATCATATCACAGACATTTTATCCTCTTGTCACGACGATCTTCAACTTCACTCTGAAATTACTTGAACCTTTCAATAATTCAGACTTGTGTTTCATCAAGTAAATACACTTAGCATCTACTCAAATCATGTGTGAAGTAAGAACATAACGATATCCACTGCATGCCTCAGCACTCATTGGACTGCATACATCAAAATGTATTACTTCCAATAAGTTGCTCTCTTGTTCCATCTTACTGAAAACGAGGCCTTTCAGTCATCTTGCCCATGTGGTATGATTTGCATGTCTCAAGTGATTCAAAATCAAGTGAGTCCAAACGATCCATCTGCATGGAGTTTCTTCATGCATATATACCAATAGACATGGTTCGCATGTCTCATTCTTTTCAAAAACGAGTGAGTCCAAAGATCCATCTACATGGAGCTTCTTCATGCATTCTATACCAATATGACTCAAATGGCAGTGCCACAAGTATGTGGAACTAGCATTACTATTTTATATCTTTTGGCACGAACATGTGTATCACTACGATCGAGATTCATTTTAGGTGCAAGACCATTGAAGGTATTATTCAAATAAACAGAGTAACCATTATTCTCCTTAAATGAATAACCGTATTGCGATAAACATAATCCAATCATGCTTAACGCAAACACCAAATCTCGATGGTAGAGGGAGCATGCGATGCTTGATCACATCAACCTTGGAAACACTTCCAACACATATCGTCATCTCACCTTTAGCTAGTCTCTGTTTATTCCGCAGCTTTTATTTCGAGTTACTAACACTTAGCAACCGAACCGGTATCTAATACCCTGGTGCTGCTGGGAGTACTAGTAAAGTACACATTCATATAACGTATATCCAATATACTTCTGTCGACCTTGCCTGCCTTCTCATCTACCAAGTATCTAGGGTAGTACTGCTTCAGTGACCGTTCCCCTCATTACAGAAGCACTTAGTCTCGGGTTTGGGTTCAACCTTGGGTTTCTTCACTAGAGCAGCAAATGATTTGCTGTTTCATGAAGTATCCCTTTTGCCCTTGCCCTTCTAGAAACTAGTGGTTTTACAAACCATCAACAATTGATGCTCCTTCTTGATTTCTACTCTCGCGGTGTCAAACATCGCGAATAGCTCAAGGATCATCATAACTATCCCTGATATTTATAGTTCATCACGAAGCTCTAATAGCTTGGTGGCAGTGATTATGGAGAATCATCACTATCTCATCTAGAAGATTAACTCCCACTTGATTCAAGCGATTGTAGTACTCAGACAATCTGAGTACATGCTCAACGATTGAGCTTTTCTCCCTTAGTCTTCAGGCTTAAGAAACTTGTCAGAGGTCTCATACCTCTTGACGCGGGCACTAGTCTGAAATCCCAATTTCAGTCTTCGGAACATCTCATATGTTCTGCGACGTTTCAAAAACCGTCTTTGGTGCCACAATTCTAAACCGTTAGCATTACGCACTAAACTATCACGTAGTTATCAAAACGTGTATGTCAGATGTTCCGCAACATCTACAGACGACGCTGAGGTTCAGCACACCGAGCGGTGCATTATGGACATAAGCCTTCTGTGCAGCAATGAGGACAGTCCTCAGTTTATGGACCCAGTCCGCATAATTGCTACTACCAACTTTCAACTAAATTTTCTCTAGGAACATATCTTAAACAGTAGAACTAAAGCGTATGACATAATTTGCAAAGACCTTTTGACTATGTTCATGATAATGAAGTTCATCTGATTATTGAATGAACTCCCACTCAGATAGACATCCCTCTAGTCATCTAAGTGATACATGATCCGAGTCAAACTAGGCCGTGTCCGATCATCACGTGAGACGGACTAGTCATCATCGGTGAACATCTCCATGTTGATCGTATCTACTATACGACTCATGTTCGACCTTTCGGTCTCTTGTGTTCCGAGGCCATGTCTGTACATGCTAGGCTCGTCAAGTCAACCTAAGTGTTTCGCATGTGTTCCGAGGCCATGTCTGTACATGCTAGGCTCGTCAACACCCGTTGTATTCGAACGTTAGAATCTATCACACCCGATCATCACGTGGTGCTTCGAAACAACGAACCTTCGCAACGGTGCACAGTTAGGGGGAACACGTCTCTTGAAATTTTAGTGAGGGATCATCTTACTTACTACCGTCGTTCTAAGAAAATAAGATGCATAACATGATAAACATCACATGCAATCAAATAGTGACATGATATGGCCAATATCATTTTGCTCCTTTGATCTCCATCTTCGGGGCACGATGATCATCTTTGTCACCGGCATGACACCATGATCTCCATCATCATGATCTCCATCATTGTGTCTTCATGAAGTTGTCACGCCAACGATTACTTCTACTTCTATGGCTAACGCGCTTAGCAATAAAGTAAAGTAATTTACATGGCGTTATTCAATGACACGCAGGTCATACAAAAAATAAAGACAACTCCTATGGCTCCTGCCGGTTGTCATACTCATCGACATGCAAGTCGTGATTCCTATTACAAGAATATGATCAATCTCATACATCACATATATCATTCATCACATCTTCTGGCCATATCACATCACATAGCACATGCTGCAAAAACAAGTTAGACGTCCTCTAATTGTTGTTGCAAGTTTTTACGTGGCTTGTATAGGTTTCTAGCAAGAACGTTTCTTACCTACGTAAAACCACAACGTGATATGCCAATTTCTATTTACCCTTCATAAGGACCCTTTTCATCGAATCCGTTCCGACTAAAGTGGGAGAGACAGACACCCGCTAGCCACCTTATGCAACTAGTGCATGTCAGTCGGTGGAACCTGTCTCACGTAAGTGTACGTGTAAGGTCAGTCCGGGCCGCTTCATCCCACAATGCCGCCGAAACAAGATAAGACTAGTAGCGGCAAGAAGAATTGACAACATCGACGCCCACAACTACTTTGTGTTCTACTCGTGCATAGAAACTACGCATAGACCTAGCTCATGATGCCACTGTTGGGTAACGTAGCAGAAATTCAAAATTTTCTACGCATCACCAAGATCAATCTATGGAGTTTACTAGCAACGAGAGGGAAGGAGTGCATCTACATACCCTTGTAGATCGCGAGCGGAAGCGTTCAAGAGAACGGGGTTGATGGAGTCGTACTCGTCGTGATCCAAATCACCGATGATCCTAGCGCCGAACGGACGGCACCTCCGCGTTCAACACACGTACGGAGCAGCGACGTCTCCTCCTTCTTGATCCAGCAAGGGGGGAGGAGAGGTTGATGGAGATCCAGCAGCACGACGGCGTGGTGGTGGAAGTAGCAAGATTCCAACAGGGCTTCGCCAAGCGCTGCGGGAGGAGGGAGATGTGTCACGGGAGGGAGAGGGAGGCGCCAGGGCTTGGGGTATTGCTGCCCTCCCTTCCCCCCACTATATATAGGGCCAAGGGAGAGGGGGGGGGGGGCGCAGCCTTGGCCCTTCCTCCAAGGAAGGGTGCGGCCAGGGGGGAGTCCTTCCCCCCCAAGGCACCTCGGAGGTGCCTTCCCCCTTTAGGACTCTCCGTTTATCTTATCTCTTGGCGCATGGGCCTCTTGGGGCTGGTTCCCTTGGCCCATATAGGCCAAGGCGCACCCCCCACAGCCCATGTGGCCCCCCCGGGGCTGGTGGACCCCCGGACCCCTTTCGGCACTCGCGGTACAATACCGATAAAGTGCGAAACTTTTCCGGCGACCAAAATAAGACTTCCCATATATAGATCTTTACCTCCGGACCATTCCGGAACTCCTCGTGACATCCGGGATCTCATCCGGGACTCCGAACGACTTTCGGGTTACCGCATACTAATAGCTCTACAACCCTAGCGTCACCGAACCTTAAGTGTGTAGACCCTACGGGTTCGGGAGACACGCAGACATGACCGAGACGTTCTCCGGTCAATAACCAACAGCGGGATCTGGATACCCATGTTGGCTCCCACATGTTCCACGATGATCTCATCGGATGAACCACGATGTCAAGGATTCAATCAATCCCGTACCCAATTCCCTTTGTCAATCGGTATGGTACTTGCCCGAGATTCGATCGTCGGTATCCCTATACCTTGTTCAATCTCGTTACCGGCAAGTCTCTTTACTCGTTCCGTAACTCACATCATCCCGTGATCAACTCCTTGGTCACATTGTGCACATTATGATGATGTCCTACCGGGTGGGCCCAGAGATACCTCTCCGTTTACACGGAGTGACAAATCCCAGTCTCGATTCGTGCCAACCCAACAGACACTTTCGGAGATACCTGTAGTGCACCTTTATAGCCACCCAGTTACGTTGTGACGTTTGGTACACCCAAAGCATTCCTACGGTATCCGGGAGTTGCACAATCTCATGGTCTAAGGAACTGATACTTGACATTAGAAAAGCTCTGAGCAAACGAACTACACGATCTTGTGCTAGGCTTAGGATTGGGTCTCGTCCATCACATCATTCTCCTAATGATGTGATCCCGTTATCAACGACATCCAATGTCCATGGTCAGGAAACCGTAACCATCTATTGAACAACGAGCTAGTCAACTAGAGGCTTACTAGGGACATTGTGTTGTCTATGTATCCACACATGTATCTGAGTTTCCTATCAATACAATTCTAGCATGGATAATAAACGATTATCGTGAACAAGGAAATATAATAATAACCAATTTATTATTGCCTCTAGGGCATATTTCCAACAAAGAGGTGATTTGTAAAGGTTCGATCTTGCGATGTCCTTTCACAGTGACAGAAAGGGCAGCAAGGCATGCATGTATCGTTGTTATTAATAATAAAAATATGGGGTCTATTCCTAAATGAATAGATGTTGTCTACATCATGTCGTCGATCTTATTGCATTACTCCGGTTTTTCATGAACTTAATACACTAGATGCATGTTGGATAGCGGACGATGTGTGGAGTAATAGTAGTAGATGCAGGCAGGAGTCGGTCTACTAATCTTGGACGTGATACCTATATACATGATCATTGTCTTGGATATCGTCATAATTATTTGCTTTTCTATCAATTGCCCAACAGTAATTTATCTACCCACCGTATGCTAATTTTTTGAGAGAAAGCCACTAGTGAAATCTACGGCCCCCGGTCTATTTTCCTATCATATACTTTCAGATCTACATTGCCATTTGCCTTTTCTTTTATTTGCTTCTTTTATTTTCAGATCTATATTATCAAAAACCCAAAAATACCTTACTGCGTTTTATTTGCTTTTATTTGCATCTATCAATCTACTACAATTTTACCCTATCCTTACGTCACTTTTTGGCAATGCTACCCGAAAGGGATTGACAACCCCTTTAACGTGTCGGGTTGCAAGTAGTTGTTATTTGTGTGCAGGTACCGTTTACGTAGTGTTGCGTGGTTCTCCTACTGGTTCGATAACCTTGGTGTCATCATTGAGGGAAATAGCTTACTGTTGCTGCATTGCATCCTCCCTTACTCCTTGGGGAAACACCGACGCACTCAAGCGACATCAACGGTGGACGCCGGCATTTTTTTTAATTCAAGTATTTTTCCCCTGAGGCCGCTAGTAAACCACACCGCCTCCGAGCTACGTAGTCTCTGGGTATCAAGAGGGAACATGTCCGTTTTGTGCAGGAAGTGAAGGTCCTGTTGCTTTGTTGGCCTCGAAACTTCTCGTGGTAAAAAAGGGGGCAACCGCATGACACGTGCCACTTCCCGCATTTTTCGGGCACGCGTGCAATATTCGAGAAATTTATTGCTCTGCTAAGGTTTCATCGCCGGAAATTGCAGATGAGCAAGGCGGCACATGGAATCATGCCCGGTAGCGGCATGGGAAATCCTTTGTGATGTCCTTGTGGTATGCCTTGGCCTTGCACAGACGAGGGAGGGACATGCCCTGCCACCGGGTTACCGAAAGTACCACGATGTCATTCCTGATGCAACCATTGAAATCCTCAGAAAATCGTACGATGGTAGGATTGCTCGGGATCTGGCACGGTGTCATCACAAGGCCCCTGTAGGGTATGGTAAAAGTTTGGGCGCATTTCGAGTAAGCCTCCCTTGAGGCCGCTTGTAAACCGCACCGTCTCCGAGCTAGTCTCTGTGTATTAAGAGAGAACGTGTCCAGTTTTTGCAGCAAGTATGGGACATGTTGCTCCGTTGGCCTCGAAACTTCTCGTGCTCTAGTCCTGCTGCCACCACCACCACCATTGCCAAGAAGAAGAAGAAGAAGAAGAAGAAGAAGAGGAAGAAGAAGAGCAGCAGCAGCTTCCTCGCACCGGAGATAATCATGGGGCTCTTCTTGCTCTACTGCGCTCTCTACGACATGGTTTTCGGCCACGACCACTTGTATGTCTACCTCCTCATGCAGTCCGTCGCCGCCTTCGTCATCGGATTCGGCTGCATCGGCTCCCAATGAAATCACGCAGACCTACGTCGGCTACGTCATCGCTTCTTGTTTCTCAGGACCAATACACACGTACGTTCGAGTGGAATCAATCAGAGTATAACGCTCCTGTATCTCTCTCACTCTACACGTACGTACGTTCCCCGCACAAAAAAAGGGTATCGCGTACCAAACATGCTATGTTGGTGCCAAGATTTTAAATAGCGCGCTATGCTTCTTAGTGTCGACTCCGTTCGGCAAAATGTGTGAAACCCTATAGCATTTCAGCATAAATTGATAAAAAATGAGAAAAATAAACATATAGCCAGGCATCAAATTAACATATACTACTTGAAAATTGACAGCACATATAGCAGCATCCAGCCAAATCAATAGAAGAATATCATACACTACACTATATCTCGTCACTCTACACGTATGTACTTTCCAAGTTGAGGCGCTGCATGTCAAAGTGAGAATTGTCATTGCAATCTTCTTCAACTTAGGTGCACTTGTGCCATAATTCAATCACCATTTAGCCGAGTTAAGACGATATCCAAGGAAATGATCATGTATATATAGGCCTAACGTCCGAGAAAAGTAGACCTAATCTTGTCTGCATCTACTACTATCACTCCACCCTTTGAACGCTATCCAACATGCAACTAGAGTATTAAGTTCTAAAATAATGGAGTAACGCCTTAAGCAAGATAACATGATGCAGACAAAAGAAATTCACGCATGAATAAACCCCATCTTTTTGTACTTAATAGCAACGATAAATACGGTTCATGTCCCTTCACTAGTAGAAAACAGGACTTTGGTCCAGGCCAGAAAAGGCCATTAATCCCGGTTCACCACGAACCGGGACCAAAGGGGGCATCAGTCCCGGTTCGTGAGCCCAGGGCGCCGGCCGGGCCTCGGGGGCCATTGGTCTCGGTCCGTCTGACCCCTTTGGTCCCGGTTCCAGACAAAAATTGGGACCAATGACCCTCGCTCCTGGCCCACCACATTTAGTCCCGGTTTGTGGATGGAACCGGGACCAAAGGTTATCCTTTAGACCCAGTTTTAGCCACAAACCGGGACAAAAGAGAGGCCTATATATACCCCTTACCCCTGCCCGCGAGCAGAGCCATCACTCTGTTTTTTTGGCCGGTGAGGGAGTCCTGGATTAAGGGGTCCTCGGATACTCGGACTATATACATGGGCCGGACTGTTGGGCTATGAAGGTACAAGATAGAAGACTTCTTCCCGTGTTCGGATGGGACTCTCCTTTGCGTGGAAGGCAAGCTTGGCGATTCGGATATGTAGATTCCTTTCTCTGTAACCGACTTTGTGTAACCCTAGCCCCCTCCGGTGTCTATATAAATCGTAGGGCTTAGTCCGTAGAGAGAACAACAATCCTAATCATAGGCTAGACTTCTAGGGTTTAGCCATTACGATCTCGTGGTAGATCAACTCTTTTAATACTCATATTCATCAAGATCAATCAAGCAGGAAGTAGGGCATTACCTCCATAGAGAGGGCCCGAACCTGGGTAAACATTGTGTCCCCCGCCTCCTGTTACCATTAGCCTTAGACGCACAGTTCGGGACCCCCTACCCGATATCCGCCGGTTTTGACACCGACAGCCGGCCGTGGGAGAGCTTTGTGGTGCTCTAGCTCACCTCCTATGCACATGAGGTGTTCGATGAAATGTCCGAGCCACACTTAAGCTTTCTCCTCTCGAAGCTCCTTGTCCAAGCTCCATTTTCCTCAAGATTTTCCTAGGTTTGCCAGTCCGCCCTGTCCCGCCCCCGTCCTCACCGCCGTCGATCGCCCACGCCGATCTCGTCGCCGGCACCACCGTGGTGAGCCTCTGTTTTTATCTTCTTTGTAAAAGAAAAAAATTCTTACTTGTATGATTTAGATAGATATTTGTATAATTTTCTTACTTTTATTATTGTTTGTTATTATATAGTGTGATGTCTTTGGTATCCCCCCATGTCGGCCCTCGTCCTGTCTATGATTCGGATGTGGTATATTATCTTTTATAACTATTTGTATTAGTGTTTATGACAATTATGCCAACCAACGTGACATAGATGTTTTTATCTAGGAGGTATGTGAACCGGAAATTCCAACCGACCCTCTTGTGGAGAGGTTAAATTTAGTTGAAAAGGAAAACATTTAGTTGAAGAAAAAATTGAAAAGAATTGTGGAAGAGAAGATGGAATTGGAGTTGCATGTTGTGGAAGTCGTCAATGATCACAAGATCAAGATGATGCAATGCGGTTGAAGATTAGAAAGATTAGAAAATATGCCATCCATACTGAGGCTTGATATCATTATGCCGTTGGATCAACTGTTACCTTAGTTGCGATTATGATCCCATTTGTTGTTGCATTGAAATGGTTTACATAGTTTCAACGTATGGTTTAATTAGATGATCTAGAGAGCTATATGTTGTTCAATGAGAACTATGTATGAACTTTAGTTGTGATGATGAACTTCTATTAATTTGGTCACTTCTCTATTCATGATGTTTTGTAATGGTTTTTGACACACTTAATTATATATAATGCACAGTATGAGGATTGGTCTCCCTAAATCGCGGTATGAGGGGAGACTGACTGGAAAAGGCACGCTAGGAGCGGACTCAATAATATTTAGGGACAGGCGTTCTTGGTCTCAAGCACACTACACAGTTCTACAGAATTCTACCTTGGTGACCCCGTATGTCAATGAACACAAGAATATTCTGCGCTCCAAACAACCGGAGCAGTGTGACAACTGCATTACATGTGAATTTTGATGATGTGGCTTTGAATGGTGCATTTTGAACACACAAAAAATCTGGAGTTCAAATAAGTTCAAAAAAATGAAATACCTTTGTAACACATGAGTTTTCATATGAAACCCTGATACTTCGAAAGAGATTGTCCATTTTGTACATGAAGTGCATCCAATTTTTGCCACAACCCTCTCATCTTTTTAGCACATGCTATATGGGTGAAATGATGATACCATGCCAACTTTCAACCTTTTCAGAGTTCATTTGTAGTGCTTTCAGGGTCATTTAGCTAAAAAAGTCAGTAAATGCATGAAAATACCAAATTAAGTCAAAAAGGGTTGGAAATTGATGATGTGGCTTTGAATGATGCATTTTGAACACACAAAAACTCTGGAGTTCAAATAAGTTCAAAAAAATGAAATACCTTTGTAACAGATGAGTTTTCGTATGAAACTCTGATACTTCGAAAGAGATTGTCCATTTTGTACACGAACTGCATCCAGTTTTTGCCGTAAACCTCTCGTCTTTTTAGCACATGCTATGTGGGTGAAATGATGATACCATGCCAACTTTCAACCTTTTCAGAGTTCATTTGTATTGCTTTTCAATTTCAGGGTCATTTAGCTAAAAATCAGTAAATGCATGAAAAATACCAACTGAAGTCAGAAAGGGTTGAAAATTGATGATGTGGCTTTGAATGGTGCATTTTGAACACACAAAAAGTCTGGAGTTCAAATAAGTTCAAAAAAATGAAATACCTTTGTAAGAGATGAGTTTTCATATGAAACCCTGATACTTCGAAAGAGATTGTCCATTTTGTACACGAAGTGCATCCAGTTTTTGCCGTAACCCTCTCATCTTTTTAGCACATGCTATGTGGGTGAAATGATGATACCATGCCAACTTTTCACCTTTTCAGAGTTCATTTGTAGTGCTTTTCAATTTCAGGGTCATTTAGCTCAAAAAAAATCAGTAAATGCATGAAAAATACCAAATGAAGTCAGAAAGAGTTGAAAATTGATGATGTGCCTTTGAATGGTGCATTTTGAACACACAAAAAGTCTGGAGTTCAAATAAGTTCAAAAAATGAAATACCTTTGTAATAGATGAGTTTTCGTATGAAACCGTCATACCTCGAAACAGATTGTCCATTTTGTACAAGAACTGCATCCAATCTTTGCCGTAACCCTCTCATCTTTTTAGCACATGCTATGTGGGTGAAATGATGATACCATGCCAACTTTCAACCTTTTCAGAGTTTGTTTGTATTGCTTTTCAATTTCAGGGTCATTTAGCTCAAAAAATGAACTAATAGCAAAACGAATGAACTAGAAAACTTTTATGAAACTCCAATAGCAAAAATAATTAACTAAAAATAATCTATTAAAATATTCTATTATGATCAACTAAAACGAAACTATAGTATTTTTCAATAGCAAAAAGAATCAACTAAAAAGCTTTTATAATACTCTAATAGCAAAAGGAATCAACTAAAAAGATTTTATAAACCTCTAGTGTTTTCGAAACTAAAATTTTATAAAATTTATGCAACTAAAATTACCAAAGTATTTTTTCTGTTTTTGATTAATAACAAAATCTGTTTTGACTAAAATCTATTTTTGATAACAAAATAACATAAAAATTTGTTTTTGATTAATAAAAAAATCTTTTTTGATTAAAATAGACATTTAAAATAACCTAAAAATTGTCAAATTGAATATAATGATAAAGCACAATAATATTAAATAATAGGAAAAAGAATCACTAAAAAATCTATTTTTATAGTAAAATTATTCACAAACTAGTGATTCACACAAATTTATAAGAATTTAAATTTAAACTACTCAAATTTGAAAAGTAATGGCACTAACAGAAAGTTTATAATTTTTGTGACCTAAAAGCAAAAAGAATTAAAAAATAAAGCAAAAAACAAAATAAAATAAGTAATGCATAAAAACAAAATAACAGGAAAAAATGCCACCTACTGGGCCACCACGGCCTGAATACGACTAGAAAACCAACTAGCTAGTTGGGCCAGGATTCAGGCCCGTAGCAGGTCCAGTAGGCCCACAGGCAGAGGAGTGTCATATTAGGCCCGTAAGCTTGCATTTAAGAGGAGCTCAAAGTGGCTGCTGCAGCGAGGCTTATAAACCACTCCGAGCCCCTCTTAGCTAGCGAGGTGGGACTAAACTTTTGGCCCCGGACAGCACCACCCTTTGGTCCTGGTTCTTCGCACCAACTGGGACCAATACCTACCATTGGTCCCGGTTGGTGGCACGAACTAAGACCAATGCTCCCCTTTGGTCGCGGTTTGTTCCACCAACTGGGACTAAAGGTCTCTGCTTCCCGCCCTTTGGGCTGACGAAAAGAGACCTTTGGTCCCAGTTGGTGGCACGAACCGGGACCAAAGGGTAGCATTGGTCCCGGTTGGTGCCACCAACCAGGACTAAAGGCTTTGCTATATAACCAACACTTAGGAATTTTTCACTTCCATATTGCAGTTGCCCCAGACACCGCCAGGCTACTCTCCTCGTCTTTGTTGCCGTCGTCGCGCCCTGCCCCGTCGTCGCTCGCTCCTTGTCGCCATCGCCTCCCTGCCCCGACGCCAAGCGCTGCTCCCTGCCCCGACGCCGTCCCCCTCTCCCATCATCGCGCCTCCTCGTCGCCGTCGCTGCACCCCTGCCTCCCCGACCTTGCCGTCCCCGTACGCCTCCCCCAGTGAGCACCCCGCCTTCCCCCGTGCCCCTACCTTGCCCCGCCGCCTCCGCCGCTGTCGCCAATGCACTCTGAATTTGTTTTTCATACAAAAGTTATTTGTTCATATAAATTTTTCTAAATATATGGATGTATGTCATTGTATGGATGATCCATTGATGTATGCTTTTTTTGTCCATTGATGTATGGTTTTTTGTTCACATGAAGTTTTTTTGTTCATATAATTTTTTAGTAAATGCATGTATGCATATTGTTTTTCTAAATATATGGGAGATCCATTGATGTATGGATGATCCATTAATGAATGCTTTTTTTGTCCATTGATGTATGATCTTTTTTTGTTCATAGAATTTTTTACTAAATGGATGTATGTGGCTATGTATGGATGGATGGATGTATATAGAAAAAACAAGTCTAGATATATCAGATGATATGTAGATATGTTGGATATCGGGTTTGCTTTCTAATAAAGAATTGTTGTCATCTATGTATCATTTTATATCACGGTGGACATATCGGACGACCAACTCTCGAGTCTACCCAAACCCTAGAGAAAAGGCGTTGTCGATCTCCTACCCCCTCCCTCCCCTACCCGACAAACTCTCGAGGCCACCCAAACCCCTAGAAGTAAGAGCATTGTCGATCTCATACCCCATCTCGTGGTGGACATATGAAGGGGGACGTCGGACATGCATGAGAGAGAGGCGGTCTGCTCACCCGACCAACTATCGAGGCCACCGTACCCAAACCCTGAAAGTATAACCCCGGCCCGATAACTTTGACATGAGGGGGGGGGGGGGGGGCGTCGGACATGCATGACTGAGGCGGTCCGCAACTAATCCATTGCTCATATATGCATATGATTCCTTGTTGTGATTAATTAATGAGCTAGGTCTATGTTTGCCACTAATATATCCATCTCTCATGTTTGTATATTGCCATGTTGTAATATTTGCAGAAACTATGGAAAGAGACTTAGAAAAAGAACAATTGCTGGGGATATAATCCGCGCCGGTGCAGATCCCTTGTCGTTTCTCAATGACGCCGATGGTCTGGAATTCGAGGATGACGGCTTGATACGTCTCCAACGTATCTATAGTTTTTTATTGTTCCATGCTATTATATTACCTGTTTTGGATGTTTACGGGCTTTACTTTACACTTTTATATCATTTTTGGGACTAACCTACTAACCGGAGGCCCAACCCGAATTGCTGTTTTCTTGCCTATTTCAGCGTTTCAAAGAAAAGGAATATCAAACGGAGTCCAAACGGAATGAAACCTTCGGGAGAGTTATTTTTGGAACGGAAGCAATCCAGGAGACTTGGAGTATACGTCAGGGAAGCAACGAGGAAGCCATGAGGCAGGGAGGCGCGCCCTACCCCCTGGGTGCGCCTCCCACCCTCGTGGGCCCCTCGTGGCTCCCCTGACCGACTTCTTTCGCCTATATATGTCCATATACCCTAAAAACATCGGGGAGCACAATAGATTGGGAGTTCCGCCGCCGCAAGCCTCTGTAGCCACCAAAAACCAATCGGGACCCTGTTTTGGCACCCTGCCGGAGGGGGGATCCCTCACCGGTCGCCATCTTCATCATCCCGGTGCTCTCCATGACGAGGAGGGAGTAGTTCACCCTCGGGGCTGAGGGTATGTACCAGTAGCTATGTGTTTGATCTCTCTCTCTCTCTCTCTCTCTCTCTCTCTCTCTCTCTCTCGTGTTCTTGATTTGGCATGATCTTGATGTATCACGAGCTTTTCTATTATAGTTGGATCTTATGATGTCCCCCCCCTCTACTCTCTTGTGATGAATTGAGTTTTCCCCTTGAAGTTGTCTTGTCGGATTGAGTTTTTAAGGATTTGAGAACACTTGATGTATGTCTTGCCATGCTTATCTGTGGTGACAATGGGATATTCACGTGATCTACTTGATGTATGTTCTGGTGATCAACTTGCGGGTTCAATGAACCTATGCATAGGGGTTGGCACACGTTTTCGTCTTGACTCTCCGGTAGAAACTTTGGGGCACTCTTTGAAGTACTTTGTGTTGGTTGAATAGATGAATCTGAGATTGTGTGATGCATATCGTATATTCATGCCCACGGATACTTGAGGTGACATTGGAGTATCTAGGTGACATTAGTGTTTTGGTTGATTTGTGTCTTAAGGTGTTATTCTAGTACGAACTCTATGATAGATCGAACGGAAAGAATAGCTTCGTGTTATTTTACTACGGACTCTTGAATAGATCGATCAGAAAGGATAACTTTGAGGTGGTTTCGTACCCTACAATAATCTCTTCGTTTGTTCTCTGCTAATAGTGACTTTGGAGTGACTCTTTGTTGCATGTTGAGGGATAGTGCACCTATACAATTTACCATTGTATTGGGTGTGTTGGGGACACAAGAGACTCTTTGTTATTTTATTGCAGGGTTGTTTGAGAGAGACCATCTTCATGCTACACCTCCCACGGATTGATAAACCTTAGGTCATCCACTTGAGGGAAATTTTCTACTGTCCTACAAACCTCTGCACTTGGAGGCCCAACAACGTCTACAAGAAGAAGGTTGTGTAGTAGACATCAAGCTCTTTTCTGGCGCCGTTGCCGGGGAGGTGAGTGCTTGAAGGTTTATCTTTAGATCTTGCAATCGAATCTTTAGTTTCTTGTTTTATCACTAGTTTAGTCTACACTTCATCTTTTTAATATCTTTTATGAAAATGATGGAAGGGAAAATTGTGCTCAATTGCTAGAAGAAGAATGCATTAAAATGTTTGGTACTAGATCTTTGTATGATGAGCATGATTGCAATGTTGTTAGTATGAATTATTTGAATACCCATGAAGCTAATGATATGCAAAGCCACAAGCTTGGGGATGCTATGTTTGATGAAGATGTTATGTTTAGTCCCCCAAGTTTTGATGAGAATATTTATTGTGATGAAAGCATGCCTCCTATTTATGATGATTATATTGATGAAAGTGGGTTTGGAAGAGTGTCAACTTTAGGAAGTAATGAACCCACTATTTTGGAGGATGTTGAATATTATTGTGATAATTATGAAAGTGGATTTGGAGAGGTAATGACTTTATTTAGTGATGAATCCACTATTTCGGAAGAGGTTCCAATTGATTATGAGAACAAAGTTGCTATCTATGATTATTATTGTGATGACTTGTATGCTATTAAGAATAATGATAATCATGAAACTTGTCATCACGATTTTAATTTTCCATTGGATTATGCTTCACATGATATTTATTCTGTTGAGTTTGCTCCCACTACTATTGATGAGAAAAATTTGCTTATGTGGAGAGTAGTAAAATTTCTATGCAAGTAGATCATGAAAATAATACTTTAGGTGCTGGTTATATGGTTTAATTCATTCATGATGCTACTAAAAATTATTATGAGGGAGGAATATATGCTTGTAGGAATTGCTATAATATCAAGTTTCCTCTCTGTGTGCTTAAAGTTTTGAAGTTATGCTTGTTCCGCCTTCCTATGCAAGTTGGTTCTTGTTCCCATAAGTTGTTTGCTCACAAAATCCCTATGCATAGGAAGAGGGTTAGACTTAAATGTGTTAGTAATATGCTTCATGATGCTCTCTTTATGTTTCAATTCTTATCTTTTATGCGAGCATCATTGAAATCATCATGCCTAGCTAAAAGGCATTAAAGAAAAGCACTTGTTGGGAGACAACCCAATATTTACCCTTACTGTTTTTGTGTGTTCACATGATTATTCTACTGTAGTAATCATGTTTTATAGCTTTTGTTTCAATAAAGTGCCAAGTAAGACCTTTAGGATAGCTTACAGTGATAGTTGTGTTGATCCTGCTGAAAATCAGAAACTTTTGCACTCATAAATTAGTTTTGATAATTCACAGAAACGTGTTGTTGATCTGATTCGTTTTTCTATGGATTGGTACACAAATTTCCCAGGTTTTCCTAATTTGGTAGGATTTTTGGAGTTACAGAAGTATTCGAATGATACAGATTACTACAGACTGTTCTGTTTTTGACAGATTCTGTTTTCTATGGGTTGTTTGCTTATTTTGATGAATCTATGAGTAGTATCGGAGGGTATGAACCATAGAGAAGTTGGAATACAGTAGATATTACACCAATATGAATTTAGAATGAGTTCACAACAGTACCTAAGTGGTGATTTATTTTCTTATACTAACGAAGCTTACGAGTTTTCTATTGAGTTTTGTGTTGTGAAGTTTTCAAGTTTTGGGTAAAGATTCGATGGACTATGGAATAAGGAGTGGAAAGAGCCTAAGCTTGGGGATGCCCAAGGCACCCCAAGGTAATATTCAAGGACAACCAAGAGCCTAAGCTTGGGGATGCCTCGGATGGCATCCCCTCTTTCGTCTTCGTCCATCGGTAACTTTACTTGGAGCTATATTTTTATTCACCACATGATATGTGCTTTGCTTGGAGCGTCTTGTATGATATGAGTCTTTGCTTTTTAGTTTACCACAATCATCCTTGCTGTACACACCTTTTGGGAGACACACACATGATTTGGAATTTATTAGAATACTCTTTGTGCTTCACTTATATCTTTTGAGCTAGATAGTTTCGCTCTATGTGCTTCACTTATACTTTTTAGAGCACGGCGGTGGCTTAATTTTGTAGAAATTATTGATCTATCATGCTTCACTTATATCATTTTGAGAGTCTTTCAGAACAGCATGGTATTTGCTATGGTTATAAATTGGTCCTAGAATGATGAGCATCCAAGTTGGGTATAATAAAAACTATCATAGCTAGTGCATTAAACACTAGGATCAATTTGATGCTTGATAATTGTTTTGAGATATAAAGGTGGTAATGTTAGAGTCATGCTAGTTGGGTAATTATGAAATTGAGAAATACTTGTGTTAAGGTTAGCAAGTCCCGTAGCATGCACGTATGGTAAAAGTTGTGTGACAAATTTGTTGCATGGGGTGCTCTTTTAATTGTCTTCCTTATGTGTGGAGCTCGGGATCGCGCGATGGTTAACTCCTACCAACCCTTCCCCTAGGAGCATGTGTACAAGTACTTTGCTTCGAGGGCAAGTAAACTTTTGCAATAAGTATATGAGTTCTTTATGACTAATGTGAGTCCATGGATTATATGCACTCTCACCCTTCCACCATTACTAGCCTCTATTATGCCACCCAACTTTCGCCGGTGTCATGCACCCACCATTTACCTTCCTCAAAACAGCCACCATACCTACCTATTATGGCATTTCCATAGCCATTCCGAGATATATTGCCATGCAACTTTCCACCGTTTCGTTTACTATGACACGCTCCATCATTGTCATATTGCTCTTTGCATGATCATGTAGTTGACATCGTATTTGTGGAAAGGCCACCTCCATAATTTTTCATACATGTCACTCTTGGTTCATTGCATATCCCGGTACACCGCCGGAGGCATTCACGTAGAGTCATATTTTGTTCTAAGTATTGAGTTGTAATTCTTGAGTTGTAAATCAATAAAAGTGTGATGATATTCATTATTAGAGCATTGGTCCAAGTTAGGAAAGGATGATGAAGACTATGATTCCCCCACAAGTCGGGATGAGACTTCGGACTTTACAAAAATAATAAAAGAGGCCAAAGAAGCCCAATAAAAAAAGAGGCCAAAGAAGCCCGCCAAAATAAAAAAATAATAATAATAAAAAAGAGAGAAAAAGAGAGAAGGGACAATGTTACTATCCTTTTTCCACACTTGTGCTTCAAAGTAGCACAATGATCTTCATGATAGAGAGTCTCCTATGTTGTCACTTTCATATACTAGTGGGAATTTTTCATTATAGAACTTGGCTTGTATATTCCAATGAGGGGCTTCCTCAAAATGCCCTAGGTCTTCGTGAGCAAGCAAGTTGGATGCACACCCACTTAGTTTCTTTTGTTGAGCTTTCATATATTTATAGCTCTAAGTGCATCTGTTGCATCGCAATCCCTACTCACTCACATTGATATCTATTAATGGGCATCTCCATAGCCCGTTGATACGCCTAGTTGATGGGAGACTATCTTCTCCCTTTTTGTCTTCACAACCACCACCCTATTCCACCCATCGTGCTATGTACATGGCTTGCGCTCATGTATTGCGTAAGAGTTGAAAAAGCTGAAGCGTGTTAAAAAGTATGAACCAATTGCTTGGCTGAAACCGGGGTTGTGCATGATAGGAGTATTTTGTGTGATGAAAATGAAGCATTGCCTAACTATATGATTTTGTAGGGATTAGCTTTCTTTGGCTATGCTATTTTGATAGGACATGATTACTTGTTAGTATGCTTGAAGTATTACTATTTTTATGTTTTATGAACTTTTATCTTGAATCATTTGGATCTGAACATTCATGCCACAATAAAGAAAATTTCATTTAGAAATATGCTAGGTAGCATTCCACATCAAAAATTCTGTTTTTATCATTTACCTACTCGAGGACGAGCATGAATTAAGCTTGGGGATGCTTGATACGTCTCCAACGTATCTATAATTTTTCATTGTTCCATGCTATTATATTACCTGTTTTGGATGTTTACAGGCTTTACTTTACACTTTTATATCATTTTTGGGACTAACCTACTAACCGGAGGCCCAGCCCGAATTGCTGTTTTCTTGCCAATTTCAGTGTTTCGAAGAAAACGATTATCAAACGGAGTCCAAACGGAATGAAACCTTCGGGAGAGTAATTTTTGGAATGGAAGCAATCCAGGAGACTTGGAGTATACGTCAGGGAAGCAACGTGGAAGCCACGAGACAGGGAGGCGCGCCCTACCCACCTGGGCGCGCCCCCCACCCTCATCGGCCCCTCGTGGCTCCCCTGACCGACTTCTTTCGCCTATATATGTCCATATGCCATAAAAACATCAGGGAGCATAATAGATCGGGAGTTCCGCCGCCGCAAGCCTCTGTAGCCACCAAAAACCAATCGGGACCCTGTTCCGGCACCCTGCCGGAGGGGGGGTCCCTCACCGGTGGCCATCTTCATCATCCCGGCGCTCTCCATGACGAGGAGGGAGTAGTTCACCCTCGGGGCTGAGGGTATGTACCAGTAGCTATGTGTTTGATCTCTCTCTCTCTCTCTCTCTCTCTCTCTCTCTCTCTCTCTCTCGTGTTCTTGATTTGGCACGATCTTGATGTATCGCAAGCTTTGCTATTATAGTTGGATCTTATGATGTTTCTCCCCCTCTACTCTCTTGTGATGAATTGAGTTTTCCCCTTGAAATTGTCTTGTCGGATTGAGTCTTTAAGGATTTGAGAACACTTGATGTATGTCTTGTCGTGCTTATCTGTGGTGACAATGGGATATTCATGTGATCTACTTGATGTATGTTTTGGTGATCAACTTGCGGGTTCAATGAACCTATGCATAGGGGTTGGCACACGTTTTTTTCGTCTTGACTCTCCGGTAGAGACTTTGGGGGACTCTTTGAAGTACTTTGTGTTGGTTGAATAGATGAATCTGAGATTGTGTGATGCATATCGTATATTCATGCCCACGGATACTTGAGGTGACATTGGAGTATCTAGGTGACATTAGTGTTTTGGTTGATTTGTGTCGTAAGGTGTTATTCTAGTACGAACTCTATGATAGATCGAACGGAAAGAATAGCTTCGTGTTATTTTACTACGGACTCTTGAATAGATCGATCAGAAAGGATAACTTTGAGGTGGTTTCGTACCCTACAATAATCACTTCATTTGTTCTCCGCTATTAGTGACTTTGGAGTGACTCTTTGTTGCATGTTGAGGGATAGTTATATGATCCAGTTATGTTATTATTGTTGAGAGAACTTGCACTAGTGAAAGTATAAACCCTAGGCCTTGTTTCCTAGCATTGCAATACCGTTCGTGCTCACTTTTATCATTAGTTACCTTGCTGTTTTTTATATTTTTATATTACAAAAACCTATATCTACCATCCATATTGCACCTATATCACCATCTCTTCGCCGAACTAGTGCACCTATACAATTTACCATTATATTGGGTGTGTTGGGGACACAAGAGACTCTTTGTTATTTGGTTGCAGGGTTGTTTGAGAGAGACCATCTTCATCCTACGCCTCCCATGGATTGATAAACCTTAGGTCATCCACTTGAGGGAAATTTGCTACTGTCCTACAAACCTCTGCAATTGGAGGCCCAACAACGTCTACAAGAAGAAGGTTGTGTAGTAGACATCACGGCTCTGGTGATCCAACAATGGAGGAGGAAGGAGTTGATCATGCCGGCTCCGGTGACCAAACGGCGGATGAAGGAAATTATGATGACGGCCCCGGTGACCGAACAGATGAGGGAGCTGTTGCAAAGTCCGGGGAGGTATATATATATATTAATTAAGCATGTGCTGACTTGAGGCATTAATTGTTTTGGTATATAGGTAAATATATTAACACTTCTTTCTTCTTTTATAGCCCTCCGGATCGAGCTAAACTTCCGTAAGGAGACGAGGCCCGAAGAAAAGGTTGCGCCAGGATGAAAGGTTCATGATCAAAGAAATCACAAAAGATGGCCAACCGATTGTTCCCCGGCTGACCAAGGATGCTTTTGTAAGTCATTGCAGAGCTATTGTTAGGGACACCGTCCCAATCAGCGTCCAGCAATGGAATAAGAGTAAGGACCACCCTGAAGTTTCTTATGTCAAGGACAGATTGAAAGATGATCTTTGGACCTCGCTGAAGGCAAATTTCACTCTCCCGCAAGAGGAGGATCCGGATAACCCAGTTATAGAGCCAAAGGTCAAGGCGTTTGCTGTGAAGAAGATGACAGCTTTATTCAAGAACTGGAAGAAAGAGTTGAACACAAAGTTTGCCAACAAAGGGAAGACTCCAGAATTCACCGGCCAATATGAGAAGATAAGAGATCACTGGCCCGCATTTGTGGCCTACAAGAATTCGGAGAAGGGTAAGAAAAGGTTAGAGACAAACAAGTAAAATGCTGCGAAGAAGAAGTAGCACCATGACACAAGGTCAGGTGGCTACAACAAAGCCCGGCCGTTGTGGGACAAAGCTGAGCAAGACCTGCTTGCTAAAGGGGTCCAACCAGCGACATTGAACTGGCCAGACTGTTCAAGGACTTGGTTCTTCGGGTTTGAGGGAACTTTGGACCTAGAAACAGGGGAGTGTCGTTGGACGGACAAGCAACTTGCAATACCCATCACGAAGCGTCAGCACTATATCAGCACAGCGCCGGAAGGGACGTTCATTCCCGACGGAGAGAAGGACGAGCTGACTGAGGCCCTCGGGAATCCTGAGCCCCCTTGACGAACACGAGGCACAGCAGGCTCCGCTTCATCGGTGGTTAGGTTTGCCGACAGTGGTGGTTACAGAAGCCGAGGGAGAAAGAGGAAAGAGGAAGTGAGCGAAATGTAGAAGCTCAAAGCAAGAATAGCAAAGCTAGAGGAACTTGCACCTACCCACCAACCATCTCAGCAGCACGAAGACACTGCCCTAGAAGCTACCCCACCATGTCAGCGGAGAAGCAGTGTGGCTTCCACGGAGCTCGTTCAGCCTAATTTCACGGCTCCTCGCTACCCCGTGGATACTATCACAGAGGCTCAAGATTGCGAGCTAATGACGAATTGGCAGAACCTGACTTTGAAGGCAGCCGTCGGCTCTGTTGCAGCTCCTCTAGCTGACGGAACTTTTCACTGTCGTCTGGTTCCACTTCGCTATGTTGTTGTGAAGGTGGATGAAATAATGGAGGGATTCGAGGAGCTGGTGTTTGACCACCCTACAGGTGAAGGGGAGAATCATTTGGTTAATGCTTTGAGGAGTACATCAACCTTCCAAACTGGACGCCTCTTCCTCCTCCTCCTCCCGCCAGTCAGGGCACTCCGCCTCCTCTTCCACCTCCTCCTCCTCCTCCGGCGAGTGATCAGGGCACTCCGCCACCTTCTCCGCCTGCTCCGGCGCGTGAGGGCACTCCGCCTCCTCCTTCGCCTCCTCTGGCGCGTCGGAGCACTCCGCCTCCTCCTCCGCCTCGTCAGCAACAACGGAAGACAGACGCCGCCGCTTCGGGTCCTCCGGCGCGTCGGAGCACTCCGCCTCCTTCTCCGCCTCGTAACCAACAACGAAAGAGTGACGCCACCGCTCCTGCAGCTAGCAATACAAGCAGAGGCGGGAGGCAATTCAGATGCGGTCCATCTCTCAAGCCTCTACAAAAGTTACAATATGAGAGGACCGAGAAGGAAAACGAGGAAATCTGTGCTCGCAAAGTGAGGGACTTTTTTTGCAAAGAAACATCCACCTCCGAAGGAGATGATAGATCCGGTGAAAGTGAACCACACTATCGATGCACTAAAGCGACCGCCACCGCCTCCGCCGGATTCCAACTATGTCCGAGCCCTTAAAAAGACATATGAATATGTGCGGTAGTCAGGAAGTACTTCCAGTGACGCAAGGTTAGCAGAACAAAGAAGTGGGAAAAAATTCCCTAGCTTGGCGAACAGGTGACCCAATCGTGCCCCCCGCTCAAGGTGTCTAGCGATATCGTCGCTAATCATTCGGGGATGGTGCCCGGTACCAATCCTACTGATTACTTGAGCGATGATGTAGAGTTTGAAATAATGGAGGTGGACGAATCCGTATACCAGTACGGGAAGCCTCTCGGCAAACCGGATCATCCTCCTCTAACAACGATGATGCGACGATTGCATGAATGGTACATGAAAACATGCGGCGAGTCTGGGAAGGATACATTGATGCTGAGAATTACAGAGGAGCACGACCTCGTTGAAACTGGACTGTTGCCTGTTGAATTTGTGGAGTTATTCCAGTTATACAATCAATTGGCCCTCGACAAACAACTCGTGACTTGCTACTTTCTATAAGTACTACTTCTGTAATTAAGTCTCTATATATAACTCAGCTCTTTCATCGCATGTATATATAATTATCCTCACTATATTATGCAGATTGAAGATCGTCAAATGTAGAAAAGCACAAATCTATGACATTGGGTTCATTAACCCAAATATCATACATGAATGGACGGTACAAAAAAATGTCAACGAAACCGAGGCCAACTTGCTACAACCGTTGCTTAAAATAAAAATAAAGTTAAAATACTCTTTCCTTACAACTTCAAGTGAGTGTTATTGTCTTGTGCATATTCGGTTTTCCTTACTCGACATTATATATAGTAATGTAATTGATGAGTTATGCATGTGTGCGCAGCTTCAACTTTATTGTGCTAAAGATTAAGCTTGACCAGGAAGTAGTAACCGTCTTCGACTCGAGACGAAAAGATCCCCAGGACTATGTGGACATGACTGAAATGCTCAAGAAGTAAGTTCAGTCGATCATTATCGTACCATATCGGCAACTTTGTTCATTTCCTGATATCAAGTAATTATTTTTTTGTCTGGCAGGGTTTGGAAAGAGTTCACTGGAATTGTTCTGGCACTGTTGAGGGAGCTGCGATTTACACACCCGAAAGTAAGTACTAGTACCTAGTTCCTAGCATCTCCCATTTATTCTAGTTTCATCAATAGCATTTATCATGCTTGATTATCAGTTTGATTGAACTCTATTTCTTGTAAAGTGCTTGTGGCAGGAATCCGGGGATGATTTTTGTGGATACTACGTTTGCGAGTTCATCTATAACGCGACCTCTCTGCGGAGTTACTCTGAAAAACAATATCAAGTACGTAAACAATAATATTTACACTTTTCTTTTATTACCACATTTTTGTTGAGTTTCCATCATATATATGTATTGACCCCCTTCTTTAAATTAGGTCTGGCAGTTGCGGGATGAAATCTTACCACATGATCGCATAAGAGCAATGCAAGAAGAATTGGCGGGATTCTTTCTTGACCACGTCATACATAAAGCCGGAGAATACCATGTGAAATTGATATAGACATGAGATATTAGGGATTGTAAGAGATCTTATACTGTATATATATGTAGCTAGTTCCACCCATCAACCTTGCACCGCCACCTTTGTCGCCGTCATCGCGCTCACCATCCCGGTGGCCAGCGAGGGAGACAACAACAAGTGCCCGGGATGGGCTCTAATTAGCGTCATGGGCGCAGGAATCCCAGCTTGGCCAGCCCGTTTCCGGCGGTGCGTGGCACACTATCGCTCCTTGCAGCATGCCCCTCGATTGTCGTTGTGTGCCGGAGCTAGGGAGGGGCCATTGGGGGCGGCCGGACAGAGCGTTGTGTGGGGAGATCAGATGAGAAGGACTGAAACAAACGACTCACACTCGGAGAAGATGAAGTTTGAGGGGGAGCGGCGTGTGGAACCCAACCAAGGCTCGTGGCTTGTGTAACGAACTAGCTGACTGAGCTTGCGTGAGGCAACCCGCGTCTGGCTTCGGCCGGTCGGCCGATTCACATCCTTTTGTATGTTCTAAATAGTGTGCCATAGTGATTACAGAGGTCTGCCGCTAAGATAAAACAAGATATGCCATTCAAAACTATGCCTTTAATAAATTAATATTTCAGTTAGCCAAAAGAGCTGTGGGGAAAGAAATCATGGAACCTTTATTTTATATGAAGAAAGAAAATCCGGTAACTTGTTTGCTCTGTCCCTACTCCCGTTCTATAGAATTTTTTCAAAGATGTAGGTGCCACAAAGGCATAACCCAAATGGATCATGGATCAATATATTTTCATGTTGTCATACAATAAGAGGTGCATCGTCCATAACTCTAAATCAGCCAAGCATAGGAAAGGAAACATACTTGAATAAAAAGAATTTTCTATTTCTTAGCTCAAGAAGTCGATTCGAAATTAATAGTAGTACAGAAATTATGTAAGTATGTCAAATATATGGTGCTCTGGTTTGCATGTTTTCGATCACAAATGCTTTTAAGTCGGGAAATTTAATAACTATGCTAGCATTAACCACGTAAAATTCTAAATATGGAATTAAATATGTATTGGCAAACTATATTAGAAACCAATACGTAAGATAGCTGGATAGGTACCATATTAGCAGAAGATTAATTGCCAAGATTAATATGTATTGGCGGGAAACGGTCAGTACAGGAGAGTAAGGGGGGGACGCTGGAAGAGGCAGTGCAAAAGCAAGTGGGAGGAGCTGCTGAGAAGGAAGGGAAGGGCAATGGAGGCAAAACGTTCAGGCGCAAAGCACGCATAAACGGAACTGAGAAGCAAGAGAAGTTGGGAGTCGAGCTGGGTAAAAGAGGAGTGGATATGGAGATTGACGCTACGGCTATTGTAAAAAGGGCTAGACAGGATGAGAGTGGAATGCCAGAGGGGGAGCGGATGTTGACGGAGGAAGATCAGCAGGAAGGAGTTACAATCACCAATATATCGGCCGGGCTGTCAGAGCAGCCCCGCCGGGCCCAATGAAAATTGTAAGTTGGAACTGCCGGGGACTCGGGAATGGCCCGGCGGTTCGTTCTCTTCTCGACCTGGGAAGAGTGGAGGAGCCCGACATTCTGTTTTTGTGCGAGACTAGGTTGGAGGAGAAGGAGTTGGGTCGTTTTAGATGGCTGCTAGGGCTCACCCAAATGTGCTCTTGGAAGGGGGAGGGGAGGAGTCGAGGGGTGGCAATGTTTTGGAGGAAGGAGGTGGATGTTACGTTGAGATCGTTCGGGAGAAGGCACATTGACATTGATGTAAGGAGGGATGATGGATTGGTCTGGAGGCTTACTGGTGTGTACGGCGAGTCGAAGATGGACAGGAAGAAAGAAACATGGCGAATGATGCGCCTCCTGAAACAGCAACACCAGGGTGGAAGGCCTTGCCTTTGCCTTGTTGATTTCAATGAGATCTTGACAAGTATGGAGAAAGCAGGAGGGGCAGCCCGGCCACAACACTACCTGGACAGGGAAGCGCTACAAATCTGCGGGCTGGGTGATATTGGCTTCGAGGGGGACATTTTCACTTGGAGGAACCACAGTAAGGAACTACGAACATATATTTGCAAGAGGTTGGATAGGGCCACATCGAATTAGGAATGGTGTGAGCAGTTCCCGGCTTACACAGTGGTTAATGGCCCTCCCAGACATTCAGACCATCGGCCAATTATTGTTCATACGGAAGGTCGTTGTTGAGGCGCGTTGATACGGAGGAGAGGGGATGGGAGTTTTCGTTTTGAGGCGCGTTGGCTGCAGGAGGAAGGATGTGAGGAGGTTGTACGTGCAGCCTGGGAGAGGAGCGGGGAGATGGGGGATGGTACAGTGGCTGTTGCACTTCAGAAGGTGGCGGGAGATATCTCCACTTGGAGCAAAGATGTGGTCGAGGAGTTGGAAGGCAGGTTAAAAAGTGCGAAAAAGGAGCTAGAAGTTTGCATGAGGACGGCAGTGACGGAGCATAAAATTAATGAAGAAGCAAGGCTACATTGTCTAGTCGAGGAGCTGGAGGAGAAGAAGCATACTCAGCTGAAACAAAGGGCCCATATGTGGTGGCTGAAGGATGACAATAGGAATATTAAATACCTGGAGTCCGTAGCCTCGGCGAGGAAGAAAGTTAACAGAATTAAGGAGTTGAGGAAGGAGGACGGGTCGGTGGTGGAGGCAGGAGAGGAGCTGACTAACTATGTGTGTTCGTTTTTTCAGGAACTTTTCTCAGCTTCATCTCATCCTCAGCGGTTGCCAGAACTACTTGAAAAAGTACAATGTCTTATTGGCTGACTTCACTCGCGAGGAGGTAAAAGCGGCACTAGATCACATTGGAGACTTGAAGGCCCCGGGGCCGGATGGCATGCCATCGGTTGTGTTCAAGAGACACTGGCATTTCATGGGGGATCAGATTGTGGAGGAGGTGCTGCGAGTGCTTAATGGAGGTGACATGCCCGAGGGGTGGAACGATACCCACACTAGTAGGAAAAGGGGCTTTTACCCCGGTTTGTAAGGGCCTTTTGTCCCAGTTTTCGAACCGGGACTAAAGGGTCGTTACTAAAGCCCTAACCCTTTAGTCCCGGTTCTTACACGAACCGGGACAGAAGGTCCTCCACGTGGCCGCTGCTGCCAGCCCAGGCAGGGGGGCCTTTGGTCCTGGTTGGTGCCAACAACCGGGACCAATAGGCAGGGCCTTTTGTCCCGGTTGGTGTCACCAAACGGGACCAATAGGCATCCACGCATCAGCAGCTGGCAGGAGCTGAGGTTTTTGTTTTTTTTGAAAGGGGGTGGTTTAGGGGTTTTGGGGGGTTAATTTAGGTGTTTCATATATTGTGTTAGCTAGCTAATTAATAGAGAGAAGTGTCCTCTCTTATCTCCGTGCTTGGTCGACGCTACCTACTATATACGTATGGAGAGGACTAGACACGCTAGCTAGTAATAAAATGAAGGAAACAGAAGATCGTCATGAACATATGCATACAGAGAGAAGTGATATCGACCACCTCTCCTTCTCCGAGAGATTGGTCGAACAACAAGTTCATGTATATCTATCCGACACTACCGGCTACATATATACAATAATTATCTCTTACAATACAATCTCCTAATTAAATTGTAGGAACAAGGGTCCACATAGTATTCTCCGTTTTCATCGATCACGTGGTCAAGGAAGAATGCCGCCAATTCCTCTTGAATTCCTCGCATACGATCTGGTGCTAGGAGTTCATCCCGCTTCCGAAACATCTAATTTGAAGAAGGGGGTCAATACATATATATATATATATATATATATATATATATATATATATATATATATATATATATATATATATATGAATAAATGAAACTCAACACAAATGATGGTAATAAAATAAAATTGTGAATATTATTGCTTACGCACTTCATATTGTTCTTCAGTGTAGCCCCGTTCACAGGTCGTGTAGCGGATGGACTCGCAAACGTAGTATCCACAGTAATTATTCCCGGCTTCCTGCCACAACCACTTTACAAGAAATAGAGGTAAATCAAAATGATAAGTAAGCATGCTAAATGGTATTGATGAAACTAGCGCTTGAATCACTAGGAGATGCGCGGAACATGCTACTATAGTACTTACTTTCGGGTGTTTAAATTGCAGCTTCTTCGGCAGTCCCGGAGCTTTTGTGGTGAATTTTCTCCAAACCCTGCCAGACAAAGAAAATAATTACTTGATATCAGGAAATGAACAAAGTTGCTGATATGGTGGATAATGATCGATTTAACTTACTTCTCGAGCATTTGAGTCATGTTCGCATAGTCCTGGGGATCTTTTCGTCTCGAGTCTAAGACGGTTACTAATCCCTGCTCCAGCTTAATCTCTAGGAGAATATAGTGGAAGCTGCGCATGCATGCATAAGTCATCAATTACATTACCATAACCTGGACTAATAAGGGAAACCGAATATGCACAAGACAGTAACACTCACTTGAAGTTGTAAGGAAAGAGTATTATATCTTTGTTTTGATTTAATACCAACGATCGTAGCAAGTTGGCCTCGGCTTCTTTGGGATGTTTTTCAACCGTATATGCATCTATGAGATTTGTGTTAATGAACCCAATATCACCGATTTGTCTTTTCTTCAATTCGGCGATCTTCAATCTGCATAATATAGTGAGGATAATTATAAATACATGCAATGAAAGAGCTGACCTATATAGAGAGACTTAATGACAGAAGTAGTACTACTTACAGACAGTAGCAAGTGATCGTTGTTTTATCGAGGGCCTTTTGATTGTAAAACTGGAAGAAATCCTCAAATGGAACATTCAGCAGATCAATTCCCACGAGGTCATGCTCCGGTTTAACTCTCGGCGTCAAAGTATTCATCCCATCAGACTCTCTGCAGGTTTTCATGTACCAATCATGTAGTCTACGCATCATCGTTGTTAGAGATCTTTCATCTTTGACGAGAGGCTTCCCGTAATGGTATTTGTGTTCGTCGACCTCCATGATTTCATAATATACATCGTCGGGCAGGTAATCTCCAAGATTGCTATAACCGGCCACCATCCTCGGATCATTAGCGACGATGTCTTTTGACACCTTGAGCGGGGGGCACGATTGGTTCGCTTGTTCGCCGAGCTGGGCAATTTTTTTCCCAGCTCGTCGTTCTTTTAACCTCTTATCACTGAAAGTACTTCCCGACCGCTCCGCTTCGGCATATGTCTTTGCAAGAATGCGCTCATAGTTGCCTCTCGGCGGAGACTTGGGTGGTTTTGTCAGGGCAGCCAGAGTGCGCTTTGCTTTCACCGGATCTAACTTCTCTTCCAGATGTGGATGTTTCTTTGCTTTCACCCCTTCAAAGAAGTTTGTCACTTCAGCTCGCACGATCTCCCTGGTTTCCTCCTCAGTCCTCTCGTATGGTAACTTCTCTGGAGTCTTCAGAGAAGGACCGAATCTGTATTGCCTCCCGCCTCTGGCAGCTGTACTGCTAGACGCCGGCAGAGCAGACGGAGCGGCTGCGGCTGTCTTCTTTCCTTTCTTACGAGGCGGAGGAGAAGGACTACGACGCGCCGGAGCAGCCGGAGCGGCGGCGGGTCTCTGCCGCCCTTGCTGACGAGGCAGAGAAGGAGGAGGCTGGCTGCTCTGGCGCGCCGGCGCAGGCGGAGAAGGAGGCGGAGTGCCGCCACGCGCCGGAGAAGGAGGCTGAGTGCCCTGATCACTCGCCGGAGGAGGAGGCGGAGTGCCACCACGCGCCGGAGAAGGAGGCTGATCAGTACCCTGATCGCTCGCCAGAGGAGGAGGCGGAGGAGGAGGCGGAGTGCCCTTACTTGCCGGAGCCGTCCAGTTCGGAAGGTTGATGAGCTCCTTCTGCCATAGGCATGGAGTCTTTAGAGCTGAATCCAGCCGAGTCTCCCCTTCACCAGTAGGGTGGTCAAGCTGGAGGTCCTCAAATCCCTCCGTTATTTCATCCACCATCACCTTAGCATATCCTTCTGGAATCGGCCGGCAGTGGTAGGTTGCGCCGGGTTCAGGAGGTAAAACAGAGCCAACAGCTGCCTTGACTTTGAAGTTCTGCCATTGCGCCATAAGGTGGCAATGTTGAGACTCCGTGATAGCATCCACGGGGTAGCTAGCTGGAGCCGTCAAGACATGCTCCGGCTGAAGTAGCTCGGTGGAAGCCACGCTGCTTCTCCGCTGAGATGGCGGTGTAGCTGAGGGGGTTGTTTCGGCATGTCAATTGCCGTCTCGTTCCTCTAGCGCTTGAACCCTTTCGTGCAGCTTCTGAATTTGGATCTGCTCCACTTTTTTCCTCCTCTCCTGGCTTTTGTAACCGCCCGCGTCCGGAAAACCAACCTTCCACGGAACGGAGCCTGGCGTGCATCGTGTCTGTCCAGGGTGCTCAGGATTCCCGAGGGCCATTGTGAGCTCGTCCTTCTCTCTGTCGGGAACGAACGTCCCTTCCTGCGCTGCATCGATATATTGCTGAATCTTCTTGACTGGTATTCTCAAAAGCTCGTTCGTCCAAACGCACCTCCCTGATACAGGGTCCAAGGTTCCGCCAGCCCCGAAGAACCAAGTCTGGCAACGGTCTGTCCAGTTCATTGTCTGTGGTTCGATCCCTTTTTCAAGCAGATCATTCTCAGCCTTGGCCCACTTAGGCCGGGCTTTGAGGTAGCCACCTGACCCCGTGCGATGGTGAAGCTTCTTCTTCGCAGCATTCTTCTTGTTTGTCGCTGACATCTTCTTACTCTTTTCCGATGTCTTGTGGGCCACAAATGCGGGCCAGTGATCTCTGATCTTCTCATACCGGCCGATGAATTCTGGTGTCTCTTCTTTGTCGACAAACGTTTTCAGCTCATTCTTCCACCTCCTGAATAGGTCGGCCATCTTCTTAAGAGCATGAGACTTGATTAATTGCTCTTTAACTGGCTTCTCCGGATCCTCCTCTGGCGGTAGGGTGAAATTTTCCTTCAGCTCAATCCAAAGATCATCTTTCTGCATATCATTGACATAAGACACCTCAGGGTCTTCCTTCTTAGGCTTATACCATTGGTGGATGCTGATCGGGATCTTGTCCCTAACTAGAACCCCGCACTGAGCAGCAAATGCATCCTTTGTCCGGAGGGGTTCAATCGGTTGGCCATCGCGCGCGATTGCTGTGATCTCAAACCTTTCATCCGAGCGCAACTTTCTCTTCGGGCCTCGTCTCTTTACCGAAGTTGTGCTCGATCCGGAGGGCTAGGAAAAAGAAGAAAGACGTGTGTTAGTTAATATGTGTACATACCAAAACAATGAATGCATCAATTAGCTAGTCAGCACAGGCTTAACTAATATATACCTGGCCGGACTCTGTTCGGTCACCGGAGCCGTCACCACGGGTTCCTTCTTGCACCAGCATTGGGTCACCGGAGCCATCATAATCATGTCTTTCCTCCTCCACTCTTCGATCACCGTAGCCTGCTTCTTCACCCTGTTCTTCCAGACCATCATTGTCGTTAAGATACGACAAGATATCACCTCCGGCTAAGATTATGTCCCCCAACACCTCTTCTGCTTGCTCGTCTCGTCCGTGCTCCATTGTTTCTGCAAATATTACAACATGGCAATTATTACACAAACATGACAGCAGGTGGATATATTAGTGCAAACGTAGACCTAGCTTATTCCGGGTTTGGGGTGGCCTCGGCAACGCTTCAAGGGTAGGGGCACGGCGGGAGGGGGTAGGAGACCGACATCGTTTTTTTCTAGGGTTTGGGTGTCCTCGAGAGTTTTGGTCGAGCGAGAGGGCCGGGGGGGGGGGGGTGCTCCCGTGGTATAAGTTATCACGGTCGAGAGGGGGGTATAAATATCGACCGTCCATCATGTCGAAGTTATCTGGGAGGGAGTTATATATATCGACAACGACGACATACATACATGGGAAAATAATGTTATCGGGGAGGGGGTATATCGACCCCCCCACGTGTTAAAGTTATCGGGAGGGGGTTATATCGACAACGACGACATACGTACATGGGAAAATAATATTATCGGGGAGGGTATATCGACCCCCCCCCCCCTCGTGTTGAAGTTATCGGGAGAGGGGTATATCGACGATGACAGACCCGATAAAACATAAGAAAACGAAGAAGAAATAAAAAGAGGAGAAGAAGAAAAGGAATAGAGGAGAAGATCGAAGGAAAAAAAGAAGAAAAAAAAGAGGAGAAGAAGAAAGGAATAGAGGAGAGAAGAAGAAAAAATAGAATTTTTTCTTCTTCTCTTCTATTCCTTTCTTCTTCTCCTCTTCTTTTTCTTCTTTTTTCCTCTTCTAATTTATTTCTCCTCTTCTTCCTCTCCTCTTCTTCTCCTTTCTTCCTCTTCTTATTTTCCTTTTTCCTCTCATTCATAAAAAATGTTCAAATAGAAAATTTCGAAAAACAGTAAAGGTTTTGCCTAATGCATTGTTCATATGAATATACAAACATTTGCATATTCTACAATAATTAATATCACCAAAAAAATCTATGAACAGAAAAAAATTCTAACTTTTCTAAAAATCTATCTTTTGCATATATACATGAACATATATATACACAGAGAACATATATACATACATATACTCATACATGAACATATCATCATATATATGAACATACATTTTCTTTGCATATGCATATGAACATACATACATACATTTTTCTTTCATATGAACATACATACATACATTTTCTTTGCATATGACCATACATACATTTTTCTTTGCATATGACCATTCATACATTTTCTTTGCATATGCTTTGCATATAAACATACATACATATGAACATACATACATACATACATATAAACATAACATACATACACAAAAAATTCTAAAAATCTGCCTAAAAATTCTAAAAATCTGCCTAAAAAAATTATATGAAAAAAAGCATACATCATCCATCCATCCATATAATGAACATATACATCATCCATCCATCCATATAATCAACATATGCATATGAAAAAAAATTATATGAAAAAATTATATGAAGAGGATCGAGGGGACAGGGAGGAAAGGGGGTCGCCGGAGCCGGACCGAACGGGGAGGAGGGGCGGCGTCGAGGCAGGGGCGGCAGTGGGGGCGGGCGCCGGCGACGACGACAATGGTGGGGCGGGCCGGGGCGCAGGGGCGCGGCCGTGCGTGCTCGGGGACGGGGCAGGGGCACGGGGCTGCGGCCGGCGTGGGCTCGGGCGCGGGGCAGGGGCACGGGGAGACGGGGATGGCGGCCGGCGGCGGCGACGGCGACGAGGAGCGCGCGAGCGATTTGGGCAGCCTGGCGGCGGGGGCAACTGGCGAGGGAGGCCAGGGAGATGTGAAATTTTCACAAGTCCTGGTTATATAGCAAGGGCATTGGTCCCGGTTCGTGGCACCAACCGGGACCAATGCCACCCTTTAGTCCCGGTTGGTGCCACCAACCGAGACCAAAGGCCATTTTCAGCAGCACAAAGGGCGGGAGCCGGCGGCCTTTGGTCCCGGTTGGTGGCACTAACCGGGACTAAAGGGGGGGCATTGGTCCCAGTTGGTGCCACGAACCGGTACCAATGCACCCATTTAGTCCCGGTTGGTGGCACCAACCGGGACCAAAGGCCTCGTGTTGCCCACGTCGCGGTCAAAAGTTTAGTCCCACCTCGCTAGCAGAGGGGCGCCCGTACCAGTTTAAAAGCCCCGGCGCGGCTGCTGTCTCGAACTCCTCTAGAAGGCTTCTGGGCCTAACTTTGGCGCGCTGCCCGTTGAGCCCTCTAGCCCTTCTGGGCCTGTATTTGCAAACCCGAGGGTTGGAGGGCCCAGCGGGCAGCGCCCCAACAATTTTTTTTGCTGTATTTAGTTTTTTTGTTTTCTATTTTGCCTTATTTATTTTGTTTTGTTTCTACTTACAACAACAAACTTATTTATTTTATTTTGTTTCTAATTACTTATTTATTTTACTTTATGATAATTCTTTTTGCTATTAAAGTTTCTATCAAAAAAAGTTCTTTATGAAAATTCTTTTTGCTGTATTTAGTTTTTTTGTTTTCTTTTTTGCTTTATTTATTTTGTTTTGTTTGTACTTACAACAAAAAACTTATTTATTTTATTTTATTTTGTTTCTAATTACTTATTTATTTTACTTTATGATAATTCTTTTTGCTATTAAAGTTTCTATCAAAAAAAGTTCTTTATGAAAATTCTTTTTGCTTTTAATGATTTTGAACAGAAAATACTTCGATAATTTTAGTTGCATCAATTTTATATGATTTTAGTTTCAATAATACTAGAGGTTTCTTATAATGTTTTGAACAGAAAATACTTTGTTAATTTTACTTTCATAAATTTTATTAAAGTTTATTTTATTTTGTCTTAACACAAGAAGTCCGGAGTTGTAATAAGTTATTAAAAATAAAAAAGAGGCGCAATGCTCGTTGATTTGCTTCAAGCCTTTCGGAATAGTGTAGACTGCACTGCACATAGCTCCATGAAGTCTACCTTATTCCTCAAGGCTTGAAGCTAAGCAACGTGAAGGTGAGCATTGCACCTCTTCTTCATCGTCTCTGCACTCAGGGCTTATAAACCGCTCCTAGTGCCTCTCAGCTAGCGAGGTGGGACTAAAAAACTGCTTAGTAAGAAACTCTAGTACCGGTTCGTGCCACGAACCGGTACTAAAGGTGCTCGTGGGGCCACAGCCTCATCAGTACCGGTTCGTGGCACCAACCGGGACCAAAGGGTGGAATTGGTCCCGGTTCGTGCCACCAACCGGGACCAATGGCCTTGCACAGCGGCGTGGTGGTGGGAGTTTAGTCCCACCTCGCTAGCTGAGAGAGAGCCGCACTTGTTTATAATTTTTAATTTTTGGCCTGTTATTTTTCATGCATTTACTAATTATTTTGAGCTATAAGACCCTAAAATTGAAAAGCATTTCAAATAAACTCTGAAAAGGTTGAAAGTTGGCATGGTAGCATCATTTCATCCACATATCATGTGCAAGAAAGTTGAGAGGGTTACGGCAAAAACTGGATGCACTTCGTGTACAAAACGGACAATGGTATCATACTCGTCTGTTACAAAGTTGGCATGGTATCATCATAATAGTTGCGGGAGAAAGTCTTCACTTTTTCTTCGCTTGTGTCATTTGCTTATTGCACCGTAACCATGGATAATCTTCATCGTTTATCAGGATGCTTGGGTCAGCCTTGACTTTGAAGGGAGGAATTTCATGAAACTTTTCATAATCTTCAGACATGTCAGTCTTGCCCTCCACTCCCACAATGTCCCTTTTTCCTGAAAGAACTATGTGGCGCTTTGGCTCATCGTATGATGTATTCGCTTCCTTATCTTTTCTTTTTCGCGGTCTGGTAGACATGTCCTTCACATAGATAACCTGTGCCACATCATTGGCTAGGACGAACGGTTCGTCAGTGTACCCAAGATTGTTCAGATCCACTGTTGTCATTCCGTACTGTGGGTCTACCTGTACCCCGCCTCCTGACAGATTGACCCATTTGCGCTTAAACAAAGGGACCTTAAAATCATGTCCGTAGTCAAGTTCCCATATGTCCATTATGTAACCATAATATGTGTCCTTTCCCCTCTCGGTTGCTGCATCAAAGCGGACACCGCTGTTTTGGTTGGTGCTCTTTTGATCTTGGGCGATCGTATAAAATGTATTCCCATTTATCTCGTATCCTTTGTAAATCAATACAGTCGAAGATGGTCCACTGGACAACGAGTACAACTCATCACAAACAGTGGTGTCACCTCTGAGACGTGTTTCCAACCAACTGCTGAAAGTCCTGATGTGTTCACATGTAATCCAGTCGTCACACTGCTCCGGGTGTTTGGAGCGCAGACTGTTCTTGTGTTCATCGACATACGGGGTCACCAAGGTAGAGTTCTGTAGAACTGTGTAGTGTGCTTGAGACCAAGAATATCCGTCCCTGCATATTATTGAGTCCCCTCCAAGCGTGCCTTTTCCAGTCAGTCTCCCCTCATACCGCGATAGGGAGACCTATCTTCTTAAGGCCAGGAATGAAGTCAACACAAAACCCAATGACATCCTCGGTTTGATGGCCCATGGAGATGCTTCCTTCTGGCCTAGCGCGGTTACGGACATATTTCTTTAGGACTCCCATGAACCTCTCAAAGGGGAACATATTGTGTAGAAATACGGGCCCCAGAATGACAATCTCGTCGACTAGATGAACTAGGACGTGCGTCATGATATTAAAGAAGGATGGTGGGAACGCCAGCTCGAAACTGACAAGACATTGCGCCACATCACTCCTTAGCCTTGGTATGATTTCTGGATCGATCACCTTCTGAGAGATTGCATTGAGGAATGCACATAGCTTCACAATGGCTAATCGGACGTTTTCCGGTAGAAGCCCCCTCAATGCAACCGGAAGCAGTTGCGTCATAATCACGTGGCAGTCATGAGACTTTAGGTTCTGGAAATTTTTCTCTGGCATATTTATTATTCCCTTTATATTCGACGAGAAGCCAGTCGGTACCTTCATACTAAGCAGGCATTCAAAGAAGATTTCTTTCTCTTCTTTCGTAAGAGCGTAGCTGGCAGGACCTTCATACTGCTTCGGAGGCATGCCATCTTTTTCGTGCAAACGTTGCAGGTCCTCCCGTGCCTCAGGTGTATCTTTTGTCTTCCCATACACGCCCAAGAAGCCTAGCAGGTTCACGCAAAGGTTCTTCGTCACGTGCATCACGTCGATTGAAGAGCGGACCTCTAGCTCTTTCCAGTAGGGTAGGTCCCAAAATATAGATTTCTTCTTCCACATGGGTGCGTGTCCCTCAGCGTCATTCGGAACAGCTGGTCCGTCGGGACCCTTTCCAAAGATTACGTGTAAATCATTGACCATAGCAAGTACGTGATCACCGGTACGCATGGCGGGCTTCTTCCACGTACATACACCGTTTCCATTCCACAGCTGTAAAAGTTCTTCAACTAATGGCCTTAGGTACACATCAATGTCCTTGCCGGGTTGCTTAGGGCCTTGGATGAGAACTGACATCATAATGAACTTCCGCTTCATGCACATCCAAGGAGGAAGGTTATACGTACATAGAGTCACGGGCCAGGTGTTGTGATTGCTGCTCTGCTCCCCAAAGGATTAATGCCATCCGCGCTTAAACCAAACCATACGTTCCTTGGGTCAGCTGCAAACTCAGCCCAGTACTTCCTCTCGATTTTTCTCCACTACGACCCGTCAGCGGGTGCTCTCAACTTCCCGTCTTACTTACGGTCCACACTGTGCCATCGCATCAACTTGGCATGCTCTTCATTTCTGAACAGACGTTTCAACCGTGGTATTATAGGAGCATACCACATCACCTTCGCAGGAACCCTCTTCCTGGGGGGCTCGCTGTCAACATCACCAGGGTCATCTCGTCTGATCTTATACCGCAATGCACCGCATACCGGGCATGCGTTCAGATCCTTGTACGCACCGCGGTAGAGGATGCAGTCATTAGGGCATGCATGTATCTTCTGCACCTCCAATCCTAGAGGGGATACGACCTTCTTTGCTGCGTATGTACTGTCGGGCAATTCGTTATCCTTTGGAAGCTTCTTCTTCAATATTTGCAATAGCTTCTCAAATCCTTTGTCACGCACATCATTCTCTGCCTTCCACTGCAGCAATTCCAGTACGGTACCGAGCTTTGTGTTGCCATCTTCGCAATTGGGGTACAACCCTTTTTTGTGATCCTCTAACATGCGATCGAACTTCAGCTTCTCCTTTTGACTTTCGCATTGCGTCCTTGCATCGACTATGACCCGGCGGAGATCATCATCATCAGGCACTGGTTCCTCTTGATCTTCAGCAGCTTCCCCCCTTGCAGCATCATTGGGCACATCGTCTGGTTCCTCTTGATCTTCAGCAGCTTCCCCCGTTGCAGCATCACTGTATTCAGGGGGCACATAGTTGTCATCGTCCTCTTCTTCTTCGCCGTCTTCCATCATAACCCCTATTTCTCCGTGCCTCGTCCAAACATTATAGTGTGGCATGAAACCCTTGTAAAGCAGGTGGGTGTGAAGCATTTTCCGGTCAGAGTAAGACTTCGTATTCCCACATATAGGGCATGGACAACACATAAAACCATTCTGCTTGTTTGCCTCAGCCACTTCGAGAAAATCATGCACGCCCTTAATGTACTCGGAGGTGTGTCTGTCACCGTACATCCATTGCCGGTTCATCTGCGTGCATTATATATAATTAAGTGTGTCAAAAACCATTACAGAACATCATGAATAGATAATTAAGTGACCAAATTAATAGAAGTTCATCATCACATTAAAACCAAAGTACATACATAGTTCTCATCTAACAACATATATATAGCTCTCCAGAGCATCTAATTAATTAAACCATACATTGAAACTATGTAAAACATTTCAATGTGAAAACAAATGCGATCATAATCGCAACCAAGGTAACAATTGATCCAACGGCATAATGATACCAAGCCTCGGTATGAATGGCATAGTTTCTAATCTTTCTAATCTTCAAGCGCATTGCATCCATCTTGATCTTGTGATTATCGACGACATCCGCAACATGCAACTCCAATATCATCTTCTCCTCCTCAATTTTTTTTATTTTTTCCTTCAAGTAATTGTTTTCTTCTTCAACTAAATTTAACCTCTCGACAATAGGGTCGGTTAGAATTTCCGGTTCAACCACCTCCTAGATAAATAAAATCTATGTCACGTTGGTCGGTATATTTGTCATAAACAATAAATGAACCAAATAGATAAAAAGATAATATATACCACATCCGAATCATAGACAGGACGAGGGCCGACGGGGCGGATACCAAAACCATCGCACTATGTAATAAGAAGGAATAATAAAAGTAACAAAATTAGACAAGTAACTATCTAAAGTAAGAATTTTTTCCTTTCAGAAAGAAGATAAGAACAAGAGGCTCACCACGGTGGTGCTGGCGACGAGATCGGCGCGGGCGATCGACGACAGTGAAGACGGGGACGGGACGTGACGGACCACTAAACCTAGACAAATCTCGGGGAAAATGGAGCTCGGAGGTCGAGTTTCGAGAGGAGAAAGATTAACTAGTGTGGCTCAGACATTTCATCGAACACCTCATGTGCATAGGAGGTGAGCTAGAGCACCCAAATGCCCTCCCTTCGCCAGCCAGAAAAAACAGAGCACTCTGGAGTGCTCTGCTGTGGCGATGGGGTATATATAGGCAACTCATTGGTCCCGGTTCGTGGCACCAACCGGGGCTAAAGGCCTTTGGTCCCGGTTGGTGACAGGAACCAGGACCAATGCCCCCTTTAGTCCCGGTTGGTGGCACCAACCGGGACCAAAGGCCTTGTGCTGCCCCGCGTCAAAAGTTTAGTCCCACCTCGCTAGTTGAGAGAGCTCGAGAGTGGTTTATAAGCGCTGCTGCGCCCACCCTCTCGAACTCCTCTCAACTGCAGGCTTTCGGGACTAACCGTTCTCTTTGCCTGTGGGGCCTACTGGGCCTTCTGCGGGCCTGAATCCTGGCCCATGGATGGGTTTCTAGTCGTATTCAGGCCGTGGTGGCCCAGTAGGTGGCATAATTTTTTTCCTCTGTTTTTTTCTCTTTTGCTTTATTTGTTTTGTTTTGTTTCTACTTACAACAAAAAACTTATTTATTTTATTTCTAATTACTTATGTATTTTACTTTAATTATTTTATTTTTATTTATTTTACTGCTGCTATTTTTATTTAATTTAATGCTGCTATTTTTACTTAATTTATTAAGGTTTATTTATTTTAGTTACTATAGTTTATTTTATTTTATTTTATTAAGGTTTATTTATTTTTATTTATTTTATTAAGGTTTATTTATTTTATAAATATAAAAAAATGAACATAGATGCGCTTATAGAGAAAATTCAACCTAAATTCATAATAAATTTCTATGAAAATTACTGTGAATTTAGGTCAAATTCCCTGTATAAGGGCATCTATTTTCACTTTAAGAGGAGCTCAACAAGGCAGAGAGGGACGGGCTTATAAACTGGTGTGAGTGCCCTTCGGTTGGCGATGTGGGACTAAACACTGGCCGCAACTAGGACCAGCCCTTTAGTCCCGGTTTGTGGTATGAACCGGGACTAAAGGGCTGTGGGCCAGGAGCGTGGCCCATTGGTCCCGGTTTGTCCCACCAACCGGGACCAAAGGGTCCGGACGAACTGAGACCAATGCCCCCACGAGGCCCAGCAGGCCCCTGGCCGCACGAACCGGGACCAATGCTCACATTAGTCCCGGTTCGTGACTGAACCGGGACTAATGTGAGTATTGCCCTGTGACCAAAGCCCAGTTTTCTACTAGTGCCATGTGGTCCTCATCCCCAAGGTAAAGAACCCACAGAGAATAAAGGACCTCCGGCCGATAAGTCTATGCAACGTTCTCTACAAGCTAGTCTCTAAAGTGATAGCCAATAGGCTGAAAATGATTCTTCCATCGCTTATTTCTGATAACCAAAGCGCATTTGTTCCGGGAAGATTGATAACGGGTAATGTGCTCATCGCATACGAGCTCTCTCACTATGTCATGAACAAGAGGACTGGGAAGGATGGGTACACGGCGGTGAAGGCTGACATGAGCAAAGCATATGACCGGGTAGAATGGTGTTTCCTAGAGGCGATGATGTGTAGGATGGGCTTCAGGAGGGAGTGGGTAGACCTAATCATGAAGTGTGTCAGGACGGTCCGGTACCAGGTTAAAGTTAACGGGGAGTTGACGCATCAATTCTGCCCATCGAGAGGACTGCGCCAGGGGGATCCGGCATCACCTTACCTGTTTGTGATATGTGCTGAGGGTCTGTCAGCCCTGCTCAACGACGCGGAACAGAGAGGGAGGATAAGTGGGATAAAGGTATGCCCGAGAGCACCATGCATATCCCATCTGTTTTTTGCGGACGACTCTATGTTATTGATGAAAGCGAAGCAACAGGAAGCCGAGGCACTACGTGACATTCTCAATCTGTATGAAGAATGTTCGGGCCAGTGTATCAATGTAGAGAAGTCAGCCCTCATGTTTAGTCCAAATACGGAGGACGGAGTTAAGGAAAGCCTCAAGAACACACTCAACATACGAAGTGAAAACTGGAATGAGAAGTACCTTGGGCTCCCAGTACATGTCAGCCGCTCTAGGAGGAAAAACCTTTGCATATATAAAAAAGAACATGTGTGGGAGGGTTTATGGATGGCAGGAAAGGCTATTGGCAAAGGAGAGCAAGGAGGTGCTTGTTAAGGGGGTAGCACAGGCGATTCCCACGTACGCAATGTCTTGCTTTGACCTAACAAAAACCTTCAGCTCGGAGCTGAATACATTGTTGGGCAAGTTCTGGTGGAGTCAACAAGACAAACAAAATCCGATGCATTGGTTAAGTTGGGACAAGCTTACACAGCCCAAAGCTATAGGCGGTTTAGGGTTCAGGGAGATGCACAGCTTCAATATAGCTATGCTATCGAGGCAGGGATGGCGATTGATCCAAAACCCCGAAAGTTTGTGTGCTAGAATCCTAAAAGCCCGGTATTTCCCGAATAGTACTGCGCTCGAAGTAGTAGCACATGATGGCATCTCATATGCTTGGCGTAGCATCTTACACGGGCTCGATCTGGTGAAGCAAGGGTATATATGGCGAATTGGGGATGGAGTTTCAGTGAATATTTGGAGCGACCCGTGGCTACCAAGGGCCTGGTCGAGGCGAGTCATTACACCAAGGGGGGCGAGCTTGCTGACTAGGGTCGATGAACTTATAAGCCCGGTCACTGGACGGTGGGATGAAGAACTAGTGCGGGACACTTTCTGCGAAGTAGATGCCCGACAGATTCTGCAAATTCCCCTAAGGCAAGGCGTGGACGATTTCATTGCTTGGCATTTTGACAGTAGAGATAACCACTTGGTAAAGAGCACCTATAAGCTGCATGTTGAACTCCAAAAGCAAGAGCAGAATGGGGCACCGGGAGCAAGCTCAGCACGCGGTGGCAATCTGGATGCATTGACCGATCAATCTTGGAAAAGGATATGGAAAGTGCCATGTCCTCGGAAGCTTCAGATGTTTATCTGGAGAATGCGCCATGAATCGCTGGCTGTATGTGCAAACTTGATGAGGAGGGGTCTCAAGCTAGATCAGTCAAAATGCTTTTTCTGCGGTAGAGCTGAGGAAGATGGAGCGCACTTGTTCATAAAATGTAAGCATGTCAAGCAAGCTTGGAGGGATCTGGGATTGGAGGACGAAAGAAGTATGTTGGAGGCATTTACCAGTGTGCATGACATGCTGGATGCCCTATGGGAGTTCTCTGAAAATAAACGAGTGCTTATCATCACACTCTGGTGGCAGTGGTGGAACATTAGGAACAAGATCAGGGAAGGAGAGTTGGCGCCAGAGATCACTGAAACTATCCGAAGGGTGAGGTGTAGCGCCATGGAGTATGCGGACAGATTTGTGCCTAAGAAGAAGGAATTACAAGCGGGGAAATGGCGACCACCCAATCCAGATGAGCTCAAAATTAACATCGACGGAGCCTTTGTGCCTGGTAGCAACTTTTGTGGGTGGGGCGCTGTGGTTCAGGACTCGGAAGGGCAAGTTATTGCGGCCCGTGCAGGACGACAAGAGCAGACTACAGATGCTTTTGGAGCGGAAGTTCAGGCCATGGCTGGAGCTGTCGCCCTTGCAGCTGATATCGGCGTTGTTCGGGTGACTTTTGAGACCGACAGTCAGTTGCTGCTAGAGGCGCTCGACGTTCACAAGACTGACTCCTCGCCGTATGCTGTCATCCTTGAAGATATCAAGCTACAGTTAAAACTCTGGTTTGCAAAACATAATGTGCGAGTATGCAGGAGGAGTGAGAACACTGTAGCACATGAGCTGGGCCAAATTGGCCGTATGTGTTTACCTGATATATGTATGCACTGGGAGAATGATGTACCGCCCTTAGTGGCTGCTCGTGTGTTGGGCGATTTGCCCGCGCACCGTTAATCTATAAAGCTTTGCTTTGCTTTCAAAAAAAAAGAGGTGCATCATCCATAACTCTAAATCAGCCAAGCATAGGAAAGGAAACATACTTGAATAAAAAGAAATTTTCTATTTCTTAGCTCAAGAAGTCGATACGAAATTAATAGTAGTACAGAAATTATGTAAGTATGTCAAATATATGGTGCTCTGGTTTGCATGTTTTCGATCACAAATGCTTTTAAGTCGGGAAATTTAATAACTATGTTAGCATTAACCACGTAAAATTCTAAATATGGAATTAAATATGTATTGGCAAACTATATTAGAAACCAATACGTAAGATAGCTGGATAGGTACCATATTAGCAGAAGATTAATTGCCAAGTATAAATTGATATGTTTTGTCATCCACGTAGATAGCTCTATTTTCTTTTACTAGCAAAAGAGCCCGTGCATTGCAACGGGAAAAAAAATACCTCATGTGAAACAACATCATATTCACATTGTACACATTTTTCTAATCATTTTACATATATAACATGTTAAAATTAAAGTTAGGTTTAAAAGATATGAATATTTTCTAAAACATTTAAATCTGTTCCTAAACCGAATTTAAAAATGCTTGACTTTTAAAGATAACGTCATGTTCATATTCTACACATTTTTCTAATTACTTTTCATATATAACATGTTAAAATCGGAGTTACAGTTAAAAGATATGAATATTTTTTAAAACATTTAAATATTTTCCAAAACCGAATGTAAAAATGGTTGACATCTAAAAATAATGTCATATTAATATTCTACATATTTTTCTAATCATTCATATATAACATGTTAAAATTGGACTTACAGTTTAAAAGATATGGTTATTTAAAGAAAGATATTTATTTTTAATACACTGCAGGGTGATTAACGTATATATCAGGGGGGTTATGTAAAACTGCAAAAAACGATTCGCAGTGCCTTAACGTGGATCGTGGGTTAATTAGCATGAAAGGTAGGGGTTTTGTGTAAAATGCGAAAAAAAGATCCGTTCTCACTTAAAACAGGACTGCGGGGTTAATTTCTTATAACCAAGGGGCTTTTATGCAAAATCGCTAGCAACGATGGATGACCAGAAACTCAATTTTCTTTACTATTGGGTAAAGATATGTGTGTTTACATATTTTCTATTTTTTTTCCACCCACTTTGGGAGATTCTTGTATATATGCCACAAATAAAAAAGAGACAAAAATCAAACTTTATGTCAAAAATAATGATTTATAAGATCTGTCTAAAGAGACACTATATAGACACTACCTGCAAATAATCCACCATAAATTTAACATATTTTCTTTGTTGAGCGCAAGCTCACCAATTTAGCATGATGAATTTCATTGAAATTGAGGCATGCACATCACAACCACATCTAAATAGTCTACAACATATGTTGACTCCTGAACATACTATTGCTTTTGTACTTGTACACGGAAACGCGAAACGTTCTATTGTCTAGGGAAAATGTCAAGAAAAATATATTAGTAGAAAGAACAATACGTCGCACTGCAATACCGGGAGTTAAAAACTAAAAATTTGGCACATAAATAATATCTCTTTGTGCTCTCTAATAATCCAATAGTGCACCTTATATCTGCATAAACAATCAATTTATGCAAAATAATTGTACAGAATGGCACTTTACATGTGAAAGAATCAGTTTATCTACTTGAGATGTAACAATCAAGAACAATACATCAACCTGAAAAGTATTGCCGAGCATCGTGTATCTGGCCGCTGCAAGCGGTGGATCTTTGTCAAAGATTGTTGTCCACGGAGCAACAGGAGGAGTTCCCAATGTCTTCGTTCGCATACTCGTATAATCATTACCGCGTCTCTTTGTAGCCTTACAACAAAAGACCTCGGCCGCTAGAGATGGTGCATCCTGACGGAGAATCTTTCCATGATGCCGAAGACATGATTTCCAGCAGTGGTCATATCAAATTGTAACTAGTAGAAAACGGGCCTTTAGTCCTGGTTTCAGAGGGCCTTTAGTCCCAAAACGATCGGGACTAATGCCCATCACTTTTAGTCCTGGTTGGCTTACGAACCGGGACTAAAGGAGCTTCACGTGGCCGCTGTCTAGAGCAAGGCTGGAGGACATTTAGTCCCGGTTGGCGTTACCAACCGGGACTAAAAGAATTTTTCCGAAAAATTGTTTTTTATTTTTTTGAAAAAATTGATTTTTTTCAAAAAAATAATTCTTTTTTCGATTTAATCTCTAATCACCCCTCATCACTGCTCAAGTGTGGAGCACTCATTCCAAATCGTCTAACTTTCCGGCCGGTCAACCTTCCTCTCACTACTCCAGTCTAAGCACACTTAACTTCCGAGTCATATTCCCCCTTGTTTCCAAGTCTGCACTTGTTGTTTTCTTGACAATGGTAAGTTGTCAATCCTATTAATTAACCAGAGCATGAAGTGACACGCTTCACCGTTTGAGTTTGAAACTATTATTCTAAAAAACTAGAATTATTTAGTAACACTAATATTTCTTAAATAAGTAGTTTGACAACAGATTGACCAGAGTTTGACCAAAAATTCAAAAAAACTAAAATTTAAGGATAACTTTTTTCCTTTCAGAACTTGAGGATTCTAAAAATATGCAAAGCGGCCTATGGCCATCGAATTCGGAGCCGGCTTTTCATGCTGAACATTTTGATATATTATACGTTTTTTTCGATATCGTATGCAAAAGTTGTAGCCGTTTTAATTTGTCATAACACTTTTTTGCAAAACATGTCGAAATTTATGATTTTAAAATTTCCTAACTAGTAGATGTAGTAACATAACTACATCTCGAAGGATTTTAATTTTTGAAGTATTTATTATTTTCTTTTGTTTTTTCAAACTGAAATGGCGATAGGGGGTAGAGTTTGAAAATTGCAGAACCCCTTTAGTCCGGGATGGTCAATACGTCCCACTAGTGCATGTGTGGAACTACGGCAACATCCCTGGAGGTGGCATGTAAGATTTTGTAATATTACGATATTAGTGCATCTTTTACATACATTCTTCTAAAGCTAATGTACATTGCTAACTACGACGTTATTATTATGTTCTTTAACAGAAAATCCCGAATGATTGTGTGCCTCATCTGATGTTTCCGAAAGGTCACCTTGATGTTATTACCTTATAGGCCAAGTCCGCCTAGGGTTCACCGCTGTTCATACAAGATTTCTAAAACCAATGAAGACCTCAATCAAAGAATGGAAAAAAGTTATGAATAATCATCGGGAGCTACTTGAAGGCAACATTGTGCGAAGCGCACGAATTGAAGACAAGCTAATCTTCATTCTTCATAATGGAGAGTTAGATGCTATTTTGTTTTATGGTATTTTACCTTAGAGAGCGTAGCAGGTCCTAGCTAATACTCATGATCATGTGCTAAAAACAACTAATTAGTATTGGTTATGACTATGATAACAAGTTGAAGTTGCTAGATGACTACGATAATTATGAGTATGCCTTGTGTTATCATGATAATGATGATGAGTTATTATTATGAGGATGATGCTCAGTTGTTATATCATTATGAGCATGATGAGCTATTACGTCGGTCGATGAAAAAACGTGCATCAGATTCAAGTGGAGGCAACACGGTGCAGATCTAAAGTACTACTAATCCAAACAAAGTCACTTTGATTAGTAGTACTTTAGATCTGCGCCATGTTGCCTCCACTTGAATCTAATCCACGTCTCCTTCACCCACTAATATAATAACTAATGACGATCATAAAATAATGTGATAAAACCACTGTATAAAACATTTACAAACAAAGTGCAAACACGCAGAAGAAAATAAAAAAATAGATGTAGCGTTGGTATGACAGGCGCTACTGCTATGTTTAGGAGTAGCAGTGTAGCACTAGTTTCGCCAGCGCTACCGCTAGGTACCATAGCAGTAGCGTTGATCAAACTGCGCCACTGCTAAATATTTGCTATTGACCCTAGCAATACCGTGGGGCCCGCGCTACTGCTAGGCGGAAACACCGCGCTACTGCTGGGGTTTTCCCTAGTAGTGGTTGCGCCTGCTTATCCTGGACACGGGCGCCGAGTAAGGGCAGAGCAGCGGCAGCTCGAGGTGGCCGCGGACACGGGCGGTGGCAGAACTTGGGGGGCACGGCCACGGGTGCTCCGGTGACAATAGAAGGGGTGGGAGATGTGCTAGGCTCTGGGAGGTCTACTGCTGGAGGAATGAGAGGGGGAGGGGTGCTGCTGTGCTCGAATTCGAGCCTAGCAGGGCGATGGTCATTACGGCCATGGGCACGATGGAGGGACTCCGGTGCTCAAGGGAAAGCTTTTGCGGAGCTGATGAGATGCGGGAGAGCTCGGACAATCTTCCTATCACTAGTCGAAAACAGGGCTTTGGTTCAGGCCGGGCCAGCCCATTAGTCTCGGTTCAGTCACGAACCGGGAACCATGGGGGCATAGGTCCCGGTTCGTGAGGCCAAGGGGCCGGCCGGTCCTCGTGGGGCATTGGTCCCGGTTCGTCTGGCTCCTTTGGTCCCGGTTCCAGACACGAACCGGGACCAATGGGCCTCGCTCCTAGCCCACAACCATTGGTCCCAGTTCGTGGCTGCAAGTGGGACCAAAGGGTGTCCTTTAGTCCCGGTTCCAGCCACAAACCAGGACCAATGAGATACCTATATATACCCCCTCGCTCGCGAGCAGAGCACTACACTGCTCTATTTTTCTGGCTGGTCGTTGGAGAACTTTGTGGTGCTCTAGCTCACCTCCTATGCACATGAGGTGTTTGATGAAATGCCCGAGCCACACTTAAGCTTTCTCCTCTCGAAGCTACTTGTCCAAGCTCCATTTTCCTCGAGATTTGTCTAGGTTTGGCGGTCCGTCCTGTCCCTTCGCCGTCCTCACCACCGTTGATCGCCCGTGCTGATCTCGTCGCCGGCACCACCGTGATGAGCCTCTTGATCTTATCTTCTTTCTAAAAGAAAAAAGTTCTTACTTGTATGATTTAGATAGATACTTGTGCAGTTTTCTTACTTATTATTGTTTATTATTATATAGTACGATGGTTTTGGTATCCGCCTCCGTCGGCCCTCGTCCTGTCTATGATTCGGATGTGGTATATATATTATCTTTTATAACTATTAGTTTCATTTAGTGTTTATGACAATTATGCCGAGCAACGTGACATAGATTTTTTTATCTAGGAGGTATGTGAACCGGAAATTCCAACCAACCCTATTGTCGAGAGGTTAAATTTAGTTGAAGAAGAAAACAATTACTTGAAGGAAAAATTGAAAAAAAAATGAGAAGGAGAAGATGATATTGGAGTTGCATGTTGCGGATGTCGTCGATGATCACAAGATCAAGATGGATGCAATGCGCTTGAAGATTAGAAAGATTAGAAAATATGCCATTCATACTGAGGCTTGGTATCATTATGCCGTTGGATCAATTGTTACCTTGGTTGCGGTTATGATCGCATTTGTTGTTGCATTGAAATGTTTTACATAGTTTCAATATATGGTTTAATTAGATGCTCTGGAGAGCTATATGTTGTTCAATGAGAACTATGTATGTACTTCGGTTTTAATGTGATGATGAACTTCTATTAGTTTGGTCACTTATCTATTCATGATGTACGCAGATGAACCGGCAATGGATGTATGTTAACAGACGCACCTCCAAGTACATTAAGGGCATGAATAATTTTCTCACAGTGGCTGAGGCAAACAAGAAGAATGGTTTTATGTGTTGTCCATGCCCTATATGTGGGAATACGAGGTCTTACTATGACTTGAAAACCCTTCACACCCACCTTCTTTATAAGGGTTTCATGCCACACTAGCTATAATGTTTGGACCAAGCACGAAGAAAGAGGGGTTATGATGGAAGACAACGAAGAAAATAAGATGATGACAACTATGTGCCCCTGAATACGGTGATGCTGCAATGGGGGAAGCTGAAGATGTGCAACGGGGGAAGTTGAAGATCAAGAGGAACCAAACGATGTGCCTGATGATGATCTTCGCCGGGTCATTGTTGATGCAAAGAGACAGCGCGAAAGTGTAAAGGAGAAGCTGAAGTTCGATTGCATATTAGAGGATCACAAAAAAGGTTTGTACCCCAATTGCAAAGATGGCAATACAAAGCTCGGCACCACACTAGAATTGCTGCAGTGGAAGGCAGAGAATAGTGTACCTGAAAAAGGATTTGAGAAGCTACTGAAAAGATTGAAGAAAAAGCTTCCAAAGGATAACGAATTGCCCGATAGTACGTACGCGGCAAAGAAGGTTGTATGCCCTTTAGGATTGGAGGTGCAGAAGATACATGCATGCCCTAATGACTACATCCCGTACCGCGGTGCGTACGAGGGTTCCTGCCAAGGTGATGCGGTATGCTCCTATAATACCACGGTTGAAACGTCTGTTCAGAAACAAAGAGCATGCCAAGTTGATGTGATGGCACAGAGAGGACCGTAAGAAAGACAAGAAGTTGAGAGCACCCGCTGAACGGTCGCAGTGGAGAAAAATTGAGAGAAAGTACTGGGAGGACTTTGCAGGTGACGCAAGGATGGTTTGGTTTAAGCACTGATGGCATTAGTCCTTTTGGGGAGTAGAGCAGCAATCACAGCACCTAGCCTGTGACTATGTATCTATAACCTTCCTCCTTGGCTGTGCATGAAGCAGAAGTTCATTATGATGTCAGTTCTCATCCAAGGCGATAAGCAACCCGGCAATGACATTGATGTTTACCTAAGGCCATTGGTTGAAGAAATTTTACAGCTGTGGAATGGATACGGTGTACCTGTGTGGGATGAGCACAAACAGCAGGACCTACATGCGTTGCTGTTTGTAAACATCAATGATTGGCCTGCTCTAAGTAACCTTTCAGGACAGACAAACAAGGGATACCATGCATCCACACACTGTTTAGATGACACCGAAAGTATGTACCTGGACAAATGCAGGAAGAATGTGTACCTGGGGCAACGTCGATTTCTCCCGACCAACCATCAATGTCAAAAGAAAGGCAAGCATTTCAAAGGAGAGGCAGATCACCGGAACAAGCCCGCCGTCCATACCGGTCATCACATACTTGCTATGGTCAATGATTTACAAGTAATCTTTGGAAAGGGTCCCGGCGGACTATCTGTTCCGAATGACGCTGATGGACGCGCACCCATGTGGAAGAAGAAATCTATATTTTGGGACCTACCCTATTGGAAAGACCTAGAGGTCCGCTCTTCAATCGATGTGATCCACGTGACAAAGAGTCTTTGTGTGAACCTGCTAGGTTTCTTGGGCGTGTATGGAAAGACAAAAGATACACCGAAGGCGCGGGGGGACCAGCAACGTGTGCACGAAAAAGACGGCATGCCTCCGAAGCAGTATGAAGGTCCTGCCAGCTATGCTCTTACCAAAGAAGAGAAGGAAATCTTCTTTGAATGCCTGCTCAGTATGAAGGTCCCGTCTGGCTTCTCGCCGAATATAAAGGGAATAATAAATATGTCAGAGAAAAAGTTCCAGAACCTAAGTCTCATGACTGCCACATGATTATGACGCAATTGCTTCCGGTTGCTTTGAGGGTGCTTCTACCGGAAAACGTTCGATTAGCCATTGGGAAGCTATGTTCATTCCTCAATGCAATCCCTCAGATGGTGATCGATCCAGAAATCCTACCAAGGTTAAGGAGTGATGTGGCGCAATGTCTTGTTAGTTTCGAGTTGGTGTTCCCACCATCCTTCTTCAATAACATGACGCACGTCCTAGTTCATCTAGTCAACGATATTGTCATTCTGGGCCCTGTATATCTACACAATATGTTCCCCTTTGAGAGGGTCATGGGAGTCCTAAAGAAATATGTCTGTAACTGCGCTAGGCCAGAAGGAAGCATCTGCATGGGCCATCAAATAGAGGATGTCATTGGATTATGTGTTGGCTTCATTCCTGACCTTAAGAAGATAGGTCTCCCTCAATCGTGGTATGAGGGGAGACTGAGTGGAAAAGGCACGCTAGGAGGGGACTCAATAATATGTAGGGACGGACATTCTTGGTCTCAAGCACACTACACAGTTCTACAGAATTCTACCTTGGTGACCCCGTATGTCGATGAACACTAGAACATTCTGCGCTCCAAACACCCGGACCAGAGTGACGATTGGATTACATGTGAACGCATCAGGACTTTCGGCAGTTGGTTGCAAACATGTCTCATGGGTGACAACACTGTTTCTGATGAGCTGTACTCCTTGGCCAGGGAACCATCTTCGACTGTAATGACTTACAAAGGATACGAGATAAATGGGAATACATTTTACACGATCGCCCAAGATCAAAAGAGCACCAACTGTTATGATGATGCCTTTAATCTAGAATATCACTGCAATTACATGTGAAGAAATGAAATGCCTTTTGTAACAGATGAGTTTCCGTCCGAAACCCTGATACTTCGAAAGAGATTGTCCGTTTTGTACACGAAGTGCATCCAGTTTTTGCCTTAACCCTCTCAACTTTTTAGCACATGCTATGTGGGTGAAATGATGATACCATGCCAACTTTCAACCTTTTCAGAGTTCATTTGTAGTGCTTTTCAATTTCATGGTCATTTAGCTCAAATAATGAACTAATAACAAAAAGAATGAAATGTAGCAACGGTGCATACTCAGTGAGAACACTTATACCTTGAAATTTAGTAAGGGATCATCTTATAATGCTACCGCCGTACTAAGCAAAATAAGATGCATAAAGGATAAACATCACATGCAAGCAAAATATGTGACATGATATGGCCATCATCATCGTGTGCTCATGAACTCCATCACCGAAGCATCGTCATGATCTCCAAAGTCACTGGCGCGACACCTTGATCTCCATCGTAGCATCATTGTCGTCTCGTCAACTATTGTTACTACGACTATCGCTACCGCTTAGTGATAAATTAAAACAATTACATGGCGATTGCATTGCATACAATAGAGCGACAACCATATGGCTCCTGCCAGTTGCCGATAACTTTGTTGCAAAACATGATCATCTCATACAACAATTTATATCACATCATGCTTTGACCATATCACATCACAACAAGCCCTACAAAAACAAGTTAGACATCCTCTACTTTGTTGTTGCAAGATTTACGTGGATGCTACGGGCTTCTAGTAAGAACCGTTCTTACCTACGCATCAAAACCACAACGATTTTTCGTCAAGTGTGTTGTTTTAACCTTCAATAAGGACCGGGCGTAGCCACACTCGATTCAACGAAAGTTGGAGAAACAGACACCCGCCAGCCACCTATGTGCATAAGCACATCGGTAGAACCAGTCTCATGAACGCGGTCATGTAATGTCGGTCTGGGCCACTTCGTCCAACAATACCACCGAATCAAAGGATGACATGCTGGTAAGCAGTATGACTACTATCGCCCATAACTCTGTGTGTTCTACTCGTGCATATAACATCTACACATAGACCTGGCTTGGATGCCACTGTTGGGGAACGCGGTAGTTTCAAAAAAATTCCTACGATCACGTGAGATCTATTTAGGTGATGCATAGCAACGAGGGGGAGAGTGTGTCCATGTACCCTCGTAGACCGAAAGCGGAAGCACTAAGTAACGCGGTTGATGTAGTCGAACGTCTTCGTGATCCAACCGATCAAGTACCGAATGCATGGCACCTCCGCGATCTGCACACGTTCAGCTCGGTGACGTCCCTCGAACTCTAGATCCAGCTGAGGCCGAGGGAGAGTTCCGTCAGCATGACGGTGTGGTGACGATGATAATGAAGTTACCGGCGCAGGGCTTTGCCTAAGCACTACGACGATATGACCGAGGTGCAAATCTGCGGAGGGGGGCACCGCACACAGCTAAAAGATCAACTTGATCAACTTGTGTGTCTATGGGGTGCCCCCCTCCCCCGTATATAAAGGAGGAGGGGAGAGGCCAGCCGGCCCTCCTTGGCGCACCCCCAAGAGGGGAATCCTACTAGGACTCCAAGTCCTAGTAGGTTTCCACCTAAAGGGAGAGAGGGGGGAGGAAGGAAAGGGAGAGGGAGAAGGAAAGGGGGGGCGCCCCCCCCCTTCCTAGTCCAATTCGGACTGAAGGGGGAGGGGGCGTGCGGCCTGCCCTGGCCGCCCCTCTCTCTCTCAACTAAGGCCGATTGAGGCCCATTAGTTCCCCCGGGGTTTCCGATAACCCTCTGGCACTTCGGTTTTATCCGAAACTTCTCCGGAACACTTCCGGTGACCGAATACAGTTGTCCAATATATCAATATTTATGTCTCGACCATTTCGAGACTCCTCGTCATGTCCATGATCTCATCTGGGACTCTGAACAACCTTCGGTACATCAAATCACATAAACTCATAATACCAATCATCATCGAACGTTAAGCGTGCGGCCCTTACGGGTTCGAGAACTATGTAGACATGACCGAGACACATCTCCCGTCAATAACCAATAGCGGAACCTGGATGCTCATATTGGTTCCTACATATTCTACGAAGATCTTTATCGGTCAAACCGCATAACGACATACGTTGTTCCCTTTGTCATCGGTATGTTACTTGCCCGAGATTCGATCGCCGGTATCATCATACCTAGTTCAATCTCGTTACCGGCAAGTCTCTTTACTCATTCCGTAATACTTCATCCCGCAACTAACTCATTAGTCACAATGCTTGCAAGGCTTATAGTGATGAGTATTACCAAGAGGGCCCAGAGATACCTCTCCGAAACACGGAGTGACAAATCCTAATCTCGATCTATGCCAACCCGACAAACACCTTCGGAGACACCTATAGAGCACCTTTATAATCACCCATTTACGTTGTGACGTTTGGTAGCAGACAAAGTATTCCTTCGGTATTCGGGAGTTGCATAATATCATAGTCTGGGGAACTTGTATAAGTCATGAAGAAAGCAGTAGCAATGAAACTGACACGATCATAATGCTAAGCTAACGAATGGGTCATGTCCATCACATCATCCTCCTAATGATGTGATCTCGTTCATCAAATGACAACACATATCTATGGTTAGGAAACTTAACCATCTTTGAATAATGAGCTAGTCAAGTAGAGGCATACTAGGGACAATATGTTTTGTCTATGTATTCACACATGTATTAAGTTTCCGGTTAATACAATCACTACACCACAACACTGATGTAAGGAAAAAAAACTGCCGGGAGAAAGCACTTTAGAGGGCAGACAAACTGACGGGACAGATTTTCTCCCGGCAGATAGAACCGCCACGAGAACGGCTGCCGGGGATTACTTCTCCCGGCAGATAATTTTTTCCCGGCAGTTGCATTGCCGGTGCCCATCTATTTGTCGGCAGTTCACTTTCTCCCGGCAGATTGGTCAAGGCACGTGTAACATCAATTACCGGCAGTCTTGCTGCTTGCAAAAGCTCATTTTCCCAGCAGTTCTTATGCCAGCACATAATTTCATAGGCATCATGTCATATCCATTCCTTCTATTCAAACCATCAGTACATATCACACGATTTATACATACATTTCACTCAAAGTAACATGTCACATACATACACTTCAATCAAAGTAGCATGTAGCCCTCATCCAGAACCTTAAAGTTCATTCGATAAATTAACATAACGACCATATGTATAAGCAGGTCGCGCCACAAAAGGTACAGTACATACATGTTTCTAAATGTGTGCCACAAAAGGAGTACATATGTTTCTAGGGTGCCACACAAGCAAAATGAGCATATACTGGCTTAACAACCAGCATGTACTGGCTTAAAAAATTGGCTTAACAACCAGGAAAATGAGCAGAGGAAGTGTCATAATCACTCTACGAACTTAGTTATAGGTCTACCAAATCTCCACTAGCTTGAAGATCTTCCAAATCTTCCAACTCTTCAGCAGATTGAAGATCTTCCAAAGCTCCATCAACTTCTGTAGGGAAATCTGCAACAAATAGAAAACTCAAAATGGAGCTCTCGTTTCAGATTTTAAATTAGCACATTAAAGATTTTGACATGCTTCAGTTTTTAACTCGTCGGCATAAATAAAACTCTTTTAAATGTGCAGCACCTCATCATCACAGCAAGCAATGTTACATCACCAGATCAAGCAGGATTTGTTTGAAGTACACATACACAAATCTTCATGTGCAAATAAGCAAAACAAAAATCTGTACAATGAACTTGCAAAAGCTGCTTAGTCTAAAAAAATACAACTTACTAGTGAAAGCTATGACTAAAACTGAGTTAAACATGTATCTCTGGAGTTAATATAGTATTCTGAGTTCGAATCTTTTTTTGCACTGACTTAAACTCGACAAATAGGCAAAACTCTATACTATTGAACAAATAGTTAAAATTGTGTACAAATAAGCAAAACTCTGTACTATAAACAGTACAGTAGTGTACAAGTAGGCAAAACTCTGTACTATACTCCCTCCGTCCGAAAATACTTGTCATCAAAATGGATAAAAATTGATGTATCTAGAACGAATATACATCTAGATACATCCCCTTTTATTCATTTTGATGACAAGTATTTCCGGACGGAGGGAGTGCATAGTACAGTAGTACTAATAGGCAAACCTCTGTACAAATAGGCAGGGGCAGGCCGTTGGTTATTATTGGTTTCTCTGTGTCATAGGAAAAAAGAAACTGATGAAATAACCGTTGGTTACTGATTTCTCTGTGTATGTCATGCATCTTAGTTTGTTTTCAATAGAGTTCATTGAAGAGAATATCCTCTAGCAGACTAGCAAGCCAAAACTGGTATGAGGATCAGTTTTATACGCCAAAACAAGTCTGAAATTCTGTAATGTATAGTAGAGTTTAACACTGAGTTCTAACTCCAAGGCAAAAAACTTTATGTGCAAATAGGCAAAACATGCTCAGTTTGAATCTTTCCTTTTTTTTACTGAGATAAACATTTGTACAGAGTCTCCAGGAATGACATAAAAGATTTGAGCACAGTAGTTACTCTATGAAATATTTTTATTTTGTAAACTTCAATACTGTACAGAGTCGAGGGCATGAAAATTCTTGGAAACATACAAACAAAAATAGAAAATATGATTATGTCGCCTACCACTCTACCTCAACGTCCCAGCTAGCATACTAGAATAAGATTCGATCTCAAAGAAACATGCGTATTACCTCAGCTTGCTTGTGGTCGCATTCCTGCTTTCGCCATGGACTTGTCCACTACCAACTGCATACATAGAATGAAAGCTTCTTAAGCAATCAACCATGATAGTAATTGTTAAATTCAATCATAAGAACAAAAGCTCGCATGCTTGTATGGTCATGCGATACATCACAGCGCTTCCCATTACCTAATCCTTCAGTTTGTCATCAACAACATAGTACATCTGCTTTCAAGCAAGTGTAAATGGAGTGTAAGGGTGATGTATTAGATTAAGGGGGAAGTTTTACTACAAGTCATTGAGAGATAAAGGGGCAAGTTATACCAGAAATCATAGAGTATACCAAAAATCATACACATTGTGCATTCTATTGCTTTTTTCCCCTTCTTCCCCTCCGTTTCTTGATCCAACTCATGGTCTAAACATGGAAAATAGTTACTAGACTATCATCCATTTAACTAACAGTCTATATACATAGATTTTAGAGCTATACACCTTCATGCTCTTCAATGCTGTCACTTGGCATATCATCAACATCTCTAGTCGTTTGGGACCTAAGAACCCGAGCATCTCATCATAATCATCTAGGTTGATCTCCTCTTGAACATCATCAGGTTGAACCTCATCATGGTCACTAAGATTGAGCTTCTTATCGTAATCCCCATCCAACTCTTGTCCATTCTTGACCAATTTCACTAAGATTGCCTAACATGAGAAAGAAAGAATACTTCTATTAAGGAAAAAAATCTAGTAACAAAACGCATATCGTCCGTATCTAGTACAGGCAACAAGAAATACAATACGGAGAAGGAATGCCATCACACAACAGAATATAATTAACTCAAACATGTCATTTCAGAAAAGACAATAACCAAACTAGCAGTAAGAATGTCATCATCTATATCATAAAAGCATAGCACCTATTCTGTCCACATATGGTATTTCACAAAACACAAACAAAGATGGTAGTAGGGGCAACAACTAAACAAACAAAGACATAAAATAATTAGCTTTGTTTCATCTCAAATTAAAATGACCTCCAAAGCTCAACGAAACAGTTAGGTGTCAACGAATTTAATTACGGTCTGCTCTTGTTAATCACCAATGGTCCCTGTTCTTTGATCTGAAGGGCTACTAACAGTAGTAGTGATTGTTTTTAGACAACCAAACAACCTTAAACCGGTCTGGCTCATGGTTTTTTCGCTGTTATCATATCAAAGCAATTAAAAATTATTGATTTGTTCTAACTACCAGAATAGTTCAGTGCTGAAGTACAGGAGGGCACATTCAGAACAAAAAAGGGCACAAAAATTACAACATCTCACCAATCAATGAAGTACAGGAGGCAGTGAAGTCCACGAAAAGGATGTTGTGGAGAGGGTCGACGACCTGCTGCTTCGGGGGCGCGTGTGGAGGAGGGGGGCCACGGCTTGGTGCTCGGTGAATCTTCTAGGGAGGCCTGCTAGAGGAGGAAGTGTGCGAGTAGGTTGGTGGCGAGGATGCTGGCCACCGGTGGAGTGGCTGGCTCAGCGACGACGGTGCTGCTCCATGTCGATCGGGTGCTCGGCGGCGGCGCTATGGAGTGGGGCGACGACATTAGTGGTCGGCAACAGTGGGCTGGTTGTTGGGGCGGCAGAGGGGCGGAGGGGCTGCCGTGATGGAGGGCGAGGGCGGAAGTGCTCGTTTGGAGAGCTGCGTCGGTGGTGGGATGGTTAGGGGCGGAGGCCTTGCGGTCCTGTGGACGATGGGGTCTCGATTTGTGGGGGGCAGAGGAGCTGCGGTGGTGAGGGGCTACGCCGGCGGTGGACTGAGTCAAAGGCGGCCGCGCGGCGGCGGTGGGAAGCTTTGGGGCGGCACCGCGCGGCGGCGGTGAGAAGGTTTGGCGGCAGCTGCAGCGGTCTAGTGGAGGGGATTGGGCGTGGATCTGGCGGCGGAGTTGCGGTCTGGTGGAGCGGGAGGAGGGCTGGCGTGTGTATTTCTTCTGGGGCCTAAAATTTCGCCAAAGTCGCACGCTTTTTTCTCGTTGGCGCGCGCTTAGGGCTGACTTTTGGGTCTTCCACCAAAGGCGGTCTCCGACAGACTATGGGCCAAAATTTAGTTCTCCCGGCAGTTTTTGGGTCGTAAAGTGTACCGGCAGTTACAGCGCCGTTGTTGCTAGTTCTCCCGGCAGTTCATCTCCCCTAATGTGATTGTAACGGCGGAAATTGATGTCCCGGAAGATAGTTTGGCCTTAGCACTACAAAAAAATAAACTTCCGTGATGATACGTGTTTGTCACAGTAGGTCACATTTTCTGTCATGCATGTACATCCATGACGATTTTATGACAGAATCAAGATGGTCATACCTGTGCTGTCGTAGAAGTGTTCGATGACATTACCAAAATTATCATCACGGAAATGTCCACTTCCATGACGATAACTCGCGCGTCATAAAAGTGCTTTCGTCAAGGGTGACCGACACGTGGCATCCACCATAACGGAACGCCGTTAAGCTATCGGGTCCGGTTTTGATCTGATAAACCGTTAACAGCCCCGACCAATGGGGATTTTCCACGTGTAAAATCATCATTGGCTGGAGGAAACACGTGTCGGCTCACCGTCGGGACAGATGTCATCCACTCATTGGACAGAATGCGCCTATGATACGTCGACACGTGGCACGGCCCAACAGAGGCCCATTCCTGTGAAAAGGCCGGCCCATTTGACTTGGTCAAAAGGTGGCGGGCCGGCCAACTAAAAGCCTGTTAACGGCATGTTTGCATATAGCCCATTTATAGCCCGCTAACCCAGGGCCTGTTACGACCTATCCAAATTAGGCCCAGTAGCGTCATATGGGCCGTCCAATATGATTCCAACCCATTTTAACTTCCGGCCCATGTACGGCCCATGACGTCTTTCGACCCATATGAGGCCCTTTGTAACTCTTGGCCCATTAACGGCCCGTGGTGAAACTAGCCCGTAATGAACAGTGTATCACTTTATACCCATTAACGGCCCATTATTCCATTGGGCCGTTTCCATCCCATGTTATCTTTCGGCCTTCTCAGGGCCCATTTATTCTTGGGCTCATTTCCAACATTCGGTTACTTACGGCCGTTACTGTCATTTTCTGCTTGTGGGCCAAATTCAGCCCATTGTTACAGTCGGCCCGTTTGTGGCCTGTTAATACGTTGGGCTGTTTTCATAGCGTCATCAAATATGGCCTATTAACGACGGGCCGTTATGTTCTGCCCATGAACGGACGATTCCAACTCTAGCCCGTTTACGGCCATAATGCGATCTGTTATTGGCCCATGTTTGGCCAATCGATCATACGACCCATATAAGGCCCATTGATGATACGGCCCGTAGAAGGCCCATTGTGTCTACGACCCGTAGAAGGCCCATTGTTTCTACGGCCCGTAGAAGGCCCATTGTTTCTACGGTCGGTAGGAGGCCCAGTGTCACTACAGTAAATATGTAGCACATGGTTATTGTGGCCTAGTTTTAAAAATAGGTTATTGCGACCACTAGCAAACCGCGGAAAAAGAACTGCACTAACTACAAGCAAACAAATAAACAAGACAACAACGAAATAAATAAGCAAGCAACTTACGCTAGGCTATCACGGCTATTACACATATTACATCCACTGGGCATCAAAGTTAGCCACCAGTGTAAATATAGGGCACAAAGCAGCATATCATATACACTGCTTGTCAAAGTTGGCGACCAGCGCAAATAAACGCCGCAGCCAAACAAATGCAGAACTGAAACCACTTCAGAAGATCTCAAGAAACAATATCCTGGGTACCCATAATGCTGGCAAGATGCTTAGCAAGCTTATTAACTTTCTCTTGTTTGGCGCTTAAATCCTCCAGCGCTTGCTGTTGCACCAGGAAGTATGCATCTGAATTCTGCAGGGACTTCCTCAGTCCTTCAGCTTCCTGTCGCAGCACATCTGATTGTTGTCTTTCAACTTGAAGTTGAGAATCAAGAAGACGAACTGATTCAGGCAGCGAGTTCGAAGAGCTTGTGCCAACAGTAGTGGCCAGTAACTCGAACACTACATCAAGACAGGACTTTTGGGTTCTCTCACTGTCGTCAAGATAGTTTTTATCAGCTTTCTTGGAGACCAACAGGTATGTCTCACTATCTTGAACCTTATCTGCATTACTTCCTTTACCATTGCATAACGGGGTACTGTTCTCCAATATTTTGTCCGCATTCTAAAAGAGAAACAAGCAGACACATCACAGGTCTACCATGTTGTATATGAAACTCATTTTGGTAAATGAGTTCAGTAGTAAAGTGGGCAGGATAACAGCATGAAACAAGCATATATCTATGTACCATGGTCACTTTATGGTCTATGTCATTCTAGTTTTTGTTGCCAAGTCAAGATAGAGACACAGTTCAAATAATATTTGTTCAAGCCAAAGCAGAATAGACAGGATATAAGTGTGGGAAACTATAGAGCAATAACAACACTTGTAATGTGCATGACATGAGAACATAACTGTTTATTCAATTGAAACTGAAATCAACATAGAGCAGGTTACAATAGCAAACCAGTTAAAGAAACAGGTTTAAAACATACTTGTTGCGCCATTGGAGTTTCAATTCCATCCTTCAAATTTAATAGTTGGTATGAGTAAATACAGTAATGCAAGAGCAAAGGAGTATGAACCATAGCTACAGAACCTGGCCTGAGAACAAATCTTCTTCTCCTTTAAGCGTTGAGTTGGGATTTGGAGTGGTGGTCCTCGTGCTTTGGGCACTGCAGTTCCCTTACAAACTGCTCGTGTTTGGGTGCTCTGTGGTGGAGACGGTGCTGTGTCAACTGGAACTGGGTTACTATCTGCCAGGGTTGGGGTTAGAAGGGGTGTAACTGGTTCACTGTCCAACTGGATAGGGGTACAGTCTGCGAGAGTCTGGGTTATGTGTGGTGGATCTGGTCCTTGGGCAAGTACAACCGTGGTTCTATCTGCATCAACTAGTAGCACTATCTTTTCTGAAGACCGTGTTGTTACTCCCTTAGATACTGCCATCACCCTCTCCAATTCAAATGGCTGATAAACAAGAAAAGTAATTGAAAGTATAGACATTGTATGATAGACAGGTGCAATGGATAGTGGGGAATAAAAGAGGGCATGAAATAATTCACATTTATGTTGTCTAACCAAACAGGATAGCATGACACAATTTCACATATATGATGGCTAACTAAAAAGGATAGCATGACACAATTTCACATTATGATGGCTAACTAAAAAAGATGGAAAGACATAGTTCAAAATATGATGACTATGTAAACAGGATGACATGATATAACTATATAATGTGTTTATTAAATAGGTTGGCATGCCATAATTCACATACATTCACGAATAGAATGCCATAATTCAAAATATGATGACTGTAAACACTAAACAGGATGAGATGATATAACTATATGATGTCTTTATTAAATGGGTTGCCATGCCATAATTCAGACAGATGATGTGTATGTACTATGTAAACATGATGGCATGATATAATTCAAATATACTCCCTCCGTTCCTAAATGTAAGTCCTTGTAGAGATTCCACTATAAACTGCATGCGGATGTATATAGATGCATTTTAAGTTTAGATTCATTCGTTTTGCTCTGTATGTAGTCCACCTAGTAGAATCTCTACAAAGACTTATATTTAGGAACGGATGAAGTATGATTTATATAGTAAGCAAGTAAGCAGATGGCAATCCATATATGATGTAAAAGCTAAGCAATGCAAGACAACATGCATGACATGGGTAATATAACCCTGCCAAGTTTGAGCATAAACCTCAGGGGGAAATAGGACTGGTCATCAGTCTCTGAATCCTCCTCTGAGGAGCTCTCTGTAACCAGCAAGATGTCTGCTTCAGCAGGTAGCATTGTCTGCTCTGAATACCTTGTTTTCACTCTAGATACTTCCATCACCGCTTCAAATGGCTGATGCACAGGAAGAGTAGTTGAATATACAAACATTGGCGACAAATGGAACACGTAATACAAAAAATGATAGCATGATATAATTCACATACATGATGATTGGCTAAACAGCATGCCATTGCATAATTCACATATATAATGCCTTTGCAACAAGATAGCATTGCATAATTCACATATATAATGTCTTGCAACAAGATGGCAATGCATAATTCACATATATGGTAATTAGACACTGAACATGTGGCATTCACACAAAGCATGTCTAAACTAATCAAATGACATAGCAATGCAAGACACCATACGCACGATATGAGCAACATAACCCTGCCAAGTTAGAGCATACACCTCGGGGGGGAATAGGACTGGTCATCTGTCTCTGAATCCTCCTCTGAGGAGCTATCTGTAACCAGCGAGATATGCGCTTCGTCAGATAGCATAATCTGCTCTGAAGACCTTGTTTTCACTCCAGAATTTTCCATCACCGTGTCAAATGGCTGATGCACACGAAGAGCAGTTGAATGTACTAACATTGTTGACAAATGTAACGGAAAAAAGGATGGCCTGATATAATTTACATATAAGATGATTGGCTAAGCAGGATGGCATTGCAAAATACACATATATGATGCCTGGCTAAACAAGATGGCGTTGCATAATTCACATAAACGGTGAATAAACTAAACAGATGGCATTCGCACAAAGGATGTCTAAACTAAGCAGATGACATATTTGATGTATAAAGTAAGCAATGCAAGGCACCATATGCATGATATAACCAACATCAGCATGCCAAGTTAGAGCAAAGACCTCAGGGGGTAAATAGGAGTGGTCTTCTCCTTCTGAATCCTCCTCAGAAGAGATATCTTCCTCTCGATTACAATCCGAAATGGGTGGAGGGGGCTGCCTTTGCGCCTACCATGGAGCGACGTCTGCATGAAATATTATTGCCACGCAAGGCTCGTATCTTTTGCTCTACATGTTCAGTTCCATTGTTCTGCCATGCATAGGAATAAAACATAGTGAGATTATGTAAGGAGTGCATGCAGAAATCCAGAGTGATGGTAGCAACCTGTGGATAGACCCAAAACCAATAATAGCAGGCAGATAATGGCTTCAGTTAAAAAATACAGATAATGGCTTCTTTACTGTTTATTTCCCACCCAACATGAAACTCATAGTAGACACTGGAGATTAACCTGATAGTAGATAGATACTATTGATTGTGGCCCCGATATGTACCCCGCAACCATTTAAAAACTCAAGTTTGACCATTAGTTTGGAGCGGACTCAGAGTCTAATCGGTGAACATGACGATAAAGTAGCATGTAATATAAAGCGATGCATAACGTAAGAAGACACGAAAGAGTGTGACCTCCCTTGCGGACCCGTGTAGTCCTCGAGGTCATCTGCTCGGTTGATGATGGTAATGCAGCTTTCATGGCTGCCGGCGGCGGGGAAGAAGATCTGAGGCAGCAAAAGACAGTCTGGTGGCCGGATCCCTGCTATGCTGGACCCTTCTGTCGTTGGAGCAGCTGAGCTGGGGTGGACGACAGCGCAGCAGGAGCGGGACAAACCACACAAGGTTTTCTTTGACAACTATCTGTAAGAGAAGTAATTCTGTAAGGGCTCGTTTGAATTGGAGGATTCCAACAATGCAGGGATAGGAAATAGACAGGAATAGGATAGGAATGCACGTGCAAAACAGAGAATTTAAAAACACAGGATTTCTGCCAATCTGGGTGTTTGATTCACAAGAATTGGAAGATCACAGGATGCAAAGAAGCATGGTGAGATTAAGTCAAACCACAAGAAAATGTACGGTTATAATGCTATTATGCTACTATCTCTTAGTCTTGTACTTCATGAATAGGAATTTGAAAAGGAGGACAAGTGAAAATTAAAATTCCTACGTTTTTTCTTTCAAGGAGACACTAAAGGAACAAATCCTACAGTTTTCCTTTGCTCCATTCCTTTGAACCAAATTCATGAACAGTAGTACCATAGGAAACTTTCCAATTCCTATGTTTTTCGCTCACTTTTCCTTTCAAGCACTGGCGGGCTTGAGCAAGGAAAAGCCTACACTAAAAAATGTTTTTGTGCTACTTCTATTACTTTGGACCCAGGCCACTGCCCTACTAGCTCAACTCCTAGGGCCATCGACAAATGCACAGCTCAAACGCGCAGAGATAAATAATGATGGCGTTCAAGAGAGTCCATCACGGATAGCTAAGTTGCCTCGTACCTCACTGCTTGTCATATAGTAGGATAAAATAATCGTATTTCACGTTACTACGTATCTTTAGTGGACAATATATAACATGTAGAGTAAAAAAGAGATGCAACAAGTGTAGAATCTCTTTGGCGAAGCCATGTCGATCTCAGCGTGATTGGGTTGGCCGGTGAGGATGCTCCGGCTGACTTGGCTGTCGAAGGAGGGGAAGAAGATCTTAGGCGTCTGGAGATGGAGCCCGAGGTACTGCTCCGCTGTGATGGAGGGTTTCGTCGTTGGAGCAGCTCCGGTGAGTTGTACGACGCCGAGGCTGAAGCAGGCAAGAGAGACAATGTTAACCTGAGTGGAATTCTAATAGCATATCCAATAGATGACATAAAATACATAACCACAAAGGGCTAGATGGAAAATACATCAGGCGCTCATCTCTGAACTTAACTGTCAAAACTGAATTTAACTGTCGAAACTGAACTTAATTGTCGAAACTGAACTTAGTTGTCGAAACTGAATTTTATTGTCGAAACTGAATTTTACTGTCAAAATTGAACGCACTAGAAAGGTGAGGCTACACGTCAGTCGACTGACTTTTTCATCTTTGGTCAGTCGATTTTGCAGCCGTTGGATACGAAATCAAGGGCCTGCAGTTCATCTTCAGCCTCCACCCCCCTGAGCCGCCAGCCCCCACCGGCCAAACAGCCGCCCCCCGCCGCCTGCGGCCGGTGGTGCGCCACCCCGCCCGTCCCGAAAACACTCCCCACCGCCGGTCTGGCGCCGCCCCGGCCGTCCCTCTAGGGCCCCCCGTGCCCAGCTTTTTCTCCGGCGATCCCCACGCCACCGCCCCACTGCCGCCGGCGACCACCGCCCCCACCCTGACCCTAAGATAGATAGTGGGGTACCTATCCAGCGAGCCCCCCTCCCCGCCGCGGCTGGTTCTTCCTTAACTCCGGCGAGCCCCCCCCCCACCCACCCCCTGAAAATCGACTGACCCAAAAGTCGATTCGGTCAACCGAAGTGTAGCTAAATTGGAGCAGCATCGCAAGCAAGAGCAAGAGCGAGAGCAGTAGCGCGAGCAAGAGCAATAGCAAGAGCAGACCGGGCAGGGGACCAAGAGCAAGAGTAGAGCAGCAGCGCGAGCGAGAGCTAAAGCAGCAGCAGCTCCTACTAATGTGGACGTCGCCGCCGAGGGAGCGACGTCGTGGAGGAAGTTGCCGGCGATGCCGCCGTGGATGGAGCCGCGTCGTGTCGACTCGGGACCGAGCGCCGGCAGCACCATGAGATCGAATCAAGAAGAAAATGCGGCGATTAGTGTACAACCTCTTTGGTGGCGCCGATTAGGTTGTAGCTTCATCCGAGGAAACGGTGATGATGATGCTCTTCCGGTGGTGCAGGTGAAGACGACGGTGTGGGAATGGAGGTGGCGCGAAAGATGAGGGGAACATCGGGGCAGCTCCTTGGAGGTGGAGGACGGGGTGGCTGAACCGGCGGGACGACCAGATCAACGACGGATCCTCATCCGGTACGGTGGATGAGGGACGTCGAGGTGTTGCTGTGGACGACGTCGTCGGGGAAGAGGCTCCGGCTGGGTGGCGGACGGAGGAGGGTGTGGGGCTTCGCGCGTTTTCCCGTCCTCGGTGTACGAATGGGTGGGCGGATGGGATGGGAGTGGGGAACCATGGCTTAGTGACGCGCTTGTCGGAAATGTGGGGTAAGTTACAAAAGTACCCCCACCGATTTGAGGCGGTTCTTTCGGTTCAGGGGTATCACGGGCATTTCGCGTGTCGGGATTTCACAGGAGGTGGGAGTTTTCGCGCGCGTTATAATTTTGGAATAGCAAGGCACGGGTTGAGATGGAGGGTGTTGTCGAAGCACAATGAGACAAAGATATATCTTAAATATTTCGGGCTAACAAGGCGCGGGTTGAAATTTCCGGACAAGCCTAACGTGTACTGTACCAAATCAATTCGCACTACAAATGTCATTCAAAACTTTGAATTCATGTTATGTTCAATTAAAATATTTCGCTACGTCTATAATGCATGCAACCTACTACTCAAATGAACGTTTTAGTGCATTCCAAACGTATATACTGCCGCTTCAATATGAACTAAATTTGAATTCGTTTCTCTATTTGAATAAGATCTACATTAATGATTGTTGTGAAGTCAAAGCATTTGAATTCGTTTCTCTGTTTTAATAAGATCTACAATCATCATTATTGTCAAGTTAAACCATCGTTTGTGTATTATCTTCACAGCACACCACATGATTAGTCTCGAGTTACATATGAACTATGTGTACTATATGAACTAGAACTCAATTTTTTGAATCCACTTTATGTTGATTTCAAATCACATTACATTTCTAGCTCTAGCTAGATCTTCATAATCTAAACCATGTCTCATATGTATAATGTGTTTATCACATTATGTATGGTGCCCCGCCCCCTACGCCTACAAGTATTTAGATGTGAGTTGCAAACACCACACATTACCACAAATTCAAATAAAATGTGAGAATGTTCGCTATATAGTATTGTTTAGATTGTTCGATATTTAGTTGTAAGCTGCAAACGCCACACATTATCACAAATTCAAATAAAATGTGAGATTGTTTGATGTATAGTATGGTTTAGATTGTTCGACATTTAGCTGTGAGTTGCAAACGTCATGCATTATCACATTATGGTATAACATGTGCAAAACCACAGCACGCGTATCACCGCTATATTCATGCATGCATATGGTTAAAACACTATGATCTCCTATTCAAATATATGAATCCACTTTCATATCAAATTATGATCTTTGTTAGTCTCTTACACCCACACAATCCTCTAACCTTTGTAGCTACCCCTAACTTTCTCTGGTGCATGCACACGCCCTCCTCGCCATCCCCCTCCCTCAGCATTCTATACATCGCGCACATTCTTTTTTTGTCTTTAGGTCGTTTGATACGTCCATTTTGCATCATGCTTTTATATCGATATTTATTGCATTATGGGATGTTATTACACATTATGTCATGATATTTATGGCTATAATCTCTTATTTTACAAGGTTTATCATGAAGAGGGAGAATGCCGGCAGCTGGGATTCTGGCTGGAAAAGGAGCAAATATTGGAAACCTATTCTGCACAGCTCCAAAAGTCCTGAAACTCCACGGAAGTCATTTTTGGAATTATTAAGAATTATTGAGCAAAGAAAGTACCAGAGGGGGCCCACACCCTGTCCACGAGGGTGGGGGCGCGCCCACCCCTACTGGGCGCGCCCCCTGTCTCGTGGGCCCCCTGGTGGCCCTCCGGTGCCCCTCTTCTGCTATATGAAGGCTTTTACCCTGGAAAAAGTCATAAGCAAGCTTTCGGGACGAAACTCCGCCGCCATGAGGCGGAACCTTGGCGGAACCAATCTAGGGCTCCGGCGGAGCTGTTCTGCCGGGGAAACTTCCCTCCGGGAGGGGGAAATCATCACCATCGTCATCGCCAACGATCCTCTCATCGGGAGGGGGTCAATCTTCATCAACATCTTCACCATCACCATCTCCTCTCAAAACCCTAGTTCATCTCTTGTATCCAATCTTGTATCAAAACCACAAATTGGTACTTGTGGGTTGCTAGTAGTGTTGATTACTCCTTGTAGTTGATGCTAATTGGTTTATTTGGTGGAAGATCATATGTTCAGATCCTTAATGCATATTAATACTCCTCTGATCATGAACATGAATATGCTTTGTGAGTAGTTACGTTTGTTCCTGAGGACATGCGTGAAGTCTTGCTATTATTAGTCATGTGAATTTGGTATTCGTTCGATATTTTGATGAGATGTATGTTGTCTCTCCTCTAGTGGTGTTATGTGAACGTCGACTACATGACACTTCACCATTATTTGGGCCTAGAGGAAGGCATTGGGAAGTAATAAGTAGATGATGGGTTGCTAGAGTGACAGAAGCTTAAACCCTAGTTTATGCGTTGCTTCGTAAGGGGCTGATTTAGATCCACTAGTTTCATGCTATGGTTAGGTTTACCTTAATACTTATTTTGTAGTTGCGGATGCTTGCAATAGGGGTTAATCATAAGTGGGATGCTTGTCCAAGAAAGGGCAGTACCCAAGCACCGGTCCACCCACATATCAAATTATCAAAGTAACGAACGCGAATCATATGAGCGTGATGAAAACTAGCTTGACGATAATTCCCATGTGTCCTCAGGAGCGTTTTTCTCATTATAAGAATTTGTCCAGGCTTGTCCTTTGCTACAAAAAGGATTGGGCCACCTTGCTGCACTATATTTAATTTCATTGCTTGTTACCCGTTACAAATTATCTTATCACAAAACTATCTGTTACCTACAATTTCAGTGCTTGTAAAGAATACCTTACTGAAAACCGCTTGTCATTTCCTTCTGCTCCTCGTTGGGTTCGACACTCTTACTTATCGAAAGGACTACGATAGATCCCTTATACTTGTGGGTCATCAAGACTATTTTCTGGCGCCGTTGCCGGGGAGTGAAGCGCCTTTGGTGAGTGGAACTTGGTAAGGAAACATTTATATCGGGTGCTGAAATTTTCTGTCACTTGTTACTATGGAAACTAATCCTTTGAGGGGCTTGTTCGGGGCATCTTCGCCCCGATCAGTAGAGCAAATAGTTTCTCCTCAACCTACTGAACCTATTGAAAATGTTTACTTTGAGATTCCTTCGGGTATGATAGAGAAACTGCTAGCTAATCCCTTTGCAGGAGATGGAACATTGCATCCCGATTTACACCTTATCTATGTGGATGAAGTTTGTGGATTATTTAAGCTTGCAGGTATTCCCGATGATGTTGTGAAGAGGAAGGTCTTCCCTTTATCTTTGAAGGGAGACGCATTGACATGGTATAGGCTATGTGATGATACGGGATCTTGGAACTATAAATGATTGAAGTTGGAATTTCACCAGAAGTTCTATCCTATGCATCTTGTTCATCGTGATCGTAATTATATATATAATTTTTGGCCTCGCGAAGGAGAAAGCATTGCTCAAGCTTGGGGGAGGCTTAAGTCAATGTTATATTCATGCCCCAATCATGAGCTCTCAAGAGAAATGATTATTCAAAATTTTTATTCTCGGCTTTCTCTCAATGATTGCACCATGCTCGATACTTCCTGTGCTGGTTCTTATATGCTGAAGACTATGGAATTTAAGTGGGACTTATTGGAAAGAATGAAATGCAACTCTGGAGATTGGGGTTCCGACGATGGTAAGGAGTCAGGTATGACACCTAAGTTTGATTGTGTTAAATCTTTTATGGATACCGATGCTTTTCGTGGATTTAGCGCTAAATATGGACTTGACTATGAGATAGTAGTTTCTTTTTGTGAATCATTTGCTACTCACGTTGATCTCCCTAAGGAGAAGTGGTTTAAATATAATCCTCCCACTGAAGTAAAAGTAGTTGCACCTATTACAGTTGAAGAAAAGACTATTACTTATAACGATCCTATTGTTCCTACTACTTATGTTGAGAAACCACCTTTCCCTGTTAGGATAAAGGATCATGCTAAAGCTTCAACTGTTGTTCGTAAGAGTAATACTAGAACATATACACCTCCTGAGCAAATTAAAGTTGAACCTAGTATTGCTAGGGTTAAAGATCTCTTGGATGATAATATAGATGGGCATGTTATTTACTTTTGTGGTGAAGCTGCTAATATTGCTAGACCAGATGCTAAGATACATAGACCTGTTGTAGGCATGCCTGTTATTTCTGTTAAAATAGGAGATCATTGTTATCATGGCTTATGTGATATGGGTGCTAGTGCTAGTGCAATACCTTTTTCCTTATATGAAGAAATTATGCATGATATCGCACCCGCAGAGTTAGAAGATATTGATGTTACAATTAAGCTTGCCAATAGAGATACTATTTCGCCATTTGGGATTGTTAGAGATGTTGAAGTCTTGTGTGGGAAAGTTAAATGCCCTGCTGATTTTCTTGTTCTTGGTTCCCCACAAGATAGCTTTTATCCCATTATATTTGGTAGACCCTTCTTGAATACTGTTAATGCTAGGATTGATTGCAAAAAGGATGTAGTTACAATTGGCTTAGGGGAGATGACACATGAGTTTAATTTTGCTAAATTTCGTAGACAACATCATGATAAAGAATTGCCTAGTAAGGATGAAATTATTGGTCTTGCTTCTATTGCCGTGCCTCCTACTTATCCTTTAGAACAATATTTGCTAGACCATGAAAATGATATGTTTATGAATGAAAGAAGGGAAATAGATGAATTATTCCTTAAACAGGGTCCTATTCTGAAACATAACTTACCTGTTGAAATCCTAGGGGATCCCCTCTACCCAAGGGTGATCCCGTGTTTGAGCTTAAACCATTACCTGATAATCTTAAATATGCTTATCTTGATGAAAAGGAGATATATCATGTTATTATTAGTGCTAACCTTTCAGAGCAGGAAGAGGAAAGATTATTGAAAACTCGGAAGAAGCACCGTTCTGCTATTGGATATACTCCGGATGATCTTAAGGGCATTAGTCCCACTCTATGCCAACACAAAATTAAATTGGAAGAAGGTGTCAAACCAGTTAGAGATCATCAACGACGGTTAAATCCAAAAATGAAAGAAGTGGTAAGGAAGGAGATACTAAAGCTCCTTGAGGCAGGTATAATTTATCCCGTTGCTGATAGTGATTGGGTAAGTCCTGTCCATTGTGTCCCTAAGAAGGGAGGTATTACTGTTGTTCCTAATGATAAGATGAATTGATCCCACAAAGAATTATTACAGGTTGTAGGATGGTAATTGATTTCCGTAAACTAAATAAAGCCACTAAGAAAGATCATTACCCTTTACCTTTTATTGATCAAATGCTAGAAATACTATCCAAACATATACATTTCTGCTTTCTAGATGGTTATTCTAGTTTCTCTCAAATACCTGTGTCAGCGGAGGATCAATCCAAAACTACTTTTACTTGCCCTTTCGGTACTTTTGCTTATAGACGTATGCCTTTTGGTTTATGTAATGCACCTGCTACCTTTCAAAGATGCATGATGGCTATATTCTCTGACTTTTGTGAAAAGATTTGTGAGGTATTCATGGATGACTTCTCCGTTTATGGATCCTCTTTTGATAATTGCCTGAGCAACCTTGATCGAGTTTTGCAGAGATGTGAAGACACTAGTCTCGTCTTGAATTGGGAAAAGTGTCACTTTATGGTTAATGAAGGCATTGTCTTGGGGCATAAAATTTCTGAAAGAGGTATTGAAGTTGGTAAAGCTAAAGTTGACGCTATTGAAAAGATGCCATGTCCCACGGACATCAAAGGTATAAGAAGTTTCCTCGGTCATGCCGGTTTTTACAGGAGGTTCATTAAGGACTTTTCTAAAATCTCTAGGCCTCTAACTAATCTATTGCAAAAAGATATCCCTTTTGTTTTCGATGATGATTGTGTAGAAGCATTTGAAATACTTAAGAAAGCTTTGATCACTGCACCTATTGTTCAGCCACCTGATTGGAATTTACCCTTTGAAATTATGTGTGATGCTAGCGATTATGCTGTAGGTGTTGTTCTAGGGCAAAGAGTTGATAAGAAATTGAATGTTATCCAGTATGCCAGTAAAACTCTAGACACTGCCCAAAGAAATTATGCTACCACTGAAAAAGACTTCTTAGCAGTTGTATTTGCATGTGATAAGTTCAGACCTTATATTGTTGATTCTAAAGTAACTATTCACACTGATCGTGCTGCTATTAAATACCTTATGGAAAAGAAAGATGCTAAACCTAGACTTATTAGATGGGTTCTCTTGCTCGAAGAATTTGATTTGCATATTACTGATAGAAAGGGAGCTGAGAACCCCGTTGCAGACAACTTGTCTAGGTTAGAGAATGTTCTTGAGGACCCACTACCTATTGATGATAGCTTTCCTGATGAACAATTAGCGGTCATTAATGCTTCTCATACTACTCCATGGTATGCTGATTATGCTAACTACATTGTTGCTAAATTTATACCACCTAGTTTCACATACCAGCAAAAGAGAAAGTTCTTTTATGATTTAAGACATTACTTCTGGGATGACCCACACCTTTATAAAGAAGGAGTAGATGGTGTTATTAGACGTTGTGTACCTGAGCATGAACAGGAACAGATCCTACGCAAGTGTCACTCCGAACCATATGGAGGACACCACGCTGGAGATAGAACTGCACATAAGGTATTGCAATCCGGTTTTTATTGGCCTACTCTCTTCAAAGATGCTCGTAAGTTTGTCTTGTCTTGTGATGAATGTCAAAGAATTGGTAATATTAGTAGACGTAAAAAAATGCCTATGAATTATTCTCTTGTTATTGAACCATTTGATGTTTGGGGCTTTGATTATATGGGACCTTTTCCTGCCTCTAATGGATATACACATATTTTAGTTGCTGTTGATTACGTTACTAAGTGGGTAGAAGCTATTCCAACTAGTAGTGCTGATCATAACACCTCTATTAAGATGCTTAAAGAAGTTATTTTTCTGAGGTTTGGAGTCCCTAGATACTTAATGACTGATGGTGGTTCACATTTTATTCATGGTGCCTTTCATAAAATGCTTGCTAAGTATGATGTTAATCATAGAATTTTATCTCCTTATCACCCGCAGTCTAGTGGACAAGTAGAATTGAGCAATAGAGAGCTCAAATTAATTTTGCAAAAGACTGTTAATAGATCTAGAAGAATTGGTCCAAGAAACTTGATGATGCATTGTGGGCCTATAGAACTGCATATAAAAATCCTATGGGTATGTCTCCGTATAAGATGGTTTATGAAAAAGCATGTCACTTACCTCTCGAACTTGAACATAAGGCATATTGGGCCATTAAAGAGCTCAACTATGATTTCAAACTTGCCGGTGACAAGAGGTTATTTGACATTAGCTCACTTGATGAATGGAGAACCCAAGCCTACGAGAATGCCAAGATGTTTAAAGAAAAAGTTAAAAGATGGCATGACAAAAGAATACAAAAGCGTGAGTTTAACGTAGGTGATTATGTGTTGCTATTCAACTCTCGTTTAAGATTTTTTGCAGGAAAACTTCTCTCTAAATGGGATGGTCCTTACGTTATCGAGGAGGTCTATTGTTCCGGTGCCATAAGAATCAACAACTTCGAAGGCACAAATCCGAAGGTGGTGAACGGTCAAAGAATCAAACATTATATCTCAAGTAATCCTATAAATGTTGAAACTAATATTATTGAAACCGTAACCCCGGAGGAATATATAAGGGACACTTTCCAGAAAACGTTTCAGACTCCGGAAAGGAATAGGTATGTGGTACGGTAAGTAAACCGACTCCAAAACAGTTCCCATAGCAATTTTTCTCCGTTTTGGAATATTTAAGAATTTAGGAAATCAAGAAGTAATCCGGGAAGGACACAAAGCCTCCACGAGGGTGGAGGGCGCGCCCACCCTTACTGGGCGCGCCCCCGTGCCTCGTGGGCACCTCGTGTGCTCTCCGGACTCCGTTTTCTTGCACAATACTTCCTTTGGTCAGTAAAAATTCATTATATAATATCCCGAAGGATTTGACAACCGTATCACGCAAAAATCCTCTGTTTTGTTTCGAGTTGTTTCTGTCGCAGATTTAGAGCAAGATGTCTTCTCAAGAGTCAGTCGGGGAGAGTCGGGTGTCTCACCCGACACCAGGCCCAGAAGCAAACAGCAATGCTTATCACTTCGGGCCATCAACGGAGGATGAGATGGATGCTGACTTAAAAAGGATAGATGCCATGGAGGAGGATCAAGAAGTTACCTCTCGCTTGCAAGATGGATTTATGATGGGGGAACTACAGAGCTCAGCTATTCCAAACTCGGTCATCCCTTCCAATGTTAAATTTCATTCTTATGACAATATGAAAAAGAGTGTCATTTGTTCTCCAGAAGCTATGCAGCATCCTTGGGTAAAAGGAGCTTTAGCCGTCCCGGGCAAGCTTCGCAAGGAAAACATGGACCTCAAGCAACAAGTCAATAAGCTCGATCGTTTTACTTAGTTCGGTCCTTTTAGTAATATCTTGATCTTGTAGAATAAAGTTTTGGTATGAAGTAGTTTTGAGTTTTGCTTTGTGATCTCTCTATGTAATCGAGTCCGTGAGCTATATAATAAAGATTAGTGTTGAGTCAAGGCCTTTGCTATCTTGCTATGATCTTGAGAAAATAGAGAAAAAATAAAAAAGGAAATAAAGAGTTCATACTGATCTTATGGATAGTAATGACTTCACATATAAAGAGTATGAGGCATAAAAGTTGTTGAGAGTTGACATAGTTTTGGTCATCATTGCAATTAATAGGAAGTAATAAAGAAAGAGAGGTTTTCACATATAAATATACTATCTTGGACATCTTTTATAATTGTGAGCACTCATTGAAGTATGACATGCTAAAGAGTTGATGTTGGACAAGGAAGACAATGTAATGGGTCATGTTTTCTCACATCTTAGTTAAAGTATATTGTCATGGATCATTCAAACATGTTGAGCTTGCCTTTCCCCCTCATGCTAGCCAAATTCCTTGCACCAAGTAGAGATACTACTTGTGCTTCCAAATATCCTTAAACCCAGTTTTGCCATGAGAGTCCACCATACCTACCTATGGATTGAGTAAGATCTTTCAAGTTAGTTTTCATGCTGCAAGCAATAAAAATTGCTCTCTAAATATGTATGACTTATTAGTGCGGAGAAAATAAGCTTTATACGATCTTGTGATATGGAAGTAATAAAAGCGACGGACTGCATAATAAAGGTTCATATCACAAGTGGCAATATAAAGTGACGTTCTTTTGCATTAAGATTTTGTGCATCCAACCATAAAAGCACATGACAACCTCTTCTTCCCTCTGCGAAGGGCCTATCTTTTACTTCATGTCTTTTACATTATGCAAGAGTCAAGGTGATCCTCACCTTTCCCCTTTTTCATTTTATCCTTTGGCAAGCACCTCGTGTTGGAAAGATCCTGATATATATATATATATATATATATATATATATATATATATATATATATATATATATATATATATATATATCAAATTGGATGTAAGTTAGCATGATCTATTATTGTTGACATCACCCAAAGGTGAATACGTTGGGAGGCAAAATTATAAGCCCCTATCTTTCTCTGTTTCCGATTAAATCTCCATAACCATAAGTACTGCGTGAGTGTTAGCAATTCTAGAAGACTATATGATAGTTGAGTATGTGGACTTGCTGAAAAGCTCTATTCTTGACTCTTTTCGATGTTATGATAAATTGCAATTGCTTCAATGACTGAGATTATAGTTTGTTAGTTCTCAATGAAGTTTCTGAACCATACTTGACATTGTGAATAGATCATTACTTGAGCATAAGAAATCATATGACAAAATCTATATATGTTGTTGTTATAAGATTGATCATGATGCACTCATGTCCGTATTTTATTTTTATCGACACCTCTATCTCTAAACAAGTGGACATATTTTTCGATATCGGCTTCCGCTTGAGGACAAGCGAGGTCTAAGCTTGGGGGAGTTGATACGTCCATTTTGCATCATGCTTTTATATCAATATTTATTGCATTATGGGCTCTTATTACACACTATGTCATGATATTTATGGCTATTCTCTCTTATTTTACAAGGTTTATCATGAAGAGGGAGAATGCCGGCAACTGGGATTCTGGCTGGAAAATGAGCAAATATTGGGAACCTATTCTGCACAACTCCAAAAGTCCTGAAACTCCACGAAAGTAATTTTTGAAATTATTAAGAATTATTGAGCAAAGAAAGTACCAGAGGGGGCCCACACCTTGTCCACGAGGGTGGGGGCGTGCCCACCCCTACTAGGCGTGCCCCCCTGTCTCGTGGGCCCCCTGGTGGCCCTCCGGTGCCCCTCTTCTGCTATATGAAGGCTTTTACCCTGGAAAAAATCATAAGCAAGCTTTCGGGACGAAACTCCGCCGCCACGAGGTGGAACCTTGGCGGAACCAATCTAGGGATCCGGCGGAGCTGTTCTGCCGGGGAAACTTCCCTCCGGGAGGGGGAAATCATCACCATCGCCATCGCCAACGATTCTCTCATCGGGAGGGGGTCAATCTCCATCAACATCTTCGCCAGCACCATCTCCTCTCAAAACCCTAGTTCATCTCTTGTATCCAATCTTGTATCAAAACCACAAATTGGTACTTGTGGGTTGCTAGTAGTGTTGATTACTCCTTATAGTTGATGCTAATTGGTTTATTTGATGAAAGATCATATGTTCAGATCCTTAATGCATATTAATACTCCTCTGATCATGAACATGAATATGCTTTGTGAGTAGTTACGTTTGTTCCTGAGGACATGGGTGAAGTCTTGCTATTAGTAGTCATTAGCAAAGTGGCCCGCTCTTCACGCGGGCTAGTATTTAATATAGTTAGATTCAAGTTAGTTCATATTTCCAGTTCTTTAGGTTCGTCATGAAGTGGTGACTTCAAGGATATAACCCCGTTAACGTTTCGCGGAAATATATGGTATCGCTGATTTTTTTAGTGCTACGTGCTCTTAACCATTGGTTTACCTAATGCGGCTGCAGTGATGTGTATATGGTGTGCATCTAGCTTGACAATACCGTTGAGGCATATTAAAGTTCCTTATTTTTAGTATATAGTATTTTCCCGAGAAGTATCATATGCATCAAATTTGCATCAATATGGGTGATTTTCTAATGATTATATTTTTTTGTTCATATTCCATTGAAGTATATGTTAGCATAGATTTATTTTTTAAAAAGTTTGCACCACCAAAAATTACATAATTTACGCTAAATGTATGTATATGCACTATACTGTTTTCCTTAGATGATGTACACTAACTGTAGGTGTTTTTTATAATTCATAGCTGATTTTTAGAACATTTCATAGCTGACTATTTCTGTTGTTTGTAGTAAAATAATTTTCGTACTTGAATGATTAGTTGGGCTTTTAGCCCAACAGGCTCACGCGGATGCACTCAACATTCAAGCATCTCTGACACCTTCACACAGACGCTGGTCTTGCCCGCTCCCCTTTGCCGCATTTCACCTTTCCTTACTTTCTCCGTTGACACCCGCGTTGCTGCCGTCGGCTGATGTCTAGCTACTCATAGAGCAAAGACACCCTCCTTTTCTCCGTTGACTCCCAGATGGATGTCACCGGCTAATGTCCAGCTATGCAAAGAGCAACATAGGTGCTGTTGCTGATTCGTTGTGCCTGGATTTCATATCCCGTAGCTAGCTTGGATCCAGGATAAGTTCATCCTGAAGAAGCAGATCTGGAATTGATCTCTTGAACATAGGCTTTTCTTTCTATAAAAAGAGATTGGGATTTGATAGTTTTTCTCTATACCTAGGTGGCGGAGAAGAGCTCAGATCCCGAAGCAATACCGGTAGTGCTAGCGCAGAGACTCGTTGCGACAGCCACTACGTGAGGTTGAGGATATTGGGGACGGCAGTTGCGTGTGTTTTTATTTTCTGAGGGCGGCGGCTACGATCTTTATTCTAGGATTGAGCCACACGTATAGTTGGATAGCTTTAGTTGTTTTCCTTACAAAGGAAGATTTCCACGTAATCTTTTTTTAACTACACCTAATCTTTATTTTAGAATTGTGCCGCACATACAGGCTAAGGATAGCTGCAGTTTTTTTTTCTTTTCGAGATCGAGCCATCTTAGATCTAACCCATTAATTATGTCTTTCAAGTTACGGGTACACCGTATTAACGACCCGGTGTTTCTGATTATTGTGATAATTTCTAGTTTATTTCTCTTTTTTATGATTAACCGGTCGAGCTCTTTTTTATATATAATAGATAGATGTACGTGATCCTATTTTATTTTTGACCCCGATAGAACTTTATGTAGCTTGCTTTTTTCCTTCTCTATTTCTAAATATTTTTGAGGGGTCCCTTATGTAGTTTGTTAATCAGAATCATGTATTTATATGTGTCTTTTATTCCAAAAAGTAGGCAGGATTGTGCCCCATCTACATGATGGATGTGTACGTGACTTTTGTGCCAAGAAATTAGGCAGGATTGAGGCACACGTATGGGGTAAGGATAGCTAAAGTTTTTCTTTCTTTTCTGTTTTTTTTTGTTGAGATGGAGCAGTCTTAGATCTGACCCATTAATTGTGTCTTTTAAGTTATGGGTCCACCAAACCAACGACCGGATGTTTCTAATTATTGTAGTAATTTCTAGCTTATTTTTTTTTCTGATTAACCCGTCAAGCACTTTTTATATATAATAGATGTGAATTTGGTATTCGTTCGATATTTTGATGAGATGTATGTTGTCTCTCCTCTAGTGGTGTTATGTAAACGTCGACTACATGACACTTCATCATTATTTGGGTCTAGAGGAAGGCATTGGAAAGTAATAACTAGATGATGGGTTGCTAGAGTGACAGAAGCTTAAACCCTAGTTTATGCGTTGCTTCGTAAGGGGCTGATTTGGACCCACTAGTTTCATGCTATGGTTAGGTTTACCTTAATACTTCTTCTGTAGTTGCGGATGCTTGCAATAGGGGTTAATCATAAGTGGGATGCTTGTCCAAGAAAGGGCAGTACCCAAGCACCGGTCCACCCACATATCAAATTATCAAAGTAATGAACGCGAATCATATGAGCGTGATGAAAACTAGCTTGATGATAATTCTCATGTGTCCTCGGGAGCGTTTTTCTCATTATAAAAATTTGTTCACGCTTGTCCTTTGCTACAAAAAGGATTGGGCCACCTTGCTGCACTTTATTTACTTTCATTGCTTGTTACCCGTTACAAATTATCTTATCACAAAACTATCTATTACCTACAATTTCAGTGCTTGCGGAGAATACCTTACTGAAAACCGTTTGTCATTTCCTTCTGCTCCTCGTTGGGTTCGACACTCTTACTTATCGAAAGGACTACGATAGATCCCTTACACTTGTGGGTCATCATCGTTCTCCCAGAGTCTCCACAACTCCTTTCTGACACACACCGATCGATAAACCTCTCCAGCGATGTCTGCCTACAACATACACACGCACCTTCAATCTCCTCCTTTATGTGTCCTTGCCTCGTGTCTCTCATACGGTCCCACACACGTGTAAACTCTCACCCCTTCTTTCATCGATCTCACAACCGCACACTCCTCCCCCTATCTAGCTAGTAGCTGGGCCTCTCGCACCACCTCCTAGCTCCATTTTCTCTGTCTATCCGTCTCGCTGGGCCTTATTTGCCTCTAACAAATGTTCGTACACCGACCGATCTCCCGCTATACATATAGCTAGCTAGGTCCTTATAACTCGTTTTTCCCCACGCGTCGATCGATCCACCTCATTAGTTATGTCTCTCACTTCCTCTGACAAACAACAATTGATCTACCGATCTAGTTAGGTTTGCTTACCAAAAACATGGTTCCCCTTCATCATCCATGGATGCGTCCCGACAGATCTATCACGCACAGGCACACACAGAAACACATCCCCACTCTTATTGATAATATTGCAGTTCCACCCTCAGTTTGTCTAGTAGGCCTCTCCCACCATCTTCGAGAAGCAACTCCATCACCCATATCCAGCACTCTACCCCTCTCCCTCCCTCTCTCTCTCCTCTCTCTCTCTCTCTATCTCTCTCTGTCCCATCCTATTTCCCGTCCTTCAGTTATGTATGGATGTCGACCGATCTCCCTCAAGACATAGCTGGGTCTCTCCTTCTCAACACATATACGAGTTGTTCTACCTCTATAGTTAGGCCTCTGCCTACCCCTCCCCCCACCCCCTCCCCCACACACACACTGATACATCGAGCGTTGTAGTCATGTCTCCCTGCCACACACAAACTTGACCTGTGCCCTCTGACGTTCCGGTAGGTCAGTCGCCCTATATCTTTGACTTGCACACACACACAATTTCGATGGCTCTCTTCATCGATCTCGCACCCACCCACTTGATCCTCTCTTCGACTCTATCGATATCTATGACCCCTCCCTCTCTTCTCGTGGATCGCCCGACCCTCTATATATGATATGGATAGGTCTCCATTTCACACACATTGCATGCAAAATTTTGTTTGACATGTCATCGACACATATTCCCACAAATACATTCACGAAATCAACCCCACCCCCCCACCCCCCCAAAAAAACAAAAAAACTCACGAACGCGGTTTGTATCTCTCACACACACCCACGTAGGTGGGGGACGTGCACGAAGAGAAGAGGTGCATGCACGGCGCACGTACTCCCGTCTCTTTCCCAACCACACCCGTGCGGGTACACGGTGGAGCTCATTTTTGTACGAAAAGGCAGCCCACATGGTAATTTGGCACGTGTACTGGTTGTCCACTTGGTGGAGGGAGGATCGTCTACCACGGGTGAACAAACAAATTGCGACTTGACGCGTTATGTTAAAAAAGAGGCAAACCATGTGGGCCTACCTTAGAGGCAAGGCTCTATACACTGGAGTACTTTTGATGTGTCCCGTCAACTCGCAGAACGAGGAGAAGCTTGCTTAGTACGCCGTCTCCCACGCCCACGGGCGCGGTGGCTCGCAGGATGAGGTGAAGCTTGCTTAGTACTGTACGCCTTACGCCCGCTCCCTCGCCCACGCGCGCGGTGGCTCGCAGGACGAGGAGAAAATTTACTACTCCCTCCGTTTACTCCTCGTCCCTACTACCTTGGTTATAGAGATTATCATATTGTTTGGAATATATATGTCCTTTAGTAGATTTCAATATGAACTACTAGTACATACTCCAAACACTGATGTATATAGACGTATTTTAGAGTGTAGATTCACTCATTTTGCTCCGTATGTAGTCCATATTGAAACGGGCGTAATAGTACGCACTCTTCCTCGCCCCTCGACCCTTGCCCACGTGGTGGACGTGCAACAATTCATTCGGTCTCATATAGCCAGAACGATAGATACTGCAGTACCATTATTGCTCGACTTCCCGAAGAGGCGAAGAGCCAATCGCAAGGTTAATATTTTGGAGATGCCAAGCGCAAGGTTATAGGAGAATGAGTAGTAGGTGCCGCGTCATTTATAAATAAAGTTTTTTTTCTTCAGTGGCACATACGCAATATGATAGGTTCATATGGAGAGAAAAGGAAACCGCTCCACTATATACATAGTCAGGACGGGCCAGCCTACACGGTTGCTTGCTGGGGTTGCTCTCTTCACACTCTCTCGCACAAAACGACTGTGGCCACATCTCTAACATCCCGGCGGATCACGTCCGCCGGGGGAAGGGGTGGATGCTTAGTGTAGATGTGGTCGCCGTCGCCGACGGCGAAAACCCACTATCGGCACGTCCCGATCAGGGGTCCCCGTCGTTCTCTCTCACAAAGCCAGTGAAGTTGCCTTCGTCCCTTGCTCACTGCCGCGACGTGGGCAGTTGTCGCCTCCCGCCGCCCTCCTCAAGGTTGAGCTACGTCCCGACATCCCTCAGGTACAACTCCCTTTACAGCCGGCTTGCACCACTGCTCCAGCTCCCCACATCACTCCATGTGGATATTTCTCTACTTCTTTGCCTCGCACATACCTCTACTGGCTTCTACGTACTGTATTTGTGATGATTTTATGTCTCATCAACTAGTCCCACTAATCTTATTCTAATCACGCTTCTTCAATTTCTTTGCCACAAGGATGCTCATCTCGATTTTGGTGAAACTGCACAAAATGATCCGATGGTCAAAAGTTTGCAAACTTCATTTCTTAGGAAGCTCGAATGTTGCCAGCAAATTGAAGCCTGGTTAGGGTTTACGGTTCAAGGGCTAGGGACTGCATGGATCGTTTTTTTTCTTTAGCTGCCTCTGTTCCAAAATAAGTGTCAACTTTAGTAGTAGTACAACTTTGTACTAAAGTTTGCATAAAGTTGAGACACTTATTTTGGAACGGAAGGAGTACATATTTGCTATGATCTGTCAACATTGAGATGCAATAGCATGCATGTTAGTCTCCTTTGTATTTGATGAAATGTTGCAACGGGCAACCTTGGATGCAAGATACATGTAACAGAAGCTGGAAGCTTCATAGCATTGTAAAAATTTATCTCGCTGATAAATTACAGTACGTACTATACTAGTACTTCCTCCGTTCCTAAATATAAGTCTTTGTAGAGATTTCACCACGAACCACATGCGAATGTATATAGATGCATTTTAAGTGTAGATTCATTCATTTTGTTCCGTATGTAGTCCACCTAGTGGAATCTCTACAAAGACTTATCTACTATATCTTAATAGCTAGCCCCCACTACTAGGAATTCTCTATCCTCTCCTTGAGCCACATCATCAAAATTAATGTAGCCGTTAGATGAACTAAATCAGTCCATAATAGCCGTCTAATCTAGACGTTGAGAGGCTCCGCACTAAGCCACATGCAAGCATGCAGAAATACCATGGCATGCATGTGAGTGGGTTTTAAATCACATCAACATGTCTGCATGCAAGCATGCACCGGTAGCATGCATGTAAGTGAGCTTTTAAGTCCCATTAACATGTCAAAAAGAAAAATATAATCCCATTATGCAGTAGGAGTTGGCCGATCTTTTTTCCTTACGTGGGATGATCTAAATGATGATGGGAGTTTGTTTAGTTTGGCTACCACATTTGTCATGCGGTTATAGAGTTTTTTTTAGTTCTATGAAATCGGTAATTTTACGTAGAGAGATATACGGCTGTTCCGCGACAACGCGTGGGAACTCATCTAGTATTTTGGAACGGAGGGAGTACTATGTAAAGAGTTAGGTGTCGCCCGGTGTCCAGAAAATATGGTGATAGTGTGAGGTGGGCCATGTAATCACTGAGCCTGCGTGTTTTCACTGCACTTGCACTCCTCCGCTGTAAGAATGGAGAAAATTGTAACCTAGTAGTACCTCCTTTCGCCGAAAGCGTGGGACATCCAGCAGTCCTACCACCTCAGTAATAAAGACCAATGAGCCGTCAAATCACATAGACCCAGCAGTAAGTTGGACGGACGAAGCAACCATCACTCTTGAATCCGCTTCTCCCTTCAACGCAGGTGCCAGTGAGAGGTCGCGTCCGCTCTGCCCGGGCATGAATGCGGCACCGATTCTTTGGAGCGGCGCTGAGCGTTTCGGGCGGGAAGCGCGCTGATACGTCCACTTTGCATCATGCTTTTATATCGATATTTATTGCACTATGGGCTGTTATTACACATTATGTCACAATACTTATGGCTATTCTCTCTTATTTTACAAGGTTTATCATGAAGAGGGAGAATGTCGGCAGCTGGGATTCTGGCTGGAAAAGGAGCAAATATTGGAAACCTATTCTGCACAGTTCCAAAAGTCCTGAAACTCCACGAAAGTCATTTTTGGAATTATTAAGAATTATTGAGCAAGGAAAGTACCAGAGGGAGCCACACCCTGTCCACGAGGGTGGGGGCGCGCCCACCCCTACTGGGCGCGGCCCCCTGTCTCGTGGGCCCCCTGGTGGCCCTACGGTGCCCTTCTTCTGCTATATGAAGGCTTTTACCATAGAAAAAATCATAAGAAAGCTTTCGGGACGAAACTCCGCCGCCACGAGGCGGAACCTTGGCGGAACCAATCTAGGGCTCCAGCGGAGCTGTTCTGCCGGGGAAACTTCCCTCCGGGAGGGGGAAATCATCACCATCGTCATCACCAACGATCCTCTCATCGGGAGGGGGTCAATCTCCATCAACATCTTCACCAGCACCATCTCCTCTCAAAACCCTAGTTCATCTCTTGTATCCAATCTTGTATCAAAACCACAAATTGGTACTTGTGGGTTGCTAGCAGTGTTGATTACTCCTTGTAGTTGATGCTAATTGGTTTATTTGGTGGAAGATCATATGTTCAGATCCTTAATGCATATTAATACCCCTCTGATCCTGAACATGAATATGTTTTGTGCGTAGTTACATTTGTTCCTGAGGACATGGGTGCAGTCTTGCTATTAGTAGTCATGTGAATTTGGTATTCGTTCGATATTTTGATGAGATGTATGTTTTCTCTCCTCTAGTGGTGTTATGTGAACGTCGACTACATGACACTTCACCATTATTTGGGCCTAGAGGAAGGCATTGGGAAGTAATAAGTAGATGATGGGTTGCTAGAGTGACAGAAGCTTAAACCCTAGTTTATGCGTTGCTTCGTAAGGGGCTGATTTGGACCCACTAGTTTCATGCTATGGTTAGGTTTACCTTAATACTTCTTCTGTAGTTGTGGATGCTTGCAATAGGGGTTAATCATAAGTGGGATGCTTGTCAAAGAAAGGGCAGTACCCAAGCACCGTTCCACCCACATATCAAATTATCAAAGTAACGAACGCGAATCATATGAGCGTGATGAAAACTAGCTTGACGATAATTCCCATGTGTCCTCGGGAGCGCTTTTCTCATTATAAGAATTTGTCCAGGCTTGTCCTTTGCTACAAAAAGGATTGGGCCACCTTGCTGCACTTTATTTACTTTCTTTGCTTGTTACCCGTTACAAATTATCTTATCACAAAACTATCTGTTACCTACAATTTCAGTGCTTGCAGAGAATACCTTAGTGAAAACCGCTTGTCATTTCCTTCTGCTCCTCGTTGGGTTCGACACTCTTATTTATCGAAAGGACTACGATAGATCCCCTACACTTGTGGTTCAACATGCGCGCGGGCGATGGAGGGGCTTTGGGTGGGCCAGGCTGGTCAGGAGCGGGCGTGGCAGCTGTCCGCCTGTCCCTACCGGACGCCCGGAAACGAGAGGATGCACCGACTCTCGCGGCTAAAATCGTACACTACACACCATCTCTCTGTAGGAGTAGGTCGATCTGTCGCTCTCTAACACACACATGCTGTTAAACACACACACACACACAGGTTCATAGAATAGGAAAATCGTGCGAGTGAGAAGCCACAGGAAGTGAGATACAAATGGAGTACGTACAAGAAGAGAAGAGGTGACGAATATTCCATCAAACCTGGACTGAGGAGTAGTACTCCCTCCGTCTAGGTGTTAAGTCATCTTACGGAAATCGGATATTCCCAAAATCTTTAGGTGTCGTCCATTAACTTCGCATCTCAATCCCCTCCTGGCCTCGTTGCTAGCGAGCGTTGTTACTTAGGGAGCATTTGGATCCTTAGCAAGAACAGCTTATAGCATAGCCGAGCAAGGTTAGGCATTTGGAACTGTTAAAATATGTTAGCTTTTGTGGGCCAGCTAGCTTGGGTGGGCTAGAAAAACCTTGCTAGCTCAGGAGAGCCAGATCGGCTCGCTTCCGACGGCAAACTTCGCGTAGTAGTAACGTAGACTAGTAACATATGCATGTTACTAGTACAAGTTACTCACCACTATGACCAGCCTAAGCAATGTAACCAAATGCTCCTTACTCTGCCTTGTTATCTCCCCTGGAAACCTAATGCATGGAGCGCAACTACGCGTTGATCAGTCAAGAAATCAAAGTCGGCTTGCATGCGAGTTAATACGTGGCCCTGCATGGTATCTATAACGGCATCTCTTAGTTGTTTGGATTAATTGTTGCGTTTAGAGACAGAAATCAGGGCTTTGATTGGAGGAATGACCGGTCAAGTTCCTCCTTCTCCTCCAATATGCTTGCACCTTGGTCCCGCTGCACCTTCTAACGTGACTTATTACACCTAGACGGAGGGAGTACTACGAGATATGGTGGCACACTGACTTAGGTCGAATAAAGTGCCCAAAATTGTGTGCATGTTATAATAAGGATTCACTTAAAATAGTACGTGAGCGAACAGAGGGATCAAATGGACAGTGTTCCCGAGCAGTAGCGAGATGTGTGAGGTAAGATACACCGCTGGCGCTTTTAATTTTTCTTATTAATTTGTTTGTTTCACCCTCTGACTGGTGGGACCCAACGTACTACGTGGAGAGAGGTAAGGTGACTAAGGCTGCATTATTTCTGCACCACTGTGGATAGTCTTACCACCAAAGCCACATGACACGATTATGATTTAAATCCCAATGACTCCCACACAAAAAACACGGCATGCTTGTCACACAAATGCAGGAATGTATAAAAGGTTATTTTCCTCTCGTTGAACATAACGGGAGGGTTGTGTAGCTGGTTAGCCTGATCGCTCATCAAACTTGAGGTCTCGGGTTCGATAACTACACTTGAGCATAATTCGTGCCAGGAGGATTCTTTGACTGGTCAAAATGGATGGATACGGAGCTATACGATCTCGCAGTGACCGTATAATCACCTCATCATGTATAAGCTGCAGCCTCGGCGCTTGTTTTCTAGGGTTTGCACTCTTCACACTCTCTCTCCAGTATATATATACACGCTGGAGCCTCAGCGCTTGTAGTTGCTCTCTTCACACTCTCTCACCCTCTCCAGATCTAAACAAGACTTCGTAGGCCTCTCTCTCCCCTCACTGCTGGTCAAAGAGCCGGCAGGATCCGTCCGCCGGGAAGGGAAGGAGGCTTAACGCTGTCGCCGTCAGCGAGGGAGGGAATCCACTACCGGCGCAGCTGTTCACTTTCACCCAGCGGTGGCGCGGAAGGGCCTCCGACCCCTTCTTCTTCGCCATCGTCCGGTCGCCCACCGAACCACGCCCCAAGAACCTTAAGGTATAATTTACTTATTACACATGCATTGCTCTAGCTGCAGGTGGGCTTTTTCCGCTTCTACACTCGAATCTAGGTGTTGGATCAAACAGGAAATTAGTGGGGAAAGTTGTATACCATGAATCTAGGACGTGGTTCAAAGAGGAAAGGAGTGGGGGAAAGTAGTGGGAAATGTTGTATAGCATGAATCTAGGACTTGGTTCAAAAAGGAAAGGAAGGGGGAAAGTTGTATCGCATGAATCTAAGACGTGGTTCAAAGAGGAAAGGAATGGGGGAAAGTAGTGGGGAAAGTTGTATATCATAAATCTACGATGTGGTTCAAAGAGGAAAGGAAGGGGCGAAGGTACTAGTACAGACTGGCTATCCAGCACCTACGTTGGTCGAAAAGGGAAAACAATGACAAACGCAGTACGCACATCTGTAACGAACTGATCTTTTGTTTTGGGGGACAAGGCTGTAGAGTTTGAGCAGGACTAGATTTGCTGCGCTCACATAGGGAAAGGTGTCTAAAGATAACAAAACTGGGACCCACACAAATATGCCCCTTGGTTGTTTCTTCTTTGTTGCAACAGACTGTGCATCACCACAGTACATCAGTAGATGCACATGGTGCTGGTGCGTCCACTGTCCCGTGCAACTCTTTAGCTGTTGTTAATCTAAGGCCCTGTTTGGTTAGAAACTCCTTAGTCCCTACCTGCTTGGTTCCAGGAACTAAACATGGACTAGAGGTTATTAAATGACATGCTAAAAGACCATGTTACCCCTAGTAATGAACTAATAGAGACAAGGTGCGATGCGTGGCAGGGGAAACTGTTGGAAAAAGTCCTAAAAAGACTCTCCCTCGGGGTCTTCTTTCTTTAGTCACAAATGCCCACTTTTAGTCCCTAAAAGTCCCTCCTGTTTGGTTTAGATGGGACTAACACGGAGTTTTTTTAGTCCCTACACCAAAATGTCCCTGTAACAAACACCCTCTAATAATGCCGCTGGAAAATTGCTGCAATGCCACAGTTAAAAGCAAATTACATGTTTAACGAATTTTATTGTTAATATAATCTCTATGTTAATATTAATCAATGCCACCGTTTGAGAAATGCTACTGTCTTGCTTTCTTTCCCATTTAGATAAGGTAGATGCTTCTTTTTATTGGCTTCTGTGTCATCCACCGTTATTGACCACTAGTTGTTTCCTTTGCACCTCTGTGTAAACAGGGTTATCTACTTCACCTGGTTGCCATTGTGACCTTTTGTTGCACTCCACAAAACACTTTTGTTTTAAGAGTGTTTTGTGCAGTTCAACCAAAATGTCACACCAACAATGTTGCTTGATTGCTTGATCTTAGTGGAACTGCACAAGAGGAGATCTTACTTCCTATCCATGTTGGCAAATTTGGTTCAGATCTTCTTCTTGTGACTAGTTTGAATTCCACGTCATGAGAGGTCAGTACTAGCCTTCTTTCACATGATTCTGTAGTGTGCTTTCATATGTTGTGCTACTTGTACGGTAATGTTGCTTGATTTTAGTGAACTGCACAAATGGAGACAAGACTTCCAATTTGTATGTGCACCGTAATATCCCATTGAGGTAAGATAAGGATATTTCACAACTGTTGGCCTGTATTTTGCCACTTTCATCAGAAAATTAATGTCATTTTTCAGTGCTATACTTGTGCTTCCGAATTGACATGCCAAATCTTACATTGAAGGCGAAGCTTGTCTGTTATTGAACCAAGTGATGAAGGGGAAGAACAAGCGGAAGAAAAACAAAAATCAACTCCCGGTGCTGTAATGAAGCACTGGAACTGTGATGACACAAGTAATGCTATAGTTTTGCATCTTAATTTATTGCTATGGCTGGAACGAGCAATTGTTTTGCCACTGATTTGATGCCACTCTTAATGTAATACGTAATTATCTCTACTTGTGCAAACAGGAATCTTCTTTGAAGATACCATATATTTTAGTGGAACTGCACAAGAAGATGTTGGAAACATTAACTAATCGAGGAGTATATAGTAAGCATGGCCACCACAGTAGATAGCAACAGATGGTTCAGGAGAAGTGCTTCATCTGTATGCCCTACACAATAAGCCTCCTGACAAAGGTTGGTACTCGCCCACTGATTTCATCCATATGATTGAGCTTTGTCATCTCTATTGGTGTTGTGCTACTGTTTAGATACTGTCATGAAAAAGTGGTATTGTCCTTGAGAAGTGCTTCATCTGTGTTGTTTTAAATATTTCATTTCCTTTTTTCGAGCAAACTGGGATGCTAGCATTTAGTTGTCCTCTTGTCTTCGCACAACAGGATCATCCTCCTCTGAAGAAAAATATGGAGTACGTGAAGTGACTAGTTCCGATTATGCCAGGATGAAGAAGCCCTGTCTATCTTCTCATCAGAAGGAGCAGTTGAAGGATGGTTACATTACTCCCCACAAGACCAAACTAACTTCAGCTCAGAAGGACTGACAAATCTCCATTTTCTTGCTGTGATGCGCGAGTACAATGTTGTTCTAGGATTCTTTCCGGTGAGTTCCATTTTTCTAAAAGTGTGCTCTACATGGACCATGTAGGTGCCTGTTTGAACTGTCAATTCATAGTACAGTTTGCTTTATACTAATCACTTTTTTTGTATTTGTGCAAACATAGGTGCTCAGCTTGATTTCAATGGGAACTGCACAAAATGTTCATGAATACATTGAATCATTCATTTCCACCACAAGAAAGGAGGTGCCGATAAGTTCAAGGCGTTGCAACATATAAGGTCGAAATCATATAAGCTATGCGCGAATTTGGTTGATTTTGGTGGAACTTCACAAAATGAACAGCTGGTTTATTTAGCACGAGGTGCCATGTCAATGTCTGAACTGATGGCAAACCCTGCCCATTCCACAATCGTAGGCATTTGATATTTTGGAATGGGACAACCTTATCAAATTTTGCCCATTGATTATAGCAAGAAGACATGCGTTTGATATTTTCGAATGGGACGCCCTTTGCTGTCAGCAGCGTCGGTCAATTTTTTCTTTATTCTTTAGTTGTGAAGTAAATGTTGGCTCTGACATGTGAATCGCTGAGATGCATAATCATCGATTGTTTTGAATGTTCTCTATGAATTGCCAGGCCTGTGTGTTTGATTGCAATTTACAGAAACGCTAAAAAGCTGCTCAAACTCTTTGTACTCCTTCTGTTCCTTTTTACTTCGCACATTGTGAAAGTGCATACTTTTTTCTATAAGATTGGTCAAAGTAGAGATACTTTGACTGCAGACAATACATGTGAAACTGCTGCAAACGAGGTTATCACCCTGGGAATAATGCTAGTACGTATTGTTTTGCATGTTCATCCAATGCCAGTGATACAAGAGTTCGAACTAATCGAAATAAATTCATTCATACACGGTCGGATTTCATATAAACATGCCGGATTTCATTACATTTCATACATTCTTCAACTAAAAAGGGGTGCGCTAGAGGTATAATTAGTTAACCGAAGCTACCGAACAGAAGCTTCCGTGACTTAACTGCAGGTGCAGTTGCATAACTGACATGTGGCCTGTTGGGCCCACGTGTCAGTCAGCCAACTGCACCAGCAGTTAAGTACAAGCAGCGTCCTTCTCCAACACAGCTCTCCAACTCCACGTCACCGCCAAGAAGCTAACTGGCCTCAATGGTCAACCCGCCTAGCTTGGCTTCAACCGGAGGGTAGGAGCGGTGGCCTTACTTGGACCCGAGCGGCGGCGACCTACCGTGTTCTACTCTTCCTCGTTTTCTGTGTGGCGCGGCCTCGTTGGCAGCGGGGCGGGGCCTCGGCGGAGCCGGCGATGTCCTCTGTCTCGTTGCCGGCGGGCGGCACCTCGGCGAAGCGGTGGAAATCCTCCCCCTCGTTGCCGGCAGGGTAGGGCCTCGGCTGAGACGGCGATGTCCTCTGCCTCGTTGTTGGCGGGGCGGGGCCTCGACGGAGCCGGCGGTGTCCTCTGCCTCATTGTTGGCGCCGCGGGGCCTCGTCGACGCCAGCGGAGCGGGGACTCGTCGGAGCCGGCATTGTCCTCTGCCTCGTCCTTAGTCTCACCAAACAGCGCCTCGGCCGCTTCATCGCCCTCTTTGTAGGCGGCCGCAGCCTCCGCCACCCGCATGCGGTACCGCCAGCGATCGAGGCGGCCCTCGCGGGCGGAGCGGTACATGTCGAGCAGCGCCTCCTGCTCCGCCCGCTCCATGGCGATCTGCTCTTCCGCCTGCAGGTGCTCCTGGAGGAGATGGTGGTTGTAGGCGGCGTCGGCCTGCGCCTCCCGGAACTGCTCCTCACGCTTCTGCCTCACCGTGTCCATATATTGGGCACGGGCCTCGCCGATGGTCATGGTGCAATGCACCGGCGAGGATGGCGCGGAGGAAGGGGTTGGCGCCGGATCATCGACTAGCATGTTCTCCATTGGGACGTCGTCATCCTCCGGCTACCTGTCGGCCAGCCAGTCGACAGCAATGGTTGTCATCTCCTTGTGGTCTGTCGTCCGCCCGTCCCGAAGAGCGCTGGAGCGCGAGGAAGCCATGGTGGGCAGTAGTGGTGTGGACAGGAGAAAGGGAACGAATGCGGATGACTGCGGCTATGGCCGGCGCAGCAGTTTATATAGCAATGGTGGGCGGCAGAGGGACGGACATGTGGCGCCGGAGTAGCCGCCTCGACAACCGCGTATCATTAATGTAGGCGGCAGATGGACGGACGGAAAACACTTGTGTCGTTTGAAGGCGGAGCAATCGCCTGCACCGGGAAGCGGGGCGGGCGGCGCTGACTGTTCCGGGCGGAAAGCGCGCGCAGGCGAGGAGATGACTTTACTTGGAGAGGATGACAATGGGGACCCACCAGGGCCATAGCCTCACGTACGCAAGTGCCTCCTTATTATATAAAACTATAATTATTTTTGCTTCCTCCTGGTTTCCTGACATCTCCCACACCATTGTCAACCTATGTAGTCAATAAACGAGAAAATTGCACAAGAAGCGGCCGATAGCTGGGACCAAGCAGCTCGAGCAGTATTTGTGTTTTTGAGGTGTGAGCACTGCAGAGTTTTTCTTGAGCGATGTTTAGCCCAGATATTAATTTTTCTCCTCTGAACAACAACGAAAACATCGCTGCAGGTATTAACTGGGCGGGTTGTGGCCCGCCTAGCCCAGGCCAGATATCCAGCCCAGATATTAATTTTTTTTCAAGCTGAAAATGGCTATCCCAGCTATACTTTTTTTAGGAATACCCAGGCAAGGTCAAGTTGTTATTCTCCGCCCCGCTGGGCTGCAAATCTTTCCTAGGAGGGATGCATTAGGCTTAACAAGAAAATAGGCTTTAAGAAATAATAAATGGGATGTAATTATAAAAACTGGACAGAAACTATAAGAAAATGCACCAAACACGTAATTACTTTATAAAATATTATTTTTGGATATTGAAATTTTTAATTTCATTAATTTTTGCGAGCGCAATGTTTCGTTGGATTTTTACGTAATATAAATTTATATTGAAATTGTATTTAATCTGACTAGAAATTTCGGGATAAAAATATTTCGGATCCCATCAAAATGTGGGAAATTTTATTGAATTCTGTTTAGAACGGTTGGTTGAAATGGGTTGTACTTTTAACAAACTGTAAATGGGCTGTAGTAAATTCCATTAGAATTCAAAAATGGGCTGCACATTCTTACAAATTTCAAATGGGCCATAAGTTCTCTGCCACACACTTGTGGCCTTACTAAGTTGACGCGTCCCCTAAAAAAAGAGTTGACGTGTATGCAAGGCTTTGTCAACTTATAGTCAACACACGGTTCTAGCCGCAGTGGCCGTTGGATGTCCATCCAACGGATGCCATGCTTCTTCTTCAATCTCGGATATTCTAGCTTCACCCGCCCAAAAAATGATTCCTCCCCCTGACATCTGGGGCGCACCGTTTCGGAAGCTGACCTGTGGGCCTACTAAGTTGACGCGTACCAAGGGCTTTGTCAACTTAGTCAATATAAACGATTCTAGCTGCAGTGACCATACGATGTCCATCCAACGGCCGTCGTGCTTCTTCAACCTCTGGTCTTCTTGCTCCAGCCGCCCAAAGCAGCATCGATCGTGCCGCCTGCTCCTGCCTCCCGTGGCCGGCTGTGCTGCCGCGGAGGCCTCACCGCCCCCTACTACTCCCACCGCTGGGCCAGGCCATCCCTCCACTCACCCACACCCCCTGTTATTCTACGGCAACGGCAGCCTCTCACCGCAGCCGAACCAGTGAACCCTCGTACTCCTCTCCGCGTGGGCATCCACTGCCGCGTCTTCCCCGGCTCCGCGTCGTCCCCTTCCTAGGCCTCACCGTCGTCCATCGTCGTCGTGCTCTCGGCGCGGCGTGGTCAAGGAACGACTTCCATCGGATGTGGACTGTACGTGGAGAGGCTGACAGCTGGGTCCACGGCCGCAGCAAGGAAGTGCCTCCTTATTACGCGGAAAATAATGATTCCTCCACCTGACAGCAGGGACCCAACGGACGGGCCACTGTATTTCACGAAAAAAACATTTCCCCCCTGACTGCTGGGACCCACCAGCTACATCTTCGCACGCAAGGAAGTGCGTCCGGGCAAAAAAAACGATTCACCCCCCTGACTGCTGGGACCCATCAGCTACATCTTCGCACGCAAGGAAGTGCGTCCGGGCAAAAAAATGATTCGCCCCCCTGACTGCTAGGACCCACCAGCTACATCTTCGCACGCAAGGAAGTGCCTGACAGTCGGGACCCACCTAGTCGAAGCGTACGTAGCGTTGTCATTCTGGTCGCGAACGTGTACGTACATACCGGTCGATGTAGAGGCGCGCACGTGTCGTAGTAGAGGCACGCACGTGTCATAGTAGAGGCACGCACGTAGCATGTACACGTACGTATAGCGGCCAGGGTGCAAGAAAGTAAATATGGCCACGTACATACATACGGGTGGGGTCTCGAACGCCTACTCGCGCATACGTACAGCCAGGGCTCCTGTACATGGCTGGGTCAGAACGGAGAAACAGCGTCGTCGTTGTGTTCATGGGGAGCCAACCGGTTGGGTCAGAACGGAATGCGTCGTCGTGTTCATCGGGAGGGCTTGGACGGAACAGGCGATGGAAACGAGGCCTGGCATACCGCAGGACGGAGGAAACGGCCTTGTGCTCGACCGGCCATGTTCGAAACGGGATCCTGTTGATCGGGAGGGGTCTGGCGTACCGCAAAACAGAGGAAACGGACTTGGGTTGGACCTCCTACGGTCGAAACGTGGTCCTGTTGATCGGGAGGGGTGTGGTGTACCGCAAATGGAGGAAACGGACTTGTGTTGGAGCACTACGGTCGAAACGGGGGTCCTGTTCATCAGGACGAGTGTGGCGTACCGCAAAACGGGACTCTGATACGTCTCCAATGTATCTATAATTTTTTGATTGTTCCATGCTATTATATTACCCGTTTTGGATGTTTATGGGCTTTACTTTACACTTCTATATCATTTTTGGGACTAACCTACTAACCGGAGGCCCAGCCCGAATAGCTGTTTTTTTGCCTATTTCAGTGTTTCGAAGAAAAGGAATATCAAACTGAGTCCAAAGGGAATGAAACCTTCCGGAGCGATCTTTTTGGAACAAACGCAATCCAGGAGACTTGTAGTGGACGTCAAGAAGTAAACGAGGCGGCCACGAGGGTGCCCGGCGCGCCCCCCACCCTCGTGGGCCCCTCGTGGCTCCCCTGACCTACCTCCTTCGCCTATATATATCCACGTACCCCAAAAATATCCAGGAGCACCACAAAAACTATTTCCACCGCCGCAACCTTCTGTATCCGCGAGATCCCATCTTGGAGCCTTCGCCGGCGCTCCACCGGAGGGGGAATCGACCACGGAGGGCCTCTACATCATCTCCAAGGCCTCTCCGATGCGTTGTGAGTAGTTTACCATAGACCTTCGGGTCCATAGTTATTAGCTAGATGGCTTCTTCTCTCTGTTTGGATCTCAATACAAAGTTCTCCTCGATCTTCTTCGAGATATATTCGATGTAACTCTTTTTGCGGTGTGTTTGCCGAGATCCGATGAATTGTGGGTTTATGATCAAGTTTATCTATGAGAAATAATTGAATCTTCTCTGAATTCTTTTATGTGTGATTGGTTATCTTTGCAAGTCTCTTCGAATTTATCAGTTTGGTTTGGCCTACTAGATTGATCTTTCTTGCAATGGGAGAAGTGCTTAGCTTTGGGTTCAATCTTGCGGTGTCCTTTCCCAGTGACAGCAGGGGCAGCAAGGCACGTCTTGTAATGTTGCCATCAAGGATAAAAAGATGGGGTTTATATCATATTGCTTGAGTTTATCCCTCTACATCATGTCATCTTGCTTAATGCGTTACTCTGTTCTTCATGAACTTAATACTCTAGATGCAGGCAGGAGTCGGTCGATGTGTGGAGTAATAGTAGTAGATGCAGAATCGTTTCGATCTACTTGTTGCGGACGTGATGCCTATATACATGATCATGCCTAGATAATCTCATAACTATGCACTTTTCTATCAATTGCTCGACACTAATTTGTTCACCCACCGTAATACTTATGCTATCTTGAGAGAAGCCACTAGTGAAACCTATGGCCCCCGGGTCTATCTTTTATCATATAAGTTTCCCATCTACTTTTATTTGCATCTTTACTTTCCAATCTATATCATAAAAATACCAAAAATATTTATTTTATCTTATTATCCCTATCAGATCTCACTTTCGCAAGTTACCGTGAAGGGATTGACAACCCCTTTATCGCGTTGGTTGCGAGGTTCTTGTTTGTTTGTGTAGGTGCGTGGGACTTTCGAGGAGCCTCCTACTGGATTGATACCTTGGTTCTCAAAAACTGAGGGAAATACTTATGGTACTTTGCGGCATCACCCTTTCCTCTTCAAGGGAAAACCAACGCAGTGCTCAAAAGGTAGCAAGAAGGATTTCTGGCACCGTTGCCGGGGAGGTCTTCGCTCAAGTCAAGACATACCAAGTACCCATCACAAACTCATCTCCCTCGCATTACATTATTTGACATTTGCCTCTCATTTTCCTCTCCCCCACTTCACCCTTGCCGTTTTATTCGCCCTCTCTTTTCTGTTCCTCTCTCTCTTTCGCTTGCCTCTGGTGTGCCTGTTTGCCCTTATGGCTTTGCCTAAGAACGTTGATCTCCATCTTAAAAGGTTGGAAGAGATTGAATTAAATATTAGAAGCTTTATTACTTTACAATTTGAGCATAATAATTTCTTTAGAAAAGAGCTTAAAGAACAAAAAAGCTTTATGGAGTACATGAATAAAGAGCTTGATGATATGTCTAAGGAATTTTATGGTTTGAATTCTCAGATTGCTCGTCTTGAAAAATCAATAGCCCAAATTTCTGATAAGCAAGCCACCTTGGTCAATAAGATGGCTGCCAAACCAGAGGGATTAGGTGAAAATAATGATGAAGATCTAAAAGTTATTGATGTGTCCCCTATTAAATCTTTGTTTTGCAATATGAATCTTAATAATGATGGGACTGGAGATGTGTCAACTTTAGTTAAAAGGCGTCCCAATGATTCGGAGTTTTTAGATCTTGATGCTAAATTTGGTAAAAGTGGGATTGGAGAGGTCAAAACTTTACATAGCATTGAACCCACTATTATGGATTTCAAGTAATTTAATTATGATAATTGTTCTTTAATAGATTGTATTTCCTTGTTGCAATCCGTGTTGAATTCTCCACATGCTTATAGTCAAAATAAAGCTTTTACCAAACATATTGTTGATGCCTTGATGCAATCTTATGAGGAAAAACTTGAATTGGAAGTTTCTATACCTAGAAAACTTTATGATGAGTGGGAACCTACTATAAAAATTAAAATTAAAGATAATGAATGCTATGCTTTGTGTGATTTGGGTGCTAGTGTTTCCACGATTCCGAAAAATTTATGTGATGTGCTAGGTTTCCATGATTTTGATGATTCCTCTTTAAACTTGCACCTTGCGGATTCCACCATTAAGAAACCTATGGGAAGGATCAATGATGTTCTTATTGTTGCAAATAGGAATTATGTGCCCATAGATTCTATCGTTCTTGATATAGATTGCAATCTTTCATGTCCTATTATTCTTGGTAGACCTTTCCTTAGAACGATTGGTGCAATTATTGATATGAAGGAAGGGAATATTAGATTCAAATTTTCATTAAGGAAAGGCATGGAATACTTTACAAGAAAGAAAGTCAAATTACCTTATGAGTCTATTATGCGTGCCACTTATGAATTGAATGCTAAAGATGGCACTACTTAGATCTATTCTCGCTTTTATGCCTAGCTAGGGGCGTTAAACGATAGCGCTCGTTGGGAGGCAACCCAATTTTATTTTTGTTCCTTGCTTTTTCCTTCTGTTTAGTAATAAATATTTCATCTAGCCTCTGTTTAGATGTGGTTTATGTTTTAATTAGTGTTTGTGCCAAGTAGAACCTATAGGATAACCTACCGTGATAGTTAATTCGATTCTGCTGAAAAACAGAAACTTTTGCACGCACGAGAATAATTTTAATAAATCACAGAAACGTGCTTTTGCGTTGATTCTTTTTTATGTAGATCAATAGACAAATTTCCCAGGACTTCCTATTTTGGAAGGATTTTTAGAGTTCCAGAAGTATTCGAAAGTTACAGATTTCTACAGACTGTTCTGTTTTTGACAGATTCTGTTTTTCGTGTGTTGTTTGCTTATTTTGATGCATCTATGGCTAGTATCAGGTGGTATGAACCATAGAGAAGTTGGAATACAGTAGGTTTAACACCAATATAAATAAAGAATGAGTTCATTACAGTACCTTATGTGGTGGTTTTTCTTTCTTGCACTAACGGAGCTTATGAGATTTCCTGTTGAGTTTTGTGTTGTGAAGTTTTCAAGTTTTGGGTAAAGATTTGATGGACTATGGAATAAGGAGTGGCAAGAGCCTAAGCTTGGGGATGCCCATGGCACCCCAAGATATTCAAGGACAACCAGAAGCCTAATCTTGGGGATGCCCCGGAAGGCATCCCCTCTTTCGTCTTCGTCTATCGGTAACTTTACTTGGAGCTATATTTTTATTCGCCACATGATATGTGTTTTGCTTGGAGCGTCTTGTATGATATGAGTCTTTGATTTTTAGTTTACCAAAATCATCCTTGCTATAAACACCTTTTGAGAGAAACACAAATGATTTGGAATTTATTAGAATACTCTATGTGCTTCACTTATATCTTTTGAGCTAGACAAGATTTGCTCTAGTGCTTCACTTATATCTTTTAGAGCACGGCGGTGGCTTTATTTTGTAGAAATCGTTGATATCTCATGCTTCACTTACATTATTTTGAGAGTCTTCTAGAACAGCATGGTATTTGCTATGGTTATAAATTTGGTCCTAGAATGATGAGCATCCAAGTTGGGTATAATAAAAACTATCATAGAAAGTGCATTAAACACTATGATCAATTTGATGCTTGATAATTGTTTTGAGATATAAAGGTGGTAATGTTAGAGTCATGCTAGTTGGGTAATTATGAAATTGAGAAATACTTGTGTTGGAGTTGGCAAGTCCCGTAGCATGCACGTATGGTAAAAGTTGTGTGACAAATTTGTTGCATGGGGTGCTCTTTTAATTGGCTTCCTTATGAGTGGAGGTCGGGATCGCGCGATGGTTAACTCCTACCAACCCTTCCCCTAGGAGCATGCGTAGTAGTACTTTGCTTCGAGGGCAAGTAGACTTTTGCAATAAGTATATGAGTTCTTTATGACTAATGTGAGTCCATGGATTATACGCACTCTCACCCTTCCACCATTGCTAGCCTCTATTATACCGCGCAACTTTCACCGGTATTATGCACCCACCATTTACCTTCCTCAAAACAGCCACCATACCTACCTATTATGGCATTTCCATAGCCATTCTGAGATATATTGCCATGCAACTTTCCACCGTTCCGTTTATTATGACACGCCCCATCATTGTCATATTGCTCTTTGCATGATCATGTAGTTGACATCGTATTTGTGGCAAGGCCACCATCATAATTTTTCATACATGTCACTCTTGATTCATTGCATATCCCGGTACACCGCCGGAGGCATTCACATAGAGTCATATTTTGTTCCAAGTATTGAGTTGTAATTCTTGAGTTGTAAATCAATAAAAGTGTGATGATCTTCATTAGAGCATTGTCCCAAGTGAGGAAAGGATGATGAAGACTATGATTCCCCCACAAGTCGGGATGAGACTTCGGACTTTATAAAAATAAAAGAGGCCAAAGAAGCCCATACAAAAAAGAGGCCAAAGAAGCCCACCAAATAAAAAAGGGGGGAAAGAAAGAAAGAAAAATGAAATGAGATAAAAGAGAGAAGGGACAATGCTACTATGTTTTTTTCACACTTGTGCTTCAAAGTAGCACCATGATCTTCATGATAAAGAGTCTGCTATGTTGTCACTTTCATATACTAGTGGGAATTTTTCATTATAGAACTTGGCTTGTATATTCCAATGATGGGATTCCTCAAAATGCCCTAGGTCTTCGTGAGCAAGCAAGTTGGATGCACACCCACTTAGTTTCTTTTGTTGAGCTTTCATATATTTATAGCTCTAGTGCATCCGTTGCATGGCAATCCCTACTCACTCACATTGATATCTATTAATGGGCATCTCCATAGCCCGTTGATACGCCTAGTTGATGTGAGATTATCTTCTCCCTTTTTGTCTTCACAACCACCACCATATTCCACATATAGTGCTATGTCCATGGCTTGCGCTCATGTATTGCGTAAGAGTTGAAAAAGCTGAAGCGCGTTAAAAAGTATGAACCAATTGCTTGGCTGAAACCGGGGTTGTGCATGATGGGAGTATTTTGTGTAATGAAAATGAAGCATGGCCTAACTATATGATTTTGTAGGGATAAGCTTTCTTTGGCTATGCTATTTTGATAAGACATGATTACTTGTTAGTATGCTTGAAGTATTACTATTTTTATGTTTTATGAGCTTTTATCTTGAATCATTTGGATCTGAAGATTCATGCCACAATAAAGAAAATTGGGATAATTAGATTTATGCCCCTAGTTGTGTCCCACTCGTCTGTTTTACCCCTAATTCCCAAAAGTCACTGGTTCTGTCCAAGTCACTTTGCTCCTATTATGCTTTTGCCCTTTGACCGTTTGACCATCAGTTTGAAAACTTCATAACTAATTCATACTAAATCAGAAAAATGCAAATAAGATACCAAAATGTTCAGAAAAACATCACCTATATGTCAGTGTCATTTGCATTCAGAAAAAAGCGTTGGAAAGTGCCCATCCGAGTTTTAGCTCTTATGCTACCACCATGAATAGTAAAATCTAAAAAAGTTCAAAAAAATTAAAAAAATTGGTGGCAAAGAATGACAAAAGTTTTAAGTGCCTGCCAAGTTTCATCAGGGAATAACATTCGTGGGTGCCGTGGCAAAAAAACAATCAGCACTCCAAAATAGATATTTTTTTGCCACGACTTCCATGAATGTCGTTCCCTAATGAAACTTGGCAAGCACTTAGAACATTTGTTGTTCTTCACCACCATATTTTTTTTGAATTTTTTTAGAGTTCACTATTCATGGTGGTATCAAAAGAGCTAAAACTCGGATGTGCACTTTCCAACACTTTTTTCATGAATGCAAATGACACTGACATATAGGTGATGTTTTTCTGAACATTTTGGTATCTTATTTGCATTTCTCTGATTCAGTATGAATTAGTTATGAAGTTTTCAAACTGACGGTCAAATGGTAAAAGCGCAAAAGCATAAGAGGAGCAAAGTGACTTGGACAGAACCGGTGACTTTTGGGAATTAGGGGTAAAACAGACGAGTGGGACACAACTAGGGGCATAAATCTAATTATCCCAAGAAAATTACATTCAGAATTATGCTAGGTAGCATTCCACATCAAAAATTCTGTTTTTATCATTTACCTACTCGAGGACGAGCAGGAATTAAGCTTGGGGATGCTTGATACGTCTCCAACGTATCTATAATTTTTTATTGTTCCATGCTATTATATTACCCGTTTAGGATGTTTATGGGCTTTACTTTACACTTTTATATCATTTTTGGGACTAACCTAACCGGAGGCCCAGCCCGAATTACTGTTTTTTTTTGCCTATTTCAGTGTTTCGAAGAAAAGGAATATCAAATGGAGTCCAAACGGAATGAAACCTTTGGGAGCGATCTTTTTGGAACAAACGCAATCCAGGAGACTTGGAGTGGACGTCAAGAAGTAAACGAGGCAGCCACGAGGGTGCCCGGCGCGCCCCCCACCCTCGTGGCTCCCCTGACCTACCTCCTTCACCTATATATATCCACGTACCCCAAAAACATCCAGGAGCACCACGAAAAACTATTTCCACCGCCGCAACCTTCTATATCCATGAGATCCCATCTTGGAGCCTTCGCCGGCGCTCCGCCGGAGGGGGAATCGACCACGGAGGGCCTCTACATCATCTCCAAGGCCTCTCCCATGAGTTGTGAGTAGTTTACCACAGACCTTCGGGTCCATAGTTATTAGCTAGATGGCTTCTTCTCTCTCTTTGGATCTCAATACAATGTTCTCCTCGATCTTCTTGGAGATCTATTCGATGTAACTCTTTTTGCGGTGTGTTTGTCGAGATCCGATGAATTGTGGGTTTATGATCAAGTTTATCTATGAGAAATAATTGAATCTTCTCTAAATTCTTTTATGTGTGATTGGTTATCTTTGCAAGTCTCTTCGAATTATCAGTTTGGTTTGGCCTACTAGATTGATCTTTCTTGCAATGGAAGAAGTGCTTAGCTTTGGGTTCAATCTTGCGGTGTCCTTTCCAGTGACAGCAGGGGCAGCAAGGCACATATTGTATTGTTGCCAACAAGGATAAAAAGATGGGGTTTATATCATATTGCTTGAGTTTATCCCTCTACATCATGTCATCTTGCTTAATGCGTTACTTTGTTCTTCATGAACTTAATGCTCTAGATGCAGGCAGGAGTCGGTCGATGTGTGGAGTAATAGTAGTAGATGCAGAATCGTTTCGATCTACTTGTTGCGGACGTGATGCCTATATACATGATCATGCCTAGATAATCTCATAACTATGCACTTTTCTATAAATTGCTCGACAGTAATTTGTTCACCCACCGTAATACTTATGATATCTTGAGAGAAGCCACTAGTGAAACCTATGGCCCCCGGGTCTATCTTTTATCATATAAGTTTCCCATCTACTTTTATTTGCATCTTTACTTTCCAATCTATATCATAAAAATACCAAAAATATTTATCTTATCTTATTATCCCTATCAGATCTCACTTTTGCAAGTTACCGTGAAGGGATTAACAACCCCTTTATCGCGTTGGTTGCGAGGTTCTTGTTTGTTTGTGTAGGTGCATGGGACTTTTGAGGAGCCTCCTACTGAATTGATACCTTGGTTCTCAAAAACTGAGGGAAATACTTACGCTACGTTGCTGCATCACCTTTTCCTCTTCAAGGGAAAACCAACGCAGTGCTCAAGAGGTAGCAGACTCCACGGGATACTGTTCATCTCCACCGTCGACCTCCTCCAGCCTCCACGGGCTACTATTCATCCACCGTCGACCTCCTCCAGCCTCCACCTGCGACTGTTCATCCACGGGCTCCTGTTCATCCAGCCTCAACCGTGCGCTACTCCACCGGCTACTGTTCAACCACCCCTCTCCATGCGCTCCTTTTCAACCACCCCTCCACGGGCTACTATTCATCCACCCCTCCACCTTCTACTGTTCATCCAGCCCTCCACGGAGTCGTCCTATTCATCCAGCCCTCCACGGGGTCCTGTTCATCCAGCCCCAACCGGCTGGATCGATCGGAGTCCTGATCATCCAAAGGCAACACCACGGGGTCATGTTCATCCACCCCCGCCGCTCACTGTTCATCCAAACCCCTCCTGCAACGCTCACTGTTCATCCAGAGGCAGCATCGATCGGCTTCAGTTCGCAGCAGTAGCGAAGGAATCGCTCGATCGGGTTCAGTTAACAGCCATCGATTGTCACGACCGGTTATCCAATAAAAATATTTATTGAGAAACCGATCCCTTTTACGGACCAGTGGAGAAGAATCCTTCTCACTGGTAGACAATTTCTTGATCACAGAAGAAAAACCAGGAGTACTAAATATAATACAAGGTTGAGCGGAGACTGCTCAACAATTTATTACAAGCACGCCGATATTACACATAAAGGCGGATAGGGTGGCATAACTACTGACTCACAATAAAAGCGGTAGTGGGTATATCACAGTGAAGTGGGTGACATGACTCCTAAGTCTTACAGCCCATCGAGCGTCGGAGTGAGGCTCGAGGATTCTTATTGTGGGTGGCGGAAGCGTATATAACACAAGTGACCAAAATCCAGGATCGCACGGGACTGACTGGGACTCCTCTAGGCGTCGGACTCACTATCAAACTCTTCATCCATGAGATCGCCTTCGTCAACATCTGGGCAAATCAACAAGCCAGGTGAGTACTATGAAAGTACTCGCAAGACAGTTCGGACATAAGATATAACAAATGTAAACATGATGCATATGAACAGATTAATAGAGCGCACTCAGACAATGAGATAGTAATGCATGGGGAAAAAAGGGGAGTCAGGCGGTAGTCCTCCCGAAATCCCAAAGTAATACTGAAGGCCAATCGAGTGTCTGAATGACTCCTCGAAAGGATACAAATGAAATAACAATGCCGCAGTCGGGCGTCAAGGCGACACCACATAAAGGGCTTATAATGGAATATAAATGACAGTGCGTGCCACAGTCGGACGTCTGAGCGACATCACATAAAGGGCTTATATCAAAAGTAAATAACGAGCGTGCCACAGTCGGACGTCTGAGCGACATCACATAAAGGGCTTACATCAAAAGTAAATAATGAGCGTGCCACAGTCGGACGTCTGAGCGACATCACATAAAGGGCTTATATTGAAAGTAAAAGACAAGAGTGCCACAGTCGGACGTCTGAGCGACATCACATAAAGGGCTTATATTTCATAACTCGACATTTCAGTAGCTCATGAATTTAAATCATTTCCGGGGAATATTCAGGTACGAAATAATAAACTGGTTAGTCCATCCACAGGAAATAACACTCAACCGGGTTTACCGCTCAAGCTTGCTCACCGAGATTTCCACGGAAACTGACACAGGGACTGACATGGATGTGGATATGTTGGCCATGGTCCTTGACCATGGACACGATGACTCGGAAGGACTTGACTCTGCAGAGTTTGTACTATTTAACCACAGCCAACGGATTTCAGTAGTCTCAAGGGACTAGTTCCGTTTACGGTGTTTTAGGAGAAACACGTCTAACCAGTACACACCCATTCAACATTCCGATGCCAGGAATCACCCTCGGCAACGTTCAAGAAAAACCTTGAGACGGGGAGGCTACAACCTCGCGTAGCATGGGATCAAATTTATACCGCGCGCTCTAAGGGGTGCCCCCCTCTTGGTCCCAACCGGAAACACCCATGCCCCCTGACCGGATGACTGGCTTTAATCCAGGGCCATGGAACCCTCATCCCGGCCCCTCTATTTGGTGTGTACAAGGAAAGAGGTTAACAACTTACTAAACCGTACTCTTTGCAGAAAACATGTGGCAGTACGAAAGGGGAAGAACGGTAACGTGGCTCAGTCCACGTTAACGTCGGAGTTTTTCGGATGACATAAGACTGGCATGCTACAACAATACCATCTTACTACCTTTCATGTCACCACATGATCGGGTCATCTCTCTTCAAAGATCACAGTAACTTCGAAATACACGGTTAGTTGCCTTGCATGCAACGTAATACTCACGGTGCTCATATGCCATGCACAAACCATTCAAGCAAACATGCAAAACACCTATCATATCAAAGGTTCAAACATGCTTGCCTGGTTCGGAGAAGTCGGAGTCTAGCTCGGCGAAGTTCGCGGCTCCGTCACCTCCTCCGGAACCTACGGCATACTGAAACCGTATACTAACGTGAATATCGTTGCTTGCATAAAAATTGTTCCAAAATTTTTCCAAATAAATACTATAAAAAACTAGACAAAAATACAAGACTGACAGAAAAAGAATCAATCAAAAAGCATCTTTTGTTTAAAAGATATAAGGGTTTTAGTCCAAGGACTGATCTGTGATGAAACAGAAAAGAACCAGGGACTTGTTTGAGAAAACAGAAAACGGTTCGGAAGGAAATACGCCAGCCCAGAGAGAAAACACGTTTTGCCCGAAGGCGCTTTCAGAAAACGGTTCGAAGGGGGAAAGAAGAGAGGCTGACGGGGGGGTCCCACCCGTCAGGTTCAAAACTCCCAACGGAGCTCGCCGGCGCCCGAAGGCTGCGGTGGTCGCCGGCGTCGAACCACGGCGAGGCAGAGCGATCGGAGGTTACCTACGGGTTCAGGGCGTTCTTCCGCGTCGGTGGGTGGTAGACTTGGCCGTCGGAGAGCACCACGTCGACGGCGACACTATCTCCGGCGGACGGTGGTTCGGGCAATGCTGGAATGCTCCGGTGGGTGCTGCAAGCTTCAAATTGATGCGCAGGTCAGAGATGTGGTTGCACTAGGAGACTACTGGGGTGAGCTGAGAGGTGGGGGTGCACGCACGGGGGTGAATCGAGCTGGGTGCCGAAGCGGGTCGAGGCGGCCGGAGTTTGGGAAGAAGACTCCCTCGGGGCTCTCCCAGTGGCTTGGCGTGGTACTGGTGGTGTGTAGAGGTGGTGCGGGTTCGAGTTCGAGCTCCGGGCCTCCTTTTATAGGCGATCCGAGGGGGTGGCCGTGAACGGGATAGCTCAGGCGAGGCAGAGGTTGGGCAGGGGGTTTAGGTGGCTAGGCACCATCAGGGAGGATCACTGGCGCCGTTCCTCCGCTAAACCTCGGTCGGGCTTGGTGTAATACGCCGGTCCTCGACGGAACGGCCGTACGGGCACGGCAGCGGCAGGGAGCGCGCTCCGCGCCTACCAGTTCACGACAACGGACCGGCGGCGTGCACGGGTGAGTGGATGGCCACGCGGTGGCCTCTAGTGGCTTGGGCGGCGCTGGACGGCGCCGTCCAACGCTGTGCCTCTCTGGCAGCCGCAAAGGGCGCTGCTGCCGTCGCTCACGGGGTGGCGCACCTCCTCCTGCTCGTCGCCGACGCCCGCAAGCTTCTAGGCGATCGTGCGGCGCAGGGATAAGAAGGAGGCACAGGGCGCAAGGCGCCACTGCAGCTACTGTCGAGATCGAGGTAGGTTTCTGAAGAAAATGACGGCGGCTCTGAAACTGTTTACTGAACTTTCTGAACTTGACAGTAACAGTGCCCTTCAGGTGCTCGACGAAATGATTTGGCATGAAGAAAAAAATTTCTGGAGCTGGGGCTTGGTGAGGTGACCTCTCAATGCATCCAGAGGCTGCCTGAATTTTCTCAGATTTTTAGGAGGAGAAAACAAATGGGTTTCATCAAATTTGGCAAATATGGTCCAAACTTGCAGCAAGCACAATTTGAAATTTTTGAACTGGAGACCAGTAGATCTTCATGGATCTTGGTTGAGGGCTCTAAGGACTAGCCAGGGAAAATGGTTTGGAGGCAAAACTCAAAGGAGAAAAGGTAGTTCCTTTGTAAATCTCCAAGAGCCAAAGTAGAAGGCAGAAAATATTTTTGATTAGAAATAAATGTAAGGAAAAACATGGGGAGGTTCAACTTGCTGGATTTGAAGTATATCTTGACACAAAGATGGGAGATGGCTTTTGGGAGGGGATTTCTACTCATGTCATGGCAAGAGGAGTTTTTTTTTGAAAAGGGAAAAGGATCACTCCAAATGCCATAGGTTATTTTTTTAAAGATTTTCAAAAACTTTCCCAATTGAAAAATACTTGTGTTGGGTCAACAAAAGATGGAAAAACCTCCAAGACCAAAGATCAAGCCTTGGGTAAATCCCAACAAAATACTTGTCATAAAAGAAAATTTTTGAGAGGGAGAGTTCTTTAGAAGAAAAAATTTAAATACCCTCCTTCAAATCAAATAAAGATTTTGGAAAAATCAAGATAAAATTTTTGGGTGTCACAACACCTACCCCCTTAGGAAAAATCTCGTCCCCGAGATTTCTGCTGATCCTCAAATAGATGTGGGTACTCTGCCTGAAGAAAATCCTCTCTTTCCCATGTTGCTTCATCCTCGGTGTGATTGCTCCACTGAACCTTGAAAAATTTTATTGTTTTCTGACGGGTCCTCCTTTCAGACTCTTCCAATATCTTTACTAGCCGCTCACTGTAGGTGAGGTCTGGTTGCACATCAATGCTCTCATGAGATACATGCTTCTCCGGGTTGCTCACACATTTCCTCAATTGTGAGACGTGGAACACGTCGTGGACGTCTGACAGTTCTTTGGGTAGGTCCAGCTGGTAGGCTACTGTGCCTCTTCGTGCAATTACACGGAAGGGCCCAATAAATCTTGGGGCTAGCTTCCCCTTAATTTTGAACCGTTGCAGGCCCCTCATAGGAGACACTCGTAGGTATACATATTCACCGGGTTCAAAGCTGACCTCACGATGTTTTCGATCGTAATAACTCTTTTGTCGGCTTTGAGCTGTCTTGAGTCTGTCCTTGATCTGTTTAACTTTCTCCTCGGCTTCCTTGAGCATGTCTGGGCCGAAGATACGACTGTCACCTGTTTCTGACCAATTTAGTGGGGTACGACACCTCCGTCCGTACAATGCTTCAAAAGGTGCCATTTGTAAGCTGGCTTGGTAACTGTTGTTGTATGCGAACTCGTCATACGGCAAGCTTTCTTCCCAACTGGATCCATAGGTGAGAACACAGGCTCTCAGCATGTCTTCTAGGATTTGGTTCACGCGTTCAGTTTGTCCATCATTCTGGGGGTGGTATGCTGTACTGAATGCTAGTTGCGTCCCCAGAGCCTGTTGTAGATGATCCCAAAATTTAGAGACAAATTGAGTGCCCCGGTCGGATATTATGGTCTTTGGGACTCCATGCAGACAAACTATACGGGAGAGATAAAGCTTAGCAAGCTTCTGAGTGGAGTAGGTCGTCTTCACGGGAATGAAATGTGCTACCTTGGTTAGCCTATCTGTGATGACCCATATGGCATCATTTCCGCGTTGTGACCGAGGTAGTCCGACGATGAAGTCCATTCCAATTTCATCCCATTTCCACTCAGGTATCCTGTTTGGCTGTAGCAGCCCTGCGGGTTTTTGGTGCTCAGCTTTAATGCGCTGACACGAATCACAACAAGCAATGAATGTGGCTATATCCCTTTTCATACCGTGCCACCAAAATCTTTCCTGAATGTCTTTGTACATTTTAGTTCCTCCAGGGTGGATTGAATATGGAGCGGTGTGGCTTTCGGTTAGGATTTGTTGTTTGAGTTCCTCAATGCTTGGTACGCAAAGTCTGTCCCCGTACCATAATACTCCCTCTTCGTCTACGACGAACTCTGAAGCCTTGCCAAGGCTCATTTTTCTCTTTATACCTTCGATGCTGGGATGTCCATGCTGAGCCTTCTTAATTTGTTCCATTAGTGTGGGTTGCATCTCCAGATTTGATACGGTGCCCTTAGAGACTAACACCATGTTGAGTCTAGCGAACTCCTACTGAAACTCAGGTCTCAAGTTCTGTGGACTGTCGTTGCCTGAGCTGGGGTTTCGACTAAGAGCATCTGCCACTACATTTGCTTTCCCTGGATGGTAGTGAATGCCGACGTCATAGTCCTTGACCAATTCCAACCAGCGTCGTTGTCGCAAGTTGAGTTCTGGCTGTGTGAAAATATATTTAAGGCTCTTATGGTCCGTATATATTTCACAACGATTTCCCAGTAGAAAGTGCCTCCACTCTTTGAGTGCATGGATGACTGCTGCTAGCTCCAAGTCATGAGTGGGATAATTTTCCTCATGCTTCCGTAGTTGCCTGGAAGCATAAGCGACAACTTTGCCGTCCTGCATCAATACGCACCCGAGGCCCTTCCGGGATGCATCACAATACACTTCAAAACTCTTGTGTATGTCTGGCACAACCAAGACCGGTGTTGTTGTTAGTTTCTTCTTGAGCTCTTGGAAGCTTTTCTCGCACGCTTCAGTCCATACAAATTTCTTGTCTTTCTTGAGCAACTATGTCATTGGTTTTGCCACAGTGGAGAATCCTTCAATAAATCTCCGGTAATATCCAACCATTCCTAGGAAACTCCGTACATCTGTTACGTTGGCTGGTGGTTTCCAGTCAAGTATGGCTTTGACTTTTTCTGGGTCTACGGCCACGCCTTCTTGGGTCAATATATGGCCTAGAAAACCAACTTGTCTTAGCCAAAATTCACACTTGCTAAATTTGGCGTATAACTGATGTTTCCTTAATTCTCCCAATACAATTCTGAGATGTTCAGCATGTTCCTCTGGTGTCCTTGCGTATACCAGAATATCATCAATGAACACCACGACAAATTTGTCCATAAATTTCATAAACACTTTGTTCATGAGGTGGACGAAATATGCGGGGGCGTTCGTCAGTCCAAACGGCATTACTGTGAACTCATATAATCCGTATCTGGAGGTGAATGCTGTCTTAGGGATATCTTCTATTCGTACTTTTAATTGATGATATCCCGATCTTAAATCAATTTTTGAGAACACCTTGGCTTGTGCGAGCTGGTCAAACAAATCATTTATCCGTGGCATCGGATATTTGTTTTTGACGGTGACCATATTGAGAGCTCGATAGTCTATACACAATCTCAGTGTCCCATCCTTTTTCTTGGCGAATAATACTGGTGAACCCCAAGGTGAGGAGCTGGCTCGAATAAATCCTTTGTCCAGTAATTCCTTTATTTGCTTCTTCAATTCTACCAACTCGGATGGTGCCATTCTATAAGGTTTCTTATAGATGGGGGTGGTGCCAGGTGCTAGTTCAATGCTGAACTCTATCTCTCGGTCTGGTGGCATGCCTTGTAGTTCTTCAGGAAACACGTCAGGAAACTCGCACACCACTGGAACTTTTCTCAATTCTGAAATGTCCACTTTGTTCAACTTTGGTTGCCATGACCGTGGTCTCTCTTGAGTTGTAACTTTTATTGCCTTGCCGTGATGATGAGTGAGAATCACAGTCCGATTGAAACAGTCAATAAATCCCTTGTTGGTGGTCAACCAGTCCATTCCTAGGATAACATCCAGTCCTTTATTTTCCAACACAATGAGATTAGCCTGAAACTTTAGTCCTTCGAATTCAATAATCACTCCTTGGCAGTAACTCTGAGTGATCTGCTTATTCCCGGGGGACGAGTACGATGTCTGGGGCATTCTGTGCTTCTTCCTTGGTCACATGGTTCAGGTGACCCTTCCTGTGATTGTTGTTGGGATTGAAATTGTTACGCTTGGGGGCTGGATTGTTCCCACCATTGTTCGGCTTGGGGGCCGAGTTCCTTGGTTTTGGGCATTGTTTGGCGTAGTGCCCTTCCTCTCCACAAGCATAGCAAGTGACCCCTGGACGGTATGTAAAGTCCTTGTCCCTTGAATGAAACTGTCTGGTTGGCCTTAGAGCAGTGGTCGTGGATTTTCTCGCTTCATTCCTCTGAACATCAGTCTTGCCTCGGTTGTTGTGAGCAAGAGTCGTCTTGTCCCTTTTTCGCTTACGAATATCCTCCAGACTGCGGTGCTCATTCTCCAACGTAATGGCCTTGTCGACCAGAGTTTTGAAATCTGGGAAAGTGTGTACGACCAGTTGGCATTTTAATGCTGGCGCCAGGCCATCCAAATTTTTTTCCATCCTTTTGTTCTCAGTCATAAGCTCATCGTAGGCATAACGAGATAGCTGGGTAAACTGACTGTTGTATTCCGTCACTGTCATGCCTCTCTGCTTGAGGTCATCAAATTCTCTTTTCTTGATCTTTATGATGCTTCTGGGGATGTGTGCCCCCCGAAAACCTTCCTTAAACTCTTCCCAGGTGATGTTATGTTCACTGGGATGCATGTGTAGGAAGTTCTCCCACCATGCGGCAGCTGCTCCAGTGAGGTAGTGAGGTGCATAAAGCACCTTCTCATGATCTGAACATTGAGCAATAATCAACTTTCTTTCGATGTCTCGAAGCCAATCATCGGCTTCAAGCGGCCTATCAGTGTGGGCAAACATTGGAGGGCGTGTCTTCTGCAGTTCAGACAACTTGGAGTGCGGTTGGTATGTCTCACGGTGATTTCCCATATTGATGACGTGATTCATCATCTCTTGGTGTTGCTGCTGGCTTTGTTCGAAAAGGCGGCATACTTGAGATAAGGCTGCCTCGCTGTCCTGTTGGCTAGACTGCCCCTGTGTGAAGTTGTTGCTGGTCTGTGTTCCATAAACTTCTTCTGGTGGATTTGGCATGCAACGAGTCCACGGACGAGACATTTTCCACTCTGGGGTATTATTTTGCAAAACTCATGAGAAGAACTATGTGGCACAAGGAAAATTTTGCAAAGGCAGAAATTTAAAAGACCTCAAGATTTTTCAAAAAAAAATTTGATTGCGCACGGAGAAGGACTGCTTAGCACATATTTTACACGCGATACGCAAACATACGATACATCACTCAGGATGTGCGTACACACTCCTGACATGTTATTAGGCTAGCACACTCCTCCGGGATCCTACATGAAGCGCACACAACTACTACAAACTTAAGTACATAAAAAACATATCATACAAACAGACACATCGCGCGGCTACTAGGCGCACTCAGTCGGAGATGGTGAAGATGTCCTTCCCCTTGCCGAGGGTAAGACCCAGCGGTGCAGGAGACTCAACCTCCACCTCCTCCCTAATGGGCTCCAGGCGCGTAGCACTGCGCTGAGGAGATGGCGCGGGTGCGACAGGCGGTAGTGTGGGTGCGGCAGGCGGTGCAGCTCTGACTGGAGTAGGAGCAATGACCTGGTCGAACTCCTCAGTGGTAGGCAGACGGCTAGCGGTGGCCAAAATGGCGGGTGAATAGGATGCGGAGGACGAGACAAAAGTCAGTGGCGGTGCCATGTGGAGAAGCTCCCTCCTGTTGGCAGAACCGCCCCGAACTAAGTCCATGCGGGCAGCCACAAGATCGTCCACGAGGTTGTCAAAAGCTCCCTCCAGAGCTTTGAGATACTCAACAAGCATCTCGATAGCTTCATCTCGCTCTCCCCTATGGCAGGCGAATGCATAGTGGCAAGTATATGGCACGTGGCATGGGAGGTAGCGGTAGCGACGGGTCTTCATTGAAGGAAGAATATCCCGAAGGCGAGCTATCGCCTCACGGGCGGCCATCTGCATGGCATGCCTCTCCGTAGGCATGGCCCTTCCCACAAAACGGAAGTGGCGAGACGCAGAACGTCCTCCCTTGAATTGCACCACGGCCTGGTGCATAGACACGTCGTCGCTGAGTTTGTGCTGGTAAAGCGTGAACTCCGGACGAGTCACTGGCCCGATCGTGAGCTTGGTGATGGAGACGAGGAGTTTGACAAACCCCTCAGGCACATTTGTGAACACCCGAGTCTCGCAGTCGCTGTCAGCCATCTACAAAAGTAGGCAAAAATTCTGAGTAGTCAAATCATAAATTTATGATGACTAACAGAAAATAGCTACATTTGCAAAATGCTGAAAAAGCACTAAAAACGCTAATAACCGATTAGCGATCGCACCTAGTGGCTTCCTACAGTCAGCCTGGCTCTGGTACCAAGCTTGTCACGACCGGTTTTCCAATAAAAATATTTATTGAGAAACCGATCCCTTTTACGGACCAGTGGAGAAGAATCCTTCTCACTGGTAGACAATTTCTTGATCACAGAAGAAAAACCAGGAGTACTAAATATAATACAAGGTTAAGCGGAGACTGCTCAACAATTTATTACAAGCACGCCGATATTACACATAAAGGCGGATAGGGTGGCATAACTACTGACTCACAATAAAAGCGGTGGTGGGTATATAACAGTGAAGTGGGTGACATGACTCCTAAGTCTTACAGCCCATCGAGCGTCGGAGTGAGGCTCGAGGATTCTTATTGTGGGTGGCGGAAGCGTATATAATACAAGTGACCAAAATCCAGGATCGCACGGGACTGACTGGGACTCCTCTAGGCGTCGGACTCACTATCAAACTCTTCATCCATGAGATCGCCTTCGTCAACATCTGGCCAAATCAACAAGCCAGGTGAGTACTATGAAAGTACTCGCAAGACAGTTCGGACATAAGATATAACAAATGTAAACATGATGCATATGAACAGATTAATAGAGCGCACTCAGACAATGAGATAGTAATGCATGGGAAAAAAAGGGGAGTCAGGCGGTAGTCCTCCCGAAATCCCAAAGTAATACTGAAGGCCAATCGAGTGTCTGAATGACTCCTCGAAAGGATACAAATGAAATAACAATGCCGCAGTCGGGCGTCAAGGCGACACCACATAAAGGGCTTATAATGGAATATAAATGACAGTGCGTGCCACAGTCGGACGTCTGAGCGACATCACGTAAAGGGCTTATATCAAAAGTAAATAACGAGCGTGCCACAGTCGGACGTCTGAGCGACATCACATAAAGGGCTTACATCAAAAGTAAATAACGAGCGTGCCACAGTCGGATGTCTGAGCGACATCACATAAAGGGCTTATATTGAAAGTAAAAGACAAGAGTGCCACAGTCGGACGTCTGGGCGACATCACATAAAGGGCTTATATTTCATAACTCGACATTTCAGTAGCTCATGAATTTAAATCATTTCCAGGGAATATTCAGGTACAAAATAATAAACGGGTTAGTCCATCCACAGGAAATAACACTCAACCGGGTTTACCGCTCAAGCTTGCTCACCGAGATTTCCACGGAAACTGACACAGGGACTGACATGGATGTGGATATGTTGGCCATGGTCCTTGACCATGGACACGATGACTCGGAAGGACTTGACTCTGCAGAGTTTGTACTATTTAACCACAGCCAACGGATTTCAGTAGTCTCAAGGGACTAGTTCCGTTTACGGTGTTTTAGGAGAAACACGTCTAACCAGTACACACCCATTCAACATTCCGATGCCAGGAATCACCCTCGGCAACGTTCAAGAAAAACCTTGAGACGGGGAGGCTACAACCTCGCATAGCATGGGATCAAATTTATACCGCACGCTCTAAGGGGTGCCCCCCTCTCGGTCCCAACCGGAAACACCCATGCCCCCTGACCGGATGACTGGCTTTAATCCAGGGCCATGGAACCCTCATCCCGGCCCCTCTATTTGGTGTGTACAAGGAAAGAGGTTAACAACTTACTAAACCGTACTCTTTGCAGAAAACATGTGGCAGTACGAAAGGGGAAGAACGGTAACGTGGCTCAGTCCACGTTAACGTCGGAGTTTTTCGGATGACATAAGACTGGCATGCTACAACAATACCATCTTACTACCTTTCATGTCACCACATGATCGGGTCATCTCTCTTCAAAGATCACAGTAACTTCGAAATACACGGTTAGTTGCCTTGCATGCAACGTAATACTCATGGTGCTCATATGCCATGCACAAACCATTCAAGCAAACATGCAAAACACCTATCATATCAAAGGTTCAAACATGCTTGCCTGGTTCGGAGAAGTCGGAGTCTAGCTCGGCGAAGTTCGTGGCTCCGTCACCTCCTCCGGAACCTACGGCATACCGAAACCGTATACTAACGTGAATATCGTTGCATGCATAAAAATTGTTCCAAAAATTTTCCAAATAAATACTATAAAAAACTAGACAAAAATACAAGACTGATAGAAAAAGAATCAATCAAAAAGCATCTTTTGTTTAAAAGCTATCAGGGTTTTAGTCCAAGGACTGATCTGTGATGAAACAGAAAAGAACCAGGGACTTGTTTGAGAAAACAGAAAACGGTTCGGAAGGAAATACGCCAGCCCAGAGAGAAAACACGTTTTGCTCGAAGGCGCTTTCAGAAAACAGTTCGAAGGGGGAAAGAAGAGCGGCTGACGGGGGGGTCCCACCCGTCAGGTTCAAAACTCCCAACGGAGCTCACCGGTGCCCGAAGGCTGCGGTGGTCGCCGGCGTCGAACCACGGCGAGGCAGAGCGATCGGAGGTTACCTACGGGTTCAGGGCGTTCTTCCGCGTCGGTGGGTGGTGGACTTGGCCGTCGGAGAGCACCACGTCGACGGCGACACTATCTCCGGCGGACGGTGGTTCGGGCAATGCTGGAATGCTCCGGTGGGTGCTGCAAGCTTCAAATTGATGCGCGGGTCAGAGATGTGGTTGCACTAGGAGACTACTGGCGTGAGCTGAGAGGTGGGGGTGCACGCACGGGGGTGAATCGAGCTGGGTCCCGAAGCGGGTCGAGGCGGCCGGAGTTGGGGAAGAAGACTCCCTCGGGGCTCTCCCAGTGGCTTGGCGTGGTACTGGTGGTGTGTAGAGGTGGTGCGGGTTCGAGTTCGAGCTCGGGGCTTCCTTTTATAGGCGATCCGAGGGGGTGGTCGTGAACGGGATAGCTCCGGCGAGCAATTACGGCGAGGCAGAGGTTGGGCAGGGGGTTTAGGTGGCTAGGCACCATCAGGGAGGATCACTGGCGCCATTCCTCCGCTAAACCTCGGTCGGGCTTGGTGTAATACGCCGGTCCTCGACGGAACGGCCGTACGGGCACGGCGGCGGCAGGGAGCGCGCTCCGCGCCTACCAGTTCACGACGACGGACCGGCGGCGTGCACGGGTGAGTGGATGGCCACGCGGTGGCCTCTGGTGGCTTGGGCGGCGCTGGACGGCGCCGTCCAACGCTGAGCCTCTCTGGCAGCCGCAAAGGGCGCTGTTGCCGTCGCTCACGGGGTGGCGCACCTCGTCCTGCTCGTCGCCGACGCCCGCAAGCTTCCAGGCGATCGTGCGGCGTAGGGATAAGAAGGAGGCACAGGGCGCAAGGCGCCACTGCAGCTACTGTCGAGATCGAGGTAGGTTTCTGAAGAAAACGACGGCGGCTCTGAAACTGTTTACTGAACTTTCTGAACTTGATAGTAACAGTGCCCTTCAGGTGCTCGACGAAATGATTTGGCATGAAGAAAAAAATTTCTGGAGCTGGGGCTTGGTGAGGTGACCTCTCAATGCATCCAGACGCTGCCTGAATTTTCTCAGATTTTTAGGAGGAGAAAACAAATGGATTTCATCAAATTTGGCAAATATGGTCCAAACTTGCAGCAAGCACAATTTGAAAATTTTGAACTGGAGACCGGTAGATCTTCATGGATCTTGGTTGAGGGCTCTAAGGACTAGCCAGGGAAAATGGTTTGGAGGCAAAACTCAAAGGAGAAAAGGTAGTTCCTTTGTAAATCTCCAAGAGCCAAAGTAGAAGGCAGAAAATATTTTTGATAAGAAATAAATGTAAGGAAAAACATGGGGAGGTTCAACTTGCTGGATTTGAAGTATATCTTGGCACAAAGATGGGAGATGGCTTTTGGGAGGGGATTTCTACTCATGTCATGGCAAGAGGAGTTTTTTTTTTAAAAGGGAAAAGGATCACTCCAAATGCCATAGCTTATTTTTAAAAAGATTTTCAAAAACTTTCCCAATTGAAAAACACTTGTGTTGGGTCAACAAAAGATGGAAAAACCTCCAAGACCAAAGATCAAGCCTTGGGTAAATCCCAACAAAATACTTGTCATAAAAGAAATTTTTTGAGAGGGAGAGTTCTTTAGAAGAAAAAAATTTAAATACCCTCCTTCAAATCAAATAAAGATTTTGGAAAAATCAAGATAAAATTTTTGGGTGTCACATCGATCGATCGCTCGGGTTCAGTAACGCGTAGCCTGCAGTGCAATCGCTCGGGTTCAGTTAGATCCCAACGCCTCGCACACACGCGCGTACGTGTACGAGAGAAACACGCATCGCTCGGCCCCCGACCACCCACCGTAACCGGGAACTCGCCGAAATTTTCCTCGCCCTTTCTTCTACCCCGGTTTTTTCCGTCATGGACGGCCCAAAGAATGTCATGCAGCTGCATCTCCGGCCCGCCCAGGACGAAAAGCCCATTTTCTGTCATGATTTTTTGTCATAGAAGTAGGAGCCCACCACATCTATGATGATACCGGTTTTGTCACAATTATCGTCATAGAAGTGTCATAAGTATGACAGGAAAAAATTCGTTCGGCCCAAAATGTCACGGATGTGTCTTTTTTTTGTAGTGTAGATAGGTTTTTCTCCCGGCAGTTAACTACCCCCAATCAAGTGTTGTGGTGTAGTGAATTCTAGCATGAATAATAAACATTTATCATGAAATAAGGAAATAAATAATAACTTTATTATTGCCTCTAGGGCATATTTCCTTCAGTTTGATTCCCCTTAATCCATTGTGGATCCTGTTACTCTTGGGGTCTTTGGGCACTCTAGATGGAAGAGGTTACCTCAGAGCCACATTCCGTTGTGGCGAAGCTTCGTGGTGGTGTTAGGAGCCTCCAATTAAGTTGTGGAGAGAGCCCCAACCTTGTTTGTAAAGGTTTGAACGCCGCCTTCAAGTGCACCCCTAGTGGAATCACGACATCTTGCATTGTGCGAGGGCGTGAGGAGAATACGATGGCTCTAGTGGCTTCTTGGAGCATTGTGCCTTCACACCGCTTCAACAGAGACGTACCTCCCCCAAAAGGAGGGAACTTCGGCAACACATCCTCGTCTCCATCGACTCTACTTGCGGTTACATCTTACCATTACTTTGTGCAAAATTTTATTGTGTTTCTATTTTGTGCTTGCTTTTGTTGTTGTTAGTGTGCTTGTCATATAGGTTGTCGACCTAGTTGCATATCTAGACAACTTACTTCCTTGTTTAGCCTAATTTGTTAAAAGAAGTTCAAAATTGTTAGTTGCCTATTCAACCCCCCTCTAGTCAACCATACCGATCATTTCAATGTTTGAGACGTGTCATAGGCGGAGACTAGTTCATCAACCAGGGCAAGCATCTTTGAGAATTTTTCACTGGTGGGCATCTGCCTTTTAATGTTTGTCATCGTCATTCGCGCTGATAAATGGGATAATGCTTCAAGGACTATATGACTAGCACTTATACGAGTTCCTGGTAAAATCTTTATGAAAAATCAATTACACTAGAGCGTTTCCGATGGCGAATCCAGTTTTAAATTGATAAATGTATTGCTTGTGTGTTGATCACCCATCGCGAGCCTGCGACAAAAAGATATTGGATACCATGGTTTATACTTCCACGTCACTTGCGGATAATCCCGGATATTTCAAGAAAATCACTCTGATTCTTTCAATAACGACTAATAAGTGCAAAAGATTGTAAATCCCAAATGGTCCATTTGATGGAAGAAATAGAGGAGTCACCAGAAGCCAGAAATTCCCACGATGGCTAAAAGAGCCACCAGAAAGCCATTTCAAGGACAAAACCCTAGCCACCGCCATCTTCATAACCATTCTCCCCATAGTTTGTCATACTTGTAATGGACACATCACATATGGCGACATTGTAAGATCTTTATAATCCTCCATCTATCAATCCCATCTATAATGTTTTCATCTGTGATCTGATTGCGATGTATGAGTAATCCCCTCGGGCCATGGGTCGAGGCATAGCTTTGCAGACCTATGTACTTGTGCATATGATCATTAGTATCGACTTTACATAATTGAACGTTATTCGTATGTGTTTTCGCCACAAATTTGTGTCTTGTCTCTTTCTCTAAGTCCTCGCAAGTACTCAGACTCCCGCACACCGACATGAGGGCACTCCACATCGCGTCGGGCCTCGCTGGCCTTGACGGCGCCGCTAACACGAGTAATGCTACACATAAATAGGTTTACACGGGTTTTACAAACAGGTGGGTTTTGATTGGAGATTAAGGGGGAGGAGGGGCCCACCCCCGTGAAAATCGGGGGGGAGTGGTTAGTTAGGAACAAAGAATCCTAGTGAGCATGTAATTACGTGTAACTCATTGTATGTTTAGCATTATTAGATCTATGTGGTGGTATTGTGAACTGTGCTAGCTATTAGGTCTGAACTATGGATCTACAAGTTTGGTTTTCAGTCATGAAAATGTTAGAATAAATCCGAGGCATACCGTCGATCATTCGAGGATCAAGCAATCACACGAGCACGACACCGAGATTTGTTAACGAGGTTCACCGATATGGTGATGTCTACTACACAACCATCTTCTTGTAGACGTTGTTGGGCCTGCAAGTGCACAGGTTTATAGGACAGTAGCAAATTTCCCTCAAGTGGATGACCTAAGGTTTATCAATCCGTGGGAGGCGTAGGTTGAAGATGGTCTCTCTCGAACAACCCTACAACCAAATAACAGAAAGTCTCTTGTGTCCCCAACACACCCAATACAATGGTAAATTGTATAGGTGCACTAGTTCGGCAAAGAGATGGTGATACAAGTGCAATATGGATAGTAGATATAGGTTTTTGTAATCTGAAAATATAAAAACAGCAAGGTAACAAGTGATAAAAGTGAGTGTAAACGGTATTGCAATGCTAGGAAACAAAGCCTAGGGATCATACTTTCACTAGTGCAAGTTCTCTCAACAATAATAACATAATTGGATCATATAACTATCCCTCAACATGCAACAAAGAGTCACTCCAAAGCCACTAATAGCGGAGAACAAACGAAGAGATTATGGTAGGGTACAAAACCACCTCAAAGTTATTCTTTCGGATCATTCTATTCAAGAGTTCGTACTAGAATAACAGCTTAAGACACAAATCAACCAAAACCCTAATGTCACCTAGATACTCCATTGTCATCTCAAGTATCCTTGGCCATGATTATACGATATGCATCACACAATCTCAGATTCATCTATTCAACCAACACAAAGTACTTCAAAGAGTGCCCCAAAGTTTCTACCGGAGAGTCAAGACGAAAACATGTGCCAACCCCTATGCATAGGTTCATGGGCGGAACCCGCAAGTTGATCACCAAAACATACATCAAGTGGATCACGTGATATCCCATTGTCACCACAGATAAGCACGGCAAGACATACATCAAGTGTTCTCAAATCCTTAAAGACCCAATCCAATAAGATAACTTCAAAGGGAAAACTCAATCCATTACAAGAGAGTAGAGGGGGAAGAAACATCATAAGATCCAACTATAATAGCAAAGCTCGCGATACATCAAGATCGTGCCAAATCAAGAACACGAGAGAGAGAGAGAGAGAGAGAGAGATCAAACACATAGCTACTGGTACATACCCTCAGCCCCGAGGGTGAACTACTCCCTCCTCGTCATGGAGAGCGCCGGGATGATGAAGATGGCTACCAGTGATGCGTTCCCCCTCCGGCAGGGTGCCGGAACGGGCTCCCGAGAGGTTTTTGGTGGCTACAGAGGCTTGCGGCGGCAGAACTCCCGATCTATCTTCGTATTCGATGGTTTTAGGGTATATGGGAATATATAGGCGAAAGAAGTCGGTCGGGGGACGCTCGAGGGGCCCAGGAGACAGGGGCGCCCAGGAAGGAAGGGCGCACCCTCCACCCTCCTGGCTTCCTCGTTGCTTCCCTTACGTGTACTCCAAGTCTCCCGGATCATGTTCGTTCCAAAAATCACGCTCCCGAAGGTTTCATTCCATTTGGACTCCGTTTGATATTCCTTTTCTTTGAAATACTGAAACAGGCAATAAAACAACAATATGGGCTGGGGCTCCGGTTAGTAGGTTAGTCCCAAAAGTAATATAAAAGTGTATAATAAAGCCCATAATCATTCAAAACAGATAATAAAATAGCATGAATACTTCATAAATTATAGATAGGTTGGAGACGTATCAGCATCCCCAAGCTTAATTCCTACTCGTCCTCGAGTAGGTAAATGATAAAAGAAAGAATTTATGAAGTGTGAATGCTAGCAGGTGCACAAGTTTGATCAATGATAATTTCAATCACCTTTTCTAGCATGATTATATGTCATAACAGTAGTTCATCTCATAAAACTTCTCACGAACAAGTAACAAGCAATTCACATGTTAAAGCATGGACCATAAACTTTCTTGAAAACTAGCAAACTTCATTCTTAGTCATCAAACAATTACAATTCATCTTATTTTCAGGAAGGGTCTATGTCAGAGCTTTAATTTAGCAAACTCCACATACTCAACTATCATATAGTCTTCCACAATTGCTAACACTCACGCAATACTAATGGTTATGGAGTCTTAATCGGACACTGAGAAAGATAGGGGCTTATAGTGTTGCCTCCCAACGTATTCACCTTTGGGTGATGTCAACAATAGTCCATGCTAACTTACATCCAATTGGATATATATATCAGGATCTCTCCAACACGAGGTGCTTGCCAAAGGATAAAATGAAAAAGGGAAAGGTGAAGATCACCTTGACTCTTGCATAAAGTAAAAGACATAAAGTAAAAGATAGGCCCTTCACAGAGGAAAGCAGGGATTTGCAGAGGTGCCAGGGCTCGATTTTGAAATAGAGATGAAAATAATTTTGAGAGGTATGATCTCATTGTCAACATAACAACCAAGAGTTCCCAATATCTTCCATACTACATACATTATAGGCGGTTCCCAAACAGAATGGTAAAGTTTTTACTCCCCCTCCACCAGCAATCATCAATCCATGGCTTGCCCGAAACAACGGGTGCCTCCAACTAACATCAATCCTGGGGGAGTTTTGTTTGCAATTATTTTTTATTTGATTTTGATCTTTTGATCATGGGACTGGGCATCCCGGTTGCCAGCCATTTTCTCATGAATGATGAGCGGAGTCCACTCATCGTGAGAATAACCCACCAAGCATGGAAGATACTGACAGCCCCTAGTCGCTACATGAGCGATTCGGGCATACAAAACAGATTATTATTTGAAGGTTTAGAGTTTGGCACATGCAAATTTACTTGGAACGGCAGGTAAATACCGCATATAGGTAGGTATGGTGGACTCTCATGGCAAAACTGGGTTTAAGGATATTTGGAAGCACAAGTAGTATCTCTACTTGGTGCAAGGAATTTGGCTAGCCTGAGGGGGAAAGGCAAGCTCAACATGTTTGAATGATCCATGACAATATACTTTAACTGAGATGTGAGAAAACATAACCCATTACGTTGTCTTCCTTGTCCAACATCAACTCTTTAGCATGTCATACTTAATGAGTGCCCACAATTATAAAAGATGTCTAGGATAGTATATTTATATGTGAAATCTCTCTTCCTTCAATATTCTTTCATAAATTGTTCAAATGACCAATACAATACTTGCTAACCTTCAATAAATTTACAACCTCTACTTCTTAGATGTGAAGTCATTACTCCCCATGGGGTAAGCAAATGAAACATATATAATTTCAGATTTATGACATCCAACTCATTCAACCATTTACTCATAGAATATAAGTGAAGCACACGAGTAAATGACAAGCTACTCCAAAAAGATATAAGTGAAGATCAATGAGTAGCTAAATAATTATATAACTTATGTGAAGACTCTCTCTCAATAAAGAATTTCAGATCTTGGTATTGTATACAAACAGCAAGCAAAACAAAATAAAATGACATTGCAAGGATAGCACAACTCATGTGAAGAAGCAAAAACTTAGGCTCAACCGATACTAACCGATAATTGTTGAAGAAAGGTGGGATGCCTACCGGGGCATCCCCAAGCTTAGATGCTTGAGACTTCTTGAAATATTATCTTGGGGTGCCTTGGGCATCCCCAAGCTTGAACTTTTGTGTCTCCTTAATTCCTTTTATATCACGGTCTCCCTAAATCTCAAAAGTTTCATCCACACAAAACTCAACAAGGACTCGTGAGATAAGTTAGTATAAACCAATGCAAAAACCTTATCATACTCTACTGTAGCAAATCACTAAAATTATTATTATTCAACATTGCATACTAAATGCTTCTGCATATTTAACACTTCTATCCTCAAATAGAATCATTAAACAAGCAAACATATGCAAACAATGCAACCATAACAGCAATCTGCCAAACAGTATAGTCTGTAAAGCATGCAAGATTCATCATACTTCCCTAACTCCAAAAATTATGAAAGAAAATTCCCACTGTAGTAAATTTATCAGAGCTTATAATGCAAAAGGTTTCAACATTTTATCACACTCTGACTTTTCTAAGGAATTTTTGCAACAGCGGTAAACTTTCTGTTTTCAAACAGCAACATGTATACTAGCAAAATAAGCATGGTAAAGGCTATCCTTGACATTTTTATTGAAAATATAGATGCAAAACATTATTCTAAATAACAGCAAGCAAATACTAACAAAATAAAATGACGCTCCACATATCATGTGGTGAATAAAAATATAGCTCCAAGTAAAGTTACCGATGAACGAAGACGAAAGAGGGGATGCCTTCCGGGGCATCCCCAGGCTTAGGCTCTTGGTCATCCTTGAATATTACCTTGGGGTGCCTTGGGCATCCCCAAGCTTAGGCTCTTGCCACTCCTTATTCCATAGTCCATCGAATCTTTACCCAAAACTTGAAAACTTCACAACACAAAACTCAATAGAAAACTCGTAAGCTCCGTTAGCGAAAGAAAACAAAACACCACTTCAAGGTACTGTAATTAACTCATTATTTATTTATGTTGGTGTTAAACCTACTGTATTCCAACTTATCTATGGTTTATAAACTATTTTACTAGCCATAGATTCATCAAAATAAGCAAACAACACACGAAAAACAGAATCTGTCAAAAACAGAACAGTCTGTAGTAATCTGTAACTAACGCAAATTTCTGGAACTCCAAAAATTCTATCAAAATAGGAAGACCTAGATAATTTGATTATTGATCTACAGCAAAAAGAATCAACGCAAAAACACTTTTCTGTGATTTACTAAATTTTTTCTCGTGCGCGCAAAGTTTCTATTTTTCAGCAGAATCAAATTAACTATCACCATAGGTTATCCTATAGGTCTTACTTGGCACTTTATTGAAACAAAAGCTATAAAACATGATTACTACAGTAGAATAATCATGTGGACACACAAAAACAGTAAGGATAAATATTGTTTTGTCTCCCAACAAGCGCTTTTCTTTAATGCCTTTCTAGCTAGGCATGATGATGAAAATGATGCTCACATAAAAGATAAGAATTGAAACACAACGGGAGCATCATGAAGCACATGACTAGCACATTTAAGCCTAACCCACTTCCTATGCATAGGGATTTTGTGAGCAAACAACTTATGGGAACAAGAATCAACTTGCATAGGAAGGTAAAACAAGCATAACTTCAAGATTTTAAGCACATAGAGAGGAAACTTGACATCATTGCAATTCCTACAAGCATAGATTCCTCCCTCATAATAATGTTCAGTAGCATCATGAATAAATTCAACAATATAAACAGCACCTAAAGCATTCTTTTCATGATCTACTTGCATAGAAAATTTACTACTCATAAGCAAAATTCTTCTCATCAATAGTAGTGGGAGCAAACTCAACAAAATAACTATCATGTGAAGCATAATCCAATTGAAAACTAAAATCTTGATGACAAGTTTCATGGTTATCATTATTCTTTATAGCATACAAGTCATCACAATAATCATCATAAATAGCATTTTTGTTCTCATAATCAATTGGAACCTCTTCCGAAATAGTGGATTCATCACTAAATAAAGTCATGACCTCTCCAAATCCACTTTCATCAATATAATCATCATAAATAGGAGGCATGCTTTCATCATAATAAATTTTCTCATCAAAACTTGGGGGACAAAAAATATCATCTTCATCAAACATAGCTTCCCCAAGCTTGTGGCTTTGCATATCATTAGCATCATGGATATTCAAGGAATTCATACTAACAACATTGCAATCATGCTCATCATTCAAAGATTTAGTGACAAACATTTTATAGACTTCTTCTTCTAGCACATGAGCACACTTTTCCTTTTCATCATACTTACGAAAGATATTAAAAAGATGAAGCGTATGAGACAAACTCAATTCCATTTTTTTATAGTTTTCTTTTATAGACTAAACTAGTGATAAAACAAGAAACAAAAAGATTCGATTGCAAGATCTAAAGATATACCTTCAAGCACTCACCTCCCCGGCAACGGCGCCAGAAAAGAGCTTAGTTGACGGGGTGTGAGTGCCGCTTACCTAGCCTCCCCGGCAACGGCGCCAGAAAAGAGCTTGATGTCTACTACACAACCTTCTTCTTGTAGACGTTGTTGGGCCTGCAAGTGCACAGGTTTGTCGGACAGTAACAAATTTCCCTCAAGTGGATGACCTAAGGTTTATCAATCCGTGGGAGGCGTAGGATGAAGATGGTCTCTCTCGAACAACCCTGCAACCAAATAACAGAAAGTCTCTTGTGTCCCCAACACACCCAATACAATGGTAAATTGTATAGGTACACTAGTTCGGCAAAGAGATGGTGATACAAGTGCAATATGGATAGTAGATATAGGTTTTTGTAATCTGAAAATATAAAAACAGCAAGGTAACAAGTGATAAAAGTGAGCATAAACGGTATTGCAATGCTAGGAAACAAGGCCTACGGATCATACTTTCACTAGTGCAAGTTCTCTCAACAATAATAACATAATTGGACCATATAACTATCCCTCAACATGCAACAAAGAGTCACTCCAAAGCCACTAATAGCGGAGAACAAACGAAGAGATTATGGTAGGGTACGAAACCACCTCAAAGTTATTCTTTCGGATCAATCTATTCAAGAGTTCGTACTAGAATAACACCTTAGGACACAAATCAACCAAAACCCTAATGTCACCTAGATACTCCATTGTCACCTCAAGTATCCGTGGGCATGATTATATGATATGCATCACACAATCTCAGATTCATCTATTCAACCAACACAAAGTACTTCAAAGAGTGCCCCAAAGTTTCTACCGGAGAGTCAAGACAAAAACGTGTGCCAACCCCTATGCATAGGTTCATGGGGGGAACCCGCAAGTTGATCACCAAAACATACATCAAGTGGATCACGTGATATCCCATTGTCACCACAGATAAGCACGGCAAGACATACATCAAGTGTTCTCAAATCCTTAAAGACCCAATCCAATAAGATAACTTCAAAGGGAAAACTCAATCCATTACAAGAGAGTAGAGGGGGGAAGAAACATCATAAGATCCAACTATAATAGCAAAGCTCGCGATACATCAAGATCGTGCCAAATCAAGAACACGAGAGAGAGAGAGAGAGATCAAACACATAGCTACTGGTACATACCCTCAGCCCCGAGGGTGAACTACTCCCTCCTCATCATGGAGAGCGCCAGGATGATGAAGATGGCCACCGGTGAGGGGTTCCCCCTCCGGCAAGGTGCCGAAACGGGCTCCCGAGAGGTTTTTGGTGGCTACAGAGGCTTGCGGTGGCGGAACACCCGATCTATCTTCGTATTCGATGGTTTTAGGGTATATGGGAATATATAGGCAAAAGAAGTCGGTCGGGGGACGCTCGAGGGGCCCAGGAGACAGGGGGCGCGCCCTCCACCCTCCTGGCTTCCTCGTTGCTTCCCTTACATGTACTCCAAGTCTCCCGGATCATGTTCGTTCCAAAAATCACGCTCCCGAAGGTTTCATTCCGTTTGGACTCCGTTTGATATTCCTTTTCTTCGAAATACTGAAACAGGCAATAAAACAGCAATATGGGCTGGGCCTCCGGTTAGTAGGTTAGTCCCAAAAGTAATATAAAAGTGTATAATAAAGCCCGTAATCATTCAAAACAGATAATAAAATAGCATGAATACTTCATAAATTATAGATACGTTGGAGACGTATCATATGGCTACATCCCCGGGGCCTGACTACGGGCGCTCCTCCCCGTGGCACCGTCACAATACCGCACACCGGCCACCCAGGCGCCGGCACACGCCGCCGGCTCCCCCTTGCGCGCCTGTGCTATTATGTTGGCATAGGCTACATCGTGTATCTACCCCCGCTATATATGAGAGGCCTAGGATACAAGTGTCCTACTGATACGTCTCCAACGTATCTATAATTTATGAAGTATTCATGCTGTTATTTTATCATTCTTGGGTGTTTACAATCATTTAATGGCAACTTCATATCATTTTTGGGACTAACCTATTGACCCAGTGCCTAGTGCCAGTTGCTGTTTTTTGCTTGTTTTTTACATCGCAGGAAATATATATCAAACGGAGTCCAAACACCGCGTAACTTTTTGGAAATTTTTGATGGACCAGAAGGAACCCACTGGGCCTGAGCTGCACCTGGGGGTGCCCCGAGGGGGGCACAACCCACCAGGGCGCGCCAGGGCCCCCTGGCACGCCCAGGTGGGTTTTGCCCACCTTGGTGGCCTCCCGCACCCCCTCTTTGTACTATAAATTCCCAAATATTCCGAAACCCTTTGGGGTAGCCCTAGACGAGAAGTTCCGCCGCCGCAAGGCCTCTCCACGAGATCCAATCTAGACCCCGTTCCGGCACCTTGCCGGCGGGGGGAATCATCTCCGGTGGCCATCTTCATCATCCCGGCAGCCACCACGATGAGGAGGGAGTAGTCCACCCTCGGGGCTGAGGGTTTGTACCAGTAGCTATGTGTTTGATCTCTCTCTCTCTCGTGATCTATATCATGGGCTTTGTTAATATAGTCGGATCATATGATGTTTCTCCCCTCTATACTCTTGTTATGATGAATTGAATCTTTACCCTTCAAAGTTTTGTCTTGTCGGATTGAATATTCAGAGATGAGAACACATGATATATGTCTTGCAATATGAATACTTGACGTGACTTTGAGGTATCTTATTGATTCACTTGATATGTGTTATGGCATTCAACTCGCGGATTCCCGCGGTGATATTGGGGTAATCTATGCATAGGGGTTGATGCACATTTTTCTCCGACGGAAACTTTGGGGTCTCTTTATAGTTCTTTGTGTGGATTGAGTATTATGAATATGAATTTGCTTTGGTGTTATTCTAGTACGAACTCTAGGATAGATCGAACGGAAAAAATAGCTTTGTGTTATTTTAGTACGAACTCTTGAATAGATCGAACGGAAAGAATAGCTTTGAGGTGGTTTCGTGACCTACAAACAATTCCTATCTTTTGTTCTCCACTAATAGGAACTCGGGAGTTATTCTTTATTGCACTTTGAGGGATAATCATATGATCCAACTATGTTAGCATCGTTGAGAGGTTGCACTAGCGGAAGTACGAACCCTAGGCCTCATTTTTAAGCATTGCAACACCGTTTTGTGCCCGTTTACTATTTGCTACCATGCTGTTTTTATTTATTCAGATTATAAAAATATATTTCTACCATCCATATTACACTTTTATCACCATCTCTTCGCCGAACTAGTGCACCTATACAATTTGCCATTGTATTGGGTGTGTTGGGGACACAAGAGATTTCTTGTATTTGGTTGCAGGGTCGTTTGAGAGAGACCATCTTCATCCAACACCTCTCACGGATTTATAGACCTTAGGTCATCCACTTGAGGGAAAATTGCTACTATCCTACAAAACTCTGCGCTTGGAGGCCCGACACGTGTCTACAAGAATAAAGTTGCGTAGTAGACATTAAGCTCTTTTCTGGCGTCGTTGCTGGGGAGGTGAGTGCTTGAAGGTATATCTTTAGATCTTGCAATCGAATCTTTTAGTTTCTTGTTTATCACTAGTTTGGTTCATAAAAGAAAACTACAAAAAATGGAGTTGAGGTTGCATCATATTATTGATCATCTTTATAATATCTTTCTTGAAAATGATGGTTCGGAAAATTGTGCTCAATTGTTAGAAGAAGAATTTAATAAAATGATTGGCATGAATGATGAGCATGATTGCAATGTTGTTGGCATCAATTCTTTGAATATCCATGATGTTAACGATATGCAAAGCTACAAGCTAAGCTTGGGGATGCTATGATCGATGAAGATGATATTTTTACTCCCCCAAGTTTTGATGAGATAAATTATTATTATGATAGCATGCCTCCTATTTATGATGATTATAATGATGAAAGTGGATTTGGAGAGGTCATGACTTTATTTAGTGATTATTCCACTATTTTGGAAGAGGTTCCAATTTATTATGAGAACAAAGTTCCAATCTATGATGATTATGGTGATGACATGTATGCTATAAAGAATAATAATAACCATGAAACTTGTCATCATTATTTTAATTTTCAATCCCATGATAGTTATTTTGTTGAGTTTACTCCCACTACTATTCATGAGAATAAATTTGCTTATGTGGAGAGTAGTAAAATTTCTATGCTTGTGGATCATGAAAAGAATGCTTTATGTGATGGCTATATTGTTGAATTCATTCATGATGCTACTGAAAATTACTATGAGAGAGGAACATATGCCTGTAGGTGTTGCAACAATATCAAGTTTCCTCTCTATGTGTTGAACGTTTTGAAATTGCACTTGTTTTGCCCTCCTATGCTAATTGATTCTTGCTCCCAAAAGTTATTTGCTCACAAAATCCCTATGCATAGGAAGTGGGTTAGACTTAAATGTGCTAGTCATATGCTTCATGATGCTCTCTTTATGTTTCAGTTCTTATCTTTTATGCGAGCATCATTGAACTCATCATGCCTAGCTAAAAGGCATTAAAGAAAAGCGCTTGTTGGGAGACAACCCAACACTTTTACCTACTGTTTTTGTGTGTTCACATGATTAGGCTACTGTATTAATCATGTTTTATTGTCTTTGTTTCAATAAAGTGCCAAGTAAAGCCTTTGGGATCATGTTGGGTGATAGTTGATTTGATCTTGCTGAAAAACAGAAACTCTTGCGCTCACGAAAATAGCTCTCATTTTTAACAGAAGAGTGATTTTGAGTTGATTCTTTTTGAAGAAGATTAATATACAAATTTCTCATGTGGTCCAGTTTTTTTCATAATTTGTGGAGTAGCAGAAGTATGGTTTGAGTACAAATTACTACAGACTATTCTGTTTTTGACAGATTCTGTTTTCAATGCATAGTTTGCTTGTTTCCCTGTTTCTATGGCTTATATTGCTCAATATAAATTGTGGAAATGATATGCTACAGTAGGAATTGTGTGGAAACAATTATGAATCTTGTCTTTGACAGTACCAAAATTGAAATGGTTTGCTCTTTATCATACTAACCTATCTCACAAGGTTCCGTTAAGTTTTGTGTGATTGAAGTTTTCAAGTTTTGGGTGAGAAGTTGATATGAGGAGAATAAGGAGTGACAATACCCTAAGCTTGGGGATGCCCAAGGCACCCCCAAGGTAATATTCAAGGGAGATCCAAGCAACTAAGCTTGGGGATGCCCCGGATGGCATCCCCTCTTTCGTCTTCAACATTATCGGTAACCTCACTTGGAGCTATGTTTTCATTCGTCACATGATATGTGTTTTTCTTGGAGCGTCATTTTATTTTGCTAGTATGTGCTTGCTGTTATTTAGAATAATGTTTTTCATCTTTCTTTTCAATAAAAATGTCAAGTATAGCCTTTGCCATGCTTATCTTGCAAGTATATGAGTTGCTGTTTCAAAACAGAAAGTTTATCGATGTTGCAAAAATTCCCTAGAAAAGTCAGAATGTGATAAAATGCTGAAACTTTTTGCAAAATAGCTCTGATAAATTTTCTAAAGTGTATTATTTTTCTCATAATTTTTGGAGTTAGGGAAGTATGATGAATATTGCATTCTTTACAGACTGTACTGTTTTGGCAGATTGCTGTTATGTTTGCATTATTTGCATATGTTTGCTTGTTTAATGATTCTATTTGAGGATATAAGTATTAAATATGCAGAGGCATTTTAGTATGCAATGTTGAATAATAATTTTTGTGATTTGCTACAGTAGAGAATGATAAGGTTTTGCATTGATTTATACTAACTTATCTCACGAGTTCTTGTTGAGTTTTGTGTGGGTTTTTGAGATTTAGGGAAACCGTGATATGAGAGGAATTAAGGAGACACAAAAGTTCAAGCTTGGGGATGCCCAAGGCATCCCAAGTTAATATTCCAAGAAGTCTCAAGCATCTAAGCTTGGGGATGCCCCGGTGGGCATCCCACCTTTCTTCTTCAACAATTATCGGTTAGTATCGGTTGAGCCTAAGTTTTTGCTTCTTCACATCAGTTGTGCTACTCTTGAAATGTCATTTTATTTTCATCTTGTTTTCTGTTTGTAATAAAATACTTAGATTTGAAAGTTTTTGAATAAGAGAGAGTCCTCAAATAGCTGCCTATTTACTTAACTACTCGCATGATCTTCACTTATATCTTTTTGGAGTGGTTTGTCATTTACTCTTGTGCTTCACTTATATCATATGAGTAAATTGTTGAATAAATTGAATGACATGAAGTTGAAATTATATCATGCCTAGTGGTAGCTTCACATTGGGTTTAGAAAGTGAAATCTTTTGAGGCTTGACAATCACAATATTAGTCATACAAGCAATTCACGAATAATTAGTATAAGGAAGAGAAATTTCACATGCAAATACACTACCATGGAAATCTTTTGTGATTGTGAGCCCCCAACAAAATATTATATGCCAAAATTGTTGATGTTGGACAAGGAAGACAACGTAATGATTTATGTTTGTTCATATTCACATAGAAGTTATATTGTGATCCGTCTCCAACGTATCTATAATTTATGAAGCATTCATGCTATTTTATTATCTGTTTTGGATGTTTACGGGCTTTATTATACACTTTTATATTATTTTTGGGACTAACCTATTAACCGGAGGCCCAGCCCATATTGCTGTTTTCTTGCCTATTTCAGTATTTCGAAAAAAAGGAATATCAAATGGAGTCCAAACGGAATGAAACCTTCGGGAGCGTTATTTTTGGAACGGAAGCAATCCAGGGAACTTGGAGTACACGTAAAGGAAGCAACGAGGAAGCCAGGAGGGTGGAGGGCGCCCCCCTACTAGGCGCGCCCCCTGTCTCCTGGGCCCCTCGTGGCTCCCCCGATCGACTTCTTTCGCCTATATATTCCCATATACCCTAAAAACATCGGGGCGAACAATAGATCGGGAGTTCCGCCGCTGCAAGCCTCAGTAGCCACCAAAACCTCTCGGGAGCCCGTTCCGGCACCCTGCCAGAGGGGGAACCCTCACCGGTGGCCATCTTCATCATCCTGGCGCTCTCCATGACGAGGAGGGAGTAGTTCACCCTCAGGGCTGAGGGTATGTACCAGTAGCTATGTGTTTGATCTCTCTCTCTCTCTCTCTCTCTCTCTCTCTCGTGTTCTTGAGGTGGTACGATCTTGATGTGTCGCGAGCTTTGCTATTATAGTTGGATCTTATGATATTTCTCCCCCTCTACTCTCTTGTAATGGATTGAGTTTTCCCTTTGAAGTTATCTTATCAGATTGAGTCTTTAAGGATTTGAGAACACTTGATGTATGTCTTGTCGTGCTTATCTGTGGTGACAATGGGATATCACGTGATCCACTTGATGTATGTTTTGGTGATCAACTTGCGGGTTCCGCCCATGAACCTATGCATAGGGGTTGGCACACGTTTTCGTCTTGACTCTCCGGTAGAAACTTTGGGGCACTCTTTGAAGTACTTTGTGTTGGTCGAATAGATGAATCTGAGATTGTGTGATGCATATCGTATAATCATGCCCACGGATACTTGAGGTGACAATGGAGTATCTAGGTGACATTAGGGTTTTGATTGATTTGTGTCTTAAGGTGTTATTCTAGTATGAACTCTATGATAGATTGAACGGAAAGAATAGCTTCATGTTATTTTACTACAGGCTCTTGAATAGGTCGAGCAGAAAGGATAACTTTGAGGTTGTTTCGTACCCTACCATACTCTCTTCGTTTGTTCTCCGCTATTAGTGCCTTTGGAGTGACTCTTTGTTGCATGTTGAGGGATAGTTATATGATCCAATTATGTTATTATTGTTGAGAGAACTTGCACTAGTGAAAGTATGAACCTTAGGCCTTATTTCCTAGCATTGCAATACCGTTTGTGCTCACTTTTATCAATAGTTACCTTGCTGTTTTTATATTTTCAGATTACAAAAACCTATATCTACTATCCATATTGCACTTGTATCACCATCTCTTCGCCGAACTAGTGCACCTATACAATTTACCATTGTATTGGGTGTGTTGGGGACACAAGAGACTCTTTGTTATTTGGTTGCAGGGTTGCTTGAGAGAGACCATCTTCATCCTACGCCTCCCACGGATTGATAAACCTTAGGTCATCCACTTGAGGGAAATTTGCTACTGTCCTACAAACCTCTGCACTTGGAGGCCCAACAACGTCTACAAGAAGAAGGTTGCGTAGTAGACATCAAGCAGTTTCTGGCGCCGTTGCCGAGGAGGTGAGTGCTTGAAGGTATATCTTTAGATCTTGCAATCAAATCTTTTTGTTTCTTGTTTTATCACTAGTTTAGTTTATAAAATAAAATTACAAAAAAATGGAATTGAGTTTGTCTCATACACTTCATATTTTTAATATCTTTCGTAAGTATGATGAAAAGGAAAATTGTGCTCAAGTGCTAGAAGAAGAAGTCTATAAAATGTTTGATACTAAATCTTTGAATGATGAGCATGATTGCAATGTTGTTAGTATGAACTCCTTGAATATCCATGATGCTAATGATATGCAAAGCCACAAGCTTGGGGAAGCTATGTTTGATGAAGATGATATTTTTTGTCCCCCAAGCTTTGATGAGCAAATTTACTATGATGAAAGTATGCCTCCTATCTATGATGATTATTGTGATGACACGTATGCTATAAAGAATAATGATAACCATGAAACATGTCATCTTGATCTTAATTTTCAATCACATGATAGTTATTTTGTTGAGTTTGCTCCCACTACTATTGATGAGAATAAATTTGCTTATGTGGAGAGTACTAAATTTTCTATGCAAGTAGATCATGGAAAGAATGCTTTAGGTGCTGTTTATATTGTTGAATTCATTCATGATGCTACTGAAAATTATTATGAGGGAGGAACATATGCTTGTAGGAATTGCAATAATATCAAGTTTCATCTCTATGTGCTTAAAATCTTGAAGTTATGCTTGTTTTGCCTTCCTATGCTAGCTGATTATTGTCCCATAAGTAGTTTGCTCACAAAATCCCTAGGCATAGGAAGTGGGTTAGACTTAAATGTGTTAGTAATATGCTTCATGATGCTCTCTTTATGTTTCAATTCTTATCTTTTATGTGAGCATCATTGAAATCATCATGCCTAGCTAGGGGCGTTAAACGATAGCGCTTGTTGCGAGGCAACCCAATTTTATTTTTGTTTCTTGCTTTTTGGTTCTCTTTAGTAATAAATATTCGATATAGCCTCTGGTTAGATGTGGTTTTATGTTTTAATTAGTGTTTGTGCCAAGTAAGACCTATAGGATCTTCTTGGATGATAGTTATTTGATCTTGCTGAAAATCCCAGAAACTTTCTGTTCACGAAAACAACTGTTAAAAATCACCAGAACGTGATAAGATACTGATTACAATTGCAGCAGATCAATAATCAAATTGCCCAAGACTTCCTATTTTGGTAGAATTTTTGGAGTTCCAGAAGTTTGTGTTAGTTACAGATTACTACAGACTGTTCTGTTTTTGACAGATTCTGTTTTTCGTGTGTTGTTTGCTTATTTTGATGAATCTATGGCTAGTAAAATAGTTTATAAACCATAGAGAAGTTGGAATACAGTAGGTTTAACACCAATATAAATAAATAATGAGTTCATTACAGTACCTTGAGATGGTGTTTTGTTTCCTTTTGCTAATGGAGCTTACGAGATTTCTGTTGAGTTTTGTGTTGTGAAGTTTTCAAGTTTTGGGTAAAGATTTGATGGACTATGGAATAAGGAGTGCCAAGAGCCTAAGCTTGGGGATGCCCAAGGCACCCCAAGATATTCAAGGACAACCAAGAGCCTAATCTTGGGGATGCCCCGGATGGCATCCCCTCTTTCGTCTTCGTTCATCGGTAACTTTACTTGGAGCTATATTTTTATTCACCACATGATATGTGTTTTGCTTGGAGCATCATTTTATTTTGCTAGTATTTGCTTGCTGTTATTTAGAATAATGTTTTGCATCTTTAGTTTCAGTAAAAATGTCAAGGATAGCTTTTACCATGCTTATTTTGCAAGTATACATGTTGCTGTTTCAAAACAGAAAGTTTGCCGCTGTTGCAAAAATTCCTTAGAAAAGTCAAAATGTGATAAAATGTTGAAACCTTTTGCATAATAAGCTCTGATAAATTTACTACAGTGGGAGTTTTCTTTCATAATTTTTCGAGGTAGGGAAGTATGATGAATCTTGCATTCTTTACAGACTGTACTGTTTTGGCAGATTGCTGTTATGTTTGCATTGTTCGCATATGTTTGCTTGTTTAATGATTCTATTTGAGGATAGGAGTATTAAATATGCATAGACATTTAGTATGCAATGTTGAATAATAATTTTAGTGATTTTTCACAGTAGAAAATGATAAGGTTTCGCATTGGTTTACACTAACTTATCTCACGAGTCCTTGTTGAGTTTTGTGCGGATGAAGCTTTTGAGATTTAGGGAGATCGTGATATAAAAGAAATTAAGGAGACACAAAAGCTCAAGCTTGGGGATGCCCAAGGCATCCCTAGATAATATTTCAAGAAGTCTCAAGCATATAAGCTTGGGGATGCCCCGTTAGGCATCCCGCCTTTCTTCTTCAACAATTATCGGTTAGTATCGGTTGAACCTAAGTTTTTGCTTCTTCACATGAGTTGTGCTATCCTTGCAATGTCATTTTATTTTGCTTTACTTGCTGTTTGAATAAAATACCAAGATCTGAAATTCTTAAATGAGAGAGAGTCTTCACATAGTTACATAATTATTTAACTACCCATTGATCTTCACTTATATCTTTTTGGAGTAGTTTGTCATTTACTCGTGTGCTTCACTTATATCCTATGAGTAAATGGTTGAATGAGTTGAATGTCATAAATATGAAATTATATATGTTTCATATGCTTACCCCGTTAGGAGTAATGACTTTACATCTAAGAAGTAGAGGTAGTAAATTTATTGAAGGTTAGCAAGCATTGTATTGGTCACTTGAACAATTCATGAAAGAATATTGAAGGAAGAGAGATTTCACATATAAATATACTATCCTAGATATCTTTTATAATTGTGAGCACTCATTAAGTATGACATGCTAAAGAGTTGATGTTGGACAAGGAAGACAACGTAATGGGTTATGTTTTCCCACATCTCAGTTAAAGTATATTGTCATGGATCATTCAAACATGTTGAGCTTGCCTTCCCCCCTCATTCTAGCCAAAATTCCTTGCACCAAGTAGAGATACTACTTGTGCTTCCAAATATCCTTAAACCCAGTTTTTGCCATGAGTGTCCACCATACCTACCTATATGCGGTATTTACCTGCCATTCCAAGTAAATTTGCATGTGCCAAACTCTAAACCTTCAAATAATAATATGTTTTGTATGCCCGAATCGCTCATGTAGCGACTAGGGGATGTCAGTATCTTCCATGCTAGGTGGGTTATTCTCAAGATGAGTGGACTCCGCTCATCATTCACGAGAAAATGGCTGGTAATCGGGATGCCCAGTCCCATGATCAAAAGATCAAAATCAAATCAAAAATAATTGCAAACAAAACTCCCCCAGGATTGATGTTAGTTGGAGGCACCCGTTGTTTCGGGCAAGCCATGGATTGATGATTGCTGGTGGAGGGGGAGTAAAAACTTTTACCATTCTGTTTGGGAACCGCCTATAATGTATGTAGTATGGAAGATATTGGGAACTCTTGGTTGTTATGTTGACAATGAGATCATACCTCTCAAAATTATTTATCTCTATTTCAAAATCGAGCTCTGGCACCTCTGCAAATCCCTGCTTCCCTTTGCGAAGGGCCTATCTTTTACTTTTATGCAAGAGTCAAGGTGATCTTCACCTTTCCCTTTTTCATTTTATCCTTTAGCAAGCACCTCGTGTTGGAAAGATCCTGATTGGATGTAAGTTAGCATGAACTATTATTGTTGACATCACCCAAAGGTGAATACGTTGGGAGGCGAAATTATAAGCCCCTATCTTTCTCAGTGTCCGATTAAAACTCCATAACCATAAGTATTGCGTGAGTGTTAGCAATTGTAGAAGACTATATGATGGTTGAGTATATGAAGTTTGCTAAATCAAAGCTCTGACATAGACCCTTCCTGAAAATAAGATGAATTGTAATTGTTTGATGACTGAGAATGAAGTTTGCTAGTTTTCAAGAAAGTTTATGGTTTATGCTTTAACATGTGAATAGTTTGTTACTTGATCGTGAGAAGTTTTATGAGATGAACTACTGTTATGACATATAATCATGCTAGAGAAGCTGATTGAAATTATCATTGATTAAACTTATGCACCTGCTAGTATTCACACTTCATAAATTATTTCTTTTATCATTTACCTACTCGAGGACGAGCAGGAATTAAGCTTGGGGATGCTGATACGTCTCCAACGTATCTATAATTTATGAAGCATTCATGCTATTTTATTATCTGTTTTGGATGTTTACGAGCTTTATTATACACTTTTATATTATTTTTGGGACTAACCTATTAACCGGAGTCCCAGCCCATATTGATGTTTTCTTGCCTATTTCAGTATTTCGAAAAAAAGGAATATCAAACGGAGTCCAAACGGAATGAAACCTTCGGGAGCGTTATTTTTGGAACGGAAGCAATCCAGGGAACTTGAAGTACACGTAAAGGAAGCAACGAGGAAGCTAGGAGGGTGGAGGGTGCGCCCCCCCTACTGGGCGCGCCCCCCTATCTCCTGGGCCCCTCGTGGCTCCCCCAACCGACTTCTTTCGCCTATATATTCCCATATACCCTAAAAACATCGGGGCGAACAATAGATCGGGAGTTCCGCCGCCGCAAGCCTCTGTAGCCACCAAAAACCTCTCGGGAGCCCGTTCCGGCACCCTGCCGGAGGGGGAACCCTCACCGGTGGCCATCTTCATCATCCCGGCACTCTCCATGACGAGGAGGGAGTAGTTCACCCTCGGGGCTGAGGGTATGTACCAGTAGCTATGTGTTTGATCTCTCTCTCTCTCTCTCTCGTGTTCTTGAGGTGGTACGATCTTGATGTATCGCGAGCTTTGCTATTACAGTTGGATCTTATGATGTTTCTCCCCCTCTACTCTCTTGTAATGGATTGAGTTTTCCCTTTGAAGTTATCTTATCGGATTGAGTCTTTAAGGATTTGAGAACACTTGATGTATGTCTTGCCGTGCTTATCTGTGGTGACAATGGGATATCACGTGATCCACTTGATGTATGTTTTGGTGATCAAATTGCGGGTTCCGCCCATGAACCTATGCATAGGGGTTGGCACACGTTTTCGTCTTGACTCTCCGGTAGAAACTTTGGGGCACTCTTTGAAGTACTTTGTGTTGGTTGAATAGATGAATCTGAGATTGTGTGATGCATATCGTATAATCATGCCCACGGATACTTGAGGTGACAATGGAGTATCTAGGTGACATTAGGGTTTTGGTTGATTTGTGTCTTAAGGTGTTATTCTAGTATGAACTCTATGATAGATTGAACGGAAAGAATAGCTTCATGTTATTTTACTACAGGCTCTTGAATAGATCGAGCAGAAAGGATAACTTTGAGGTGGTTTCGTACCCTACCATACTCTCTTCGTTTGTTCTCCGCTATTAGTGCCTTTGGAGTGACTCTTTGTTGCATGTTGAGGGATAGTTATATGATCCAATTATGTTATTATTGTTGAGAGAACTTGCACTAGTGAAAGTATGAACCTTAGGCCTTATTTCCTAGCATTGCAATACCGTTTGTGCTCATTTTTATCAATAGTTACCTTGCTGTTTTTATATTTTCAGATTACAAAAACCTATATCTACTATCCATATTGCACTTGTATCACCATCTCTTCGCCGAACTAGTGCACCTATACAATTTACCATTGTATTGGGTGTGTTGGGGACACAAGAGACTCTTTGTTATTTGGTTGCAGGGTTGCTTGAGAGAGACCATCTTCATCCTACGCCTCCCACGGATTGATAAACCTTAGGTCATCCACTTGAGGGAAATTTGCTACTGTCCTACAAACCTCTGCACTTGGAGGCCCAACAACGTCTACAAGAAGAAGGCTGCGTAGTAGACATCATATTGTCATATATCCTTCAACATGGGGTGCTTGCCCCCTATCTTTGCTAGCCAAAAATTCCGCACCAAGTAGAGATACTACTTGTGCATCCAAAAACCCTTAAACCCAAATCTTTTTTAGAGTCCACCATACCTACCTAAGCATTGAGCAAGATCCTTCAAGTAAGTTGTCATCGGTGCAATAAGGCAATAAAAATTGCTTCTAAAAGTGTTAGATCATTTAGTGTAAGAGAAAATTGAGCGTTGTACGAACTTGTGATGGCAAAGAATAAAAGCGACAGACTGCATAATAAAGGTTGATATCATAAGGGGCAATATAACGTGACGTTCTTTTGCACTAAGGGGTTGAGCATACAAACAAATAAGCGCAAGGCAACCTCTGCTTCCCTCTACGAAGGGCCTATCTTTTACTTTTATGTATTTACTTTTATGCAAAGAGTCAAAGTTTTTCTCTCTATTCCTTTTTATTTTTCTCCTTTGGCAAGCATCATATGGTGAGGAAAGGTCTAGGCACATATGTCGAGTTGAATATTGGTAGCATGAGTTATTATTGTTGACATCACCCAAAGGTGAATACGTTGTGAGGCGAAATTATAAGCCCCTATCTTTCTATGTATCTGGTTGAAACGTTTTGCTCATATGTATGCGGTGAGTGTTAGCAATCATAGAAGACTATATGATGGTTGAGTATGTGGAGCTCTTACTTAGACTCTGTTGATAAGTTGAATTGCAATTGCTTGGTGACTGAGAACATAGGTTGTTGAGTTTCAAGAGAGTTTATTGTTTGAACCTTAACATGTGAATTGGTTGCTACTATAACATGAGAAGTTTTATAAGAAAGAATTGCTGTTATGATGCTAGGAAAAGTGATTGAAATTATCATTGATCAAACTTATGCACTTTGCTAGCATTCACACTTCATAAATTATTTCTTTTATCATTTACCTACTCGAGGACGAGTAGGAATTAAGCTTGGGGATGCTGATACGTCTCCAACGTATCTATAATTTATGAAGTATTCATGTTGTTATTTTATCATTCTTGGGTGTTTACAATCATTTAATGGCAACTTTATATCATTTTTGGGACTAACCTATTGACCCAGTGCCTAGTGCCAGTTGCTATTTTTTGCTTGTTTTTTACATCGCAAGAAATCAATATCAAACAGAGTCCAAACACCGCGTAATTTTTTGGAGATTTTTTATGGACCAGAAGGAACCCACTAGGCCTGACCTACACCTGGGGGGTGCCCCGAGGGGGGGCACAACCCACCAGGGCGCGCCAGGGCCCCCTGGCACGCCCAGGTGGGTTGTGCCCACCTTAGTGACCTCCCTCACCCCCTCTTTGCACTATAAATTCCCAAACATTCCGAAACCCTTCGGGATAGCCCTAGACGAGAACTTCCGCCGCCGCAAGGCCTCTGTATCCACGAGATCCAATCTAGACCCCGTTCTGGCACCCTGCCGGAGGGGGGAATCATCTCCGGTGGCCATCTTCATCATCCTGGCGGCCACCACGATGAGGAAGGAGTAGTCCATCCTCGGGGCTGAGGTTTTGTACTAGTAGCTATGTGTTTGATCTCTCTCTCTCTCTCTCGTGATCTATATCATGGGCTTTGTTAATATAGTTGGATCATATGATCTTTCTCCACTCTGTACTCTTGTTATGATGAATTGAATATTTGCCCTTCAAAGTTTTGTCTTGTCGGATTGAATAGTCAGAGATGAGAACACATGATATATGTCTTGCAATATGAATACTTGGCGTGACAATGACGTAGCTTATTGATTCACTTGATATGTGTTATGGCATTCAACTCGCGGATTCGCGCGGTGATATTGGGGTAATCTATGCATAGGGGTTGATGCATGTTTTTCTCCGACGGAAACTTTGGGGTCTCTTTATAGTTCTTTGTGTGGATTGAGTATTATGAATATGAATTTGCTTTGATGTTATTCTAGTACGAACTCTAGGATAGATCGAACGGAAAAAAATAGCTTTGTGTTATTTTAGTACGAACTCTTGAATAGATCGAACGGAAAGAATAGATTTGAGGTGGTTTCGTGACCTACAAACAATTCCTATCTTTTGTTCTCCACTAATAGGAACTCGGGAGTTATTCTTTATTGCACTTTGAGGGATAACCATATGATCCAACAATGTTAGCATTGTTGAGAGGTTTCACTAGCGAAAGTACGGACCCTATGCCTCATTTTTAAGCATTGCAACACCGTTTTTGTGCCCGTTTACTATTTGCTACCTTGTTGTTTTTATTTATTCAGATTGTAAAAATATATTTCTACCATCCATATTACACTTTTATCACCATCTCTTCGCCGAACTAGTGCACCTATACAATTTGCCATTGTATTGGGTGTGTTGGGGACACAAGAATTTTCTTGTATTTGGTTGCAGGGTCGTTTGAGAGATACCATCTTCATCCTACACCTCTCACGGATTGATAAACCTTAGGTTATCCACTTGAGGGAAAATTGCTACTATCCTACAAAACTCTGCACTTGGAGGCCCAACACGTGTCTACAGGAATAAAGTTGCGTAGTAGACATCACCTACTAGGACACGACTCCATATCCTATGTAAACACAATACTACTCAGAGTGCAACAGTAACCTACCTTGTAGACAATATTCGACACAACTCTAACAAACTCCACATTGGACTTGAGTTTATCCCATGAGCATGAGTGCTACTCCAAAGACTCCATATGACTCCACCTGCAACTTGTAGTCCCTCCTTTTGTTTACCACAGTCAACACTCGAGCAAAATTAAGTTCCTTATTACTCTAGTTTGTGCTCCCAACTTCCAGAGTATCCGTCCAACGCAATCACACACTGATCACTGACCTGCGTGAAAATGAACAACTCACATATTGGGTGTCACACATAAAAGTTACCTGAACTCAACATCACCGCTCCTTTATTGACCGCCTGTCTGAAACTTGAAGGAATTTCACCATTGCTTGTAGTCATCCCGAGTCAAATTCGCAGTTGTCTCACCACATGTATGACCACCAGAGCCCTGGCCCGTCTCCATGCCCCGTGCATATCGCACGCCTCGCCGCTATTACCGCGTCAAGCCTCCGCTGTCCCGGTCGAGTCTCAAGGGTCACGAACCCACACCACTCAACCCCCACTGTAGAGTACCACCGATCATCACCGACCGATGACGAGTTCCACGCTTCCATCAAACCACTAGGCTCCAGATTGAATTGCGTGTCCCTCGCTTTTTTCCCACTGAATAGGCTTCGACTCTCTATGGAGGTGTATGACGGCGAGGCAGCCGGCCATGGTTTCACCCTCGTGCTGGCCGGCGTGAACAAACTCTGCTCTGGATCTCTCGGCCATTGGACTTTCCCGTACACGAGGAGCTGCGCCAGCACGGACTTGACCCATCACGCTCGCCCTCGTGGATGGTTGGCTAGCCATCGGGACGACTGGCCGTCGGGCGCACCGCATCAACTTTAAGCGCGTCCTGGAAATTCCGTAGTATAGCAACCAAACGTAACATTGGTATTGCTAGTTTGTCTAATTCCAGCTGCCGGCAATCTCCCTCTTCATGTGAAACTTGCAAAATATGAGAGAAAAGGCATAAGAATTGCATCATAGAGTGAAATAATGACCCAAAACATAATAAATAATAGTAGGAAAACATGATGCAAAATGGACGTATCACCGGTCCACCCACATAACTTATTAAAGCAATGAACGTGAGTCAGTGAATCGTGGTGAAAGTAACTAGATGAAATTCCCGTGTGTCCTCAAGAGCACTTAAATCACTATAAGAAGTTCTTCCGGCTTATCCTTAGCAACAATAAGGATTAGGCCACCTTGCTGCACTTTGGTAGTTTGGTTACTTGTTATTTGCTGCAAATTATATTACTATCAAACTATCTGCCACAACTGTCTTACATCACTTGTAGAGAATACCTTACTGGAAACCGCTTGTTGATTCCTTTTGCTTCTCGTTGGGTTTGACACTCTTACTTATTAAAAAGACTACGATTGATCCCCTATACTTGTGAGTCATCAGCCGCTCAATGCGTTGGGCCCAACCCAAGGATATCAGCCCCAGCACTGCCCCACCCCGCCCCACCCATCATCTCTGCTTCGCCGCCATGCCACCCGTCCGTGCCCATGAAGACAAAGGCCACGTCCATTTCGTGCGAGGTACAACGCACACAGACCGTGAACCAAGCACTAGTGTCTGTTGCCGCGAGAGCTTTCATGGCCCTTGTCCAGCCACTCGGGTTGCTGGGCCCAAAGGATAAGATGACTACCAAGGCAGCGAAGGCTCTGGCGTGCCATTTCCGAGGACATTGCGGCATCGCAAAGCTCACGCGTCTAGACATGAAGGCACTCCGCATAATGGCGGTCCTCGCTGGCCCTGATGCCGCCGCTTAGGCATATGTTTAATCATGTTTTCTCTACCTAGTATAAGTAAATCTAGATTGGACGCCTTATTGATGTCTACTACACAACTTGTTCTTGTAGACTCGTGTTGGGCCTCCAAGCGCAGAGTTTTGTATGATAGTAGCAAATTTCCCTCAAATGGATGACCTAAGGTTTATCAATCTGTGGGAGGCATAGGATGAAGATGGTCTCTCTCAAACAACCCTACAACCAAATAACAAACACTCTCTTGTGTCCCCAACACACGAAATACAAATGGTAAATTGTATAGGTGCACTAGTTCGGCGAAGAGATGATGATACAAGTGTAGTAATGATAGTAGATATTGATTTTTGTAATAGGAACAATAAAAACAGCAAGGTAGCAAGTAACAAAAGTGAGCACAAACGACATTGCAATGCTTGAAAATGAGGCCTAGGGTTCATACTTTCACTAGTGCAATCTCTCAACAATGCTAATATAATTGGATCATATAACCATCCCTCAACCACTACTAGAAATCCACATTTTACCTAGAGTCAACCTCTTTACCTAGAGCTCATTAGCTAACTCAAGGGATAGAAAAGAAATGAACAGGACCCTCTAGGGAAACATGTCTTTCCAGCCAAAAAAAATTAGAAACTAAACTTTCCCTAGGGTGGTGCCACGTACATACCATCGAAGCCAAAAAAGACCGAAGAGAAGCCCTCGATGTGGCCACGTAGATTGCCTCCCGCGCTCCTTTATCGACACTGCGCGCCAATTATTTCCCCTCGCACAAGTTGGGCCCACTGATCAGTGAGAAAACGAAGGGAAAAAGGGCGCGTAGAGGAATTTTTTTGGCTAGGTCCCTCCTTCACGCTTCACCCAAACCCCAAGCGCTGCGCTGCCAGACTAAAAAATCCCCTCTCTCACGAATCTTCTATCCCCGCCCGCCCTGCACCGCCGCGACCTGCTCCGCCCCGTGTCGCCGCGACCTGCTTCGCCCTGCGCCACCGCGACCTGCTTCGCCCCGTGCCGCCACGCTCCGCTGCGCCCCGGCCCGCCCCCCTCCGTCGCGCCCCTTCTTCCCCCTGTACTGCACCGGTGACAGTCGCGACGGGCGTGGTGGCAATGGCCACGACGGCCGGGGTGACGGCGTCGTGCCACCCGTGGTGACCGCATCCGCGACGCCCTTAACTCTGCTGACCGCGTCGCTCTTTGAATGTGGAGACGGTGCCGCCCCCGCTGATTGGACGAGCACCCGATCTGCTCTGTTGTACGCAGCCGCTTCTGTCCAAAAGGTTGTCCCTATCTCTCTTCCCCTCTAGTTTAGAAAGATGTTTGATTGTAGGCTTAGATAGTTGTACTTGTGTATTTCTAGTAAAATTCTGAAACTGTTGTTTTGGTTTTAGCATCCGAAGGAAGTAGTAGGTGGTGCACTATTTAGTACATGTGGACGTTGTTCAGTATCTTCTCCAGCAGGTGGGGTTTTCAGTTTAAACATCTTGGTTAAAAGGTGTATGGAAGGTCATAGGAATAAAAGAAATTTCTAGCAAAATAAGAAATAGAAGAACTAATTGATATGGAGATGCACGAACACATGAATGAGCCATTCAACCATGTAAATTGTGGTCAGAATGCAGACACTAAACACAGTGAACAGGAAATGTTTCATGTAGTTTATCTGTTGAATTTGTTCATAGCTACTGCAATTGCATGAATGACAAAAACAATAGCTTCATTGATTACTATATATGCTCGTGTTAACAGTGGTCAGATTACTGCATTTTACGATTGCTGTAGTTATGTAGACAAAATTGCGTGTGCGTTTTACCATTGTTGTTTAGTTATCCATATGAAAGCTAGTACCCGCAATTGTTGGGCTTTTCCACCTGAGTCTCTGTTTTATGTTATGAATAAATGGAAGTCCTCTAACATTCTTCATTGGTTTTCTACATTTTTTCAGAAACTAACAAGTGTCGGGTGTTGTTTGCTTGAAGAAAAGTTCCCTGCTCGTGGCATCAAAGCAACAGAGAAGAAAGGCATTGCTAAATCAAGTAGGTATTATGATTTCTTCTTTCCATGAAAACTATGTTGATTAATGCATTGTTCACTTGTATGATGTGGGGATGTGGGGTTATTTTTTGTTGGTGATGAGTGGTTTTCTATATTAGTGTGTATGATGCATTCATTTTTTGTTGGGATGCGACTCGTGATCGTAGCAATTCATTTTTATTTCAGATTTAAGTACAAAACCAAACCATGTCTTTGGATGCTCAACGTAGCTGGATGTATAGTGGGTGGAAGGATAATGGAAGGCATTCTGATGAGTGGATACGCAATACAAATGCTTTTGTGAACCATGTTTTTGAGGGTGTCCGTAGTGCCAAGTTTGGATTTTCTTGTCCTTGCTCAAAATGTTGCAATGGTAGTAGGAGAACAAAACAATTGATGACCACCGCCGCCGGTTCCACCTCCTTTTCGTTCGCTTTCTCCTCCTGGATCTCCGCAACGATCTACCATCCAAGTATGTAATCATCCATCTCAAGCAAACACACACACACACACATTAATACATTTAAAGCATGATAAGGGTTACTTCTAAAACCTGGCTCTTCTTTTGCAGATTCTAGAAAATAGCAAAGAATCGCCAGCTTTGTGTTCTCAAAAAGAAACAAATCCTAGCTCTAATAATGTATGTATTTCTCAAACTGATCTCAAATGATACAAATAGTAATGGTCTGTTCGTTGTGACCTTCCAGGGTTAAATAACTTAGTAAGAGGGGTATATTGAACAATGCATGTTTGCCTTCTTTCCTTTTCAGAAGAGAATGTTAGAGCTGTTTGTAGTATAATTTCTTGATTGGGATAAAACACGAATGCAATGCACCATAGGGTGCTTCAAACATAGTAGTACATATTGTTGTTTCTGTGTGCAAATAATAGTTTCACATGGCTATTGTTGGTAGTAAATGTTTATCCTTCCTTCAGTATAGTCTTTGGTCTCATTTATTTGTACCAAAACAACCAGTGAACTGATTCAGAACGATGCAGCGTGTGTAGTTGCATTACTTATGTGTGTATGGATAAGTTGAGAGATACCTATTCACATACTTGTGACAATATGCATGCTTATGTGATGTGTGATGCTAGCCTGTGTGGTGCTGGATCATTTGGGATTAATGTTGATTAATGGGGCTGTGTGAGGATGTTGGAGGGATCATAATATATTTTTTGTCCAATTGTCCAGTTTATAGTTGTTATGCTGCCAAAATTTATACCAGATTTTGCATGCCTTTGTTCTAATTACTGGAAATAGGAAATTCTGTTTAGACTTTGTCGACTTGATGTAACTCACTAATTTTCATTGGAACACAGAGTTGCCTGTAGTTCCTCTAATAAGTTCTTATTGTCATGTTCCAGCTTTTGAGATTTTGCGAATCTTTCTTTTCAGGAACATGTTACTGCTGCAAGTGTTCCTGCTGTAGACGATGAAGGGATGTTTGGGGGATTTTTTAGTCAGTCTGGAACCGGTGCACTAAGCCTATCGCTATTGAGCAGTCAGTTGGTTCCTTGATGTTCTTGGATGTACAGTGCGTGGAGTAATATTTTGGTGCATGTATAGTTAACATGCTAGTACATGTTCTGTAATGTAGGAAACTCTAGTTGACCTACATCAGTATGTACGTGCTAATTGAGATGCTTAATCAGTTAGATGTAGCAAACTCTAGCTAGCACGCCTATTTTTTGGTCAAACATGTGGTGGCTGGTGATGCCTTGGCATCTACTGTATGCATGTGACGATTGGTATCTATATATATACACACACACACACTAATTATTTGATGTTATTTTCATTTCATAATTATGGCTCCATTTTGAATTATTTGAATTATTGGTTATGAATTCAAATTTAAATTACACGTTTGAATTATGTCTACATATGGGGAATGTGTTTCCCTACAGTATGTAACTCTAGGGAAAGTATGGTGATGTGGCGCAAAAGGGCCCCACAATCTTTCCCTAGGGCCTGGCTGTAGGTAAACAACCTATCCATGTGGATTGCAACATACATATGGAAATCTTTCCCTAGGGCTTGTGCCTCTAGGTAAAGAAATTTTCCCTAGAGCTTGCTAGATACACCCTAGGGGAAGGGGTCTTTACCGACTATACTATACCTAGGGTTCTTTACCTAGGGCAAGCCCAAGGTGAAGTCTTTCCCTATGGTTTTTCCTATTTCCCCTAGGGTATATGACTCTAGGTAAAATGTGGATTTCCAGTAGTGAACGTGCGATGAAGAATCACTCCAAAGTTCTTATCTAGCGGAGAACATAAGACAAAATTGTTTGTACGGTACGAAACCACCTCAAAGTTATCCTCTTCGATCGACCTATCGAGCTATTCCTATAAGTATCACAAAAAAACCAAGAGTTTGTACTAAAATAACACCATACGATACACATTCAACCAACTCTAATGTCATCTAGATACTCCAATGTCATCATGAGTATCCGTGAGTTGATTATACGATATACATCAAACAACTTCAGATCCATAATACTCAATCCAACACAAAGAACTTCAAACAGTGCCCCAAGATTTCGACCGAAGAAACAAGGACGAAAACGTGCATCAACCCCTATGCATAGATTACCCCAATGCCACCTCAGGAATCCGCGAGTTGAGTGCCAAAACATACATAAAGTGCTCTCAAATCTATAAAAGTATCCAATCCGATAATAACGAAAACTCAAAGGGAAAACTCAATTCATCACAACAAGATAGAGAGGGAGAAACACCATATGATCCAACTATATTAACAAAGCTAGCGATACATCAAGATCGTGCCAAATCAAGAACAAGAGAGAGAGAGAGAGGGATCAAATACATAGCTACTAGTACAAACCCTTAGCCCTGAGGGTGAACTACTCCTTCATCATCATGGTGGCAGTCAGGATGATGAAGATGGCCTTCGGTGATGATTTCCCCCTCCGGCAGGATGCCGGAACAGGGTCTAGACTGGTTTTTCATGGCTACAGAGGTTTGCGGCGACGGAACTTCAGGTGGAGTGATCTTACCTCATAGGGAGTCACGGCGGAGCCTTACAGATTTGCAAAATTCGCTTCATTTTATGCAATGCCAATGAAAAAACATTCGAAAAGTCATCCGACGGCCAAGAAAAAATGTATACAGTTTCGATATTCTCTCTTGAGGGAAAGAATGGTTTCAATGTCTTTTTTTTGAGTTTTTTTTTAAATGAATGGTTTCAAAGTTTTAGGACCACAAATTTGGACCTCAGCCAAAGTTGAGAGGACAGAAGTGGCCTTTTTTCTTCTCAATTTCTTAAACAGGCCCTTGAAGGCCCAGCATCGCACCGCCCATGAGCAGATCTGGCCAAACGGGCGGGCCCGGCACGGCACGACAGGACACAACCCGTGCTAATTGTGCCTGGCCCGGCACGGCCCGCCGTGGCACGTTTAATAGCCGGGCCATGCCGTGCCGGCCCACGGGCGTTGCTCCTTGGCCCAGGCATTGCCTGATTAGTAAACGGGCCGGCCCGTTGGCCCATTTAGAACGCCGGGCTGCACATTTTCAGCCAGTTGGGCTGATTTTTAGGCCTATTGGGCTATATTTTAGGTATACATATATAATTTTATTTTTAAAATTATATATAAAAAATAAACGGGCCGTGCCGTGCCGGCCCGCGTGCCCAGGCTCCAGTCCTAGGCATGACCCGTTTAGCCTGTGCCGGGCCGGCGTGCTCGCGGGCTGGCCTGTTTGGCCCGGCCCTCTCGCCGTGTCCCAACTTCTGCGTGGACCGTTCCGGAAAAAGAAAACACACACCCCACCCCGCACCGCAATTCCCCACCCCCGTCCCGTCCCATCTCGCCGAAACCCTAGCTCCGCCGCCGATGGGGAAGGGCCGCCCCCTCCCGGCCACCACCACCTCCCCCTCCCCCTCCCCCTCCGGCTGCGCCTCCGCCCCGGACACGGGATACGCCTCCGTCCCGGAGGCCCCCGTCTTCCGCCCGACGGAGGAGGAGTTCGCGGACCCGCTGGCCTACGTCGCGCGCATCCGCCCGGCCGCCGAGCCCTACGGCGTCTGCCGCATCGTGCCGCCGCTGTCCTGGTCGCCGCCGAGGGCGCTCGACGCCTCCGCCCTCAACTTCCCCGCCAAGCGCCAGCCCATCCACCGCCTCCTCGCCCGCCCCGCCCCGGCCGACCGGGACACCTTCCTCCTCGACTACACCCTGTTCCTCCGCGCCAGGGCCGACGCCGGGCCGCCGCGCCGGGGCCGCAAGCGGACCGCCCCGCCCAGGCCGCCCGCCCTCTCCGACGGCCGCCCGCTCGACCTCTGCCGCCTCTTCCATGCCGTCAAGCGCTTCGGCGGCTACGACGGCGCCTGCGAGGGCCGGCGCTGGGACGACGTCGTCCGCCTCGTCGACGACAAGGCGCCGCCCCGTCACGTGCCCGAGTGCGCCAAGCACGTCCTCGCGCAGCTCTACTACGAGCATCTCTACGACTACGAGAAGTTCACCAAGGACAGATCCGCGTCGTCGCAGGGCGGGAAGCAGGCGGATGCAAAGGTCGAGCTTGACAACCAGCCGTCGGTTTCTGGTTCGCGGGATGAAGAGATGGATGAGGAGGAGGCTTCCGGCGTTAGCAGCAGCAGCGGCCGGAAGAGGAGAAATCAGAAGGCCGCCGGAGTGGCTTCTAATGAGCGCCATGGTAACAACAACGGCACTCCCGGGAAAAATGCAGGGTCTGCCGGGGCTCGCAAGCCGAAGAAGAGAAAGCTTGATGCAGAGGTCAGCCAAGACGATCAGGTCTGCGAGCGGTGTGACAGTGGGTTGCATGGGGACGCCATGCTGCTGTGCGACCGTTGTGATAAAGGGTGGCATATGTACTGTTTATCACCTCCGCTCGAGAGTGTGCCTCCGGGGAACTGGTACTGCTCGGACTGCAAGAACCCTGACAGTGATTGTTTCGGATTCGTCGAAAGGAGGAACACCTGTCAGCTTGATGCTTTCAAGCGATTTGATGACAAGGTGAGAAGAAAGTGGTTTGGGCCAAGACCTCCTAGCCGTGTTCAGGTCGAGAAGCTGTTCTGGGAGATTGTGGAGGGCAAGGCAGGGGAGCTGGAGGTTATGTATGGGAGTGACATTGACACTTCGGATTACGGAAGTGGGTTTCCTCGCCTTGGCGATCCGGTGCCAGCATCAGTGGATCCAGAGGCGTGGCAGAAGTACTGCTCCAGCCCTTGGAATCTCAACAATTTTCCCAACCTGCCAGGTTCAGTTCTTCGGACCGTCAAGGATAAAATTCCTGGTGTAATGGTCCCGTGGCTCTACATGGGGATGCTGTTTTCATCATTTTGTTGGCATGTTGAGGACCATTGCTTTTATTCAATTAATTATTTACATTGGTAAGCAAATCCTGCCTGAATAGCATGTTGGACATGTTATCTTTTTATCTTTGCTTACCCACATTGTTTTTCTTACTTTTGTTTTATGGATTGTTGATTAGTGGGGCGAGAATTTTCTTTTGTTGTTTTGTGAGGGATGCTAGCAAATTTTTTTACGTTCTGCATTCATTTTGTTTTGTTAATTTTTTGGCCTAGAGTTGTTCATCCCGAAGTAAATTGTGGTTATCTGACGTATTTCAGGGGCGAACCAAAATGTTGGTATGGGGTACCTGGAGCGGAGGCTAATGCTTTTGAGCGGGTATGTTATGTTTTTCTAAACAGAATAATATGATATTAGTATCTCCAGTTCATACAAATGTGATATTGAGTAGTGTGCAAATACTGATTGCACTTGTACTAACACATTGGCTTCTTTTCTTTACACCTCGATAAACATTTTTTCTTCTGTACTGGGAACTGGAAAGTAAAGTTATTCTCTTATTATTACTACCTGTAGCAACTGTTGTTGTACCTTTTGAGCTACAGCGGAATTACAATAGATCTTTTTGTATTTGTTATTCTCTTATCTGTAGCAACTGTCTAGAAAACAAAGCAAAATGCTCCTTAGCAACAATTTCTGTTTATCAGTGCTATTCTGGTTTGGTAACATTTGAGCTTTTTATGTGTAACTTAAATGTTTAACATTTTAAACTCCTACAGGTCATGCGCAAGGCTTTACCTGATCTATTTGATGCACAACCTGACCTACTATTTCACCTCGTCACAATGCTGAATCCGTCAGTTTTACAAGCAAATGGTGTTCCTGTTTACAGTGTCATGCAGGTTAGTACAGACTTCTTTTGCAAACAGACAAGGATTCTACCATATGTACTGATGTTCTTTACAACATCTAGTAGATAAAACTTGTTTGTTGCTATCTTTCTCTAGGAGCCTGGCAACTTCGTGATTACTTTTCCAAGGTCTTACCATGGTGGTTTCAATTTAGGTAATACATGCCATACTCCATAGTCATTTTTCTTTCAGCTATGATGTTATTTCAAATTTGAGACGCACCATTCAATTCAGGTTTAAATTGCGCCGAGGCTGTTAATTTTGCTCCTGCTGACTGGCTGCCTCATGGTGGAATTGGAGCTGAACTGTACCGTATGTACCGAAAGGCACCTGTTTTGTCCCATGAAGAGCTTTTGTATGTGGTCGCAAAGGTTAGAGAATAACTATTGATTATTTGCTGCTTATCTTCTGTATTAATTTTGAGTCATTGTTATGCTAGCTTAGCTCTTTTAGTTGTGGTCAGCAAACCTCCTTTTTTGTAAATTTATCTGCTGTTATACTGGTTTGCTTATTGAATTTCATCATCAGTTTTTTTGTTTGTCTACCAGGTAGCTTTGAGAGTTCAGTATTTTGTTGTCGTAAGTGACAAATATTAACAATCTCACATACATTTATTTTAATGCACTTTATTTTCTTGTTTATGTTTGCCCCAAAACGTAACCTGTAGAATCAGATGGTCTATTGTAGATGTTTATGTGCACAGTGCTGGCAAATATTTACATTCCCTAATCCTTTTATTTGCAGAACGGTGTGGACAATAAATCACTTTCCTACTTAAAAGAAGAAGTTGAGAGGGTATTTGTTAAAGAGAAAAAATGTCGAGAGGAGCTATGGATTAATGGGATTATCAAATCCAGTCCAATGCAACCAAGGAGTAACCCAAACTTTATTGGAAATGAAGAGGTATTTCTATCAATATACCTTCATCCCCTGTCATGGTAATTTTCCCTCTGTATAATGTGCTATTATAACCATTTCGAAATTTCACTATGCAGGATAAGAAGTGCATCATATGCCAACAGTACCTGTATCTATCAGCAGTTTCCTGTAGCTGTAGGACTTCTCATGTTTGCCTTGAGGTTCGTTTTTGTTATGGCATTATTTTGCTTACTCATTTGTTAACTCCATGTCATCTTTATGTCTTGTTCCATTTATTGCCAAACATGGGTATGAACATCATATTTTAGCTGCTCTACGGTAGCAAAAGATCTTTCAATGAGGATGTTCATCTTATGCAGTGGCACTGAATAGCGCTTTCGTAAAAAAAGATTTAACAAGTTTGTTAAAAACAATTCCTTTCTTTCCCAGCACTGGAAGCACCTTTGTGAATGCAGTCCAGAGAAGCGTCGCTTACTTTACCGCCACACCCTTGCAGAGTTGGGTGATTTAGCTTCCGAGGTCAAGGCTAGTCTCTCAGGGGAGAATGTTAAGCAGAGCCCCTTGTTGCTTAATGACATCCCCACGCCATCTAAAAAGGTTTGATATGGACTACAATGCACCATTCTGTCGAGTTCTCTGTTTTGAATATTTGCATTCCATTAAACAAGAGTATGCATGGAGTAATTTGCTTGCTTTTTTACGATGGTATTGTCAATCTCTCGGTGGTTCCTCTTCTCATGATTCCATGACATCTGATACAGTGAATAAGAAATTATGCTGCACCATGTACCATAATTTTGTGCAATGGAAGACCACCTCGATTATGTTTGTTTCGTTTCTTTTCTTACTTCTGATGGGTCCTTGTCGACCTGTCTGCAGGGCAAAGATCAGCATATGTCATATGCACAACTTGCTAAGGACTGGCTTTCAAAATCTGATCATATTCTCCATATGCCATTCTTGGATACTGCATATTCCACTGCCTTGGAAGCTGCTGAACAATTTCTGTGGGGTGACCATGACATGGACTCTGTACGTCTTTTTCTGCTGAACATGCTATGGTTTGTGTAGAATTCTTCAACAATTGAGTGACTTGTATTTACTGTGATGCTATCGATTTCTTAGGTTCGGAACATGGCACTAAAATTAACCGAGGCTAAAAGATGGGGTCTGAGTGTTAGAAATTGCCTTTCCAAAATCGATGAATGTTTGCTTCGTAAAGACAAGTGTTCTGAGAAAGTAAAGTATGTGGATATCGAAGAATTAGTTGCTGTGAGATGTGAAGCATCCAGTGAACCTGGTCTTGCACAGCTGCAGGTATGTAAAATCAGGTACTGTAGTATAGTTCTTATCACAAGTCCCTATGATTTACTCAGTTGTTATAATTTCCCCCTGTTGCAGGACTATGCAGAGAGAGGAAAAATGCTGATTAGTGAAATAAACATTGCATTATCATCCTGCTCAACGGTAATCATGAATCAACTTTTGCGGGACACAAACTAGATTCACATTGCATCCTTGAATTCTTCCACCTACCGTTTCATAGATTGTGGTGACAATGTTTTCTCGTTGTCATGTTTTCTTAGGTTGACCACTTGGAAGCGCTGTACTCTCGGGCTTCTGAATTCCCTGTCGAGCTAACTGAAACATCAATGTTGTCTTGTGAGATTTCTTCTGCAAAGGTATGCGCTTTATTAGTGTAATGCGTTAATTTGATATGCTAGGGGTATTTTCTTTTCCCATGCATTCGTTTCTTAACATATTGAGTTTCTTAACTTCTGGAATGTTTGCATTTCACTTGTGCTGTAGTCTTGGTTGAAGAAAGCACGTGATTTACTTGAAGTGAATAAACTGGGCGTCATTGACATAGATTGCCTGAATACTCTGAAATTAGAGGTGTGTCCAAATTTTTTGGCTGTCAGCTTCTCCTTCAAAGTTAATTCTGATTCATGTGCTGTTCATATGTTTGTGCATTATTCTGGATCGTCAGGCATTTGACAATGTCTAAACCTTGATAGATGACACAACTTCGAGCTCTAGTTCCAGAAGTTGATCTTGTTTCAAAACTGTGGAAAGAAGCTGAATCATTGAGAATGCAGTGTCAATCATATCTCCAAGACTCACCTGGTCTAAAGGTTAGCAATCATCCTACTCCTCTATTCCTTTTCTCAACTATTCAAATTTGAAGGAATGCAGATTTGTTACTCTTTTGTTGTAAATACTCCAGGAACTGGAGAGTTTCCTCCTTGCGTTGGATGGTACCAAGTTCAACATTCCAGAGCTGAACCTTCTTAAGCAACGTTATTCAGGTGCTTGCTCCTGGGCAAGTCATGTTAATAGCATGCTCACAAAACTTTTTGAAAGGAATGATTACCACAACATTGTTGAGGAGTTAACAGCCATTCTAAAGGACGGCAAATCACTGAGAGTAAAAGGTACATTTTTAATACTTGTATCCATGGCGATTGTTGTAAGTGAAATGCTATATTTTCTAACTCACAAGAGATATTGTTCTACTCAGTGGACGAACTGCCATTTGTTGAGAAAGAACTAAAGAGGTCCTTCTGCAGGAAGCAAGCATCCGAGGTATTTTTCTAAACCGTGGTACTGAGAGTAAGAACTCATGTAATATGAATTTGTTTCCTAGTTTCACTTTGGCAGACACCTACTTATCATGCTATTAAACCAATTGACCCCTACAAAATTTGGATCATGTAGCTCTTGCTGATAAAATGAGCGGACACTAGTTTGTTTTTCACTATATCAACTGAAAAATAGACGTTGATTAAAACTTCATGACGAAATGTTAGAATTGAACCCAACATATATCTTTTTACCCGAGTTGAAACTTGAATCCCGTTAACTTCTTCTTATTTTTAACATTGTTTGTGAAAGCTGGCAACTGTCAACTTTGTCATGAATCTGTCTTTGGAACTTGGTCAGATCCTCCGATAACATCTTTATATTCCTGTCACAGGAAGCATGAACTTTCATTGTGATATCTGATTCTAAAGAAGTGTTATATAAGCCATCCCTTATTCAAGTCAGAGCTTAGATATTATTTCGTTAATGCTTAAGTAGATTGATTACATTAACATTCAAGTATGTAACAGGCTCTTGCAACACAAATGTCCCTGCAGTTTATTAAAGAAATTCTGATACAAGCCTCCATGTAAGTGTAATCAATTCACCAGTTTCTAATCTTGTATAGGATAATTCTTTTGCTCTGCCTCACTATTATTACCTGTCTGCCAGATTAACTATTGAAGAGGAGCAACCATTTGTTGGTCTGTCGGAGGTGCTAAAAAATGCCACTGCTTGGGAAGAGAAGGCTCGACGTATGCTTGAGCAGTCAGCTTCTCTCTCTGAGTTTGAGGATCATATCCGGTACTAGTCATCATAGAGATCTATATTATTCTTATGCTACAGACTATTTTTTATACTATCCTATTTCAGGTGGTCAGAGGATATAAAAGCTATACTTCCATCTGAACAAGTTATGAAAGCAGAGATTATTGCTGCTAGGTTGTGGATGGACAAATGTCAGGCCTATCTGAGACCTAGATGTGATAGACTTGGATTTGGAGTTTGTCTTAAAGTTGATGACTTGAAGGTTCATTTAATATGGCTTTCATGATAATTATTTTCAGAAAGTATACTTATTTATAATATTTTTGATAACCATGGTTCTTCATATCACAGGATTTAGTCTGTCAGCCTGCAACTATGAAAGTCATTCTCGACACTTCTGCACTTAATTCTGTTCTCAGTAATATTGAAGAGTGGGAAAAGAATTCACAAAGTCTGCTAAGCAGTTTAAGAACCCTAGTGCATTTGAATGTGATCGGCTCTACAGTTGACCCACTTGAAAGAGATTTGGAGGAGCTGCAAAGTAAAATTAGTGCAGAAATAGAAAGTGGATTATCTCTTGGTTTTGAGTTAAAGGTTCTTAATGAAATGAAAGATTCTTTGGTGACACTTGGATGGATGTTGACAGCACTATCTTTCTGCTGCAGGATTCCCTTGTTAGAGGTAACATGTTCACTGTCATAACTGTTACTCACTGCATCTGTCATTTTGATTGGTTCATGTATAGAAAGCAAGGCTGTTTAGTATGCTCTCCATCTTAGATATTTGCTTTTATTGTTTTAGTGACACTCCTAAATCCAATTTAATTTCCGAGCTCATATTTTTCACCTGCATTTTTGGTTCCATTAATGGATGAAGATAATTATGCTTATAGTACTATCAAGTATTGTTGTGTGCTATTTGTTTTCGGAATACTATGGAACATTAATACAGTAACAGTCACATCGCTCCAGCACCAAAAGAAGGGTCCACCATCCGTTTTCTTGTAGCAGGAGTGCAGGGCGATTGTATCTCCACTGCAGGTCTCACCACGTGCACTTTTCCTCATTCACCTCTGTCTTTCTCAGTCTTCTAGATCCAAACACTGTACCCCCTCAAACTTGCCAAAGCTCAAATTCTTAAAATCATTGAAATTCACTTGCATTATATGAGAGAGAGCATGTCTGTGAGGTAGGGTTGTGCCGGCAATAGTAGAGGCCATCATGGTCCATCTTAAGGCCACTGGTCCACCCTTATTGCCGTAGTACCCAGGTCACCATGGTGCACAGCCACCATTTCCAAAAAAATAAAAATTCCTTGATATAGCCCATGCACGTTGTGTGACATCCAACTTATCATGACTCATGAGGGACCTGTGTGATTTGTGTGGGTCATCTTCATTTTAGGACTGCCACTGATAGTATACCAGTGCACCACAGTAGTTAGTTGTCTTTTGATATGCATGTCCTTGCTCATCCAAACTGAATCATACTACCTCTGTCCCAAAATAAGTGTCTCAAGTTTAGTACAACTTTGTACTAAAGTTAGTACAAAGTTAAGACACTTATTTTGGGACGGAGGGAGTATTATTTAGCTGAAGAGTGAAACTTGTTTGTTACTGTCTAAAGATAGTTATCCGTTGCACTACATATGTCTTAATTGCGTAGCTGAAGTTGCTAGAGCCATGTAAATGTAACCTTGCAGGCTGTTGATCGAGCAATTGAAGAAGCTGTCCACCTTCCTGCATCATTGTCAAGCTGCCCTTTAGCTACATTGTTGATGAGCGGATTATCTTGGCTAAGGAAAGCACTTGTTTTGCTTCCTGGTTCTGAAAACTCTGTAAAATATAGACTGGAAGATGTCGAAAATGTTTTGGCAGAACATCAGGCAAGTTTTCAAAACTGACGTACTTTTCACATTTTCCATTCACTTCTTCAGCTGTTCTTGGGTTTCAGCAGCATTATCTTTTTGCTTGTCGCAGGAAATTGCTGTCCCTTATTCTATGATGACTGCCAAGCTCGAGGATGCTATAAACAAACATAAGTAAGTCACATGTAAGAATCTCAGTGTTGTTCATGGGATTAGTGTGGACGAGCAGACCCTCCAAAAAGGAAAGCACCAGATATGGAATCACCTGGTCCCCCACCCTTGGTCCCATCTGTGCGATTCCTTACTGTAACACACATTAGGAAACCCCATGTAAAAGGGAACGTTTTTACCGTTTCTTAAAAAGCTACAACTTCTGAACCGAATTAAGATCTGTTCTTACCGTTGTGTTTATCGTGACAACCATGTAAAAGGGAATGTTTTTACCGTTTTTTAAAATGCTACAACTTCTGAACCGAATTAAGATCTGTTTTTACCGTTGTGTTTATCGTGACAACCATGTAAAAGGGTATGTTTTTACCGTTTTTTAAAAAGCTAACTTTTGAACCGAACTGAGATCTGTTTTTACCGTTGGGTTTCTCGTGACAAGTTCTTCAAAACTAGATCCCATGTGGGTATGTTTCAACAAACTTTTTTGCATGAACAATTTTGGTGCTACTTGGGGAAACTTCGGTGCTACAGGAAGGCAACTTTCCGGTTAGGTTGCATACTATGACTACATATCTACCCAAGCTCTTATAAGTTGGCTACCATGCCTATCAAGTTGTGTAATATCACCTTTAAAGTTGCCTATCATAACTGCCTACCAACTCAATGCCCCCTTAAGTTGACTACCATGTTTGCCAAGGTGCATACCATCATCTCTAAATTGTCTACCATGATTGGCAAGTATTCTAACATTATTCCAAGTTGCCCCACAAAAACTTTCTGATATCGTAGGCAACTTTGGTCCCTTGGTGGGCAACTTAGCAACCATGATAAGCAACTAACATGGTATTGTAGGCAATAGAGCATCACCAATCAAGGTTTTTGAGTCGATGAGTCGTTCTGGGGTAGCGACTCGTGACGAGTCGAGCCTGGCCGATCGACTAGTCGAGGGGGTTGAGTCAACCCTCCCAGTGCGACTCGTCGACTTGACGACAAAACAGTGTCACCCATAGGCAACTTTGTAGTGATGTAGACAACTTAGGAACCATGGTTGTCCTATGAAAGTTGCCTATCATGGTTTCTATGAAAAAATTCAGATCATGGGTTAGACAGCCCATTCCGTTTCATTAAGGCGAAAGTTGAGTACACACTGAGAATGCGAGTAGGGTCACTCGAACTCGGGCGGGTGGGCAGGTTTCAGCACCTGCTCACCACTGCTCTAAGCCATGGTTCTCCCTCTCATGGTTCCTAATTTGCATACGGTACCGGCAAATATTGCAGGACAACTTAGGATAGTGTTAGGATGCTCGTTGGTCACAAATGGCAACTTGGGACATAATAAGCAATTTGGCCGTCGTGGTAGGATAACTATAGTAGCCAACTTAGGGGAGCATCAGACTAATTGGCAGTTATGGTATGGTACATAATAGGCAGTTGTCAAATGTAGCACTAAAAGTGGCCTCATATAATACCAAAGTTGCTTTCTGAAAGAAAAAAAATTGTAGAACATATGCAAATGGGATCTACGTAGTTTCTAAGATGCCGCCGCAAAGAACCTTGTGTGAACGCATTAATTGTCGATTTCAAAATATACAACTTTTTGAAATTTTGTGAAACGAAATGCACAAAGACACATAGATTTGCCCACAACTTTGTGTGAACGCATTAATTGTCTTATGGCCCACAACCTGTGATTAATGTTGATAACCGCCGCTTGTTATGGACTACATACTCTACTCGGCGTATCACGCCAAAAAACGCATCAGAGGGTGGATGGACGGTGCGCTTGATCACTCGAGATAGTGCAGCTGCACTAGGAAGCAATTTGGTAGATATGAATAACCAGATCTCGCTTCCATATTGAAGCTGGAATATCTTTGAAATGATTTAACAGATTATACTGGAGTACCACTGTACAAGACTATCTCCTTTTTCTGCCTTGTGCACTTTTTTCGAAAGCTGCATCGTGCGCTCCCAGTCCTTTTACTTTACTTTAGTGCACTTGAGTAATAGTGCAAGCCATCAAGTTACATTTGAGGCCCATCATTTTATCATTCAACAATTCTTCCTTCCTCTCAGGTCATGGACAGAGCAATGTAATGCCTTCTTTATGTCGCGTGATCACCAATCCTGGACTGAACTACTAAGGCTCAGAGTAAGTCATTCATATTATCAATATCTAGGTGCTGAATTTCTTATTCATTTTGTTTCTGTTAATTCTGTAACATTTTTATGAGAGCATTGTAAATATTTTTGCAATATGGCTATTTCTTGTATTCATGTTTATTTGTGTAATTCTTGCTAAAATTTAGATTCACGAGATATGCACCATAGCAAGCTTTAACTTACTTCACCACACTTCCTTACATTTTCATGAAAATATTGAGTAGTGATTGTATTCTTTTGTGTTGAATATCTTCTGCAACATCCATGATATGTGAACCTTTACAGGACAGTGGCCGGTCTGTTGCACTTGATTGTTGTGAAATGGATAGGGTTGTTCTTGATATTAAAAAGATTGATGGGTGGTTCAATCAGTGCCGCTGTACTCTTTCTCCTGATGTCAATGATAATGGTTCTTTACTCTCCATTCTCCTGAAGGTTGGTTTCTGTTTGAAATGAGGACGGTTTGTTGCTTTCTTGTATTTATTTATTGGCAAGCGCTTTGAGCTTTTCACTTCCTGTTTTCAGATCAGAGGATCATTGGACAACGCTTCTATGTTATATGCTGAGGATTGTAAGAGGAAAGGGTTCTGTGTCATCTGTTCATGTGACGTGGGAGATGATGTAGCCTCCAGATGTGTAATATGTCAAGACTGGTAAATTACATGTGCTTGGATTGGTTTTTCATGTTCGTTGAGGTGTCAATCAAATAATATTATGCTTCTGCTAGAATGCTATGCTTGTTTGTATGCACATAGATCAGTAGTGTACATGAGATGGGATTCTCTGAATCCAACACAAGAACACGCTATTTTTCTGCTCAAGTAAATGCATTAAAAATGATTTTTTTTCTGCGAGTATTGAGTGAAGGGAACTAGCTAGTTCGGTCAAACTATGCCTTCTCGATACTGTTTGTCATGTTTTATTTTTCTGTGCATTTTCTCAGTCTGTTGACTGAATGATCTATTATGCAGGTACCACAGCTCTTGTGCCGAACCACTGCTTGCTTCTAAACGAACAACCACTGAATATATTTGTCCATTTTGCTTCTGTTTAGAAAGCGGGGATCCATTAGAGAAAGGAATACAAGAGAAGGTACTTATCAGTTTGATAAATCTGATTAAGTCTGTGATTGATGTTATATTCTGATACCGATGCAAATGTTACAGATCTCTAAAGGGAACCGTCCTGCTCTTAGTGCACTTAGTGAACTCCTCAGTTCTACAAAGGGTTTCTACACAGGGTAATTTTAAAAATAACTATTTAATTTAAACTTAGATTCCTCATTTGGGCTTACAAAGGTTCACCTGACCTTTAACAGAATTGAGGAGTTGCATTTGTTGGAGGAAATTATCAAGAAGGGTTGTGACTTTAAGTCCTCTTTGGTGCAAATTTTGCATGACGTGGATTCTTGCAACGGGAATGATCTTAGTGTGATGTGCAAACCTCTTCTGGTTGCTCTAAAGGTGATTCTTGGCAATCTTATCCCTTATTTTTAACAATTTTATGAACGTTAGATGCTCTCGACTCTGAAGTGATGGATCTGTTAGAAGATATAATTAAGTATGCCATTGCTATTTACCTTTTTGGTCATTTTTGTAGGCAACATCAGCTGCTGGCTTATATGATCAGCAGATCAACCGTAACATTGAGTTGGTATTGAACAGATATATATGGAAGAAACGAATTCATAAAATCTTGTACGGTGGAAAAAAGGCATCGATCCAACACGTGATGCGCCTTGATAAAGAGGTAATATGATTTAAACTATACGTCTCCTGTTGGATCATTTATTTCGGTGCTTGGTGATGGATAGAGCATTCTTCCCAAATATAGGTGAAGATTTATTTCAATGGCAATCACATTTTAAATTCATTCGGCCTGATGTATTCTTTAATGCACTGATTCTATTAGGGTTCAAATTTAGAGATATCTGGTGAAGATTTCTTCAAGTCGCAGATTTGGGAAATAAAGGAAACCAGTCAGCAGTGGCTAGCCAAAGCAGGAAAGGTGAGATGCCTGTTTCTTTTGCTATTTGCTCTGTAAGATAGGAATGAAACCCTGCAAACCTTAAGACCATGCATGCTGTGATGCAGGCTGCGTTTGATTGTGGCGAGCTTCCACTTGATCTTGTTTATGGACTTATTGTTCAAGGGGAGAATCTATCTGTACACGTCGAGAAGGAACTGAAGGTACATGCCGAATTCTAGATCTCATTAATTATTCATTGAGCTGTGTGTTGGTTATTTTCTCACCAGCCTAGTTCCATTGCAGTTACTCAGAGATCGGAGCATTCTTTATTGCATTTGCCGCAAGCCATATGATAACAGGGCCATGATAGCATGCGATCAGTGTGATGAGTGGTATCATTTTGATTGTATCAACTTGTGTGGCCCCCCTCCAAAAACATTCTATTGTCCTGCTTGCAGTCCTAATAATGGCGAAGGGTTTATATCGCTTCCCCGGTCAGCCAGGGAGGAGGATAGGTATGTATACTCATTTTAACCATGTCCTTGGATATGTTAGCTTGGTCTAGATGTTTGCACTGCATGATGTCCTTGCTTGGAGTAACGCATTGATAACTTTATATGCTAGGATAGCATGAACCAGAATCTGTTGCTTAGTGGAATTAAGAATGTCAATATGACAACTGTTTTTAGTTATGATCCGTAAAAATACCCCATTAGCATGGCAAGGCGCTGGTAGTGTTGATTTAATCGCTCATGCTTATCCTGTGCATTTCATTGCGCGTTCTTTCAGCTGACTCGTTTTCCCCATGTCTCAGATCAAGCGCCGAAGCAGGACCTCACACTCCTCCAGCATCTGGTGACGAACCAGAAACTGTGGAGGATAATAAGTGTAACAGCAGCAACACACGGGAGAAATCCCAGGTTAGGGTAGATTTGGTAAAGCTTCTGCGTCAAGATAGCGAAATAGACAACACGTGGCGGGACAGCAAAAGGATTCCCCACAGAACAGCCAGAAGACGTAGCGATTTCATGGGACATTCCCAAGACATTTCTTCCCCTTTTAAAGGCCCTAATTTGTAGCGTGTACAAAATCTTCTTCAGGCTAGCTTTTTTTCCCTTTCCAATTCTTTCATGTGCTTATGGCTGATCAACTTCTGAAAACGGCGGGTTTGTGCCACCAGTTTTGATCCTGCCATCAGTTGTAGCTTGCCAGAAATAGCCTGTGCTGGTTAGTGGTAGCGTGACTAGCGCCGCACTGGTTTTCTTTTTACCCCAGTAACCAATACATGATTCCTGTTAGGGCTCGACGGTACATCCATTGTGTATGATGTGTAAAGGTTCGAGCTGTAGGACATTTGTTATTAGCATTCCTGTAAAAGCAAAGTGTACTCATTCCCTTGGAAGAAAAGTTAATTTCTTAATAGAAGATCAAGTTGGATTTGCATTTGGTGTCTATATTGCAGGTTGTGATGTTGTAGTCAAGATGACTGTCCACTGTAACTTAGGACTTCTCCAAAGATACTGTTGAGTATTTCTTTTTCTGTACAAATTATGAAAAAGATGTTACTTGGTTGTTTTCAAGAGAGCTTTGTGGTTTCCATGGAAGGCATGTTGACCTCTGTTCTGTATCTCAGCTATACTGGCATGCAATTCTCTTGTGTGTTGTTGGAAATAATTGTTGTATCTTTCTTTCTATGAGTAAACTATATATCAGGAATGCAGTTCAGTTTTTTGATAGAATTGTTAACTAATTCCAGGCGCGTTTAAAATTTATAGAACATGCGCTTTTATATTGATTGGTACATTTACCTGCATCGCTTGTACAAGGAACATATCATAGATTCAATGAAAATTCAAAGGCCCATTGGAAGATCACATTTTTTTTTCTTTCCAAATGTTTAAAATTTAGGCATGTACATTTGCTTGTAAAACTTGCTTTTGGATTTCTTGCTCTTTTAGAGCGCCGAAGTTTATTGTTCTCTCTTGGCACCAAACGACCTCCCCCCACCCAACCCTCATAATACGGAAATTTACAAGTACGGGTAAACATGAGCATTCATGTATGTAACTTTTTGCACAATTGTTTCTCATAGGTAAGTAGTAGCTGTACTGAATTGACTGTTCGTGCACACGTCCCACCGATTGCTTCTTTCCCGGATTCCATCACACCGATATCACCCTCTAGCTGTAAAACTAGCGCTCTTCAATACGATTCCGTGGACCATGTAGCGGGAGATGAGATGCCAGTGCAACACAATAATATAGTATTAACATATACCTAGCATAAGAAGCCTGGTATGCCACTCACATAATAAGCCTTTGTATGCCAGTAGAAACTACTCCCCCTGTTTCATAATGTAAGACGGTTTTTGACACTGCATTATGCATTCCGACGCTTTTGGCCAGGGCGTGATTAACGGCCTTGATTCATCTGATGGGTGCATCGAATGGCCGTAGAGGATCGTTCCTGCCTGGGTTCACATTGGTGCAAGGTGGCTCGGAGGCTGTCTGACATTAAAGTCAAGAAAGAAAACGTCTTACGACCGAGAGAGTAGTAGAAATCGCAGAAAAGACAACTTCCTTTTTGAAGAGGCGACGCTTGTGCGTGAGAGAGAGAGAGAGAGAGAGAGAGAGGGAGGGGAGGGGAGGTGAAACACCAAACATGTGTTTGAGGTTGTGGTGAGTCATGTTGTTGGTTGGAATGGAACCAAAACCAAAACCAAAACCAACCCCACTCTCTCATCTCTTGTTTTTCTAGGGTTTTAGCAAAGAAGAGTTTGGGCCTCCACTCGTCTCCCCTCCCCCTTCTCTCTCGCCGGAATCCATCCACCCATGCCTCGCCGGCGAATCTAGCTAGGGTTTCCGCTGCCGCCGCCCTCCTCCTCCTCCTCTCCCTCGCCCCCCCGCCGTCGGATGAATGGACTCCACCGACGACTCCTCCTCCCTGGCGGCCTCCTCCTCCCCCTACTACGTCCACCACCGCCCCTCCCCCTCCCCCACCCCCTCCACCGCCACCCAAGCCCCTGCCTTTCCCTCCCCTCCGCCGCCTGACGCCTACCCCCGCACCCACCACCCGCTCGACGTCTTCTCCTTCCCCATGGGCCCCGACCCCCACCCCCACCCCCACATTCCCCAGGGCCAGATGGGGGCCTCCGTCTCCGCCGCCGCCGCGCACGACGACCTCGGCAGGAAGAAGCGCGGCCGGCCCCGCAAGTACAAGCCCGACGCCTCCGGCTCCGGCCCCGCCCCCTCCCCCTGCACCGCCATCGTCCCCGTCACGCCCGGCTCCGGCGGCGGGCCCTCCTCCGAGAAGCGCCGCGGCCGGCCCCCCGGCTCCGGCAAGATGCAGCAGCTCGCCTCCCTCGGTAACTAACCAATCTTCCGCCACTCACATGGAAAGGAAAACAGAGCATTTTCCAGATTGAAAGACAGTTCCTTTGTGTTCTTCTTTTCAGGGAAATCGTTCCTCGGCACCGTCGGCACCGGGTTCACGCCCCATGTCATCATCATCCCATCAGGAGAGGTCCGTATCCCCCACATTTATATGTACTGATAATGTGGTTGGTTGCCCACAGAATTAGATTAATTGCTCCAGTTTCCTGCCAAAGTCCAACACAGTTTCTTCTTTACGTGCTTACTTGCTCTGCACTTTTGCAAAAAGCGCATCGCCTTTCTAGCAGAATTCGCTAGATTTGGACCCGTGGATCAAAAAGACGCGGGTTTCTAAAGTTCCGGCTGTTTCCTGCCTGAAATAAACCGATAAATAATAGATGCAAATCTTTCTGAGAAGGATGCCTTTTTTGTTTGCGCTGACAAGGCATATTGATCACTTATTGTGATGTGACAATGATGCTTACAGCCAATTATGTTTACTTTCTATGCTTTAGAAATGGGTGTTGCATTGCTTTCCCCTTCTTGTTCTGCACAACAACTTTCGGTTTTTATACTGGCACATGTTAAGCGCAGCTTTTGGTTTTGGCCACTCAAGTAAACTTGAGGGAGTATTATTTAAAAAACACACCACATGCTGATGTTGAACTGAATGAGACAATCTTTAATTGGAAGGAAACTAATATCATCTCTTGCTCTGTTTCCCAAGCTATTCCTATCTCCAGGTTTCACTTCCTATAAATAAGATCCTTGCCTTTTTATTCGATTGGATGCGGGCAGGAACCACATGCCACAGGGTGTGTGAAAGCAGTAACTCTGCCCATAACTTGGGCTAGGGCCTGGCTCCATGTATAAGCATGTTATGTTTGGTTTCTAAAGCTTTTGTTGAGCAAGGGAAAAAGCATGTTATGTTTGGTTTCTAAAGCCCAAGTTAGATATGGTTTTTGTTTGCTAGGCTAGTAACCCATGAATCTGGTTCCACATGGTCCATGCTGGCTTTAATGTACTAGAATATCATTATCTGTGCATTGTTGATCCCTAGGTTCCTTTTTCCCTCTTGCTATCTGGTTACCAGATGTTAACTATTCTTTGATTGCCTTCTTCGCCTTATAGTCCAAGAAGGCATAGAGTGAAACCTTCAGTTGTCTTTCGAAAGTACAGCAAAGCAAACTGTTAAATAATGTAGTTTTCTTCTATGCATTATGCACATTCTGTTGCAGGGCTTATAGTTATAGTGTGTCTGTGCCTATCTGTGCAGGATGTCGCAGCCAGGATAATGTCCTTCTCGCAACAGGGCCCAAGGGCGGTCTGCATCATGTCAGCATCAGGGGCTGTCTCCACAGCAACCCTTCATCAGGATGCAGGTTCCGGCAGTGTAGTTAAATATGAGGTATGTTCTCATGGTTGTTAGTACCAGTGGCCCAGAGACTGATATCTATGTGCCTTGTATTCTATTCTTGTTTAACAGAAGCTGTGCTCAAGATATTCCAAGTTATCTGTTTTCCTACCCACAAACTTTTACCAGTTACTTACAGAATTTGGTTTAACAGTAAGGCTGCTGGGCTGGGTTATGGGAGTGTCTGTGATCCTATTCTCTATATATGTAGCATGGTCTCTTATGCTCTGTTATCGGCAGTAATGTCAGTTGTTCTCTAGTATTTGTCATCGCAGTGCTCTCCTTCCTGTTGTTCCATATTTTGTAGCTGCATCTTGATGTATACGTTGTTGATGTGTTGTCTTGGTAGAAGTAAACCTGACTACTTCTGTCCTTTGTCGTCAAATGAAGTCATGATATGTTGTTAGCAACCTAGGACAGGAGGTATTTGTTCAAGTTTGCAGTTCCTAGATCCATTGCTGATGAATATGGAATCATTAATATTTATTCTATTTTGCCAAGAAATGCTACACTTATAAGTTATAACACCAGTCACGGACAACACCGTAACAATTTTTGCATGCACACTATTACCTTTGACAGGGTCGATTCGAAATCCTGTGCCTCTCTGGATCATACCTAGTTATAGATGACGGTGTTACGCGCACACGAAACGGAGGGCTATGCATAGCGCTGTGTGGCGCTGATCACAGGGTTATTGGAGGAAGCGTTGGTGGAGTCCTGACAGCAGCCGGGACAGTTCAGGTGATCACTCGCTTTTTTTTTTTTACTGAAACATCAGCATTTCATTAATTTGCCCTTGGTCTGCTGTGTTCCAGAAATAAATGATCAGGTGATTGTGTGTGTTGGTGCAGGTGATCGTGGGGAGCTTCATGTACGCGGGGTCGAAGAAGAGCAGGAAGGGCAAGGCCGGGCAGGAGCCTGCTGCAGCAGAGGAAGAACAGACCGGCGATGCCAACGGGGGCAGGGGCGGAGACGGAGTCGGAGTTGGAGGCGAGGCGGAGGAAGAGGGCCCTTCGCCGCTGATGCCGATGCCCCGCGGAGAGGAGAAGCTGCCGTCGGACGCGATGATGAGCGGATGGACGGGCATGATGCGGCAGATGGAGTCGCGGTCCTGCGGCATCGACATCAACTCGATCCGGGAGTGAACGATGTAGACTGTTTAGTTTGGTACGGCGGAAGTTGAGCCTAGGCTAGCTAGCGGATGATGGATGATTCTAGGGTTTGGTTTGGTTGGTTGCGTGTCTCTCCTGGGTGAGTTTAAAAAGAAGTCTAGTTAGTATAATTAATGTCGTCGAGTATGATCAATTTAACCGAAGATGTTGGCGCCGGTCGGGCGGATCTATGATAGAAATAGTGGATTCGGTTGTTGGTTGATGGTCTGGTATGGTATGGAATGATGTAGTTATAGGCAGCAGCAATGAGCAACTTGTAGCTAGTCTCTTTCTTGGTTGCAGACTTTGACAGTTTTGTTTTCCTTTCTCTTCTTGTGTTTGCCTCTTCCTCCTCGTTGTCTTCTTTTTCTTTTTCTTCTGTTTGAGTTGCTTGCGGAGAAGTTGATTCACTGATATCCGTTGTGATTTGGGTTCTTACATAATTGTGAGATGCCAATCATGCATTTCATGACAAAATTCAGTGAACTATGTAAAAATTGTCGCTCCTTCATGCTCAGGCACACCATTTTCACCTTAATATTGAAACCCATGGTCGAAGATTTCATCCTCATGCTCATCCTCTATAATCATGTTGTGCATGATCACACTAGCACTCATCGCTTCCCAAAACTTTTTGGTGCTCTTAAGTTCTAGCAGGATATTGAATGATGCCTCATCGAGATTGAAGAGCACCAAAAGCACGCTCCACATTCTTTCTAGCACTCTTTTGTGTTTGGGCAAATCACTGCCTCTTCTCTCCTATCAGGTTGGGGATTGTTTTCACAAGAGTAACGCACTGAGGATAAATACCATCAGCAAGGTAGTATCCTTTGTTATAGTGGTAGTAGTTGATGTCAATATTGACCTCTGGGCAATTGCCTTTTGCAAGCCTTCCAAACACCGAAGAACGCTGAAGCACGTCGTGTCATTGTGAGAGCCGGCCGTGCCGAAAAAAGAGTACCAAATCCAAAGATCTTGTGAAGCACGGCCTCAAGTATGACATTGCAAACTTTCACATGACCTCTATACTACCCCTGCCAAGCAGATAGACAATTCTTCCACTTGTAGTGCTTACAATCTGTGTGCTACCAAGCATCCCCGAAAAGCCCCTATCTGCATTGATCACCAACAACCTGGTGCAACAGTTGGCTCTCTCAAGTACTCCCGACCAAACACTACTAGCACAATCTTCCAGAACCTGTACATGGATTCTAGGCACGTGGACTCACTCATGCGGACATACTCATCAATCAGATCACATGGTATTTTGTATGCAAGCACTCGAATAGCTGCAGTGTATTTCTGATAAGAGGAGAAGCCAACCTCTCCCAAGGACATCCTCCTTGCATACAAAATAATCATCGTATGCCACAACCCCCTCGCGAATACGAGAACACATGTCTAGCCATCCGGAAGCGGCACCGGAATAGCTTGTGTTTGAAGAGTGGGGAAGAGACTTGAAGTAGTCTTCTGAGAGTAGGCAAAGGCCGTTCTCTCTGTTGTGATTCAACGCCGGAGCATGGCCCGGGATCGAGCCCCTAAACATCGACCACTGCCTAGCAATGTGGTCATTGACGGCCAAAGTAGCAACCACAAACTCCTCATCGTCCAACGATGAATCATCTGAATCACAAATGAAGTAGTCGAAAAAGTATTCGTCTCCACTATCCATTTGTACCTTGCGGACGAAACGTCGAACACCTTGCGGGCGTGGTTGAAGAAGCCGACCGGCGAAGAGCCCCGCGCCTCTTCCAGACCAGGCAGCAGACCTGTCGGCATGGTGGCGACCGTGGAGGCGAACATCGATCGAGGAAGCCAGGATTGGAGCGTTGCCGACGGCGCCGGAGGTGAGGGTGGTGGCATGGTCGTGGGGGGTTGGGGGGGGGGGGGGGCGCTACGACAACGGTGAAACTAGGCCTGGCTCGCTGGCAAGGGTACCCGTCGGGAGCGGCCTGTTGCCGGGGGAGGTTTGTGGGTGCGGGCGGCGGCCTGGGCAATGTACAACCGACCGAACCGGGTGAAGGCGGGGTGCCCGGGTGTCTTAGCTTTGGACGAGAGAGGAGGGTAACTTCCAATGTACCACCGAATGACGGGCTAGGGGGAGGACAAGGGCGGGCGTCGCGTGCGTCCGCCTCATGTCCGTGCTGATGCAAACCCGACTCAAATCTGGGCCTGAAATGAGTCGCATGCAGACAAAAAGCGGACACACGCCCACTTTTGTCGGCACATTGGGCCGCGGTTTGTGTTCCTTTCAACCCAAACAGATGTGCACGGACAGAATGCGTCGGTGCATTGGAGTTGGTCTTAGACACCACCCTCATTGCAAGAAATGTGCACGTAGTGGCGAAGAAAAGGTGCCAGACCAGAGGCTCCCCACGCTCATAGGGGTGAGGAACGACCCAACATGGCTGGACGGTGGAGTGGCCGTGAGGCAGGCAGAAGGGGGCGCCACTATTCCATTGGACGACGCGGAGGGCGCGCGAGGCGGCGGATGGTGTGCGGAGGCGGTACTCCATCATCCTTTATAAGAGTAATTGCATCCTTTATAAGAGTAATTCGGTGATGGTCGATGTATCAACATGTAATATCCACAAATTGATGGAAATATGCCCTAGAGGTAATAATAAAGTTGTTATTATTGTATTTCCTTATTCATGATAAAGGTTATTATTAATGCTAGAATTGTATTGATCGGAAACTTAAATACATGTGTGGATACATAAACGAATACCGTGTCCCTAGTAAGCCTCTACTAGACTAGCTCGTTGATCAAAGATGGTTAAGGTTTCCTAACCACGGACATGTGTTGTCATTTGATAACAGGATCATATCAGGAGAATGATGTGATGGACAAGACCCATCCGTTAGCTCAGCAGATGATCGTTTAGTTTATTGCTACTGCTTTCTTAATGTCAAATACATATTCCTTCGACCATGAGATCATGCAACCCCGGATACCGGAGGAATACCATGTGTGCTGTCAAACGTCACAACGTAACTGGGTGATTATAAAGATGCTCTACAGGTATCTCCGAAGGTGTCTGTTGAGTTGGCATGGATCAAGAGTGAGATTTGTCACTCCGTATAATGAAGAAGTATCTCTGGGCCCTCTCGGTAATACAACACCATAAGAAGCTTGCAAGCAAAGTGACTAAGGAGTTAGTTACAGGATGATGTATTACATAACGAGTAAAGAGACTTGCCGGTAACGAGATTTAACTAGGTATGGAGATACTGACGATCGAATCTCAGGCAAGTAACATACTGACAGACAAAGGGAACTACGTATGTTGTCATAAGGGTTCGACCGATAAACATCTTCGTAGAATATGTAGGAACTAATATGGGCATCCAGGTCCCGCTATTGGCTATTGACTGGAGAAGCGTCTCGGTCATGTCTACATCATTCTCGAATCCGTAGGGTCCACACGCTTAACGTTCGTTAACGATATAATATTATATGAGTTATGTATGTTGGTGACCGAATGTTGTTCGTAGTCCCGGATGAGATCACTAACATGACAAGGAGCTCCGGAATGGCTCGGAGGTAAAGATTGATATATAGGATGATATGGTTAGGCGAAGGGGTAAGGCCCACAGGGCTTTAGGTCGGTGCAAAAGGAAGTTTTGCGAAGGTTAGGGACCAGATGCAGGGACCCTGGCGTCTGGCCCTGGGCCAAACGCCAAGAACTGTGGCGTCTGGTCCTGGAGTCCGAGAAGGACTCTTGCCTTGCGGGTAAAACCGAGTTTTAGGAGGCTCTTTATCCAAGAAATGACCCCAGGGCTCAACATATAAATAGAGGGGCAGGGCTAGCACCCGGAACACATCAAGATTCACCAAGCCGTGTGCCGGCAACCCCGCCCCCTCTAGTTTATCCTCCGTCATAGTTTCTGTTGTGCTTGGCGAAGCCCTACGGAGATTGTTCTTCATCACCACCGTCACCACGCCACCGTGCTGACGGAACTCATCTACTACTTCGCCCCTCTTGATGGATCAAGAAGGTGAGGACGTCATCGAGCTGAACGTGTGCTGAATGCGGAGGTGCCGTGCGTTCGGTACTTGATCGGGACGGATCGTGAAGGTGTTGGAAATATGCCCTAGAGGCAATAATAAAATGGTTATTATTATATTTCCTTGTTCATGATAATTGTCTATTATTCATGCTATAATTGTGTTATCCGGAAATCGTAATACATGTGTGAATACATAGACCACAACATGTCCCTAGTGAGCCTCTAGTTGACTAGCTCGTTGATCAACAGATGGTCATGGTTTCCTGACTATGGACATTGGATGTCATTGATAACGGGATCACATCATTAGGAGAATGATGTGATGGACAAGACCCAGCCCTAAGCATAGCACAAAGATCGTGTAGTTCGTTTGCTAGAGCTTTTCCAAATGTCAAGTATCATTTCCTTAGACCATGAGATTGTGCAACTCCCGGATACCATAGGAGTGCTTTGGGTGTGCCAAACGTCACAACGTAACTGGGTGGCTATAAAGGTGCACTACGGGTATCTCCGAAAGTGTCTGTTGGGTTGGCATGAATCGAGACTGGGATTTGTCACTCCGTATGATGGAGAGGTATCTCTGGGCCCACTCGGTAATGCATCATCATAATGAGCTCAATGTGACCAAGTGTTTGGTCACGGGATCATGCATTACGGTACGAGTAAAGTGACTTGTCGGTAACGAGATTGAACAAGGTATTGGGATACCGACGATCGAATCTCGGGCAAGTAACGTACCGATTGACAAAGGGAATTGTATACGGGATTGATTGAATCCTCGACATCGTGGTTCATCCGATGAAATCATCGTGGAACATGTGGGAGCCAACATGGGTATCCAGATCCCGCTGTTGGTTATTGACCGTAGAGTCGTCTCGGTCATGTCTGCATGTCTCCCGAACCCGTAGGGTCTACACACTTAAGGTTCGGTGACGCTAGGGTTGTAGAGATATTAGTATGCGGAAACCCGAAAGTTGTTCGGAGTCCCGTATGAGATCCCGGACGTCACGAGGAGTTACGGAATGGTCCGGAGGTGAAGAATTATATATAGGAAGTCCAGTTTCGGCCACCGGGAAAGTTTCGGGGGTCACCGGTATTGTACCGGGACCACCGGAAGGGTCCCGGGGGTCTACCGGGTGGGGCCACCTATCCCGGAGGGCCCCATGGGCTGAAGTGGGAAGGGAACCAGCCCCTGGTGGGCTGGTGCGCCCCCATGGGCCTCCCCTTGCGCCTAGGGTTGGAAACCCTGGGGGTGGGGGGCGCCCCACCTGACTCGGGGGGCAAGTTTCCCCCCTTGGCCGCCCCCCCTGTAGATGGGATCTCCAGGGCCGGCGCCCCCCAGGGGCCCTATATATAGAAGGGGGGAGGGAGGGCAGCAGTACCACAGCCCCTGGCGCCTCCCTCTCCCTCCCGTGACACATCTCCCTCCTCCCGCAGCGCTTGGCGAAGCCCTGTCGGAATCCCGCTACTTCCACCACCACGCCGTCGTGCTGCTGGATCTCCATCAACCTCTCCTTCCCCCTTGCTGGATCAAGAAGGAGGAGACGTCGCTGCTCCGTACGTGTGTTGAACGCAGAGGTGCCGTCCGTTCGGCGCTCGGTCATCGGTGATTTGGATCACGACGAGTACGACTCCATCAACCCCGTTCACTTGAACGCTTCCGCTCGCGATCTACGAGGGTATGTAGATGCACTCATCTCTCTCGTTGCTAGATGACTCCATAGATTGATCTTGGTGATGCGTAGAAATTTTTTAATTTCTGCTACGATCCCCAACAGTGGCATCATGAGCTAGGTCTATGCGTAGTTTCTATGCACGAGTAGAACACAAACTTGTTGTGGGCGTAGATGTTGTCAATTTTTCTTGCCACTACTAGTCTTATCTTGTTTCGGCGGCATCGTGGGATGAAGCGGCCCGGACCGACCTTACACGTACGCTTACGTGAGACAGGTTCCACCGACTGACATGCACTAGTTGCATAAGGTGGCTAGCGGGTGTCTGTCTCTCCCACTTTAGTCGGAACAGATTTGATGAAAAGGGTCCTTATGAAGGGTAAATAGAAATTGGCATATCACGTTGTGGTTTTACGTAGGTAAGAAACGTTCTTGCTAGAAACCTATAGAAGCCACGTAAAAACATGCAACAACAATTAGAGGACGTCTAACTTGTTTTTGCAGCATATGCTGTGTGATGTGATATGGCCAAAAGGATGTGATGAATGATATATGTGATGTATGAGATTGATCATGTTCTTGTAATTGGAATCACGACTTGCATGTCGATGAGTATGACAACCGGCAGGAGCCATAGGAGTTGTCTTTATTTTTTGTATGACCTGCGTGTCATTGAATAACGCCATGTAAATTACTTTACTTTATTGCTAAACACGTTAGCCATAGAAGTAGAAGTAATCGTTGGTGTGACAACTTCATGAAGACACGATGATGGAGATCATGATGATGGAGATCATGGTGTCATGCCGGTGACGAAGATGATCATGGCGCCCCGAAGATGGAGATCAAAGGAGCAAAATGATATTGGCCATATCATGTCACTATTTGATTGCATGTGATGTTTATCATGTTTTACATCTTATTTGCTTTGAATGACTGTAGCTTAAATAAGATGATCCCTCACTAAAATTTCAAGAAAGTGTTCCCCCTAACTGTGCACCGTTGCGAAGGTTCGTTGTTTCGAAGCACCACGTGATGATCGGGTTTGATAGATTCTAACGTTCGAATACAACGGGTGTAAGCCAGATTTACACACGCAATACACTTAGGTTGACTTGACGAGCCTAGCATGTACAGACATGGCCTCGGAACACGGAAGACCGAAAGGTCGAGCATGAGTCGTATAGAAGATACGATCAACATGAAGATGTTCACCGATGTTGACTAGTCCGTCTCACGTGATGATCGGACACGGCCTAGTTGACTCGGATCATGTTTCACTTAGATGACTAGAGGGATGTCTATCTGAGTGGGAGTTCATTGAATAATTTGATTAGATGAACTTAATTATCATGAACTTAGTCTAAAATCTTTACAATATGTCTTGTAGATCAAATGGCCCACGCTAATGTTGCCCTCAACTTCAACGCGTTCCTAGAGAAAACCAAACTGAAAGATGATGGCAGCAACTATACGGACTGGGTCCGGAACCTGAGGATCATCCTCATAGCTGCCAAGAAAGATTATGTCCTGGAAGCACCGCTAGGTGATGTACCCATCCCAGAGAACCAAGACGTTATGAATGCTTGGCAGTCACGTGCTGATGATTACTCCCTCGTTCAGTGCGGCATGCTTTACAGCTTAGAACCGGGGCTCCAAAAGCGTTTTGAGCAACACGGAGCATATGAGATGTTCGAAGAGCTGAAAATGGTTTTCCAAGCTCACGCCCGGGTCGAGAGATATGAAGTCTCCGACAAGTTCTTCAGTTGTAAGATGGAGGAAAATAGTTCTGTCAGTGAGCACATACTCAAAATGTCTGGGTTACACAACCGCTTGACTCAGCTGGGAGTTAATCTCTCGGATGACGCGGTCATTGACAGAATCCTTCAGTCGCTTCCACCGAGCTACAAGAGCTTTGTGACGAACTTCAATATGCAGGGGATGGAAAAGACCATTCCTGAGGTATATTCAATGCTGAAATCAGTGGAGGTGGAGATCAGAAAGGAACATCAAGTGTTGATGGTGAATAAAACCACTAAGTTCAAGAAAGGCAAGGGTAAGAAGAACTTCAAGAAGGACGGCAAGGGAGTTGCCGCGCCCGGTAAGCCAGTTGCCGGGAAGAAGCCAAAGAATGGACCCAAGCCTGAGACTGAGTGCTTTTATTGCAAGGGAAGTGGTCACTGGAAGCGGAACTGCCCCAAATACTTAGCGGACAAGAAGGCCGGCAATACCAAAGGTATATGTGATATACTTGTAATTGGTGTGTACCTTACCAGTACTCGTAGTAGCTCCTGGGTATTTGATACCGGTGCGTTTGCTCATATTTGTAACTCAAAGCAGGAGCTGCGGAATAAGCGGAGACTGGCGAAGGACGAGGTGACGATGCGCGTTGGGAATGGTTCCAAGGTCGATGTGATCGCCGTCGGCACGCTACCTCTGCATTTACCTACGGGATTAGTTTTAAACCTCAATAATTGTTATTTAGTGCCAGCTTTGAGCATGAACATTGTATCTGGATCTCGTTTATTTCGAGATGGCTACTCATTTAAATCCAAGAATAATGGTTGTTCTATTTATATGAGAGATATGTTTTATGGTCATGCCCCGCTGGTCAATGGTTTATTCTTAATGAATCTCGAACGTGATGTTACACATATTCATAGTGTGAATACCAAAAGATGTAAAGTTGATAACGATAGTCCCACATACTTGTGGCACTGCCGCCTTGGTCACATTGGTGTCAAGCGCATGAAGAAGCTCCATGCTGATGGACTTTTAGAGTCTCTTGATTACGAATCATTTGACACGTGCGAACCATGCCTCATGGGTAAGATGACCAAGACTCCGTTCTCCGGAACAATGGAGCGAGCAACCAACTTATTGGAAATCATACATACTGATGTGTGCGGTCCAATGAGTGTTGAGGCTCGCGGTGGCTATCGTTATGTTCTCACTCTCACTGATGACTTGAGTAGATATGGGTATGTCTACCTAATGAAACACAAGTCTGAGACCTTTGAAAAGTTCAAGGAATTTCAGAGTGAGGTTGAGAATCAACGTGACAGGAAAATAAAGTTCTTACGATCAGATCGTGGAGGGGAATATTTGAGTCACGAATTTGGCACACACTTAAGGAAATGTGGAATTGTTTCACAACTCATGCCGCCTGGAACACCTCAGCGTAATGGTGTGTCCGAACGTCGTAATCGCACTCTATTGGATATGGTGCGATCTATGATGTCTCTTACCGATCTACCGCTATCATTCTGGGGCTATGCTTTAGAGACTGCCGCATTCACTTTAAATAGGGCTCCGTCGAAATCCATTGAGACGACACCGTATGAATTATGGTTTGGGAAGAAACCTAAGCTGTCGTTTCTAAAAGTTTGGGGATGCGATGCTTATGTCAAGAAACTTCAACCTGAAAAGCTCGAACCCAAGTCGGAAAAATGCGTCTTCATAGGATACCCTAAGGAAACCATTGGGTATACCTTCTACCTCAGATCCGAAGGCAAGATCTTTGTTGCCAAGAACGGGTCCTTTCTGGAGAAAGAGTTTCTCTCGAAAGAAGTGAGTGGGAGGAAAGTGGAACTTGATGAGGTGATAGTCACCCCTTCCAAACCGGAAAGTAGCGCAGCGCGGGAAGATGTTCCTGTGGTGCCTGCACCGACTGGGGAGGAAGTTAATGATGATGATCATGAAGCTTCAGATCAAGTTACTGCTGAACTTCGTAGGTCCACAAGGACACGTTCCGCACCAGAGTGGTACGGCAACCCTGTCATGGAAATCATGTTGTTTGACAACGGTGAACCTTCGAACTATGAAGAAGCGATGGCGGGCCCGGATTCCAACAAATGGCTTGAAGCCATGCAATCCGAGATAGGATCCATGTATGAAAACAAAGTATGGACTTTGACTGACTTGCCCGATGATCGGCGAGCCATAGAAAATAAATGGATCTTTAAGAAGAAGACAGACGCGGATGGTAATGTGACCATCTATAAGGCTCGACTTGTCGCTAAGGGTTATCGACAAGTTCAAGGGGTTGACTACTATGAGACTTTCTCACCCGTAGCGAAGCTGAAGTCCGTCCGAATCATGTTAGCAATTGCCGCATACTATGATTATGAGATATGGCAAATGGACGTCAAAACGGCATTCCTTAACGGCTTCCTTAAGGAAGAATTGTATATGATGCAGCCGGAAGGTTTTGTCGATCCTAAGAATGCTGACAAAGTATGCAAGCTCCAGCGCTCAATCTATGGGCTGGTGCAAGCATCTCGGAGTTGGAACATTCGATTTGATGAGATGATCAAAGCGTTTGGGTTTACACAGACTTATGGAGAAGCCTGTGTTTACAAGAAAGTGAGTGGGAGCTCTGTAGCATTTCTCATATTATATGTGGATGACATACTATTGATGGGAAATGATATAGAATTCTTGGAAAGCATAAAGGCCTACTTGAACAAGTGTTTTTCAATGAAGGACCTTGGAGAAGCGGCTTATATATTAGGCATCAAGATCTATAGAGATAGATCAAGACGCCTCATTGGTCTTTCACAAAGTACGTACCTTGACAAGATATTGAAGAAGTTCAATATGGATCAGTCCAAGAAGGGGTTCTTGCCTGTATTGCAAGGTGTGCATTTGAGCACGGCTCAATGCCCGACCACGGCAGAAGATAGAGAAAAGATGAGTGTCATCTCCTATGCCTCGGCCATAGGGTCTATTATGTATGCCATGCTGTGTACCAGACCTGATGTAAACCTTGCCGTAAGTTTGGTAGGAAGGTACCAAAGTAATCCCGGCATGGAACACTGGACAGCGGTCAAGAATATCCTGAAGTACCTGAAGAGGACTAAGGATATGTTTCTCGTTTATGGAGGTGATGAAGAGCTCGTCGTAAAGGGTTACATCGATGCTAGCTTCGACACAGATCTGGATGACTCTAAGTCACAAACCGGATACGTGTATATTTTGAATGGTGGGGCAGTAAGCTGGTGCAGTTGCAAGCAAAGCGTTATGGCGGGATCTACATGTGAAGCGGAGTACATGGCGGCCTCAGAGGCAGCACAAGAAGCAATCTGGATAAAGGAGTTCATTACCGACCTAGGGGTGATTCCCAATGCGTCGGGCCCGATGACTCTCTTCTGTGACAACACTGGAGCTATTGCCCTTGCCAAGGAGCCCAGGTTTCACAGGAAGACCAGGCATATCAAGCGTCGCTTCAACTCCATTCGTGAAAGTGTTCAAAATGGAGACATAGATATTTGTAAAGTACATACAGACCTGAATGTAGCAGATCCGTTGACTAAACCTCTCCCTAGAGCAAAACATGATCAGCACCAGAACTCTATGGGTGTTCGATTCATCACAATGTAACTAGATTATTGACTCTAGTGCAAGTGGGAGACTGTTGGAAATATGCCCTAGAGGCAATAATAAAATGGTTATTATTATATTTCCTTGTTCATGATAATTGTCTATTATTCATGCTATAATTGTGTTATCCGGAAATCGTAATACATGTGTGAATACATAGACCACAACATGTCCCTAGTGAGCCTCTAGTTGACTAGCTCGTTGATCAATAGATGGTCATGGTTTCCTGACTATGGACATTAGATGTCATTGATAACGGGATCACATCATTAGGAGAATGATGTGATGGACAAGACCCAATCCTAAGCATAGCACAAAGATCGTGTAGTTCGTTTGCTAGAGCTTTTCCAAATGTCAAGTATCATTTCCTTAGACCATGAGATTGTGCAACTCCCGGATACCGTAGGAGTGCTTTGGGTGTGCCAAACGTCACAACGTAACTGGGTGGCTATAAAGGTGCACTACGGGTATCTCCGAAAGTGTCTGTTGGGTTGGCATGAATCGAGACTGGGATTTGTCACTCCGTATGACGGAGAGGTATCTCTGGGCCCACTCGGTAATGCATCATCATAATGAGCTCAATGTGACCAAGTGTTTGGGCACGGGATCATGCATTACGGTATGAGTAAAGTGACTTGTCGGTAACGAGATTGAACAAGGTATTGGGATACCGACGATCGAATCTCGGGCAAGTAACGTACCGATTGACAAAGGGAATTGTATACGGGATTGATTGAATCCTCGACATCGTGGTTCATCCAATGAGATCATCGTGGAACATGTGGGAGCCAACATGGGTATCCAGATCCCGCTATTGGTTATTGACCGGAGAGTCGTCTCGGCCATGTCTGCATGTCTCCCGAACCCGTAGGGTCTACACACTTAAGGTTCGGTGACGCTAGGGTTGTAGAGATATTAGTATGCGGAAACCCGAAAGTTTTTCGGAGTCCCGGATGAGATCCCGGACGTCACGAGGAGTTCCGGAATGGTCCGGAGGTGAAGAATTATATATAGGAAGTCTAGTTTCGGCCACCGGGAAAGTTTCGGGGGTCACCGGTATTGTACCGGGACCACCGGAAGGGTCCCGGGGGTCCACCGGGTGGGGCCACCTATCCCGGAGGGCCCCATGGGCTGAAGTGGGAAGGGAACCAGCCCCTAGTGGGCTGGTGCGCCCCCCATGGGCCTCCCCCTGCGCCTAGGGTTGGAAACCCTGGGGGTGGGGGCGCCCCACCTGACTTGGGGGGCAAGTTTCCCCCATTGGCCGCCGCCCCCCTGTAGATGGGATCTCCAGGGCCGGCGACCCCCCAGGGGCCCTATATATAGAAGGGGGGGAGGGAGGGCAGCAGTACCACAGCCCCTGGCGCCTCCCTCTCCCTCCCGTGACACATCTCCCTCCTCCTGCAGCGCTTGGCAAAGCCCTGTCGGAATCCCGCTACTTCCACCACCACGCCGTCGTGCTGCTGGATCTCCATCAACCTCTCCTTCCCCCTTGCTGGATCAAGAAGGAGGAGACGTCGCTGCTCCGTACGTGTGTTGAACGCGGAGGTGCCGTCCGTTCGGCGCTCGGTCATCGGTGATTTGGATCACGACGAGTACGACTCCATCAACCCCGTTCACTTGAACGCTTCCGCTCGCGATCTACAAGGGTATGTAGATGCACTCATCTCTCTCGTTGCTAGATGACTCCATAGATTGATCTTGGTGATGCGTAGAATTTTTTTAATTTCTGCTACGATCCCCAACAGAAGGTGTACGACTACATCAACCACGTTGATAAATGCTTCCGCTTAGCGATCTTCAAGGGTATGAAGATGCTCTCCCCCTCTCGTAGCTATACATCTCCATGGATAGATCTTGCGTGTGTGTAGAAATTTTAGTTTTCAATGCAACGTTCCCCAACACAAATTTTCGGCAGCTCGATGCAGCCGCACAATCAATACAAGTGTACAAATTAAATATGTACCCCGTGAGCTGGCAGAAAGTACCCAACGAATCTTGCATCATTCATAGGTGTGAAGGTATATGCATATGTACTATGTTCTGCTCGTTGACTCATACGTCTCAAACTTACGTAGAGTTTTTGATTGATTCATGCTATTATAATACCATCTATAGCAATTTATATTATTTTTCCGAACTAAACTATAAATTCAATGCCTAGAGCCAGTTACTCTTTTCTGCATGTTTTTGGTTTGACAGAAAAACATTCGGCATGTGTTAAGCCGTCGATTCGTAAAATAGTAAATAAAAATTAAACCTTCGTCATGTGGGCCAACTTATAAGGTGAGCCCACATCCTGGGAAGGTGGTAAAGTAGTTCCAACCGAAGATACCAACGTTGTCCTCATCAAATCGGAAAATACAAATTTTCTAGTTTGACCCCTTTGAACTCGTAACAAATTTGGTTTGATTTCATCTAGTTTTGTATTATTTTGCTTCATTTCTTTCTAAGGCCCATACACTACATATCTACTCATCCAAACGTTGCTCAATCGGCCCAAAATAAATTCCCCAAAAGCCCAATCCACGCTGCAACAAAACACACCATCGTTCCTCCTTTCTTCCGCCGCCGCCAGAGTTTCCTCTTCTAGTTAGGGTTTCCTCGATCCCCAATTTTCCCACCCCAACCCTAGCTCCGATCCACCCGGTGGCGGCTGCAGAGGGCAAGAAGAAGATCATCAAGCTTAAGAGTTCGGACGGTAAGGAGTTTGAGGTGGAGCAAGCGGTGGCCATGGAGTCGCAAATGATCCGGCACATGATCGAGGACGGCTATACTGACAACGGCTTGTTGCTCCGCAATGTCAACTCAAAGATCCTCTCCAAGGTCATTGAGTACTGCAACAAACACGTCCAAGCAAAGGCCACCGACATATCTGATTTTGGAGGAGGAGCTAGGGTGTCAGATGCTACATCGGCTGTGCCTGCGGCGCTCGTGGAGGACCTAAAAACCTGGGATGCAGATTTCGTCAAGGTCGACAAGGACACCATATTCGACATCATGCTGGTGTGATTACTTTCCGTCCTTCGATTTGTTCCTTGACTTTCTCTAGATCTATTTTATACTATTCCCCATGGTTGGAATCAAGATTGTTTTTGTTTTGTCCGGCTTGTTACTTGTGTCTGATTGAGATTTAGATAGATTGGAATTTGTCCTCGTACCTTCATCAAAGTAGATTTGACTCGATTGGATTAGGTTAGGTTACACAATGGATTATGTTTAGGTTATAAAGAGTTGTTATTGGCGATGTAGAAAGTGGCCGACTATACAGACTCACCCTAATAGCTAGGTTCGGGCATTATCTGGGGAGCTATATTAATTTACAGTTCCATGTTCATCTGGTCTAATATGCTTCACTATATATGAATAACATAGAAACATTTTAAATTATTAGATTCACTATCATTGTGTTTGTAAATTACATATATGGGATGAAGAGTGAGTCGTTTCTCTTTGAATAACTTGCGGAAACATCAGACCACGCAGAGCAATATATGGTCTTTGTGATTATGCTACATATGTCACCGTTATTTCTATATTTGAACCTTGCATGAATGTCCATATCTAGTGTAAAATTATGATCTTGTATGCTAGACTTTAGTAGTATTTGCTCTGAATTTGTTTTGTTATAGTTATATTAGTTTATCATAGATAGGGTGGTATGTTGCATGTGTCATCCTTAGTTATAATACATAAATCCAATATCGCACATTACTACTTTGGTATTTGTAATTATGCTTTGTAGATCACACACTTATTTCTAAATTTGCTATCTTTGTCTTTATTATCTTATATAATCTTATAGATTCCACTACTGGTCCATATGTCAACAATGAATGCCTTCTTCTATCTAGCATTGATTTACTATTTATTTTACTGTATACATAGTGATAGCTAAATCACATGATCATGCTAATGTTTCTAACTTTGTATCCAATATTTATGATCTCAACTAATCTTTTAGATACCACTATTGATCCATGTCATCTACGAATGCCTTCTTCTATCTAGCATTGGTTGAGTATTGATTGTGGTTCTATTAACATTACATCCTTGTAGCTAAATCACCAGATGATACATTATGCATGTCCATGTGAGAAGTGATGATGCTTTCCATCATTTGAAGTGAAACCATGCATGACTTCCCATTGCCACTATAAAATCCTGATCTTGTTTGCAAGAGTTTAGCGCTATTTACTTTGAATTTCTTTTCTTATGGTTATCTTATTTTATCATATATAAGATTTATATCTCACATGTGTCATCTTCACTTGCAGTATATATTCCAATTTCATATATTACTAACCCCTAAATACAAGTTTTGTGTTGTGGTTTGATTTTGCTATGATGGATAACTATGTTTCTAACTTTATTGTTATCGCTGCCTTTATCATCTGAGCTAATCTTTTAGATGCCACTATATTGATCCATATTGACTATGAATGTGTTCATCTGCGTATCATTGCTTGACTGATGATTGTGGTGTACTAGCCATACATGTTGATATCCAAATTACCGGATGATGAATGCAATTGCCAATGCATTTTGAGACGTGGTGCTTGTTATCTGAACCCATGTAGCTTATGCACTTACAAAATTATCATTTATCATGCAGGAATGTATGTAGCTGTGTATGACCTCACTCTATTTTGTTACAGTTATTTTAACTTTTCTTGACTATCGATCCAATTATGTTAACCCATGTTATGGTCTTTGAATCAATGTCTTTTGATTAATGCATGCCTTGTTTTGTGTTCTAGTTTGTCGCAAGAACATCTATGTAGGTGGTATATGTAATTAACCATGTTTTTAGAAACCGATGCTTCCATCTGACACACCATTATTCCTTTTGCACTTTTGCCCCCTCTCAGGCTGCAAACCACCTCAACATCAAGGGGCTCCTAGACCTGACTTGCCAGGCCGTCGCTGACATGATGACGGGAAAGACGCCAGAGGAGATCCGCAAGATCTTCAACATCAATGAGAAATTAAAACCTGAGGAGGAGGAGGAGATCCGCAGGGAGAACTAGTGGGCCTTTGAGTAGAGGAACATCTAGGCCGCGCTGAAGTAATGAACGCTTAGTATTACCAATGTCTACATTTTAGTGTGCTTGTTTATGTCATAATGGGTTGTAAGGAACCAAGAATCTATAAGGTGGTGTTGGTGAACTTATTCAGTGGTTATGTTTGCAAAAAAATGGTGGTCATAATTATCATTTGTCAAATGAATCGTTATTGTCAAGTGGATGTTTTGCTTGCTTATCATCATTGTTTCACTGATTTCCACCATGTGATTTGGGCTTCTTCGTTGGTTATTCAGGTGTGTTTTGTTCATCGATCAAGATGGATGCTCTTGTTACTTAAGAGACGGTCCATGTTCTTCCCCTCTCTCTCTACAATTCTAATAAAAATAAAAATAAAAATTGTTCCTTAAATTATTTGAGGGATCAAACTAATTTCAAAAGACCTGAAATTTTTAGGGTAGCCACTTACGACCATGACAAGGCCACACTAAAACATATAGGGTTTTAGAATTATATTTATAATTTGTTTACAAAAAATCCATTTAAATGAATAAACGGGTGATGTGTGGATTTTTCCATCACTCTTTAAAGTTTACGCTAGTATAAGAATCCCTCATATAATTCCATTTAGCAATTTTTCATGTTCACAATGCATGATTATTGACATGTCGCGAAAGGTTTTCGACATGTTCAATGGCTTGACTACGATGAGACTTTCTCACCCGTAGCGAGTCTTAAGTCTATCCGAATCATGTTACCAATTGCCGCATTTTATGATTTTGAAATCTGGCAAATGGATGCCAAAACTGCATTCCTTAACAGGTTTCTTGAAGAAGAGTTGTATATGGTGCAACCAGAAGGTTTTGTCGATCCTAAAGGTGCTAACAAAGTGTTGAAGCTCCAGCGATCCATCTATGGACTGGTGCAAGCATCTCGGAGTTGGAATATACGCTTTGATGATGTGATAAAAGCATATGGTTTTATACAGACTGATGGTGAAGCCTGTATTTATAAGAAAGTGTGTGGGAGCTCTATAGCATTTCTGATATTATGTGTGGATGACATATTGTTGATTGAAAATGATATAGAATTTCTGGATAGCATAAAAGGATACTTGAATAAGAATTTTCCAATGAAAGACCTCTGTGAAGCTGCTTATATATTGGGCATCAAGATCTATAGGGATAGATCGAGACGCTTAATATTACTTTCACAAAGCACATACCTTGACAAAGTTCTGAAGAAGTTCAAAATGGACCAGTCAAAGAAAGGGTTCTTGCCTGTGTTGCAAGGTGTTAAATTGAGTCAGACTCAAAGTTCGACCACGACAGAAGATAGAGAGAAAATGAAAGTCATTCCCTATGCCTCAACCATAGGTTCTATTATGTATGCCTTGCTGTGTACCAGACCTGATGTGTGCCTTGCCATAAGTTTGGCAGGGAGGTACCAAAGTAATCCAGGAGTGGATCACTAGACAACGGTCAAGAACATCCTGCAGAAGTACCTGAAAAGGACCCATGGTATGTTTCTCGTTTATGGAGGTGACGAAGAGCTCGTCGTAAAAGGTTACATCGATGCTAGCTTCAACACAGATCCAGATGACTCTAAGTCACAAACCAGATAAGTATTTATATTGAATGGTGGAGCTGTCAGTTGGTGCACTTCCAAGCAGAGCATCGTGGCGGGAACTACGTGTGAAGCGGAGTACATAGCTGCTTTGGAAGCAGCGCATGAAGGAGTTTGGATGTAGGAGTTCATACCCGATCTGGATGTAATACCCTGTGCATCGGGTCCAATGACAATCTTTTGTGACAACACTGGAGCACTTGCATTAGCGAAGGAATCCAGGTTTCACAAGAGAACCAAACACATCAAGGGACTCTTCAACTCTATTCGTGAAAATGTCAAGGATGGAGACATAGAAATTTGCAAAGCACATACGAATCTGAATGTGGCAGATCCGTTGACTAAACCTCTTCCGCGGGCAAAACATGATCAACACCAAGACTCCATGTGTGTTAGATTCATTACACTGCAATCTAGATTATTGACTCTAGTGAAAGTGGGAGACTGACGGGAAATATGCCCTAGAGGCAATAATAAAGTTTTTATTGTTATATTTCCTTGTTCATGATAAAGGTTTATTATTCATGCTAGAATTGTATTGATCAGAAACTTAAATACATGTGTGGATACATAAACAAATACCGTGTCCCTAGTAAGCCTCTACTAGACTAGCTCGTTGATCAAAGATGTTCAAGGTTTCCTAACCATGGACATGTGTTGTCATTTGATAACGGGATCACATCATTAGGAGAATGATGTGATGGACAAGACCAATCCGTTAGCTTGGCATATGATCGTTCAGTTTATTGATATCGGAGGAATACCTTGTGTGCTATCAAACGTCACAACATAACTGGCTGATCATAAAGATGCTCTACAGGTATCTCCAAAGGTGTCTGTTGAGTTGGCATGGATCAAGATTGGGATTTGTCACTTCATATGACGGAGAGGTATCTCTGGGCCCTCTCGGTAATACAACATTACAATAAGCTTGCAAGCAAAGTGACTAAGGAGTTAGTTATAGGATGATGTATTACGGAACGAGTAAAGAGACTTGTCGGTAACGAGATTGAACTAGGTATGGAAATACTGACGATCGAATCTCGGGCAAGTAACATACCGATAGACAAAGGGAACTACATGTGTTGTCATAAAGGTTCGACCGGCAAAGATCTTCGTAGAATATAAAGGAACCAATATGGGCATCCAGGTCCCGCTATTGGCTATTGACCGGAGAAGCGTCTCGGTCATGTCTACATCATTCTCGAACCCGTAGGGTGCTACCTCTTGAGCTCGCGTTGGTTTTTCCCTTGAAGAGGAAAGGGTGATGCAACAAAGTAGAGTAAGTATTTCCCTCAGTTTGAGAACCAAGGTATCAATCCAGTAGGAGACAACACACAAGTCACCGGATACTTGCACAAACAATCAAACAACTTGCACCCAACGCGATAAAGGGGTTGTCAATCCCTTCACGGTTAGTTGCAAAAGTGAGATCTAATAGAGATAGATAAACAGTAAAGTAAATATATTTGGTATTTTTGTTTTATAGATTGGAAAGTAAAAGATCGCAAAGGAAGTAAATCGGAAACTAAAATTATAGATCGGAAACTTATATGATGGAAAATAGACCCTGGGGCCATAGGTTTCACTAGAGGCTTCTCTCAAGATAGAAAATAATAAGGTTTGTGAACAAATTACTGCCGAGCAATTGATTGAAAAGCGCAAAGTTATGACGATATCTAAGGCAATGATCATGAATATAGGCATCACGTCCGTGTCAAGTAGACCGAAACGATTCTGCATCTACTACTATTACTCCACACATCGACCGCTATCCAGCATGCATCTAGAGTATTAAGTTCATAAAGAACAGAGTAACGCATTAAGCAAGATGACATGATGTAGAGGAATTAACTCAAGCAATATGATGAAAACCCCATCTTTTTATCCTCGATGGCAACAATATAATACGTGCCTTGCTGCCCTATTGTCACTTTGAAAGAACACCGCAAGATTGAACCCAAAGCTAAGCACTTCTCCCATTGCAAGAAAAACCAATCTAGTTGGCCAAACCAAATCGATAGTTCGAAGAGAATTACAAAGATATGAAATCATGCACAAAAGAATTTAGGGAAGATTCAAATAATATTCATAGATAAGCTGATCATAAATCCACAATTCATCGGATCTCGGCAAACACACCGCAAAAAAGTATTACATCAAATAGATCTCCAAGAACATTGAGGAGAACATGGTGTTGAGAATCAAAGAGAGAAGAAGAAGCCATCTAGCTACTAGCTATGGACCCGTAGGTCTGAGGCAAACTACTCACGCTTCATCGGAAGGGCAATGGTGTTGATGTAGAAGCCCTCCGTGATCGAATCCCCCTCCGGCAGGACGCCGGAAAAGGCCCCTAGATGGGATCTCACGGTTACAAAAGGTTGCGGCGGTGGAAAAGTGTTTTTGTTGCTCTCTCTATTGGTTTTGGGATATATGAGAATATATAGGCGAAGAAACTAGGTCGATGGAGTCACGAGGGGCCCACAAGGGTGGGGGGCGCGCCCTCCGTCCTTGTGGCCGCCTCATGGCTTCTCTAACTTGCACTCCAACTCCTCTGGATGACTTCTGGTCCAAGAAAAATCATCGTGAAAGTTTTATTCCGTTTGGACTCCGTTTGGTATTCCTTTTCTGCGAAACTCTAAAACAAGGAAAAAAACAGGAACTGGCACTGGGCTCTAGGTTAATAGGTTAGTCCAAAAAATAATATAAAATAGCATATTAATGCATATAAAACATCCAAAATAGATAATATAATAGCATGGAACGATAAAAAATTATAGATACGTTGGAGACGTATCATAGGGTCCGCACGCTTAACGTTCGTTGATGATATAATATTATATGAGTTATGTATGTTGGTGACCGAATGTTGTTCCGAGTCCCGGATGAGATCACGGACATGACCAGGAGTTCCAGAATGGTTCGGAGGTAAAGATTGATATATAGGATGATATGGTTAGGCCAGGGAGTAAGGCCCACGGGGCTTTAGGTCACTGCAAAAGGAAGTTTTGCGGAGGTCAGGGACCACACGCCAGGGATCCTGGCATCTGGCCCTAGGCCAGATACCGAAGCCCATGGCGTCTGGGCCAGATGCCGAGAACTATGGCGTCTGGTCCTGGAGTCCGAGAAGGAATCTTGCCTTGCGGGCAAAACAAACTTTGAGGAGGCTCTTTCTCCAAGAAACAACCTCAGGGCTCAACATATAAATAGAGGGGCAGGGCTGACACCCGAAACACATCAAGACTCACCAAGCCGTGTGCCGGCAACCCCGCCCCCTCTAGTTTATCCTCCATTATAATTTCCATTGTGCTTGGCGAAGCCCTGCGAAGATTGTTCTTCACCACCACCGTCACCACACCGCCGTGCTACGGGAACTCATCTACTACTTCGCTCCTCTTGCTGGATCAAGAAGGTGAGGACGTTATCGAGCTAAACGTGTGTTGAACGCGGAGGTGCCGTACGTTCGGTACTTGATCGGGACAGATCGTGAAGGTGTACGACTACATCAACCGCGTTGATAAATGCTTCCGCTTAGCGATATTCAAGGGTATGAAGATGCTCTCCCTCTCTCGTAGCTATACATCTTCATGGATAGATCTCGTGTGTGTAGAATTTTTTTTGTTCTCCATGCAACTTTCCCTAACACAAATTTTCCGCGGCTCGATCCAGCCGCAAAAACAATATAAGTGTACAAATTAAATATGTACCCCGTGAGCTGGCAGAAAGTACCGAACGAATCTTGCATCATTCATAGGGGTGAAGGTATATGCATATGTACTATGTTCTGCTCGGTGACTCATACGTCTCAAACTGACCTACAATTTTTGATTGATTCATGCTATTTTAATACCATCTATAGCAATTTATATTATTTTTCTGAACTAAACTGTAAATTCAATGCCTAGAGCCAATTACTCTTTTCTGCATGTTTTTGGTTTGACAGAAAAACATTCGGCATGTGTTAAGCCCGTCGATTCGCAAAACAATAAATAAAAATGAAACCTTCGTCACGTGGGCCAACTTATAAGGTGAGCCCACATCTTGGGAAGGTGGTAAAGTAGTTCCATCCGAAGATACCAACGTTGTCCTCATCAAATCGGAAAATAGAAATTTTCTAGTTTGACCCCTTTGAACTCGTAACAAATTTGGTTTGATTTCATCTGGTTTTGTATTATTTGGCTTCATTTTTTCTAAGGCCCGTACCCTACTTATCTACCCATCCAAACGTTGCTCAATTGGCCCAAAATAAATTCCCCAAAAGCCCAATCCACCCTGCAATAAAACACCCCATCTTTCCCCCTTTCTTCCGCCGCCGCGAGAGTTTCCTCTTCTAGTTAGGGCTTCCCTGATCCCCAATTTTCCCACCCCAACCCTAGCTCCGATCCACCCGATGGCGGCTGCAGAGGGCAAGAAGAAGATCATCAAGCTCAAGAGTTCGGACGGTAAGGAGTTTGAGGTGGAGCAGGTAGTGGCCATGGAGTCGCAAATGATCCGGCACATGATCGAGGATGACTATACTGACAACGGCTTGTTGCTCCGCAATGTCAACTCAAAGATCCTCTCCAAGGTCATTGAGTACTACAACAAACACGTCCAAGCAAAGGCCACCAACACATCTGATTTTGGAGGAGGAGCTAGGGCGTCAGATGCTACATCGGCTGTGCCTGCGGCGCTCGCGGAGGACCTCAAAAACTGGGACGCCAATTTCATCAAGGTCGATAAGGACACCATATTCGACCTCATGCTGGTGTGATTACTTTCCGTTCTTCGATTTGTTCCTTGACTTTCTCTAGATCTATTTTTTACTATTCCCCATGGTTGGAATCAAGATTGTTTTTGTTTGTGTGGCTTGTTACTTGTGTCTGATTGAGATTTAGATAGATTGGAATCTGTCCTTGTACCTTCATCAAGGTAGATTTGACTCGGTTGGATTAGGTTAGGTACACAATGGATTATGTTTAGGTTATAAAGAGTTGTCATTGGCAATGTAGAAAGCGGTCGACCATACATACTCACCCTAATAGCTAGGTTCGGGCATTATCTGGGGAGCTATATTAATTTACAGTTCCATGTTCATCTGGTCTAATATGCTTCACTATATATGAATAACATATAAACATTTTAAATTATTAGATTCACTATCATTGTGTTTGTAAATTACATATATGGGATGAAGAGCGAGTGGTTTCTCTTTGATAACTTGCGGAAACATCAGACTACGCAGAGCAATATATGGTCTTTGTGATTATGCTACATATGTCACTGTTGTTTCTATATTTGAACCTTGCATGAATGTCCATATGTAGTGTAAAATTATGATCTTGTATGCTAGACTTTATTTGTATCTGCTCTGAATTTTTTTTGTTATAGTTATGTTGGTTTATCATAGATAGGGTGGTATGTTGCACGTGTCATCCTTAGTTATAATACATAAATCCAATATCGTACATTACTACTTTGGTATTTGTAATTATGCTTTGTAGATCACACACTTATTTCTAAATTTGCTATCTATGTCTTTATTACCTTATATAATCTTATAGATTCCATAATTGGTCCATATGTCAACAATGAATGCCTTCTTCTATCTAGCATCGGTTTACTATTTTTTTGCTATATACATAGTGATAGCTAAATCACATGATCATGCTAATGTTTCTAACTTTTTATCCAATATTTACGATCTCAACTAGTCTTTTAGATACCACTACTGATCCATGTCATATACAGATGCCTTCTTCTATCTAGCATTGGTTGAGTATTGATTGTGGTTCTATTAACATTACATCCTTGTAGCTAAATCACCAGATGATACATTATATATGCATGTCCATGTGAGAAGTGATGATGCTTTCCATCATTTGAAGTGAAACCATGCATGACTTCCCATGGCGACTATAAAATCCTGATCTTGTTTGCAAGAGTTTAGCACTATTTACTTTGAATTTCTTTTCTTATAGTTATCTTATTTTTATCATAGATAAGATTTATATCTCACATGTGTCATCTTCACTAGCAATACATATTCCAATTTCATATATTACTGAGCCCTAAACACAAGTTTTGTGTTGTGGTTTGATTTTGCTATGATAGATAACTATGTTTCTAACTTTATTGTTATCGTTGCCTTTATCATCTGAGCTAATCTTTTAGATGCCACTGTATTGATCCATATTGACTATGAATGTGTTCGTCTGCGTATCATTGCTTGACTGATGATTGTGGTGTACTAGCCATACATGTTGATGTCCAAATTACCGGATGATGAATGCAATTGCCAATGCATTTTGAGAAGTGGCACTTGTCATCTAAACCCATGTAGCTTATGCACTTACAAAATTATCATTTATCATGCAGGAATGTATGTAGCTGTGTATGACCTCACTCTATTTTGTTACAGTTATGTTAACTTTTCTTGACTATCGATCCAATTATGTTAACCCATGTTATGGTCTTTGAATCAATGTCTTTTGATTAATGCATGTCTTGGTTTGTGTTTTAGTTTGTCGCCAAAACATCTATGTAGGTGGTATATGTAATTAACCATGTTTTCGTAAACCCATGCTTCCCTCTGACACACCATTATTCCTTTTGCACTTTTGCCCCCTCTCAGGCTGCAAACCACCTCAACATCAAGGGGCTCCTAGACCTGACTTGCCAGACCGTCGCTGACATGATGACGGGAAAGACGCCAGAGGAGATCCGCAAGATCTTCAACATCAATGAGAAATTAAAACCTGAGGAGGAGGAGGAGATCCGCAGGGAGAACTAGTGGGCCTTTGAGTAGAGGAACATCTAGGCCGCGCTGAAGTAATGAACGCTTAGTATTACCAATGTCTACATTTTAGTGTGCTTGTTTATGTCATAATGGGTTGTAAGGAACCAAGAATCTATAAGGTGGTGTTGGTGAACTTATTCAGTGGTTATGTTTGCAAAAAATGGTGGTCATAATTATCATTTGTCAAATGAATCGTTATTGTCAAGTGGATGTTTTGCTTGCTTATCATCATTGTTTCACTGATTTCCACCATGTGATTTGGGCTTCTTCGTTGGTTATTCATGTGTGTTTTGTTCATCGATCAAGATGGATGCTCTTGTTACTTAAGAGACGGTCCATGTTCTTCCCCCCTCTCTCTACAATTCTAATAAAAATAAAAATAAAAATTGTTGCTTAAATTATTTGAGGGATCAAACTAATTTCAAAAGACCTGAAATTTTTATGGTAGCCACTTACGACCATGGCAAGGCCACCCTGAAACATATAGGGTTTTAGAATTATATTTATAATTTGTTTACAAAAAATCCATTTAAATGAATAAACGGGTGATGTGTGGATTTTTCCATCACCCTTTAAAGTTTACGCTAGTATAAGAATCCCTCATATAATTCCATCTAGCAATTTTTCATGCTCACAATGCATGATTATTGATATTTATGCATTTTACGGAGTTCATTGCATAGCTTTTAGCCTTGATTAGTTTTTTTAGTTTTCCTTTGTTTTATTGTGTTTGTAGGTGTAATGGAGTTCCATGGACTTAGCAAATTAAAAGGGACCAAGTTTGGGCCAAACCTAGGAGGTCTCCGATATAGTTGATATTATTTGTCTGGTCTCCGAACTGGCTAGTGAGGGTACCTTTCAAATTTCATGAGAAACATAGTCCGTTTGCTATCCAAACGTCCAAATATTGTGGCACTAGTAGCCGGTTAAAATAATTAAACGTTTGCAAATAAAATTTATTGTTGGGTGATACGTCTGCAACATATCTATAATTTTTGATTGTTCCATGCTGTTATATTATCATTCTTCGATGTTTTAGATTCATTTTATAGCAACTTTATATCATTTTTTGGGACTAACCTATTGACATAGTGCTGAGTGCCAGTTGCTGTTTTTTGCTTCTTTTTTACTTTGCAGAATATCAGTACCAAACAGAGTCGAAATGCCACGAAACTTTTTGGAGATTTTTTTGGGATCAGAAGACAACTTGGGAGCCAAGGAAGCACCAGAGGGGAGGCCCATGGGACCCACAACCCACCAGGGCGCGCCAGAGGACCCCTGGCGCGCCCAAGTGGGTGGTGGGGACCATGGGAGTCCTTTCCACTGCCTCTCAGCTCTATAAATTCCCAATATTTCAGAAACCCTAGGGGAGTCGACAAAGCACAATTCCAGCCACCGCAAGTTCCAGAACCACGAGATCCAATCTAGAGCCCTATTCCGGCACTCTGCCGGAGGGGAACACGATCACAGATGGGTTCATCATCATCATTGGTGCTCCTCCGATGATGCGTGAGTAATGCACCATAGACCTACGGGTCTGTAGGCAGTGGCTTCTTCTCTCTTTTTGATTCTTAATACAATGTTCTCCTCGATGTTCTTGGATATCTATTTGATGTAATGACTTTTTGTGGTGTGTTTGTTGGGATCCAGTGAAGTGCGAGTTTATGAACAGATCTATCTATGAATATTATTTGAATTTTCTTTGATATCTTATATGCATGACTGTTATAGCCTCATATTTCTTCTCCGAATCTTTGGTTTAGCTAGGCCAACTACATTGTTTTTTCTTGAAATGGGAAGAGGTGCTTTGTGGTGGGTTTGATCTTGCGGTGTCCTCACAAAATGACAGAAGGGGTAGCGAGCGCGCATGTATCATTGCTATTAAGGATAAAAATATGGGGTCTATTCCTACATGAATAGATCTTGTCTACATCATGTCATCGTTCTTATTGCATTACTCCGTTTCTCCATGAACTTAATACACTAGATGCATGCTGGATAGCGGTCGATGTGTGGAGGAATAGTAGTAGATGCAGGCAGGAGTCGGTCTTCTAATCTTGGACGTGATGCCTATATACATGATCATTGCCTTGGATGTTGTCATAATTATTTGCTTTTCTATCAATTGCCCAACTGTAATCTGTTTACCCACTGTATGATATTTTCTCGAGAGAAGCCACTAGTGAAATCTACGACCCCCGTGTCTATCTTTAATCATATTGTTTTCAGTTCTCTTATTCCAAAAACCCAAAAATACCTTGCTCCACTTTTTCTTTACTTATTTTATTTTGTGTTTTAGTCAGATATATTTATCCAATCTCATACAATTTAATCTATCTTTTTAACGTAGAGGGATTGACAACCCCTCATATGCGTTGGGTTGCAAGTATTTGTTCTTTGTGTGCAGGTACCGTCTACATAGTGTTGCTTGGTTCTCCTAGTGGATTGATAACCTTGGTTTCATAACTGAGGAAAATACTTGCCATAGCTGTGCTGCATCATCCCTTCCTCTTTGGGGAATTACCAACACAGATTCAAGCTACCGTCAAAGAATTTCTAGCGCCGTTGCCGGGGAGACATCATCAACATCTATCAGGTTCCTAATGACAAATCTCATCTCCTTGCAATTTACATTATTTGCCATTTGCCTCTCGTTTTCATCTCCCCCACTTGTAAAACGTTTTTGCGAAAACCACACAAATATTTGCCTTCTTTTTCGTTTGCCTTTTTTTGTTAGATCTCTTGTTTGCTTGTGTTTCCATGTGTTTTCGTCAACGTCTAGTGAGCATTGTAGTTTTGTGAGAATAAATTTTCTCTCATTCTTTTGGCGGTGCCATGAGGTTAGAGAGTTTTCTGTCCTCGTAGTTCTGATTATTCGGATTTGATGAATTTATGTTGTTGTGTCAAGCTTTTTTTTTGCTTTGATTCTTTGTGGTGGTGAAATCTTTCTTCGACACCATGGTGAAGATAGGGTGATTCTACTGCCAGTACTTCTAGGGGATCATTCCTAGCTCAAATACGTTCATCGATCAAGGCTTCCCATCTTTTTAGATGGGCGACTGAAGGCGCTTTAGAAAACCATTATTGGTAATGTTCGTGTGGGTGAAAGAGTGACAACATCATTGCTCCAGTCTAATTGCAGCCTCTTTATCGAAGTCTTTGGAGTATTTCTTCGAGCAGAGATTGATATCGCGAGAAAGGTGTTTACAAAAAAAATCACATCTACACACCTGCATATAGCTTTAAGATTCACACTTAACCTCCTCGTCTGATTTGGGCCGTTGGTAGACCGAATCTTTCCCTGCTTCAGGAATCGACAGTGCAGCTTCAGATTTCATGCGTCGCTGTTATTTACACATCTCCATCCCTCCCGGTCGTTCAAGTTTCTTTCTTGATCAATAAGCCTTCCTTTCTGAAACATGATGTGAAGTTTTTTCTTTTCTTTCTGGTGAATAACAAAAATCATGCCTCCCATGCCGGCCATGCCGCCCGGAGGTGCTCCGAAGCCACTCATGCCTCCCTTGGTCTTCATGGTAGCTCCAAAGCCACCCATGGCACCCATGCCGCCCATGGTAGCTCCGAAGCCACCCATGGCGCGAATTATGGCTTTTTTTGGATCAAGACTTTTTCACGGGCAAGATTGACATACTCCTTTTGCGCCTCATTGAGGATTGATGTGTCCAAAAAGAAAAAGTGCTTCTCCCAATCTAGATCGTGGGCGTCTATCGGGTCAAATCGCCGGCAGCGGCGCGTGCGGGGCAAAGGTGGAGCGGCGGAGAGAGTGCAACGCGAGCACTCGAGTGTGCCGCCCGCGGAAGCGGGCGCACCAAATACACAGCGCGCGGTGGCGATTCGGACCGTGCGCCCAACTCTATATGCCGCGCGCGCGCTTATTGCGCGTCCGCTGGAGCCCCTCTATCGATTGCGCGCGCACTAAAAAGGGCAAATTTGCGGCGCGGCGCTTATTTAGCGCGGCTGTTGGAGATGCTCTTACGCATCTCCATCCCTCTCGGTAGTTCAAGTTTCTTTCTTGATCAATAAGCCTTTCTTCCTGAAACATGATGTGAAGTTTTTTGTTTTCGTTCTCGTGAATAAAGAAACATACTAGTATAAGCTCGGGATAGGGTTTGAACGATCCGTACTCGTCACCACATATAGAAGGCGTCGACGGTCTGGCGGCTGCATCAAACGAAACAAATCGAGGAGAGATCCGATCCGATCGGGATCGGCCATGGCGACGTCCATGCGGCGATCTGCCGTTGCTACCCTCGCGCTCCGGCGATCGGCAAGCTAGCCCGAGGCTTCCGGCTCGCATCCCTTTGAGCCCTGCGTCGGCTGTATCCTTCAGCAGCAACACCGCCTCTTCCGGCAAGAGTGAGGACGCCGGCGGCCGGGTACGTAACATGCATCCGAAATGATTAGCTGCATGCATGCATGGTCGCGCTGTCGATCGATTTCGATCTGGCCTTGCGAAGGAGGTAGTTGTGATAGTTTTGATATGCCCTCTCATGTTTATATTTATGGGGTATATAAGTAGATCTTATGCACATTTTACTTTTGCGGGGACTAATCTTCTGTAGCTTGATTAACTGCATACATATTGGCAGCATCAAAATTAATTGGTACATGCAGTCTGAGAAGCGTCGTACCGATAAGAACGGCGACAAGTCACCTGGAGCACGGAGGCGACGCAAACAAAAAGGGTTAGCAAACTTATTAATTAAGCTCCTATGTCTAAGCTCGTTAAGCAAGTAAAAATCGTGCCGGCATCTTGTTTTGTTAATTTATTTGCTTCGTCGCGCGTGCCTTTCTCAGACATGGCATCTCCCGAAGCCTGCTTGATGAGTTTGATGATTCTGACTGGGAGATGGCGGCGCTTTTGGACGATGACAAGCCTCCCCGAGGATCTTCCACTGGACCAGACTCTACTAAGGACTCCTCCTCCTCCTCTGCGGCGGCAGAGTCGGACGTGTCCCCGCCGTCGTCAGGGGGCTTCTGGGACTGGGGAAGCTCTTCGTCGTCGGGCTCGGGTGGAGGGGACTCGTGGTCCGGAGGAGGGGGATTCTCGGGAGACTAGCTACCTGCTAGATACTCCTGTGATTCTTAGCAAGTTTTTCCCAGTTTAATTCGTCGGACTGTAAACCATGTGAACTTTTTGTCTACAAATGTTTCCTTTATGCTACATTTTATAAGAGAACGAAGATGATTCCCGTATATTGCCATAACATCTTGTGCCTGGATTTTAAGTGGTGAAATGGAACATGTCAAAAGTAAAATAGTACTGGGAAAGACTCCCGAAGCGCCTAGATTTTTTAAGCAAAGATAATTCCAGGGCTCTGCATGGATCGCTCGCGCGCAGATGGAGATCAAAGTGTTGCAAGGTTTTAGGAGGAGGAGACATGCCCCTTGATATGCTTGATATTCCATACCAATATTTGAATCCAACTTTTTTCTATGTCTTGAAATACGGCAGAGCTACTAATATTCGTATAACCCTGCTGTCTGCGCGAGCGGCGGATGGTGAAGAGGCCGCCAGGCTTGCACTTGGGGGCAGCGAGCAGCGCAGTAGCTGGCTTGGCTACACCAGCACCTTGAATAACTTGGGCTTTTCTTTGAGCGGGGAAAAGTTGCAGTTTATTCATATGGCGGAATCTCCGAGGCTACAACGGTGAGGACTCTCCAGTGGTACCAGGAAGTCAGGAACCAAGTCTTAATGTCTTATACAAAGCTTATTCAAGCAACCCTCCCTAGCCAACAAATCAGCAGCACTATTTACTAATCTTTTAGCCACAACAACGCAAAACTCAACTATCGATGCACTCAACGATTTGATCTCATTGACCAAGTGACCACAACGATGAATATTTTAACAGCCTCAGGTAGGAGCTTTGTTAGGATTGGCTGCTATCAAAGAGTGCTTAGATCCTGTAGTCATCCTCCCATTGTACACTTCTGGTATATGTTGGACATTGGTGTACGATACCATAGATGCACATCGGGTATTTGACTAGTGGTGTTCTTTCATATATCTAAAGTCAGCAAAAACATCTTATCATGATTGTCTTGATTACTTATGGACGCATCCCAATACATGTCAGGACCAAGAAGATGACCTCCTTCATTTGTCTCCAGGAAACCAAACTCTTCCCCTTAACCTGCGCTCCTTTCACTTTCTTCCCTCAATTGGATCTGCCGGCGGGATCCTTACTGCCTGGAACGATCAGGACTTCTCGGTCTCTTCTGTTACTTCACTCACGTTCTCCTTAACGTTACACTTGGCGGCCAAGGCTAATAACGATACCTTCTCAATCTCGAATACTTAACCAAATTAAGCTTCAGGAGCTTCCCCTGCTCGACAGGTTATATACCTGGTCCAATCAGCAGACCCCTCCTATCCTCGTTCGTTTAGATAGGGCTTTCGTTAACACCGACTGGAGCTTTCTTCTACCAGACTCTTCTCTCACATCCTCTTGCCGTACGACGTCAGACCACGTTCCGTTAGTCCTCTCTGCATCCTCCAAAATTCCTAAACCATCCATCCTTCGCTTCAACAATGGTCTCCTGCGTTTCCAGCCTTTCAAAAATCTTATCACGCAAAATTGGAACAGTGTTCCTCCCTCTCAGAACTTAGCCTCTCTGTGCCTAAAACTAAAACGGGTGCGGGCCGCAGCCAATACTTGGGCTAGGAAGGCTAGGTCTCCTCTGGTGATCACCAAAAACTGTAAAACTGTCATCACCTTCCTTGACAAGATAGAAGAATCGCGCACTCTGTCCACCCTCGAACGCTCCTTGCGCACCCAGGTGGCTCTCTCGCTACATCAACACAATGCTCTCTCCGCGCTTTACTGGCGTCAACGTGCCAAAATTAAGGACTGTTCCCTCGGAGATGAGAACTCTTGAGTATTTCCACCTTTGCACCACCATTCGTATGCGTAAAAACCAGATAAAGGCTCTCACCGTAAACGGCGTCGATGTTTCCTCTCACTCAGGCAAGCATCAGCCTCTACGCGAGTACTTCAAAAAAAAATCATCGGCTCTCCAACCGCCTGTCACATGCCCCCCAACCTTGATGAGTTGGTTTCAACGTCTCGTCTCAATTCGTCTCAGTCCAACGCTCTATGCGTGCCTTTCACCCTAGATGAACTCAAGAAGGCTTTGCTCTCCATGAACGACAACGCAAGTCCAGGCCCAGACGGCTTTGGGCCGGCTTTTTACAAAGCAAACTGGGACCTTGTTAAAAACGATCTGATGCATCTTTTATCTTCTTTTCACTCTTGCACCGCCGACCTTACACGCATTAACAAGTCCTTTATCGTTCTCATTCCTAAAAAACTAGCAACTTCCGAACCAGATCATCTCAGGCTGATCTCGCTTCAGAACTGTTCCGTAAAACTCTGCTCCAAATGCCTAACTAATCGAGTTCAACCGCGTATTCCGGACCTCGTCCACCCTGACCAATCTGGGTTCATTAAAGGACGTAACATTGTGGAAAACTTCATCCTTGCCGCGGATATTGTCCAAGCTTGCCACAAGCGGAATTGTCCGGCTTTAGTTCTAAAATTAGACTTTAAGGAAGCCTTCGACTCAGTCTCCTGGGACTGTCTGTGCAAGATTCTCAAGGCGAAAGGTTTCCCAGATACTTGGATACGTTGGATTATGATGTTAAATAACTCCAGTCAATCAGCCATCCTGCTCGACGGTGTCCCCGGGAATTGGATCCAATGCAAAAATGGCCTTAGGCAAGGCGATTCAATCTCCCCATACCTATTTATTATTGTTGCCGACGTCCTGCAACGTATGATTCTTCATGCCTCCAATCAAGGCCTTCTGCAACATCCAATCACCACAAACTCCCCCTGTCCGGTGCTTCAATATGCCGATGACACTCTCATTATCATCAAGGCCGACCCCGACCATCTAGCCCACCTTAAACTTATTTTACATAACTTCCCATTGGCTACTGGGCTTACGATCAACTTTGAAAAAAGCACGTTCGCTCCGATCCATGTAGACCCTCACTCTGCTACGCTTATGGCATCCTCTCTAGGTTGCACAATTGCTTCTTTCCCTCAAAATTACCTCGGCCTCCCTTTATCCACGCATAAATTACGGCTGCTAGATTTCCACCCTATGATTGCCAAGGTAGACAAGCGGTTGGCCGGTTGGCGAGGACACCTTCTCTCTGCAGCCGGTAGGGCGGTCCTCGTCAAGTCCGTTATTCGTGCCCTCCCCACCTACGCCATGAGCGCTATGCTTCTTCCTGCTGGCACTACTCTAGAGATCGACAAACGTTGTCGCGCTTTCTTCTGGGCCGGTGACGACACTGTCAATGGGGGACAGTGTAAGGTTGCTTGGGATGAGGTTTGTGCACCGATTCGCAAAGGTGGTCTCGGTTTCCGTTGCCTGCGCACCCACAATATTTGCCTCCTCAAATCGCTAAGTAAAATCCACTGCCCAGGCAACGCCTCCTGGGAGACGTGGCTTGCTAACACCTACGGCTGGGCCGGTGGGCACTACATTGGGGACACCCATAGGTTGCACACGAACGTCTGGAAAGATCTAACTTCCGGCCTTTCCTTTCTTCGCTCCATCACCCGGGTCAAAATTGGCAACGGTATCTCTAGCGCCTTCTGGCTGGATCTCTGGATCAGCGCTGTTCCTCTAGCTTCCCACTATCCAAATCTCTTCTCACACACCACCAAACCGAATGTCTCAGTTGCGTCCGTGCTAGCCGATGTGGACCTGCGCCTTTCACTACAGCCACGTTTATCCAACGCTGCTAACTCCGAACATCAATCCTTGCGATCCCTATTAGCCACTGTTATCTTAATGCCGCAGGTGCCAGATTCACGTATATGCAGGATTAACGTCAAACCCCTCACTGTTGCTTATGCATATGAAGTGGCTTTTGCCTCTCGGCCAGAGGATCTGTTCGCAGACTTCATCTGGGGGAAGAACTATGCGACTAACCGATGCAGGTTGTTTCTCTGGCTCGCACACAAAGGGCGATTGTTCACCAACGAGCGTCGATTCCGAAGAAGTCTCTCAGACTCTGACTCCTGCCCGTTCTGCTCGGAAACTGAATCAACTTCCCACTTGCTGCTACACTGCCCAACGGCCTCTGAGGTCTGGACGGTCGTCGACTCCCTAAACATTGCTCCTGCTGATTGCGAGACTATACACGACCTGCAAAATCCACAGCTTACTTGCAAGGCCCGCAACACTGTCATCTTGGCTATCCTCTGGAGTATCTGGAAGAGAAGAAAGGCCAAAATTTTCCAGAATGAGGTCGAATCCTTGGGAACTGTTCTCCGTCGTGCTGCTCAATAAATCTTCCTTTGGTCAAACAGATGTGCTAATGAGACCCGGAAACAAATTCTGATCGACTGGGGAATTATGTTGTCCCGTCTGAATGTAGCTTAGTCCCTAGCTTTTATTTTTCTCCTTAACACACCCCCCCCCCCCCCCCCCCTCTCTCGCCTCTCTGTAAATACTATGTAAAACTATTTCAATAAAATGAGTTCAGGCTGGCCTTGCCCGCCGTAGTTCCCTCAAAAAAAAAAAAACAAAAAAAGAAGATGACCTCAAAGTAGGTGTCAAGTCCACAACATTGAGGTTTTGGGATTCGACCAAGCAATGGATCAGTGCCTTCGGTGCTGCATCGATTGGCAGATTAGTGCTTAGTGGCTACAATGCTGAACTTGGTGCTCATCACTCAGAGTGTCATGTTTTATGAATAGTATATTTTTTAACATTCATCATATTGATGACTGCATAATGTTCCCATGTTGGGCATGGCAGATATCATCTGTTGACTTATTTGACAGCGCAGATTGCAACAGCAAGTATGTTTCTTTACCATGGAGGAGATTTAGAATAAATGATGTACCCATTATTTTGTTACATACATCCCTACGAAGTGCTTAAACTCACTATGTTTAATCCCTACCCTCCCCCCCCCCCCCCCCCCCCCCCCGCGTCGCTGGCCGGCGGCCACCCACACCCTAGCCTCCACCACCGACCGCCGGGGATTCCGCCCCTGGGCATGCCGCGCTGCTCCCACGCGGGGGCCCCGGCCTCGCCGACCGCCAACCTCGCCTGGAGCACCCCGGAGAAGGGGGAGATCTGGGCTGCGTCCAGCGGTCCGTCCCAGGTGCCGGAGACCCCTGCCGCCCCGTCGTCGCGGATCTGCGCCTCGGCCTCGTTCTCCCTGCGCGGATTGGCATGCTGCAGCCTCTGCCCCAGCGGACAACTCCGTGCCTCCCCAGTTTGGGGGCAATCGCCTCAAATCCATTGTGGTGGTGCCGTCCCCCCAAGCTCGGCCGGTGGACGGAGGCATTGAAGATGGCTGGACGCTCCATCAATCCCGCAAGAACCGGCGCGCGTGCTCTGATCCAGCGGGCTCCGGCCGGATCCGGAAACAGCACTCCCCCCCGGTCGCCATCGCCACAACTCCGGCCGCGAGGCCTTTTTAAGCAGGTTCAAAGGTCTCTGTTTTCGATGCCTGAGCACTCGCCATCGTAGGATAGATTGTAGAGACCCCCTGCGCTCCATCATCTGCAAGCGGCAGGGGCACTACGGCTGGGAATGCCCGCAAAATCAACGCAACAAGAGAGGGGGGGGGGGGGGGGTTCTGCTAGAGAGCGGCTGGGTGATCTTGGGCGCCCGGTCTCCCCTGCCCACGGCTCCTCATCACCACCGCCACCTCCACCTCCGCCGCCCGCCCCTCACCACCCCCCTGCGGCCATGGAGCTCGCACCGGCCATGGACCACGCCCGCCGCCCGCGCAACAGCGACAAGGTCATCGCCTCCACCCCTGCAATGGAGCACCAGGTGTTCCTGCTGAACCAGCACGCCGTCATCATCACTGCGGTGGGCACCAAGGTGCACGCTGCTAGCCCCCTGTCCATCGGGAGGGCGCTGGAGAGAGAGCTCAAGATCCCGAAGACTTCTTCGTCTTCTTCAACTTGCCGGCGCACAAGGACCTGGCGGTGCGGCACGGCTCGCTCACCGTCGATGGGGTGCCATTCCTGCTCGAGCCGTGGCGGGAGGACGCCCATGCTGTGCACCAGAAGTGGATGCTGCACGTCCAGGTGGTGATCGAGAAGCTGCCCATGCAGCTCTGGCTGCTCGAGGGCGCCGTGGAGGCCATTGGAGACAAGGTGATTGTCGACCGCCTCGACAGCCGGACCTTTGAGCGCGCCGACACCAAGCTTTTCGTGTGCTGGGTCTGGGTCTGGAGCCTCTCCTTCATCCCGACCAAGCGCACGATCTGGAAGCATGCGAGGGGGGCGGGCCGCGTGGAGGAGATGCAAGGCTACTCGCCACTGAGCCGCGCGGTGGCCCCCCCGCCGGAGCTGCTGCAGTACGACCTGCTGCTGCATGTCGACCGTGTTGAAGACTGGACGCCGCTCTCGCCGCGCTCCTCGCACTCGCCGCAGAGCGGCCTCCCCTCCGACGACGATGATGAGGATGACCGCCCATACCCCCGCATCGACCCCGGGGTCTGGACCGTGCGCGTCAAGGATGGGCGGCCCGCGCAGGCCCTAGCGCCCCTGCTGCACCCGCCGCCGCGCGTCGCCTCCTCTGGCTGCAAGGGGATGCCGTCGGGTGGCGCACTCAGAGGACACGACAGAGATGACCCGGGCTACCACCGGCGCTCATGGAAGGACACGCTGCTGAGGAGGGGGCGCGCGGGCGACCACGGCAAGACGTCCGCGGCCAGTACCAGGCACCGCAGTCGCACCCCGGTGTCGAGGCACCGCCATTGTGCACCTGGGGACCGGCAGCTCGACGTCGGTGCATGCAAACAGCCTGCCCAAGAGCGCGCCCCTGGCGGATCGAGGGGCAAGAGCAGGGAGGACGCCCGCCCATCGGCCTCCCGGGGCAAGGAGCCTGCCAAGGAGAGGTTGCTGCCGCCGGGGCAGGGGGGCGCCTGTGTTCCTTCTCACCCCGCCACGCAAGCTGCACCGTGACGCTGCTTCCTCCTCAACCACGCCGGCGGATTACCCAGTGGCTGAATTCTTTGAGGGGGACAAGAAGCAGCTAGCTCCACCCAAGCACCCCGACGCCGTGGCTTCGGTGCTGGACGAGGTGATCGCGGCCAAGTTGAAAAAGCCTCTCAATTTCGGCGACGAAGACAGAGCCAGCAGAGAGTCTCTGGACATGGGGCTGGCGCTGTCCCTGGCACGCCACACCCCCACCACCACGACCTCACACGCGCTCCAGCTGGGGGCCGTGACCAGGCAGGTGACCGAGCTGCAGCTTGGAGGGGGCGGTGGAAGCAAGGTTCGCGGCCACCAACCCTCCCTTTCTTCACCAGCGTGCCTACTCCGGTGGTCGGCAAGCCTCCAGCAAGAGACAAGCCCCCCGCCCCGCAAGACTACCATCGCTCGCCAAGCAAGTAACCCGTCGTTAGTACCCCCCGCGCAAAGAGCAACGCTCCGCCTCGTGCATGGCCTCGGGATCCTGGGACCGAGGGAGAAGATGACGGCGGTTGTGGCTGAGGCGCTCATCCGCCATTTCGACGAGCCTCTGGCAGACGATTACATCACCGCGATCGCGCGGCTGATCTGCCTGGACGCCCAGGCCCTCAAGGCAGCTGCTGGCATGCTTGGCCCTGATGGAGAGGCCTCCGGCCACCCAGGCTCCACATGTTAGTTCACCACTGTAGTCGACGACGACCAGCCATGCGCTGGATGAAGTTAGGTTGTAGTATGTTTGCCTTAGGGCTCGCGAGTTGTAACAGTAGTTGGGCATGGTTGCTAGCTGTTTGCCGGCGGGGTTTTGGGCCTATTGGTGGCCGCCGGCAACCCCCAGATGGTATGATTGTGTACTCGTCTCTATTTTCAGTAAAACGTAGCCGTCGTCGTCCATGCCGGGCTCGTCTCCATGGCCAGCCTCTTGCGGATGATCTTGGTTCCAAATGAGTAGCACAACCTGCCCGATCTTGAGCTGAAATGTCCGGGGCCTAAACAACCCTGCCCGACGCTCCGTAGTGCAAGGCACTGCAAACACGCACCGCCTCGCCATTCTTTGCATTCAGGAAGTAGGGGGGCAGAGACTTGACGACTGCATCGTCTTGCCAGCTAATGGCACAACAGGAGGCGCTGCCATCTTCTGGGATTCAACCTCGATCCGAATCCAGTCCCATGCGATCGGTGAGCTCTCCATCACGACCAAAGTTTCAGTCCTCTCCTCAGGGTGTAGTTTTTGGCTGACAACGGTCTACGGTCCATCGGAGGGGGCGCGAAAGGATAGTTTTCTGGCTGAACTAGTGAGGAGCGCCCCTCCCCAAGGCGAGGCCTGGCTCCTCAATGGAGATTTCAACATTATCTACGAGGCCCGCGACAAAAACAATAGCAACATAAATAGGAGGATCATGGGAAAATTTAGAGCGGCAATCGACGCTGATGGGCTACGAGAGATTAAATGCAAAAATAGGCGTTTTACATGGAGTAGCGAACGCCAAGACCCAACTCTTGCGAGCATAGATAAGTTTTTCTGCACGGTCGAATGGGAGGGCATGTTCCCCAATTTCATGTTGCACGCGGCTTCCACCTCGTGCTCGGATCACTGCCCGCTGCTCCTCGCGGCAGCTGCAGCCCCTCGTTAGGCGCCGCGGTTCCGTTTTGAGTCCTTCTGGCCAAGGTTCCCTCGTTTTCACGAGACTGTAGAAAGAGCATGGCAACACCCAGCCCCAACAACTTGCGCTTTCGCTCGCCTGAACATTAAGATGCATAGGGTAGCCAGAGAACTAAAAATTTGGAGTAAATCGCTGTTTAGTGATGCAAAGGTACAACTGCAGCTGGCCACGCTGGTTGTGCTACGCTTGGACATCGCACAAGAATGTCGGCCGCTCACAGAGGGAGAATTCCACCTGCGAAAGCTTTTGAAACTGTGAATTCTAGGGCTAGCGGCGGTGGAGAGGGCCCGGAAACGCCAGGCATCTAGGATAACATGGCTGCAAGCAGGCGATGCCCAAACAGCCTTCTTCCAGGCCTAGATCAATGGCAGGCACCGAAAAAACTTCATCCACTCATTGCAAGGACCGGCTGGAGTTGCCACAACTCATGATGAAAAGGAGGAACTAGTCCACAGCCATTTCGATAGATCTTTAGGGACTAGACAGGGCCGAGCCAGCACAATTGATTGGAGCTACATCGACATGCCAAGGGTGCAAGGCGGCGGCCTAGACAACCCTTTCACCGAGCACGAAGTGTGGCAAGCAATCAAACAATGGCCGGCGGAGAAATCACCTGGCCCGGACGGGTTCTCCGGCGTTTTCTTCAGAATTTGCTGGCAAACCATAAAGAGGGATATCATGGAGGTTTTTCATCAGTTCTACCACCTCGCCGGAGGAAATTTCCAGATGCTCAACACAGCTGCTGTAGTGCTCCTTCCAAAGAAAGACGGCGCCGCTACAATCACCGGCTACAGGCCCATTAGTTTGATACACTCCATAGCAAAACTGATCTCGAAAGTTCTCTCCCTCCGCTTAGCAACGGTGATTCAGAACTTGATCTCCCTGGCGCAGACGGCTTTCCTCCGAACCAAATGCATAGATGACAGCTTCCTCTACGTGCAAAACTGCGTCAAGTCCCTCCACGCCAAGAAGACGCTGGCCCTGCTACTCAAATTAGACATCTCAAAGGCCTTCGATAATGTTTCTTGGGATTATCTGCTTGAGCTGCTTCAACAACTAGGTTTTAGCGCGCGATGGCGAGATTGGATTGCTCTCCTCCTCTCCACCTCCTCGTCGACCTTCCTGCTCAACGGCATCGCAGGGCCAATGATTAGACACCGCAAGGGGCTGCGGCAGGGTGACCCTCTCTCGCCACTCTTATTTATCCTAGCCATTGATCCGGCACATAGAGTGCTCAAAGCGGCGGTGGAGCAAGACCTGATATCACCATTGCCAGGCCGAGAGAGCAAGCTCAGAGTCAGCCTCTATGCGGATGACGCGGTCATCTTCGCAAACCCGGACCGGCATGAAATAGACACCATCATGGAGATCCTAATTGAGTTCGGAAAAGCCACTGGCTTGCATGTCAACCCGGCGAAATCAATAGCAACACCGATCAGATGCGAGAATTTTGATCTCGCTGAGATCCTCAGTAGTTTTGGCGGCTCCATTACCTCCTTCCCTATAAAGTACTTAGGCCTCCCCGTGAAGACCGCATGGCTTAGATTAGTGCACCTGTAGTTCCTCATCAATAGAATTAGGGCTAGGTTAGCAGGATGGAAAGACCGGCTGCTCCCTTTTGTCAGCAGAAGAGAGCTGGTCCGGAGCGTCCTCAGCGCGATGACCACCTTTGCCCTCTCAGTGCTGCAAGTGCCACCAAAGCTGCTCAAGGAGATTGACAAGTGCAGGAGTAGATTCCTTTGGAAGCAGGAGGAGGCGATATCAGGGGCGAGCTGCAAGGTAAATTGTCCAACGGTGTGTACTCCAACCGAGAGGGGTGGACTCGGGATCCTGGACCTTCAAAGTTTTAGCCGAGCCCCCCGGCTACGTTGGCTATGGATTGCATGGAAGGACCCGGACAGATCATGGGTTGGCACACCACCGCCATGCGACGAGGATGACAGAGCATTATTGCCGCAGCAACAACGGTGACTGTTGGCGATGGCAGAACAATGATCTTCTGGCAATCAACCTGGCTGGGACCAGGAACCCTTGCTCAGAGGTACCCAAACCTGTTCCACCACTCCCGACGCAAAAACATGACTGTCTATGAAGCGCTGCACAACCACACTTGGATCAGCGACCTTGAGCATGGTGATGTCAACCAGCTACTGCCGGATTTCCTGCAGCTGCACCAAAGAATTCGAGAGGCAAACATCATACTCAATGGAGAAGAAAGGGACCAAATTCGGTGGAACCTTGAGGCGAAAGGAGGATACACAGCAAACTCTGCTTACAAAATGCAGTTCCAGGGCCGGCACTTGTCCGAGTTCGATAGCATCATATGGAAAACTTGAGCTCCAGGGAAGATCAAGATGTTTTTTTGGCTGCTACTGCAGGACCGAGTCTGGTCAAACAATAGGCTCCAGCGTTGGGGCTAGCCGAATGGCTACTTCTACCAGCTCTGCCACAGAAATCTTGAAACAAGCAAGCACATATTCTGGGAATTCCCCAAGGCATGGAGCGTGTTGCAACTGGTGGCATCATGGCGCGGTTGCTCCACCTTCCACCGAAGGATGAGTGGCGCCAGAAGCAACCGGTGCTGATCATCAGAGAAATCATCAATAAGACAGCGCCAAGGGAAAGGAAAGGAACAAAAACCATACAGCTGGCAGCATGCTGGGAGATCTGGCAGGAACGGAATAGATGCACCTTCCAAAACAAGGCAGCCTCCATCTCTGGCATTTTGAGGGAATTGAGAAACTCGATGGAGTTATGGAGACTCGCTGGAGCGAACTGTATTGAGAGCCCGTTCGGGGAACCACCGTGAGATTTTTGGCTTCTAAAATACCTTTTTTACGTTCTTTTCTTTTCATCCTTGGTCCCTGACCACCCCACATCTCTTTGTTTTTCACCATGTTTCTCCCTGCTATGAATCAATGAAATAGCCAGCAATTGCTGGACATTAAAAAAAATCTTTTCATGTGGACATGTCAAAATAAAAAAAGAATTTCAGTTAGAGGCCCACATGTGGTAGTGCTTCTTACCAAATCGGATTCAGCGTCTTCCCCACGAAGCCCGAGCTCTCTCCACCCCCATCGTCTTCTCCAAATTCTACAACTCCTAAATGCAAATCCAGATTGCCAATCGACTATCACGTAGGATTAGGGGAGAACGGAGACGATCCGTGAGGGAGGCGATGCGCGCATCTGAAATTATGTGCTGCTGGACTGAGCCGAATCGTCAGACATGACATCTTCGTCGTCGTCACTCCTGTTGGATAATGAGCAACTAGTATTCACTGAGGGCCATAGGCCATTACATATACATGTGTGGTAAAGTGCAGGAAACCCCTTATACAATGGGGATGTACCGAAAAGGGACTATACACATCTAACACCCTCCCTCAAACTCATGGTGGATCAACAACACTAAGTTTGGAGAGAAGAAAACCATGCTGCGCTCGAGTCTGTGCCTTCGTGAAGAAGTCCGCCAACTGTAACTCAGATGGCACATAGTGAAGAGCGAGAGTCTGATCCTGCACAGCAGCACACACAAAGTGGGCATCCACACCGATGTGCTTGGTGAGCTCATGCTTCACCGGGTCACGCGCAATGCTGATAGCACCGGTACTGTCTGACAGTAAGGGAATCGAGGTAGTAGTAGACACACCAAAATCCTCGAGTAACCACCATAACCAAACCACCTCAGCTGTCAACATAGCCATGGCTGGCAACTCAGTCTCTGTACTCAAGCGAGAAACGACAGTGTGTTTCTTGGTCTTCTAGGCAATAAGAGAGCCACCAAGAAAGACACAGTAAGCAGACAACGGGCATCGATCAGAGGGATCACTAGCCCATGTAGCATCAGAGTAGGCCTGGAGCTCAAGAGAGCTGGAGCGGGGAAAGAAAAGACGATGAGAGATCGTGCCACAAAGATATCGAAGAACACGGAGGAGATGACTATAGTGGACTGATACGTCTCCATCGTATCTACTTTTCCAAACACTTTTGCCCTTGTTTTGGACTCTAACTTGCATGATTTGAATGGAACTAACCCGGACTGACGCTGTTTTCAGCAGGATTGCCATGGTGTTATTTATGTTCAGAAACAAAAGTTCTCGGAATGACCTGAAACTTCACGGAACATATTTTTGGAAAATATTAAAAATACTGGAAGAAGAATCCACGTCAGGGGCCCACACCCTGTACACGAGGGTGGGGGGCACGCCCCCCTGCCTCGTGGGCCCCCTGACGCTCCATCGACCTCAACTCCAACTCCATATATTCGTGTTCGGGGAGAAAAAAATCAGAGAGAAAGATTCATCGCGTTTTACGATACGGAGCCGCCGCCAAGCCCTAAAACCTCTCGGGAGGGCTGATCTGGAGTCCGTTCGAGGCTCCGGAGAGGGGCATTCATCGCTGTCGTCATCATCAACCATCCTCCATCACCAATTTCATGATGCTCACCGCCGTGCGTGAGTAATTCCATCGTAGGCTTGCTGGACGATTATGGGTTGGATGAGATTTATCACGTAATCGAGTTAGTTTTGTTAGGGGTTTGATCCCTAGTATCCACTATGTTCTGAGATTGATGTTGCTATGACTTTGCTATGCTTAATGCTTGTCACTAGGGCCCGAGTGCCATGATTTCAGATCTGAACCTGTTATGTTTTCATGAATATATGTGAGTTCTTGATCCTATCTTGCAAGTCTATAGTCACCTACTATGTGTTATAATCCGGCAACCCCGAAGTGACAATAATCGGGACCACTCCCAGTGATGACCATAGTTTGAGGAGTTCATGTATTCCCTATGTGTTAATGCTTTGATCTGGTACGCTATTAAAAGGAGGCCTTAATATCCCTTAGTTTCCATTAGGACCCCGCTGCCACGGGAGGGTAGGACAAAAGATGTCATGCAAGTTCTTTTCCATAAGCACACATGACTATGTTCGGAATACATGCCTACATTACATTGATGAATTGGAGCTAGTTCTGTGTCACCCTATGTTATGACTGTTACATGATGAACCGCATTCGGCATAATTCTCCATCACCGATCCAATGCCTACGAGCTTTTCACATATTGTTCTTCGCTTATTTACTTTTCCGTTGCTACTGTTACAATCATTACAAAACCCAAAAATATTACTTTTGCTACTGTTACCGTTACTTCCATATTACTTTGCTACTAAGTACTTTGGTGCAGATACTAAGTTATCCAGGTGTGGTTGAATTGACAACTCAACTGCTAATACTTGAGAATATTCTTTGGCTCCCCTTGTGTCGAATCAATAAATTTGGGTTGAATAATCTACCCTCGAAAACTGTTGCGATCCCCTATACTTGTGGGTTATCAAGACTATTTTCTGGCGCCGTTGCCGGGGAGCATAGCTCTATTCTTTGAGTCATTTGGGATTTATATCTGCTGGTCACTATGAAGAACTTGAAAGACGAGAAAACAAAAATTTATCCCTCAACTACGAGGGGAGGTAAGGAACTGCCATCTAGCTCTGCACTTGATTCACCTTCTGTTTTGAGTAAGCTTGCGACACCTAAACCTGTTTCTGCTATTCATTCTGATATGTCGCATGTTATTGATGATGCCACTTCTGCTATGCATGATACTTATGATGAAACTACTTCTATGCTTGATACTACTGTTCCACCTGGTGAATTTCTTGATGAACAACTTGCTAGGGTTAGGGAGAATGAAATTATTGAAACTGATAATATTGAAGATAGTGATGATGAAGACTCTCCCCCTAATAAATATGAATTGCCTGTTGTTCCTGAGGGTTATGTTATGGATGAAGAAGCTGCTAGAGCTATTTTAGCTTGCAATGATAGATATGTGCTACCTCTTGAGCACTGCGTTGGTTTTCCCTTGAAGAGGAAAGGGTGATGCAGCAAAGTAGCGTAAGTATTTCCCTCAGTTTTTGAGAACCAAGGTATCAATCCAGTAGGAGGCTACGCGCGAGTCCCTTGCACCTACACAAACAAATAAATCCTCACAACCAACGCGATAAGGGGTTGTCAATCCCTACACGGTCACTTACGAGAGTGAGATCTGATAGATATGATAAGATAATATTTTTGGTATTTTTATGATAAAGATGCAAAGTAAAGTAAAAGCAAAATAAAAAGCAACGGAAATAACTAAGTGTTGGAAGATTAATATGATGGAAGATAGACCCGGGGGGCCATAGGTTTCACTAGTGGCTTCCCTCAAGAGCATAAGTATTTTACGGTGGGTGAACAAATTACTGTTGAGCAATTGACAGAATTGAGCATAGTTATGAGAATATCTAGGTATGATCATGTATATAGGCATCACGTCCGAGACAAGTAGACCGACTCCTGCCTGCATCTACTACTATTACTCCACACATCGACCGCTATCCAGCATGCATCTAGAGTATTAAGTTCATAAGAACAAAGTAACGCTTTAAGCAAGATGACATGATGTAGAGGGATAAATTCATGCAATATGATAAAAACCCCATCTTGTTATCCTCGATGGCAACAATACAATACGTGCCTTGCTGCCCCTACTGTCACTGGGAAAGGACACCGCAAGATTGAACCCAAAGCTAAGCACTTCTCCCATTGCAAGAAAGATCAATCTAGTAGGCCAAACCAAACTGATAATTTGAAGAGACTTGCAAAGATAACCAATCATACATAAAAGAATTCAGAAGATTCAAATATTGTTCATAGATAAACTTGATCATAAACCCACAATTCATCGGTCTCAACAAACACACCGCAAAAGAAGATTACATCAAATAGATCTCCACGAGAGAGGGGGAGAACATTGTATTGAGATCCAAAAAGAGAGAGGAAGCCATCTAGGTAATAACTATGGACCTGAAGGTCTGAGGTAAACTACTCACACTTCATCGGAGAGGCTATGGTGTTGATGTAGAAGCCCTCCGTGATCGATGCCCCCTCCGGCAGAGCTCCGGAACAGGCCCCAAGATGGGATCTCGTGGGTACAGAAGGTTGCGGCGGTGGAATTAGGTTTTTGGCTCCATATCTGATTGTTTGGGGGTATGTAGGTATATATAGGAGGAAGGAGTACGTCGGTGGACCAACGTGGGGCCCACGAGGGTGGAGGGCATGCCTGGGGGAGGGGGGGTAGGCGCGCCCCCCTACCTCGTGGTTTCCTGTTTGATTTCTTGACATAGGGTCCAAGTCCTCTGGATCATGTTCGTTCCGAAAATCACGTTCCCGAAGGTTTCATTCCGCTTGGACTCCGTTTGATATTCTTTTTCTGCGAAACTCTGAAATAGGCAAAAAACAACAATTCTGGGCTAGGCCTCCGGTTAATAGGTTAGTCCCAAAAATAATGTAAAATTGAATAATAAAGCCCAATAATGTCCAAAATAGAAGATAATATAGCATGGAGCAATCAAAATTATAGATACGTTGGAGACGTATGAATATGATCTAAAGAGGTTATTAGCTAAATGGAAGCAGCAATCTCTTAATGCTAGAATGAAACCTGACCCTGTTTTTGCTACTTCACCGATCTGTGTTACTGATAAGGATTATGAATTCTCTATTGATCCTGATATAATTACTTTGGTTGAATCTGATCCTTTTTATGGCTATGAATCTGAAACTGTTGTGGCACATCTTACTAAATTAAATGATATAGCCACCCTGTTCACTAATGATGAGAAATCTCGCTACCTTTATATCCTTAAAATATTCCCATTCTCATTAAAGGGTGATGCTAAGATATGGTTTAATTCTCTTGATCCTGGTTGTGTGCGTAGTCCCCAGGATATGATTTATTACTTCTCTGCTAAATATTTACCTGCTCATAAGAAACAAGCTGCTCTAAGGGATATATACAATTTTGTGCAAATTGAAGAAGAGAGTCTCCCACAAGCTTGGGGGAGGCTTCTCCAATTACTTAATGCTTTGCCTGATCATCCTCTTAAGAAAAATGAAATACTTGATATCTTTTATAATGGACTAACCGATGCTTCCAGAGATTACCTGGATTGTTGTGCTGGTTCTGTTTTCAGGGAAAGAACGCCGGATGAAGCTGAAATTCTATTGAATAATATGTTGACAAATGAAAATAATTGGAAACTTCCTGAGCCAATTCCTGAGCCTATTCCTAAACCAACTCCGAAGAAAAGAGGTGTTCTATTTCTCAGTCCTGAAGATATGCAAGAGGCAAAGAAATCTATGAAAGAAAAAGGTATTAAAGCTGAAGATGTTAAGAATTTACCTCCTATTGAAGAGATACATGGTCTTAATTTACCGCCTGTTGAATAAACATATGATCTTAATTCATCACCCATTGAAGATACTCATGGTCTTGATAACCCGACACAGGTAGTAAAGGTAAATTCTCTCTATAGATATGTTAAAGCTGAAATCCCTCCTAATAAGTCTGCTAGACAATGCTTAGAAGAGTTTGATAATTTTATTGTCAAACAAGAAAACTTCAATGCTTATTTTGGTAGACAATTGAAATACAATTCCAATATGCCTGAACACTTGGGTGATTATATGTCTAGAGTTAAAGGTGAACTTAAACTCATTAGTAAACATGCTTCTATGGTTACCACTCAAGTAGAACAAGTACTTAAAGCTCAAAATGATTTGCTCAATGAATTAAATAATAAGAATAATGATTATGCTGTTAGAGTGGCTACTAGAACCGGTAAAATGACTCAGGAACCTTTGTATCCTGAAGGCCACCCTAAGAAAATTGAACAAGATTCTCAGAGAAATAATATTGATGCACCTAGTCCTTCTAAAAAGAAGAAAAAGAAAAATGATAGGACTTTGCATGCTCCTAGTGAACCTATTGCTGAACCACTTGAGAATCCAAATGATATCTCTATTTCAAATGCTGAAACACAATCTGGTAATGAACATGAACCTAATGAAAATGTTAATGATGGTGTTCATGATGATGCTCAACCTAGATGATAATGATGTAGAAATTGAACCTGCTATTGATCTTGATAACCCACAATCAAAAAGTCAACGTTATGATAAGAGAGACTTTGTTGCTAGGAAACATGGTAAAGAAAGAGAACCATGGGTTCAGAAACCCATGCCTTTTCCTCCCAAACCATCCAAGAAAAAGGATGATGAGGATTTTGAGCGCTTTGCTGAAATGATTAGACCTATCTTTTTACGTATGCGATTAACTGATATGCTCAAAATGAATCGTTATGCTAAGTACATGAAAGAAATTGTTACTAATAAAAGAAAGATACCGGAAGCTGAAATCTCCACCAGGCTTGCTAATTATACTTTTAAGGGTGGAATACCAAAGAAACTTGGAGATCCAGGAGTACCTACTATACCATGCTCCATTAAAAGAAATTATGTTAGAACTGCTTTATGTGATCTTGGAGCCGGTGTTAGTGTTATGCCTCTCTCTTTATATCGTAGACTTGATTTGAATAAGTTGACACCTACTGAAATATCTTTGCAAATGGCTGATAAATCAACTGCTATACCTGTCGGTATTTGTGAGGGTGTGCCTGTTGTGGTTGCAAACGTTACTATTTTAACAGACTTTGTTATTCTTGATATTCTCGAGGACGATAGTATGTCTATTATTCTTGGACGACCCTTTTTGAATACTGCAGGGGCTGTTATTGATTGCAACAAAGGCAATGTCACTTTTCATGTCAATGGTAATGAGCATACGGTACACTTTCCGAGGAAACAACCTCAAGTTCATAGTATCAATTCTATTGGAAAAATTCCATCGATTATTATTGGAGGTTTTGAATTTCCTCTACCTACTGTCAAGAAGAAATATGATATTCTTATTATTGGGGATGTGCATATCCCCGTTGAGGTAACATAGTGTTATTCGAAATTTCTTCGATTTCATGTTATTCGGAATGAGTTTGTTAACAAGACCTGATCAACCTTGTTAATGGATTCCTTTTGATGAGCATGAGATGGATGAAGTTAGAAGGCACAACCTTCTGTACCTCCTACTTTCTGTTATTTAGTTGGAATAAAGTAAAAATAGTATTTTTTGGTCTGTTTTCTGATTTATCCGTGCAATATAAAAATACCCCGAAAATAAAAGTTCTCCAAATGCCCTGCCAATTTAATATGATTTTTTCTCGAATATTTGAAAATATCTGGAACTGAGAACACAGCAGGGGGAGCAAACACCTGGCCACGAGGGTCCAGGGCGCTCCCACCCCTACAGGGCGCGCCCCTGCCTTGTGGGCCCACGGTGGCTCCCCTCCACTTATTCCTGCACCCACACACTTCTTCTTCCTCCCAAAAAAATCACCATCCAGCTCAAGCACGAGTTCTAGCTCATTTTGCTGCGATTTTCGATCTCCTTGCTCAAAGCACCTCTCACAAAACTGCTTGGGGGGATTGTTCCTTGGTATGTGACTCCTCCATTGGTCCAATTAGTTTTTGTTCTAGTGCTTTATTCATTGCAAATTTGTGCTGCCTAGGTGACCATGTTCTTGAGCTTGCATGTCAAATTTATATGGTTCCAAGTAGTTCTAATGCATGATATAGCCTCTAGGCACTTGTAGGAGTAGTTGCTTTCAATTTTGTTGAGCTTGGTTCACTTTTATTTGAAGTTACTAAAAATTTCAGAAATTTTTCAGAGGAAGAAATATGCTTAGGAAAATGTACCAAGGTGGTTCCTCAAGGAAGCAAGGACCCAGGCCTGCAATGCGTGATGTTGATGATGAATCACCAAGGGATGCCCCAGTGCGGCCTTGTGAATGGCCTTCAGAAGAATTTATGGATCGAGCAGAAATCAAGGAAGAATTTAACGCATATTTGCGCAGTGCTGATCTTGTGAGCTTCGAGGCAGAAAAGTGCCCCCAGTACCACTATCTCACTAGTTCCTTTGTGAGGAGGTTTGAATATTCATCTTCACGTAATTCTCAAACTGTCCTGTTTGATCTTTATGAAAATTCTTATACCATGGACTTAGAGGATTTTACCACTGCTTGCAAACTTCCACAATGGGGTAGTCCTCTTGAGCCTCGCAAATCTGAATTTAGAGATTTTCTTGCCAGTATAACTGTGGGGGAATCCAGAGACATAACACAAGCTACCATAGGGAGTATTCATTTTTCCTGCTATACATTATTTTGCTCTCTTCATAGGTAGGTGCATTAATGGCAAGGATGAAGCATGTCACATGTGTGTCCCTGACCTCAGTATTCTTAGGAGTGCTGTGTTAGGAGACAAATCTTATAATTTGGGAGCCATTGTTGCACGTAGGTTGCATCATAATAGATTTAATGGAGATTTCTTTGGTGGAATTTATGCAACCCGCTTAGCTGATTTTCTTGGTGTAACCATACGTGATGATGATATTGAATTGCCTCCTACTTACCTAGACTTTAATGCTATGGTTCACCACCAGTTTGTCGAGAGGAATGAATCACCTCTCCAGTACCGACTAATCTTTGACAGGCGTCACCCTGTCAATATTATTCTCCCTGCTCCTGCTCTCTTTGACTTTCAGGCAAAAGGAAGACATTTTATAACCAGGGAGGAGGCAGATGAGTACGAGAGGAGGGCGGAGGCAGCACGCCGCCACGCTGCAGCCCAGGAGGCAATAGCCGCCGCATCTCAGTACGACCCCGGCTACAACTATGGGTATCCGCCAGGCCATCCGTGGCAATAAACCAACTTAGGCCAAAAGCCTAAGCTTGGGGGAGTACGTATTTCCCACTGACATTACATTTATGTTCACAGACACTCATTGCTAGATGTCGGTGCTCATACTTTTTCACTGTAATATCCATGCTAGTTTATTTTCTTTTTCTTGCTTTCTTCTTATGTGTTTGATAAACCTTAAGAAAAACCAAAAAAATTGGTAAAAGCTTTAGCTGGTTTACTTTTCTTGCTGTAGTAGTAATAATTAAAAAGAAAACCCAAAAAGATTTCCTGTTCTTCTTTTGCTTGTTGGGAGCTTTCCCGTGTAAATAGTTTTTATTTCTTTTCTTTTCTTTGGGCATCGATAGGAGAAGACCGTGATTAAATTGTTAAAGTGGCTCTTATATGCATTATTGTTGATTTAACCAAGAGCCCATATTGCCTTGTCTTCTCCTGTTTATTGAATGCTCACAGATTCCAGCTTAGTCCAATGCACGTGCACTCTTATTATCATTCACATCGTTGGTCGTGCAAGTGAAAGGCAATTATGACGATATATGATGGACTGACTGAGATGAGAAAAGCTGGTATGAACTCGACCTCTCTTGTTTTTGTAAATATAATTAGTTCATCGTTCCTGATTCAGCTTATTATGAATAAACATGTTTGCAATGACAATTAGAGATTATAATTGCTCGTGCCATGCTTGATTAGCTATGAATTATAATGGTTTACCTTGCGTGCCAACATGCTATTAAAATGGTTGTGATGTGGTATAGTGGGCTGGTATCCTCCTTTGAATGATTTAAGTGACTCGACTTGGCACATGTTCACGCATGTAGTTGAAACAAAATCAACATAGCCTTCACGATATTTATGTTCATGGTGGATTATATCCTACTCAGGCTTGTACTCAATGTTTATTAATTTTAATGCATGTTCATGACTGTTGTCGCTCTCTAGTTGGTCGCTTCCCAGTCTTTTGCTAGCCTACACTTGTACTAAGCGGGAATACTGCTTGTGCATCCAATCCCTTAAACCCCAAAGTTATGCCATATGAGTCCACCATACCTTCCTATATGCGGTATCTACCTGCCGTTCCAAGTAAATTTGTATGTGCCAAACTCTAAACCTTCAATTCTGTTTTGTATACTCGAATAGCTCATGTATCAACTAGGGCTGTCCGTATCTTCCATGCTAGGCAGGTTATTATCAAGAGGAGTGGACTCCGCTCCTCACTCACGAGAAAATGGCTGGTCACCGGGATGCCCAGTCCCATGCTTTATGCAAACTAAATCAAAATAATTGCAAACAAAACTCCCCCTGGGACTGTTGCTAGTTGGAGGCACTCGTTGTTTCGAGCAAGCCATGGATTGATGCTTGTTGGTGGAGGGGGAGTATAAACTTTACCATTATGTTTGGGAACCGCCTATAATGTGTGTAGCATGGAAGATATTGCCATCTCTTGGTTGTTATGTTGACAATGAAAGTATGCCGCTCAAAATATTATTTATCTCTGCTTTAAAAACCGAGCTCTCGCACCTCTACAAATCCCTGCTTCCCTCTGCGAAGGGCCTATCTATTTACTTTTATGTCGAGTCATCACCCTCTTATTAAAAAGCACTAGCTGGAGAGCACTGCTGTCATTTGCATTCATTACTATTAATTTATATTGGGTATGACTATGACTGGATCTCTTTTACCATGAATTACAATGTCTAGTCAGTCCTTGATCTTTAAAAGGTGCTCTGCATTTATGTTTTGCGGTCTCAGAAAGGGCTAGCGAGATACCATCTTGTTATGTCATATCATGATTGTTTTGAGAAAGTGTTGTCATCCGAGATTTATTATTATTGCTTGCTAGTTGATTATGCCATTGACATGAGTAAATACGAGACCTAAGAGTTATTGTGAATATGGTTAGTCATAATCTTTGCTAAAAACTTGAATGCTGGCTTTACATATTTACAACAACAAGAGCAAACAGAGTTTGTAAAAGTTTTTCTTTATCACTTTCAGTTTATCAACTGAATTGCTTGAGGACAAGCAAGGGTTTAAGCTTGGGGGAGTTGATACGTCTCCGTCATATCTACTTTTCCAAACACTTTTGCCCTTGTTTTGGACTCTAACTTGCATGATTTGAATGGAACTAACCCGGACTGATGCTGTTTTCAGCAGAATTGCCATGGTGTTATTTATGTGCAGAAACAAAAGTTCTCGGAATGACCTGAAACTCCACGGAACATATTTTTGGAAAATATTAAAAATACTGGAAGAAGAATCCACGTCAGGGGGCCCACACCCTGTCCACGAGGGTGGGGGGCGCGCCCGCGCCTGCCCCCCTGGGCGCGCCCCCTGCCTCGTTGGCCCCCTGACGCTCCACCGACCTCAACTGCAACTCCATATATTCGTGTTCGGGGAGAAAAAAATCAGAGAGAAAGATTCATCGCGTTTTACGATACGGAGCCGCCACCAAGCCCGAAAACCTCTGGGGAGGGCTGATCTGGAGTCCGTTCGGGGTTCTGGAGAGGGGGATTCGTCACCGTCGTCATCATCAACCATCCTCCATCACCAATTTCATGACGCTCACCTCCGTGCGTGAGTAATTCCATCGTAGACTTGCTGGACGGTGATGGGTTGGATGAGATTTATCATGTAATCGAGTTAGTTTTGTTAGGGTTTGATCCCTAATATCCACTATGTTCTGAGATTGATGTTGCTATGACTTTGCTATGCTTAATGCTTGTCACTAGGGCCCGAGTGCCATGATTTCAGATCTGAACCTATTATGTTTTCATGAATATATGTGAGTTCTTGATCCTATCTTGCAAGTCTATAGTCACCTACTATGTGTTATGATCCAGCAACCCCGAAGTGACAATAATCGGGACCACTCCCGGTGATGACCATAGTTTGAGGAGTTCATGTATTCACTATGTGTTAATGCTTTGGTCCGGTACTCTATTAAAAGGAGGCCTTAATATCCCTTAGTTTCCATTAGGACCCCGCTGCCACGGGAGGGTAGGACAAAAGATGTCATGCAAGTTCTTTTTCATAAGCACGTATGACTATATTCGGAATACATGCCTACATTACATTGATGAATTGGAGCTAGTTCTGTGTCACCCTATGTTATGACTGTTACATGATGAACCGCATCCGGCATAATTCTCCATCACCGATCGAATGCCTATGAGCTTTTCACATATTGTTCTTCGCTTATTTACTTTTCCGTTGCTACTATTACAATCACTACAAAACCCAAAAATATTACTTTTGCTACTGTTACCGTTACTTCCATATTACTTTGCTACTAAATACTTTGCTGCAGATATTAAGTTATCCATGTGTGGTTGCATTGACAACTCAACTGCTAATACTTGAGAATATTCGTTGGCTCCCCTTGTGTCGAATTAATAAATTTGGGTTGAATACTCTACCCTCGAAAACTGTTGCGATCCCCTATACTTGTGGGTTACCATGGACAGAGGTGGGTGCTGAAACAAACTAACTCAGAATGTGGACATGATAGGATATGTCGGGACGTGTAACGACAAGGTAGACAAGGCTGCCAACGAGGTGACGATAGCTAGTGGGATTAGGAAGAGGGTCACCGTCAGAGGAACGAAGCTGAACGTTGAGCTCCATAGGAGTCACAACAGTGCGCTCATCACCAAGAGAAGGACGAGCAAGAAGATCCTGAATATATTTTTCCTGGGAGATGTAGAAGCCATCCGAGGTTGAGGAGATCTCAATCCCAAGAAAATATCAAAGTGGACCAAGATCATTGATGAGGAACTGGTCGCGAAGGCATGCCTTAACAAAGGCAATGTAGTCAGAGTCATCACCAGTGATGATCATGTCATCAAGATAGAGAAGGAGAAGAGTCCGACCACGAGGAGACGTGTGAACAAACAACGCGCGATCATGATCAGTGGGCAAGAAACCAGCGGCAGTTACTACAGAGGCGAAGCGCTCGAACCAGGCGCGAGGGGCCTGTTTAAGACCATAGAGGGGGCGGCGAAGTCTACAGACCATGCCATCAGGAGCATAGTACCCCGATGGTGGCTGCATATAAACCTCCTCACGCAACTCGCCATTGAGAAAAGCGTTCTCGACATCAGGTTGAGAGATAGACCAATGACGAACATAAGCCACAGTAAGGAGAGTGCGGACAGTGGTCATGTGGGCCATAGGAGCGAATGTCTCATCATAACCGCGTCCCTGCTCCTGCTGAAAATCACGGGGCACAAGACGAGCTTTCTAGCGCTCAAGAGAATCATCAGAGTGAGTCTTAATCTTGTAGACCCACTTGCAGGTGATGGGACGAACACCGGAAGGGAGGGGAACTAGATCCCATGTGCCGGAGCGCTCAAGGGCAGCAAGCTCTTCGGCCATCGCAAGCTGCCATTCAGGCTGAGTCATGGCAGTCCGATAGGAAGTGGGCTCAGCAATAATAGAGAGACCGTACCGATCAGGAGAATAGCGATCAGGCGGGGGGCGAGGCCAAGCATGGAGGTTATGAACTGGGGGAGGCGTGAAGGGAGGTGCACCAGAGGTGGAAGGCGTGTCAGGGGAAGCATCCTCAGTACGAGGGCGGCGAGTATAGTGGAGAGGAAACGGTGAGAGAGGCCGACGAACTGGAGATGATGGTGGAGAGGTGGAGGAGGAGGATGGTGAAGAGGGTGTCGGTGGTGAATGAGAATGAGTGAGAGGTGCCGGAGGAAGAGGGGAAACAGGAGGCACATAGCAGGGTGTATCGAGAAGGAGAAGAAAAGATCGTCCACAGAGAAGCTCGAGGAAGAAGGACGTGGGTAGTAAGAACAAGACTCGTCAAAAGTCACATCACGCGAGATACGCAAGCGACGACCAACAGGATCCCAACAGCGATAGCCCTTGTGCTCATTACTATAGCCAAGAAAGACACACTCAACCGACTGAGCAGTCAGTTTGGTGCGTTCTCGGGGGGCAAGAAGGACATAGCACACACGTCCAAACATACGAAGAGCTGAGTAGTCAGGAGAACGACCAGTGAGACACTCCATAGGAATACCACCCTGCAGTGCAGTCGATGGCTGAATGTTGATGAGATAGGTGGATGCAGAAATAGCCTCAGCCCAAAGATGAGGTGGAAGAGAAGCAGCAATCATCAGCGCACGAGCTGTCTCAAGTAGATGACGATGCTTACGTTCTGCAACGCCATTCTGAGCATGAGCACCAGGACATGAGAACTGGGCAAGAGTACTCTGTTCTGCGAGAAAACCACGCAATAGCCGGGAGATATACTCTCCAGCGGAGTCAGCACGAAAAATACGAACATGCGTGGAAAACTGGGTGTGAACCATGGCAGCAAATCGTTTGTATATAGAGAGAACCTCACTACGAGATTTCATAAAGTAGAGCCAAGTGTAGCGAGAGAAATCATCAATAAACAAAACATAGTAGCGATGACCACCTTTCGAATCAAAGGGAGCAGGACCCCAGACATCAGAATGAACTAAGTCAAACAGACGCTGAGATACAGACTCACAGGTAGGATAAGGTAACTAGGTCTGTTTGACAAGTCTACAACTATTACAATGTAAAGAAACATCTCCAGATACAGACCCTAAGAGGCCCTGACGCACTAATGATGACAAGCGAGAGCCACAGATGTGACCAAGGCGATGATGCCACTGCTGGAAGGACGCAGACGAAGAGGTAGCAAGAGCATGAGAGCTGGCAGAAGTGGTGGCAGCGGAAGGAACACAAAGCCAGTCAACCTCCCAAAGGCCCTCTGACTCATGGCGCCGGGGGCTAGCACCAACCAAAACCTTGGGGCGATGATCCTGAATGGAGCAAGAGTCGGTATCAAGAATGATACGACAACCAGAATCAGTAAGTTGGGCAGCGGAAAAAAGATTCATGGTAAGCCGAGGAACATGAGAAACACTAGGAACAGAAAAGGACGGAGTGGAAAGAATACCACGACTAGCAATAGGAAGAGAGGTGCCATCGGCAGTAAGAACATTAAAAGGAGAATCAAGAGGGCGAAGAGAAGACAACGCTGAAGAATCAGAGGACATACGAAAGGAAGCTCCAGAGTCCAGAACCCACGAAGATGTACCTAACGGTGTGGATGCCTGCGATGATGAAGTGGTGAAAGCAGTCACAGCAGCAGCAGAGCCTGTCGATGAAGAACCGGGGGAAGCCAGAAGGCGCTTGAGCCGCACAATGTCCTGGTCAGTGAGTGACGGAGTCGATGACAACACCGGAGTCCCACTTGAAGAGGAGCGCCTCTGGTTTCGCTGCTTTTGGCGACAATCAGACTCTGGGTGACCTAGCCTGGAGCAGTAGTCACAGAAGGTGTCACGGCACGACCGACCCTTCTCAACATAAGGAGGGCGACCCACCCCCTGAAGGTGTGGGCAGGAGCGGTGGAGCAGTGGGAAGAGCAGACGACACAGGAGCTCGGGCCGCCAACACAGAAGGAACCGCAAGCAACCATGCAGAACGAAGGCGAGTCTCCTCAGCACGAAGCTCAGCAAGTACCTCCGAGATAGGAACACGACCACGAGCAAGTAAGTGAGCACGCCGAGGCTCAAACTCGGGGCGGAGGCGAGATAAGAACTCATGGACATGTTGAAACTCCATGTCAGACCGCATAGTCGGACAGCAGTAGCAAGATCCACAAACAACTGTCCGAAGAGAGTCAAGCTGGCGCCAGATGGCAGAACTCTGTGTGTAGAACTCGTCAACAGAGGAGTCACCCTGCTGAAGAGCGTGCTCCTGACGCACCACAGATAAGTAGAGAGCATCACCAGAGGGCTGATAGCGCTGACATAAATAAGACCACATTGCTGCAACGGTGCTGAGGCCCATGAATTCCGAAGCAAACTGAGGGAGAACACTTGCGGTAAGAACAGCAGCAACACGAGCATCGTCATTGCACCACTGAGTGCAAGCAGACAGATCATCCCGGTAGGCAGAAAGAGCATCTGAATAAGCTGACATCTGCTGATCATAAGCATCAACCGCGGCATCATCGAGAGCTTTGGCTGCATCTCGATCAGCCTGAGAAGCATCAGCAGCAAGAACCGGTGGTACCGGTGGCATCAGCATCTCTCTCTTCTTTTGACTTGAAGTCAATGGGCACAGAAACGCCTAGATTGAGCTGAGGCTCCCTCGAGGTGGGGAACCGAGCGAGGACCAGCCAAATCCTCGAGGTGGGGAACCGAGCGGCAAGGGGAGCTCCGGCGACTGGACTGAGACGGTATGGCGGCGGCCGGTCGGAGAGGACCGGCGGCGGTCGGACAGAGAGGGGGCCCGCGACTGGAGGGGAAAGGAACGGCGGCGGCCAGGCGGAGAGGGCCGGCGGCGGCGGCCAGGCGGAGAGGGCCAGCGACGTCGGCCAGACGAGGAGGTAGGGGCGGCTGGGCGCAAGAGAAAGACGACCTGCTCGAGAGGCTGCAGATTGGGACGGGCCTAGTGCGGCCGGCAGCGCGGCCGGATGCGGCCGAGCACAGCAGCGGCGAGCTGAAAAACGAGCAGGGGTGGCTGAAGCCAAGCAGGGGGCAGCCGGAGGAAGACTAGGAGCAGAGCTCAGCGGCGGCGGCGGCTAGGATGGAGCATGCACGGAGTTGCATCGTACGGGGAGAGGCTACCTAGCATCTAATACCATGTTGGATAATGAGCAACTAATATTCACTTAGGGCCATAGGCCATTCGTGTCTGCATAGCTGTTGTGTAGCCACTGGCTGGGTCGAGCTGCTGCACTCATGCCCATATCAGGTTAGCAATGGTCTCATTATTTGGATTCATTTTGAGTTCGGTGAATCGTGCACGGAATCGCTACTGATCTGAGCGAATCCGAATCCCGTTCTAGATCGATTGATCTGAGTTGCGGTTCGAAGGCTGTTCCAGCGAATCAAATGAACGAATCATGCCAAAACATACAGAACTCACTCACTGCCATTGACTCTGCCCAATCAGTTGATCAACTCTCACAGAAAAAACACTCTACTTCTTTCCTTCCTTCCTTAAAGCAGATTTTTTAAAGGTTAGCGGAGAAGCAGTTGGAGATACCCAAAAGCAAGTGCAAATTAATGCAAGCAACCTTGCATTATTTAAACATAATTTATTGAGAGGGGGCACTTTATTTAGAAGTTTACAAATTTACGACGACCTCACCTACATAGTCGCAAACTCAAAACGACATGGTGATTAAGCACTTGCTCGCTGGGGTTTATTTTAGTAGGGGTGTATGAGGCTGATCGAATTGAGCCGGACCACTACTTTTCGTCTTGTCCATTGCACACCCAAACAGCAATCTCCTTCTCAAACTTGTCCATTGCAGGTCCTGGCAATATCATGTTTATCACGATCACGTCCTGACCCTTGCCATTCTTACACCTCATGTGGCAACTCACAGAGTCGAAGGAGATGTCCCCCACCATGGGTAAGCCGCCGCCAACTCGCTTCGCCCATCGGAAGTCCAGTGCCTCCTGTCCAATCCATTTCATGTCAGAGACCTCATACATTTTGTCAATGGTGAGAGGTGGCCGCCCATGTAGAGATGCCATGAAATCCACCATGGACTCCATGTTGTCGTCTGTCATGTTGCGCTTGGCCTCACGGATGAGTCCGAGTGTGTAGCCAAGCGGGTTGCCAGATAGCTCTCCGGCGGTCGTGTCTGCCACAGGGTAGAATAGTGCGTTGCCGTAAAACCCATGCGGGACGAGTCCATGGCGCTTCCCACCCCCGCGCACATTCATAGAGAACATTAGGCCCACCCGCTGGTGGTGCTCATAGCCGAGCGCCACCGTGCGGCAACGCCACATGACCGCGGTCAGAAGCTCGAAGCTTGTCGCTGGTGGCGAAAGATGTGCGGGGGCATGGTGGCTACGTAGTGCTGCGATGTCTTCTGGGCCGAAGAGGAAGAAGCGGACGACCATTTCTTCCGGCGGTGTTGACAACATAACATCATCGCCTTTGCTGCCTAATCTTTGGAGGAATCCCACGAATTCTGGGTTTATGTGCGGTGGGATGCGTGCGGTCAGGATCTCTCTATTCCACACGGGCAATACGATTTGGGAGGCATCACCACCGGTACGAGCCAAGTCGGCGATGCATTTCAGGAATTGAGTGGTGCCGTAGCCGTCGGCGATGTTGTGGCATATGTGAAGACCAATCACAAATCCTCCACATCTCAGCTGGGTTACCTATTTACATTATTTAATACAGAAAATAAGAAATGTTAATAATGTTGTTAAGCCATGGCTTCCTCCGTGTCGATTTTATATATTATCCTAAGACAAACTTTATAAAGTTTGACCAAATTTATATAAGAAAATAAAAACATTTACTGTAAATATATATATATATATAGGTAAATTAACTGGGACACCTAGGTGCCCGGGCACCTTAATTGTTTTAGGTATGTACAGCCGCACAATGAATGTTTGATTTGTTTCCTAATTATTCTTCATGCAAGACTTTCCGTGTTTACATTTTATGTTCATTTTTAACTATTAGGCATGCAAGACTTGCCATACAATAAATCAAAGTAATATTTTATTTTCTTCTGAACTACTATGAGTATCTAATACGCGTATTTTTGTTTCCTAACTATCTAATACGGGTATCTAATACTTAGTAATAAAATTATGTGCATACACGGGTATATATACCCAGTAAATTATTCTCTGAGCTATTACGTTCTATTTTTTTAACTATTTAATATGAGTATTTAATACCTATTAACGAAATTATGTACATATCGGGTATGTATATACCCAATAATTTATGTAAATATATGGGTATTTAATACCTACTAACGATACCATACAAAAATACCTACTAACAATATTATGTACAAATACGGGTATCTAATACCTACTCATGTAATTATGTACACATGCGGGTACGTATATACCCAATAATTTATTTTTAGAACTATTTATGTTTTATTTTATTTTCTAACTATCTAATACGGGTATGCAATACCTACTACCAAAATTATGTGCATTCTCAGGGTGCGTATATATCCAATGAAATCTTGCGTCATACGTACCCATTCCTAATTTGATCTGTTATACAAGGGCAAAATACATGTTATATAAGAATGCAATAAATGTCGACCTACGTATTAATACCCTGCCTTTTTATCACGTGACATGCATGCATGGGACGGTCCACGAATTAAAGCCTGCCAAATTAACTAGCAATTAATGCATTTTTATTGGTTTCCAAATCAATCGCTGAACACGATCCAACGATGAAGAGGCAAGGTGCCCAGGCACCTAGGTGTCCCAAACTGGCGTCCTATATATATATATATGAAAATATATTCAATGATGAATCTTATATGGTTTTCTTTGGTATTGTAGATGTTGGTAAAAAAATTACAAACTGCCAAAGTTCATAAAGTTTAACATAAGACAATACTAATATGTGAAGGTAATTGAAATGGATATAGTTAGTTATGCCTGTTTTTTTCGGGAGACCCTTGTTGTTTAGTTAATGCCTGTGCGTGTCCTTATGGAAATATAATTTATAATTACGTACCTAATGCATGTAGAATCTGATTGGCCATGTGTCGCCCAGTGGGTGCATACGTGACCCTTTTAGAAAATGTTTTTGCACATGATAAATATTGTGTGCATTTTTGACTTTGAACCATAACCATTGCAAATAGTTAATATAGTTAATATGGATGTACGTAGTACTCCCTCCATTCCTAAATATAAGACATTTAGGGATTTCACTATAGACTTCATATGAAGCAAAATGAGTAAATCTACACTATAAAGTATGTCTATATATATCCGTATGTAGTTTATTGTGGAATATCTAAAAGGTCTTATATTTAGGAACGGAGGGAGTAACTTGTTTGGCTCTTGTTTTAATAATATACTTCCTTCATCTCATAATATAAGAGCGTTTTTTACACTAATGAAAGTAGTATATAGATAGACAATAGTGTGAAATAATGACGTGAAGAGTTGAAGGCTAGCTAAGTAGCTACCTGCATGAAGAACAAGGGAACTCCAAGAACAACCCTAGGGTCGCCCACCTCGCACAACAGTTCTTCCACGCACGGGTATGGTGGCAGAGGCGACGGCTTGCCGAGCTCATCCATGGACACGTCTGCCTCCGCCTCCACGAACACGACGCCTTCCCCTGTGCACTCGACGGCTAGTTTTCCCCCAGCAGCCTCCCGGAGACGGCCTGCCAGCGGGTAGTAGTGCACCAGAGCCTTCGCGAGGGCCGCCTTGACTACCTTGGCAGCTGTGGCAGGCCGCCCCAGCCCGTGGTCATCAATGTCGATGTCGACAGCACGAAAGAACTCGATGGCAGGCTGCAGAAATCGCAGGTCTATGGCGTCGTCAACGTCGGAGAGAGCCAGAGTCTCGTGCGGTGTTGCTTGCGCCGGTAGCACGAGCTCTGGTTTTTTCCGACGCGCCACAAAGGATGGCATATTTGCTAAATAGGGAGGAGCGTCTAGTGTAGTGCGTACCTGAGTAGCTGGTTTGTTCTTCTACTTGTGTAATGGACACAGGGCAGCTTGTCATGTGGATATGGCGTAAGGACCCTCAATTTATAGGCTTCAGCTTTCATGTGTTGCACGATTATCCCAGGTCCACACATATGAGCTTAAAAGACAAGATATCGCAAGTATGCTACTTCCAACAGAACGGTGCAGTAAGTTGATCCACATGCCATTCATTTAACCCAGTAAGCGAACATTGAAACTCGATATTCAACGGACACGTCCCTAACACCTAGCAGGCAACGAAAACGTCTTCTCGCCACATGATATTATATAGGCTCGGGTATTGAAGGATCCCCTAGCCACGTATATATCTTCCCCAAATCTTGTGTCCAGACCATTGCCCGCTGAGAAGGAACCTCTGCTAAAAAATTCAACCTTAACTGTCATCAAGCCCTTCCATAGTGGAGAGTCCGATGACATTGCTGACACTTGACAGTGTCTGAGGTGCTATGGGCACCATATAAAGCATTGACCATATCAATAATATATTTTTAAATTATTTGTATTAACTATTTCACAAGACATGGTGTGGGCAAGTGTACTAGTTAGGGTAACTACGGGGCTGTTTGGTTGCTGCCCACAGCAGCCCTGCCAACCCATCGGCAGCCAAAATATTGGCGATTGATTCGGCCGCCAACGTCTCCCCCAGGAGTTGGCTATCGAATGCACTGGAAAGAGCCTCTGGGCCTTGGCAAGCCAAAATTTTGGAGCCCAGCCAAACGGACACCAACGTTGCGGTCAACGCCAAATATTTGGCTGGGCAGCTCAGGATAGCGATCCAAACAGCCCCTACATCCACTCTAACTAGCAGAGCTTAAGTCAGTAGCGGTAGAGGGTAAATGCATGGTTAGCCCGCCGGTATAGGGGCAGTATGTACATTGTAGAAGAGCAGAGTTAATATTAGCCCTGCAAAATTGCTGATGGTCTCTTACCTTCCAAGAGGTAAAATTTTCTATTAATTAACTATGTGGTATTGTAATTAAGTAGGTAGTATTGTTAACAAGTAGATCGATGAAGATACATACATCAGTTTTTTAGAAGGAAAAACATATACCAGTTTTTTTAAAGTAATACCAGTTTTTGATTGCATATGGACCTGGTTCTTTAGCAATGGCCATCATTAGGCGCTAATACATTGATGTGTTGGTAGGGCAATGTGGCTGTCATCCATCGGGCAACACCTTCATCTCTAGTGGGGTAGTGGCACAGAGGACTCCGCTGCCATGAAGCAACAACATTGGCTAAGTGTCATGAGGTTGCTGATCTTGCTTACTAGTTTGATTTCCATGCATATGGCCGATTGATCCATCCAGGTACGTGGCAGCCACATGCAACAAATGAATACAGTTTGTGAAGTGCGGTTACCCAAGATTTGGATCTGATTGCCCATTCTTTAATGGTAGTTTTTCTCCCCTGATCATCGTGATTCGTTCAGGTCAACTAGCTGCACTATTTACGAGAGTTTGTGAGATCGACCCGTCTGTCCAAAGATACCTCTGGTCAAGGGTGACGATCGAATATTTCCTTTTCCGATGATAGTGAGTCTCAAGATGCATAGGATCACCAAAACCCAAATTAATTAAGCACTATATATTATGTGCATGTCCATGTGTGGAAAATTTAGAATGGATTGCTTTGGATGTGATTATGCAGTGTACTTACCTTGAGATCTACTTGCTTGCCGCTAGGTCTAGTTTATCACCTTGGGCCAGGCACCAACTAAGATTATTCGTTTATCCAGGAGCATCTGTCGGCTCCAAGCTAGTTTGCTATGGTGGGTGTAGGTAGGAAGGTTAATTAGTTAGGTTATATATATATGATGCTAGAGTTGGCAGGGGTTAGTTCTACGTGGTCTAGTAGCAGGTACTAGAGCGATACACGCGCCTTGCAGAGAAATTTTGCTGTCGGTTGTGCGCGGAGAGAAGAAAACGAGGCAGACGACACAAGCGCAAGAGAGGCTGAAATGAGCAGCGCAGGCGGAGGCTGAAATGAAAGGATGAACCTGGATATGTGGGACGCAGAGGACTTCAGAAAATACAGAATTTTACAGATCAATATGATATGCAAAATGCAGCACACATCCATCCAGGTGACACCACACGAGCTTACTGCCGTGGACCTGTTAGTCGCAATTGGCGTGGATGGTCTGAAAATAATTAGTGTTGTACATACTAGACTACTAGAGAGCAGAGCTAACTTAGTGATGAGCTTGCTAGTCTCACCTCGCTGAATTAATTAACAGTTGTGGCTGCAGGGTCGGCAAATCCTTTGATTAATCAACTGAATCTCTTCCTTGTTTACTCAATCCCTGTTTGATTTTGCAAACACTAGCAACAGGATCGGCAACTCCGATCCTTAGATTAATCAACATGGGTGTATGTGTAGCTTCAACTCTGCTCTATTCTTTCTTGTGAGATCATGGAAATGCCAGTTCTTCTGAATGACGGAATGAAGTGTTTTGATGCAAAATTTGATAGAAGGCTGTTGGCAAAGGCAGGGGGGCATTTGATGCCAGGAAGGCCGGTTGAGAGCCAGGAAGGCACTGCACATGTTTTTTTCGTAACAGCACTGCACATGTAGATAACCTGGGTCAAGGAAAGGCCACAGTACGTAAAAACGCTTTCTTTCCACAGCCCACGGCCCATAAGCCCATTTTAAAGTACTTTGCTAAATTAGATAATGCCCAGCATGTTAAAATACAAATAGGTACTTGAAAGCAACCAACTAAAACAATTACTTCAAAACAAGTGAAAATCAATGGAAAAATTTAAGGCTCTTGTCAGTATACATTTTAAAAGAGTAGAATACGCAAGTATTAAAACTATTTGAGGACTGTCAAGTTAGTTTTAATACTATGAAAATGCATAGTTGGATCATAAAAGTTTGGTAAGTGTGTCACCCTAGTCATATCCACGTTGCATCCAGCTTTGGCTTGCACATGTGGCAGGTTGACCACTACCGTGTGAAAGCTTTTTTCGCAAACCCCACCCCCTCACCTCCATTTTTTTAAAATTGTGGCCTCCTCTTTGCGCCAGTTGGCGACCACCACATCCTCTCCTTGGTGTTCCACACCGAGAACCTCAAGTCCTGGATGCCCTTCGTGGCCGGCTCCTCAAGTGCTTGTACTCGTCGCTAGGTGGTCCACTGACTTGATTGTAATTTTTATTACCTGTGGTGTTTTTTGTATTACAATGATTGAAGATGAATAGATTGAAAGTTTCTCACACAAAAAACGGCTAGGCTATCACAATACCACCACCCTTCTAGAAAATCATAAAAAGAAAAACATCAGTTTTAGAACATTTTCGTAACACATAGAACTCATTTGGCGGCTTGGTAGAATGGAATTAGTTGGCTAACAATAGTAACTGCAATAAAATTCCAGCTTCTCCCAGCAATTATATAAGCAGACTAGCATGTATCAAAGGTGCGTTCTAATTTTGTGTGGAATGAAGGCTCAGTTACATGAGCAGAGTGTCATGTATGTATCGTCATATATCAAATAGCCAACATTTGCTTTTATTTTTCACTAGGACAATGCTCCTGCGCTGTAATTTACGTTTGCTTGTGATTTACCTTATATCTTGATGAGAAGTTTGGTAAGTAAATTAAAATGAAATTGGTTTAAAAGGTGAGTAAATTAAGGAGATTGATTATCATAAGGGAATTTTTGACAAAGAGGTGGTGGGAAGTAAGGTGAAACGGGAAACTTATTCTTTTTAAATAATAGAGATTTCATAGCCTCTCATTTCATTTTCCATCATGTGGAATCTGAAAGGTTAACCTTCTTAAGGCTGCTGGGATAGGTCATGGCAGTCCGATCGTATTATCCACGGTATATATATGTGGCGCGTTCCATTACGCTTGGTTACTGGCATTAATGTGCCTCGGGTGGTTTTGATCCAGAGGTCGACAAAAACAGTAGTACTTCAGGATAATTTGAAGGAGCGATGGAAAAGGGCAACTTACAGACAACTGCCATCTATTAGTAACTAATAGACAGATGGAGAGAATTCATATATGATTTGTACTCCCTCTGTCAAGAAATATAAGAGCGTTTAGATCACTACTTTAGTGATCTAAATGCTCTTATATTTCTTTACGGAGGGAGTATCAAATACAAGAACCTCACCCAGTTCAAACCTATCTCACTGTGCAATGTACTGTACAAAATACCATTATTTGGATGGTGGTAACATTTCCAAATTATAAGATTCCTGACAGGGAGGGGGTACTGGCCCCTCACTAGTATTAAATTCTCATTTTGGTTTTGTATGTTTCGTATGCCATGAGCCCTAGTGTAGGTTACCACCATGCAAATGATGCAATCCTTATGAATGCTAGTGACCGATAGTGGTCGCAACACAGCGTTTTGCCTGAGAGGAGTGCATTAGTACTCAGTTTTAATGTCCCCAATGAGAAATTAGAATAAATCCACCTTACATTGTGCAATTTTGCGAAAAGCAAATACGACTTATAAAAAGGAATGGAGGGAGTATTGCATTGGGACTAGCCAAATTTTGATGTCTATGAACAAGCAATCACATAAGTCCTCAACAGGGGGACACATCATCCAACTATATAGATCATGTCTGTGAACATGCTAGGCCATTTCAATATACTTATAGCTATATGTTAGGAATTTATTGCTCTTCGTATTAAACAAAATGCTACTTTGTGCCCGAATCATGATGGAGGACATGAAGGATCAAATTCCAGAAACATATAGCGTCGAGTCCCAACAATCCATCTCGATATCATTGCCACCATCCTTCTTAATTTTTCACTGGGTATGACGCTTCCATCAGGATGCCACATAATCCCTCGGTGAGACCGCTCACGCCGCGTGCCATGCGGATGTAGCCGTCTTCACCCCATTTTGCCCCCCATGAGTTCTTTATGATCCAGTAGTCTACACGTCTCTTGAGGTCATGCTCATCGGTGGTGCCATAGCCCACCACTATCATTTCATGGGTCAGATTCGTCCCACACGGCCCCACAAATACGCCTCCCCCGTATCGCCGGAAGCCATTCGGGTCAACTACCACAACGACCGGTTGGGATGCCACCGCCTGCATCAAGGCCAGCTCATAATTTGGCGGCACCCGTTTGAAGCCGTCGATGGTGATGATGGGGTTCTTTTTTGGCACCAAGCAACGACCCTGCTCAAAGGCAACATACGGATAGTTAGCATCACTGGTGATGCCTCCGTTTTCTTTTATGTACTTGAAGGCCAATTGTGCGTTGCCGCCACGACAGCCGAAATTTTTCTTGTCGCAGTCTACAAGTTGTTGCGCGGACAATGGAATCAGCTTCCTGGTCCTAATAGAGTTGATGCCCTCCACGGCCGCCGTCGCTGCAAAGGCCCAACAGGCCCGACAACCAATTTTCCGCTTCACGCTTGTCACCGCCGATGGGCGTTGATCATAACCCATCATGCGCCAGTCCACATACATTGGGAGGTCGTCGCGCGCAACAACAACGCCATGTGTGAACTTGCCTTGGTGCCGGTTCCCACCATCTGACGTGAGGTTAGAGCAGTGACCGTACACGTGGTCATCCTCTTCATCGGTCATGTCACCGAAGAGGTTTAGGCTCAGCTTGTAGGGTGCATCACCTTGGTTGAATTCGTGGATCATGCGAGCATTTTCTTTGAACACATTAAATCGCCGAGCCTTGTCACCGTGGTCACAATCCACATTGAGATGCTCACACCAACGCTCATATAGTGCCCACATGGACTCCTCTGACCCCAGGTCCCTATCTGTGATGTCTATCGAGCTCACTGCCGGCATAGCGGCAACAAGCACGATGGCCATAAGTATACATAACGTTGCAATTGCTCTTGCCATTGTAAACACTAAGTGGTTGCTTCGAGTGTCCTAGGTATCTATCGGCGTCGCTTGGAGTGTCCTAGGTAGCTTTGGTCCTCCTTATATATAGTAGATATCCTTGTGGTGCACATGTAGCTTTCGCATATCCCCTGAAACTAGGAAATGCTGAAGTAGTTTCCTAATTTATTTGCATGCATGACTTTCCATGTATGAGATAGAATCAAACAAGTTTTAACTTTTTTCCAATTCATACTTCTCCTTTTAACGCTTTCCTTCTGTCATACCTTTAGACGCACAAGTTGTGGAGCATGTATTCAAAATTATCCAAATGAAATCATAAACAACTAACTTGCCACCTTTATATTTGGAAAGATGTTGAATCACAGGTATCCGCTCACGAGTAAGAAATACAAAGATTCCTTCTAGTCAATGAATTTATTAATTTTTCATAATGCTAAAAAACATCCTATTTTAACGTCCACCCTACCAAACATGGCACTAGATATGGATGGCACACATTTAATTTTAAGAAGATTTTACTCTTTCCATATTAGCCATGCCATGCAAAATTGTTTGGAAGGTATTGCATTTCCATGCGTCAACTATTTTTGGAAAGTCGTCAATTGACATACATCAGCATATACCAAAACCAACCATATGGAAAGTAATTTCCTTGCCAATGAAGGTATAAATGCAAAATCTAGACTCATTTGTAATTGATCAAATCCAATAACGGATTTGATGACTCGTTCCATCTCTTCCTCCGTAAACGGTGCTTTCAGATGTGATAGACCGTTATCGCTCTGTGCACTGACAAGACATCATCATTCACCCTCGGTCCGTGGGGTATGTCGACATCGAGGGAGTGCGTCCACCTTTCCTATGGATGGCAGCCGCTTGTGGACGCTGGTTCAATTGGCACCGGCGTCGAGCAAGCTTGCATGTTGCGGTGGACGTCAAGATTTGGGGCGGCGGCGCCGCTGGTTGAGGTTAAGGTCTGGTAGTGAGAGCATCTCTAGTAGACCCCGTATCCCGCCGCCCGTAAAATGCGTTTGCAGTTCGCGGAAAAACGGCATTGCGGGCCGGCGCGGCCGGCCGCAAAGACAGACCCCGCAAAACGGACCCATATAAAAGGATATTCGTGGAATATACTCTTTTAAGGGCCGGCTTTATGGGGTCTGCTCTTGTGCCGCTGCCGCCGGTTCGCAAATATCAATACCTCACCACAAAAATAAAACAATCATTCACACTACAAAATAATTATTCAGAAGAATTATCAATACCAACACAATACAACAATCATCCACATTACAAATAATTATTCAAATCGCCGAAGCAAACTAAATAATGCAATATAAAACTTGTCACGAATACAAATAACACATGAATTAAATAAAAAATGAATATAAAAATGAGTTTGTTACTGTCCAGCCCTTTGCCAATGTTGGATTCTCCGCGAAGTAGTCTTGCATCAACATCTCGTTCCCCAGATGGCGATTCCGAGGAATGCAAAGACGCCCGACGGTCGATCCTCGCCGCCTCTTTCGGTTCTCGTCTTCGTGCTCCTTCACGGCAAGAGCCATCACCAACGTCTGCTGCCGATAGTTTGCATGCAGCGTCTCAACATTCGAGTCGTCCGAATCGGACGAATCATCGAGCAAAAACTTCTCGCACCGGCTGAATTCATCTACATGAACAAAAATCGCACGCCGCGTCAACCAACTATGCATAGCGCTCGACACAAAGCACAAGCAAACACTAACCGGCAGCTCGTGGGGCGGGCGATCCCGGGCGGCGACTAGGGGCGGCTCGAAGGCGGTCGATCCCCGGCGGCGACAACGACGAGGGGTGGCTCGTCTCGCCGGATCCGCGTGCGCGGGGGGGGGGGGGGGGGGGGGGGATGCAGCATATCGATGGTGGAGGGTGGGGGACGCCCCCGCGGCGTGATTCCGCCAACCGCTTCACGGAGACACGGGGCACCGTAGGGGCGAGGCGGAAACCTGCGTATTCGCGGATTGGGGCCGAGATTTTGCCGCGCGCCACAAAAATGTTTACGGGCCGGTCACGTTTGTGGGGTCTGTTTGGGCGGGATTTTCCGCGCTGACCGCATTTTGACGGTTATTTTGCGGGTCGGGGCTTTTTGTGGGGTCTGCTAGAGTTGCTCTGATGGGAGGGCAACAACCATGGCAACACGAGACCCCTGTGTGACGCCCGCGTGCATCAACAGGAGATAGCCTTGCCTAGGCACGCGCCTGCTGAGCTGGATCACTCTGCTTGCAAGCTATTTTTTATTTTTTTGGCTCTTCGTTTTTCGTTGGTTTTACTGTAGCGTTAGGTTTTATTCTAGCAGTCTAGACTATAGCATCCAGTTTACTATATCAGACAGGTTTTTGGGTCGGTTTTTACTTTGATCATTTTGAAGAATACTAATTAAATATTTCGTAATATCCGTTGAACATTTGTAGTATATCTTGAAGATTTTCTTAAGATATAATGAACATTTCAATAATACATGAAGAAATATTTTGTATTATACGATGAACATTTAAAAAAAATGAATATATACGTGAACAATTTTTGAATACGCATTGAACATTTTCTATTATTTGTTTCGCAATTTTTGAATACACATTGAACATCGGTAATAAACGGTGAACCATTTCAGAAACACAATGAACATTTTTATATTCGATGAATAATTTCTAAGATACGATGAACATTTTTATAACGGATGATTTTTGTAGGATACCATGAATATTTTCTTAATATACGATGACCATTTTTGTAAGACGCTGTGAAATTTCTATAATACACGATAAGGTAAATAAATGAAAAAAAGGAAAAAGAAAAAGGAAAGAAATAGAAACAAGAACATAAAAAGGAAAAAAAAGGAAAGACAAAAAAATTGAAAAACAAAGAAACAACAAAGTGACCATGGGCCGGCCTACACTTGGGTGATGGAAGGCTGTGCGAGATAGAGTGGCGAATGGAGGACTTCTAGCATATTGGGCCCAGGCGAGATAGAGTGGCGAATGGAGGACTTCTAGCATATTGGGCCCATTACTGCGGGCCAACCCAATCAACTACGGGGAGTAGCAGCCTTTGGGATAACTGAGAACTGACCCAGTTTATAGGTACCATTGTAATTGTAGTATTAAATAGATGGAACGGCCAGGCGGCCAGGAACGCATAGGACGTGAGGGTTGGAAAATTTTAAAGCCTAACAATGACGCTGTTGCTGCAGCCTTTTTTACCTCCCTCACAACTCTCAACTAGTAGCTTCGCAAAATCTGACCCCTCAAAAAAGAAAAAGAAAAGCTTAGCACGGTCTGTTGCTAGCTAATCGTGCACATAAACTTTAGAGCGTCACGTTCCTATTAAGTGATAGATAAATTAGTGTTAAAATGACCACGCAGTGGTAGATGCTATATTATGCATAAATTTTTGCTTTAGTGACAAAAGGATGTCGTGCTTCAAAATAATTTCACTACAAAACCGCACCGAAATGAATAAATTCTACTTTTGACCACACAAATCCCGTGAGACTAAATAAAACTTGTTGGTTCACCTTGTTTGGATCGAGCCTCGAGTCTCTCTTGAATATCGCGGATTGGGGCAATGGAAGGTTGGGGTTGGAGCCACACACGTGGCACATAGTGGGTCGGTCTAAGAAGATGATGCTCCACAGCCTCGGTCTTGCCACTGATGAAGCTATACCTCAACAGGCAGTGTTGGAAAACTAAGTAGGCACAACCACCATCGAAGGCAGTGTTCGATGTCCATGCCTACACTGGTAGAAAAAAGCCCTTTAGTCCCGGTTCGCAACTGCCTTTAGTCCCGGCTGTGCAACCGGGACTAAATATGCGCGACTAAAGACCCCCCTTTTAGTCGCGCCTCTTACGGACCGCGACTAAAGGCTTTAGTCCCGGTTCTTGTGGCTGACCGGGACTAAAGGCCCGTCCACGTGGGCGCCAGTGGTCCGTCGGGGCGGAGGACCTTTAGTCCCGGTTCTCGTGGCCAACCGGGACTAAAGGCCTCCTCCGCAGGTTTAGGGTTTTAGCCCCCCTAAACCTGGTTTCTTTTTAGTTTGGAGTGTTTTATTTCTTTTATATTTTATTTTGTGTTTTATTTTAATTTTGATGAAGTTTCAGTACACATATTCTACGCTACTATATACATGCATATGAAATTTCAAACAAGAAGAATTCAAGAGGAATATATAATATATATTCAATCTCGGGTGACCATATACAACTTCGAACAAGTTTCCATACACAATTAGGATGGATGACCATATACAACTTCGAACAAGTTTCAATCTCGGGTATGCATATAAATTTCTTCGTCCTCGGTATAGTGTTCTCCTTTAGGATTGATGACTTCCCTCATGAAAAATCCTGCTAATTCTTCTTGAATTGGTCGGAAGCGAGCTTCTGGACTAAGCCTCCTCCGCAAGTTATCCGTCGCGTTCCGCACGCTATCCGATGCCTTCCGCTCAGAGGTGTGTCTCCGGATGTTCTCACAAACATAGTATCCACATAGATTGGTCCCCGGTGGCTGCTTATCCACATTAACTAACCTTCTGAAATCTAGCTCATGTTTGAATTCACCGACAATTTCTTCTGAGAACCGTCTCCAAACCCTACAGGGCAAAGAAAATTAAATGAACAAGGGAGTTATTAGTTACTTGATATTAGGAAATGAACGAAAGAGACCGATCGATATAGAGCTCAAATGATTGAAAATAATTACTTTTGCAGCATTTTTCTCATGTCGGCCCAACGCTTTGGATCCGAATCCATAGAGTCCATGATTAGAACTCTGGAGGTGTGAAGTTCAATATTTAGCAGAATCCAGTGGAACCTGCGGACACGTTACATGCACAGTCATGCATAACTCATCGATTAGACATACCATGCATGGAGTAAACAAAAGAGAATGGGCACAAGAGAGAAACACTCACTCAAAATGGTAAGGAAATAGAATATGACTTTTGAGTTGATGCTTTCTAAGAAACTTGTACAAGTCTTTCTCCACGTCTTCGGGGTGATGTTGTAACACATGTCAATTAACGATATGTGGGTCAATGAACCCAACATCATGGATGTTTCTTATTTTGCATATATATATATATATATATATATATATATATATATATATATATATATATATATATATATATATATATATATATATATTGTCCTAACTATATTGTTGCGTACGCTATTATGCAGATTGAAGATTTGGGAATGCAAAATAAGAAACATCCATGATGTTGGGTTCATTGACCCACATATCGTTAATTGACATGTGCAGGCAATGAAGAACGAGATGAGGTAGAAATAAATCACTTACAGAACGTAGCAACTCAGCATAGATTTGTCGAGGTCGCGCAGATTGAACAGCTGGAACAATTCACTCATATGAACTTCTACAGAGTACCGTTTGGTGTGATGCTCCTCTGTAACATCCGCATAAACATATTCTTTGTCGGCCCATGTTATGAAATGCTTGTACCAACGTAGTAGATTTCGCATTTGTGGTGGTAGACTCTTTTCCCGCGCAGGCTCGACGAGAGGCCCATTCCGCACATATTGTAATGCTATCTCACATACTGGCGCATCCTCAAGGCCTAAGAAGGCACGAAGAGTCAAACCCATCTCGGACGCTTGTTTCATGGCACTCGCTACAGTCAATCCAAGTGCTGCCGCAGCTGCTATGATCTCGGGGTCCTCTTCCGGACCGGCTTTCACTATGAGCGGGGGGATCGATTGTTTCTTCTGCATCCCGAGCTGGTCAACTTGTTTCCCGCTTTTTTTACTTTCTTCTTTCTCCTCCTTCAATATTTTTGCTTGCCTACGAAGTTCATGTCCATAGTCGTCAGGCATATTCAGCTCGGCTTGGGACGGTGTCGTCAAAAAATCCTTAGCCCACTTCTTTTGCTTCTCAGTGAATACTTGCTTGGGCTCAGGCTCTTTTTTCGCCTTCATATCCGCCTTCCATTTCTCATAATCAGCAGACGCGGCCAATTTGGTTTCAGCTTCACTAAGTTCCCCAGGCCTTGGGAGGAGAGGCTTCAGTGATGGCTCCGGTACCCTTGTGGTCTTAGGTACATAAGGGTCCGGGTTAATAGTCCAGGAGCGGGTTTCCTTTGCCGGAGGTGGATTGGGGGGCGTCGTACCCGCCGGAGGAGGATTGGGGGGCGTCGTACCCGCCGGAGGTTGTGGATCGGGGGACGACGTCGAATGGCGTGAAGGAGGTGTAGGTGAACCACCACGACCACCACCACCGCCACCACCACCATCACCACCACCACCACCATCGGAGGGGGGTGGACTTGCTAGCCTTGGCGCCTCGCCTGGAAACACTATGTACTTCTTTTTCCATAGAATGAACTGGCGCTTGACATCTCCAAGTCTTCTCTCCCCTTCGGGTGTAGGTTTGTCAATCTCCAGGTCCTCAAACCCTTGGACTATGTCTTCCACCGTGACACGAGCATAGCCATATGCAATGGGGTTGTTGTGGTGGAGTGCTCCAGGTGTACAGGGTAAAGCACTGCCGCTAGCTACCTTCGTGGAAACGTTCCCCACGGGATAATGCAGATCACATTCTTTCATCTCCTTTACATCATCCACGGGGTAGTGAGGCTCCGGTGCACGAATCTCGATCATCGGTGCACTAGCACCAGGCGGGGCATCCGTGGAAGCCACGCTGGTTCTCCGCTGCTGGCTTCCGCGATCCGCTTCATGATCTTCATGCGGCTCTGCAGCCGATTTTTCTTTTACTAGTTCATGCACGGTCTGCTTCAACTCATGGAGTTCCGATGCAAACTTCGTCATAAGATCTGCATCCCGGTCCGTCTTTCTCTTACGGCTTCTGTAACAGTACGGGTCATTGTCCTGGGAAAACCCTACTTTCCACGGAACTTTGCCTTTGCCTCGTACACGTCCTCCGTGTTCATCATTCCCGAGGGCTGTTGTCAGTGCGTCTTTCTCTCTGTTGAACTTGATCAAGCCCTCTTGAGCTTGGGTCATTGCGTCAATAAGGGCTTGGGTGGGAGCAAACTGTCTCTGCTGGTGAACACACACCCCTGTCTCTGGGTCTAGCGATCCCCCATGCCCGTACCACCAGCTTTTGGCCCTTGGGTCCCATCCCTCTGTACCTAGAGGGATTCCTCGCACCCTCAGGTCCTCCTCCATCTTCTGCCACCTAGGCTCCGAAAGGCGGTATCCTCCTGGCCCTATAATATGATGGAACTTTTTCTTACTCGCATTATCCTTATTTTTTTTTGATATTTCCTTGAAATGCTCCGATTGCTTTTGCCTCACAAATTCTGGCCAATCATCTTTCAGTTTCTCATGTTGTCCATTGAAATCCGGAGTCTTGCCCTTGTTGACATAGTCACGGGTTAAATTTTTCTTGAAGTTCCGGAATGCTTCGCCCATCTTCTGAAGAGCGAACTCTTTAACTAGCCTCCTCCTCTGACGTCCACCTGGAACCTCGTTACCGAATTCATCGACTTTGTTGTATTCCGGAGGTAGAATGAAATGATCCATAAGCTTTCTCCAGCAATCCTTTTTCGTTCTCTTGTCGACAAAACTGAAACCAAGACGTGCCTTCTTTGGCTGCTTCCATTCCTGGACGGTGATCGGGACGTTGTCTCTAACAACGACTCCGCATTGGTTGATAAACTTTGAGGTGTGCTGTAGGGGCTTGCCGGTTTCACTGACAAACTCAATGGCATATGTTTCTCCTGTTTTCATCGCCTTGGATTTGCCACGCTTTGTCGTACTCGATCCGGAGGGCTAAAAAAAGAAAGAGAGTCGCGCGCGTTAATACATATGTATTCACATTTCAGTAAGTTTGTATCACGAGAGGCTCAATGTATATATATACCTCGCCGGAGGTGGTTGCTACTTGCAATTCGAGATCGTCGTTTGTTGACGGTTGACCTCCGTCGACAATGTCCGTTCCTTCACCTTCTTGATCATCGACAATCTCTGTTCCACCGTCAAGGTTCAGAAAAGAAGAGACTACATCCTCTTGTTGCTCATATTCTGAGCCCGGCACATAAGGAATCTCGTTGTTGATGATGCCCATTAAATAACGTTCAGCCTCCGGATCCCTAAGCGGCTTGGCTCTATCGTCCGCCATATGTCACTCCTGCATGTAGTAAAAATTCTTTAAGTATAAAGGAATTAAAAAATAAGATTAAGGGGACATAGAGGAGGAGGAATTAAAAAATAAGATTATTGAGCACTGCCAAGTATTTTGTTTTGTTTTCTTTTTTTTCTTTTTGGTTTTCATTTGGTTTCTTTCTTCTTCCTTTTTTCTTCTTTTTTTCTTCTTCTTCCTTTCTTCTTCCTCTTTCTTCTTTCTTTCTTCTTCTTCCTTTTTCTTTCTTCTTTCTTTCTTCTTCTTCCTTTCTTCTTCCTTTTTTCTTCTTCCTTTTTCTTTCTTCTTTCTTTTGGTTTTCATTTGGTTTTCATTTTTTTTCTTCTTCCTTTTTCTTTCTTCTTTTTTTCTTCTTCCTTTTTCTTTCTTCTTTTTTCTTCTTCCTTTTTCTTTCTTCTTTCTTTCTTCTTTCTTTTTTTCTTCTTCCTTTTTTTTTTCTTCTTTCTTTTGGTTTTCATTTGGTTTTCTTTCTTCTTTCTTTTTGGTTTTCATTTGGTTTCTTTTGTTTTGTTTTCTTTTTTTTTCTTCTTCCTTTTTCTTTCTTCTTCCTTTTTTCTTCTTCCTTTTCTTTCTTCTTTCTTTCTTCTTTCTTTTATTCTTTTTTCAAATGGTTTCTTTCTTCTTTCTTTCTTCTTCTTCCTTTTTCTTTCTTCTTTCTTTCTTCTTCTTCCTTTTTCTTTCTTCTTTCTTTCTTCTTCTTCCTTTCTTCTTCCTTTCTTCTTCTTTTTTTCTTCTTCCTTTTTCTTTCTTCTTTCTTTTGGTTTTCATTTGGTTTTCATTTTTTTCTTCTTCCTTTTTCTTTCTTCTTTTTTTCTTCTTCCTTTTTCTTCTGTTTTCTTTTGTTTTCTTTTGTTTTTCTTCTGTTTTTTTCTTCCTTTTTCCTTTTTTCTTCTGTTTTTTTCTTCTGTTTGTTTTTCTTGTGTTTTCTTTTGTTTTCTTTTTTCCTTCTTCTTCCTTTTTCTTTTGTTTTCTTTTTTTTCTTCCTTTTTCCTTTTTTCTTCCTTTTTCTTGTTTTTCTTCTGTTTTTCTTTTGTTTTCTTCTTCCTTTTTTCTTCTTCTTCTTCCTTTTTCTTTCTTCTTCTTCCTTTTCCGGCGGCGGGAGGCGCGCGGAGGACGGCAGGCAGGGGCAGCGGGCGGCGGGCAAGGGCAGGGGCTGCGGCGGGCAAGGGCAGGGCACGGGCGGCGGCGGCGCTCACTGGGGACGGGGACGGCGGCGCGCGACTAAAGGTACCTTTAGTCCCGGTTGGGGAGGCGGACCGCGACTAAAGGTACCCTTTAGTCGCGGTTGGCCACACCAACCGCGACTAAAGGGTACCTTTAGTCGCGGTCCGCCTCCCCAACCGGGACTAAAGGGTTTTGGCGCCGCTTTCGTTCCCGCGCAGAAAGACCCTTTAGTCGCGGTTGGGGACAACAACCGCGACTAAAGGGTACCCTTTAGTCGCGGTCCGCCTCCCCAACCGGGACTAAAGGCATTGTGCTGCTACCACTGCCGCTCCCCTCGCTAGTTTAGTCCCACCTCGCTAGTTGAGAGGGGCGCGCAGTGGTTTATAAGCCCCACTGCCGCTCCCCTCTTGAGCTCCTCTCCATTGCAGGCTTACGGGCCTAATTGTCACTGCTATGCCTGATGGGCCTACTGGGCCTTCTGCGGGCCTGAATCCTGGCCCATCGATGGGTTTCTAGTCGTATTCAGGCCGTGGTGGCCCAGTAGGTGGCATATTTTTTATTTTTGCCTGTTTTTTGTTTTCTTTTTTGCTTTATTTATTTTGTTTTGTTTCTACTTACAACAAAAAACTTATTTATTTTATTTTATTTTGTTTTGTTTCTAATTACTTATTTATTTTACTTTATGATAATTATTTTTGCTATTAAAGTTTCTAACAAAAAAGTTCTTTATGAAAATTCTTTTAGCTTTCAATGATTTTTAAAATACAAATAATATATCAAAAAAATCAGAAAAATAAAACTAATTCATTTTAAAATCTAAAAAATACAATTATATATCAAAAAAATCAGAAAAATAAAACTAATTCATTTTAAAATCCCTTGAAGGTTTGACAAAAGGTTTGATACATCATTCAGTTCATCGACCAAATACAAAGTTTGGTACAATAAATTATTACACATCAATTCTTCCCTTGTGTCCCCGCTTGCTTACGATTGTGCCGTATCCATGGAGCATCCTCATCATTTAACTTAATGCTTGGGTCAGTGTTCACTTTGAAGGGCGGAATTTCACCAAACATATTATAATCTTCTGATATGTCTGTCTTGTCCTCCACTCCCACGATGTTTCTTTTCCCTGAAAGAACAATGTGGTGCTTTGGATCATCGCATGATGTACTGATCGTTTTCTTATCTTTCCGTTTCCTCGGTTTGCTACTCATGTCCTTCAAATAAAAAACCTGAGCGACATCTTTGGCAAAGACGAATGGTTCGTCAAGGTAACCAAGATTGTTGAAATCCACCATTGTCATTCCGTATTGCTCGTCCACCTTTACCCCACCTCCTGTTAGCTTGAACCATTTGCACCGGAACAAAGGGACCTTAAAGGAGGGTCCATAGTCAAGTTCCCATATCTCCTCTATGTAACCATAATATGTGACCTTTCGCCCATTCTCGGTTGCTGCATCAAAGCGGACACCACTGTTTTGGTTGGTGCTCTTTTTATCTTGGGCGATGGTGTAAAATGTATTCCCATTTATCTCGTACCCTTGGAAAATCGTTATAGTCGAAGATGGTTTCTTGGCCAACATGTACAGCTGATCTCCAACATCATTGTCATTCATTAAATGTTTTCGCAACCAACTGCCGAAAGTCTCCATGTGGGCCTTTCTAATCCAGGATTCAGGCTTCCCCGGGTTGTCCGAGCGTAAAATATTCTTGTGTTGCTCGAAGTACGGAGCCACAAAGCTGGAATTTTGGAGAACTGTGTGGTGTGCTTCAGTCATAGAATGACCGTCCATACATATCGTGGATTTCCTTCCGATCTTTCCTTTTCCACTTAGTCTCCCCTCGTGCCGCGATTGAGGAATACCAATCGGCTTAAGGTCAGGAACATAGTCAATACAGAACTCAATTACCTCCTCATTTCCATAGCCCTTGACGATGCTTCCTTCTGGCCTAGCACGGTTACGAACATATTTCTTTAATACTCCCATGAACCTCTCAAAGGGGAACATATTGTGTAGAAATACAGGACCGAGAATGGAAATCTCTTCGACTAGGTGGAGCAGGAGGTGCGTCATAATATCGAAGAAGGATGGTGGGAACACCAACTCGAAACTGACAAGGCATTGGACCACATCGTTCTGTAACCGTGGTAGATCTTCTGGATTGATTACCTTCTGAGAGATTGCATTGAGGAATGCACATAGCTTCACAATGGCTACTCGAACATTTTCCGGTAGGAGCCCCCTCAAAGCAATCGGAAGCAATTGCGTCATAATCACGTGGCAGTCGTGAGACTTCAGGTTTTGGAACTTTTTCTCCGCCATGTTTATTATTCCCTTTATATTCGACGAGAAGCCAGACGGGACCTTCATACTGCTCAGGCATTCAAAAAAAAAGACCTTCTCTTCTTTGGTAAGAGCGTAGCTGGCACGACCTTGAAACCATTCCGGATGCCGGTCATCTGGGTCTTTCAAAAGTTGCTGGTCCTGCCGTGCTTCCTTTGTATCATTTGTCTTCCCATACACGCCCAAGAAGCTTAGCAGGTTCACGCAAATATTCGTCGTAACATGCATCACGTCGATTGCAGAGCGGACATCTAGGACTTTCCAATATTCTAGCTCCCAAAATATAGATTTCTTCTTCCACATGGGTGTGTGCCCGTCAACTCCCCGCGGAACTGATTGTCCGCCAGGACCCTTTCCAAAGATGACTTTCAAATCCTTGACCATATCAAATATCTCAGCACCAGTACGTTCCGCAGGCTTCGGCCGGTGATCTGCCTTGCCGTTGAAATGCTTGCCTTTCTTTCTTACGTTATGATTTCGGGGAAGAAATCGACGATGACCCAGGTACACGTTCTTCTTACAATTAACCAAATGTACACTTTCAGTCTCATGTAAGCAGTGCGTGCATGCATTGTATCCCTTATTTGTCTGTCCCGAAAGGTTATTGAGAGCAGGCCAATCGTTGATGGTTACAAAAAGCAACGCTCGTAGGTCAAATTCCTCTCCTTTGTGCTCATCCCAGACACGTACACTAGGTCTGGCCCACAACTGTAAAAGTTCATCAACTAATGGCCTTAGGTACACATCGATGTCGTTCCCGGGTTGCTTTGGACCTTGGATGAGCACTGGCATCATAATGAACTTCCGCTTCATGCACAACCAAGGAGGAAGGTTGTAGATGCATAGAGTCACGGGCCAGGTGCTATGGCTGGAGCTCTGCTCGCCAAAAGGATTCATGCCATCAGTACTTAGACCAAATCTTATGTTCCTTGCGTCAGCTGCAAAATCTTTGAACACTCTGTCGATCTTTCTCCATTGCGTTCCATCAGCGGGGTGTCTCAACTCCCCGTCGGACTTATGGTCCTCTTTGTGCCATCGCAACGACTTGGCATGCTTTTTGTTCATGAACAGACGTTTCAACCGTGGTATTATAGGAGCATACCACATCACCTTGGCGGGAACCCTCTTCCTGGGTTTCTCGCCCTCAACATCGTCACCAGGGTCATCGCCTCTGATCTTATAACGCAATGCAGTGCATACAGGGCATTCATTCAAATTCTCGTATTCACCGCGGTAGAGGATGCAGTCGTTAATGCATGCATGTATCTTCAGAACCTCTAAACCTAGAGGGCAGACAACCTTCTTTGCTTCGTACGTACTGGCGGGCAACTCGTTATTCTTCGGAAACATATTCTTCAACATTTTCAGCAAATTTTCAAATGATGAGTCACGTACACCTTCCTGTGCCTTCCATTTTAGCAAATCCAGTGTGCAGCCCAGCTTTTTCAGACTATTATCGCATCCTGGATACAACGACTTTTTGTGATCCTCTAACATGCGATCCAAATTCTCCCTATCCTTGTCAGTTTCGCAGCGTCTCCGTGCATCAGCAATGGTCCGACCAAGATCATCAGCGGGCTCATCATGTGCCTCTTCTTCACCTTCACCTAACCCTTCCCCACCTTCAGCATCATCCTCCATGAAAGTATCACCGAAATGATCATGATAGTTGTCATCGATATCATCCCCTTCTTCATCTTCTTCCATTCTAACCCCTCTTTCTCCATGCTTGGTCCAACAATTATAGCTTGGCATGAAACCGTGCCGAAGCAGGTGCATGTGAACGTCGCTTGAGGAGGAGTAACCCTTCTGATTCTTACAGACAGCACATGGACAGATAATAAAACCTTGCTGCTTGTTCGCATTTGCCACTACGAGGAAATCTTTCAAACCCGTAGTGAACTCGCCGGAGAGTCGGGGACCGTACATCCATTGCCGATTCATCTGCATTATTATTATATAAAGTATATAATTAACCATCATGCATTTGTTAAACTAACTAGCTAGAAATAATACAAATTAAACAATGAACTACACACATGCGTATTTTATCAATGACACATGAAAGGTTCAAGTTGCTAACCGCGATCGCGGAGGAAAAATAAATGAGAAAGCTCAAGTGTGGCTCGGACACTTCATATCATGTTTGTTTCAGGCTCTCGGGCATTTCATCGAACACCTTGTGTCCATAGGAGGAATCAAAAGCAAACCCACCACCCCCTTCTGAAAATTGTGAAGTGAGCTGAGTGAAGTGAAGTGAGCTGAGTCCTATATATAGGGATGGGCCTTTAGTCCCGGTTGGCCTGGCCAACCGCCACTAAAGGCCTTCGGGGACCTTTAGTCCTAGTTGGCCAGGCCAACCGGGACTAAAGCCCCTCCCGTCCGCCAGCTGGATGGGCCTTTAGTCCCGGTTGGCCTGGCCAACCGCGACTAAAGGCCTTCGGGGACCTTTAGTCCCGGTTGGCCAGGCCAACCGGGACTAAAGCCCCTCCCGTCCGCCAGCTGTCGACCGAGCGCGCTGGGCCCAGATAGTTGGTCAAGGGTCTCCTCCCGAACGCGACTAAAGGCCCCTTTTGTCGCGGTTCGATTGTTTTGGGGACTAATGGGGGCGTATGGAAGCCTCTTTTTCTACTAGTGCTAGCTGAGCGGCATCCATGCCGGAGTTGGTGGGGAAACCGAGAAACAGGACACTGTCACATAAGCTCCGGCTGTCCATCGCCACCCAACGCATCTCGACACCTGCTTCTTCGTCCAACGCAAAAATCAAAACAAAATCCAGTTAAGATCAGCATGGACCGATGCCCATAGCAGCTTACCATGGAACTCCAGGATGTGGTTGTCAATATTAGATAGAAGCGTTCCTACTCCCTTGTAAGGGAGCCGCGTGTATATATTGATTGAGGTAGAAAACGCCCCTGCCGTGGCTTACAAGGTTGTACCGATCTCTTGGGGATTCGGTAGTTACATAGGAGATAGAAAGAGCTACGGGAGAGGAAGAGATAGAGTTAGTTTGAGATTACAACAGAAATATATCTCTAAGTCTAACACCCTCCGTTAATCTCAACTATTATATATTAAGATTCCTCTTGAATTCCTCGAAAGGCTTAACTGGCAAAGCTTTAGTGAATCCATCTGCAACTTGATCTCTGGAAGGGATGAATCGTATGTCTAACTTCTTTTTCTGCAACCCTTTCTCTTACAAAGTGAAAGTCAATTTCTATATGCTTGGTTCTGCCATGAAACACTGGATTTGCAGAAAGATATGTGGCTCCTAAGTTGTCACACCACAAACATGACACGACTCTGCTTAATTCCCAACTCATTTAGCAATGATTCAACCCAAATGATTTCGGCAGTTGCATTAGCTAGTGACTTGTATTCAGCATCAGTACTTGACCTGGATACTGTGGCTTGTTTTCTGGCACTCCAAGAGATCAGATTAGAACCAAAGAATACTGCAAATCCTCCAGTTGACTTCCTGTCGTCACTGCATCCTACCCAGTCAGCATCGGAGAAGGCACTAACAAGGGTGGAGTTAGAATGTTTAACTTGAAGGCCTAAGCTCACAGTATATCTTATGTACCGTACAATCCTCTTAACAGCTGTCCGGTGTACAGTAGTAGGTGCATGAAGATACTGACAAACCTTGTTAACAGCAAAGGAAATATCAGGTCTTGTTAGTGTCAAGTACTGTAGGGCTCCTACTGCACTCCTGTATTTTGTGAACTCTTCTTCTTTGAGTGGCTCACCTTCAAAGGCTGAAAGCTTTTCTGAAGAGGATAATGGTGTGGGTCAAGGCTTACAATCTTTCATCCCCATGCAAGCTAGAAGTTCAGTGGCATATATTTCTTGGTTCAATATTATGCCATCTTGAATATTCTTCACCTCAATGCCCAAGAAGAAATGTAGATCACCAAGATCCTTCAAAGCAAACTCTGAACTTAAATCATGCAGAAGAGCATTAGTAGCACTTTGTAAAGAGCTTGCAACTATGATATCATCAACATATACTAATACAAATATAGTTATGTTTGCCTTGTTGTAGATGAACAGTGAAGTGTCAGCCTTAGATGCAACAAAACCAAGGCGCCTTAACTGAGAGCTTAACCTTGAGTACCATGCCCTTGGTGCTTGTTTCAAACCATAAAACGCCTTATCAAGCTTGCATACATAATGAGGTACCTTCTTGTTTACATACCCAGGTGGTTGCCTTATGTAAACCTCCTCTTCCAGAACACAATGCAAGAACGCGTTCTTAACATCTAGCTGTTGTAGGAGATATGCCCTAGAGGCAATAATAAATGTTATTGATTATCTCCTTGTTCATAATTATGTTTATGTTCCATGCTATAACTGCTGTGGTTCCCGAGCTCGTATATCCATAAAGGCTCTGGGGAGAACCCATATGCACGTGTGGAATAATAAACGGTAAAATGTATTCCTAGTCGTGCCTCTAAGACTAGCTCAAGTGTTGCATGATGATTATGTTTTCCCAATCATGGGCATGTCTATGCCAAGCAACTTTGAGGGCACAATGTCAGGAAGGACATTTGTGTTGAATTGACCCGAATTGATGTTATGCTATGAGATACATTCGTCACAAGTTAATGGTTTATAACACAGAGATAGTTAATGTTTGCATAATTCCTTAGACCATGAGAGTATCGAGTTTCTTCATGCTTGCTTCATGAACTTTGGGGTTTGTTAAACGTCATCCGTAACTGGATGGCTATTACGGCGGCTTACGGGTTCATGGGAAAGTATGTTAAGTAACTTGATAGCTCGAGATTGGGATTTGCTCCTCCGACGATGGAGAGATATACTCGGGCCCACTCGGTGTTACGGTGTCCATCATCGTCTGGCCAGACACTTTGTGATTCGATCACGGGGATGCCGGAACACGAAACGAGAAAAGAGAACAAAACCGGTAACGAGGTAACTTGCATAGTGGACAAAGTGTTGGCCCAGGGGATGCAATAAATCTCACCTCAGGTGTTTGTGATATATCGTGAAGCAACAGGAATAGCTCACCTCAACTGGAGGTTCACTCGAATATTCATTCGTGTGGGTATAGGGGTCAATATGGGTGTCCACGGCTCCGATGTTGATCATTGATCGGAAGGGGTTCCTGGTCATGTCTATACTTCACCGAACCTATAGGGTCACACGCTTAAGGGTCATCTATCTGCTGAATACTAGACAGGGAGTCTGAGAGAAAATCACCGAAAAGTTTCGGACAGCGGAATCGTACCGCAGAGAGAGGTCATCGGATGAGTTTCGGTGAAATCGAAAAAGTTGTTTCGGGGTATGCCATTAAGTCAAAATGGTTTCGGCACATGCCTGATAATTCTTGGAGGGTGCCAGAATCATTCTGGAAACTTTTTGGAATTTTCAGAAATAAAAACCGAAAATGTTTCGGAGCTGCCGGTACCGCTTTGGCTGTTTTTCGCAGATGAAATTCACTAATCTGAAATTGTTTCAGAACGAATCCAAAATCATTTTAGTGGGTACTGGAATTATTCTAAGACCCACAGAAATATTTTCGGATTTAGTGGACGCGAAAAATTGTCTTCATGAATAGTGAAAACGCATTCTTGTTTGCTTTTCGCAGATGAAAATCACTAAACCGAAATTGTTTCAGAACGCGTTGAAAATTATTTTAGTGGGTACTGGAAATGTTCTGAGCCCACATAAATATTTTCAATTCGAACGGACGCTGAAAAATGTCGTCATGAATAGTGAAAGTGCTTTTTGCTTGGCTTCTTGGAGAAGCCACCTTGAGGGCCTTTTTGGTATTTCCCCCCTTGGCTTCTTGGAGAAGCCACCCTTGGGCTTGGCCTATAAATAGGGGTGGAGGGGGCTGCCTAAAGGATCATCCCTTCTCACATACATGCCATTGCAATGATCTGGCTTCTTCTCTCCCTCCCAGCGAAATAGTTTCGTAGAGCCGAAAGGCTGTCTGGGTTCCGGCAGGAACTAGTTCTGGACGACGAAGCCCTGCCGGATAGCTGTCACCGTATGTGTGCAACTCTGTAGAGAGGTCGTAGTTTCGATCTTAGTGCCCTGAGGGGCTGTTCGAGAGTGCCTCCCGAAGGGCTGTCCAAGTGACGGTCCGAGTTCTATGGGTCCTCCCGGAGGGCTGTCCGAGTGACCGTTCGAGTTTCGAAGGTCCTCCCGAAGGGCTGTCCGCGACACCGTCCGGGGGACTGTTCGACCGCCTCCCGGAGGGCTGTCCGTATGGCGGATGAGGGTATTCATCCTCGCGGTTGGGAGGTTGTAAATCCTAGCTGCGGGGATCTGCACCGCCGATCGTCATCGACTCTACTTCCCGCTGCGCTACGAGTCGGTAACGAAAAAGATCAAACCTTGTATGCAGTCTCCATAGTGGTCCTGGGCTGGTGCGTAGGTCAGAAATTTTTTGTTTTCTGCTACGTTACCCTAAAGCTGTCTCAAGCTCCATCCCCTGGAAACTGCAACAGCTAACACAAGTCTAATAGTTGCAGCCTTAACAACGGGACTGGAAGTATCTTCATAATCTAGACCATAACGTTGTTTAAAACCTTTTGCAACTAGACGTGCTTTATATCTGTCAATCGAACCATCTGCCTTCTTCTTGATTCTGTAAACCCATTTACAATCAATGACATATTTACCTCTTTGCTCAGGCACAAGATGCCAAGTTTTATTCCTCATGAGTGCCAAATACTCTTCATCCATTGCATTTTTCCACTTTGGATCTCCAAGAGCATCCTCTAGTCTTGGCGGTTCCCCTGTGACAGACAACATGCCATATCGTATAGTGCCATCAGTTCTGATTTTGGGATTGCTTATAACTTTTTATAGTCGAGTTGTGACCCGTGGAACAGATTGTGGCTGAACTATGTGACGTGTAGGCTTCTGCACAGGAGATGGTGTAGACGAATTTGCTGCAGAAGATCCCGATGACATCCTGGAACCACTTTGCACAGCAGATCCTGGATCAGACCCCGTGGCATGCTGTGTGGCTGAAGCCGTGACTGCACCCGACTCGATTGCCACAGAAGATCCCGCACCGATCTGCGGATGCATGCGGGTCAGAGATCCCGAGTCGGGCGACGCGGTTTCTGCCGCTGTCGATTTCGCTAGCCCGCGCGTGGGGCACGAGGCGGACCCGGCATGTGACGACGTGGCGACGCCTGACTGGCGCGAGCGGATCCTGTCCAGCGCGCGGTCCAGGGTTGATCCGCGCGCCTGATCCGAGGAATCCTGACGCACAGGAGTTCCAGGTGACACCGGATCGCCCTCGTGTTCAGCGCCAGCTTCGTCTTCTTCTAACCCATGAAATATAGGTTCATTTTCACCAAAATTTGGATCATTTTCTGCACCGATTTCTGCTACGTCTTCTGGAAGGTCCTGCATAGGAGTAGGTACACCATTAATACTGGTAGGATCATCAGTTGGATTAGTGCAATTGTCGCCCCCTTGATCTAAGTTTTGGAGATTGGGTGGAAGGAGAAGAATTTCTTTCCTAAGGAGTGCTCCGGCATTCGGATGAAGGGACTCAAAAGGGTATACGGATTCATCAGACACGACATCGCGAGAAATATATACCTTACCGGTGGAAACATCTAGGCATTTGACTCCTTTATGGATGGGACTATACCCAAGGAAGGCACACTTCTTTGAACGAAACGCAAGTTTACGTGTATTATATGGACGAAGGTTTGGCCAGCAAGCACAACCGAATACACGTAGTGATTTATAATCAGGAGTAATGCCAAAAAGACGTGTGAGAGGAATCTCATAGTTGATAACCTTGCTAGGAAGTAAATTTATGAGATATGTGGTAGTCAAGAAGGCTTCATCCCAGAACTTCAATGGCATTGATGCATTTGCTAGTAGGGCTAGCCCTACTTCAACAACATGACGATGTTTCCTTTCAGCGGAACCATTCTGTTGATGTGCATGGGGGACATGAAACATGGTGTGAGATGCCAAGTTCCTGAAAAAACAAATTGAGCTTCTTGTACTCACCTCCCTAGTCAGTCTGCATAGCAATGATCTTTGTGTTTAGTTTTCGTTCAACAAGGTTTTGAAAATTCTTGAAAACTTGAAACACTTCAGATCGTTTCTTAAGGAGATAGATCCAAGTAAATTTGCTATAGTCATCAATGAAGCTTACATAATATGAGTGTCTACCAACAGAGGTAGGAGCTGGCCCCCAAACATCTGAAAATACAAGTTGTAGGGGTGCAGAGGAAATGCTGATAGAAATAGGATATGGTAGATGATGACTTTTAGCTCGCTGACAAGGATCACAAATAGACTGAATGCTAGACTCAAGACAATGGGGAAGTTTATTTTTACTAAGAACAAGCTTAACAATGACTGATGAAGGATGGCCTAATCTACTGTGCCACTTTCACTAGTGCAGAACCGGCCTTTATCACCGGTTCGTAAGGGCCTTTAGTGCCGGTTCTGCAACCGGAACTATGGAGTGGAGACTAAAGCCCCCCCCTTTAGTACCGGTTTGGCACGAACCGGCGCTAACGTGCCACCACGTGGCACGAGCCAGGCCCGGGTGCGTGTAGGACATTAGTACCGGTTGGTAACACCAACCGGTACTAAATGTTTGGGTGTGTTTTGGTTTTAATTTTTATTTCCTTTAGTTTTGTGTTTTCAATTTAATTTAGTGATTGTTTTACATTATAATGAGTTGTGAAATCATTAGGTGAAAGTACCGCAGATTAGTTTCGACTGGATGCATGTGAGTAATATGGATATGGCATATACTTGATCACTTAGCTAGGATCCATCCAGTTGAAACTAATATGCGGTTTCTTTCATAAATGATATAATAACTCATCATCATCATCATCATCATATTAATATAAAAACTCTTGCATCATATCATCACCAACAACAGTATATACTAGCTAGCAACGATATCATCGAGTTCAACATGGTCATGATATTATAAGCGTTCATAACACCACAAAAGCAAATCACTCTTTGAGATTAAGTTCAGGACGAAGAACACGGACACCCATGAGAGGACAACAAGTACTAAGAGCATGATAACCAGCTAAATCACTCCTGCTGCTCTCTCTTAGGTAAAATAGCATAGAACATGTATAGCTCTCCTGATTCATCATATTGGAGCATGCAGATGAACCTGTCTCCTAATCGTGGGCTGCGCTTCTGATTGCTGCCCCCTAGTACTTCTCTGCGATCGTTAACAATTTTGCTCCAATCTTTCACTATTAAGCATTCATCGCTTTCAGAAATCCTGAATGCACTCATGTGCACTGTAGGATATCTTGGCCGTAAGCTAACAATTGACATGCGACCTTTAGTCTCGATCCACTAAGCCACAACTGTCATCGGGAGTCCCTGTTGAAGAACATCGTATAGTAATTAATATACTTAGCAATGAAAGTTTAGCTTGAAAAATAATGTATGCAAAAGATGCACTAAGGACTAATAGTAAAAATCTTACCATCTTTCCCAAATACATGTGACCGTAGTTCAATACGATCACTATTGGTCGCACGTTTTGAGTATTAAGATTTTAAAATTCAGGAAAATGATTTCTCTTAACAGCATCAAGATCCTCAAGCCATGAAACATAATGACTTATCTCCTCGCAGTTTAGTTCAGCTCCGGGACAGTAGTAGGTCCAGTCTACCAAGCGCCGGACATGTTTGCTTGAATGGAAATAAGCTGTCAATAGAAATTAGTTGTCAACTATTTTTGAATAAACAATATCAAAGACATAAATATGATTGAGAAACTCACATAATGGTAGAACTGGAGGCGTCTGCACATCGACCCAGATGTCCCTATTACCTTCAATATTATCTTCGGGACGAATATCAAAGGTGATAACCATATCAGGCTCAAATGCATAAGCCTTGCATAGTGCTTGCCAAGTTTTGCATTCAAAATAGGTGTACGTGTCTGCATTGTATAATTTGACGTTGAAAGTATAACCAGCATGCTCGGTCTTCAGGTAAACTCTCTTTACCTCCATAGTTTCCATAGCACTGAAACCTATCTTATCCAAGACAAAAATTCTTGCATGGCAGGGGATGCGCTAGTAGAATAGTGAAAATTTAAAATTATAAGTTGAAGCAAATGAAGCATATATAAGTCATGCTTAATTAGGAAAAAAGACTTGTCGTTGTGACTTACTGTATCCACTTCGAAGGTCTCATCCAGCTTGATGCTGAAGCGCCTATCATCAACAAGGAAATTTCTGTCGCACAGGCCGCGCTGGTCTTCACAGAATTCGCACTTAATGAAATCTTTTTCGTCGTCAGACGATATTTCCTATGTTCATATAGGTGAAACATTAAACACTTACTAGTTCTATTAATTCAACTAATTCAACTACTTCTATTAGTTCAACTAGTTCTATTAATTCAACTAAGCATTTAATAAAAATAAACGTGTTCTATTAATTTTCTTACTAAAATAAAGTAGCTAGTTCCATATAGTAATATTTTAATTAGATCATCAAATCTCAGATATCTAAATTTTCTTACTAAAAATAAACTAGTTCTATTAATTCAACTAATTCAACTAAGAATTTACTAAAAATAAACTAGTTCTATTAATTTTCTAACTAAAATATATAAAGTAGCTATATATATAGTAATATTTTAATTAGGTCATCAAATCTCATATACCTAAATTTTCTTACTAAAAATAAACTAGTTCTACTAATTCAACTAGTTCAACTAAGCATTTACTAAAAATAAACTAGTTATATTAATTCAACTAGTTTAAATAATCTCATATACCTAAATTTTCTTACTAAAAATAAACTTGTTCTATTAATTCTCATACTAAAAATAAACTAGTTATATTAATTCAACTAGTTCAAATCTCATATATATACCTAATTAATATCTAGCTAATTCATCTAAAATTGACATTAATATTTAACATTTTTTCCATATAATTCATCTAACATTAACATTCTAACATTCTTACCTACGTAATTTATCTAACATTAATCTAAACAACAGAAAACAGAAAATAAGTAAAAACAATGTGTGTGTGTGTGTGTGTGTGTGTGTGTGTCTGTGTGTGTATGTGTGTGTGTATGTCTGTGTGTGTACGAGCGGGGGGCGGCGGCGCGAGACGGCGATGCGACGGGGACGGCGCGACGACGAGCGACAGGCCGGGGGCGACGACGCGATCAAGACGGCGACGTGGTACGGGGCGGCGGCGACGGGCGGCGGGTGCGACGACGGGCAGTGAGGGCGACGGCGGTGACGACGACGACGGGCGGTGAGGGCGACGGCGACGACGGGCGGCGGGGGCGACGGCGCGCTACGGGGGCGGCGAGGGCGGCGGCGATGTCGCGCGAAGTAGTTGGAGAAGAAGTGGTGGTCGATCAAACTGAATTTTTCGTAAGTGCCATATATATAGGAGGGACCTTTAGTACCGGTTGAAGCCACCAACCGGTACTAAAGGCCAATTTTCGCCAGGCCAAGGGGCGGGAAACTGCCCCTTTAGTACCGGGTCGTGGCTCCAACCGGTACTAAAGCCCCCCTTTAGTACTGGTTGGAGCCACGACCCGGTACTAAAGGTGTGCGCTGGCGCAGGAGCGGCGCGGGCAAGTTTAGTCCCACCTTGCTAGCCGAGGGGCGCCCGCACCAGTTTAAAAGCCCCGGCGCGGCTGCTGTCTCGAACTCCTCTCTATAGCAGGCTTCTGGGCCTAACTTTGGCGCGCTGCCCGTTGAGCCTTCTAGCCCTTCTGGGCCTGTATTTGCAAACCCTAGGGTTGGCAGGCCCAGCGGGCAGCGCCCCAACAATTTTTTATATAATTTTCTTCTATTTATTTTCGAGTAATTTTTTTGCTGTATTTAGTTTCTTTGTGAATATAAAAAAATTATATAGTTTTTTTTTTGTTTTCTGCATTATTAATTTTCTGCTATTCATTTTGTAGTGATTTTCAATTTCACCGTCATTTAGCTCTCTAAACAAATCGGTAAATGACTGAAAAACAGCAAATGATGTCAGAACGTGTTGGAAATTGATGACGTCGCTTTGAATGACGCATACTGAACGCAAAAATAGGCTGGAATTCAAATAAGTTTAAAAAACATTGAAGTGCCCGTGTAACAGATGAGTTCTCGTCCGAAACCCTGATACTCTGAAAGAGATTGTCCAGTTTGTACACGAGGTGCGTCCAGTTTTCGCCGTGACCCTCTCTACTCTTTTGCACATGCTATGCGTGCGAAATGATGATACCATGCCAAGTTCCAACATTTTCAGAGTTCATTTTGTAGTGATTTTCAATTTCACCGTCATTTAGCTCTCTAAACAAATCGGTAAATGACTGAAAACAGCAAATGATGTCAGAACGTGTTGGAAATTGATGATGTCGCTTTGAATGATGCATACTGAATGAAAAAATAGGCTGGAGTTCAAATGACTGAAAAACAGCAAATGATGTCAGAACGTGTTGGAAATTGATGACATCGTTTTGAATGGTGTGTACGGAACGTAAAAAAGTCTGGAGTTGTAATAAGTTTAAAAAAATGAAGTGCCCATGTAACAGATGAGTTCTCGTCAGAAACCCTGATACTTCGAAAGAGATTGTCCAGTTTGTACACGAAGTGCGTCCAGTTTTTGCCGTAACACAAGAAGTCCGGAGTTGTAATAAGTTATTAAATATAAAAAAGAGGCACAATGCTCGTTAATTAGCTTCAAGCCTTTCGGAATAGTGCAAACTGCACTGCACATAGCTCCGTGCAGTCTACACTATTCCTCAAGGCTTAAAGCTAAGCAACGTGCAGATGAGCATTGCGCCTCTCCTTCATCGTCTCTGCACTCAAGGCTTATAAACCGCTCCTAGTGTCTCTCTCTTCGCGAGGTGGGACTAAAAAACAGCTTACTAAAAAACTATAGTACCGGTTCATGACACGAACCGGTACTAAAGGTGTCCGTGGGGCCCCAGCCTGACGAAGCATCATTAGTACCGGTTCGTGACACGAACCGGTACAAAAGGTTGCTCACGAACCGGTACTAATGATCTCCGCCTGCCTAGCCGTTGGAACCGGCACTAATGGATACATTAGTGCCGGGTCAAAATCAAACCGGCACTAATGTGCTTCACATTTGACCCTTTTTCTACTAGTGTTTGCTGAAGAAGGCTTGATAGCAACAAAGGCTTGTTTATTCGATGACGTTGATGAAGATATGATTGGATAGAGACCTCCCACGCACTTGCCCCTAAGTAGTACCCTCCTCGTGTCCAAGTCCTTAAACAAGAAAAAATGAGGATAAAACTCAATGAGAACACGATTATCAAGGATAAATCTATAAACAGAGAATTCTATTTAGATGAATTTTTTTCTGGGAGGTCTCTATCCAATCATATCTGGTCGTAGGCTTGATATTTGGTCGAACAGGTGTTGTGCGCATGTGCTCCTTCAGTCCATCGGCAATGGAAGCCATGTGGCTGAGGAAGAGAAGAGAGGGTTGTAAGAGCATGGTTAATAGTACAGCCAGCTGCTGACTATATGATTTTGCCATGTCATCTATAGCCAAGCTTATAGCCGGCAAGTACCATAGCTAGATATAAATGTGTACTACTTTGTTGATACATGGCCCACCTCACTATGTCACAAAGTATCTAAGAGCACGTGCTATAGCCGGCTGTTAACTAGTAGCCCTCATCTCTTCTCTCTCCTCTTCTCTCTCTTCAAACTTAGCAAAACTATAATATTTAAAGTCTTACAGGCTACCTAGGTCACCTTATTGTACTTTCTCTAATGAACGAGCTGCCAATGACTTGGCTTTGATAGGATGGGATGTGCGGAGGGCATGCTAGGCGGGTCTCATCTCCTTTTCCCCGGGGACCTCATTTTTCTTGGCGTTAGAACTGATATATGTCTGTGGCATTTGATTTTCTCATGTGAGAGGAGGGATGGGGTGGAAACCTCGACACCTCCATTCCCAACATGTTGAAAGTAGGAGCATGCCTTGGGATGAACCGCCATGGTTATGGGGTGGCACTACGGCAGATAAGTTCGCCTCAACACCTTCCCCGTCAGGAGGATGCTTTGCTCCTCGGTATTGGTGATATATGTTTGTGCTATCATCGAACTGTTGCAGCCAAACTCCCTTGTGGGGCATCGGCATTTTGGGGAAGTCAAAGGTGGTGGTTCTCGGTTTGGGGCTTCAGGATGGTTGATCCGGCCTTTCTCCCCCGACCATCGGCTGACGTGAGTAGAACTGGAACAGAGATGGCACGGGTTTTGGACTTGGTCGACATGCCACCATGGTCTACTCAACAGGCCTGTTCGGTGATGGTGCCTACTCGGTTAAGGCGGCGCTGGACTCTTGTGTCTCCCTCTGGCATTCATCTCGAAGGCGATGGAGAGGGGCAGCGGCAATGGCGTGTGCATGGACATTGATGCATTTGTGTCTTGAGAAGGTTTCCTCATGCGGTGTGCATTGGGTTACCTCTAGTTATGCATGAATGTGTGGGTAAACTTATGAAAAAGGGGCAGCCCAATATGGTGACACGAAACAGAGAAACGAGCTAAATTAATATGTGTTCTTTTTTACGATTTTTCTAGTAAGTCTGAAGTAACAGACTAAACGACTAACTAAGAAAGAAAAGAAAGTCATTGTTGACGTGTGTCGGCGTGCAAGATCCAAGATGGGCCATTGGATCCTCATGATTTGAATGTTATCCTACAGTTCCAGCTATCCCTTGGCTATACCAACTCTGTTGAAAGGGTGAACTCAACACTTCAGGTTTAAGGTTTCATTACTGAACTGAAGACATTAACGCCTGATCTACCAGCTTTCTGAGCTAGTGCAACACCCACAACATGTGCTGTTGTTTGTTAGTCTAACGCGGCAGGAGTATATGAGCATATGGCTATAAGCCAAATGAATTCTGATTGTTTCTCACACAAATGCACCACGTTCAACAAAAATGCACGAGAGAGAAAAAAGTACGCCATCCGTCCTAAAATTTAAGACCATTATTGAAACTATGATATACTTGGGATGGAGGGAGTATTTCACCAGGGCCAAAGGCGCAGTACATACAAGTTAGGAAAAATATTCTCTTGTCAGTTGCAAGAGATATACGGCAAGTCAAACTCCAATGAGAAGATGATTCGTGTGACTCAATTGCAGTGCGGACCTGATGACAATATGGAGTAGGAGATTTGCCGAGAGTGTCCTGTTGTTGGTCGATGCCACCCGATCGACCGTTTCACGTGCACATACATGTTTCGATTTTGTGTCTCGTCTTTGCACATTAAAGAAAATTATAAAGCACTAAAATAGCAATAGTTTCAGATTTTCCATGAAACTTGAAAAGGATGGGATTTTCAAAAGGTCGCCCTTTTTGTTGGGGTGAAGTACTGGTAAGTCCGGTTATGGACCAACAAAAAATTATAATACAGGGATGTACATTGTATGTTGTGAGTCGTGTAAGTACACGTACATGTATATGTTGTACATCCCATAAATTTTGGTAAGTCTCTTAGCGACATGACTCATGGAATACTAAAATTAATTTGTACTATATGTCCTACTTACCGGGCCTGCTAGCTAGCTAGGAGAAAGCTTTCAGGGTTTTTAGGTGATATGATAGGTCGATCTCCAGCAACGAGGAGCCCCTCTTTTGGATATGCATCTCCTTCGTCTCCAAATCAAGAACTACACATGAAACATTCTTGGGTACCTTCAGCAGCACCACGTCTCCGCTCCTCTTCCCGGAGCCTTGGAACTGAACGACTACATTGCCACCGTTACGAGGGGTGTCTAGGCACATTGGTCGTAGTATGTCCTCAATGTCGATCACATTTTCCGGCAACCAACCACCACCTGATGGGACTTTAGGGAGTTGTAGCCACACTGATATCTTGTACCCATCTATGCAAAGCAGTTTCAATAGGTTTCCATCGGGTGACGTTGCCAAGTGGAGATGGCTTCCTTTGTGGTTGGTGGGTGGAAGATTCACCCATCCAGAAGCCCCCGTGCCCACATCGTATGTGATGATTTGGTCACCGTTGTTCACAAGCCAGTGGATGATGCCACCATGGAGGACGGCTGGGGCGCTGCACTTATTGATGGACATCCATGAAATGTCGAGGTCGCTCATGTGAGAGGACACAGGCTCCCAGGCACCAGAGGAGGATGTGATGGCATGTACTTTGATTTTCCATCCTTTTAGATCGACGAAGAAGAGCAGCATGAAGGAGCAGCTAATGCCATCCGCGGCGGTGAGCAACATGTGCTGCCAGTTGTTCCGGGTACTCCACATAGGCGGTTTTGAGAGGAAGGTGTGGTGGTTAGTCATAGGGTCATACACGCACAGGTCGGAGGAGAACTCGGACTCGGATCGCATGTCGGTGTGTAGTATGTGGCAGAGGACCACAAGGCCGCCGCGGGACGTCACCGGAAAGTACCAATTAAAGAGCTTGGTGGCGCGGCGTGACATGTAGGGCAAGAGGTAGTCGTGGCAAAAGGACGAGATGGCAGATGTGACCGGGTGGACCAGAGTCAACGGTTCCTCGTCATTGGTGGTGCAGTAGGCGAGGATGCTGGGAGCCACTTGGTTGGCGACGCGGTGGATGAACGGCGGGCTGAGGATATCACGGCGGAGGTGCTTGGAGACTGCGGCGCTGCGGATGAGCGTGGGTAGGTCGGAGCGTGCCACGATCTCAAGCAAGAGATCGGTCGGGAGCGTCCACGGTGTCGCAATATCTGACTCTGGCGCATGCGTCATCAACTCGATCGTGTTTGCTCCCCGCAAAAAAAAAAAAAACTCGATCGTGTTTGCGGTTTGCTAGGTCGGTAGGGAAGGCTTGCTCGGCACGTCGTCTCCTCCGATGAGGCTGTTTCTGATCGGATGCGCAGCGTAAACTCTGTTATGAGTATTGCACGTACGCCAAACCGAAGATATACTTGGAACAGAGTCCTTGACCGCATCGGACCCGAGAATGTACCCGAATCCAGTTCCAACGTACTATGCGGCCAAGAAAACGATGTACGTACCTGGGGGCCTCTCGCTACTTACGACAGGCACCGTGACTCCCTGTGGTGGTCAGTCTGTGACTACAGCCAACCCGCAATCCTCCACGGTGGCGTTCTCCACTGGCTAGCGGACCACGGCAAACACATCCTCACCTATGATGTGAAGACGGGGATGTCGGGACTGGTGAAGCTCCCACCTACCAACTGCAATGAAAAGCAGCTCCACTTGGCAACGTATTAAAATTGATCACCATAGATGGATTCATGATATCCATGTGGCTACAAATCCCCACGGTACAAGCAAGTGGTGGTGGTGCTAGTGGTTGGGCGCTGGAAGGTGTGATTGATGGAGAGGGGAAGTTGCGGTCATTGTACCCAGACCTTCCTGTTGTAGGTGGCTCTGATGTACTACGTGAGGTTCATGGATCTGGAAAGAGGAACGGAGACATAGTTGAATTGCAGGTACGTAATCGAGCTTGCGTGTTTCTTGATATGGAGACAAAGGAGATGCATAGGCAGAAGTATGGCTCTTGCTCCCCATTGTTTGAGATCGACCTGCCATCTCACCTACAAGCCATGAAAGTTTTCTCTTAGCTAGCAAGCCAGCCAAGTAGATAGGGTATGTTACAAATGTATTTACCACAACCTTGATCGAGTGGTGTTTGATTAGTCCATATTCTATCGTATCACACAAGCACACGTGTACATAGTCTACTGAGTAATGAAGTCCACACGACATCGGATGCATTCCATATATACATTATAGGACAAGGATGTACTGTATATTTTATATCTAAATAAATGTATGCATGTCCCATGCAATCAAGAAAGCTCGATCATACCGAAGCCGTCCGATTTGGGTCCTTGTGTCTGATCAGGTTGCTGATGCCGTTGTCCAAAACCCTAATAATGGATGGATCTACAGTCGGGGACCACATACGCTTTCAATGGTTCCTATAGCTTGATAGCTACTTATAGCAAGGCATCTAACACAAACGCACACGACCCACGCGCCACACAAACCCCGGCCAAAGAACATATGTCTGGCGCCTGACCATAGTCCATCCGGTCCCTACCGCCATGTCTTTCTGTCACAACCGTGCCGCCAATCTGGTTGGCCAGTAATATCAGGTGACGTCCCGCCGCGGCCTCGTCATCCTTTGCCGCTGGTTTGAGTGCTCTTGTGGCCTATGCGTGTGCGGCCCCACGATGAGCCACCTCACCCTCATCTTAAAACTTAACTGGCATCATCTCTGCTTACAGTACTTACTTGCAACTAAAGAAAAATAAGAGTGAGGCACTTGCAGACTCAACAGTGTTGAGGCGAGACTGTCCATTTTCCTCATTTTGAATTTAGACTGGCCATTAGGACTGTCGTAATTGTTCTCCATCTCCACAAGAGCTTATAAAGTATCAAACTGACCACCACTCTCTCTTTCCTAATTTAGATTGTGTGTGGCCGAAAATTGATACTTGGCTAACTCTTTTAAGAAATAGGGTTTCCTCCCACTTTACAGATAAAGCATGACCGAACAACCGAATCCTGCCGATACAAACACACACACCACACCACACGCAACCCAAGGCTGGATACAAGGACGCTGATACCAGCAACACTACCCCAACAAAATCCTAGCCAACATCAGATGAACACTATAAGGACTACTACGGAGATGTCGGGGCCCTCAACCGTGGGCAGGCCACCGCGAAGAGGAGAAGCCATGTAGGACGAACAATGAGCTCCAAAGCGGCGCCTTCAGCAAGGGAACGACATCATCGTATCGCCACCGCCCAATCCAAGGATTAGAGTTTCCCCCGGAGCACTCCGACGACAAATGAGATGCCGCGACGGCGCCTTCAAGAAGGGGACGACGCTAGAACGCCGCCGCCGTCGGCCTGGCAAAGCAGAACGGGTTTTCACCCCGGCCAACACTCATCGTCACCGGATTGGGTGAACGACCCACCCCGGTCAACACGCCGCCCACACGGCCATGCTGACCGGACAACGCCCGAGCCGCGTGCTCCGCCCAAGAGCACCCCGGCTACCACCAACCGGGCCGCCACCACGGCATCCGAGCCCCACCCTCAACCAGGACACACCAAACAGACGCGGTCGACCGGAACGAAGCGGAAGCTCGCCTTCCACCCCAAAGCCGACACCTTGGCATGGTCGATGACCTCGGCGGCCGGATCAGGGCCAGGGGAACTCCGGCGGCCACCCGCAGCAGCCGCCAGATGCAACAGAGGGGGCACCCTGCCCCTTCCCGAAGTCCCCTGCCACCACCAGCAGGCCTCGCGCACACGACCACACCATGGCGCCACCCCGGCCCGACGAGCCCGTCGCTGACTCCAAAGAAGACGGAGGGAGCTCACCCGAGTCCGATACAGACGAACCGCCGCCGGAAAGACCCGCCGTTGCTGCGCGCAGATCGGACCTCCACCAGGCCGCAGCAGCGCCGCTGCAGACCACCCCACTCCGAGGTCAAGACCGACCTCGACCACCGCCCCGCGCCGCCCGCCGCCATCCAGGAGCCGGATCTAGGAGGATCGGGCTGGATCCGCGCCTGCACGCCACCGCCCAGATCGGGAACCCCGCGGCCGCCACGCCGCAAACGAGCCCGCCGCTCGACGTCGCGTCCCCACCAGGCAACCCCGCTGCCGAACTCCGAGCATGCCGCCGCGCCGCCAGCCCCGCCAAAGCCCGGCGCCCCCACTCGACCGGCCGTCTTGCGCCAGCCGCGGAGCACGAGGGGGGGGGGGGAGAGGCCCGCCGCCGCCCCCACAAGCCGGGCTTCGCCGACGGTGTCGCTGGGCGGCGGCGAGGGAGGAGAGCAGAGGAGAGGGAGGTCGGGTCGCGGCGGATAGGGTTCCCCCCGGTCAGTCGCGAGAGCGACACCGGAGGGGAGGGAACGGTCTTCCCCACCTGAATTCAACGACGTGCCCGGCTAGCTCTTTTCAGAGTTGCCATGAAGACTTTTGATCATGTTGATGCAGGGCACCTTGGTACTCATTTAGATACACGTCAGTAGTGTAAAGTATGAACTGAGGGGCTTGCATTGGTAGGTGGCTGGTGTCCTGGGGTATGTGGCGCCCGAGTACCCTGATGGCAAAGAGCGACGTCTGAAGCCTTGGTTGACGCGTGCGGGCGAGCCAGATCGAAGATGGACCATTGGATCCATCTCAGTATGATCCTTTGCCACCCTCAAAAAAAAAATGATCCTTTGCCTTGAGGCATCCGTTGGCTGAACCAACAGCGCTCTGCGTCCGTTACAAGACTGAACTCACACGTGAGGGTTCAGGTTTCAAAACTGAATGGATCTAGCAGCCTTCACTGCACGGTCACGCTTTCGTTCATCTCTCTACACGACATGTCTATACACATCACTAAAAGGGAAATGAATTGGGATTATTTCTTGCCCAAATTAGCCATGTTCGGGAAAAGAGAAAAATAGCAACTGTAGTTCGCTAGAGCCAAAGCCACAGTGCATACAAGTTAGGGGAAAAAAATCTCTTGGCTTGCAGTTGTAGGAAATATGGTAGGTCGAACTCCAATGAGAAAAACTTTGTCATGACTGCATTCGAATGTTCATTGGATAATTATGAGATTTTTTAGGGTACATCATACTACTCCTAATACCGGGTAGTATTAAATCATCTCAGCCGTTTATTACATGGGTAGTTTTGTCAATTTTTGGTTGGTACTTTATGGAATCCCTCGCCGCGACCACGCTCGTCCGACCTCGTCGTTGTTGTTGCCACGTCATCTACGGCATCCTCTATACTGTAGGACTCGTCCGCCATGTACTACCTACGTATATGCTCGCTCATTCGGCGTGACCACCATTCTCCGGCCTCGCCATTGCCTACCGTTGCTGGTAATGCGGTGCCAGCTGCCGCCGCGATTTTACGTGGGTCCTGTGTTCCAACGAGATTAGATTGGCATCGTGTGCGTGCAGCCGCCGGTGTCAGCAACCTCCTTGTGCTGGACATCGGGCTGGATGGTGGGCTGCGCTTGGGCCTTGGCCTGTGCTGAAGTTACCAGAGGAAGCCAATACAAATACCTGGAGAAACGATTGAACGAGGCGACTGGGATGGATGGGCTTCGGCCTAGGCTTGGCGAGGCGTGCGTTCCTCCTCTTCCTGTAGAGCTCGGCTTCCTCCTCTGTCTCCTCCCTCTCTCTCGTTCTTCCTCTTGTAATCCTTGAAGCACAGCTAGATCATGGTGATTTATTGAGTGAATCAACTAGCAGGATCCTAACAATCGGTATCAGAGTTGGGCCCCAGTCCGCCTTGTTTAGGGGGATGGGGTGTCAGAGACGCAGGCCATTGGGGTTTTTCACCAAATTGGGGTGTCAGTGCCCATGTGGTTTTTCGACAAATTAGTTCTGCGCCCCTTCCTCTGTCGAGAGATATCGAAACTTCTAATTGTATTGACGTTATGTTATGTGAATCATATTTCTGGTACTTTATTAAGACATGTAGATATGCTGGTAATGGGGATTTGCTGACCTCTGTCCCCTCTGCTTCGTTAGCCATCTGGGGGATTTTCTAACCTCTCTCAATATCCTTACTCTTGTCTTATTTGCTGACCTCTTCATCAGCCATCTCGGGGATTTGCTGACCTCTGCCTAATTTGCTGACCTCTGCCTCCTCTGCCTAACTTATCCAGCCACTGCCCAAAGCAATCGTTTATTGAATTCGGGATAACTTTCAGATCTAAAGAGCATTTAACCAAGCTCCACAACAGAGAGGCCGCTGTGCATGTAGAAAATAGATGATCTACTGTCTCATCTTTCCCACACAACACACAGTTCTTCTCTCCACGCTACCCTCTTTTAAGCAAAGAATCTCTGGTTAGGACACTTTTTCTATTCACTAACCATAGAATTTTTTTAATTTAATTTGGCTGGGACTTTGGTTTTCCACAAGAATTTCTGTGGGAATCCCATATCAGAGAAGATCAGTTTTCTATACAGCAATCTGACATAAAATTTCTGATATACAGTAAGGGTCCAAATTATCTCATCCTCTCCCTCTTTCACCTCAACCTCTTCACATCTACTTTTCAAGCTACTCCACAACCCCAAAGTTTCCCCACATAGAGTTCTTCTAAATCTAAATCTATGCCATCCTTTTTGCAAGGCTTCAGCCACTATTATGTTATGATCAACGCTCAGATCATATAGCCTAGGATAGGATTCTTCCAGAGTTTTCCCCTCTTCCCACACATCTTCCCAGAATCTAGTATTTTCCCCATTTCCTATCTTTTTCTTGGCAAATCTATAGAAAATCTCTTTCACCTGCAGTAGTCCGCTCCAGAACTGAGATCTCCAGGTTTCTTGGAGATTCTGGAGAGACATTTATCCCCTCCATACTTTCTGCATAGCACATCCTGCCATAGTCCTTTTTCTGTTTCCATTTTCCAAAACTACTTTGCTAAAAGTGCAATATTCATTAGTTCCAGATTCAGAATTCATAGGCCCCCCATTTCTTTGGGCAAGCAGCAAGTTTCCCACTTTACTAAATGATATTTTTTAACATTCTCATCTTCCTACCATACAAGTCTAGCTCTGAAGAAATCATCTTTCTTAATCACCCCTTTGGGAACAACATAGAAGGACATCATAAAGAGTAGGATGTTTGTCAAGTAAGCTTTAACCAGAGTTATTCTGCCTGCAATGGAGCCTAGCAGTTTCCCTTGCCAACAGCTGCATCGTTTTTCAATTTTGTCAGTCACACATCTCCAATGCATGTTCCCAATTTTGGAATCAGCTACAGGCATTCCTAGATATTTTATAGGAATGTTGCCCATTTTGCAGGTCAGGATCTCTTGATAGATTTGTTGTTTTTCTTTAGCTTTCCCAAATAGCCTCAACTCACTCTTGTGGAAATTAATTTTGAGACCAGACATCTACTCAAAAGCGCCCAAAATAAACGTACGATTTTTGACACTCTCTATATCATCCTGCATCAGAAAAATTGTATCATATGCATATTGCAGCATGTTTATCCCTTTATTTCTCTCATCACCCAGCACCCCTTTAACTAACCGATGCTCCAAGGCATTGTTCATGAGTATTGCTAGCGCATCAACAGCTAGGTCAAACAGGAGAGGTGACAAGCATCTACCTGTCTTAATCCTTTGTAGGTCTTAAAAAAGGGCCAATTTGGTCATTTACCTTTACTCCCACATGACCTCCCCACATTGTCTCCATCACCTAGTCACACCATTTGTCAGGGAACCCTTTGAGTTTCAGCATTTGAATCACAAAGGGCCATTTTATTTTGTCATATGCCTTCTCAAAGTCTACTTTAAAGATCAGAGCATCTTTTTTCTTAGTATGGAATGTGTTTAGGACCTCATGCAAGACCACCACCCCTTCCATTATGTATCTCCCTTTGATAAAAGCAGTTTGGGTTTTGAAAATGACCGGGGAAACACATTCAGTCAGCCTATTCATCAGGACCTTTGTAATAATTTTAAAACTGACATTTAGCAAACAAATTGGTCTAAATTTCTGTATTTGTTTGGCATCAGAAGTTTTTGGCAATAGATATGTTTATTTTCCCCTTGGCAAAGTCCTCCACTAAAGCCTTCAGATCCCACTTGACCAGGTCCCAGAACTCTTGGTAGAAATCAGCAGGGAATCCATCTGGTCCAGGGCTTTTTTTTATTCTTCATACCAAAAACCACATTTTTTTTCTCTTGTCAGGAAAAAGGTGCCATTAATCCCTTCTTTTCTTCCTCGCCAATTTTTCTCATCTCTACACCTCATGGAAAAAATTCTGACAAACGAGCCAGACAGGGTGTCGTGGCATCTAAACGCCTCCGGGAAGTTTTCGGTCAAGTCCTTATACAACAAACTGTGCCAAGGGTCGGTACGGAGGGAGGTGAAAGGACTTTGGCTTGCGCGCGTTCCGCTAAAGATCAAAGTGTTTCTTTGGCAAATGTTCTGGGATCGCCTTCCCACGTCTCTCAACATTGCAAAACGGAATGGCCCGGCAACGGGTCCTTGTGCATTATGTGGGAATCCCAAGAACGCAAACCACGTTTTCTTCCTATGCCCTTTAGCTAGGTTTGCTTGGAGCGCTTTGCGCGAGGCAGCCGGCGTCCCATGGGACCCGCGCGCTCCTCTTCCGAACTTGTGGGACTTCTGGACTCGGTCCAAGGTCAACTCAAGCGCGTGATGTGGACTAGTATTGGGGCCATGTTATGGTCCTTATGGCTAACCCGCAACAAATTTACCATTGAGGGATCTTTCCCATCGCACCCGGCTAATATCATATGCAAATGTTCTATCCTATTGCAGCGGTGGAGTCCGTTGGCGAAGCGGAAGGACTCTGAGATGATGAAGCACGCGCAAGCACGCGCAAGATCGAGTTCACCAGGTTTACGTGGCGGCTAGGGAGCCGGCGCCTCCTCCCTGACGTAGGGAGTGATCTTTTGTTTTGTGTCTCGCGAGCCTGCGCGCTCTTGACCATGGGCTTCGGCCTTGTATCGTGCTCGCCGCCCGGCTACGAACCCACCCTGCCTTAGTCGCTAGCTTTGCCTGTGGCGTTTGCTTTTGGTTAGTCTGTGTAATGACCGTTCGTGATGCTACTCTGCCTGTTCCGTCGTGGGCTCTATTTATTTAAAGCCGGACGCTCCCAGCATCTTCGTTCTAAAAAAAGAAATAGGTTGATCGATCAATTATATGTAGATTCAACATACTGACCTCGATGCAGGCAAATCTACTCACCATGGCGTATGAATCCAAACGTAAATATGAATCTACGAAGGAAACAAAAAACGATTACACGAAAAAGCATAAGTAATGTTTAGAGATGCGTGTGGGGCGGTCAAACAAGAAAGCTCATATTGATCTATGTACTGCATTAATTTTCAGCACCCACATCAGCTCTCCGGCATGCTGATCTTTCTTTGCCTGATTTGGCTATTTCAGGGCCTCCATTTCAGTTATGCCCCACCATCCTGGCGGCTGGGGCCCCTCTGTCAGTTTGAGCTTCCATTCACATTTAATTGATGCCCAGTGTTTTTGGCAAAAAAAAAACTTTTTCTATATCAATAGATTTCTTTCTGAAAATTCTAAAGTGATACCAAATGAGAAATTTGACCTTCAAAGGGGTATTCATTCCCTGCATAATGCCTTTGGAATAGTTTGCTCGTCTTTACTTCCCATCTCCCTAACCTGTAGACCTGGATGCATATAAAAAGATCACCATGTACACAAATATCGGATTGATCCAGAATCGTATCCTGTAGTAGTAGGTACAGCTTGCTCATTTGGTTGGAGTTCGTTCCCATCTCGATTGTATCACAGAAGAAAAAAACGTTAGCTGCTGGTTTCTATGTAGTAGTCAGCTCGTGATATTAGCTACTCCCTTCATTTTCCAATAAGTGTACTTTGAATTTTGTGCTATGTCTAACTTCTATAATTTTCATCAAATTGTAGAAAAACATAGTACTACTGTATTACAAATTTAGACAGCAGTTTGGCTAGTATACACTTTTTTCATCCGTGTTTGGAATATCTCATGCAAAGCTCACCTCCCACGAAGACAACAGTAAGACCAAGGGACACTACAAAGCTATGACAGCATGGGGAGCACGAAAGAAAGAAAACGAATCACTTGTCATGACTGCGGCGGAAGCTGAATGGGACGAGAAGAACCTAAAGGGCGCCGACTGCTACTTTTATTGCGAGCTTTTCGATGACACACTCAGCTGCTACCATGACTGCGACCGTCAGGCCGGATCAGCAACGCAGGAGAACTGAAGAGGATCAAGGAGGAGATCCAAGGCTTCGCAAGTCCGTGAGCCAGGTAAAACGATTGCTATCTCAACTATTAACCAGCTACAAAACACGTTGGCAATTTCAAGTTTGTGTTTTGAGTAGTCATCTCCTAGTGTAGCTAGCTCGTAGTATTTGTACTAGCCACGTTATCAACCACCACAGACCGTGACGTATGATGAGCTCGGTGCCATCTCGCTAGTTTATTATTTCCTTTGTAATCGCAAATATGTAACCGCATCAAATAAGTACAATATAGAGATTTGCAAAATCCACTATATGCCAATATATTTTATCTTCTTACAATTTTGTGACCCATTTGAATCTATATCCTTTGATGTCACCCAGTGATCTAAGATGGCAGGTGGGGGGCCGGTTCTGGGCCCTTGCCGACGCAGATGAGGACGAGGGGGATGAGGACGCAGATGCGACGCCGTCATCTCCGCCTACTCCGACGCCCTCCGACCTGTTGTGTGAGTTCTTGGGTGCAGGTTATGAAGAAGATGACATCGCTTCCACCGTCGACAAGGTCTTGCCCCTCGAGGATCCGGCTAGGGTCGGGCTTCATGCGGGAGAAACCAAGGAGATGCTGTGCCGGGTGGTTCACCGGAGAACGGCGGCGACGGCGATCCAGCCATGGAAGGGCCCCTTGCCTAAGGTACATCTACCGAATTTAACCGTTTTTGATCTGTTTCGGTCGGAATCTTGGACTACTGTGAAGAGGAGAAAGAGTGCTCGCCGGGCAGGGCCTCGATCGGCGCCGAAGGTGACCGCGGCTGCGCCGCCGGCGGTCATGGCGATCCGGATCGGGGCGGCTCACCAGGAGCGTTTGAATTCGCTCCTGGGCCGAGACGTGTTGCGTTGTGGTGTTGGGCCGGTGGGTTTGAGTGGGCTGGGGTCCGCTGGGTATGAGGCCCAGTAGGAACCGGTTTCGCGTCTAGATCGTCGTCGCTGTCTCCTGCGCCGTGCCCTAGGGCTTTCGTTAGACGAACGCCGCCTCTTCGTTCTGCGGGGAGTGGTCGAGCTCGCCGTATCTTGCCGCTAGGGGCCATGGCGGGGCCTGGACGTGCTCCGCCACCGGGGAAGAGGCCAGCTGCGCCGAGTGGGGTAGGCCGCGTTGGAGGGGCGCCGCCGCCAGGCCCGGGCAGCGGCAGGGGCCTTGCGCCACCGCCGGCAGTCGGCGCTGGGCGTGGCGGCGTGACTGCGGCTGGCCGGGGAGCTGGAGTCTCTGGTGGAGCGCCTAATGTTGCGGCGGGTCATGGCGCTGGTGGTCTGCCCGCTGCCCGGCCGCAGGCGGCATCTCCGGTGGTCGTGCCCTCGACCGGACGTGGAGGGCCGGTCCTCGGTCCCCGCCCGGTGGCGCCCGGCGTGGCCGGTGGGGCTGCTGCGGGCCGCGGTGTAGTGCCTCCTAGGCCTCCCGCGCCGACGACGGGCTTGCAACTGCGGCCGGCTCCGCCTCCGCACTTCGTTGCTCGGCCGCCTCATCGGGCTGCGTCGGTGTTGTCGCAAGCGCCGCCGCCGCAGTGCAATGCCGTTGGTGGTGCTTCAGCTACGCCCAGGGGTCAATGGGGGGATGACGGTTATAATGCCTATGGAGCTGGGCAGCACCGGGGTTCTTCGTCCACGGGTGGAGGTCGTGGATATGCTTGGCAGAGCGACGGATCAGCGGAGAGGCCGTTTTTGGGTCCTACCGGTGGTTTTGTCGAGGGGGCATCTGGCCCGGATCATCGGCAGCGGGGTGGTTTCCGCAGTCATCATGGCGGTCATCGCGGTCGTGGTGGCCGGTACCGCCCATGACAATCTCCGCCCACCGTGGTTGTCGAGCAGACGACCGCTGCCGGGAGTACCGAGGAGCCAGTGTTGACCGGTCAGGCTATGGAGGTTGTGACGGCTCTCGCTAGTGTTCACGTTCCAGAGAATGAGACTATGGGTGATGTGTCCGTGGATATGCTGGACAGGGCTGATGCTGATAGGGCGTCCAAGTGGGCGCGCAAGAAAGAGAAAATGGTGTGTTATCGTTGTGGTGACAAGGGTCATTTTATTGCTGAGTGTATAGCTGTGTTATGTGACACTTGTGGTAAGCCAGAACATGATTCGGGGGATTGCCCACTTCTGCGAGATCAGGCACCATCTCTCATGATGTATGGAGTGTATTATGCTGAACTCACGTTCTTTGAATCTCCTAATGAGAGGGAGGTTCCTGATGAGGCCCAGAGCATGACTACTGGGATTGTTAAGGTGACCAAAGGAGAGGTCTCCGAGACTCAGATTGTGCAGAGGCTCCGGGAGTTGGCCCCTGGGGACTTTCAGTGGGAGCTTGTCAGTCTCGCGGATAAGATGTTTCGGGCTGAGTTTCCTTCGGTGGAGGATCTGCAGAGGCTTCTGAGTTTTGGGATGTGCAAAGTGCCGGGCACAGATTGCATCCTTGAGTTCCATGAATGGAAGCAGGTGTAGCCTCAGGGCAAGCCACTTACTCAGGCATGGTTGCGTTTTTCCGGGGCCCCTTCCAAGCCGATGCAGGATGCTAGGGTCGTGGCTAGCTTGGGAATCATGGTGGGGAAGCCTGAGCGTGTGGATATGGCTTTCACCAGAGTTCATGGGATTGCTCGTATACTGGTTAGTATTTTGGATATTCAGTATGTGCCTGAGGTTGTCAAGTGGACTTATCGTGGAAAGGTTTTTGACCTTCTGATTGAGTTTGAGGACGAGACCCTGTTGGCCGAGGGGGCTAACGGGACTGACGTGGATATGCACGAGGGTGATGACAACGCGGGAGCTAAGGAGACTACGGTCGATGATACGGGACGACAGTTGTCCAAGGGACCGGGGTCCGGGTCTACGACGACCGAGGATGGGGCGGTTCCAGTATCATCGGTGCCTACGACGACTCTGAGATTTGGGGCTTTCGAGCCTGCGTCTGCACCACCGAGGTTGTGGAGTGATCGAGTGGATTCGGCTGAGGCTGTTGAGCTCGCGTTACCTGCTTTGGTTTATGAGGATGATGTGAGTCCCGTTCCTCGGGCTTCGACGGTCTCGGTCAGGGGAGAGGAGGAGGTGCGTGGGCAGGTGGCCACTACCTCACGTGCTCAGCACAGTGTCTCTCATCAGGTACTGGATCCGGTGCTTGAGGCGCTGTCTTCAGGAGGAATCCCGGGGCAAGCGGCCTCAGATCTCTCCTCTACTCTTGAGGTGCAGGTGTTGGAGGGGGCGGTTCAGCCTTCTGGTGGGGACTCGGGGCAGGTGGCCCCCGTGTCCTCCCTTCCGTCAGTGCTGGACGAGGCCTCGGCGGTGGCGGTCTCACCTTTGGGAGGGGGCCCGATGCAGGTGGGCTCGGATCCCCCTTCTCCCGCCACTTGGTCTGCTCTGCAGGTTGCAGCATCGCCTTCAAGAGGGGGCTCGAGGCAGGAGGCCTCGGGGCCTTACTCTCTTGGGGCGCCTATGGTGGCCGCCCCTCCGGTGCTGGGGGGGGGGGGAGTTCGGGCAGGTGGCCCATGCACTTCCTTCCCCCGGTGCGCTGCCGTCTTCGCCCTGCGGGGCGCGTCCGACTTCTCAGGCGTTGGCGAGGGCCTCACCGCGTCCTGGTATTGACGCTAGAGCGTCCGTGGAGGCTGACCAGCTCCGTGTTCGGGGTGAGGCAGGAGACCACACCTCGAGCAGGATTTCTCGAGAGGAGGTCATTGCGTTTGGAGGGATTCCGGATCCGATTTCTGAGGGACGATAGTTGAGCTGCCGTATCCAGAATCATCCGGAGGTGGACGACATTCAGCAGCGGTGCGCTATGAGGGCGGCCAAGCTTCGTGATGTTGAGGTCACTACTGGTATGTCGGTCAATACCTCTCATTCCATTTTGCATTTTTCTAATGATGAGATTGTCGATAATGCAAATCAGTTAGGAGTTTCACTAGGTAGTAATGTTACTGAAATTTCAAATTCTGTTACGGACCTCCTAGATTTAGAGGCTGAGCGGGCTTTAGAGATGATTCGAAACTTAGCAGCGGTTAAGCCCATGAGTGATTCAGAGTTTGATGCGTTGGGGGTCAGGGTGCTCGATAACTTTTGTGCAGATCTTATTCCTCCCATGCCTGAGTCGGAGGAGGAGGATGATACAACGGTGATTGATGTCGCGAGACCTGCTGAGACTGGTTGTGAGGACCGGTTGCAGAGTTAGAATATCACCAAACGCAAGTGGAAGCGGAAGGTTTATCCGGTGTCCGCAGTGCGTAGGAGTGCTAGGATCCGTACGACAAAAAAAGTTCCATGATGAATTATGAAAGGAATCTTTTGGAATAGCAGAGGTCTGAAAGACTTGGCTAAAAGAAGGTTTTTGGCGGAGGCGTCTCTAGAGCATAGATTAGATTTTATGGCTTTATCGGAAACTGGTAGAGATAATTTTGCACCACAATTTCTAAATACCTTGTCGGGAGGTATTGATTTTGACTGGCACTGTTTGCCACCGAGAGGGAGATCAGGTGGGATCTTACTCGGAGTTCGATGCGATTCGCTCGAGGTTCGAAGTGTGGTTGTGGGAGATTTTGCAGTCAAGTTTCGGGTGCGGTCAAAGGCCGATGGGTTCAATTGGGCTTTGGTGGCAGTATATGGGGCCGCACAGCCTGAACTTAAGCCTGAGTTCTTGGCTGATCTGGTTAGGATTTGTGGCTCTGAGCAGCTCCCTATCCTGGTGTGTGGGGGGGGGGGGGGGGTAATTTTAACATCATTAGAAGGCGTGAGGAGAAGAACAATGACAACTTTGACAACAGATGGTCGTTCATGTTTAATACTATCATTGAAAGCTTGGATCTGAGAGAGATTGAGCTTTGAGGAAGAAAATTCATTTGGGCTAACGCGATGCCAAATCCGACGTTTGAAATGTTGGATCGCGTGTTGGCTAGCGTTGAATGGGAACATACCTCCCTTAGCTAACATGGCTCCTCTCGCTTCTCCAGCAGAAAAACGCTTGAGACATCGAATGCACATGAACTAATTAAGCAACTTCAAAAACTAGTAGGAGTAGTAAATGATTAGAACGAGTAGCTCGCAAAGATAGTAGCAAGTGGGTATACCTTTGGGGTCTTGTCATAGGGGCACAGATTTTGGACGCAGAGTCTGTGGTTGACGTTTGGGCGCCTGTCCTCGCACCAGACGTCGCAGATGGAGAACCGGACAGCAGGTAGACCTACCTTGGCTACCATAACTCCTCCCGCTTCTCCAGCAGAAGGCTTGAGATTAGGATGCGCCCTCCAGTCATCTCCCTCCACTGATGCAACCAGGAGAAGCCCCACTAACAGGACACACCACACACCATTGTTACCCATGGCTGCTAGCTAGTGCTACCTCACTAGAACTGATGCAATGGCGAAGCTGCATCTAGCTAGGTGTTTCATATAGGCACGGTGAAGATAGGATCCATCAACTTGCTTAGCTAGCTGCATAAAAACCAGCAGCTACCATTGTTTTCTGTGATAAAGACGAGATCGGCATGCACAGACGCTGCACGGTTAGAAGCGAGCTGCATGCATGCCGCCTACTACTACTACAGGATGAGATTCTGAATCGATCGATGTGTACGCACATGACTTTGAGCGTACCCCGCATTAAATTTAAACTGAGTGTGGAGTGATTTCTCGTAGCATCACTGTTATGGATGCAGGCCATTAGCCCCGTATAACATATATGTCCGCTTGTTTCGAAGCATATGTACAACAGTGATGCTACGAGATCATGAAGAAGAAAGAGGTGGGGAGGTAATCAGCCGAAGCTGCTGTCTCTGCCGAAGCAGCTGTCCGTGATCGATCATCGATGCCCTCCTTCAATCAACTAGCTACCTAGATAAAATTGCTGCAAATCGTCATGACCTAGATGGCGATACGCAAGGAGCCAGCAGAAAGACACTTTTTTTTTTCTTATTGGATAGCGAAAATATCTTGCACAAGGATGATCATCCATTCGACTATCAGCCGGTTGTCCTCTTTAGCACTTGTGAAATGGCCTGATCGATGCATCTGGGCAGCTGCCTTAGTATAGTTGCCCAATGAGGCTCAGTTTGCATTGACTCTAGGCATCCTACATGCAGCTGGCTCCACGATACTCCCTCCTTTCCGGTTTATAGGCATACTTTGGTGGTATTTATGTACACGCACTGGCAGGAGGCTGCACCGTCCGCACTAATCGAGCTAGCTGTACTCGCATGGTGATGACACCGTCAAGTATAAGATTATTTGCTTGCAGGTAATGCAGGGGGTGGATCTGCAGGGGCATCTCGAAGCTTTCCCTGTGCCCGAATGCATGTGCAAGTTTATCCTATATGCCCCCTTGTTTCAAAAAATATGTACGTGTGTATGTATGTATGTATGTATGTATGTATGTATGTATGTATGTATGTATGTATCAACTTGCATCGATCTAGCTACTAGCTATCTACGTGATGTGTACTCTTCGAGAACATACTTTCTCGTCATCTTTTACAACTCATTTTTTTACATTTCAGAGCACATGAACAATACCACATATCAACAACAAAAATTTCATTCATAATATAGACAATGCAACATAGACCACATCAATGTCATCTTTTACATTTCATACATAAATTCCACTCAATACAATATGTTAGGTCCACTACCAATAATACATAATATCTTAGTTAACGAAGTCTAAAATTCTACTCCCCCTGTCCCAAAATATAAGAACGTTTTTAATACTACACTAGTGTCAAAAACGTTCTTATATTGTGGGACGGAGGGAGTAATTTGCAAGAAAGATAAAACAATACATTCTTTTATTTCCTCGTTGTTTCAAAAAGAAGGGTCCTTTGTCTTGAAATAAGAAAAAACTGGTTAGGATTCGACGGATCCATATTTATTTGATGCAAAATAGGAAGTAAACAACTTGATCGCACCATTGTGCACACTATGGGATCCCATTACTCCAGGTGCATGACCAGCAAGCCCGTTCCCCACACCACGGCATCCTCTGAGTCGGCCCCTATTCTATGCAAGAAGAAACACGCTAATTAATCACAATTATTGCGGATTACACAGCTCATGTACTCCATGAATTCTGTCGTATTTCCGCACTCGTCGCAGGCGCTGGTCCTAAGCTGAGCTTCGACGTCCTCTTGCAGCTTCTCCTCCTCTTTCCTGTCGTTGATGTGGAGGATCTTGTCGTTCGCGGCATCTGGTCTAGATTGGCACATGACCATGCATGCGCTGTACTTGCCGGGCAAATCTCGGGCATGCGTTTTGCAGTAGACCGCGCACTCCGCCTCTGATGCCGTCAAGAGGACAACTTCTTGTGTTGACTCCTGGTCGACAAGATCAAGATGCAGAGGCGTGCGGCCAAACCAGCAGCGGTAGAGGCAGGCCGTTAAGCCCTTCCGGTTAGGGCATTGGGCGATGCAGCTCGTCGACCGCCCCTCCGCCATGACAGCAGCTGCGAGGAGAAGAATCCCGGCGACGACAGGCAGGACTGCCCACCCGCTGTAGTTGCGCTTGATGGAACCCATGCCGGCAGGCTAGCTACTTCTTTTGGTGTGGCCTAGTCTGCTATAGCTACTAATTGGTGACTTCGGAAAGTCTGCTATAGCTACTAATTGGTGACTTCGGAATGAGAAATGTACACCACCGGTTTGGTATTTATATAGTGAGGATGGACAAAGGAGGGGACAAGTGCATGAATACTAGATGCAACGCATGTGCACGAGCATCGTAGTCCTTTGTACTGCCATGAATGAGCTCACAGCTCGTGCTAGCTACTTGTGGCGAACGTCTTCCGTTTAATTTATTTTGGTTGTAGCGAAATCGATGTATAGGGAAGGTAGATCCACATCCACTTGTCCCTTGCTTCGATAGAGAAGTAGCTACAGACAGGAAATAATCAATCCACCATCATCAGGACATTGGAGTCGGCACGCACGGCGTTCTTGATTCGATCACGAGCAATCTTTCAACTTGGACTCGTCAATCCAGTTGCTTGAGTCAACTAGCTAACTTATAGCCGGAAAGTCGTTGATGCTCCTGAGAACGAGTGATCCTGGCGTTTTAAAAAAATAAAAATATATTTATAAGTTTCAAAAAATCATAAGTATATATTTGTTATATGTCGGGGCGGAAGGAGTAGTAGCTAGCTTACCTAGACATCACATTACAGATCAACTGACTTGATCCTTGCCAATCCCTTGAAACTGTACCGTGCGAGACCAATATATCTTGCCATAGTTGATCTATGAGATGCATAAGAACGAGGCTCATGATTATTCACTCGACGGTGGGCTTAAGCAACATGACACACAGATGCGCTCGTAACTCTGAATGTAATCTCGAATTCTCAAATCAAGCTAACATCAGCAAATTTGACTTTGTTTTGCGTCCTAACGTGCATCGTTAGATCCGTATGTGGTCGCTACTCACTCCGACGGAGGCCAGGGAGCGTTTGGTTACTGGATCTATCCGCTGGGAGATGGTAGCACGGGATATCTTCAACCGGTTTGGATGGCGGTCATGTAATAGGATAGGCAATTAGTTTACCTATCTTTCTTATGCCAACCGGTTGTGGCTTTTTGTGGCGAGTTTGTTTTTCGCCTTTTTAGCTCTTTGTGAGCTCTCCTTTATTTTCGTTCTGAGACTTTAAGACCTTGTTGAACCTATTTTTTTGTTTAATAAGTTGGCCGTATGCATCGTTCTGATGCAGAGGCCAGGGAGTCCCCCCTTTTCGAAAAAAAACCGTGCATCGTTAGATCTGACTGACATAGCTACAGCTGTGAGAAGACTTCGAGATTGATGAGATCATACTAATAATTTCCCAATGGAACCTGCCAGTCTCGATGGTGATACACACATTGTTAATCCAGACTTGGCAAGACTTACCTAGCTACGATTGAGAAGAGCTTGGAAACGATCAAGGTCCTTACTAAGAAACTCATTGGTTTTATTACCTGTAGCTAGCCACTAGTACGTGTCGTCACAAGAAGTTTGTAAACCATAGTCTAGCAGCTGCATTAAGGGAGAACACACAATTAGCAGGATTGAAATGAGGCGGGATATTATTGAAAATAATGAGCAATTTTCGAATTAATCAGCTAAATCATGGGGTTTACAACTGAAAGGCAACTAAACTAAAATACCCTATAGCCTTATCGAATGGCTTAAGCTCTTGAGCACGGTACCCACAACGGGTACCAATTCTGTATACTCTGCGTTGAGCTAGTTTCCTACCAGCCGGCTCCGAATGAGATGGCCAATGCCCAACCCTACCATCACCTAATTAAGTTGACATTTGTGTATATAATTAATCCCTGCACTCCTCAGGATCAGGCCTAGGCATCTTGCGCCCACAGCTTACTTTGGATAATTGGCTGACAGACAAGTCTGAACTGGGCATAATACAACATATCCTATTTTTCTTGTTGCAAATGTGCATTGTACAACATCGAAAAACTAAGATTTAATATCCACCTTATCTGCTGTTGGAGTCTGTATACATGGCCTGGAAGGATGTCCCAGACAGTAAGCATGAGAAGATTTCATCCATAAACATTACTTGTTAACCGTTAACTTCAAAACTTTCAATCGTTGTTATTTGAAGAAGCTTCTGTTTGTCTTTTCAGAGTATATATCCGATTCTCTGTGTGCATTACTTTTGAAAACATATATCTTTCCATTTAAGAGAAGCCTGTACACTGAAGTGCACCCACACAGTTTGAACATGTCATCGGCCAAGAATTAATATACTCCGTCCGTAAAGAAATATCAGATCATTTAGATCACTACTTCAGTGACTAATTAACAGATCATGTAGGTCTTAACATGATACAGACATGGACACATTGTTAAGTGGCAACTTCTTGGCTGTACTTAGCTAGCTCTGAGAAGACTTGGGAACAGATCGAGGTCGTACTCAAGAAACTCATCTATTGATGGACCCCTTATTCACGTTAACAGAACATGGAGCTTGCCACCAGCACATGGGGCGGTTGGCTTGTTGCACTGATCGGGAATTCAAGATTAGTAGACAAACTTTGCAAGTGGAGTAGTAAAGTGTAGCAGCTGAAGGACGCCCCACTCCAGCCCAGACCGTGTTGATCAATTGGATGTCAACAGCACACCGTGCAAGCGGTCCATCCGTAGCTGGAGTTCCTGCTCTGCTCGCCAAAGCAGAGATATATACCGGAGTGAACCGGAGGACAAGATGCAGAGGTACAGGTTTCTTGGAGAGAGCACGGGTCGTCCATCGGTGGAGACGTTTTGTCGAACACCTGCCGTGCGTGGCGTGTATGAGCCGGATCGTAAGGTCAGGTCAAACGGCAGAGGAAGCAGTGGGCATCCCCGTACTTGATCGACTGGGGAGGGGACGAGGCGCGAGGGAGGTGGGGAAGGAGGGATACTGCGGTGGCGACGAGGAGGTCTGGAGTGAAGACAGACAGCCTTGTGCTTTTTTTAGATGGATACCTGTGTGCTTTTGTTTTGTTTATTTAATACTCCCTCCGTGCTAAAATAAGTTTTGCATATTTAGTACTACAACTTTGTACCCGCGACACGTAGCAAACTTCTCAGGACTCTTTTCTAAAAAGTCGCTCATATTTTCTTATGTTTGAAAACAAAGCCATCTTTTCTGATTCTTCATAGTATATACTACGAAGGGATGTGCTGATATCGTGTGTGGCCCCGTTATGGATGGGAGAGGGAGAGGGATGCGTTACGATGGAGCGGAAATGGCGGAAGAGATGCATCGGGCGCGTATGCGGAGGACGCTGCGGCTACCAACCAGAGGAGATTCGCTGGTCAATTGGTCACCAGGATCTGTACGGAGGCGTCGGAGGAAGAGATGGGGCGGATGATGATGTCGGGAGAGTTGATATCGCCGGAGGAAGTGATTGCGTGGGCGCGCACGGAGATGGGCTCTTCCTCGTCGGCGAGCAGCGCCAGGTGGAGAGCATTTTGGTCTCTCCAGCCTCCGCTCCCCTGAGCTTTGCTGGTGAGGTCTCGAATTTTCTTCATCCCCATCAGGCTGCCTCAGATCTCGGTTCCCCCCTCAGGAGAGCTGCAGATCCGGCGATTCAGGCGGTGGGGGTGGATGCTGGCCGTCTGCGGCGCAAGGTCAGAGGCGGACAGGGCTGCCCCTCGCCGGAGAAGACTCCGATAGCCATGGTGTGCGGAATCCTCTGCTTTGCTAAAGAGGATCAGACCCGGGTCCCACTGGTCAGAGAGGGAAGACGGACGAGGCTCGGTCTGCGTGCTTGCGTGGATGAGCATGCTGAGGTGGAGTGGCTACGTGAGGAAGAAGATGATGCCATCAGGACGCACTACGAGCAGCTGTGGGGGGGGGGGGGCGAATCTACAAAACGTAATCCCCCCTCAGCCCTCTCCAACAGCCAACCCCTTCTCGCCGCCGCCAGCCTCCCGGCTTGGGATCCAGACCAACACCACCTACCGAAATCTGTGAGTGAGTGCTGCGGCGTGCGACCCAATTCCTCAGAGCGGGCCGCCATGGCTGATGCACAAGGCCGCGGACGCGGACGTGGCCGACGCGACCCCAGCAGGAATCGCGGGGGAGGCGAAGGGCATCTGGAACAAGCTGATCGCGGAGGAGGTGGGCAGAATCAGTGGGCACCCCAGCAATTTGGCCCCCCACCGCAGCAACTCCCCTTCGGTTTTGGTTTCCAGGGTGCTCCTCCTCCTCCATGGTACCAGGGGCCCTTCCTACAACCACCACCAATGCTGGATCAGTTGGTGGGGGGGGGGGGGGCTAGCAACTGGGGGCCGAATCAGATGCAGAATCAGCAGCAGCAATCGAGCAGCGCCCAGGGGTATCAACGGCAGATGCCTCCGCAGATGCAGATGCAGGGGAATCAAGGACAGAACACCCCAGTGCAGACAGGAGGGGAGGGGAACAAGGACAACATCAATCCAGTACAGCAACAAAAGAAGAAACAGACACAGGGCAGAAACAAGAATGTCAACAAGGCTAAGGATACTTTAGGAGCTGATTACAGTGATGTTACTTGCTATACTTGTGGAGAACCTGGGCACCATAACGCTCAGTGCCCCAAACCCCCATCCTGCTTCATCTGTAAGATGGTGACACACAAAGTGGATGACTGCCCAATCAGAAAAAAGCCTAGGAACTGTGCTAAGTATGTAGGCAGTGTTGCTTCTGGTCTTGGTTTCTTCAAAATTGATGTCCCTGATGTCAATGAGCAACATGTTGGAAATACAAGGAATGTTGGGATAGTGTACATTGAAGCTGGTCAAGTAACTAAAGAAGAATTGGCTCATAACTTCTCCGTCATCTACAAAACCAACTGGCCCTGGCATATTAGAATGTTAGACAACTGGAGTTTCTTGGTCAAGTTTCCCCCACATATCTCAGTGGAAACAGTGGCCGGCTACCCCAATTTTGGACTACCTGAGATTGATGGAGTAACAGTCAATGTGGAAGTATGGAAAGGGGAGATGGAGTACCATGCAGAGCTCCAGTCTGTTTGGCTCCAGCTGAGAGGAGTGGCTCCAAAATGGGCAGAAGGGTCAGTGTTGGAACAAGTTGCTTCTCTCTTAGGCACTTTGATAGATGTAGACTGGCAAGGAAATTTCAAAACCTTCTTTGAAGTGGTTAGGATCAAAAATTAGGTGTAAGGACTTTACCAAAATTCCATCTGAAAGGATTTTTGGGATAGGGGATAAGCTATACAAGATTAAGATAGTTGTGGAGCCACCAGTAGAAGAACTTGACCAGGATGATCTTTTGGATGAGGATATTGACAAAACCAAGGAGAAGGAAGCGCAAAAAAATACCTGAAGTGACAATGGAGCTGGAGGCTCTCATCACACTGGAAATGCACCGCCCTCTCAATCTGGAGGGAGTGGCTCCACACCTGGGTCCTCTCATTAAGGCAAGCAGAATGTGTTGGCATACCTTCAACAACTCCAGGACCCCATTTCCATGGAGGAAAGCTTCAAAATGCTGCAAGAAATGGAAATTGGAGATGAAGAAGATGAAGATAACATTAGCATGCTTGAGGACCAGGTTGGAGTGGAAAGGACTAGTGAAAACCAAGAAGAGATAGTGTTCAGTCCAAGTCTCTCATCCAATGCTGCTCAAGCCCCTCCAGTGCAGCACAAATGGGGCCCAATCCAAGCACAAAGGAAGAGCACCAGGATTGATATAGGTGGGAAGAACTATTATGGAAATTGCTGTGGGATCAAAAAAGGTTCAAAATCTGGAAGAGCCTAAAGCTACACACAAACGTACGATTAAGAAAAACTCCTTTGAAAACTTTCAGGATCCTGCATTTATTTCTGTAGCTAAGATGGTTGGAGTAGAAATTGATGAACACATAGATACTTATGCTTCTGTAGTCTCTAGAAATAGGATCCCTAGAAGGCCTGCAGGGCCATTTCTCCTAGGAAAAATTTGGATAATAATAAAGATACAATTAATAACCCTGATCATAGTTCATTAGAGGGAGATAATGTAGCTGAAAAACAGTCCCTGGATAAGTCTACAGGCTGGATAACCGAGGATCTGACATAGGATCCCCTACTACACCTGAAGGGTTAGAAGGGATCTCCAATGTTGTGGATGATCAAAGTGTCATCTGGACTAATATCTCCAAATATGGGCGGGGCAAGCACCCCAAGAAAAACCCTATTAGATGAATTGTCTGTTCTGGAATATTAGGGGGATTACTACCCCAGGTAAGAAGACATGTATTATTGATACCCTAGCCAGAACAAATGCTAGTATTGTTGCTTTCCAAGAGACCAAAAAAGAGGAGCTATCCCCTGCTTTCCTCAAATCCATTAGTGGTAGTAAAAACTTTCTTTGGCATCACCTCCCTGCTGTGGGCACTTCTGGAGAGGTGCTAGTTGGTGTTGATGCAGATATATTTGAGGTCCTCCATTGGAGCTCCTTGAATTTTTCTGTCACCTGCAACCTTAAAGTCAAATCTAGTGGGATTTGCTTTAGAGTTATAGCTGTATATGGTTCCCCATATGAGGAAGGCAAAGATGATTTCATCTCTGAGCTTCACAGCCTCATCTCTCATTGTGTATTTGAAAGCCATACGCCGAACATCCCTGTCCACCCTTCTACTAGGATCGCACAAATAATCAATGATGGGTTTCCTCAAGTCTTGATTTTCTCCTACATTGAATATTTCATTAGTGGCCAAAACGGTGGCCTCCGGTTCAGCCTCCCCTATGTTGGAAAGACTAGACATCGGCCTTTCAGAAATATGAAACATGCCACGAGCAACATGATAGCCGGATGCTTGTTGTGCCAACTCATTTGCTCTCCAATTGTCATGTCTTGATATATGAGGAATGCTAAAATAATCCAAAACAGAAATTATATCTAGACATTTATCAAGATAAATATTAAGTGATTCGTCAAAACATTGTAAGACTTTGGATATTTGTTGCACTACTAATAACGAATCACCAAACGCCTCAATATGTGTAGCACCTATGGCAAGCAACATCTCTAAGCCGAATAATAATGCTTCATATTGGGCTTGATTATTTGCGCAAAAATATTCTAAGTGGCATGAGGCTTCAAAAACAGCACCATGAGAAGATATATAAACAATACCAATACCTTGGCCATTGCTACAAACTGAACCATCAAAATATAATCTCCAAGGTACTAATGAAACAAGGTTCATATCAACATCATGCTTATCATTAATCCGATGCTCAACAATAAAATTAGCAATGATTTAGCCTTTCATGGATTTTAGAGATTCATAACCAGATCATATTCAATCAAAGCATAAGCCCACTTGCCAATTCTACCACTAGGAATTGGCCTATGCAACATGTATTTAATGACATCGGTTTGACAAGCTACTATGCAAGCACTCGGTATTAAATAATGTCTCAATTTCGTGCAAGCATAATATAAGCATAGGCATAGTTTTTCAATAAATGTATACCTTGTCTTGACGTCCAATAAACGCCTACTCAAATATGTAATAGCATGCTCTTTTCCTTCTGTTTCTTGAGTCAAAGCAACACCAATAACAACTTCTTTTGCTACAATATAAAGCTTAAAGGGTTCCTTATCCTTGGGCGCTTTCATCACAGGAGGAGTGCACAAATAGTTCTTGATCATATCAAATGCTTCTTGATGTTTTGCCCCCCAAGTGAAATCAACATCGTTCTTTAACCGAAGGATAGGAGTAAATGCATCAACTTTCCCTGACAAATTAGCTATGAACCTTCTCAAATAATTGACCTTGCCAAGGAACTTTTGCGTATCTCTCTTGCATGTTGGAGCCTCCACTTTCTGTATGGCCTCTATATTTTTGGGATCAATCTCTATGCCATCTTCATGAATGATGAAACCCAAATTTTTTCCAGCAGACATGTCGAATGCACACTTCAAAGTATTCATCTTCAATCCATATTTTTCATTCTTTCAAAAGCTAAACGCAAATCGGCTAGATGAGACTCGAAAGCATCCGATTTGACAACAATATCATCAATATAAACCTCAAGTATAACACCAAGTAAATCATGAAAAATTAAATTCATAGCCCTTTGATACGTGGCGCCGGCATTCTTTAACCCAAAGTTCATCACCGTCCACTCAAATAAACCAAGGAAACCGGGGTATCAAAATGCCGTTTTGGACATGTCCTCTTCGGCCATAAAAATCTAATTATACCCCGCATTACCATCAAGAAAGCTAATGGCCTTATGTCCATAAGCATCATTAATAAGCATATCGGCTATTGGCATGGGATACTTATCTTTAGGTGTAGCTCTGTTCAAATCTCTGAAATCGATGCACACCCTCAACTTCCCAGAACCTTTCTTCTCTACTGGCACAATGTTAGAAATCCACTCGGCATACCTGCAAGGTCTAATAAAATTAGCTTTAAGCAAACGAACGATCTCTTCCTTGATCCAGTCATACGTTTTTGGATTAAACTTTCTGGCCGATTGCTTGTATGGTCTAAAACCGGCCTTTATAGGTAACCGATGCTCCACAAGCTCTTGGCTTAAACCTGGCATCTCATGATATTCCCATGCAAAGCAACAAACATATTCTTTCAATAGCTCGATCAACTTAGCTTCATGATCGGCTCTTAAATTTTCGTTTACAAATGTCGGCCTACGAATTGAACCATCTCCTATATCTAGCTCTTCTAATCGATCGACCGATGTAAAACCTTGTCCAAATTTATCCATATCATCTAACTCTTCTATGGACTCATACATATCGTTCTCATTGGACCGATATTCTACAAGACGCTTTTGTAACCACTCTGAGTTAGGATCCATTTAAATACATCATACCTTGGAGCCGATTATCGCCAACCGACTTGAAAGAAACGGGCACGAAACCACTTTTTGTGGCGCTAAGAAAATCAAATTCTGATAAGTCGCGTCCCTTCAAGCAAGTAGCATTGGGATGTTGCCAATCCACCGATGCATCGGCCAAAGCAACACAAGCCGAATTATCCGCATGAATGACTTCTACTTCATCATCAACCCACTGAATTTTAAAAACTGGTGCATAGTAGATGACACACATTGGTTTGCATGAACCCAATCGCGGCCTAAAATCACATTGTAGTTACCTTGCACCTCGGTGACAAAGAATGCGGTAGCCAAAATTTTACTTCCCACCGTGAGCTCCACATACATCACACCTTTGGCTTTAGTTTTCTCATTGCATCCAAATCCATTGAGCACCATGTTGGTCTTTATCAACTCTTCATCACGCAGCCCCAATTTTTTGAAGAGCGAATATGGCATAAGATTCACCACAGCACCACCATCGACAAGCATTCAAGCAACTGGCGATCCATTAATATGACCTTTAAGGAACAATGGCTTCAAGTGTGTCACCGGTTCTTTTGGCTTCTCGAATATAGCATTTTTAGGACCAAAATCTAGCTGAGCTACTTCCCCTTCTTTATCTATAGCACGAAATTCAGCGGGTAAGTAATACACCATATTGATATCCATACCTTCACGGACCGGTGTAGGCTCATAATCCAACATATCATCTTCCTCTTCGGGCGTGTCCATCAATTCTGAAATTTTCCCAAGCGAAGTGGAATCAATAGGTGGCGGGGACGATGTAATGACGGTGGCATCGTCCTTCTTTGGTGGTGTAGGTGCTGCCGTGACGGACGTAGAAACCACTGCACCTTGTATTTGTTTAGGCATCCATACTTGTTTTGTAGATACCATAGGCCGAATGTCGTTGAGCAATTTATCTCTTTGCTTCTCGGCCTTCTGTTCTGCCGTCTGTTGACTCCTCATGCGCTGCAATCTCCTTTTTTGTGCCTTGGTCAGACCGGAAGGACACCACTTAGGCTGAGTATATTTTGGATCCCTTGACTTGGCCTTGCTTGTGCTAGCTTCAGGATCATTAGCCATAGGATCCTGCTGGACAACAGCCACATCTTTATTGGAACCTGCCGGATCTTCAACAATAACGGGCTATTTGATTGTTAATTCTTTAGTGCCTATCATAATAGTTTCAGCACTAGTATTCTTCCTCTTTTGCTTGCTAGGCTCTGAAATTTTAGCACTTGGTGATTTAACATGCCACACTTGCTTGCCAACCCTTTTTTGGTTATCTTGCATTGGCCGATTGACACAATTGTTCAAACGGCCTTGTGTGGGATAAGAAAGCCTCTCATGAATGGGCCTCCTTGGTTCTGCCCAACCCGGATGAAAAGCATAAGGGGCCATTGGGGGCTACCCCCATCCTCCATTGAAGCCTCCCATGTAGTATGGCGCATAGGGGGGTGGCGCCATCCATGGTCCCGGTGCCCATGACCCGTATGGCCTTGCATGATGCTGAAATTCTTCCCGAGGAGGTGACTTGAGCGCTTCAAATTTGATGACCGATTAGAGCTAGAACCGGCCGCTTGATTGGTATACTTGGACAACAACATATCAAAAGTTGGCTTGATTCTCTTGTGCTGCACTTTAGCTTCATTCGTCTTCCACTTGCCAACCTCTGGACTCTTTGGCTTAACAAAATTGGCATGAGTATTCTCTTGCACTTGTGGTTGCCCACCGAGTGTAGGGTTCTTGATGGTGATTTTGATCACTTCCCTGCCATTGGGTTGCTTATCAAGCACAATCTGTCTCCCAAGACCTTGTCGCCCGCCTTGTCTTTCCTGGGCTCACCAACAACGACATTAGCTTTATTAGCAGATTCGGCTACCTCCGGCGGAATGAGCAGCTTCTTTCCCTCCAAATCCATGGTATTCATTGGAAAAGGCTGTTTGTCAACTTGCATCTCAGAAAAATTCAATCGTCCTTCATTAATGGCCGATTGTATCTATCGTCGGAAAACATTGCAATCGTTAGTAGCATGAGAAAAAGAATTATGTTACTTGCAATAAGCGCGCCGTTTCAGCTCTTCAAACGGCGGTGAAGTATGAGATATCCTATAATTTTAGTTTGCAGAAAAGCATCAAATATTTTATCACATTTGGCAATGTTAAAAGTAAACTTCATCTCTTCATCACGATTCTTATGAATCGGTTTCAGATCATTACAAGTAAATGGTTTGGCCTTAGATGGCCAAATAAATTCAGCAGCATAAATATCACCCTTATCGTCCGAGTGGTCACTATCGTACTCAACCATATTCATCTTAGGACGATCAGTTTTATACCTATGCACGTCATTAAGATCTTTGCTTCGGCTTTCTTGAACCAAAGCCCTTTGCAAGACTTGATTGATATTTAACACCGGTTTTTTGTTTCTCTAAATCTCTTGACGTAATCGGAGACCGATTCATCATGCTTCTGTTTGACCGATGTTAGACGGGACAACTTGAGTTCATTGTCGCCGCTATAAAAGTGATCATGAAATTTTTGCTCTAGCTGCGACCAAACCTGAATGGAACCATGTGGTAAAGAAGAAAACCATGAAAATGCAGTACCAGATAATGATAAAGGAAACAAACGCACTTTCAATTCATTTAGCGAGCCTGCCTCACCTAATTGTGCTAAATATTGACTAATATGCTCCCATGTGGTTTTTGTTCCTTCTCCGTTAAACTTAACAAAATCTGGAATTTTATATCCCGGAGGGCACACAGGATGGCATCAAAGTACTCGGGGTATGGCTTCTGGTAAATCCGATTCCGAGGTAACTCAACTCCAAAATTCTCTCGAAGCATCTTAGACATCTCCTCTCTTAAATTAGCTAGGGCATCGTCTATAGTAGACGATGAAGCTTGCTGCTGTGGGATAGGAGGAGTAGGACTACTAGCTGTAGGTAGGGACTGTGGCATGTTTGCCGAACCATACCTCGGTAGTGGCCGAGTGGTTGTACCAGTAGGTAGGATTTGGTTCAGCGTTGCAACCGAACCTGGCATGCTCATAATAGGATTAATGGGTGCAGCCACAATCTGATTTGTTTGGGTAGGATAATAGGTCATCGGCATCGGAGGCGCCGATGAAATAGGTAAAGCCAGATTAGGGTTTTGCACACTAGCAGCTACACCACCATTACCACTAGATGATTGAGATACATTCTTCTGAGAATTAGTATTTTCTATGAAAGTTTGATAAACCAGATTGTTACCATCAGCAATACAACTCTCGATCTCAGCCCACTGCTCAGGAGAAAAGGTAGTACTCACAGAGGGTTTAACCTTCTCGACTTGAAGAGGAGGGAACTTGATTTCTTCAATCGCAGTGAAAGTGCAACTATCCCTGGGTGGATTTGGTAATTCCTAACAACATATATCTCATTAAGCTAATGCTACTTCAAGATAAATATTTCAGGAAAGCTCAATGATTGGCATGGCATAGATGAGAAAAGTGGATCCCTCAAAATGCTAAGGACAAAAGGATTGGCTCAAGCTCAAAGCACAAGACTCTACATTTTCTATTTTAGTGATCCAAGATCACATTGACTCTATAGGAAAAGCCAATACTATCAAGGAGGGATGAGGTGCTGCTTAATGGCTTTCTTGCTCAAGTGCTTAGTGATATGCTCCAAAGCCCTCAACTACTTTCTCACATCAACATATGACCCAAACCAAAAGTCTAACTCGGCCCTACCGATTCTTTCTATCCGGCGCCACCGAGTTCAGATGTCATAGCCACTGCCGCAAACCCTAGGCAAATTGGTCTCACCGATAGGGATCTCGGTCTCACCGAGATGCGGTTGTAATCTCTCTATTTCCATTCATAACGTTTCGGTCAAACCGAGATGAGCGATCGGTCCCACTGAGATTACAATGCAAACTCTCTGTTTCCTTTTCGTGACGTTTCGGTCTCACCGAGATGAGCGAATCGGTCCCACCGAGTTTGCCTGACCAACTCTCTGGTTAGCTTATTACCAAAATCGGTCTCACCGTGATTACGTTATGCCCTAACCCTAACCATATCGGTCCTACCGAGTTGCATGTCGGTCCCACCGAAAATCCTAACGGTCACATTATTTGCTAAATCGGTCCGACCGAGTTTCTCAATTCGGTCCCATCGAGATTGGTAAGTTGTGTGTAACGGTTAGATTTTGTGTGGAGGCTATATATAACCCTCCACCCACTCTTCATTCGTGGAGAGAGCCATCAGAACGTGCCTACACTTCCAACATACATTTTCTGAGAGAGAACCACCTACACTTGTGTTGAGACCAAGATATTCCATTCCTACCATATGAATCTTGATCTCTAGCCTTCCCCAAGTTGCTTTCCACTCAAATCTTCTTTCCACCAAATCCAAATCCTGTGAGAGAGAGTTGAGTGTTGGGGAGACTATCATTTGAAGCACAAGAGCAAGGAGTTCATCATCAACACACCATTTGTTACTTCTTGGAGAGTGGTGTCTCCTAGATTGGCTAGGTGTTACATGGGAGCCTTCGACAAGTTTGTGGAGTTGAACCAAGGAGTTTGTAAGGGCAAGGAGATCGCCTACTTCGTGAAGATCTACCCTAGTGAGGCAAGTCCTTCGTGGGCGACGACCATGGTGGGATAGACAAGGTTGCTTCTTCGTGGACCCTTCATGGGTGGAGCCCTCCGTGGACTCGCGCAACCATTAAGCTTCGTGGGTTGAAGTCTCCATCAACATGGATGTACGATAGCACCACCTATCGGAACCACGTGTAAAAAATCTCCATGTCAACATTGCGTTTGCTCCCTCAAACTCCTCCCCTTTACCTTCATATGCAATTGTTTTACATTCCGCTGCTATACTCTTAGAATTGCATATGTAGGTTGATTGCTTGACTTGTGCTAAGTTGCTAAAATCTGCCAAGAACTAAAATTGGGAAAAGGCTAGATTTTTATTTGGTCAAGTAGTCTAATCACCCCCCCTCTAGACATACTTTCGATCCTACAAGTGGTATCAGAGCTTTGGTCTCCATTTGCTTTGATTTCCATAGCTTTTGGTGATCATAGCCTTGGTTTCACAACCTAGGAGAGTATGGCGTCTAGCGAGCGAAATTACCACCGTAGAGGTCCTTACTTTGATGGTACTAATTTTGCTAGTTGGAAGTATAAGATGAAAATGCATATTCTTGGACATAACACCGCCGTTTGGGCTATTGTGTGTATTGGCTTGCAAGGTGAATTCTTTGATAGGAGAGAACCGAACCGTGAAGCTACCGCGGAAGAGTTGAAGATGCTATAATACAATGCTCAAGCTTGTGATATCCTCTTCAACGGATTGTGCCCCGAAGAATTCAACAAAATCAGCCGTCTTGAGAATGCAAAGGAAATTTGGGATACTTTGATTGATATGCAAGAAGGTACCGACTCCGTCAAGGAATCCAAATTGGATGTGCTTCAAAGTCAGCTTGACAAGTTCAAAATGAAGGATGGTGAAGGTGTCGCTGAAATGTACTCTAGGCTTGCTCTTATCACAAATGAGATTGCCGGCTTAGGAAGTGAAGAGATGACCGACAAATTCATCATCATGAAGATCCTAAGAGCTTTGGATGGAAAATATGATACCGTGTGCACATTGATCCAAATGATGCCCAATTACAAAGATCTCAATCCAACGGAAGTCATTGGAAGAATTGTTGCTCATGAGATGTCACTCAAGGATAAGGAGGAGCTCCACAACAAGTCAAGTGGTGCTTACAAAGCCTCATGTGAAGCTCCCACATCATCAAGTGAGAAACAAACTTTCAATGAAGAATTGAGCCTAATGGTGAAGAACTTCAACAAGTTCTACAAGAGTAGAAGCAAGGAGAGAAGTTCCAAGTCATGGTCATACAATGACAAAAGATCTTCTAGTCGTGAGCGTAATTGCTACAATTGTGGAAGACCCGGACACTATTCCAAATGAGTGTACGGCACCCTACAAAAGAAGAGAAGATTCTCCAAAGAGAAGAAGTAGAAGAGAATAATCACCATCAAGAGAGAGAAGGAGTAGAGATGATCGTTATGAACGAAGAACATCCCGGAGAAGCAAGGATTCGGAAAGGAAGGACAAGTCATCGAGGAGCTACACAAAACGAAGACATCAAGCTCATGTTGGTGAATGGGTATCCGGCTCCGATTCCGACAATCACTCCGAGAGAAGCTATCACTCCGACTCCAAATATACTCAAGATGAAGGTGTTGCCAGTCTAGCACTTGTGTCAACCAACTCCTACGACATATTTGATTCACCAAATGAAGGACTTGGAAGATGCTTCATGGCTAAAGGCCCAAAGGTATCACACCCCGAGTATGTTGATTTCAGTAGTGATGAAGATGAATTGTTAGGTGATTATGATTTACTTGTTGACAACTCTAGTGATGAATACTATGATGAAACGTCAATTAATCATGCTAATCAAGATAAAACGAATGACAATGATAAGGAGAAGATTGAGCACCTAACTAAAGAACTAACCACTCTTAAGTTAGCTCATGAAACTATCTTAGAAGATCATCGAGAACTGTTAAGGACTCATGAGAAGTTACATTTCGAAAAGCTCAACCTTGAGCAAGAGCATGAGTTCTTAAAGGCAATCAATGATAATCTTCGTAAGAAAAGTTCTTCTTACATTGCCAAGCGTTTACTCCTATCTACTTACATGCCTCAAGTCAAGTCTAGTAACAATAACAAGAAGGATTCTTCCTCTAGTAGTAACAATAATCATGCTAAATCAAATGTTGTTGCTTCTAGTAGTTCTCTTGATTCCACTAATGATTCTCTTAGCCAAGTTACACTTGATCAAGAAAATAGCTTATTGAAGGGAATTATAGAGAAAGGTGTTACAAGAGCCTTGCCGGGAGTAAGCAATTCGAGGAAATTGTACACAAGCAAGGAAGGCACCGGAAGAACCAAGGTGTTGGTTTTGAACGAAAGTTCAATGCCAATGGAGTTGAGTGGGAAGAAGATCAATACCCCAAGACGAATTTTGTTCCTCAACAAGAGAAGTATGATCCTACTTCTTTCAAAGGGACACAAGCTCAAGATGATCTTCCACCACAAGACCCCAAGCAAAAAGGCAAGGACAAGCTTCAAGAGGAGATTGATGCATTTGAAGAAGCTCCTAAGGCCTTGGTCAAGTGGGTTCCCAAGACTACATCAAGTTCTACTTCATCAAGTACAACTACAACTCCAAGGATTCCCATCAAGATGATGTGGATCCAAAAGAAGAAGAACTAGAGAGTTCTTGAGGGTGACTCTGCCAACATACTTCACTCTTATCATTTTGGCAAGGACAAGTGCAATCAACTTCCACATCTTGCACTAGTTCAAGGAGTCACAAACCCTCTTGTTGGTAAGACAAGGGACAAGGTAACCTAATGCTTTCATGGACATCATGATGTGTATGCATCACTCTATGTCTATGGATATCCTTGTTTGTTCCTTGTGGTACTAACACGTGTAGGTATTGAAAGTGCAACACACTCCAAAGGATTGCTCCAAATGATCTACATCAATATTGAGCATCCACATCTTCAACACCTACATGAAGTCATCATCGACAAAACCCAAGGTTAGTTCATCCCTCTTAGGGGGGATCTCACATCTAGGGGGAGCTTTACTCTAAGAATTGAGCTAAAGCAACTCTAATGGTGTGAACACAACAATGCTTTATGTAAAAGTGGTAACCCCACTTGTGCTTAAAACGATGAATATGACCTACGATCAAATGTTCTCATTTGACTCCTAAGTCAATATACTCATATATAGATGACCTAGTCATCGCCAATTGCTTGATAGATGCTAGAAGTGTTTGTGCATGCTTTGTCACATATTTCATTTTCCATTTTATTGTGTGAGCATGTTGGTTGCACATTTTACTCATTTTAGGACATCCACTTGTAGCTTTGATTGTTTGGTTTCTTTTATTTTACCAAGTGCATGGACAAGAATGCCTAAGAACCTTCTCTAGCTATCTATGCTTTTCTTGTCTCAAACTCTATTCATGCTACATCACAAAGTTTGATCAAGTCAGATTCGAACCACTCTATGTGAGGAGCACTCGGAGTCCCCGATTCGTCATAGACTTAAACTTCCAAAACCTCTTTGTGCGTTTCGGTCTGACCGATTCATCTATTTCGGTCATACCGAGATCACTAAGTTGATCTAGGTTTTCAATCTCGGTGCAACCGATTTGAACTTTTCGGTCACACCGAGTTGCTGTAACTGCTTGCAGTTATGCATCCCGGTGCCACCGAGTTGTTCCACTCGGTCACACCGACACGGTCAGGCTATTTATATCCACGGGCCAAAATTTGGAAATTTTTCCGAACCTCCTCGCCCGCGCACTGCCTACTCTGCCTCCTCGGGTCTCCGGATCGTCCTCCTCGTCGCCAGCGACCTCCAGTCGCTGGTCTCCGCCGCCGTCAACGGGATTCAACTCCGCCGTTGCCGCCGTAGCAAGTCCATCGCCGCATTAGGGTATGAATTTGAAACTTTGTGCTATTCCTCACTCCGATTCCTAGCACATTGCATTGCCATGTATCTTGCCACGATTGAGATCTTCCTATCCAGCGAAAACACTCCGTAGATTAGTTTTGGATTGAAAATTTAGGGTTAGGTTTCCACCGAACTCATCTCGGACCGACCGAGTTGTAGAAATCGGTCCCACCGATTTGGCTCAGGCCATTGCACATGTGATTCTCGGTCCAGCCGAAAATTGCAGATCGGTGTGACCGAGTTCGATTCTTTGTGAAACCCTAGCAGTCTCGGTGCCACCGAACTGTGACTCGGTCTGACCGAGTTCACTAGTTTAGGTTCCAAAAGCTGCTTCGGTATCACCGAGTTTACAAATCGGTAGCTCCGAAATGCTTTCTGTGGAAAACTAAAACTAAGTTTTTGACTCAATCTTTTGCAAAAACCTCTGTGCTTTATGATGCTCATCTACTCTACCTCATCTATATCTATTCACAGGGTCTACTGTCAGAGTTTGCACCATGTCAGATCAGAGTGACAGTCAGAATAAGTCTGAAGAGCAAGTTCAGATGAGTAGGGCACTAGTCCCTCTAGCAGCTATGATGAGGGTAGCAGGAGCACACCCAGCAATTTGCTAAAGGCAGCCACCATGGCCAGAAAGAAGAGAACATCTGATTCTGAAGATGAGGACTATGTTGCTGTTGAGGATGAGGCCACCTCAAAGAAGAAAGTTTTGAAGAAGGAATATGGCACAACTTCAGCCACTAAGCCAGGAATGAAAACTAAGATGCCAGCAAGAAGACATCCCATGTCAAAGGCCAGAGCATCCACTCAAGAAACTTTGGAATCTGAACCCAAAGAACCAGTACTGGCTGAAAAGAAAAGGAAAGAAAGGGTCAAGAAGACCACTGTCAGAGTTATTGGAAAGCCCACAATGATGGAAGATGAAGAGGAAGAGGATGCTGCACGAGCTCCTAAAGCTCAAAAGCTTATGGGAGATGCTATAAGGTCAGGGGCTGCTCCATCTAAGCCCAAAGATGCTCCCAAAGCTGCTGCTCCTAAAGCCAAGTCTGCACCCAAGAGAAGCACCAGAAACATTCCAGCTGCAGAGAAGAACAAGGCCCCAGTGCCTGAAGCTCCTAAAGAAGAAGATGAAGACTCACTAGTCTTGAGAAAGCTGAAGCCCAAGATCCCAGATCACAATGATGCTCACCCAGTTGCAGAGGACATGAAGCTCAGGAAGGATGCAGGTCTAAGACACTGGAGATTGACTGACCCCTATGCAGTCAGGAGAAGGACTGCTGTGGACTACAGGTTCCATACTAAAGAACAGCAAGATTTCTATGAGACAGTGCTGCTTGACAAGAAGCCCATAGTTTGTGATATGAGATGGGTTGACTGGGAGTATATCAAGAAAAATGAAGAGCACTATCCTGGAGTTTATGATAGTTTCAAGTCTCACTACAGGAATCAGCTATTTTGCCGTCTGCCATGGCGGACGGCAAAGGCACGAACGGCGGACGGCAAAGACCTTTGCCGTCAGCCGCGGACGGCAAAACGCTCCGGCAAAGTAGGCTACGGTAAACAGCTAATTTGCTGTCTGCTTTCTGGCGGCCGACGGCAAAGTCCCTTTGCCGTCTGCCGCGGACGGCAAAGAGGGCGGACGGCAATAATTGTGCTCTCAGTCCGTTATGTGGCTAACGGCAGCCCTTTGCCGTCCGCCGCGGACGGCAAACTTTCTAGTGCCTTTGCCGTCTGCCATATGATGTCATCTACACGTCACTACATGGCAGGCCTTTGCCGTCCGCCGCTGACGGCAAACTCTTTGTCGTCTGCCACTGTAGGCAAACTGATCAAATGGGTCAGCTCCCAGGAAGCACAACTGGATGCCACGTGGCTTCTTTGCCGTCCGCGGCAGACGGCAAAGGGCCCGTTGCCGTCGGTGGCAAACGGCAAAGAGCCTGCATATTGGGTCTTTTTTCTGTTTTTATTAAATCCAACAATTTTCACAGAAAATATATATGGCATATATAGATATATTTCACAAGGCAGAGTTCCATCACATAAGATATATATGACAACAATTTTCACAGCAAACATATAAGATATCCTACATGCATAGTTCCATCATACATAGTTCCATCACATAACTTCATCACATATGTTCCATCCAACTACCAAGTTCCATCATACATAGCATAGTTCATCCAACTACCAAGATACATGCATAGTCCAACGATACAAAAGAAACAGAGAAAGGGATAAGGAGCACTCCATCTATGCAAGCTTTCGTCAAGTGAATGAAATCTGCAAAATGAAAAATAAGAAAGTTAGAAATAGGTGACTAGAATAAGAAGACTAGAACAAGAAGAGTAGAACAAGAAGAAGACTAGAACAAGAAGAGTAGAACAAGAAGAAGACTAGAACAAGAAGAGTACGTCATTTATGAGCTAACTTACGTGAAATGGATCATATATGAGCTAACTAAGTTGAAATGGGTCGTTTATGAGCTAGCTAAGGTGAAATGGATCATTTATGAGCTAACTTAGTTGAAATGGGTCGTTTATGAGCTAACTAAGGTCAAATGGATCGTTTTTTAGGTAACTAAGGAGAAATCGATCGTTTTTTAGCTAACTAAGGTGAAATGGATCGTTTTTGAGCTAACTTAGGTGAAATGGATCATTTATGAGCTAATTTAGTTGAAATGGATCTTTTTGAGCTAACTTAGGTGAAATGGATCATTTAAGAGCTAATTTAGGTGAAATGGATCGTTTTTAGCTAACTTGGTGAAATGGATCGTTTATGAGCTAAATTAGTTGAAATGGATCGTTTATGAGATAACCTAGGTAAGATGGGTCATCTTGGAGTTAACCTAGTTGAAATGGGTCATTTTAAGGCTAACGTAGGTAAAATGGATCATTTAGGAGCTAATCTAGGTAAAATGGGTCATTTTTGAGCTAACTTGGATGAACTGGATCATTTATATGCTAACCTAGGTAAAATGGGTCATCTTAGAGCTAACTTAAGTAAAATGGATCGTCTATGAGCTAACTAAGCTAATTAAAGCTAAGTCTAGGTCTTTATGCATGTGTTAAGCAAAACACTAGATAAACTTACCAAGATCCAGGAGGTGTAGGAGCGGGGTGGCTCATGTCGGTAGCTGGAGAAGGATCGTGCGATGCTTGTCTGGAGTTACGCTGCACCAAAGATCATTTCCAATGTCTTGTTAGCAGGATGACACTCAAATGTTAAGACTAGCAAGTAATGTCCATTCAAATAAAACTCACCGTGGTCCCAGGAGCAATCACTGGCATCGGCGGAGCGGTCTGACCTGTCTTCTCGCACACAGACTGCACATTTGGTTTCGACGACTCAGTCATACTAGTTAGTAATGAGACAAACACTACATGAATGTTTTGGCTAATCTGCAGAAGAAACTTACCACAAGGAGCTCGTACATGGCCCTTGCCTGCATGTCATTCCGTGCCCTCTCCTCCTCCATCATCTTTGTCGTCCTCTCCTCCAACTCCAGCTGCCTCTCCGCCGCCTCCACCAGAAGTTTCTCCGTTCGATCTCTCTCACTCTGTATAGCAGCCTGCAACACCACTCACATGACCATTTGTAATCATTGATGGAAGCGCACACAATGTAAGGAGAAAGATAACTGAGTACGTATCACTAACCTTGATGGCGAGTTGCACTGGCCGTTCACGAGGGCTTATCTCAGGAGCGGAGCTCGACTGGCGCGCCTTGATCTCCGGGAGAGTGCTAGGACAACGGATAAGTCCATCTCCAATGGCTATGGAGCCATGGGACCTCCCGCCACCAGATATCATCACCAGCTCTGGATCAATGGGACCCTGGCTCGGGTTAAAGTCCTCCCCTTTCCTCGCCTTCCCCTCATCTCTATATCTCATGAGCTTGTTGTGGGAGGAGATGTTGGTGAAGTTGTTTGCATCATCGAGGTCAGACTGAGAGAAAGCCTTGACTTTCTTGAAAGAGGCAGTGTGGGCCATGGCATACAGGTCGTACACCTCTGGCACCTTATCCACCTTATTGTGGCGTGCCTGAAAGAGAGAAACAATGTAAATTAGTAATTAAAGGGCTCAAGCTAGCATGATGAATGAATTGCATGAATCATGAAGCAAACCACATACCCAGTTGCGCCCGAACTGATATAAGTTGGAGCTGCCTTGATGGTGTAGCACACCTTCCATTTGGGCACGTTTGTCCTTGGCCTCGTTGTGGAGGGCTAGCCATTCTTTTGAGCACCACTCATCGACCAACACCTCCCAACAATCCATCCGATTGGCACACCATCTCGGAGGCGCCTAAGTTAGCAAATAGAAACTTGAGCGCTACGGCTAAGAATTACTAAATGAAGGAACTTAAGTAGAAGGCCTTAAGAATTACCTTCATGTACTGCTCCTTACTCAGGAACTTATCGCGGCACGCCGGCTTGGTCTTCTTGATACCACGCACAGCCCGCACCCGAGCCTCGTGCCGTAAGTTCTGGAGTAGGCGCTTGCAGACGTTCTCGATAACATGTGCCGCGTCCTCCTCGTATCCCTCCTCACACCTGTAGAATGTCTGCAATCAAATGAGACAATATTGATTAGTACAATTAATAACTAGCTAGTTGAAGATTTTTAAATGTGTAAAGGAGAAATTACCCAAAACGTTCTGATCACCATGTCTGCCCTCCTGTCGCACACGACACCGTCGATAATGACATCCGGCGGGGCCGGGGCAGCCACGTAGTGCTCCCAGCTCAATCCAAGCTGGGAGACACATAACGGCCTATCACATAGCGCCTCCAGATCGACTCTAGCCTTAGTATTATCCTTTGACTTCCCATCTATGCCGAACAATGTACCAAAAAGTGCCTCGGCGATATTCTTCTCAGTGTGCATCACGTCGATGTTGTGTGGGCAAAGGAGGTCTTTGAAGTAAGGCAGATCCCATAAGCATGTTTTGTGAGTCCAGGCGTGCTTAGAATTATACCCCTTGGAGTACCCTGGACGCTCTGGATCTGGCTCGAGAGCGTTTAACTGATCCAGGGTCTGTTGGCCTATCAATGCAGGTGGTGTAGAGTTTTTGACAACTCTACCTCTGATGAAGTTCTTCTTGTCTTTCCTGAACTTATGGCGAGGATTCAGGAACTGTCTATGCATGTCGAAGCAAGAAAACTTGTGACCGGCCTGAAGCCAATGAAACTCAAGAGCTCCCTTGCATGTGGGGCACGGGAACCTTCCATGCACACACCAGCCAACGAATAGCGCATACGCCGGCAAGTCATGCGTCGAGAACATGTACCAGACACGCATTATGAAGTTCTGTTTGCTATAGGCGTCGTATGTCTTGAACCCATTATCCCAGGCTTCTTGCAATTCGTCCTTAAGCGGTTGCATGTACACATTCATATTTTTCCTCGGATAGTTGGGCTCTGGAATTATCAACGTCAGGAAAATGTTCTTTCTTTGCAGAATCTATCCGGGGGGGGGGGGGAGATTGAGTGGAAAGACAAATACGGGCCAACAACTGTATTGGGCTGCTGTCATACCAAACACACTGAACCCATCCGTGCTGATGCCGACTCGAGGATGCCTCGGATCTGCCGCTTTGTCACCATGTAATTCATCAAACTTTTTCCACGCAACACCATCCGATGTGTGTACAATCATCAGATTCCCATCTGCATCTAGTTCGGTTATTTTGCCCGTTTTGTGCCATGTCATCTGTCTGGCCGTCTCTTCGACCATGAAAAGACGTTGAAGTCTTGGTACGATTGGCATATACCGAAGAACACTAACGGGGATTTTGGTCTGTGTCTTCTCACCCATACCGTTGTCTACCACAACATACCTGGAAGACTTGCAAATGGGACAATAGTTCAAGTTCGCATAGTCAAGCCTAAACAAGACACATCCTTTCTCACAGGCATGTATCTTATCATAGGGCATCTTCAGTGCACGGAGGATTTTGTCGGACTGGTACAGGTTTGCAGGCATTACATGGCCTTTGGGTAGAAAGCATCCAAATACTGTCATCATTGCATCGTAGCATTCTCTGCCCAAGTTGAACTGAGCCTTCAGAGCCATTACTTGTGAGATGGCATCCAACTGACAAAGCTCAGTGTGCTCATGGAGCGGACGTTTTGAAGACTCCAACATTTCATTGAAGGCCTTTGCAGATTCCTCCATCTCCTCGTCCGAATCCCGAGCATCATCGAAGTCTTGCACCATTTTTTCCATCCCGGTACCATGCTCGTCGGTGCGACGACGATCCACCTCAGCTCGGTCACGTTGGGCAGACTCACCATGAAATGTCCACACCGTATAATCGGGCGTAAAACCACTCTTCTGCAGGTGTTTGCCCATTTCAGCCTCTGTCCTCTTTTCCCAATTGTCGCACCGTAAACAGGGGCACCAGGTTTTCCTCTGGCCATTTGCAAATGCGGCTCGCACAGACCCCTTGGTTTTTGTGAACCATTCAGTGCTCCATTTGTTCTGACCAGTGTGACTGGTGTACATCCACGCACGATCACTCATCTTGACTTTCAGAGCTACTAGACACACAACAAATATATATATATAATTCACCATGTATCTATTCATCAGTTGATCTACTTGGTCAATTTTATTACGTCCATGCAACCTACACTCTAATAGGTAATGATAGGTCCTAATCCCACCCGAGTATGTTTAGATTGGGTTCATTTTCCCATGCTATGCTCCGGATCCTACGCAAAATTTTGGCAGCACCTCCCCGCTGTTCTCCTGATACACGTCTCTGCAATAAACAGAGAGGATGTGTACCCGGAGAACAACAGGGGAGGCACTGACGAAATTTATGCGTCAGATCCGGAGCAAAGCATATGGGAAAACGAACCCAATCTAAACATACTCAGGCTGTCCATGGATAGTGTTGGACAATTCGAAAGAATCAAGGTTATAAATATGCAAATGCATGCATATTTATAACTATGACGCTTTCGAACGGGAGGCACATATTGGTTACGCATACTGATGATTCAAGACACATATATAGCTAGCTATCAAGTTTCATCGGAATAGATCAAATAATTAATGGGGGAGGAGGACATGTCATTTGTGCTCACCCACGAACGAAGGGGCAGAGCTCGTCAAACGCACGGCGAGGTCGTCGAACACCAAACCTCGCACCGATGAAACAACTGCACATTTAAAACTACCCGATCAACACAATTATATATGATGTTTTTCATAACAAAATCGAAAGATATATGACCTAACTAATAATTCACAAATATATGACCCCGTCGGCTTCTGGAAGGCCAAAGAACACCTTTTCGGGAGGTGTCGGTTGTCGGGGTGTCGTGTCGGTCTCGGGGTGCCGTGTCGGGGTCGGGGTCGGGGTCTCGGGGTCAGGTTGTCGGGTCGGGGTGCCGGGTCGGGGTCGGGGTGCCGTGTCGGTGTCGGGGTCGGGGTGCTGGGTCAGGCTCGGGGTCGGGGTGTCGGGGTCGGGGTCGGGGTCGGGGTCTAGGGGTCGGGGTGTCGTGTCGGGGTGCCGTGTCGGTGTCGGGGTCGGGGTGTCGGGTCAGGCTCGGGGTCGGGGTCTCGGGGTCGGGGTGTCGGGTCGGGGTGTCGGGTCGGGGTGCCGTCTCGGGGTCGGGGTGTCGGGTCGGGGTCGGGGTGCCGTGTCGGTGTCGGGGTAAGGGTGGGTGTGGTGTCAGGGTGTCGGTGTCGGGGTGTCGTGTCGGTGTCGGGGTCGGGGTCTCGGGGTCGGGGTGTCGGGGTCGGGGTCGGGTCGGGGTGCCGGGTCGGGGTCGGGGTGCCGTGTCGGTGTCGGGGTCGGGGTGTCGGGTCAGGCTCGGGGTCGGGGTGTCGGGGTCGGGGTCGGGGTCGGGGTGTCGGTGTCGGGGTCTAGGGGTCGGGGTGTCGTGTCGGGGTGCCGTGTCGGGTCAGGGTGCCGTGTCGGGTCGGGGTTTTTTCCTCTTTTTTCGTTTTCTTCTTCTTCCTATTCTTCCTTTTCTTCCTTTTCTTCCTTTTTTTCCTTCTTCTTTTTCTTCTTCTTCTTCTTCTTCCTCCTTTCCTTTTTCCTCTTCTTCTTCTTCTCCTCCTCTCCTCTTTTTTCTTCTTCTTCTTCCTCTTCTTTTTTTTCTTCTCCTCCTCCTCTTCTTCTTCTTCCTTTCCTTTTTCCTCCTCTTCTTCTTCTCCTCCTCTCCTCTTTTTTCTTCTTCTTCTTCTTCCTCTTCTTCTTTTTTCTTCTCCTCCTCCTCTTCTTCTTCTTCCTTTCCTTTTTGCTCTTCTTCTTCTCCTCCTCTCCTCTTTTTCTCTTCTTCTTCTTTCCTCAAACTAAACTAAACCTAAAACTAAACCTAAAACTAAAACTAAACTAAAACTAAACCTAAAACTAAAACTAAATCTAAACTAAAAAGGAAAAAAACAGAAAAAAACAGAAAAAAGGAGGGGGGCTCACCTGGGGCAGGGCCGGTGGAGGAGGAGGCCGGTGGAGGAGGGGGCGGGGCAGTGGAGGAGGTGGCCGGGGCGCGGGGGCGGCCTGGGGCGGCGGGGGGCCGGGCCCGGGGCAGTGGGGCGCGGGGTGGCGCGAGGCCGGGGCGCGGGGGGGGGGGGGCGACGGGGCGGTGGGGCGGCGGGGGCGACGGCGCCGGGCGGCAGTGGCGACGGGGCGGGGGGCCAGTGGGTCGGCGGGGTGGTGGGGCGACCGGGCGGCGGCGAGTGGTGGGGGCGGCGGCGCGCGGCGGGCGGCGGCGTCGGTGGTGGGGTGGGAAGTGGTGGCGGGGCTCGGCGGGGAGAGAACAGAGTAACGGGCAGGGGGTACGGGCCGTTAGGTAGTGTCCTCTTTGCCGTCCGCCACTCTTTGCCGTCCGCCCTTTTGCCTCTTTGCCGTCTACTGGCAGACGGCAAAGAGGTGGGCCGTTAAGTATTTTCCAAACGGGCGGGGGGTGGGGGCCACCTCTCTCTTTGCCGTCTGCCAGCGGACGGCAAAGATTCTTTGCCGTCCGCTGGCGAACGGCAAAGAGCTCGCAGATGGCAAAGAGCTTCTTTGCCGTCTGCTTTTGGGTAGCTGATGGCAAAGAGCTTCTTTGCCGTCAGCTAGCAGACGGCAAAGAGCTGGCAGATGGCAAATTAGCTGATTCCAGTAGTGTCTTGTGGAGTAGAAGACTTTGTTGGGCAGAAGCTCACAAAGTGGAATGATGAGCTCATTATGCAGTTTTACTCCACAGCTCAATTCTACCCATATGGGAGGATAGTCTGGATGTCTGAGGGTACCAGGTACCAATCAACAGTTGAAGAATGGTCTGAATTGATCTATGCACCAAAGGAAAATGAGGATGACTTGGATGTCTATGCCAAGAAGAAGAAAGATCACAATTCCATGGCTCACATGTACAGAGAGATCCCAGATGCTGCACTTGAGACTCACAAGTTTGGATCTGTACACTATCTGTTGTCAGGACTGCCCACTATCAACTGGATCTTAAGGCATACTTTGTTGCCCAAGTCAGGTGATCACAAGATGATCAGAGGCCATGCAATTAATTTGCTTCAAATATTTGATGTTCCTCAGAAGATCAAAGTCATGAGCCTGATTGTGGAAACAATCAAAAGGACTGCTGCTTATCAAAAGAGGAGTTGTGGGTATGCCCCATAGATTCAGGAGCTTATAAACTCCAAGATGGGCACTGGCACATATCTCTTGGACAAGGAACACCTGCCCATCTACCCTGATTTTGAGGACAACACTGTTGTGATGGATGACAATGAACCATCTTCTGTGCAAGCACAAGAGAAGAAGGAGAAGGCAAGGGCTGAGAAAGCTGCCAAGATGACAACTGCTGAAGAGGCATCTCAGATTCTTCTGAATAGCAAGCAAGATCAGCTTGGCTACCTGATTGTCTCCACTCTGAGAATTGAGAAGGGCTTGGCCACCCTAACTCCAAACCAGGAGAGCTTGGAGAGAATCATGGAGCAGAAGTTCTATGCTCTTGATGTCAAAGTGACTGAGATCCAAACTGCAGTTGACCAACTTCAGGAGGAAGTGGAGGAGAAGAAGGGCAAATCAACTACAGATGCTTTTGCTAGAGTGCCCAGAGGTCAGAGATCTGCTGCAGTGCCTGTTCAAGACCCCAGAGCTACATCATCTGCACCTGCAACAGCTTCAGTGCCTCTAGCTCCAGCACCTACTCCACCAGCTCCAGCTACTTCATCTGAAGCCTTCATCCTTGGAGTCATTTCTACACCAACCCATGAAGACCAAGCCTGAGAGTCGTTTTAGCACTATGCATTTTTTATGAACTTTTTGGTAACTTGTTGCCAAAGGAAGAGAAAATGTATAGATCATACGCTTCGAGAGAGAGTGTTGCTTTTGGTCTCTCTTGTCTTTTTGGTTGAACTTTGTTACTTGCTCGTTTGCTTAAATACTCTATGCCTTTTGTGACAATGGGATGATCATGTGTTTGATCATACGCTACCTTAATGCTTGTTGGATGACATTATCCTTTTATCCCTATATGATCATTCACTTTGCTTGGTGATGAGTGCATGCATTTAATTGTTATCATTTCGAGCGCTCCACCAAGATGTATGTGACATGGAAGAGTAACCCATGATCCTAACTCATTGTGCATTTGCAGTCCAAAGCAAATTTTAAATAATGCACAAATTTAGGGGGAGCTCTTGCTTTTCACATACTTCTCAAAGCGACAATGTATTTCAATCTTATTGTCATTTGCCGAAGCTTTGATCTATATGTTGTCATCAATTACCAAAAAGGGGGAGATTGAAAGTGCAACTATCCCTGGGTGGTTTTGGTAATTCCTAACAACATATATCTCATTGAGCTAATGCTACTTCAAGATAAATATTTCAGGAAAGCTCAATGATTGGCATGGCATGGATGAGAAAAGTGGATCCCTCAAAATGCTAAGGACAAAAGGATTGGCTCACGCTCAAAGCACAAGACTCTACATTTTCTATTTTAGTGATCCAAGATCACATTGAGTCTATAGGAAAAGCCAATACTATCAAGGAGGGATGAGGTGTTGCTTAATGGCTTTTTGCTCAAGTGCTTAGTGATATGCTCCAAAGCTCTCAACTACTTTCTCACATCCACATATGACCCAAACCAAAAGTCTAACTCGGCAATACCGATTCTTTCTATCCGGCGCCACCGAGTTCAGATGTCATAGCCACTGCCATGAACCCTAGGCAAATCGGCCTCACCGATAGGGATCCCGGTCTCACTGAGATGGGGTTGTAATCTCTCTGTTTCCATTCGTAACATTTCCGTCAAACCGAGATGAGCGATCGGTCCCACCGAGATTACAATGCAAACTCTCTGTTTCCTTTTCGTAACGTTTCGGTCTTACCGAGATGAGCGAATCGGTCCCACCGAGTTTGCCTGACCAACTCTCTAGTTAGCTTATTACCAAAATCGGTCTCACCGAGTTTGTGTAATCGGTCTCACCAAAATTACGTTATGCCCTAACCCTAATCATATTGGTCCTACCGAGTTGCATGTCGGTCCCACCGAAAATCCTAACGGTCACATTATTTGCTAAATCGGTCCGACCGAGTTTCTCAATTCGGTCCCACCGAGATTGGTAAGTTGTGTGTAACGGTTAGATTTTGTGTGGAGGCTATATATACCCCTCCACTCACTCTTCATTCGTGGAGAGAGCCATCAGAACGTGCCTACACTTCCAACATACATTTTCTGAGAGAGAACCACCTACACTTTTGTTGAGACCAAGATATTCCATTCCTACCATATGAATCTTGATCTCTAGCGTTCCCCAAGTTGCTTTCCACTCAAATCTTCTTTCCACCAAATCCAAATCCTGTGAGAGAGAGTTGAGTGTTGGGGAGACTATCATTTGAAGCACAAGAGGAAGGAGTTCATCATCAACACACCATTTGTTACTTCTTGGAGAGTGGTGTCTCCTAGATTGGCTAGGTGTTACTTGGGAGCCTCTGACAAGTTTGTGGAGTTGAACCAAGGAGTTTGTAAGGGCAAGGAGACCGCCTACTTCGTGAAGATCTACCCTAGTGAGGAAAGTCCTTCGTGGGCGACGGCCATGGTGGGATAGACAAGGTTGCTTCTTCGTGGACCCTTCGTGGGTGCAGCCCTCCGTGGACTCGTGCAACCGTTACCCTTCGTGGTTGAAGTCTCCATCAACGTGGATGTATGATAGCACCACCTATCGGAACCACGGGTAAAAAATCTCCGTGTCAACATTGCGTTTGCTCCCTCAAACTCCTCCCCTTTACCTTCATATGCAATTGTTTTACATTCCGCTGCTATACTCTTAGAACTGCATGTGTAGGTTGATTGCTAGACTTGTGCTAAGTTGCTAAAATCTGCCAAGAACTAAAATTGGGAAAAGGCTAGATTTTTATTTGGTCAAGTAGTCTAATCACCCCCCCTCTAGACATACTTTCGATCCTACACGCAGTGATGTTGCCTTGGCGATCCTTCTTCAACTTTGCAAGGAACTCCTGCAAGTCCTTATCGCCGCGCACCTTCTTGTACTCCAAAAAGACTTGACCATGATCGGCCGATATCTCATCAAGACTGTGCTTAATGATGTTATCGGCATCTACCTCAGATGTCTTGGGAAGATCGGACATGGTGGATGATGATGATTGATCTTCAGTCCCCAGCGGAGTCGCCAAAAAGTGTGTTGACACACGAACACGTCACGTGTACCCTCAACGCCGGGGATGATGCACCGTAGCTCACGTCGAAGGAGACCCCTAGCGCGATACGCAGGACAGCCGGCGGGCGCTTTTGAGACCCGAAACCCGGCAGACCCGAGAGGGACCCTGTCAGGGAGTGCGGCGGCAATAGGTTGCCCTAGGTCGATTTAGTCGCCCCTAGAGCCTCGGGATTCGCAGCTCTCAAGCTCAAGAAACAGCGAAGAACGAGAGAGAAAAACGGTGGACGGATAAAACGTAGATGAAAAAGTAGTATATTGATTTGTTCGATTGTGTGTTGTTCAATCGGCCGTCACCCCCAACATATATAAGAGGCGGCTGGACTTCCCGTACAAGTAAAGCCTTCATCTAGGCTTTCCTTACAAGAAAATTACATCACTTCACGTCCTACAGTTCTAATTCCAATCCAACTCGGATTCAGCCCGAATCTGGCTCAAACTTCTGTCTTGTCCCTTGCACAGGCTGTGGAATTTGCATATTACCTCCGATTGAGAATATCAAAGTACCACATTTGTACGCCTCGACAAGACAAACAACTCTCCTGTTGATCATTTTTCCAAATAAGGTCATCTTCGATACTTTACGAGGTCATCTTTAACTTCCAGTCGGATTTGGTCATGCAGTTTTCTTGGCTGTCCGAGTCTTGCAGCAACTCTGTAGGCTGTATACTATCTCAGATGATGATGACTCCAAAATCAAAGTTGAGTGTTTCGACAATACGCACAATTTGCGTGTAGAGCACTTTTCCATCCGAGGTCATCTGAATAACCTTTCGATCCCATCTCCAACTTCTGGTCAGATTGACTCTGACAGCCTCTACCCGGCAAGCTTTCCACCGCGGCAAGCTTTCTACCCGGCAAGCTTTCTACCCGGCAAGCTTTTACACCGGCAAGGTTTAACCCTGGCAAGGTTTCTACCCCGGCAAGGTTTCCATCCCGGCAAGGTTTCTACCCCGGCAAAACTCACACTGGCAAGCTTTCACGCCGGCGACCTTTCTGCGCCGGCAAGCTCTCCACGCTGGCAAGGTCTCCACCCCGGCAAGCTTTCCACGCCGGCAAGGTCTCCACCCCGGCAAGCTTTCTAGGCCGGCAAGGTCTCCATCCCGGCAAGCTTCCACACCGGCAAGGCTTCACCCCGGCAAGCTTCATTCAGCCGGCAAAGGCCGAATAACTCACGCGACTCATCAGACACCACCTAGATGGATGTCTCGTCCCTCGCGTCACCTTTTCACTCAGGACCGGTCCGTGAAGTGTTGCCTCTAACTTTTTCATACGAACTCGGATTGGGACAATTTTTATATCCAAATCAATCGTTTCGACGCGACGAAGACAATTCGTGTATATCATTTTTTCATATGAAGCCGTCTTGGGGGCGTAATCATCCGAATAGTGTTCTGAATACAAAAACTCAGTACTTCGAACACAACTTTGGCCTTAGAGATGAGATCAGATGGCTGTGGCCCAAATATCAAGTTTCTCCTTTTGAATATACAGAACTTTCTCACTTTGAGCACTTTTTCATTTGAGGCCATCTTAATTGTGTTTTTTACTATGCCAAAATCTGGTGTCAACAACCCTTCACTCTCATGCACCCGCCTACGCCAGCTGCTGCGTCATTCTGCTACGACTGTCTCTCGCCCTTCATGTCACGTAGCTCTGCTAACATCCTCCGCGAGTATGATCTAGTGACATCTCGCCGTGGCCTCGTCGTTCTCGATCGCAGGCCCCTCGTAGTGCGAGGCAAGTTCTACCACCTACACTTCATAATGTGACCCGAGTCCGGGTGCAACTTTGACCTATGTGTGTACGATCCCATGACTGGCCAACGCACCTTCCTCGCAAAACTGCCAGGTTTCAATAGTAGCATGAACAGCTCGTAGAAGTACGTCCTACTCCCTTCCGTAGATGGCATCGACGACTCGTTCATGCTATTATTTGCCAATAAATGGGGAGCAAGCATCGAAGTACATTCCGCCACGTCGTCCTCGAGTACTTGGGAGCCTATTGCTACTCAGGCGAGACAACATCATTTGTTCTCTCACAAACGAGATAAGAGAGCAAGACAATTATTTATGGTTGGTAGGTTCTACTGTTCTCGTGAAATTTTTTGGCATATGCAAAGATCATATGGCTAATGATATTTTCATTTTTCCTTCTGTAGCCTTCTAGAAGAAAAGCACCTGCAACGAGGACATGGGACATCGTCAAGACCCACCAAGGGCGGATGGTAACATTGAAAATCAGGTCGGGTCAGGCAACCCATTTGAGAAATGGTTGACATGGAGTCAGAAACATTCGTTTTTCATCTAGATAAATATGAGTTCGATGTGGAGGATCTTATACCAATGCATATACTAAATGTTTAGGCTATGTTTATCGCACCAAAATTAGACATGTTTCTATTCCTTGCGTAATTTATGAAAGGAAAATTCAATCTGAACTGAATTATGTGCTCGCAGCGTGATGTATTTCTTTTAGTGCCTGATAAAGACTTCTGCGAGAAGTTTTACTTGGATAAAACTGATGGCGCAGAGAAGCATGCCCCTGCCTCTGGTGGAATATATTAATGCCGGTCATGTGCAGGAAAAGGAACAAACATAGCATTCTTGTTGGACATATACATTTTCCTCTTCTTCTTTCTATCACCCACACCTATAACCATCATTGTCGTGGAAAGCTAAGTACACAGCATATGAGAACAAGAGTCCCTCCTGCCGAACTCTGCATACTAGTTCTAGGGTTTCGGCGGAAAAGGAACATGATTATCCAGGGAAGGAAAAAAGTCCTAACAAGGTTGTTCACAGTGGATGTTCTTCGACAGTCCTACTCATTTCGGATTTTCGATGGCATCATACCCTACTAGCCCACCGGAAGCATTTAGTTCAGCTCTTCTGTTAACTCTGAAACACCTTCAATTTCTCACAAGGCAACCGACCTCTGAATCTCTATGAAGACGAGGACATACTGTGCACCACCGACACTAGGCCTAAATGGTGGATCTCCATACCCTCCCCTTGAACGAGATCACGACGATGGACACATCGTCAAGGTACTTCCTCCTCTCGCTATGGGATATATATTGAGCAGTTCATGGCAGTCCATGCCTCGCAATCAATAGACATATGAAGTTACGAACAATGTAAAAAAAACTGGTTTGTGCAGGGAGGTCGTGTTGTGCAAAGTATAGAGTTGGTTGTCATGAGCCTTCTTTACAGCCCAGAGTAACAATTCTCCGATGAGGTGCTAAGAAGGATCGCGCTCGAGATGCTTAGATGTGAATATCTCTACCTGATCAACCACCTCTTTGTTAGTGAAATATTGATAGAGCCCATCAGACAACAACACCAGGAACTTCTCATTGGGATGATATGGTGGTGGGACAGCGATGAGATGCAACTGATGTAGGGGTCATTGCAAATGTAATCAATCTTGAAGGACGCTAGCAATATACTATTCCACTTTGGATGGAAAGTAGAAAATGTGCATCCCATGAATTATTGAATGTGTAGATTGACATTTCACGAAACTTTCATGACTCTACATACATTAACATATGCAAGGAACAATTAACAAATTGTATTGCGCACAGTTTCATTTACATATCATATTTTCATGATGTGTTGCATGAATTGCAAGTCACATTCAAAAACTTTAATGTGTTCATGACATGAATGACATGAACAACGATATTGAGCTAATGTTGGACAAATACTTTTCTAGTCCAACCCTGAACAATAGTGATTGTGCCGAAGAAGTCATTTGAAGAAGCCCTCATTAAGCTATGCATCCTTTACGTCTCGATCAATGTGGCTTCCAATCCTCGCAACACTTTGTAGGGGCTAGCTAAAGAAAAAGTGGCAAGTACATTTAAAAAAGATGGAATGTACCGAAATTTTACATGGTAAAAATGGTATGTACATAAAATTAACTTGCTAAAGAAAATGGTTAGTACAAAGAAAGGCGATAAGAATGCGATCAGGAAAACAACGAGGTTACAAGACAACAATGTATGTTAATGAATAATTTCACGGTGGATGACTCTTTGGATATTACTAAATCCAATGGCTCACAAATTATGTAAATACCCATGCAAATGTTTTAATCCGAGCACCTGATATCTGGAAAAATTCAATACCGACAACTTCCAGTCTCTGAAATTTTTCGCTTTTGTTCTCATGCAAAGGAGCAAGAGAGCAACACAAGTATTTATGGCATGTGCAAAGCTCATATGGATAATGATATTTTGTTTGTTCTGTAAGTGTCCTTTTGGAAAAAAGCAAATGGAACAAGGACATGGAATAGCCTGGAGACTCGCAACAATCGTTCGGCATTGAGGAAAACCAGGCCCGACCAAGCAACCTCCTGAGCTACCATTGAGGCCTTCCTATTGTCATCTTGAGCCTTTTAGAAGTGGTGCACATTGCTTTGCTCTTCTGGCCATGAGTGCATCATTTGGCTTGACATCCCTTGTCGACAACCTCCTCACCAAATTTACCATGTCTGTGTGGAAACACAATGGTGTGGGCCATGAGCTTCTTCTCCATACACCCGAACATGCAGTGCAGACATCATGGGCGAGGTAAAAAGGGAGTGGTGTTTTACTATTGTCATTTATGTAGCCTCGGAGGATCGGCCATTTCTCCTTCCAGTCACCGCAGTCATGCTCCATGGCACCAATCAGGGTCAATTGCTTGGTTTCACAGTTTCTTATGCCGTGATAATGGGCATTATATAGTTCTTGGCTAGCCTGATCTCGGTCGCTCCTGATCCTACCAATAATGGTGTGGTTCTAGAAGCGTCTAGATCAAGCAGAGAACAGAGTGTCGGCCAAAAGCTCACAGTATTTGAAGTTTCTTGTCCAGCCATTCAGATTTTTGAATATGTCAGACACGTCGTTTGAAGGGTTCCTCGATGTCTCAATCAACATACCAGCCGATATTCACAACATTTTTTTGGGGCTAGAAAAAAAGTGGTAAGTAAAGTTTTAAACAAAATTTGTAGGAACGTAAATTCAAGACACTAAAAAATTGTATGTACACATAATAAACTCGCTAATAAAAGTTGTAAGTACACAAAAAAGGGAGTTGCAAGCCATCTGAAATACTAATCTTACAAAACAAAAAGTACATACCACAACTATGAGTTGTAATGAGTACTATCATGGCAATCTATTCTTTGGATTTTAATAAATGCACGTGGCACAAAGATTTGATAAATATTCATGCATATGTTTTAAGCCGAGCACCTCACATCCCGAATTTTTCAATACCGATAATATTTCGGTCTCTAAAACTTTTTGCTTTTTTCTCTGGCAAACGAGAAAGAGAACAAGAAAATTTATGGCTGGTAGGTTCTGCTGCTCTCGTGACATGTTTTTCATGTGAAAAGATATGGCTGATGATATTTTCATTTTTCCTTGTGTATCCTTCTACAAGAAAAGCAAATACAACGAGGCCATAGGACATCCTAAAGACCCACCCAGCGCGGAAGGTAACAGAGAAAATTAGGTCGGGTTAAACAACCCATTTGAGCTACCTTGTCATGACTTTTCCGCCTACCACCAGAGTGCAAGCCTATATGATGCCATCCTATTAGAATCCTACACCTTCAGAGGTGGTGCACTACGCTTTGGCCTTCTGGCCACGAGTGTCTCCTTCGCCAGAGATCCCAAGTTGACAACCTCTCCACTAGATGTAATGTGATTGTGTGTATCAACAACGGTGTGGACAATGAGCTTCATCCCACCATACCACAATATCTGGTGCAAGCGTTATGACAGGGTGCTATGTGGTTGAAAGGAGTGGTGTTTTACCACAATCGTTTATAAAACCTCAGAGCATCAACCATTTCACCTTCCAGTCTACGCAGTCATGCTCCATGGAACCAATTGGGTTGAACCTATTATTTATGCCATCTTTGGCTCGCTCCCAATGGGCGCTGCATGTATAGATCCTCATGGGCCCGATCAACTTTTCTTCTAATCCTCCCAAAATTATAGGGCATACTGAGTAAATCATATATGATGTCATGTATTATGCTGATCGTGGTTGTTGTGTGGTAATTTATAGGAAATAATTGAGATTGATGAACTGTGTTAGCTTCCTGAAAGTTCGATGCGGACTATTTCTCGGCATCGACATTGAAAGCTAGGCAAGTAGAGGTAAAATATTAGTGCAAACTCAGACACCACTGAATCCGGAGGTGTGGCTAACTACACAGGAACAACATGCGGAATTGTCAATTGCCAGGTTCTGGATATGGCCAACTGGTTGACGGAAACTTTAGTTTTTCATCGAGATGAATATAAGATCGATGTGGAGGATCTTATACAAATGTATATACTACATGTTTAGGCTATGTTTCTCGCACCAAAATTAGACATGCTTCTATTGCTTGCGTAGTCTAGAAAGGAAAATTGAAGCTGAACTGAATTATGTGCTCGTAGTGTGATGTATTTCTTTGAGTGCCTGATAAAGATTTTTGCCAGAAGATATAATTGGATAAAACTACTGGCTCGGAGAAGCATGCGCCTGCCTCTGGTGGAATATATTAATGTCGGTCATGTATAGGCAAAGGAACAGACATAGCATTCCTATTGGACATATACATTTTCCCCTTCTTCCCTACATCACCATCACTTATAACCATCATTGCCTCGGAAACCTATGTACATACCATATGAGAACTATAGTCCCTCCCGCCGAACTATGCGTACTAGTCCTACTCGTTTCAGGTTATTGATGTCACCATACCCTACTAGCCCACTGTAAGAATTTAGTTCAGCTCTTCTGTTAACGCTGAAGCACCTTGAATTGCTGACTAGCCAAGTGACTTCTGAATTTCTATGAGGACGAGGACACACTGTGGACCACCAACACTATGCTTAAATGGTGGATCTCCATACAATCCCCTTGAATGAGATCCTCACGATTTACTCGTCGCCATGGTACTTCCTCCTCTCACCATGGGATATATTGAGCAGTTCATGGCAATAAATAGACATGTGAAGTTAGGAACAATGTATTCAAAATGTTTTGTGCAGGCAAGGCTTCTGTTGGGCAAAGTATAGAGTTGGTTGCTCTTGAGCCTTCCTTGCAGCCCGGAGTAACAATTCTCCGACGAGATGCTAAACAAGATTTCCCTTCGTATGCTTAGATGTGAACATCTCTACCTGATCAACCACCTCTTTGTTGGTGAAATACTGATAAAACCCATCAGATGACAACACCAGGAACTTGTCGTTGGGACTGATATGTTGGTGGGACGGCGATGAGGTGCAACTGATGCAGGGGTCATTTCCGATGTAACCAATCTTTAAGAACGCTAATAACGTACTGTTCCACTTTGGATGATATGTAAAAAAATGTGCATCCCATGAATTACCGGATCTGATGATTGACATTTCAGGAAACTTTGATGACTCTCTATATATTAACATATGCAAGGAACATGTAACAAATTGTATTGCTCAATGTGTCAATTACATATCATATTTGCATCATTTGTTGCATGAATTGCAAGTCACATTCACAACATTTAGTCTGTTCATCAACATGCATGGCATGAATAACGAGCTAATGTTGGACAACGGCTAATCTGGTGCAGCCCTCAACTGTACTGATTGCGCCGAACAAGTCGTTTGAGGAATTCCTCATTAAGCTATGCATCCTTGATGTCTCGATAAACATGGCTTCCAATCCTCGCGACACTTTGTAGGGGCTAGGTAAAAAAAAAGTGGTAAGTACATTTTCGAAAAGGTGGAATGTACCAGAATATTACATTGTAAAAATGGTATGTACACAAAATTGACTTGCTAAAGAAAATGGCTAGTATAAATAAAAGCGAGAACAATGCCATCTAGAAAACAGTGATGTTACAGGACAAAAAAGTACTAACAATTGTTATGATGCTTAATGAATACTTTTACGGTGGACGACTCTTTGGATATTATTAAATCCAATGGCTCGCAAATTATATAAATACCGATGGAAATGTTTTAGTCAGAGCACCTGACATCCGGAAAAATTTAATACCGACAAATTCCAGTATTTGAAATTTTTCGCTTTTGTTCTCCCGCTAACGAGGAAGAGAGAAAGAGAAGTATTTATGGCCCGTTCAAATGTCATATGGTTAGTGATATTTTCATTCTTTCTCTCAGTGTCCTTTAGGAAGAAAAGAAACCAGAACATGGACATGGAATAGCCTGGAGACTCGCAGCTCTAGTGAGGCATTGAGGAAAATCACGCCTGACAAAGCAACCTGCTAAGCTACCTCATCATCGCACTTTCAGCTATGGCTAAATCATCGGCTCCTTTAGGGCCCTGCTATTGTCATCTTGGGCCTTTCATGGATGGCACCCATCGCTATGGTCCTTTGGCCATGATTATATCCTTTTGCCAGAGATTGCTGATCGACAACCTCCTCACAAAATTTACCACGTCTGTGTGGATAAACAATGGTGTGGGCCATGAGCTTCTTCTCCATACACCCGAACTTGTGGTGCAAGCATGATGGGCGAGGTATGTAGGGAGTGGTGCTTTACTATTGTCATTTACGCAGCCCCGAAGCATCCACCATTTCACCTTCCAGACACCACAGTCATGCTCCATGGCACCAATCAGGGTCAATCGCTTGGTTTCTCAGTTTCATATGCGGTGGTAATGGGCAATGGTTATACAGTTCTTGGCTTGCCTGATGTGGGTCGCTTCTGATCCTCCCAATGATTCCTTGGTGCAAGGAGCGTCCGGATCATGTTGGGAACAGAGTGTCGCCCAAAAGCTCGTTGTTTCTACAGTTTCTTGTCCAGCCCTTGACAGTGTTGAATGTGTCTGACCAGTTGTTTGACTAGTTCCCCGATGTCTCAATCAACATACCATCTGATATTCACAACATTTTTTCGGGGCTAGGTAAAAAAAGTGGTTAGTACATTTTTTAACAAAATTTTATGTACAGAAATTTAACACTCTAAAAACTGGGTTGTACACATAATAAGCTCGCTAATAAAAATTGCAAGTACACATAAAAGGGAGTTGCAACTCATCTGAAATACTAATGTTACAAAACAAAAAGTACATACGACAATTTTAATTTTTAATGAGAACTATCAGGGGCATCTATTTTTTGGATTGTAATAAGTGCACGTGGCACACCGATTCGATAAATATTCATGCATATGTTTTAAACCAAGCCCCTGACATCCCGACATTTTTTAATACCGGTAATATTTCAGTCTCTCAAACTTTTCGTTTTTGTTCTCTCGCAAATGAGAAAGAGAGCAAGACAATTATTTATTGTTGGAAGGTTATGCTATTCTCCTGACATTTTTGGCATGTGCAAATATCATATGGCTAATGATATTTTCATTTTTCCTTCTTTAGCCTTCTAGAAGAGCAACAACGGCAATGAGGACATGGGACATCATGAAGACCCACCAAGCGTGGAAGGTAACAGGGAAAATCAGGTCAGATCAATTAAGCCGTTTGACCTAGGTCGTCACCACTTTTCCGCCTACCACCAGAGCGCAAGGATATGTAAGGCCATCCTATTAGCATCCCACACCTTTCGGACGTGGCGGACTGCGTTTTGGTCTTCTGGCCGTGAGTGTCTCCTTCGCCACAGATCCCAAGTTGACAACCTCTCCACTAGACATATTGTGACCGTGTGTAGCAACAATGGTGTGGATCATGAGCTTCTTCTCACCACACCGTATTGTGTGGTGCAAGCGTCATGGCCAAAATTGTTGAGTTAACCTTGTTATATATGTGTTCATGGTGTTTATTTCGTCGCGTGAGTTGAGTCATGCATGTAGTCGTGTCCATCCACTAGCTGCGGCAGTGTACTCACGTAAAAGTTGAGATCATGTGTGTGCACGCAAGCTAGTATTGGGTCTGCATAGTTAGATGAGTTAGTCAAATGCATGGATGTGTTAGTTAGTGGCTGCGTGGATAAGTTGTTAGCTAGCCCGGAGAGATTCTAGGGTAGTTAGCCGGGTGTGGGTTACGTGGTGTTAGTGGCCGGACTTGCCGGCAAGTTAGTGGGTGTGTGAGGCCAGCCCCTTGTGTATATATGTGTTGCATTGAGTTAATGAGAAAGATCAGGCCGTGAGGGCTGGCAGAAAAGATGTAGCACTTGTGTGACCCAGGAGGAGAGCCTCTTGGCAAAGCTAGTTGGCTTCCTTCCCTGGTGTGTGTGTGTGTGTGTGTGTGTGTTTCTTTGAGTTCTTCCATTGTGAGTGTGTCCTTGAGAGAAACAAAGAGAGAAGAGAGAGTTGCGAGAGGAAGAAGAAGAAGCGGCGCTGCGAGGAGAGGCGGCGCCAACATTTGGCATCAGAGCCTTGTCGATCAGAGCCGGTGGTGGCGGCGCGGTGGACTCCATGTGACGTGGAGGTCGGCGGCGCAAGGTGGATGTCGTTGGCGGCGCGATGCTGCTGGCGGTGGGTGCGTGTCTCCCTCATTGTCGAGCTGCGTCACGAGCGATGGAGAAAGGTATGCTGTCCGGTAAGTTGCGTCACCGGCGGCAAGCAGGTGATGGCCATGGAGCGGAGGCCATTGCCACGAGGAGTTCCATTTCCGAGTCGGCGACAAGGTGTGTCATCGTCGGCAACATGGAGGCGAGTCAACGGCGAGTTGCGTCACCGGCGACGAACATGGAGGCGAGTCACCGGCGAGTTGCAGCACCGGTGGCAAATATGCGGCAGTGAGCCTGTCATGGCGGCACACTCGTGGTGAAGGCACGAGAGGTGTCCCTCTCAACGAGGCCAGCGGCGACGACGACAATCGGCGTGACAAGATGACATTGGCGGTCATCTGCGTGTTGCATCGACGACATCAACGACCACAAGCTTCAAACGAGGAATAAGTGACAACAAGGTTAAGGGGGTGATTGTTAGAGTTAACCTTGTTGTATAGGTGTTCATGGTGTTTATTTCGTCGCGTGAGTTGAGTCATGCATGTAGTCGTGTCCATCCACTAGCTGCGGCAGTGTACTCACGTAAAAGTTGCGATCATGTGTGTGCACGCAAGCTAGTATTGGGTCTGCATAGTTAGATGAGTTAGTCAAATGCATGGATGTGTTAGTTAGTGGCTGCATGGATAAGTTGTTAGCTAGCCCGGAGAGATTCTAGGGTAGTTAGCCGGGTGTGGGTTACGTGGTGTTAGTGGACGGACTTGCCGGCTAGTTAGTGGGTGCGTGAGGCCAGCCCCTTGTGTATATAAGTGTTGCATTGAGTTAATGAGAAAGATCAGGCCGTGAGGGCTGGCAGAAAAGATGTAGCACTTGTGTGTCCCAGGAGGAGAGCCTCTTTGCAAAGCTAGTTGGCTTCCTTCCCTGGTGTGTGTGTGTGTTTTTCTTTGAGTTCTTCCATGGTGAGTGTGTCCTTGAGAGAAACAAAGAGAGAAGAGAGAGTTGCGAGAGGAAGAAGAAGAAACGGCGCTGCGAGGAGAGGCGGCGTCAACAGGAACCATGTTGTTGAATGGAGTGTTGCCTGCGTAGTCTATGAAAGGAAAACTCAACCTGAACTGAATTATGTGCTCGCAGTGTGATGTATTTCTTTTAGTGCATGGCAAATATTTGTGAGAGAAGATTCAATTGGCTAAAACTAACGGCGTAAAGAAGCATGCACCTGCCTCTTTTGGCATATATTAATACAGATCATGTATAGGCATGGGAACAAACATAACATTCTTATTGGACATATAGAGTTTCCCCTTCTTCTTTCTATCACAAGCACCTATAACCATCATTGCCAGGGAAACCTAACTACATAGCATATGAGATCTAGAGTCCCTTCTACCAAACTATGCGTACTAGTTCTACCCTTTCGGCGAAAAAGGAACATGATTCTCTAAAGATGGAAAAAAAGGAGCTAACGAGGTTCTTCATGGTGGATGTGCTTTGGCAGTCCTACTCATTTTGGCTTTTCGATGTCACCATACCCTACTAGCCCACCAGAAGCATTTCTTTCAGATCTCCTGGTAAGTCTGAAACACTTCGAATTGCTCACTAGGCTACTGACTTCTCAATCTCTATGAAGACGAGGACACATTGTGCACCACCAACACTATGCCTAAATGGTGGATCTCCATAACCTCCCGTTTAACGAGATCTCGATAATGGACACGTTGTCATGATAATTCCTCCTCTTGCCATGGCATATATTGAATAGTTCATGGCAGTCCATACATCGCAATAAATAGACATGTGAAGTTACGAACAATGTAAAAAACTTGTTGGTGCAGGCAGGCTTGTGTTGTGCAAAGTATATAGTTGGTTGCTCACGAGCCTTTCTTGCAGCCCGGAGTAACAATCTCCGACAAGATGCTAAGCAGGATCGCGCTCGGGATGCTTAGTTGTGAACATCTTTGTTGGTGAAATACAGATAGAGCCCATCAGACGACAACACCAGGAACTTGTCGTTGGGACTTATAAATTGGTGGCACAGTGATTAGGTGGAACTGATGTAGGGGTCATTGCCAATGTAGTCAATCCAAGGACACTAACAACCTACTGTTCGACTTTGGCTGCCAAGTAAAAAATGTGCATCCCATGAATTATCAGATGTGCAGATTGACATTTCACGAAACTTTGATGACTCTCCACATATTAGCATATGCAAGGAACATATAACAAGTTGTATTGCTCACAATGTCAATTACATATCACATTTGCATGATGCTTTGCATGAATTGCAAGTCACATTCACAACTTTTGGTATCTTCATCAACACACATGGCATGAACAACGCTATTGAGCTAATGTTGGGCAACCACTAGTCTAGTATGTGAATGATTTGAAGGGCCTACATACGAGGTAATTTTTTTCTTATGGAACTAATTGGAACGCCGCTTTATGCTCTAGACTGATGGCATGTTGCTTAGAATTAGTGCACTTTTCTGTGCATCATGGAATATATTATTTAGCAATTTCATAATGTCGCTTCATAGGAGTCTAGCAGAAGCATGACACTAACAATGGAGGGAGATGTGCTTGAACATGCATTCTGAAGTAGAAATGACACAATGTTCTATTGGTGTGTACCTCGATGTAGACAACCTCGAATGCTCTGGTGACATTGAGTTTCCCCTTCACCCTGGCTTTGATTATGGCATTGCGATCATCGAGATGTTCGGCCCTGATCCTCTTTACCTCCTGTATCACAAAGATTTCAACAAGCACAACTTAAAAATGATCAAAACACATGTTAATGCATCACATTAATGATGTTATAATTAAGAGGGTGTGTACATGCACAACGGAGGTACTATGTTCATTGTTGAGCTGGATGGACTATAATCCATCCATGTCGTGTGAGTCGGGCTCGCGCATGATCTTGGCCTTGGACTGCTGCAGATTCTACGCCGCTGCCTTGCCCATACTGTTATTAAGATTTAGCTCCCGCCTCGTTGCCTACACGATGCGGCTGTCCCCGATGTTCAGCAAGTAGACATCGTCGCCATTCATCAGCATCACTAGCACACATGACACCATCATCCCAACCTCCGGGTTCACGGTTGCTCCCTTTCCACTGCCTCAAAAATGCCTCCTCTATCTCCCTCAGCACCTAATCCAATGTTGTGTGGACTTTTTCGTGCATCGGAAGGCCGCCCTTAGATGAGGCAGAACTGTCCATCTCGGGAAGTTTTTCTCGACCCCTCTTCGACGGCTTAAATAATGAAACGAATTTGTAAAATAAAATTGTGGTGGGACTTTTCAATGTCTTCTAAACCGCCAGGCAGCCACCTAGCCCATCTAACCCACCCTAGCCTAGCTCAACATAGCCCAAAAATGGTTGCCTTATTAGGACAGAACCCCTTCCGACGATGGTTTTGTAACCAAATGTGCCATCCTTGGGAACTTATCTCTCTATATGTGTTTGTGCAGTCCAGTCAACCGTAACAAATTACTTAAAAGTGTTGAACGTCTCCTCGTGCATTCTTCATAGGCATGGCCCATGAGATCAAATTGTGGCACAACTCTCAAGAGTCTGACGCAGCTTCATGCCAACTGCTACCTTGAAGTCATTTTGGCGAAGCATCCTCCTTTTATGTCATCTCAATATTTGTGCGTTATGACAAAAGCTCCTTTTTTAAAGTTTCCGGTGCAATCCTCAACGGTGGTGATTGTGCCGAACAAATCATTTGAAGAATTCCTCATTAAGCAATGCATCCTTGTTGTCTTGATCAACGTGGCTTCCAGTCCTCGCAACACTTTGTTTGGGCTAGGTAAAGAAAACGTGCAAAGTACATATTATCTTGCTAAATTTCATATGCAGCCTCGGAGCATCGATCATTTCACCTTCGAGTCATCGCAGTCATGCTCCATTGCACCAATCAGGGTAACTGCTTGTGTTCGCAGTTTCTTGTGGGGTCACAACGGGCGATGGTTATACAGTTCCTGGCTAGCCCGATTTGGGTCGCTTCTGGTCCTCCCAATAATTCCTCGACACTAGGAGCGTCAGGATCAAGCCGTGAACAGAGTGTCGGCCAAAAGCTAGTTATGTTTGAAGTTTCTTGTCCAGCCCTTGATGGTGTTGAATGTGTGTTCGGCCAATCGTTTGAAGAGTTCCTCGATGTCAATCAACATGCCTTCTGATATTCCCAACTTTTTTGGGGGGCTAGGTAAAATAAGTGGAAAGTACATTTTTCTTAACAAAAATTGTCGGTACAAAAATTTAACACACTAAAACATGGTACGTAAACATAAAAGGGAATTGAAAGCAATCTGAGTTACTAATGTTACTAAAGAAAAAGTAGAGACAACAATTATGATTTTTAATGAGAACTGTCATGCCGTCTATTGTTTGGATATGAACTAGCAAATGTGCACGTGCGTTGCACCGGGGTCGTCCGTGGTTCAATACAAAAAAACACCGGACTCTTAGTCCCCCTCTTGTGCCGAGTGTCGACTGGTCGGGCACACTCTGACTGGAAATGACGAGCTCGTCCTCGTCCCTTGGTATACCATCTACACACCCCCATGGGTCATCATGTCGTGGTTGGTGGCTCCTGATCTAGAGTAAGAAGGCCTCGCTATGGACTTTAAGTGGCTCCACTCTTCATGTCATGCCCGGCAATGTCGTTGTTAATTGTGGGAAATCCATAAGAATCTCAGTTGTGTCATTTCATTATTCACCACATGACACATAAACCAAAGTTTGAGAATTGCAGTACCTCACATATTTTTAAACCCAGTAGTCGGTATAGATATCCTACCAAGAAAAAACTATGGAATGAGTTTTCGCTGCAGTCGTGACAATCAGAGCAGTAAGGTGATCACCTTAGAAAGTTTTTCCACAACCAAAAGCATAAGAAATAGCACCATTTTGCAGAGGCCAGGTGTGGCTCATTATGCTTTGTATCCGACCAATGCTATATTTTGAGTTAATAAAAATGCGCTTTATCGAGAAAAAAATAGCGCCATGTTCCTCCAAAAACTATGGGGAACAATGTATCACACATAGCTGGAACTATTTCCTCAAAATATATAAGACTGATATTTAATGGCGTCGGAAGGAGATAATAAACCAACATCTGCAATTTTTTGGCTAGACCATGATAAATAGAAACACATATTTTCTTATGAAAATGAAAAACTCAAAGTTAAGTTGTAGACAAACCTGTCTTTTAAACAAGAGGTGTATCCGCAGTCCGCACACAGCCTTGATGCAGCATGTCTTCCGTGTACGCACGTGCCAAGTTCCAAACATCTGTGGTCTGAGCTATCTCTCACGATTCACTCTCTCCCTGATCTCTCACTCTCTATAAAAACCCCACAAAGATCGCTCACAGTGTGACAAGCTATGTCTGTAATAAGTCCCCACGTGATCAACCACACAACCGCCAAGCCGTCCCTGGGATCCCCATGTGTGCTGCCACAGCTTGGTCGGCCACGCATGCTCGATTCAACTTTCTCCCATCGACTGGCTCTTCCTCAGCAGTAGCTCAACCCCTTCTCACCACCAACCAAGCCACCATCGTTCTCCTCTACTCCACTAATCCATGAGATTCAGAACGATGGTTGGCGGCGTTCGGATGGATCCAGTCGCGCCGCCCCAGCTTGAGCTCCACCAGCACAGGGTGCATCTACGCCGAGCGAGCTCGGCGCCTCAGTAGCCACAGATGTTCCTGTTGCCGTCATGGACCGCAGATCCTGCTCACGCGAGGATTGTTCCTGCAACCGCCACCCTCGGGTGCACGGATTTTAGGGATCCTTTCCTCAGAGTGTCGAGCCAAGCCTGGAGAGAAATCAGCCCGTGGGCTCCGGTTTTATTGGCGAGTTGGAACTTGGAAGTCAGCCCGGCTGGTGGAGGCTTCCATCACATACACGGCGACATACAGGAAGAACCCCACACGGAGGACGACGGTCCAAGAAACAACCCCATGCTGGCTGGCTTTCCATCGCTACACTGGGCTTAGGCGTGTCGATCGGCTAGGATGGCTGGGCTTCTGTGCGCTGGGTCCGATTGGTAATTTAGATCGATCGCTTTGCCCGTGTGAAGAAAAAAAGCTGAGGTTGATTGATCGAAGGGCTTTGCATGACAGATCGAAGGGCTAGGCGCGTTGCGTCCGAGTAGAAACGCAATTTTTTTTTAGAAAAGGAGGATGACCCCCGGCCTCTGCATCTGGGAGATGCGTCACAGTAGAAACGCAATTGTGTTATCTTTTCTTCTGCGGAAACGGATCCATGAAGGCGAGCACCTGTGCTTGGCCAATGATTGTTCGTTTTTTCATCCAATATGTGCGCCTGTTGCAGGAACGGATCGATTGATCAACCGCGGCCGTCTTTTTCCGGAGACGGATCCATCTGTCCATAGGTGTGCCTACGCGCGAACGGAACGGATCTATTGATCGGGTTTTTGATCCATCGTTTTTCTTTGGAGACGGATCACCTTAATTTATTTTATATCTACATTTAAATCTCAGCCGTCAATCCTTATAGTTAACACAAAATTAACGGATATAAATAGATGACTTATAGAAAACTATGAAAACTTCCTCCCTTTAATATTAGGTATAGATAAATGCATGTAGCCCGTTGATTCAATGAATATCCGTGCATATGTTTTAATCCAAGAACCTCATATCCCGATTTTTTTAATACCAATAACTTTGAGCAACTGAAACTTTTCACTTTTGTTTTCGCGCAAATGAGAAAGAGAGCAATACAATTACTTATGGTTCGTAGTTTCTGCTGTTCTCGTGACATTTTTGTCATGTGCAAAGATCATATGGCTAATGATATTTTCATATTCCTTCTGTATAATTGTATTTACGACAGGAAACGATTTGGCATGTATAATTGTATTTTTTAGCACAACTGTACGTATAACCGTATTTTATCGCTCGCCGGTCGCACACGACCTCATTTTACCGAGCGTGTGTGCCAGGATGGCCTATTCCCGATGGTTTCTGTATCATGTGGGAAGGACCCCCTATCGCGGTCACTCACTTGCGACGGTTCACAACGCCGTCGCGGAAAGGGTTAAAAACCGTTTGTATAGCACCTTGCTGTACCAGTGCGTGTTGACGGTGAACTAGGGCGAGGAGTTTCTTGGCATAAGTGCAGATATCAGCGAGGATGCAGGGCGCCGCTTGCTTTGTGAGTCGATGGATGAACGGTGGGCTTAGGATGTCACGGCGAAGGTGCTTACACGCAGCCTTACAATGGACGATGGTGCAAAGGACAGAACGTGCCACGATCTCAAGTAGGACATCGATCGGGAGAAGGACATGGCCACGCCCATGAGCTCCGGTAGAGCCGCACGTACACTGTTTTTGTCGGTGTTTCCGTGGTGCCATGACGCTCCGGGCGGTCAAGCGACGTGCAGCCCTCCGACATTACTATTCTATGGAAGTGCCATGCAGCCCTCCGACATTACTATTCTATGGAAGCATACAAGTACGCAAACGATAACGGCCGAACGTGCCGGTTTTTGGATTCTCGTCCCGAACGCCGTTTGCAGCATTGGATTGCGTCACGAATCATAAAACTGCCCGCCCCCCGCGGCCACATCTTCCCCTTCCTCTACCTCTCTGTTTCCTTATCCATTCTTCCCCGAGAGCTCACCCGCACCAGTCGACTGCACCGCCGTTCGTCGGAGCTCTCTTCCCTGTGCCGTCCTCCTAGCTCGCTCTCCTTTCCCTTCTTTCTCTTTTTCACTCCCCCTCATCCTATCCATTTTCTTCCTGCAGACTACCCGAGCTCCCGAGCCAAGGCAGCCATGGCCGCCGGCCCTATGCATTGTTGACGGACCCCCGGCGCCTCCCTAACCCTCTGCCGCGCCCAGATCTCCAGCGCTGCTCCTCATCGCCTAACGCGCCTCTTACTGCTTGCGCCCATATCTCCCATGCGTCATCGCCGGCCCTCAGCCACGTTGGCTGCCGATGCGTCTTCCTTCTACTCATCGCCGCCTCCCTGCTCGGGCAGGCTCGCCCGCGTGTTCCCAACCTTCTGCTATGCAGGCACACGGATTCCTTCTTTTTTGCTGTGCTTTTGGTGATTTCTGTGTTCAGATAGTACATGGCAATTTATTCAGATAAGATGGCTACTTTCATATTAGGGAACAAAAATTAGTGGAGAACATATTAAGTTGCCATCATTTTCACTGCTATAACATTTTTTGATCCTGGGATTGTATGCATCGTAATGTTATTTGCCATGGCAAAAATACTTTCTGCTACATAAGCATCGTAATAAGTGCCATCAGTTTTTATGATTTTTGGTTGCATGATTTTGTTCAATTCGCATTGGCTTATATCTCACACTCGGTTGTGATGTATGTTTTGACATGGCAACTTTCTGGTTTGTTTTGCCATAGGGGGAAACAACCCGTGGCAAATACTCAAGTTAGCTCGTAGCACGACTTCTTTTTCCCATGGCGATTTCCAAAGTTAGCTCATGGGAAATCCTTTAGGGGGGATATTAGAAAAAGTTTGGCAATAGTTACGTGGCAATTTTATGGATTTCTTATCTATAACACATGGCAATTTTTATAACATGAGTGGACTGATCGTTTTGTAGCCTTGATACATAACTGAATATTTGTACAGTAAGTTCAGTTCTCATTTGGAGCTATCACAAGATTTTTTTTGTCACTAGTAGTGTGTCTCAAGCAGGGGGGTTAGGGGGTGTTCAACGCGTGGGGAACGAATCATGCCTTTTTCGCATGGTTAGTTTTGTGTCTCTAGGATGAAAAATTTAAGGTGTGTAATTTTTTGTGGTTTGATCGTGCTGCGAGTGTGGTGTTGGTAGTTCTATGTTCCATGTCGCTGATGGTCTTTGGGATGGTGCATGTGCTGCCGTCACTGACGAGTAGCTCGATGTGAGTCTAATTTCCCCCCTGAATGTTGCCATGTCTCCCATTTAGTTTGCCACGACAAAATTGCCATATTTTTAGTTTAAAAACATCTTGTACAGTTTTTTTTGCCATATCTCACCATGTCCCATGTACAATATTTTTTACATGTCTCCACATTTTTACACTTTGCCTTCTAAACCATTTCATTTTGTCATGGTAATTCTTTAATTTGTCAAAAACAACACAAAATGGCAAATATTGCCATGGCAAGTTTTATTATTCCACTAGTAGGGAAAACCTTATACACAGAATCTTAGCAGCAGCGCGGCTCAAAAAGAAGCGCCACTGCTAATTAGCAGTAGCGTGGGTATGCAAAACCCGCTACTGACACAGCGTTAGCAGTAGCGCGCGGTATAACCCGCGCTGCTACAAATATCGACCGACGGTATCCACCAACCTGCGTTTAGCAGCAGCGCGGTGCCACGACATGCGCTACTGCTAACGCTGTAGGAGTAGCGCGCTTTTTCTGTGGTCGCTGCTGCAAATTTTCAATTTGGGCACACTGTTGGTCCCGCTTAGCAGTAGCGCGTGTGTGGAAAGCGCGCTGCTGCTACTCTCTTATCAGCAGCGCATTTTACATCCCGCGCTACTGCTAAGCCGCCACAAACCACCACCTTTCCCCACCCGTCCTCCCCTCCCCCACCTCCTCTCTTCCCTTTCCCCTACCTCCCACATCCTCCCTCTCTCACTCTTCTTCTTCCTCAATACTTCTCCCCCCATTACTCTCCCTCTTCTACCTACCTTTCTCTCTCTTCATTACTCCTAGCTAACTACACCACCTCCATTAATGCATCTCCTTTCTCTTTTTCCTCCCCCTCCACTAGTTGAAGTTGTCTCCTCCCAAATTAGCTAGCTAGGTAGATGCAGCATTTAGTTAAGTGACCTATTTGCCCCCTAACTAGATCTATCTTTGTCAAGAAGAGCTTTGTGCACTTTGGATCTCCCTACATCATCATCTCCACCGTGTGCTCGATCTCGAGATAGAGGTGATTAAAATTTCATGATTTTACAAAATGGAAATATGTTTATGTGTGTGTGATATGATAATTGGGAGATATGATGGAAATTGTGTGTGTGGCATGAGTTGACACCAAATTGTGCTTTTGAGTTGCCTATCTTTTGCTGAAATGTCGGTTTATTTCCGTTTCGGCGAATTCCGGGCAAACTCTAGATCTATATATGTCCTATTTTTAGGGAAGGTCATGCCGAATTTTTGTATGACTTTGATGCATGCACGCATTTTTATAATCAATTTGTTTATTATTACCGCGCAGACGTTCATGATGGTCAGTGGAACGATGGTGGACAGGTGGTTGCGGTCGGCGATGCAGGACATGAAAGAAAATAACCGGACAGAGGTTTTATATCCGTGTCGAAAATGCAAAGGAATAGTTTGGCTCGGCCCCCATGACAATGGTCGTGTCAAAGCGCACCTGCTCATGATTGGTTTCATGGATGGATATACTCGATGGATAATTGAAGATGAGGATGACGATGTTGAGGACGCCGAAGGGGCAGGCAATGACGACACGGGGCAAGACGAAGAGATGATCGATAATGGCGGCGGGGAAGAGGCCGGACATGGCGGCGGAGAAGGGGCCGGACATGGCGGAGGAGAAGGGGCCGGGCATGGCGGCGGAGAGAACGTGGACTCCACGCAGCAGAGTTCATCGGTACTAAGTTCAATCGTGCGGGACCCTCATGTTCAAGCACTGCTTCGCAAGGAGACGAGTACTGAGAGAGCTGCTTCTAGAGAGGAGGCTAAGCTGGAGCAACTGGTGGTAGACTCGAATACTCCATTGTATGATGGTTGCAATCCTGAGGTGACCCGCTTGAGTTTCACGCTCCAACTCTTGAAGACGAAGGCTAAAAACAAATGGACCGACACTAGCCTCGATGAGCATCTCAAGTACCTAAAGGATGTTCTTCCCGCGGGGAATCTATGTCCTACTAGTGTTGATGAAGCCAAGAAGATCGTGTGCCCTCTTGATCTTCCGCACGTTAGATACCATGCATGCATCAACGATTGCATAATTTATCGGAAGGAGCATGCAGAAAAAACAAGCTGTCCAGTGTGCAATGCTTCTCGATACAAGAAGGCCGGGAAGAAATGTCCCCAGAAAGTTGTATGGTACTTACCGATCACTCCCCGTCTCCAGCGGTATTTCGTAGATCCCAAGGAAGCAAAGCTAATGCGCTGGCACGCGGAGAGGAAGAAGCCCGATGATGGAGGTGATCCGAAGCTGAGACATGTCAAGGATGGAAGCCAGTGGAGAGCGTTGAATAGCTTCTATCGGTATTTCGAATGCGATGCAAGGAACATCGTGCTCGGCGCGTGTACCGATGGCATGAATCCGTTTGGCAACCATAGCACATGGCCCGTGTTTGTATTGATGTACAACCTCCCCCCTGGTTGTGCATGAAGTCGAAGTACATTCACATGAGCATGTTGATTCAAGGGCCAAAACAACCAGGAAATAATATTAATTTGTATCTGGGGCTACTTCAAGAGGAGTTAGACACGTCATGGAAAACACCGGCCAAGACATGGGACGCCAGCAAAAGCGAGTATTTCTACATGAGAGCCGCGCTGATCACGACGGTGCACGACTATCTCGGTTATGGATATGTCGCGGGCCAGGTGTGCCATGGATATTGCGGATGCACGCGGTGCATGGATGATACGATGTCTCAGTAGCTAACGTCAAGGAAAGATGGTGGGTCTGGGAAAATCGTGTACATGGGGCATCGAAGATGGCTCGAACAGGACGACCCGTGGAGAAACCGTGGAGATCTATTCAATGGTCACGCTGAGCATCGAGGACCTCCACGTAAGCGGAGCGGCGCCGAAATCGATGAGCTGTTGAAAAACTGGAAGGAGTGCCCCGCGCCGGGAAAGATGATGAAAAAGGCGCCGGAGCCGCTGCTGAAGGTATGGAAGACGAGGTCTGTGTTCTGGGACTTGAAGTACTGGCACAAACTCGATACACCTCATTGCCTTGATCAAATGCATATCTGTAAGAATGTCCTTGAGAGCTTGCTCGCGACACTGATGAACATGCCGGATAAGACCAAGGATGGGCCGAAGGCAAGAAAAGACTTGCAAGATTTGAATATCAGGGAAGACCTGCACATGCCGCCCCGTAAAAAGTCAGACGAGACAGAGGCACGGGAGAAGAAGGGCAAGAAAATAAAGAAAGAGGATTATTGCCCCGCTTCTTGCTTCATCCTAAGTCAGGCTGAGATCGATCTATACTTTAAGTGCCTTACCGGAGTCAAAGTTAGTTCCGGTTACTGTGGCAAGATAAGCAGATATCTAGACACGGACAAGAAAAGGTTCAGCGGGATGAAGTCCCATGACTGTCATGTGATGATGACGCAGATACTACCCGTTGCCCTTAGAGGGATAATGGACAAGCACGTCCGTGGCACGCTTATTGGTCTCTGCAACTTCTTCGACGTCATCTCTCGAAAGTCGATCAGTGTGAAGCAGCTCCGAAGGCTACAGGAAGAGATCGTTGTGATACTGAATGAGCTTGAGATGTACTTCCCGCCCGCGTTCTTTGACGTGATGGTGCATCTGTGTGTCCATATTGTGGACGACATAATAGACCTGGGGCCGTCATTCCTGCACAACATGATGCCGTTTGAGAGGATGAATGGGATCATCAAAGGATTCGTTCGTAACATGTCCCGTCCGGATGGAAGCATCGTCCAGGGCTATGTGACACAAGAGTGCATCTCTTTCTGCGAGAATTTTCTATATGGCGCAGACCAGCCGCCTGGTGTTAGTGTTGGTTTGCCCGTTAACAAGCACGATGGGAGGCTCGAAGGAGAAGGTCACTGCAACGGTCGCAGGGAACTGCACGTGGCATACTCAGATCGACGCAGCGACTTTGACAGAGCAAACTTGGTAGTGCTACAACACCTAGACGAGGTAGATCCTTTCGTGGCACTGCACAAAGAAATTATCGCAAAGAAGTATCGTGACCGGGGGGTATGCAGGACAGACGCCGAAGTTACTAGAGAGCACAACTCCACTTTCCTGCATTGGTTCTAAGAGCATATTATTGCTAATCCCCTGGAGGAGGGCTCTAAGGACGGATTGCTCATATACGCCTTAGCACATGGCCCCTCGCCCAACCTCGTAACCTATCAGGCATACGATATCAACGGATACACGTTCTACACGGAGGCCAAAGATATGGACAGTGATGATCAGAATTCAGGGGTGACGATGGAATGCATGACCGACAGCGACAATGGCGCAACTAAACGATTTTATGGAAGGGTCGAGGAGATCTGGGAGCTTGACTACTCTGGACTGCACAACACGACGATGTTCCTTGTCAGATGGGCTAAGAATGTTGAAAGAGAAAACCAGATTTTCACTACCATGACTATACCCGACGCCAAGAGCGGTACCGTGAACGCTATCGCAAAAAATGAGCCATGGGTACACGCTAAGCACGTGACACAATGCTTCTTCATAACCGACCCGCGCAATCCCAGCCGTGTTGTCGTGAGGAGAGGCAAAAGGAACATCATTGGAATGGATGGAGTCGCCAACGAGGAAGACTACGATCAGTACGGCAACACAATGAGGGAAGATGACGATGATTATGAAGTATACGTCAAAAGAAGAAGCAATACTACATTACCTAAGAAAAATCGTACTCCATGGAGAAGGCAAAGTCACAATAAGGGGCTCAATTACTCTTCAACGAACAAGAAGGGAAAGAAGCTGACTCAAAAACGAAAACGTCAACGCTGAGGAACCGTATGTTATCGGTCAAATGATGTAATATATATGTTCCTATTTTGTATACCTACTTAGCCATTATTATGCATGGGTCCAATGATGTAATATATATGTTCCTATTTTATATACATACTTAACCGTCAAATGATGCAATATATATCGCCTTCCCTTCGTTCACTGCTCTCGAAAAGAAAAGTGAGAGAAAATAAAGGAAAAGAAAATAGAAGGAAACAAACAGGAAAAATGTTATACTGGTTATAGCAGCAGCGCTTTTGTGAGAAAAGAGCTACAGCTAGTCAAGATAGCAGTAGTGGTTTCCAAGAAAACCGCTATAGCTACCTATAGTAGCTATAGCGCGTTTCTCGTAAACGCGCTACTGCTATTCCCACTTAAGCCCCAAACTCCCCACTCCTCTCTTCGTCCCGCCTCTTTTCCCCCAAATTCCCACTCTCTCTTCCCCCGTCGCGCCGCCGGAGACCTGCCCTCGCCGCGCCCTGCGCTCGCCGCGGCCCTGCACTCGCCCTCGACTCCGACCCTGACCCCGGCGCCGGCTCCGGCCCCGGCCCCGGCGCTCGACCCCGACCCCCTCCCAACCTCGGCCGTCGTCGGGCCGGCACCCTCTGTAAGCCCCCCACCACACCTCCTCTCTCTGGTAGCTAGGGTTTTTTCGTTAATTTACTTAGGTTTTAGTTAGGGCAGATGGTTAATTAGGTTATATATTTAGTTATGAATTTAGCTAGGTTTTTTCTTCAAGTTATATATTTATCTTCCTTTTATATGCAAATTTGAAGTGGACATGTGATATGTGGACATGTGATGTTTTGGACATGTCATATTTGAAATTTGGACATGTCATTTGGACATGATGATTATATGCAGGGTAAATGATCTGAGTGGCCTATGTTATGCTGGAAGGTTGATTCTTTTCCGTTCTGGTGAATTCCAGGCGCTCGATATGTCCATTTTTTAGCAAATGTCATGCCGAAATTTTTCGTGAATTTTGGCATGATTTGTGCTAGATGGTAGGCATATCGAGTGCTGGGAGTAGCGGGGAAACGACATTCCGGCAACATAAATTTCTTTTTTATGTCATTTCTCATTTTTCATAGTTTTAGAATTAAACGAGGAGACTTAATCATAGGAAACATGTCGAAACAAAGACACTGGGCCTTCTGACCAAGATGCAGACGAGATGGATTATGAGGGTGAACAAGAGTACCTCGACGTCTATTTGACTGCTAAGCAAAGTCAAGGTTTCTAGGTCGTCCTCGATGATGGTACTGATGCCGACATCGACACCGACGGCGCCGGCACCGATGGCGGCGCCGAGACCGATGGCGGCGCCGAGACCGGCGGGGAAGGTACCGGCGGGGAAGATACCGGCGGGGAAGGTACCGGTGCCGATGCCGCTACCGAAAAGAAGAAGCGGAAGAAGCAGAGGATACAAAAACCTAACAAACCAGGGATTGGACGACGGGTGATCACAAAGATGGCACCTGGCAAGTTTGAGCCATTAGAGCCGGAAGAACCTCGCAAGTGCTATGGGAACCAAGTAGGATGCATCCTACGGGAATGCGCGAGCATCAACAACGATGACTTAAGGAGTAAAGAACATTTGACGCAGTTGCTCCTGACGAAGTTGCACAAGAGATTCAAGTTCCCCGACCGAGATGATAACATAGAACAACCGTGGGATGATCCGAAGATGAAAAAGATTAACAATCACGCCGTGGGCATGTTGAGCAATGATTTGGCCTCCTGCAAAGGGAGGGTGAAAAGAGCTATTGAGGCTAGGAACCTATGTCCAAGATTCTGGAGGAAAATCCGACACTTACGGAAGAGGAGTTCGAAAAGTTCAAGGAGACTTGCGCTACCGAGGCAGCCAAGGCTAAGGCTGCGAAATTCAAGAGCCTTCAGCAAAGGAACACGGGGAAGCGTCGCCTCGGAAGCCGTGGCTACCTCGGTAAAAGGCCCATATGGGATAAGGAGGACGCGGAACGTGAAGCCGCGGGTCTCCCAGACCCCTTCGCGAAGTTCACCACCCCCTTGGAGCGTGACTTCATCAGGGCCCATGACAAGTGGGACAAGGAAAAGAAGGTTTTTTACACGGACCAGATCACAAGGAAATTGATCAGACTACTGCTAATTATTCTTTTACCACCTTACATTTAGCTCCAGATCTAGTCGACTACACATTCCTAAACGGTTCACGCTCCTTCTGCAGGAGAAGCAACACCAGCTTGCAGCCGAAAGCCCTACTTCTCTGATGAGGCCCAAGTGGAACACCCCTATCAACCGGGCCTTAAACGAACTTAAGGGACTCCCTTTGGACCAGCGGCCGCAATATGGTTGTGTGCACGGCGCTGGAGACGGTGCCACGGGAAGGTGTTTTACAACGAGGGCCTGGAGGCCAAGAAGCAGAAAAAGAAGTTTAGTCAAGCGGACATCGACGAGAAGGTGAAGCTTGCGGTCAAGAAAAAAGCAGCTGAGGACGCGAAAAAAACAGCCGAGGAGAAAAATGAGTTGCTACAGCAGGCAGTCAATGAAGCTGTAACTGCCTACAGAAATGATTTCGCTACTAACTTGGTTCCAGCTATCATCAACTGGACGAAGGAAAATCCAGACAAGACGGTACATGATTTCCCGTTGCCCAGTTTCGTCGGGAGCAACTCCGTGAACATCAACACCACCGCACCATCACTTGCTCACGCAACCGGGCCTCCTCTCGCACCAGCTCCCGCTCATAGCAGCCCGTCCTCAGTCTCTGGCGCGCTAGGTGGGCCTTCGTCTTTGGCTGAGCTCGACGCCCTCACGGTAATTACATGTCGCACCAACATATATATATATATATATATATATATATATAAATATATATATATATAGAATATTCCATTTCCGTTGCCTTTCGGATGTTTTACGCCACTGACATGTGTTTGCAGGTCAAAGAAACCCCGTGCACCATACTCTAATTGATCAAAGGCCAGAAGGTGGACGTGGGAAAGGGGATGGTAATGAACCCCTTGCAACCCACGTTCCACAATCCCCGCTGGGCACTTGAGGGTTAACTTGTCCGGTGTGAAATCGTGTGAGGGAGTCCTGGACTAAGGGGTCCTCGGGCGTCCGGCCTGTTAGCCATGGGCCGGACTGATGGGCCATGAAGATGTGAAGATCGAAGACCCTCTACGTGTCCGGATGGGACTCTCCTTGGCATGGAAGGCAAGCTTGGCGTTCAATCGTGTAGATTCCTTTTTATGTAACCGACTCCATGTAACCCTAGATCTCTCCGGCGTCTATATAAATCGGAGAGAATCCGGATAGGCGGACACACATTATCATAACCATAGGCTATCTTCTAGGGTTTAGCCTCTACGATCTCGTGGTAGATCAACTCTTGTAACACTCATATTCATCAAGATCAATCAAGCAGGAAGTAGGGTATTACCTCCATAGAGAGGGCCCGAACCTGGGTAAACATCGTGTCCCCCGTCTCCCGTTAGCATCGACCTTAGACGCACAGTTCGGGACCCCCTACCCGAGATTCGCCAGTTTTGACACCGACATTGGTGCTTTCATTGAGAATTCCACTCTGCCGTCGACAAAGGGCTTGATGGCCCCTTCGATCGTCCATGATGACGTTGTCCAGGGAGAAACTTTCCTCCCCGGACAGATCTTCGTATTCGGCGGCTTCGTACTGCGGGCCAATTCGCTTGGCCATCTGGAGCAGATCGATAGCTATGCCCCTGGCCATCAGGTCAGGTTTGTGAGCTTGAACTATGTCGCAGAAATCCGTGGAGACTTGATCTTCGACGGATTTGAGACCGCAGCAACCGCTCCCCTTTGCCCCGATGAGCACCGCTTAAACCTGCCATCGGGCCGCATCCAGGAGATAGCTCCTGGGACAACTCCGGCCTTAGATCTGGAGCAGATCGAGTCATCCGAAGATGGGAAGCTCAGCCCCATCACGGAGGCTACCGATTCCGTGGCATTGGAGCCACACACAGATCCCACTTCGCATGATATCTGTACCTACGGAACCCCGGACTCGCCTCTGACGACGAGCTCCGAACCTTGCGAGCCCGCAGATACTGAACTCGATCGGTTATCGATCTTTAAGTTCAGCGCCGCAGACGTCTTCCAACACTCGCCCATGGGCGACGTTCTAAACTCACTAAAAATCCTATATCTGGCAGGTGATTCACCGCCGAACTATGTCCGGTTCGAATTCGCGGCAGATGAAGGAGAATTTTGCTTCCCACCCGCCACCCACTTCATAGCCACTATCAAAGACCCAATCAACACGATTGACCCCGGCTCCTAAGACATCGATGGTATGGACGACGATGAGGGGCAAGGCCAGAACTCGCTATCCACTAGACGCGGAGCGACCACTTCTTGGTATGACGTGTGTATGATAGACACATCCGACGACACTCCCGATGATGACAAGAAGGATCTAGTCGAGGATAAACTCCTGGTACACAGTCCGAACACCGGTGGCCCCGGCGCCACCCCAAGTCGCGTCTCCCAAAAGAAAACAATACTGGCACCGGAGAAGATAACACCTCGGACATTGAAGACCCTGTTGAGGAAGGATCCGAACAGGAGGGACAAGAAGGCGGGCAAGATAGCCCTGACGAACAGGCCACATATGGAGACTCGGAGGACAGTAATTATCTCCCACTCTCCGAGGTAGAGGAGAGCCTCAGCAACGAAGATTTCATTGTGCCTGAGGAACCTCTCGAGCAGGAGCGCTTTAAACGCCGGCTAATAGCCACTGCAAGGAGCCTAACAAAGAAGCAGCTGCAACTTCAAGCGAGCCAAGATTTGCTCAACGATAGATGGACCAAGGTCCTGGCTGCTGAAGAATACGGCCTCAACGGCCCGGACAAAATCCACCCCAAGCGTAGCTGGCTCCCTCAATACGACGGCGAGGCGCTGGAGCCCGCACCACCATCGAACAATGCGGCAGGCCGACCACAGTTCGGTCCGGACCAAGCATCAGCCCAAGCAGAACACCATACCTCCCCACTCGGCCATCAAGGCAAGACCAAAACAGCTCGGGGGCACACTCGAGACGTCCAACAAATCCGGGAGGGCAGAGCAGGAAACACAAGATCGGTGTACAGATCGCGGGGACATGCCCCGACAGGTGATGATGGTTACCTATTCGGACGCCACAGACCCGACCACGCTCGGTCCGAAAGTCGCAAATGGAATCCACTGGAGGTGTTCCACAGTGTGCCTCAACATAGAGGAGCCGCACACCCTCTCTACTTCACCGAGGAGGTAATGGAGCATGAATTTCCAGACGGGTTTAAACCCATTAACATCGAATCATACGATGGAACAACCGATCCCGCGATATGGATTGAGGATTTTCTCCTCCACATTCACATGGCCCGAGGAGATGACCTTCACACCGTCAAATACTTACCTCTCAAGCTCAAAGGGCCAGCGCGGTACTGGCTAAACAGTTTGCCAGAAAATTCTATTGGCAGCTGGGAAGATTTGGAAGACGCTTTTCGAGACAACTTCCAAGGAACATATGTTCGGCAACTAGATGTCGATGACTTAAGTCATATCGTCCAACAGCCCGGCGAGTCAGCCAGGGAGCTCTGGACTAGGTTCTTAGTCAGAAAGAACCAAATTGTCGACTGTCCGGACGCGGAAGCCATCGCGGCCTTCAAACATAGCGTCCGGGATGAATGGCTAGCACGTCACCTCGGCCAGGAAGCACCGTAGTCCATGACAGCCCTCACCGCTCTAATGACTCACTTTTGTGCGGGAGAAGAGAACTGGCTCGCTCGTAAAAGCAATAACGCCAGCGACCCGGGCACTTCCGAAATCCGAGACGGCAACGGCAAGCCACGACGAACTGAACACAACAGTCGCAATAACAATGAAAGTTCATGTGACACTGCGGTCAACGCAGGATTCAACAATCCAAAACCTGGTCAACGGAAGAAGCCACTGAAGGCAAACCAAGACGGACCATCCACCCTTGACAGGATATTGGACCGACCTTGCCAGATTCATGGTCATCCTGATAGGCCCGCTAATCATACCAACAGAAATTGTTGGGTCTCCAAGCAGGCAGGCAAGCTCAACGTCGAACACACGGGGAGGAGGCCGCCAGGAGATAAAGACGACGGAGCGGCTCACCAGCCGAACACCAGGGGCCAGAAACAATTCCCTTCCGAAGTTCGACGACTCCCGGAACGGAAATAGCAGTTCGGCTTCCGTCGCCCACCCCTTATACCAGCAAGGTTCACACCGCGCGTACATCACTATGCACTCAAGATACCATGGGCATCGACGGAAGCACAATATGGACAACCCTGCAAACATTCCCGTAACGTTTTTTATCTGTTTTTATGTATTTCTTTCTTTATTATCTTTTATGAAATAGGTGACGAAAAGGACAACATCTACAACGGACTCTATCGGAGTTCGGATTCATATACTCACCTAAGGGGCTACTCCCGTTAAGGATTCCCCCACCCCCGAGGACGGGCGACGCAGACGTGCGACAGGAGGTCCAAAATAACTTTTTGTAGACCACACTCTTTATTTTTGAGCCTGTATTATGCCCTTTTTCCTCCGTTCCCTACCCTGTGCATGTCAAATAGCCGGGTTTGTGGTTTGTTTATACATATAAATTTATCATTGGCATATTGCTCTGCTCCCAGTAAAACTTTATCCGAACTAATCTTCAATACCCTCTCAACAATGAGTACGGCCTTAACGGCCGCTCTACATACGCACCTCGGCATTACCTGCCAGGGACTCGGTACGGGAACAAATGAGTTGCCAGCAAAGTCCGAACAGCTCTATAGCGTACTTCGGCGTCACGAGTTTTGGCCTTATATGCATCAGCTCCGAATCATGTCTTGGGTCAATGGTTGGGTTGCCCGGCTCCTGTGCTTGCTACACTACGTTCCGCTCTATCGGCTAGTGTAGTAAAGGGAGAACTACTGCGATTGTGCCCTGGCTTAGACCGGATGAGCACCTCAGTAGAGAAAGCCGAAAACCGACTGTCATGATGATGCGCGAGCTAGTCAACCACTCGATGACTTTTTGGAATCTGTCGTGATTCTTCCGTGTAATACGAAGGACCTCCTTGTTAGGTCATATATGTAACGCACCACATCGGAATAAGTCGTACGCATACCAGGGGCTCTGTTGTAGCCCCAACTATAAAACTCCTATGGCAAGTGAAAGTGTTAACGCCCTATAGTCCGATTGGCTGGTTCGCCGCATTGTCACCTCCTTTATGGACCAAGACGTTGGGTCAAGAGTGATTACATGCATTTTCCGAACACCCCCGTACTTCCTACGAGGGGGTTGAAGCCGACGACTGGAAAACTTTCAGATTGTATTAAAACGGCCGCACAGGAGGAGCACACGCTTTTGAGCAAAATATAAAAATATATTACTTATAAAATTGTCTTTTACAACTCTAATACACCTCACTTGAACATTATGTTCTTTGAGCATTGACCCTCTATCTGATAGGCGGCTTCCAGGACGTCTTCAAAATAATGCTCTGGTCAGGCCTGGCCCTTGGGAGGACTCTTCGCCGCAACATCGATGGCCTTCATCTTCACCCAAAATGTCTTGACTAGGGCAAAAAGCCATCCATGCACCTTCAATGCACGCCGACCGCTTCACAGCGTCAATACGTGGCACTGCGTCAACAAGACGCCGCACCAAACCAAAGTAACTCTTTGGAATAGGCTCGTTCGGCCACAACCGGATTATGACGTTCTTCATGGCGTCGCCGGATATCCTATGAAGTTCGGCCCATTGGGACATCTGTTCATTCAGCGGCAGGGTGCGCTTTGATGCGCCAAATTGTGACCAGAAAAGCTTCTCCGTTGCACATGCCTCTTGCGCTTGGTAGAACTGCGCCGCATCGGAAGAACTCTTCGGCAAGTCTAAAAATTCAGCCGGAGAACTCCAGACCTAGTTCAGCTGAGCATAGTCCGGATCGCCAAATTTAGTTTGAAGCAAAAAGGGCTTACCGGCCGCTATCTCCTTAGCCTGCTGAATCTCCTCACGAGCTGCCCTGGACTCAAACCGAGCCTCACTCGCCTCTCGTAAGGCCTTATCAAGCTCAGCCGCTTTGGCTTCACTCTCCTTCTCAAGGTATTCACAGCGGCTGGCAGCATTCTTCAATTCAAGCGCCAGTGCGGATATTTTCTCCTCATTTCGGTGCCGAGCTGCTTGTTCGGCTCTCAGATCAGCCGATGCCTTTTCGGAAGCCGCATAACTACACCGGGCCTTCTCCTTGGCCCGGGGAAGCTCCGCCCGAAGAGCTTCAATGGTGGCAGCACCATCTGCATTCATGCACATTTTCTATAAAACTCTCTTCCGTGCCAAGCCTCAATTACAAGCAAATTGGTGTAAAGAATGCTCGAAGTACATACCTTGCGAGTCGTCAAGACGCCTGTTGATCAGTGCAATGTCAACCCCTGCAATATCCATCTTTCGCTGCAGTTCGGCCACTTCCACATTCCGGGTAGCCGCCGGGGAGGAGACAGCCTGTATTTAAAATTAAATCAAGGTTAGTACCTAAGCATATCCTTTTTGATCCTCCGATAGCCTCCTTCGGCAGGCAATCCGAGTCTCAGGGGCTACTGCATATACAACAGGTGCATTCTGTCAATGAAATTCAATTGGCAAAATTACATCACAAACCTTGAAGCCTCTTAGAAGGCTCGTAAAGGCCTCGTGCAATCCGCTTTTCGCGGACATAACCTTTTCGACCACCGTAGCCATCAAGGCACGGTGCTCCTCTGAAACGAACGCTTTTCGCAGCATGTCCGTCAGCAGTTTCGGAGCCCCAGGGTCTTCGGACACCACCGCCGGAGTATGGCATTCCTTTGAAGAAATCCGCTTTCTCGCCTCCACAATTGTTTCCGGCTGGAAACCGGATAGTGCAGGGTCGTCATTCTTGACTTCCGAACCCTGAGGGACAGAGGCACCACCTTCGGGTAATGCCTTCTTCGTCCCCTACACTGCTTGTCGATCGGGAGGATCCCTTTGGGACGATACCTCAGGATCATCCGCCCTGTGGGGCAAGGAAGCCGGAGATGGCGTGCCACTCTCCATCATCTTCAGAAGAAGGTCCCCCGAGGAGGAGGACAGTTGAGAAACACCAGGTGTTAACCTGTAAGGATGTACATACATCGGTCGATTACTTCACTAATAGGAAAGGGATGAGGTACGTTTAAAGTGCCCCGCTTCACTTACGGTTGGGCCAGAGATTTGTCCTCATCATAAAGTTCTGCGGCAACATTGCTTGTCCGGCCCGAGCCGCCCATCGATGGCGTTTTTCCTCTCTTGGAAGGCTTCCCCTCCTGATCTTCGCAAGCGGCCCTCTTCTTACCATGGAGGGTTTCCGCTGTATCTTTGCCCTTGGGCAAAGAGGTTTCGGTTTTCCCGAACACGGCGTCTAAATTATCCCCGGAGCCGAGAGTACCTCTGGTCTCCTTGTTCTCGCTCTCCCCTGTAGACACCTGGCACGGTGTCGGAGTCAGCATTCTCGTTAGCAGCGCGGTAGCAGAGTCTTCGGGAAGAGGCGCCGGACACCAGATTAACACCACTTCCTTTATCCAGTCCTGCATAGAGACGGATTGTTCAGTATCTTGTCAGGAGATGCTTGAAAGGTGTGCGGAAAGCAAATACTTACCTCAGTGTCCGGATGATTGCAGTCAAGGCCAACATCTTCAGTGGTGTCCGGCCATTGCCCTCGTTCCTCGAAATATAATTTCCACATTCCTTCATGTGTGGTGCCGAAGAAGTGATGAAGAGTCCGCCGCCCTTCTGGATTAAACTCCCACATACGGAGAGGCCGCCGCTGACATGGCAAGGTCTGGCGGACTAACATTACTTGAACGACGTTCACAAGGTCGAGGCGCTTCTCGATGAGGCTTCGGAGGCAACTCTGCAGAGTCTGCACGTCACTAGCGGATCCCCATTCCAATCCCTTATTGATCCACGAAGCAAGCTGGATGGGAGGGCTGGGTCGGAACGCGGGCGTAGCCACCCACCTGGAGCCACACGGCTCGCTGATATAAAACCACCCATGCTGCCATAGGTCAGAGGACTCGGCGAAAGACCCTTCAAACCAAACCGCGCTGGCAAGCTTGCCTATTGTGGCGCTGCCGCATTCTGCCTACTCCTCCTCTGTCACCCGCGACCTCACGTCAAAGGTCTTGAGCCACTAACCAAAGTGCGGAGGAGTCCGGAGGAAAGCCTCACATGTAACGATAAATGTCGAGACAAGAAGAATGGAGTCCGGGGCCAGATCGTGAAAATCAAGTCCATAGTAAAACATGAGCCCCCGGACGAAGGGGTTAAGCGCGAACCCTAACCCGTGAAGGAAGTGGGCTACAAATACCACCCTCTTGCCGGATCTAGGGGTAGGTACAACCTGCCCTGCTGCTGGGAGCCGATGAAGAATCACTGGGGTCAGATACCTCGCCGCGCGGAGCTTCGTGATATCCTCCTCCGTGACAGAAGAAGCCACCCACCGGCCTGAACGGCTGGATCTGGGCATGATTGGGGCTGGTGGTGATTGGAACCCGAGGGATAGAACTCGAGGTGGCTGGGGTTGAGGAGGAAGCAAGCACAAAGGAAAAAGATGAGCCTGGGTCCCTATTTAAAGACCCCGAATACCGAGCGTCTCCTCCTGGGTCTCGAGACTTACCTATCTCCAAAGAGTTGTACCCGGGGGACAATTGGGTTACCCATGCTCGCATTGATGAAAATCCCGTGAATAATGGGGACACGATCTTTGCTTTGATAAGACGTGCCAGTGAAACCGCGTCCCGAGACGTGGGGCGGCGGGCTAGCCAAACGGTTCGGATCAATAACCTAGCGGGCGTGACGTCATAAACAATTGTCAGCAGGTTGGGATCGAGAAATATTGTATTCTCTGCAATTGTATACACAAGTCCGGACATACTTACTACATCCGAAGACTATTCTGGAGTTTGGAAGAAGGGAACCCGCCTTGCAATGCCGAAGACAAATCTGCGCGCCGGACTCCTCGTCATTGAAGCCAGGTTCAGGGGCTACTGAGGGAGTCCTGGACTAAGGAGTCCTCAGGCGTCCGGCCTGTTAGCCATGGGCCAGACTGATGGGCCATGAAGATGTGAAGACCGAAGACCCTCTACGTGTCCGGATGGGACTCTCCTTGGCGTGGAAGGCAAGCTTGGCGATCGATCGTGTAGATTCCTTTTTATGTAACCGACTCCATATAACCCTAGATCTCTCCGGTGTCTATATAAACCGGAGAGAATCCGGATAGGCGGACACACATTATCATAACCATAGGCTAGCTTCTAGGGTTTAGCCTCTACGATCTCGTGGTAGATCAACTCTTGTAACACTCATATTGATCAAGATCAATCAAGGAGGAAGTAGGGTATTACCTCCATAGAGAGGGCCCAAACCTGGGTAAACATCGTGTCCCCCGTCTCCTGTTACCATCGACCTTAGACGCACAGTTCGGGACCCCCTACCCGAGATCCGCCGGTTTTGACACTGACATCGGGGCATGAGGATTTGCCTCCTCCAGTACAGCATGTGGGAGAGGACGACGAGACCCCGCCGCGGATTGGAAGCTGCAAGGGTTGGGTGCTGCTATGGCCGAAGAATCTTATTCGTCTAGAGCCGGCCGAGAGCACACCAATAACCACACATCAACAAGCATGTGCGGAGACCACCACCCCGCCTACGTAATTACCAGCTCCTGTAGTGCCGGGTGAGAGCGGCAGACGACGTGATGAAGGGGGTGCAATAGTACTGGCTGATGTAATCGGTCCTGCAGAACAGAGAATGGATGATGAGACGGAGGTCGACCCAATGGGTTTCCTCAATACAAACGCGTATGATTGTGACATAGATATGATGAGTCAACCATATGACGAATCGGGCTATCAGCATGCTAATGAGGATATGGATGATCTGCCCGGGCAGGAAGGTCGTAGCAGGGATTGCAAGAAGTGCCTCTTCTTGAAATCCTCACAGGACACACCTGAAGATGCCGCCTCAACACAGGCTCAACTAGCCGGGGGTCGTACAGTGCTTAGCCCGGCAACACTAGGGCAAGGGTTAAGGAAAGGTCTGGAAGGTGTGCCCAAGAAAAAGGAGAGGAAGAGATCGGGGAAGATAACTGCCTCCAAACAAGCCAGTGCACATAGCAGCCAGACGATGGATTCTGAAGAGCGTGTACCCTTGAAAGGTGCGGCCATGTTCCATCTCACGGGCGAGCCGATGCTACTACCGAAACCGCTGGAGGCACTATCAGGGGGTCTCAGGAGACTGCACGACCATCTGCTGTCGACTGAGAAAAGCCTAGTAGCCTCGAAGGATCCAGGATATCCGACATACCCGGCTCGTGTGCCTGAGGGGAAGTGCTACGTCGACACACGGCCCGCGGAGGTGCACTAGTAGAAAACAGGGCTTTGGTTCGGGCAGGACAAGCCCATTAGTCCCGGTTCTGTCACGAACCGGGGCCCATGGGGGCATTCGTCCCGGTTCGTTAGCCCAGGGGGCCGGCCGGGGCCTCGTGGGCACTGGTCCCGGCTCGTGGGGAACCATTTGTCCCGGTTCTAGGCACGAACCGGGACAAATGGGCCTCGCTCCTGGCCCACAACCATTGGTCCCGGTTCGTGGCTAGAACCGGGACCGAAGGTGGAGCTTTAGTCCCGGTTATAGCCACGAACCGGGACAAATGAGTTGCCTATATATACCCCATCGCCACGGTAGAGTACTCCACAGCCGGCGAGGGGAGGGCATTTGGGTGCTCTCTAGCTCACGTCCTATGCACATATGCACATGAGGTGTTCGATGAAATGTCTGAGCCACACTAGTTAATTTTTCTCCTCTCGAAACTCGACCTCCGAGCTCCATTTTCCCCGAGATTTGTCTAGGTTTAGCGGTCCGTCAGGTTCCGTCCCCGTTTTCACCGCCATCGATCGCTCGCGCCGATCTCGTCGCCGGCACCACCGTGGTGAGCCTCTTGTTCTTATCTTCTTTCTGAAAGAAAAAAAATTCTTACTTCAGATAGATACTTGTCTAATTTTCTTACTTTTATTATTCTTTGTTATTATATAGTGCGATGGTTTTGGTATCCGCCCCCGTCAGCCCTCGTCCTGTCTATGATTCGGATGTGGTATATATTATCTTTTGATAAATATTTGGTTCATTTATTGTTTATGACAATTATGCCGACCAACGTGACATAGATTTTATTTATCTAGGAGGTAGTTGAACCGGAAATTCCAACCGACCCTATTATCGAGAGGTTAAATTTAGTTGAAGAAGAAAACAATTACTTGAAGGAAAAAATAAAAAAATGAGGAGGAGAAGATGATATTGGAGTTGCATGTTGCGGATGTCGTCGATGATCACAAGATCAAGATGGATGCAATGCGGTTGAAGATTAGAAAGATTAGAAAATATGCCATTCATACCGAGGCTTGGTATCATTATGCAGTTGGATCAGTTGTTACCTTGGTTGCCATTATGATCCCATTTGTTGTTGCATTGAAATGTTTTACATAATTTCAATGTATGGTTTAATTAGATGCTTTGGAGAGCTATATGTTGTTCAATGAGAACTATGTATGTACTTTGGTTTTAATGTGATGATGAACTTCTATTAATTTGGTCACTTATCTATTCATGAGAGGGTTGAAAATTGATGATGTGGCTTTGAATTGTGCATTTTTGAACACAGAAAAACTATGGAGTTCAAATAAGTTCAAAAAAAATGAAATACCTTTGTAACAGACGAGTTTCCGTATGAAACCCTGATACTTCGAAAGAGATTGTCCGTTTTGTACACGAAGTGCATCCAGTTTTTGCCGTAACCCTCTCTAATTTCTTGCACATGCTATGTGGGTGAAATGATGATACCCAGTAAATGCATGAAAAATAACAAATGAAGTCAGAAAGGGTTGAAAATTGATGATGTGGCTTTGAATGGTGCATTTTGAACACAGAAAAACTATGGAGTTCAAATAAGTTCAAAAAAATGAAATCCATTTGTAACAGACGAATTTCCGTATGAAACCCTCATAACAAAAATGAAATCCCTTTGTAACAGACGAGTTTCCGTATGAAATCCCTTTGTTTCAGTAAAATAAAATAAATAAGTAATTTGAAACAAAATAATATAAACTTTAAAAAAATAAGTAGAAACAAAATAAAATAAAATAAAATAAACTTTAATAACATAAATAAAATTCATGGAACGAGAAGAAAATCGGAGCAAACGACCTGCCGAAGCTTCCCCTGAAGCTACCCCGCCATCTCAGTGGAGAAGCAGCCTGGCTTCCACCGAGCAGCTTCAGCCTGTCTTCACGGCTCCTGCTAGCTACCCCGTGGATGCTATCACAGAGTCTCAACATTTCCACCTTATGATGCAATGGATGAATTTGAAAGTCAAGGCGGCTGTTGGCTCTGTTTTACCTACTGAACCTGGCGCAACCTACCACTACCGGTCGATTCCAGAAGGATATGCTAGGGTGATGGTGGATGAAATAACGGACGGATTTGAGGACCTCCAGCTTGACCACCCTACGGGTGAAGGGGAGATTCGGCTGGGTTCGGCTCTGAAGACTCCATGCCTATGGGGGAAGGAGCTCATCAACCTTCCGAACTGGACACCTCCGCCTCCTCCTCCTCCTCCGGCGAGTCAGGGCACTCCGCCTCCTCTTCCAGCGAGTGATCAGGGCACTCAGCCTCCTTCTCCGGTGCATGGCGGCACTCCGCCTCCTTCTCCGCCTGCGCCGGCGCGCCCGAGCAGCCAGACTCCTCCTTCTCCGCCTCGTCAACAAGAGCGGAAGAGACCCGCCGCCGCTCCGGCTGCTCCGGCGCGTCATCCTTCTCCTCCGCCTTGTAAGAAACCAAAGACAGCCGCAGCCGCTCCGTCTGCTCCTTCGTCTAGCAGTACAGCCAGAGGCGGGAGGCAATACAGATTCGGTCCTTCTTTGAAGACTCCAGAGAAGTTACCATACGAGAGGAGCCTAGAGGAAAACACGAAAATCGTGCGAGACAAAGTGAAGAACTTCTTTGAAGGGATGAAAGCAAAGAAACATCTGCCTCCGGAGGAGAAGATAGATCCGGTGAAAGCGAAGTGTACTCTGGCTGCCCTGAAGAAACCACCAAAGTCCCCGCCAGAAGGCAACTATGAGCGCAATATTGAAAAGTCATTTGTCGAAGCGGAGCGGTCGGGAAGTACTGTCAGTGATCAAAGGTTAGCAGAACGACGAGCTGGGAAAAAAATTGCCCAGCTCGGATGGTGCCCGGTTATAACAATCTTGAAGATTACCTGCCCGACGATGTACATTATGATTTCTTGGAGGTGGACAAACACAAATACGTGTACGGGAAGCCTCTCGTCAAAGATGAAAGATCTCTAACAACGATGATGCGAAGATTCCATGATTGGTACATGAAAACCTGTAGAGAGTCTGAGGGGAGGAATATTTTGACGCTGAGAGTTAGAGAGGAGCATGACCTCGTTGGAATTGAACTGTTGAATGTTCCATTTGAGGAGTTCTTCGCGTTTTTCAATCAAAAGGCCCTCGATAAATTAATGATGACTTGCTACTGCCTGTAAGTAGTACTACTTCTGTCATAAATTAAGTCTCTATATATAGTTCAGCTCTTTCATTGCATGTATTTTTAATTATCCTCACTATATTATGCAGATTGAAGATCGCCGAATTGAAGAAAAGACAAGTCGGTGATATTGGGTTCATTAACACAAATCTCATAGATGCATATATGGTTGAATTTCAGCCCAGAGATACCGAGGCCAAGCTGCTACAATCGTTTATATTAAATCAAAACAAAGTTATAATACTCTCCCTTACGAATTCAAGTGAGTGTTACTATCTTGTGCATATTCGGTTTCCCTTATTAGTCGAGGTTATAGTAATGTAATTGATGAGTTATGCATGCGTGCGCAGGTTCAACTATATTCTCCTAGAGATTAAGCTTGAGCAGGGACTAGTAACCGTCTTAGACTCGAGACGAAAAGATCCCAAGGAGTATGCGGACATGACTGAAATTCTACAGAAGTAAGTTAAATCGAGCATTATCGCACCATATTGGCAACTTTGTTCATTTCCTGATATCAAGTAATTGTTTTCTTTGTCTGGCAGGGTTTGGAAAAAATTCACCTCAAAAACTCCGGGACTGCCGAAGAAACTGCAATTTAGACACCCGAAAGTAAGTACTATAGTAGCATGTTCCACGCATCTCCAAGTGATTCAAGCGCTAGTTTCATCAATACCATTTAGCATGCTTGCTAATTATCAGTTTGATTGACCTCTATTTCTTGTAAAGTGGTTGTGGCAGGAACAAGGGAATGATTACTGTGGACACTACATTTGCGAGTCCATCCGCCACACGACCTGTGAGCGGGGCTACTCTGACAAACAATATGAAGTGCGTAAATAATAATATTCACAATTTTATTTTATTACCATCATTTGTGTTCAGTTTCATTTATTCATATATATGTATTGACCCCCTTTTTCAAATTAGATATTTCGGATGCGGGATGAACTCCTACCACCAGCTCGTATGCGAGCAATTCAAGAGGAATTGGCGGCATTCTTTCTTGACCACGTGATCGCTAAAGGCGGAGAATACCATGTGGACCCTGAGTTCATTTGGAATTAGGAGATTATATTGTAAGAGATAATTATATTGTATATATGTAGCCAGTAGCGTCGGATAGATATACGAGAACTTGTTGTTCGACCAATCTCTCAGAGAAGGAGAGGTGGTCGATATCACTTCTCTCTGTATGCATATGTTCATGACGATCTTCTGTTTCCTTCATTTGCTTACTAGCTAGCTAGCGTGTCTAGTCCTCTCTATACGTATAGTACGTAGCATCGACCAAGCACGGAGATAAGAGAGGACACTTCTCTCTATTAATTAGCTAGCTAACACAAACACCTAAATTAACCCCCCAAAACCCCCAACCCCCCCCCCTTTCAAAAAAAACAAAAACCCCAGCCCCTGAAATGTTGACGCGTGGATGCCTATTGGTCCCGGTTGGTGTCACCAACCGGGACGAAAGGCCCCCCTGCCTGGGCTGGCCGCAGCGGCCACGTGGAGGACCATCTGTCCCGGTACATGTAAGAACCGGAACTAAAGGCCAAGGGCATTAGTAACGACCTTTTAGTCCCGGTTCATAAACCGGAACAGAAGGCCCTCACGAACCAGGACAATAGGCCCTTTTTCTACTAGTGGTGTTCTTCCTGCGGTTTGACCATATCTTTGAGATGTTTCTGACGAGGCGGCTCGATTATACAATCGTTTGCCTTTTTGCGCTACATATGAGCTCCGTCATGAAGAGCGAAGAAGTCTCGCATATCTGTGTGGCGGATCCATACTACATGCACGAGTCTTTCTTGAGTCTCGGCGACTTTGAGCATGAAACTGCTAGGGACTAGCTCCAAAACTTCATGGTACACAACAAGGACCAGGAAATTGTCCTCCTGCCTTATCATCCAAAGTAAGTCAATTCCGGACAACCCTTTCGTACATTTCAATCATTCCTTCTCGCTCATATGGAGAATAATTTGAGGTGTCTTTTCCCCACATCAACGGGCGCGCCGTCCTTATCGTTCTTTACCCGCGAGTCTCCCACGCCGTGTATTTCGACCCTCCAAAGACTACGAGAAGAAGGACTACACCCACATAATGAATATTCTAGATGATGCTCTCCAAGGCTTCAGCATTAGAGGTGGCCACATGCATATCAGGAAACAAAGGAACAAGAAGATGGGTTTCGCGCATAAAACTAACTTCTGCTGCATCCAAGTCCAAAACCAAGCAAGAAAGATGGATTCTACATCCTCCATCTCATGATTGAGTTCAGCACGGATCACCAAAAGCTTCGCATGACAGGCAGAAATGATGATCATATCCACAAGTGGGTAGAATCTCATGGACAAGCGGATTATATACTCAGACGAGATGACTTCTTTCGCATCCAAAGGGACATTGCGACAATCATCATGAAAGAAGTCGTCGATGAGAAGGGGATGTTCCACCACAGCCCTATATCGCGAGCTGACGTCCGAACTCGCATAGGCATGCAACGTCATGACCTCACGCCATTCAAGATGCTAGGGTCCATCCTGGATGATATGGAAGGATGGAACTTCTAGTGATTTACGATGCCGATGATGATGATATGTGTCGGTTTAACTTGTATACTTTCTGTAGCGATGAAACTTTGTGATGTCCACGGTCCCTGCCGAACTTGCGTAATGCTACTTTGTTAGTTTGGGTACGATGACCTGCGTACTGTATGTTGCATCTAGTTGCTAACCCTTTCTTTTTTGTGTTGATCTAGTATATTTTGTTGTATGATTGTACATCCTCTTGATGAAGATGCATCTCTAATAGGTACCTAGCTTCTTGGTGGCGAGATGGCAGTGCTATGTCGTGTACAAAGGGAAGGTTCCGGGGGTGTACAACGAGTGGCCTGAGTGTCAGGCGCAAGTGAATAGGTTCTCGGGCGCCAGCCATAAAGGCTTCAAAAGTAGACAAGAAGGAGAAGCTAGTTACTTGAGGTTCACACTAGCGCGAGAGAGGACTCGTAACCGCTGCCTCATGTACTGCATAGTTCCGCTCTCACTCATAGTGATAACTTTTCTTGCGTATACCTTTGTTTAGATGGATGACGTTGTAGTTGCAAGTATTCGAGACTTGCATGTATTGCTATTTTCGAGATGATGACAAGATACCACTTTGTGTTGGATGATGATTATGATGAGACTATTTGTATGTATATGCTATGATTACATTTGTGGTCTCGCAGCCATTTATATGTGTATCATGATGACATTTGTACGTGCTAAAGATTCTTCTATAAAGCCTATTCAAATACAAAACAAATATGCAGAAAAAAAAAACAAAAACTACTAAAATTAGCAGTAGCGAGTGGAGAAAAGTTAGCAGCAGTACGACAGTAGCAGTAGCGCGCACCGGAGAAGCGTGCTATAGCTATTAGCAGTAGCGAGCTCCCGGGAAGAACGCTGCTGCTACACTTGTATAGCAGTAGCGCGGGCTCGCACGCGCTGCTGCTACGGGTTAGCTGTAGCGCCTTATTAGTAGCGCCGTGTCCCGTGCTAGTAATATAATTAGAACCCGCGCTGCTAGGCTTTTCCCTAGTAGTGTTCATTTAACCTTTATTAACAAGACGAATTTATCTAAACCCTGCAATATTTATCTTTTATTGCCATGGCAAGTTTTACTATTTATTTTACATTTATTAACATGGCGAATTTACCGAAACCCCCATGGCAATTTTTAACTTTTATTGCCATGGCAAGTTTTACGATTTATTTGACCTTTATTAACATGGCGAATTTACCGAAACCCCATGGCAATTTTTAACTTTTATTGCCATGGCAAGTTTTATGATTTATTTGACCTTTATTAACATGGCGAATTTACCAAAAACCCCATGGCCATTTTTAACTTTTATTGCCATGGCAAGTCTTACTATTTATTTGACCTTTATTAGATGGCGAATTTACCAAACCCCCATGGCAATATTTAACTATTATTGCCATGGCAAATTTTACTATTTATTTCAATGGCAAATTGACCCTCATTAACATGGCAAATTTACCTAAATCTCCATGAAAACATTTAACTTTTATTTCCATGGCAAGTTTTACTATTTATTACACCTTCATTAACGTGGCAAATTTACCTAAATCTCCATGGAAAATATTTAACTTTTATTGGCATGGCAAGTTTTACTTTTTACTTGCCGATGGGAAATTGACCCTTATTAACATGTCAATTTTACCTAAATCCCCATGGCAATATTTAACTTTTTTTGCCTTGCAAAATTTTACTATTTATTTCGCCATCATTAACATGGCAAATACTCACATTGCATAAGTGGTAGTTTTAGCACTTAGAACTTAGAAGCATGTAAACTATTTTCGTTTGTAACAGTTTGTGGCTTTTTTATGGACGTCACATTATATGCATATATGTATTTTTCGAATCCATATTAAAAAATTGGCTGGTGCTTTTGCGTGAGTTAGTTGGGCCTGTTTTCCTTGGGCCCACTTGTTTGCGTGAGTTAGTTGGTGCCAGTCTTTGCTTCGGCTTTCTTGAACCAAAGCCCTTTGCAAGACTTGGTTGATATTTAACACCGGTTTTTGTTTCTCTAAATCTCTTAACGTAATCACGGAGACCAATTCATCATGCTTCTATTTGACCGAATGGTCGGAATTTATCGACGTCCTACAAGTAAAGAACGAAAGCCTAAATTCTTTGAGTTGGCCTAGGACTAGGAAACCAAAGATCCGTACCAAATGCATCTTCCGATCCGTAGCGTATGACGACAACAGGTGGACCCTTAACCGTATCGTACGTACCCGATGCAAGAATTGTCTAATCCTAGGGACGTAAGGCAACGAACTACGGCAATTGCGTTTACTGTGGCCGCAACGCGCTAGACGCGTGTCTGCAACTGGGTATGGGCTGGATCCACAAATCCTGTCATCAGATGAACAAAATAACCGAAAACCATAAAAAGCTCCCCACGATTTTTTTTTGTTAACCTGCCTCTTGAACTAATGTTCCCTCCGATAAGCATGAAATATATCTATATCTATACCTACCTACTAAGAGAACGGAGCGTTCTTGTTCACCGCCGCGCCTTTTACGAAAAAACACCGCTGTTTCCTATAAATTAACCTGTAGTATATGTTTAAGTCACAGCTGAATCGTTTTTTTCAATTTCTCCGAAAACCCCCTGATGTTTTTGGTAATCAACACTCCATCAATATTTATGTCACGCGAATTGTTTTTTTGTTTTAACAGAAAACCCCTGACTTTTCAGTTAGTCAATCCGTAGCTTATCTAAAACAAAGCTCAATATCTTTTAATCCGTAACTTCGATTTTAACATGTTATATATAAAATTTGATTAGAAAAATGTGTAGAATTTAAATATGATATTCTTTTTGGCTGTTAAATATTTCTAAACTATTGTTTTTGTGCAAACTTAATCTATAGTGCACGGTATGTTTTTCTTTCGTACCGACCGTGATCCGAATTGCAAAAAATCATTCATGAAAACTAGATTGACAGGAAAGAAAACATCCATAACCACGCATGCACAACTCACGAGTAAAAACAATACTGGTGTGTTTGGCAGTCGTAGTACCCGGGCCTGGCTAGCTCAAGCCTGGCTCACATGAGATTGGTTGAGCAAATGCAACCTCTTAATTAACATGTGCAACCTGTTTGGTTCCTCGCATTTTGTTCTCACGCCTTAGAGCCTTAGAGGATAGTTTAGCGCATGTTGTTTGGTTGCCCGCTTGTGTACGCGCAAACACAAAGCCTGTTGTTTGGTTGCATGTAACGCGTGTTGTTTGATAACCTTTTCGACGCGGTGGTGAGGTTACCAGCACACAGCGGCGTCCGGAAGAAAACACACAACTGAGAGGTTACCAGCACAAAGCGGCATCAGGAAGAACTCATACAACAGAACATAGTACTAAGCAGTTAAAAATATTGTGCCACACATAAACAAACCAGTTCGAACGCATTTAACTAAAGCAGCTAGAGCATACGAGGGGCTGTCCTAGGCGTTAACGGCAAAGGCGATGTCATGCCTCCCGCACTTGGTCACCACTTCAATGACATCTTCATTGAAGAGGATGACCTTCAGCATTTCGGGAGTCAGCAACTTGAAGGTCACCATGAAGCCAATCTTGATCTGATGGACATCGGTGAAGGTGGCCCAACCCTGATCGAGGGTGACCATGCCGTTCAATAGCGAAACAATAACCCTCCAGGAGCAGTCGGTGTTTGTCTTCAGCTTGAACTCCTGCGGCACGGACGGGAAGTGCTTCGTGAAGTCCAGCGGCATAGGTATGACCTCGAGCTTGGGGGCCATGATCACCTTGCAGAAGTTGCTTGGCCCTCCCACCTCATGGTAGTGGCCAAAGTTCCACGCTTCCCGCTAGGGGGCTCCTTCAGCACGTCGTCCTCCATGGTCAGGCTCTGGATGGGCATCACCTCTCAGGGCGGCACCACGTCCTTACCCTTCTCCTACTCCTTTGATGCCACCACCTCCTTTCCCTCGTTTCTCCGTGTCGATCTGCATTATGAAGAGGTTCAAAGGCTGCGTCGGGATCTACAACATGAACCTTGCAACATCGCCATTAAAACCATTGCTCATGTGCCCCTTTATTTACCAACTAAGACGGACACCACTTATCCACCACCTCTTTGTCTCTCACTCTTCCTCCAACCCAACGCCATGAACTCCAACAGCAGGTCAAAGCGGTGGCTATGGAGGTGGAAGAAGAAGATGTGGTGGCGATAATAGTGAAGGCACCGGAGCTAGGACACCGAAGCATGCCAATCGAGTTGTACTCCAGCAAGGAAGAAGAGACGGTGGTGGAGGTCGAGGAGAAGATCAAGATGAAGGCCAAGGCCACCCACCTCTCCAATCGCCTACAGGGTCCCCAAGGTTAGATCTGTGCGTACTATGTAAGATGAGCCCTAATCCCATTCCTATTGTACTCAATCTTGATCTGGAACCTCATATCTATCGGTAGTCACGACATGTTATGACCACTCCTACGGTGTTTATCCTGATTCCCCATTCCCCTAACGCGGACCGAACCTAAACTCAAATCAAATGCGATGTAGTAGGTGTGGAGGGGAAAAATTGCTTACCTCCATTACTGAAGTGCTACTGTGGATGCCAATGAAGGTGGCAGAAGGTCGACTTGTTGTTCTCTGATCTGCTACATGCCGCTGCCGCCGTCGATGAGAGTGGGGAGAGGGGAGAGCAGGGCGGTGAGAGAGCGGTGAGGGAAGGTGAGGGTCATAACTGTCGGCGCTTCAGGAAGCAATGCGGCTTCTTGAGGGTGGCTCCTCACGTGCAGCCCCCGTCGCCCACGTGTCTTGCACGGGCCTGGTTCGCCAGAAACTGCCGATTCGAGCGTGCCTCACGAGATAGGCCCAGAGGTGCTTTAAAATCGTGCCATGCAAGACCAATATTGTATGCTGGGAACAAATCAGCCTGTTTTCTTCCCGCGCGGGCCTGGTTGGACCTTACGCGGCAACCAAACGAGCCCCATATTTCTCATCTTATTTCGAGTGAGTGTGCGTGAGAGAGAGAGACGCCTTAGGACTGACCACATGCCATGTGAAAATAATGGACATGGACATATTAGGGTCTTGAGTCATGGTTATCAGGTTAAGAGCGTGTGTTATTTTCTCTCCGATGCAACGCACGGGCTCTTTTGGTAGTAATGTGTAAACCAAACTCGACAGCCCCCCTTTTTCCCGGGCTTTGCCAATCCGCATGACCGCCGCGTACGGGGTGCTTTACCTGGTCTTACATAAGAGCAGTAGATCCGCCAGCACCGCCGCTGGTTCGCTGCCCCGTCGCCAAAGTAAAAAACTGCTCCTAAACGCCAAGCCCTACGGCGTTTCTGGCCAGGGCAGCAACGCCCACTTGCTTGGCGTTTCTATGTGGATTGGAAACGCTAGCTACTCCGGCGTTTGAATGTGGATTTGAAACGCTAGCTAGCTCGGCGTTTTTATATGGAGAAGAAACGACACGGTCTGTGGTGTTGCTAAAAGGGTCAGATCGTGAAATACTTTCATGTCGAGTTCACTTTGTGGCAAAGATTGCTGAAAAGGTCAGAATAGTGATTTCCACCCTCCATTTTAAAATTAGCACATCATTATATTTTGGAAAAAAATGCCCATTTAGAGTTTTTCTAGTAAAAACTTAAATTTATGTGGGGCTTAAACTATGAACGTTGCAATATAATCGACCAAAGTCATGCAAGAATGATAAGACTCCTACAGCAATATCAGTATAGCGTTCACCTACTATTGTTCGGATATAACAAGGTGGCAGCAAAAAAAGTAAAGAAACATGAAAGGTATTATACTTATTGTAAATGACTAGAAATACATGTAGGATATTAGAAAAAAAAAGGGATTACTAACAAAATTTCTCATGTGTTCCATTTACTGATACTTCGCCATTTATACAATATTCTATATAGTAGTACACAGCACACACACTGATACTACAATCCAATTTCTTAAGAATACAGAGAACTGAGAAAAATCAACCTTTAAAAAACCAGTTGTCCGTCCAGCTTTGAATTTTAGCATCCACACTACCACCTGTTCGTTCAATTTATCCATTAGATCTACTTTGTTCTACTTGGAATTTTGGTCTGCCAGGGGAAGCAGTGCAATGAGTGCAAGAACAAAACTGCATAAGATGATTGTAAAAATGACAATTTGGTGGGAACAAAAAAAGAACTAAAGAGGAAGACGTAAATGACAGTGAAGTGCACTACCAATGTAACGGTGGATGGAAAAAATATATGTTGGTGAGCGCAGAACAAGACATGAAAATAGTATACTTTTCTGTTTCTTATTTGCCGCAAACAAACCGAAGAATTTTTTCAACCAGCATGTTCCCATATACAAAAATCTCAGGTAAAATAACATATAACGTCTAGAGCTTATAAAATGATTTGTCATTTCATAATTGATTACCAGTTCAGCCTTATTAGTTTATTCAAGGTGATTAACTAAGTGTACCGAAGATGCTATTGCTGATGGCAAACTTATTCCCAAATCAAAAGCAATTAACGACATCACCTTGCCCAAGATATCACTTGTGCTATGGTAACCCAACGTATCTATTAAGCAGTTGGTTCACAAGATTTGCCTGATTACTCAAGCCACCATACGGTCAGGTGTCGTTCCAAAAATAATCCAGGGTTCTCAGGTCTCAACTAGCACCAGTACCTAGTGCTCATATATCTAGAATAGAACACATCACGATTCAAAAGGGCGGCCAGTCCATTGATAGATCATGGCATACAAGAGGTTTTTCAAGGCTGAATCAAAGTCTCTATATCCTGACCACATATATCTAATTAACCTGCTTTCATCTAAGTGCTGAAATCATGAACAAGATTCTGGTCCTTCGTTACCCGCAATTTGCACTTGCAGGAATAGAACCCAATCATGTGCAGCATGGTGCTCTTGCTGGCGGCAGCAATAGCAGCACTAATACATCCAGGAGGCAAGAGCATGAGAAAAACATGGACCGATGACACAGTGCAATCTCATGACAACGTCAGGTAAAACAATAATTAACCATTAGGGATGCAAGGCAATGTTGGCAATGCGCAACTATAGAGGTAGATAAATAAATTGAGTAGAAAAGTTATTTTTTTGCGTAAAAATTGAGTAGAAAAGTTGGCACACATCTAAAAGTACATATTACTGATCAGCAGCATGTGTGTTGCAATTTCAAGCATTTGCACACTTAGCGAAGCACAAATATGTGGACGGCCTACTACGGCATATCAGGTAAAGAAAAAGATTGACTATTGAGAAATAGCCATAACCTGCATGAACATTATTGGATGTTCAACTTTTCTTCAAATCATAAGGACGCCATATAAGTATATAACTGTTATGAAAGCAACTTGTATTACTATGGTGCCAAAGACCAGCATATACAAAAGAAGTTTAGAAGTCCTATTTAAAGTTTACCCTGAATGAGTATAGTCCTTAAGAAAAAGCTGCAGAAGTAATTGGTTAATAAAAGCATAAGAAGAGGGACCTCACAGTGCTTGCTAATGTTGGGGATCAACGTTGGTCACAAAAAATTATGCCTTGTTTTAATCAACCTGTGTATATAAAAAATAATAAAGATTTGTTTTTTCAAAAATAAACATATATCTGCAGAAGATACAAATAAATAATAGTTACTATCTTATCATCCATATGGGTTGTAACAACCCCACTCCTAGCCATGGCCAGCAACGCCTCGGGCTCGCTGGTCGAGTGTTGCCCCCGTAGAGCCAACATAAGTTACAATATTATCGAAGTCACTAACATGCAAGATAGAAAAAATAAATATAACATACTGGTTTCAACCAATGACACTAACTTATGGAAGTCATAGCCCAGCTGACAGGAAAAGCGGTGGACCACAAAGGCAACTTTGATGGATCAAAGGAAAACATGGATAAATCTTCTGCTACGTATGGACAGGGCGTTGCCAGCGAGGCTGCCGGTGCCACTGGACGACCTCTAGCCTATATGTTTGTTGCATATATGCTCTCAACAATAGTGTCTGATAGCCTTGGGCTAATGCTAGCCAGACCTACTGACCTACATACATGGGATCCTTCGACCAATGCACTCTGAAGTATGCTAAGTTGCCAACCAACCGAACAATAAGCATATACACAATCCATAGTTTGCATATGTATTGCAAGAACAATAGAACTCATGGCAGATCTTTAACTTACATACATGTAACTTTTCTCTCATTCAGCTGTCCAAAAAAAAAAGTCTCCACTGCCCACTGAGCTGCCAAGAGATGCTACACGCTAAATAACTGAAGTTCAATTAGTATAACCTGGAAACCAGTACGAACAGATGAAGCTTCAACAACACGAATTGGACAAGGACACACACCTGATGACCCCAGACTGAATTGTGGGTGTTCATCTATTCTATGAAAAAACAGAAAAGGAAGGGATGATGATTTGCCATACCTGGGGACGTGCGGGTCACACCTCCAAGCGCCGACAGATGACTACCAACCTGTAGGACGTCCTGAACGCCAAATGCGTCGAGCACGATGGAGTTGGGGGGTCGGTGAAGGAGGAGCAGCACCTAGGCAAAGGATCCGGCAGAGGCGGCGGCCGGGAGAGACCTCCAAGCAATGGAGAAGGAGGAGTGAGCGCCACCTGCAAACCAATGAACCATCAGGCAAATGACCAACAGAAAACTTGCTACAAAAAGACTGTTTCCATTTCCCATGTCCATAGAACTTGACATGAACAGAGTATTCCTATACACAAACTCCAGTACTCCACAATAATTGAACTTAGCAAGCAATTATCATGGGGGGTCTTACATGTCACAACAACCTGACTGCTGGAGTTTCTACTGGAGTAGAAAAGAACTAACAGAACAATACAACCATACACATTTTGCTATATATAAGTCCACCACAGGAGTTTGTACTGGATTAGAAAAAAAACTTTCAGAACCATACAACCATTCTCCTTGAGGAAATATGAGAAAAGGAAGCTAGCAGGTGCACAATCAGAACCATGATCATGTAATATTTTTTCTAACCAAATAATAACAAAGAGTAAATCAGAAGCTAGCAGGTGCACAATCAGAACCAGATCATGTAATATTTTTTTCTAACCAAATAATAACAAAGTGTAAATCAGAAGCTAGCAGGTGATTCACTAACATAGGATATGCACATGAAAGAGACGTAGCTACAGGATAAATCATGAGACTGAGAGCAACAACCTCCGAAGGACTGCATCTCTGCCCCTTGGGATCTAACCCCCCTGCAAATGAACAGATCAAAAATATCAAATCTTGAGCGAATGAACTTGTAAATCCACGTGTGTGTGAGAGAGAGGGGGGGGGGGGGGGGGGGGGGGGGGGGAGAGGTGGAGAGGGCGCTCGTCGCTCACTTCGTACGGCGGATCAGAGGCTGCTCACCTTAGGTCGTCTTCTTTTCCCGGGGGTGCACGAACGCGTCCGACGCTTCGCTAGCCGATGGCGACGCCTCCAGGCAGAGCTGCTGCTCCTCCCGGTGATGACCACGGGATGGAGGAGGAGGTGTAGACGGGGACTCTTGTCAGTGGGTGGTGGTGGAGGCGGCCAGAGCTGACCGGGGCAGCCCCGCCAGGCGCAGTGGTCGCGGTCGCCGTCCCAGTCGGCGAGGGCGTTGGCGGCGTTGCCGAAGCCCGCCTTGAGGGCCATCAGCGCCTTGCCGTCCCCTCCCCGTCCGCCCCCTCTGACGCCGCCAACAATCCAAGAACCCCCACCAGTAGCACCACAGTCGGCGCCCACCGCCACAACGACGACGACCCCATTAGCAGTCCTCGCGTGACCCCGAGTAAGCGACCTCCCTTCCCTTCTCTCTGTCACCTGCGCGCTCCTTACGGGGCCAAGAAACCTCCTCCCGGACCGTGGAAGCTACTAATACCACTGCTCTAGCACTGCCACCGCCGCTCTTGCTCCCAGTCCCATCTGATGGATGGATGGAGTAGATGGGGAGCGAGAGGGAGGGGGAGGGGGGCAATGTATTTGCTTTCGGGGAGCAGCCGCTGCGCCGTGCCGCAGGGAGAGGAGGAGGACGGGCGGCGGCGGTGCAGAGGAGAGGAGGAGTGAGGCGAGGATGGAGCTGGGCGCGTGCGGGCGCGATGTGAGGGGAGGAGGGCGGGCGGCGGCGGCGCAGAGCAGAGGAGGAGCGGGGTGCGGCAGAAATCACATATTTGACCTGAGGACGAAATCAAATCACAAACTGACCTGCTTTCGAAAAAATTTCACTCTGCTGACCCTTTCGTGTGGCGCTCGACAGCTAGGCGCCGCACACTACTATGCAGCGCCTCTGCGTTAGGCGTCGCACCTCCTGCCAGCGTGGCAGCCCTGGTCCAGTTGCGGCCCCACAGACACCACTGCAGCGCCTAAGGCTTAGGCGCCCCACTGTGTAAAGTGCAGCGCCCGTCTCTTAGGCGCTGCACATTGACTTAAGCCGCATCGGGCCAGCCCCTCCCAGCAGTTCTTCCCCCTCTTGCTCTTGCTCTCTTTACAGAGAGCGGCGGCGGCGGCGCCCCCTTCGGATCCTCCCCACACCCCTCTCAGATCTGACGTTTTGAGGCCCGGATTCGATCTCCAATCCCTCCTACTAGGTAAACTCCTCCGTTCCCTTTCTTTTCGTCCGTAAATGCGTTGTAATTTTAGGGATTTGCCCAAGATTAGGTGGAACCTTTGATTTGCTTGGTTTGGATCTTTGTTTGCCCAAGATTAGGTGGAACCTTTGATCCCCCCCCCCATACACACACTATATGATTCTTGTTAGTGAAACCTAGATTGTAATTTTTTTTAGGTATATATGAGATGCCTAGTTTTGTAGATAATTATGAGATGTTGAGTTTTGTAGCTATATGTGAGATGTTGAGTTGTTTTAGATATATATGAAATGTTTAGTTTATTTGAAATATGAGATGTTGATTTACTTGAACACATATGACATACTAGATATATATATGATAATTTACAATCATTTATTCATTGTGTGAGAAGGAGATGTTGAGATTCTTGTAGATGAATACATATGAGATGTTTAGATGAACACATATGAAATGTTGAGTGTTTACCGATATTTGAGATGAACTCATATATGTTTATTGTTTGTAATTTGTAAGGATGGTTTGGCTTCTCGACGATGTCTATGACACGAAACACCGGGCCTACATGATGCGCGAGAAGGAGATGGTAATAACGAGTAATCTAAATATTTTGCGAATTTGCCCTAAGTTGAAATTTACATGCCCTAAGATTTGTCATTACTTGTTTTTTGCAGAAGCTTGAACCTTTGAAGATTCGGTATCACGGGGTCTCTGGTCCTGCCATGCCTTACGATGAGCGGTACACACCGTACATCAAGCAGGCAGGACTACTCCCGTGGATTCAGTTGGTCAGCCGGTCCATGCCGAATCTGAACGCTCCACTGGTGTCCACTCTTGCTGATCGGTGGAGGCCGGAGACGCATAGTTTCCATCTTCGGACTGGGGAGATGACCGTGACGCTCGAGGATGTCTCGTTGATCACCGGTCTTGCTATCGACGGGATGCCTCTCTGTATGAGCACCGATTCTGATGGGTGGCGCGAGCAGATGATTGCTCTTATCGGTATGGCTCCTACTGAGGCTGAGGCTGAGGCTGATGTAGAGGAGGGACAAGAGAAGAAGAAGAGGGAAAGGAAAGCAGCCGGAGCTGCTTTCACGTGGATTCAAACTCACTTTGCGACGTGCCCTCCGGATGCCACTGATTATGTGATCCAGACACATGCTCGTGTCTACATGTGGTATGTTGTGTCGAGGACTTTGTTTCCTACCTCCACTGGCAAGCACGCTCCATGGATGTGGCTGAAGGCGTTGACCGTCTTCGATAGAAAATGGAACTGGGGTTCAGCGACTCTTGCCTACTTGTACCGACAGGTAGTTGGTCTGTTTTGTGATCAACTCATTTCTTCATTAGCAATGCAAGCTTGCTGTCAAGTTAACATTGTTTTTCTTTCATATGCAGCTGGACGATGCGTGTTGCAGGATCACAGATAGTGCAGGCATTGGTGGTAATATGCTGCTACTTTCTGTATGGAGCTGGGAGCGTCTGCCTGTTGGACGCCCGAAGAGCGTCAGGTTTAATCCTTGGTATGAAGATGAACATGACGAATTACGGCGCCCCACTTGGGCTTACAAGTGGGATGTGGTTTCCGAGATGACGAACGATGTCAATCTCATGTACCAGAAGTACGTTGCCGAGTTGGACACGATTACGCCTGAGCAGGTAACGAGGTCATTACTTCAGTCATTTCTCATGTTTGCCAGAAAAAAAGTCACCAATTTTGCATTGTTGCCCTATTTCATAGGTGGAATGGCAGCCATATGGCGCGGATGACAGACTTGGGTACACCCCGGAGTTTAGCATCAACCCGATGTGCTTGCGGGATAGGGATCTCTGGCTTATGCGGTGCCCACTGATATGCAACTGGGCTGTTGAGTTTCATTTGCCACATCACGTGTTTCGTCAGTTTAGTCTGTTCCAGCCTCACCCGCCGGAATGGGTGGATACGGACAAAGCACTTCATAGGTAAGAGAGCGTATTGACTAAGCATCGTCAGTCCTCCTTGATTTTGCTAATGTTTGGTATTGTACCATGCAGGTTGGACAGGAGAAGGCAGCGGAAGATAAAGGACTGGGACAAGCATCATGCTTCGTATGTTACCCGCTTCCAGCTTTGCGTGGAGCAAGCTCGTAGCAGTGCACGCGCCCAGCTTCGTGAGAATAACCCACTTGCTTTTGATAACTACATACGATGGCTTCTTGAAAATACTCGAGTGGAGATATGCCCGCCGGCATATAATGAGGATATTCTTGAAGAACTCGTGAACTTTGAGGATCTATCAAAGGGGAAGTACAACAGAGATGTCAGGGTAGGGCAAGGAGTCCCTGCTGTTCCGGTGATTAACTATGTGGTAAAGTGTTCCTTCTTTACTTTCCCGTTGGCCGTATTACACATGTCTGAATGGCTAACGTGTTCATTCTTTCTCATCCGCAGCGCAGCGAGATCAAGAAAGCAGCTGATGAGAGCCAGTCTATTCTGGAGAACACACCGGTTGGAAAAGGCAATGATGATGGTTCACTACGAGCATTCCTCAAGGTACATATCGCATTCACTATGAGAGCCAGTCTATGTTGCGGAGTTTGATATCTTCCACAGTTGTTCATGTTACAGCGTCAGGCCAGGAAGTTAAGGCGGTTATCGAATCTTCTCGGTTGCCGTGATCCCGAATTTGATGAACCATCTGCCTCTAGGTCTGGTACACCATCAGACCCCTCATCTCACCATCAGGGGGACGATGTGAGTTCCTCATATGCTTATCTGGATGATGATGGCGTGGTCACCCAAGAGGTATGACTAATCCTTTAGATGTGATTCTCACTTGATTACGACGCCGGTCTTCACCATATTGTTTGATTGTGTGATAGGGCCATGAGCTTGATGATGACATGACTTTGGCGGACGCTCAACTTCGGTCCCCATATGTGTTCAAGCCTAGGCAGCCCAGACGCAGGTACACGCCCAACGACTTTGACAATAGAGGCAACCCAAAGGTGGTCGTAGGGACCTCGTGGATGGCTAGCTTGGATCATGAGGCGGAGGCGGAGGCGTAGGAGGATGTGCAGGAAGAGGAGGCTCGTCCACCCAGGAAGAAGAAGATTGCCTGCAGGCGTGGCACCAGGAACACGCGCGGAAGGCAGTAGTGCTTGTGTTTGTTAGTGCTCTTGTAGCCGTTTCATTAGGTCGATGAACTTGTGAGGTTATGTTATATGTTGGTGAATTCTTACTAGTGTGGTATTTGTGTTTGCGAACTAGTAGTAATGTTGAATTGTCCTAAATGATGTGATGTTCAAGTTATTAGTTGTCTTTGTTCAGTGTGTGCAGTCTACAGTAATTTTATTTATGTTGTAGCAAGTTATGTCAGTGCTGCAGGAGGCCAAAATGGCATCTGTTTCTGTAGTTTGTCAGTTAACAACACTGCAGCGCCCAACAGACAGGCGCTGCACTGTACTGTGTGACGCCCCACGCCTAGGCGCTGCACAGTACAGTGCAGCGCCCGTCTCATAGGCGTTGCCGCCCTGGCCATGGCTATCCAGAGGGCCATGGAAGGCTTTCAGCACTGACCATCCACGAAAATTACCAAGTCATAGTGCAGCGCCCAACAGACAGGCGCTGCACTGTACTGTGTGACGCCTATCCCTTGGGCGCTGCATGGTATAGTGCAGCGCCTGTGTTCTGGGCGCTGCACGGCTGTTTACTGAAAAAACAGAGTTTACAGCACATTCATTTCACCGGAACAACATAATACTTACAATGACTGCAGCATCACAGCAATTTGAACAAACACAAATTTTATGCCGATGAGTTCATAACTTAAGACAATTAAAACGTTGGTACGACATGGTTCACGACACATTCATTACAAATTTTATGCCGACGAGTGCAGCGAAGCGAAGTCCCTACTGAGTAGAGCGAGGCCATTTCCCCTTCTTGTCATGGGCCGAGTCCTCCTCTTGCGCCTCGCGAGCCTTTGCAAGCTTTCTTGCCCTCTCCTCCTCACGAGCAAGTTTCGCTTGGCGTGCCCTCTCCTCCTCTCGTTTCTTCCGCTCCATCCTCTCCTTCTGACGACGCTCTTCCTCCAAGCCTCTTCGAAACGATTCTTCGAACCGTCGTTGCCGCCTAAGACAATCTTGGTATTGGTCCTTTTTGACATCTTCTGGCACTTCAAGATCTATCCACGTGAAGTACTTGCATAGAGGAGGCGGTGACTGCATACAAAATTTTTGTTAGTGTTGACGCCTCTCCCTTGGGTGCTGCACACCTGGACATGCCAGTCTAGAGAGCAACAAAAGCGTTCCAGTAGCTTTTGCACCCAAAAATTTGCTAAGTCAGTATGCAGCGCCTAAGGAAGAGGCGCTGCACTGAGTAGTGTGGCGCAGTACCCTTAGGCGCTGCACTATCTGCTGTTTTCAAATACAAAGTCCTTTTTATGTTTTGTGATTCACATAGATGGCACATGATCATATCCAAATCACATGTAGTAGTCCAAAACACAGAAAGAAGACATAGCACATATAGTAGTCCAAATCACATACTCATACACACATAGCAATAGAGTAGTCCAATCACATAGTCATACACAAACATTGAGCCAAAAGACATAGTCATTTACGTCTCATAGCACATAGTAGCACACATTTTGGTTCATAAGAAGGTCACAGTCCTTGTCCCTTCTTCTTCCTCTCTTCTTCTTCTTCTTCTCCCTCCTCCGACCACCAAGGGAGCTCACCTTCCCCCTCCGTGTCCTCCACCCCCTTCATTGTTTCCATACCTATGGAAATGGCAATATAATAGTTAGTCACACAATGCAAAATGACAACACAAGCATTGAGCCAAAAGAACAAGATCATAGTAAGTCACATACGGCAATGGTCCATTGAGCCAACTGAACATTCCTCCACCACGGCCGCCACCAAGGCCAAGATCACCACCACGGCCTCTACCACCACCACGGCCTAGACCACCACCACGGCCTCTACCGCCACCACGGCCTAGACCACCACCACGGGCTCTACCACCACCACGGCCAAGACCATCACCACGGCCTCTCCCACCACCACGGCCAAGACCCTCACCACGGCCAAGACCATCACCACGGCCTAGGCCTTCACCACGGCCAAGACCATCCCCACGGCCTAGGCCATCACCACGGCCTCTACCACCACCACGGTCTCTAACACCACAACGGCCTCTTCTAAGACCTAGTTGACTCCCTCTTTGTTGCCTAGTTCCTCGTTGGCTTGCTTGACTTGGTTGGCTACTCGTTGGTTGACTTGGTTGGCTATCATTTGCTTGGCTTGTGCTTGCATCATTTTTCTTTGATCTTTTTCTTGGTTTGGGACAAGTTCTTGTGTTGTGTCCCCGATGACTGCAGTCCCCACAACGGGTTTGCTCACGAGGCTCTTGGAATTGGCCGGTGCCGTATTCTCCACCGCCACCACGGCCCCATCCGTCCATGTCACCTCTAAGACGCTTTGTCTTACGTCTTCCCCGTCTAACGACCTTCAATTCCGGGTCCGGCCATAGTTGAACTCCATGATACTCCGGCCATTGTGATTGGTCCAAGTATGGCTGAAACCAGGGAGCCCATGTATTCTTTACCGTCATGATTGAGAACTCGGACTCCCTCACGGTAAGAGGGTGATTGACGTCCACATTCCTAACACGGGATGCATTTAACAAGTGCGAGCATGGGAGATGAAGCAACGATGGCCTCATGCAGCTGCAATCACACCGTGTTAGGGAGACCTTGAAAGCGCGGCCTCCGTGTTGGTGCCCATCGTTTGTGGTTCCTCCAGGCTCTTTCACTTCATACTTCCACTCGTTGTCGTCATATAGTACAGCTTCTTGGGAGTCTGCCTTTCGTGATTGAAAGTCCAACCATTCTTCAACCTTTGGTGGGAAATAGTACTTGTGCTTATCCTTGTTCTCACCAGCAATCTGCTTATCCGTCTCCATTGACTACTTTAAAAAGTATCCATTCATCTTGTCAAATGTGTATTGAACTATTGCCGTCACGGGTAATGCACGTACACCCTTGAGCACCTTATTGAAGCATTCTGCCCTATTGCTTGTCATTTGACCGTACCTCCGGCCATCTTCATCGAAAGCACATGCCCACATATTCCTTTCGACAATGTTCCTATTGAGAAATTCAAGACCACCGGGGTCAAGTTTCTTGTGTCTGAGCAATGAATTGAACAATGTGGCAAACCGCTTGTTGGTGAAAGCAAGACAACAATCTTGAAGATCATCGGCCAGCTCCTTGATACCACATGCCCTATAGAAGTTTGCACAAAAGTGCCTCATGCACCATCGATCGTGCAACTTTGTATGTCCGGGAATGTCAACCACCACCGTGTTTAGAATTCCTGGATGGCGATCCGATATGACACAAATTTCCCATTCAGCCGGTAATACCCTTGTTCTCAATTGACGCAAGAACCACTCCCAGTTATCATTGTTCTCCACCTCAACCAAAGCGAAAGCCAAAGGCAACACCCGGTTATTGGCATCACTTGCTAGTGCAACCAATAAAGTGCCCTTGTATTGTCCGGTCAAGAACGTGCCATCAATGGCGATGACGGGACGACAATGCTCAAAAGCCCTCACGCATTGCTTAAAGGCCCAAAATGCACGGCCAAATACTCGGACGGTCCTCCCGTTATGAATCAATGTTTGGTGCCCATGAGGCTCAACCACGTGAACCATGCCTGGGTTTGTGGCGGCCATAGCTAACAACAACCTAGGGAGTCGGTTGTATGCTTCCTCCCAATTGCCATGCAACATCTTGAATGCGGCTTGCTTCGCCTTCCATGCCTTGCCGTACTTCACCTTGTAATGAAAGATGGCTTTCACAAGGTCAATCACACTCTTGATGCTCATTATTGGAAGTGTGGATATTTGGTTGGATAACCTGTAAGCAATGAACTCGGACGTGAGTTGTCTGTGTTGTTGGTACACAAGCTCGCCATCCGCATTCTTGTGCCGGCACATGTGAGTTGGTAGACAACTCACTATGCGCCAAGTGGGACCTCCTTTCCATGGCCTCACACGCACAATCCATGGACATCTTGACACTTCACATTTGACCGTGTAACGCACATTGACGTCCGAGTTGGCCACTTTATGTGGACGATAATGTGTAACCGAATAGTTGTCAAGCCACATCTTCAACTCCAAGAAGGATTCAAACTCACAACCAGGATATATCCCGTTCTTGCCGTCTTCCAAATCACGGTGAGAACTTGGCCTAGCTCCAAGAGATATGCATTTGCCACCATCCACAACGGCTTCATCCGCGAGACTAAGATCCTTGAACAATGGTGTCTTGTGGTCCTTCCCGAATACCTTCTTGAATGCTTGGGCCTCCTTCCGCGTGAACCCCTCCTCAGCAACTTCTTCATCGGGACCATCGTCATCCGAGTCCGATGCATATGCACGGGAAAAAGGGATGGATTGGTCCATTGTCTCTTGCACATGATATTGGTCGAGATCACCCACATTGTTGTCATGGAGATCAACTTCGTTGTCATCCTCCTCGTACTCATCATTCTCCTCTTCAAAAGCTTCATTTTGGTTGTTTGGAGTCGGGCTCAATGTTGGCCAATCTTGTTGCATGAAATGAGTTAACTGATATGATGTATGACATGGAGTTTGGAGAACTGATGAAAGACTGGATAGAAGATTGGTCAGATGATGAAAATTCAGATCGTGGAGATAGGTCAGAGAATGGGAACGTATTGGAAGATCTTAATGTGAGTGGCATTATCATGTTGTAATTTTTTGGTGGCATCCGACAATATTATATTTTGAAAATTTATAGATGGATGAACATGATGATGGTCAGGAAAACAATGAGCATGATGATGGTGAGGAAAACAACTCGGAGATCTCGAATGAAGATTACATTAGTCAGGTATGGAAGTGGAATTTTTTGTTGGCATGCATGCAAATTGAATTAATCCTGGAATATTATATGATAAGTACTTATGTATTTGTGTTATATTTTTCAGCTCATTTCCGAATGTCATAATGCGTACGACTATTACGGTGAATCTGACGCGGAGACAGGCCTTGATGTCGAATCATTAGCTGCATCTGATTCTGGGGAGTCGCAATCGTCGGTCATCATGAGTGAGGTATGTATGTAATCAATGTTGTATGGAAGTAATGTTATACCATAAAAAACTGTTTTCATGGCTATGTTATGATTGTGTAGGTGACAGAAGTTGAGGGGAAAAAGAATGTCCAAGATACTGCTAGTGCAGATGATAAGAGGGATATGTTCATGCAGATATTACAAATGACTTTTACGTCTCACGAGGCTGCGTATGATTTCTACAACAGCTATGCTACAGATAATGGTTTCAGCATTAGAAAGAATAGGGTCAGGTATAGCAAAACCAAGTCACGTCATATGCGTTATAGGCGGTTTGTTTGTTCCAGACAAGGAAAACATGATAGCAGGTTGCTAACCAAGGAAGGACACAGCCGTAGGCTCAGACCCGAGACACGCTGCCACTGCGAAGCGCAGCTGACCGTGAAGCTTGACCAAAAGCGTGGGGTTTGTTATGTTGATAGTTTTGAGGACAAGCATAGCCATATCTTGGCAGGACCGGACGAGGTACCTTTTCTTCGGTCCCACAGAAAAATCAAAGAGTACCAGAGAGCTGAGATACTGTCCATGGGAGCTGCAGGGATTAGAATTCACGACATGATGGATACCTTCATCAGCAAACATGTATGGTATGGCGGTGTTGGTTTTACCAGGCGTGAAATATAAAACCTTTGCGCCAGGGAGAAGAGGAAGCTGCTTTCAAAAGGTGATGTTGCCACAGTCATAGGCATCATGGTCAGTAGGAAACAGAGGGATCCTAGCTTCTTTTTCGAGTACAAGCTAGACAAGGAAGGACATATGAATAGGATGTTCTGGTGTGACTCCCAGTCTCGTCATGACTATGAGGACTTCGGCGACGTGCTTGTATTTGACAGCACGTACAAGATGAACCGGTATGGTATGCCATTCATACCCTTTGTTGGTCTTAACAATCACCGGAAGACCACTGTTTTTGCTTGTGCCATAGTTTCGGACGAGACCGAAGAGACATATGTGTGGCTGCTGGAGACTTTTTTGAGGTCCATGTGTCAAAAGATGCCTATGAGTGTTATCACGGATGCCGACGCTGCGATGATCAAGGCAATTCGCCAAGTCTTGCCAGACGTGTGGCACCGTATATGTACGTGGCATATAGAAAAAATATGAAGATTCACCTCAGTCACAAGTCCTTGAAGGAGTTCCGAACTCTTCTGTACTACAGCACATCCACGGCCACGTTTGAGGAGAGATGGCACGCGTTTTCCAAAAGATGGCAGTCGGAAAAAACAGTAACATGGTTGAGACGGATGTATAAGAAGAGGAAACTGTGGGCCGCGGCTTATCTGACAGAGGGTTTTTGGCTTGGCATGAAAAGCAACCAGAGGAGTGAAAGTCTAAACTCATGCCTTCACCTCCACCTAGACGGTGAAATGACCCTGGTGGATATGATTTTGCAGTATGAGAACGCCGTTGTACGTATCCGTGAGAATGAGGCACGAGATGATTGCACGACCTCACAGAGTTTACCGGTGCCAGTTACTAGCTCGAGGGAACTTGAGATAGCTGCTTCTCACGTCTTCACTCCAGCAAACTTCTATATGTTGCAAGCTGATCTTAGGAAAATTGGTGGCATGGAGATTGTAGAAATAAAGCTCGGAGACGGATCACAGCAGTACATAGTGGCCTGGAAGAATAACCGGAAGAGCCGTTTTTGGGTGGAGTACACTCCAGTAAATTCTGCAGAAACTATAAGGTGCAGCTGCAGAAGAATGATTCGAAAGGGTCTACCTTGCAAGCACATATTCCATGTACTGAAGTACTTGAATATATCTGAAATACCAAAGTGTTTAGTTCTTGTGCGGTTCACGAAAGACGCAAGGTTGGGACTGCCCGCCAGGCGCACAAGCAATCTGTTGGGATTTGGATGGACTGGAGCAGCTGAAAGAATGAAATATAGCCAGGTCAGTGTGTTGGCTTCAGAAGCTATGCATGCAGCATGCAAACACCCAACTTTGTGGGATCATAGCAGGAGAGTTTGAAGACCGTGGTAGCTAAGAGCCATGAGTATGATCAGCTAAAGGAAAATTTGAGTAAGAAAACGGCTGATCTTAGTACTTGTGCAATTGAATATGTAGATGATGGTGAAAGCAACATAGTTGAAGTTCATGATGCTATTAAAGTATCAACGAAAGGTGCAACTAAGGTAGATGAGAACCGCCCTATGTCGAAAAATGGTAGGCCACTTTCGTACGACGAGATCAGAATCAGGTGCGGCGCATGCAAATTGCTAGGGCACACTAAACGCAGCAAGAAATGCAAACTAAATAAGAAGTAAGTTTTTGTATGATTGTAGGTTATAATTGTTTTTAACTTGTCATTCATTAACTTTTCCTGTTATCGTGTGCAGAAGCGTGGTGGGCGAAGAAGAGTCGAACAGTTGCTAAAGTTATGTTAGGATGAATCCAGTGATCTAATAGTGAGGTGTTTACAATGTGTTACTGCATACATGATACATGATATATACTATTGCAAGAGGCCAGTACCTTGAGATAGTGCTTGTAGCATATATGGACTAAACAGGAGGCGGTCACTAGGGACTTTAATCATGGAAAATGGATAGCATTTTAGCCATTGTAATGATGGCATCTTTTGTGTTGTCCACTGTAGTTATATTATATTAGAAAACTAGACGATACCTAGCATGTTGTTGCGGGAATGTTTTGCAATATATTCATAGAGAAATGGTTACGTGTAACATGTATATGTTGTTGCGGGAATATTTTGTTTGCATGTTGTGGTGGACCTTTCTCCATACATGTTGAATGACGAGGTGGCAAACTTGCATGTTAAGAGAAATAGGTTAGTGGTGGCTAGTTGTTTAGATATAGAAGATGTAATTATGTGTGGTAATAATTAAAAAAAATTCACTCCTTTGGTTCACCACCATCTAGATATAGAAGATACTAGCTCACTTTGGTCTATAGTATAGACTTCCTACCAAAAACCCACCATTTTCCCCTTATAAAGAAAAGAAAAACCCACCATTTTATGCCTTCTAGTGTAACTCGGGCCGCTTGTCGCGATGACGTAGAGGGGGTGATGGATGCCGTTAGACGGCGCGACACACGGCCGCTCCCGTTGCCGAGCCCATTTAACAATTTTTATTTTGATTACAGCCCGTTTAAATGGGCCGCGCTGGCCACCTGGTCGGGGCGGTTCTTCCCTCGCGATCTCCACGCGCGTTCTATCTATCCACTGCAACCGCCGCCACCGATCCACGTCTTGCCGCCGGTCACGTTACGCCATGGTTTCGTGGAGCGACGAGTCGAGCTCTTCTTCGGATGGCGAATCCGTGACTAGCCTGCAGGTACGCTCCTACTATATAATCTCCAAATAGTGCTAGGCTTAGGGTTAGGGTTCTTCATTTCCGGTATTTAACGCAGGGCGTTGATTTGTGCATTATCTCTGTTGTTTCGTTTAGCTTCCTACGACTATCCCTTGCTATGAATGGAGTGCCATTGCTCACGATATGTCTTCTCGTTGTCTGCATCGAGAACCTTGCGTCAGGCTAGTTGCTTTTGATTCCTTGGACACTGGCAGACGTTTTCTTGCCTGTGGTCAGAAGGTATGTTGTTCCGTACTGTAAATATATGTTTAAATTACCTCGTGCTCGATTTACTTCGCGGTAATCCATTGTTCTGCCCAAAATTGCATACAATTTCAATTAATTTGTGCATTTACAAAGTCCGTATTTATGTCGTTTTTTTACGGTCTAATATTTGTTTTAGCACATAATAGCATATACTTGTAGTTAATTGATCCATATATATATATATGTATATCATTGCATGCTACATTTTGTGTTTATATGATTGAGACCATATTTTTAGTGCATTGCATGTAATTGTATTGCATTTGTGCATATATGATTGAGACCATATTTTTTCATACTGTAGGAAGAAGTGAAATGTAACTATGTGGAATGGGTAGACCCGGAGTGGTCAGTGGCTACGAAGTTCTGCCTGAGAGAACTGTGGAGCATGTATGACGAGAAGCTGAGACAGAATATTAAGAATGCTGAAGAAAAATGCATGTTAATTGGAGAAAAGAGGAGGACGGAGGAAGAGCTGAGATTTTTCAAAATGGACTTTGCTAAACTGGTGGCTGATAAGGAGGATGCTCTCACGCAGTTGGGCAATGCAAGATTGTCACTTAGCGATCTCAAAGAGGAGCTGGAGAAGAATAAGATGGCAGACCATGGTTGTGCCAATCTACATCAGGTCCTGAGGGTAAAGGCTGAGAAAGACCGGGACCGGGTGGTGCTAGAGAGAGACCAAGTGATGAGAGAGAGGGACCAGCTGAAGCAAGAGAAGAAAAAACTTGAGTATATTATTGCAGATTTTCTCAAACAGAAACATGGGTACGTTGATAAGATCAAGAAGCTGAAGGAGATTTGTGATGAATTTTAAGTATGTTTTGTGGTTTATTGTTGAACAGAATGATCAAGTCCTATCTGCATTGTGGCCAGTTCATTTGTGTAAGGTCTAAGTATATTATATTAACCAATAAATTATATCACTTTCAAAATAGTTTGCCCTTGTTTGACCTGCATCCTAATGCGGGTTCTTGGCTAAGCACTGAAATTATTTTGCTTCCACCGGAGCTCTCAATCGTACTGATCAAGGGGGCGAAATAGTAGTTGATCATGTGATTGATGGTGCTACTGATCCTGATCTTCATGATGCAGAAAAGGAAAAGGCTAACAAAAATGCAGCAAAAAAAAACTGTGCAACGAGATTTGAAGCAACACATAACGCCAAGGGAGTCTGGCGCAAGACACGAGGAAGATCCACCTGCGGACGCCGATCCCGAGAGATCCACTGGCAATCATGCGCACGGGATCCCAGGCAGATCTGCCTACTCCACCAATCGCAGGATCCATGGGTGGCCCGTCTGCGTCCGACACACGGGCTGTCTCCACCGAGCGGTCGGGCGGGACCGGACCTGGCGCGTCCCCCCGCGTGAACTGGCGCTCGTCGACTGGGTCGCCCGCGCTGGGACCGGATCTGTCGTTGTCTCGGGCGCGGGATCCCACACCGGATGGCACGACAGCCGAGGTTGATTCTCAGGCAAACAAAAAGGAATTTATCAATTTTTTTTCTTATTGTTGAATAATGCCAATCAAATCAAAAAAATATGCAAAAGTAAAAAAGAAATGAATTACTCTTCCATGATAGAAAAGAATGAACACAGCAGCAAAAAACATTAAGGTAGAACAAATGAAGGGAAACAAAAATTTATTGGTACGAAACGTATAGTCTGACTGCATTACACATACACAAGTATGTGTGAGCGACCAAAAATCCACACAAAATCCATGGTATCGTGCTTATTACATGAATGATAGAAAATCATAGTTGTCCATGCCGGGAAACGTGCTTCCGGACTTAAAACAAACGACTAAAACTAGAATCTTGAATCATGTATGATGTCTTCACGCCTTGCTTTTCTTTGCGATGTCGCGGATTTTGTTCTTCACACATTCAAGCGTGTTGGTAGGCGAGAGAACCAACTCATCGACGAGACGCCTTCTCCTTGCATTAATGGTGCCCTGCAATTTTTAGAACAAGGTTTAATGAATAGAAGTTGGTATTATACGACAATTGTACAAGTGTACGAACAGAGAGGACAAATTACCTAGGTAAAATCGGCGGTCCATCGATCCCCGTCCCAACGCTCCATAACTTCAATCACAAAAAGGCCACAAGAGTTCCTAATATATATGCAAACATTAGTCACCGTGCACACGAACATGTCTTTCGTAAGTAGAAAATGATGAACCATAACTCACCCGTCCTCTTCTAGTGGCATGTCGATCTGAGGTATGATAGGCCACTTAGTGACGTCTGGATATTTGCCAGGTGTAATACGGTTTGCCTCCTCCATATCAATTGCTATTGCTAGTCGCTATTTGAAAGAAAGTAGTAGTGAGAAACCATATGACATTTCATATGAAGAATGCTCAATGTTGGGGAGAGTACCAGTGCTTTCACAGTGTCGGGAGAGAACTCGATAGGATAGAGCGAATCAAAAACTCGGAATTCTTTCTTGAGGTTGTGCATCACCACGGTGATCCAGTGTGTATTGCCGACGTTCAACGGGATAAACGACTAAAATGTGGAACACATTTGTAATCAGATGCAATTATGCTTGTTGAAATGAGTGTTAATGAACTAGTAAGAACATACCGTACCTTATCACGGACGGTATACTCGTCCAGAACCCTACGTACTGCTCCAGCTCTGCTCAGCGCACTATCCATGTTGTATTTCGACGGTTTAGGGTTGTCTCGTGCCTTAGCACGATCAACAAGGTATTTGGACCTCCAGGCTGGACAGAGGTGCCGATCATGACCAACGCGCAGAGCCAAATGTGCCTGATAAGCATCGATAATCTGCGTAAAATAATAGAACATTTTATTTTCATAGGTGACACCTAGATTATGCAATTAAATAGCAGGACATGGTAATAGATCTTACGTCATCCGCCAGCCATGTATGCTCAAGTACCGGTCGTATACTCTCCACAGTCACAGAGGTGCCACGTTCATTGTAGTAAACTCTTTTTGTCATATTCTTCTCAGACCGAGCAGCTGCCTCCATAAACGCAACAGCAGCATCGATGAGTTCCGGTGTTAAATCGTCCTTAACAGAGTCTTCCATGTCATTGTCACTAAACAGAGCTGCATGATAAATTACGAACGTCACGAATGGTGAGTACATGAAATGGTAGTAAATTAAGCACTAAGATAGCTACTAACGGTACCTCTAGTTGCGGTAGTGTTGCCGGATGGCTTAGTACCGCGAGCGCTTCGCTTGCCGGGCTTGTCAAGTTTAAAGGGGGATTCAAATTTCTTGGGAACAGTCCGTCGGCGCTTCCCGGATATAACATCGTCTTCGTTTGCGGTTGCTGCAGACTTTTTCCCCTTGCTCTTACCCACCACCCTGTCGATAAAACTTGCAGAAATGTCAATGTCCGACGATTCTGCTCGAGGAGAATTACCTACAATCCAAGGGTTCTCCGGTGTTGCGCCGCACTCATCAGTAGGCTTCGTTGTCTTGTCAACATTTAACTTGGCAGGTGTTTTCTAGTTAACAAAAAATAATGTGATAGGTTCAGTTAACGAAAATGAAGATGCATAATTGAGATAAATGAAGACAAATAAATGAAAACATACTTCCTCATCATCGTTGTTCTGGTTTACAACAGGCTCGTCAGGCTATGTCAAATCAATCACCGGCTCTAGACCGTCCGAATCATCCTTGTACACGAATTCTTTTTTTCTGGCGGACCATTCTCAAAGGAATCCACTTCTAGGTCGGCATCGTTGTTGCCGGAAGCCGCAGCAGCCGCTGGCTTGTACATCACACCATTTTGGTTCAACTTCTCTAGCAATCTCTGCATTACATAAAAAATATTAATTAATGTCGGCACGGTTTTGCAACTTCAAAAATGTTGTAAACAAAGAATTAAGGGTGTGTCACCTCGGCTACTTGTTCTGGTATTTCCTTCATTTGGCTGCGTATGTAATCCATACACCGCTTCATGATGAGGTTCATCATCTCGTCCGCGTTTGAGGCTAACTGGGACTTCTTTGCCGCACCTACGGCGGGCTTCATTTTTGGCTTTTCTGGTTCGGGTACTTTGCGCTCCTGCGCCCTATACTCCTTGGTTATGTTGTCTTCAATCTGCATGTGAAATACAAGTATATGTGATCAATAAAAATATTAATACAACTAATTATGTTATATAAAAGATTTAAGAAGTACCCAACGTAATGAATTACCTTGATGTTACCACGGCCACGGCCGTGGTCATAATCAAACTTGTCTCTCCTTGAGGCTGCAGCTTCAGTCCAATTCGTCATTAGAGGTTCAATGGACAAGCTAGGATTGAATGCGCATTCACCTTCCAGAGGCTGAACCTTCTCCCAGTACAGGTACTGCATGAATATGAAAAATTACAATTAGTACTATACAGCAGGTAAATTAGCAATCAAATTTTTTTTGCAATGGTACAAGTCTGAAAGGTGTACCTGCAGGAGAGCTAAGTTCCCTCTCGGCCATTGGCGGAGGTGTTTGCCTTTCCTCACGTTGCGAAGGCAGTCCAGCAGATCCCGGAGGGTGAATGCATTCCAATTAATCTTGGATATACGCTTCACGTCATCCACCAATGCGTAATATTGCTTTGGTACAGTCTTGCTCGACATGGGAGCAAGAACTGTTCCAAGCAACACGAGGACAACTCTCCGAAGGAAATCGTCATCGGCAGATTTATTTTTTGTCTTGTTCACAATCAGATCATCGATGACTATGTTACCTGTGGTCTGGCTCAGGAATTGAGGCGGCACTCGATCTTTAACATCCTCACCTTCCTCACCGAGAATATCTTCTGCTGACAGTCCGTGGTTCTCCAAGGCCAAGATGCACTCAACATCCACGGCATCGAGAGACACTTCGCCAACCAAGTCTTGTACAATGAATCTGCCCTTGCTAGGATCAAATATCTCAACCATGTACCGGATCAACCGTGTACGCATCTTCAGCGAAGGTATCTGAAGCATGCTACGGAGTGGTGTTTCGGCAAGTGCGGCCCGTTGACCGGAAGATAGACCGGTAATAAGTTTGCACCATTTTTCTACGGCGCAAACAATTTCTCCGTTGAGTTCATCCATCCTGTTAAAAAATATACTTGGTTATAGTACCATAAAATATGTAATCAACTTTTTTCCTAACATTTTGTTGCATAAAACATAATAATGGAATACACTATCCCACAGTAGATAGAAAACTATACAACATAATTTATTCATACTGAAACATTCAGCACAGACACGTGCTGCACATAAAATGACAGTTTAACAAGTACTTATTTAACCAATTAGTTTCATAATAAAAAGCAACATAATTTATCTAATCATTTATTTTCATATGGTACTGTACAAATAGATATAAGAATCGGTGACAGTGCCTAATTAACAGTAAATTGAAAAGAAAAAAACGAAATTATGCATACTGGAACATGCATCAAACAAACGTGCAACACATACAATATTAGTCGGCGTCTCATAGTTGCAACATGCATGTCTTAGGGCATTGCTATAACTTAAAGTGACTATGCTATAACTAACACTGATAAAAAATTGTTGTTTATTCATCAATCCAACCTACAAGTGAAAGACAACAAACAACATGCAGAAACTAATTTGCAATCGTAGGGCTATCTAATCAAATACACGCACAAACAAATCTAGTGTCATAGGCCTATCTAATCTAATACACGCACAAACAAAAAACATCTACTCCAACAGATGTAATGCGAAGATTATGTGCTAATTAATCTTAGTCCTATCGAATCTAACACACGCACAAAGAAAAGCATCATCGATGCGGTACGGTTGCCAACATACTGGATCGCTCGATGAAGATGGAAGTTGTCGGCGTTGTAACGTGGACGCAGTTCGTCCACGACGGCCAGCACACGCTGACGACCTGGATGTTCTCGACGATCTTGCTAGGGTTGGGCCGATGCTAGGGACGCAGCTGTCGTCGACTCGGCGGTAGGAGCCGTCGTAGACGACATGAAAGACGATACCGAGACTAAATAGGAGGAGGAGGATCACCTAGGTCGTCGTAACCACCAGGGATAGAATGCCCGTGATCTTTGCCTTCCTTAGTTGAGGAGAGGCAGTACGTGCTCCTAAATTAAAGGGATAGGCTTCCCACGCTCGAGTTTTTTTTTGTAGATTCCGATCCGGGAATTGTGTAACAAATCGCAGCTGCTCCTCTCTTTGAGCGATGAGGGGCTCGTTTCATGTACTTTTTTCTTTTCTTTTTCATATTAGAAAATTTTGATATCAAATAATTATTTCAACTCAACCAAATGGCCCCAAAAAAATTTCACACAATGGGATGACCATGGACATCATGCATGCCAATTCTCATCGATTTCTGACATTCGATGCATTTACTAGGATTTTGCCGGCGAAAAGAACCCGAAACGTTGCCCGGACGTGACGCAACGTTCGTTCGGTGTCAGGAATGGCTCACATGTTGCATGGGGGCCTACATTGGGCATCCTCAAATGGTGCCAAAGTTTGGTGTCATTTCATGCAGGCCAGCACATAGCACATATGCAATCACCATCATTCGGGTCTACCGTAGGGGGAGCCCGAAGGACGTTGTTTTTCTGGACTCAACCAAATGGCCCCATATTTATTTCACGCAATGGGATGACCATGGACATTATGCATGCCAATTCTCATCGATTTCCAACACTCGATGCATTTACTAGGATTTTGCCGGCAAAAAGAACCCGAAACGCTGCCCGGACGTGACGCAATGTTCGTTCGGTGTCAGGAATGGCTCAGATGTTGCATGGGGGCCTACATTGGGCTTCCTCACATGGTGCCAAAGTTTGGTGTCATTTCATGCAGGCCAGCACATAGCACATGTGCAATCACCATCATTCGGGCCTGCCGTAGGGGGAGCCCGAAGGACGTTGTTTTTCTGGACTCAACCAAATGGCCCCAAATTTTTTTCACGCAATGGGATGACCATGGACATCATGCATGCCAATTCTCATCGATTTCTGACACTCGATGCATTTACTAGGATTTTGCCGGCGAAAAGAACCCGAAACGCTGCCCGGACGTGACGCAATGTTCGTTCGGTGTCAGGAATGGCTCAGATGTTGCATGGGGGCCTACATTGGGCTTCCTCACAAGGTGCCAAAGTTTGGTGTCATTTCATGCAGGCCAGCACATAGAACATGTGCAATCACCATCATTCGGGCCTGCCGTAGGGGGAGCCCGAAGGACGTTGTTTTTCTGGACTCAACCAAATGGCCCCAAATTTTTTTCACACAACGGGATGACCGTGGACATCATGCATGCCAATTCTCATCGATTTCCGACACTCGATGCATTTACTAGGATTTTAAAAAAACAATTCAAATGTAAAAAAGATAAGATCTATTAGAATGAAGAAGTGAAATAAAAGATAACATATTATCTTACATTTTAAAAATATTTCAAATATAAAGAAGAGAGCAAATATTAGAATGAAGAAGTGAAATAAAACAGAACATTTTATTTTACAAACTACAAACATTTCAAATATAATAAAGATAAGAAATATTAGAATGAAGAATTGAAATAAAACACACCATTTTAGTTTATATTTCATAAATATTATCAATATAAAAACGAGAACGAACAAATGAAATAAAACACAACAAAATTTGGCATATTTTTTTAATTTTAGTAAACACTGTTAGAAATAATATAGAAAAAAGAGATTTGATTTTAAATATTAGAAATATAAACAAGAAAATAAATTTTGGAGTTAAGAAGTGAAAAACAAATAGAATATAAAACAGATCAGTGCGCGGGTAAGGCTGCCCTGTGCCAGCCCGCCCGAATTGGGCCCAAGGCGGAGCCGTGCAAGGCACAGCGCAGCGCACAGCCGTGGGGTGGTGGGAGTTTAGTCCCACCTCGCCAAGCGAGAGAGCGCCGCACCGGTTTATATACCCAGCTGCGACTCCCCTCCCAAGCTCCTATGATATGCAGGCAGTACATTGCCTAACTCCCGGCCCCTCTGCCCCGTGGGGCCTACTAGCAGCAGAGATATTCTGCACCACGGGCCTGCATCCTGGCCCATGAACGGTTGGGTTCCTAGTCGTACGCAGGCCGTGGTGTATGAATTCTCCTGCTCTGGTAGGTGGGCACTTTTTTGGCATATTGCCATGTGTTTTGATCTTCAAATCACACACTAAATTATACACATGCTCACTTGCATTCAATACACATTTTTTTGCATATATGACAAGTTAATGTTTTGACCTTCAAATCACCTAATAAATTTTACACATGCTCACTTACATGTTATACACATGGCTATTAATGGGATTTCAACAAAAATGAGGCCGTGGTGTATGAATTCTGCTCCCACATGCATGCCATGGTCATGGTAGGGTGTGCATAAAGTTTGGGATCATTTGGTGGGACCGGCAAGGAAAACCTCTTTCAAACTTGCCCTCCGGCAAACCCGAATGGTCCGGCTTGTACATGGTTCATGTGGAGGCATGCATGAGATTACCCCAACTTTTTCGGAGCATGTGGGCATGGCCAATGTGGTCCCCCAGGCAAGGTGTGCACGAATTCGGACACAATACACACGTTGCGTCATGTCGGGGCACTGTTCAAGGGTTTTATCGCTAACCTTGCAGGGTTAAGCTATGTATTTGAATCTAGAACCAAATTAACGCAACCTTAGAGTTGAAGAACTGGTTGATCCATATATCATTAATAATGCTCTATTTCCACTTCAAGCCAGCATAAACCTATATAACCAAAAGCCAGCATGGCCTGCAGTCTGCCTAACCCACCATCCTAGGCTTACAAAGTTCATGAGCACCGCAAAATAACAGCAACAACTACTAAAACATCGCAACAAAGTAAAGGCCACATCTTCAGCAGGAAGTAGAGTCTTCTTTTTATCCTTCCAGTCTTGCCACGTTGATTCTCCACCCCTGCTTCGCTGTGTACACTTCACTTGCTACTCGCTCTAGCAGTCTTGCTCCCACCTCCAGCACCTTTTTTGTGGCTCCTTTGTCTGCAAAATAGATCAATCAACAATCCTATTAGGGGCTACTTTTTTCATGCAGAGAAATAACTATAGTTTTCCCAATACTGTAGTACTAAAATCACATTTATTAGGGGCAACCAAACAGCTCACTGTAAATAAAACTAACATAACCTCAAATACTGAAGTATTCTCAAAGAACTTAGAACATAGTATGCTATCAAACGGGTCCAAACTGACTCACACAGATAGACTAACTGAAGACACTGACATGCCATCACTCTGTTTTCTTGTCCTTCAACTTGCTGATGCGCTCTGAGTGACGAATGCCCATACGGATGTAGGTCTGCGCTTCAATCGGCATAGTCCTGTCTCCGAGCTGCGGGATCCCTGGACCCACAATCTGCACGTCCGCCGGCTGCTCCTGACAACATCATCCTGCTCCTCCTCTCTAGCACTGTCGTCCAGCAGCAGAACAACCTCCTCTTCCCCGCTCTCATCCTTGCTCTGCTCCACATCTTCGCTATCACTCTCATCCTCGCTATGCTCCACATCTTCACTATCACTGTCATCCTTTCTTTGCTCCACATCACTATCAGAGTGAACATTGGACTGATCAACCGGAGCAGGCACCGCGAGCAACACTCCGACAAGATCTGGCACTGGAATAGGAGGGGCGCGGTGGCGGGAGCGGTACATGTACCACCTCGCACGCTGACGCGGATCCGGGGAGTTCTCCGCTTCGTTCATAGCCCAGAGGAAAACCTGGACTGGAACAACTCCATGAGCAGGACCAAACAACGATTTCTTCTCATTGCCCATAAGCACTTTGATGAGACCCCTACCGTGGTCAATGAACATCTGCAAGCTGGGAAACAAGCTGCAGATCTCCTCCACATTCGCCCTCTTCTCCAGATCGCCCTGACAGAACATCCCAACTGCCTCCTCCCACTTTTCTTGAGCGCGGCGGCAATCACTTGCCGACCGCGACCTCCTTCCCTTCTTGTCCCCCATCGCCGGCGACGCCAGATGTGAGATTTGAGCACACGGAATGAATGGGGAACAGAAGCAAAGACCTAGGGTTCGTATCTGCCAGATGAAATGGGGAATTTTCCCCCTCTCCAGCTGATAACCGCGTGTGAGGCCGGCCTGGAACGGCCCTCCCAAATTAGGCCAAAATCAAAGCCGCGGCGGGCACTGTCTCAGGGTGGTGGGAGTTTAGTCCCACCTCGCCAACGGAGAGGAGCTCGCACCGGTTTATAAACCCACTTGAGCTAATCATCTCAAGTTCCTATCTAAAGCGGGCAGCTCATTGCCTAACCAGTCTCTCTCTACCCCGTTTTGCCTACCAGCAACTTATATACATTCACCGCGGGCCTGCATCCTGGCCCAATGGGTTACTAGTCGTATGCAGGCCGTGGGGTTTCATATAAATGTTGTTGGTAGTCTGGCATTTTTTATTATTTATTTAATTTTTTTGCATACGTCACATGTCTAATTTTTTGCATATGTCACATGTCAAATTTTGCAAACAAGTTTGAATCATTAAATTTTCAAATTATAAATTAAATTTAAATTTAAAAATATTAAACATATTTAGACCAAACATTTCCACCATGTGAGGATACCCAAAGTAAATTTTTAAATTTGTATTCAATTGTTTGCATATGTCAAATGTCTAATTTTGCACACAAGTTTGAAACAAAATATGTCCTCTAGACTGACTGGTCAAAACATCGGTCTATACCTCAAGGGGGCATTGTAAAGTATTATTTTTCCAAATTTTCTTTCATAGCCATGTTTGGCACATGTGGGTCACCATGTACAAGAAAATTTGGGTGATTTGGAGGTGGTGGAAAAAATCACGTATGTTCAAAAACTAGCTTAAGTAGACCAAATGGCCCCTCCGAAATGCGATGATTTTTTCGACCACCTCCAAATCACCTCAGTTTTGGCACACACGATCTCTTGCACAAACAAAGCTAGTTTTCCAAGGTTTTATATTTTTTTTTGAATTTTTTATTAATTTATAATGCCCTCTATACTGACTGGTCAAAACATCGGTCTATACCTGAAGGGGGCATTGTAAAGTATTATTTTTCCAAATTTTCTTTCATAGCCATGTTTGGCACATGTGAGTCACCATGTACAAGAAAATTTGGGTGATTTGGAGGTGGTGGAAAAAATCACGTATGTTCAAAAACTGGCTTAAGTTGGCCCCTCCGGAATGCGATGATTTTTTCGACCACCTCCAAATCACCTCAATTTTGGCACACATGATCTCTTGCACAAACAATGCTAGTTTTCCAAGGTTTTAATTTTTTTTATAATTTTTTATTAATTTATAATGCCCTCTAGACTGACTGGTCAAAACATCGGTCTATACCTGAAGGGGGCATTGTAAAGTATTATTTTTCCAAATTTTCTTTCATAGCCATGTTTGGCACATGTGGGTCACCATGTACAAGAAGATTTGGGTGATTTGGAGGTGGTGGAAAAAATCACGTATGTTCAAAAACTGGCTTAAGTAGACCAAATGGCCCCTCCGGAATGCGGTCATTTTCTCGACCAATTCCAAATCACCTCAATTTTGGCACACATGATATCTTGCACAAACAAAGCTAGGTTTCCAAGGTTTTATATTTTTTTGAATTTTTTATTAATTTATAATGCCCTCTAGACTGGCTAGTCAAAACATCGGCCTATAACTCTGGGGGGCATTGTAAAATATTCTTTTTCCAAAATTTCTTTCAAATTTCTAATGCCCTCTGATATTTGTTTATAATGCCCTCTTATATTTTCTTTGAAATTTATAATGCCCTCTTATATTTCCTTTCTATTTTTTTGAATTTTTTTAATTTATAGTGCCCTCTTATATTTGTTTATTTTTTAATGCCCTCTTATTTTTCTGTATTTTTTTATTTATAAAGTAAGGTTTCCAAGATGGCTAGGCTGGCCCATGCTTTTCCTTTTGTTTAATGCCTTCAGTTTATTTTTTTAATGCCCTCTTATATAACTTTATTAAAAATAAAGTAGATCTTATTTCAAATTCCTTTTTTTGCACACATTATTTTTAACTAGTTTTACATTACTCTTGTAAATTTACATTTAATTCCTTCACACTTTGATGATGGAATATTTGCTCTGTTATTGCAACATTGGTTCAAATGCATGATGGAACATTTGATCTTTTTGCTTATTCAAATTATGCATTGATGGAATGTGTGAGGATGAACAATTATCAGTAACTTTACGAAACCCCTTGTAATATAATTCATGACAGCCAATTTGGAACATTGCCAGATTCAATATTTGGTATAATTAGCACATGCGCACAGCATGTTGCACTTGCGCACAGCATAGACAAGTGTTGCAGCATGTATGAAGCAACACTGAAGTGCCATTTGTGATCATTGCACCATCGAAACAACAAGTAAACATGAAGGAAGCATTCACCACCAATAAAGTTAAGGCCAGACATATATAGATAGCATTAGGTACCAGGCAGTTCACAACAGATCCAGTTAAGACACACAATACATTACATTACATTAATAGAGGTAGTTTTTAACCAGTTCAGACCCAGATGCAGCTTTCCAAAAGTAAAACATCATCAAATATACTAATGATGAGTACGGCTTCCAGCTTCTGATGATCAGCATGATGTAAGACTAGAGGTTAGGGTTTCTCAGGACCTTCAGGAGGGCAGAATGCTCAGCCCTGATCTTGTACTCACCACTGGAGATCGATGTAGCCCGGCAATGTTCCATCAGATGCTCCAATAACCCAGACCTGGGCTTGGGCTTGCTGCAGAAGGGGCAGCGGTACTTTTCCGTCCTCCAGTTGTGGTACATACCAGGTCCATGGGTCCTGATCTTCAACACCACCTTCTCTTCAAACGACTCGACGTTCCCCTCGACCACATTAATGACTGACATTAATACATTATGCATTCAAATACTATAAACACACTTACTCAATGCACAAATAACATTTCAACTAGGCCTTACCTCATACGGCTCATCTTCATCAGAGTCATATGGGTAGAACCTAGTCTTGTCCCACTTCCTCTTGTTGCCCACAACCACAAGATTCTCCTCCTCCTGCTATATTGTCAAACAAGCACATCAATTACAATGAATTGAATTCCAGTTCAAAGAATGTCATTACACACAAAATTGTGAATGTGAACCACATTGGTATGTTGCAAGTGACCAAATGCTTTCCTTATAAATACAGAATCTAAGCAATCAATCAACAGACAAATGCTTTCCTTCATAAATGCTAATGAAAATCCAAGCTGGATTCTTGACATTCCCTGGATTAACCCAACACTTTTCTTTTGAAGGAATCCCCCCCCCCCACACTACTTAATGGAAACATATAGTATATTTTGTTGCTAGGATCCTGCCTTGGAATGTTTACTTCATAGTTATACAATGACATCCTAGCTGCATATTTTTGTAATTCATCATAAGTATTTGCAAAACAGGAAAATCTCTGGCCAGGTTAATTTTACGAGGCTCGACAATAGGCCTGCCTACAACATTTGATTTATAAAATTTTGGGCAAGGACAATATTTCAAGGCCATCTTACTGTTTTTGAGGCCACCCTTCTGCAATTGTAAAGTGAGTTATCTCTTAGCCCCCTAAGTATAAAATTACATCCATTGCTACTAATTACACAAGCCAACTACAATTTTTAATATGCACAAATTACTATTTTTGGGATAATGCAGCAAAGCTCCTACACATATTAACATAATGCAGTAGTTAATTAGGTACAACTTCAACTATAAATGCATACATCTCCAACAAACATCTAAAACTTCATTACTTACCTAAACAACAACAAATTATACTATAGATGAATCTTGTATCATCTAAATCAATTCATTGGCACATCAAAATTAATGCATTCCAAATCAAATATGTTTCCATCCAGTATCATTGAACCACAGATCAAATCAAATAATCATATATGTCTGCAGCATTGAACTACAGATCTAATAATCATATGACGTCTATCTGACCTTAAATTCCCCCTTAAATAAGGTATTAAACCTCATACTAATTAAAATCTAACAAGCAAAAATTCCACTACTAACCACTGAAAAAATCCCAAGGTGCTTTTATCTCTGAAGCAACGGCATTGGAGAGGATGTTCAATGCTGTAAATATCTCTGAAGCAACGGCAAAATTCCACTACTAACCCAAACTAACTAAGCTTAGACTGCCCCTTCCCCTCTCCTTCAGAAGCCCCAATCCAACACAAACAAATCCAGCCCTTGAGAAGCTCTTTTTGATTAACATGACAACACCCATTACATGAGCACATCCTTCACTATATTTACAACCAAACTAATGCACCATCTAATCACCTCAGGTAGACATTTTCCAAAAACACAAGGACATGGACAACCCATCTCATAGCCTCTGCCTGACAGGCATCAATCAAGCATCAAAGAACTGCAACTATGACAACATGCATCAATCAAGCATCTAAGAATTGCAACTATGACAGTCATAATCCCTAGAACTGCAAAAATTCCACTACTAATCTAATAAGCATCTAAGAACTGCAAAAATTCCACTAGTAATCTAATAAGCATCTGAAAAAAACCCATCCCTCAATCCGGCTACTTCTAACCTAATCTAATAATCATATGAGGTCCACCATTCTTGCACGAATCAAATACTCGAAAACCCTAATGCAGAGAAAACCCTACATCCAACAAATCTAACAAAAAAACCTTCTGGCCACAAACCTTACAATCTAAAAACTACCACATTAAAGTGATAAGCAGATACCTTCTGCTCCGCCTGCTCCTCGCCAGAGCCGGCCTCCACCTTCTCCACCTTGTCCACCTCGTGCGCCTCGCCAGAGCCCGCCTCCACCTTCTGCGCCTCGCCGGAGATCGCCAGAGCGGGCGCATCTGGCTGGATTGCGCCGCTGCAACCCGCCCCTGCCTTCTCCAGATCTGCAGCAGGGGGGGCACCGCGCTGGACACCGGCACGTCTCCTCACAAAGGTGCCCGCAGGGACCTGTCGCGCCTGCTCCACCAGATCTGCGCCCCAATCTGGGCGCTCGCCTCCTGCGTCTGCCATGGCGATGGAGAGGATGCGGTGAGGGCGACGAGGAGGTTGGAGAGGAGAGGGAGTGGGGAGTGGGGAGTGGGGAGAGGGAGATGATGCGGCGGGGGAAATGGTGGGCGATGCGGCCGGAGGTGGTTGCCGTCCACATTTATATGATGGAACGGTTTTGGAATCTACCCGTGACACGTGCTGCCCCACGCGCGGGCGGTTCCACGCGCGCACGAAACGCTGCCATATAGAAATACGTATACGGCCGGGCATACGATCTAACCGGGCCCGTACGGGCCTCCCAGGGCTCCTCGACGGCTGTACGCGGGGGCAACAAAGACGATCGTGCCCCTCGTTATGAACCGTTTTTGGTTCATCCTGGCCGTCGATGTGTTTTTCCACCTCGCGTTCAGCCCAGGGGGGGAGCACCGGAGCAGAAATCTCTCCCCACAGGGAGCTCGGCCACGCATTCCATCAAGTACACCTACTTAGTACTGACTATGAAATTTTGGTTCTGTTTTGTTTGCTGGTGAATGATTTATTTCGTCCACATTGAAAATTGCGTCAATTTCATCGACTATGTTTGTTTGCTGAAGAATGAGTGAATTGGAAATTGTGTTGCAGGGTATGGATTGGCAAAACACCACCTCAAACTTCTCCCCCACTGAATGAGCTTAAGCAAGCAAGGTACTCAAACATTTGTTCGTCATTAACATTGTGTGTTTGTTTTACTTGTTGGTCCTACTCAGTTTATTACTCACCCTAACGGAATTTGAAAGGATTACACATATACAGACGTACTGCAGGATTAAAGCCGTGTGGAATTAGAAGTACCCACTGAAACTCAGCAATACCATGGTATATAGGATACGTACAGCCAAGTTTAGTGGACTGGAGTTGGCATCGGTCAGATAAAAAGTGAGCAAAGCATCATCTCCCTCATGTGAAAATGTGCTAGTGGTAAGCTCCAGGTGTGCTCAATGTCAACAAATTAAGGCCCGGTCGGTCAATGAGCAAATTTCCTAATTACGACCTCGATCTGTTCCCATATCCAAAGTCTTCTTACAGCTAGCTAGCTAAGTACAGTCAAGTTGATGTCACTTAACAATGTGTCTATCTCAGTATCACGTTCAGACTTCTGACCTGCAGGCACCCCTAATTAATTACTAGGACCTCGATCCAACCCCAAGTCGTCTCATAGCTGTACTGATAGCAGCAACTATCGAGGAAGGTAATCCACCTTGGTTAATAATCAGTGAATAATCAGCCAGTTGACCTGGAGCTGGCTGATAGCTAAGCAACTCTTGAAGAAGGTAATATTCCATCTAGTGTTAATCTTTGCTATATGATGGGATTAGCTTTACTGTTCGTGGGGGTATTCTAGGATTAGAGCCATCGATCTGGAATTAACTACCCACCGAAAAACAATGATCCATCTGCATAGTTGATAAGGTACAAGATTGTATATTGTCTGAACTGAGATGTGGCTGCTTCCATACAGAGATTTCATCCTCCTACAGTGAACACCACTCCGGCATTGACACCAAGAACGATATTGCACCATTTGTTTGTTTCACATGCAACCACTGCGTTAGCAGAAAAATCATTAAATATTTTGAATAATTGTGACATGATAATATCCTCTGAATAACGAGACTTACCGTACACGCGTCCTCGGACTGAACAATTTGTCCTATACATCGCACACAGTTCCCTTTTCGAAATCGTGCCCGATGAATCTAACATCACACAATGTTTCATTTGCCGCCACATGTTTTTTATTTTCTCATGTGTGCGATGCATGCATGGCAAACGATTCGGTCCACGGATGTGTGATAGATGTGTATTCATAGCACCACTCTGCACTAGTGCGAGCTCAGAAATATATGCTCTGTCACTAGCAGCTATTGGAACTCAGTGAACACTTCCTCAGCTCTGGAAGGAAGATAGCCATGAAACTCAAACGTCGGTGCATGTTGAAAGATGAATGAGGTACTAATAAATGAAGGATTATTATCATCCTGCATATCAGATTTGGAAAGCAATCAAATGAGCCACTTATGAGCGCATGATTTTGTTGTGGGTACACAGGTGGGTGTAGGAGGCGTATGGGTGTGTTTAGACGATGCATGGAGAGTGGAAGCAGTGTAAAATGAGTCAGCAATCTTACATTTTCATTTCGTCGGTGGACCCAGCCAAATCGTGCGTTACTAGCGAGGATCTGGTTGTTGATCCAGGGTCAGATTATGAGGTGGGTAGATTTAGTCTTTGGCAACACATATATCGCAAGTAAAATTATTGTGCCATATATAATTCTCCTTATGTCCAAAAAATTAGTTTTAGATTTGTCTAGATATGGATTATTTAGAGACGTTTTAGTGTTACATACATCTGTATATAGATAAATATAAGAGAAGTTTTTTGGGACGGAGGTAATATAGAGCTACATGAATTGTATATGAAAAACGTGTGGGTCCGGCGTTCGGCCGAATGCTCCACAGGACGCACCGCTCCCTCGCATCGCGTAGCTTCCATAGCCATCCAGCTGCACCCCAAGCGACCTTATCCTTTCCCCATTGCCATCGCTGACCACTCGTCCCCTCCTCTTAATTTCTTCAGCGCGACAAGGCCCCCTCCTTCTAACTCTACCATGCTGCTGCTCCTTCCATATCCACATTCCCCAGTTGTTGTGCATCTCACCATTGCCAGCAGAGGCATCGCCATGGCTTGGTGCTGTCTCACCAGAGAGGGACTCCTTTTTTTTTTACCGTAACTGCAGGAGCTCTGCTTTTTCATTAAAGTAAGGGAGGAAATGAAAGGCAGCCTAGCTGCCAGCAAGAAAAAAGAGGACTACTCCCATGCCTCCATTAGAAGGCTAACTCGTCCTTCGCCAGCAAGAGAAGCGCGGCGCTCGTGTTTGTCTTGTCTTTGAAAATCCGGCTGTTCCTTTCTAGCCACAGATTCCAAGCAATATACACCGCTGCAGTGCACTCATCAGCATCTCTTCCTCTCTTTTTTAGGCTCCGTACTGTGTTCCACCAAGATAAAATCGAAGTCGCGCCCAAAGCAGCCTGTGCAGCAAGAGGGAAATCCTCACGAGACTTGAACCACACCTCCTTAGCAAATGGGCAATCAAGGATTACGTGCTTGGCAGATTCCAGCGTTTGATCACATCCTGAGCAAGCATCATTGTGATCCCAGTTTCTAGCCAATAGCCTGTCCGCAGTCCATAGCCTCTTCTGGAGGAGGGTCCATATAAAGAATTTGACCATGCGTTCGGCCTTAATGCTCCAAACCTTCTGAAGATGCGGCTGTGGGATCCTAGTGAGGAACTGAACCACGTAGGCTGACTTAGCTGAGTACTCTCCATTGGCAGAGAGGTTCCAAGAGATTGTGTCCGGCCGCGGGTACAGGACCGTGTTCTGTAGTCTCCACCATTGATCAATGAAAGAGTCCAGTTGGTCAGGCGAATTGATGTTCCTTAGCCCTCTCATCCAAGCCCCATTTGCTAGAGCCTCGCGCACCGCAAGATGCTTCGATCTGGCCATGTGGAATAGATCAAGGGCCAGTTCACATGGTGCACTTCCAGAGAGCCATCTGTGAGTCCAGAATTATGCAGTTGCGCCATCTCCCAGAGAGATCGATGTGCAGGCCGCGAAGAGATTCATATCGTCCTTCTCGCAGGGCACAGGTGTTCCTTTCCAGGGTCTGTCCGAGCTGTCCCACTCATACCAAGGCCACCTAAGCCTAAGGGCTCTGCTAAAGGCCTGAATCCTTGATGCCAAGGCCCCCCACACTCGTTGGAGCGCAAATCCTCTTCCAGTTAACGAGGCATTTCCCTCCATGGGCCTCTTCATCAGCAGCCCAAAGGAAATTCCTCCTCATCTTGTCAAAAAAATTAGTGAACCAGGCATTGGGGGCAAAAGAGGTAAGGAAGAAGGTGATCGTAGCCGTGAGGACTGAGTTGATGAGGTGAAGACGACCAGTCCGGTTCATGAGCTTTCCTTTCCAAATGCTCAATTTACCCGCACTCTGGTCAAGCAGTGGCTGTATATCAATCCTTCTGAGGCGCCTGAAGGAGAGGGGTAACCCTAAGTATTTGCACGGGAAGGAGCCAACCGATCCCTCAAAATCCTCAAGCACGCCCTACAGCTCATCTTGGTGGCAGCGGATTGGGTATAAGACACACTTTGCAGGATTGATACATAGGCCAGAAATGCTGCCAAAGACATCAAGGATCTTGAGAATGATCTTAATTTGCCAAGGGTCAGGAGAGGTGAAAATTGCAGCATCGTCTGCATAAAGACTTGCTTTCATTCTAACAGCATTCTCAGGAATTGATAGGAGCAAGCCCCTCCTTGTAGCATCGTCCAACATCCGTATCAGGGGTCCATAGCCAGGATAAAAAGCATCGGAGATAGGGGATCACCCTGTCGTAAGAGAGGGACTCCTCACTTGTTCTTTAGAGACGCCGGGGGTTGCTTGTCCAGGATGGGAGGGCATGCCGATGCTGCGGCCAACCCATCGTGTCCGGCGACCGGTGGAGGCAAAATTGTTCCATCCCAGTATGGCAGTGCTAGAACCGGCGTCCAATTTTTGTACAACTGGGGACGACGACCAGGGGAGGCAAAATTGTTACATCCCAGTATGGCAATGCTGGAACCACCGTCCAATTTTGCTACAACCAAGCATGTGTGCTGCAACCTCCCATGCCGGCGTATTCCAACCCATCACGCTGGCAAGCTACCACCCATTCACGGAGCATGTGCTATAACTGTGACGCCGGGTGCTACAACCAGCACAGTCGAATGCTAGAACCTTGGGCAGTCCAGTTGCAATTGTAAGTCAGCGAGCTACATTTGGTTGGGCAGGTGCTACAACTGCCTCGAGGCAAGCTGCAACCGGCTACTGTTTTGCTACTAACTCGACCGGCAGGTGCGACGGGGAGAACGGGATGCTACAACCATTAATGCGGGGAGCTGCAACTGCGACTTGATTTTGCTGGACCAAGTGACTGCGGCAAGATGCGACAGGTCAGCATAGCAAGTTGAAATCGGGGCCGCAGCAAGCTGGAACCGTGATCGCGGGGTGCTGCGACCGTGTATCGGATTTGCTTGAACCATGTCCGCGACGAGCTACGATTGTCACCACGGCAAGCTGGTGAGCATCTAGGCCAGCGGCGAGATGTTCCAATCAGCACATGCCATTGCTGGAATCAGTGAGCATTTTTTTTTTGTGCTGGAACCAGTGCAAGCGTAGCCTACGAGCCATCGATGCTGCAACAGGGTGGCGGCAACAGCGAGGCGCCGTCCTACGGCCAAGGGCGACGGGAGGCAGAGGGGAAGGGCGCTGGGGGCGAGCTGCGCGAAATGTGGAGGAAGGAGATTAGCGAAAACTGTTTCGGCATATTGGACGTCCCACACTTGCTATTGGACCAAAGCGCGGGCGCCTAGCACTGGCCATTGTATATTGTGTCAGGTGGTGTTTGCTATCTTTTTTTCCCTGTTACCCACCATTGCTGCTGACGGGTTGGTTATTGATGCACAATTAGGCTTTCATCCAGTTCACCTGCATGTTTTTTTTGCTGGTGCAGTTGACTGTAATTTCCTAAAAGTATATATGAAGGAATAGAGGATTGATTCAAAGATGCTCGGCAACTACTTCGGGCAAGTAAAATCCATAAAGGAGAATACAAAGTAAACATTTTATTTTAACTGGAAAAAAACTACTGTACTACTGTACTTGACAAAGGACCTCAGCTTCACTATATATTTGCATCCGAGATAGCTGTAAGTTTTTGGAACATAGACGCTAGAAGCGTCCGGCTTTAACTTAATAAAGCCACCAGGCAGAATCCACACAAACAGTCTTACAAACCAAAAATAACAAGTCCAACGAGCACATGGCTCAAGATAAAACTAAGTAGCACGCAACCGCAAGCTCGGAAACACAAAAGCGGAGTATCAAGGCCAGAGCTAGCAGCACGAGGAGGATCATGGGGCAGCCATCGTCCCATGCCGCGCCTTCATTATGGATGTCTTGATCAGCTCCATGGCCTCGTTCATGCGCTCGATGTCACGCTTCTTCCCCAGTGGAGCCCAGACCTGAAGGAAAATATGGCATTTGAAGATAATATCAGCGGGGTGGGTCGGGAATTTGTGTTCAATCGTAATTTTGTTACGAACCGTCCAGAGGGACCAAAGAAGCGCCCCAACGCATCTCCAAACTATCCTAGCATTGGCCCCTCTTTGCGCCGTTAAGATAGACAGCAATTCGTGGCTAGACTGAGGGTTCCAATTTTGATTGAATGCGTCTCTCACTGCACTCCACGCAAATCTAGCAAGCACACACCCAAAGAAGACGTGGTTCGCGTTTTCCCCTAAAGCGCAGGTGGTGCATGTGCCGTCCGCCGGCCCATTTCGTTTGGCAACATTGTCCGACGTAGGTAAGCGGTTGCGAAACATTTGCCAAAAGAAGATCTTGATTTTGAGAGGAATGGCAGCCTTCCATAGCCCCCTAGCTATATCTAATGTAGGTCCCGAAGATAGCTTGTCATATAAGGACTTGACCGAAAATCGCTTAGAAGCGGTCAACTTCCACGATATCGTGTCCGCCCCAGTGCTACGGTTCAGACCACCCAAGTCGACCGTCAAAGCGTCCCAGCTTGCAGCCTCCCTGGGCTCTAGATTCCTGATGAACGAAATGGCTGGAGGGTGGACGCGTAAAGCATCAGCCACGAAAATGTTAGTGTCCGTTGCCAGTTGGTACAATTCCGGATGGGATTGCCATAACCACTACAGGAAACAGCTACTTTGCCGTCTGCCACGGCGGACGGCAAAGGCTCGAAAGGCGGACGGCAAAGACCTTTGCCGTCAGCCGCGGACGGCAAAAGGCTCCGGCAAAGAAGGCTACGGTAAACAGCTGCTTTGCCGTCTGCTTCCTGGCGGCGGACGGCAAAGAGCCTTTGCCGTCTGCGGCGGACGGCAATAATTGCGCTGTCAGTCCGTTAAGTGGCTAACGGCAGACCTTTGCCGTCCGCCGCGGACGGCAAAATTTCTCTGGTCTTTGCCGTCCGCCTTATGATGTCATCTACACGTCACTAGATGGCAGGTTCTTTGCCGTCTGCCACTGATGGCAAAGTGCAGGTTCTTTGCCGTCTGCCACGGACGGCAAAGTCTTTGCCGTCTGCCACTGTAGGCAAACTGACCAAATGGGTCATCTCCCAGGAAGCACAGTTGGCTGCCACGTGGCTTCTTTGCCGTCGGTGGCAGACGGCAAAGAGCCTGCATATTGTCTGTTTTTTCTGTTTTTTGTTAAATCCCACAATTTGCACAGAAAATATATATGACATATAGATATATTTCACAGGCATTCATCACATAAACAAGTTCATACATCATTTCATACATAAACAAGTTCCATCCATCATTTCATACATAAACAAGTTCCATCCATCATTTCATACATAAAGAAGTTCCATCCATACATAAAGAATCACTCCATAGCTAAGGTGACTAGAATGAGAAGACAAGAAGAAGAAGAGTAGAACAAGCACTCCATCCAGCACATAATGAAATCTGCAAAATGGCAAAATAAGAAAGTTAGAAATGGATCGTTTTTGAGGTAACTAAGGTGAAATGGATCGTTTTTTAGGTAACTAAGGTGAAATGGATCATTTTTTAGCTCACTTAGGTCAAATGGATCGTTTTTGAGCTAACTTTGTTGAAATGGATCGGTTTTGAGCTAACTTTGTTGAAATGGATCATTTTTTAGCTAATTTAGTTGAAATGGATCTTTTTCAGCTAACTTAGGTGAAATGGATCATTTAAGAGCTAATTTAGGTGAAATGGATCGTTTTTTAGCTCACTTAGGTCAAATGGATCGTTTATGAGCTAAATTAGTCGAAATGGATCGTTTATGAGATAACCTAGGTAAGATGGGTCATTTTGGAGTTAACGTAGGTGAAATGGACCATTTTAAAGCTAACGTAGGTAAAATGGATCATTTAGGAGCTAATCTACGTAAAAGGGGTCATTTTTGAGCTAACTTGGATGAACTGCATCATTTATAAGCTAACCTAGGTAAAATGGGTCATTTTGGAGGAAAATAAGCTAACTCTAGGTCATTATGGTAAGCATATAGGAGGAAATAAAGCTAAGTCTAGGTCTTTATGCACTTGTTAAGCAAAACACTAGAGAAACTTACCGTGATCAGGGAGGTGTAGGAGCGGGGTGGCTAGTGCCGCTACCTAGAGAAGGATCGTGCGATGCGCTTCTGGAGTTAAGCTGCACCAAAGATCATTTCCAATGTCTTGTTAGCATTATGACACTCAAATGTTAAGACTACCAAGTAATGTTCATTCAAACTAAACTCACCGTGCTCCCAGGAGCAATCACTGGCATCGCCGGAGCGGGCTGACCGGACTTCTCGCACACAGACTGCACATTTGGTTTTCAGAACAGAGTCATACTAGTTAGTAATGAGACTCAAATGTTAAGACTAGCAAGTAATCTGCAGAAGAAACTTACCACAAGGAGCTCGTACATGGCCCTTGCCTGCATGTCATTCCGTGCCCTCTCCTCCTCCATCATCTTTCTCGTCCTCTCCTCCATCTCCCGCTGCCTCTCCGCCGCCTCCGCCAGAAGTTTCTCCGTTCTATCTCTCTCAGTCTGTATAGCAGCCCGCAACACCACTCACATGACCATTTGTAATCATTGATGGAAGCGCACACAATGTAATGGAGAAAGATAACTGAGTACGTATCACTAACCTTGATCGCGAGTTGCACTGGCCGTTCACGAGGCCTTATCTCAGGAGCGGAGCTCGACTGGCGCGCCTTGATCTCCGGGAGAGTGCTAGGACAACGGATAAGTCCATCTCCAATGGCTATGGAGCCATGGGACCTCCCGCCACCAGATATCATCACCAGCTCTGGATCAATGGGACCCTGGCTCGGGTTAAAGTCCTCCCCTTTCCTCGCCTTCCCCTCATCTCTATATCTCACGAGCTTGTTGTGGGAGGAGATGTTGGTGAAGTTGTTTGCATCATCGAGGTCAGACTGAGAGAAAGCCTTGACTTTCTTGAAAGAGGCAGTGTGGGCCATGGCATACAGGTCGTACACCTCTGGCACCTTATCCGCCTTATTGTGGCGTGCCTGAAAAAGAGAAACAATGAAAATTAGTAATTAAAGGGCTCAAGCTAGCATGATGAATGAATTGCATGAATCATATAGCAAACCACATACCCAGTTGCGCCCGAACTGATATAAGTTGGAGCTGCCTTGATGGTGTGGCACACCTTCCATTTGGGCACGTTTGTCCTTGGCCTGGTTGTGGAGGGCTAGCCATTCTTGTGAGCACCACTCATCGACCAACACCTCCCAACAATCCATCCGATCCGCACACCATCTCGGAGGCGCCTAAGTTGGCAAATAGAAACTTGAGCGCTACGGCTAAGAATTACTAAATGAAGGAACTTAAGTAGAAGGCCTTAAGAATTACCTTCATGTACTGCTCCTTACTCAGGAACTTATCGCGGCACGCCGGCTTGGTCTTCTTGATACCACGCAAGGCGTAGTAGTCTCGAACAGCCTGCACCCGAGCCTCGTGCCGTAAGTTCTGGAGTAGGCGCTTGCAGACGTTCTGGATAACATTTGCGCTGTCCTCCTCGTATCCCTCCTCACACCTGTAGAATGTCTGCAATCAAATGAGACAATATTGATTAGTACAATTAATAACTAGCTAGTTGAAGATTTTGAAATGTGTAAAGGAGAAATTACCCAGAACGTCCTGATCACCATGTCTGCCCTCGTGTCGCACAAGACACCGTCGATAATGACATCCGGCGGGGCCGGGGCAGCCACGTAGTGCTCCCAACTCAACCCAAGCTCTGGAAGCCGACCCTCACCAGGCAACGTGACAAACCCCGGGAAGTTTTGCCGGCAAAGAACTTCAAGGACGGAGTTGGGCCGGCGGACACTGTGATGGTGGTCCCAACCCCTGCAGCATGACAAGGCCAACGCATTAGTTATTTGAAGAAACGTGAATGCAGAAGGTACAAAAATATTAAATGCACTTACGTACCTCTCCCCATCAGGGAAGATCAACCACCTCTGCTCGCGGGTCGCCGGCACGGACGGGAGCCGTGTAGCACCACGCTGGTACACGGTGCCACCCTCCTCCTCAAGATCAGTCGGCTCCCCGCCATCACCAGCATGGCCACTCGGCTCCTCGGGCTGATCCGGCCAGGTACCCCATCCGGACGTGTGCTCCTCCGGGGTCTCGTGGGCCGAACTCTCGTGGGCCGAAGGCCAGTCGACCCAAGGCTCGTGGGCCCAAGACCCGTGGACCGGAGGCTCGTGGACCGGAGTCCGTGTAGCCTCCTCCTCGGACGAGTCCACCCTAGCAGTCACGTGCTCGGGTGAAACAGCTGGGGGTGGCGGCGAGGAAGGTGCCCTAGCAGTCACCCTACCTCCTCTCCCGCGACCACGTGCCCCACCTCCTCTCTTCCTACCTCGTCCCCTGCTGGGCACCGCGGTCGACGAAGAAGGGCCCGGCGGTGTGGACATACTGTCCAGCAACGCTCGGCGGAGAGGTACGTCTGGAATCGAAGACCTCAGACCACGCGCCGACGAAGAAGGGGCCTTGGCGCGCTCCCGACCAGCGCCCACCATCTTTCAACACCTGCCATGACAAACAGTAAACGAAATTAGTACAACATAAAAAAAAGACCGACATGAATAATAATATGTGTATCACTTAAGTGTATCATCATCAAGTACAACATTAAAAAATTTAATACCTGACACTACTAATAATCTCGATCAGTATCATCAATAAATGCATAATCATCATCATCACTATAATCAATGACGGGCTCATAGGGTTCAGTGGCATCAACATGTGCAAGGCCACCTTGACGTAATCGGTGAAGCAATGACAGGTCATCCGCAGCAGTAACCTCTTCTTGTTCCGGCTCTTCTTGTTCCTCCTCTGGGGTGATGTCGGATTCACTGTCGCTGTCTACTTCAATGTTTTGGGGTGATGTATAGCGGTTCTTGAAACGCTTTTTGGAAAGACGTGTCTCTTGGAAGAATTCTCCTTCATATGTGTCTGGGTTAATGTGAGGTTCATAATCCTCTTCCTTTGGGGGAGATAGTCTAGCACGTGACGGCACTTCATAAACGACATCCCAACCTTTCAGATTTGGATTAGTTTGGCAGGCCCACGGTAGATAGAATACTTGGGTCGCCTGTTGAGCCGTAATATAGACATCAGGAACATCTAAATGGGTGCTTTGGTTGATTTCAACTAGCCCTATATGTTCATGAGTCCTTCTAGTCTCCTTCGGCTGAAACCAATAACATTTGAAGACTACGACATTCGGTGGGTTTTCACCATAGAATAGAAGTTCATAAATTGCTTCAACTCTCCCATAATACTCGGTACCTCCTTCGCCGATAGCAGATACACAACAATTTGTACACTTTCGGTGTCCAAGTTGAACTAGTTATCATTGCATCATTGCATTGTACCTCCTTCGCCTAAAGCGTCCAAATACTGTCATCATTGCATCGTAGCATTCTCTGCCCAAGTTGAACTGAGCCTTCAGAGCCATTACTTGTGAGATGGCATCCAACTGACAAAGCTCAGTGTGCTCATGGAGCGGACGTTTTGAAGACTCCAACATTTCATTGAAGGCCTTTGCAGATTCCTCCATCTCCTCGTTCGAATCCCGAGCATCATCAAAGTCTTGCACCATGTTTTCCATCCCGGTACCATGCTCGTCGGTGCGACGGCGATCCACCTCAGCTCGGTCACGTTGGGCAGACTCACCATGAAATGTCCACACCGTATAATCGGGCGTAAAACCACTCTTCTGCAGGTGTTTGCCCATTTCAGCCTCTGTCCTCTTTTCCCAATTGCCGCACCGTAAACAGGGGCACCAGGTTTTCCTCTGGCCATTTGCAAATGCGGCTCGCACAAACCCCTTGGTTTTTGTGAACCATTCAGTGCTCCATTTGTTCTGACCAGTGTGACCGGTGTACATCCACGCACGATCACTCATCTTGACTTTCAGAGCTACTAGACACACAACAAATATATATATATATAATTCAGCATGTATGTATTCATCAGTTGATCTACTTTATCAATTTTATTACGTCCATGCAACCTACACTCTAATAGGTAATGATAGGTCCTAATCCCACCCGAGTATGTTTAGATTGGGTTCATTTTCCCATGCTATGCCCCGGATCCTACGCAAAATTTCGGCAGCACCTCCCCGCTGTTCTCCTGATACACGTCTCTGCAATAAACAGAGAGGATGTGTACCCGGAGAACAACAGGGGAGGCACTGACGAAATTTATGCGTCGGATCCGGAGCAAAGCATATGGGAAAACGAACCCAATCTAAACATACTCGGGCTCTCCATGGATAGCGTTGGACAATTCGAAAGAATCAAGGTTATAAATATGCAAATGCATGCATATTTATAACTATGACGCTTTCGAACGGGAGACACATATTGGTTACGCATACTGATGATTCAAGACACATATATATCTAGCTATCAAGTTTCATCGGAATAGATCAAACAATTAATGGGGGAGGAGGACATGTCATTTGTGCTCACCCACGAAAGAAGGGGCAGAGCTCGTCAAACGCACGGCGAGGTCGTCGAACACCAAACCTCGCAGCGATGAAACAACTGCACATTTAAAACTACCCGATCAACACAATTATATATGATGTTTTTCATAACAAAATCGAAAGATATATGACCTAACTAATAATTCACAAATATATGACCCCGTCGGCTTCTGGAAGGCCAAAGAACACCTTTTCGGGAGGTGTCGGGGGTCGGGGTGTCGTGTCGGTCTCGGGGTGCCGTGTCGGGGTCGGGGTCTCGGGGTCGGGGTGTCGGGTCAGGGTGCCGGGTCGGGGTCGGGGTGCCGTGTCGGTGTCGGGGTCGGGGTGTCGGGTCAGGCTCGGGGTCGGGGTGTCGGGGTCGGGGTCGGGGTCGGGGTCGGGGTCGGGGTCGGGGTCTCGGGGTCGGGGTGTCGTGTCGGGGGTCGGGGTGTCGTGTCGGTCTCGGGGTGCCGTGTCGGGGTCGGGGTGTCGTGGTCTCGGGGTGCCGTGTCGGGGTCGGGGTCTCGGGGTCGGGGTGTCGGGTCGGGGTGCCGGGTCGGGGTCGGGGTGCCGTGTCGGTGTCGGGGTCGGGGTGTCGGGTCAGGCTCAGGGTCGCGGTGTGGTGTCGGGGTGTGGTGTCGGGGTTGGGGGGTCAAGGGGTCAGGGGGTCTTCTCATTCTTCTACTACTTCTACTTCTTCTCATTCTTCTACTTCTTCTCATCCCCCGTCTTCTTCTTCTTCTTCTTCTTCTTCTTCTTCTTTCTCCTCCTCCTCCTCCTCTTCTTCTTCTTCTTCTTCTTCTTCTTCTTCTTCTTCTTCTTCTTCTCCTCCTCCTCCTCCTCCTCCTCCTCCTCCTACTCCTCCTCCTCCTCCTCCTCCTCTTCTTCTTCTTCTTCTTCTTCTTCTTCTTCTTCTTCTTCTTCTCCTCCTCCTCCTCTTCTTCTTCTTCTTCTTCTTCTTCTTCTTCTTCTTCTTCTTCTTCTTCTTCTTCTTCTTCTTCTTCTTCTTCCCCCTTCTACTTAACCTAAACCTAAACTAAAAACCTAAACTAATTAAAACTAAACTATTTAAACTAATTAAACCTAAACTAATTAAACTAAATAACCTACACTAATTAATTCTAAACTGAAAAAACTTAAACTAAAAAACTTTATCTAAACAGAAAAAAAACAAAAAAAAACAGAAAAAAATGGGATCGAGGGGCTCACTGTGGGGGGCGGCGACGGGTCGGGGAGGGGCCGGCGACGGGGGGCCGGGGCGGGGCGGTGGAGGAGGCGGGGCGGCGGGGGGCCCGGCCGGCGGGGGCCGGGGCGGGGCGGTGGAGGAGGCGGGGCGGCGGGGGGCCGGGGCGGCGGGGGGGCCGGGCGGCGGGAGGCCGGGGCGGGGCGGTGGAGGAGGCGGCGGGGGGCCGGGGCGGCTGTGGGCCGGGGCGGCGGTGGGGCGCGGGGCGGCGGGGGGCCGGGGCGGGGGGGCGACGGGGCGGTGGGGCGGCGGGGGCGACGGGGCGGCGGGCGGCGGCGGCGGCGGCGGGGTCGGAGGAGAAGGGCACGCGAGGACGAAGTGAGTAACGGGCGGGGGGGTACCTGCCGTTAGGCAAGTGCCCTCTTTGCCGTCAGCCAGCCTTTGCCGTCTGCCTTTTTGCCTCTTTGCCGTCTGCTAGCAGACGGCAAAGAGGTGGGCCGTTAAGATTTTTTCAAATGAGCGGGGGGTGGGGGCCACCACACTCTTTGCCGTCTGCTAGCGGACGGCAAAGATTCTTTGCCGTCTGCTGGCGGACGGCAAAGAGGTGGCTGATGGCAAAGAGCTTCTTTGCCGTCAGCCTTTTCTTTGCCGTCCGCTTACGTGTAGCTGATGGCAAAGAGCTTCTTTGCCGTCAGCTAGCAGACGGCAAAGAGCTGGCAGATGGCAAATTAGCTGATTCCAGTAGTGAACGGCTCCTGACCCCACCAGTGGTCGAGCCAGAACCGTGTGGACTTGCCGTTGTTTACCCGGAACTGTGCACCAACTGAAAACGCCGGTCGAACCGCTTGGATCCCGTTCCAAAAGGCCGAACCGTTGGTTTTAGCCTTGAACAGATTCCCCTCCGGGAAATATTTGGCTCGAAGGATGTCTGCCCAGAGCCCCGACTCGTTTTGGGCAAGACGCCACCACCACTTAGTTAGCAACGCCACGTTCATGAGTTTAGAATTCGTGATACCTAGGCCGCCAAATTTTTTTGGCCTACACGCTACTGCCCATTTCACTAAGTGATACTTGCGCTTGGTCCCGGCTCCTTCCCAAAAGAACCGGGAGCGGGGGGTATCGAGTCTTGTGTGAACCCCATCCGCTAGGAGGAACATCCCCATAGTGAAAATAGGGAGGGAAGATAAGCTCGAGTTGGTTAGGATTAGCCTCGCCGCCGAGGACATAAACCTACCCCTCCAAGGGCTCACTCGGTTAGCGACCTTCCCATAAAGCGGTTCCCATTCCGCTATGGTAGGTTTCTTGGTCGAAATCGGGAGGCCCAAGTATTTAATTGGAAAGCTCCCTAGCTTGCAATTAAGGAGATTCGCAACCCGCGAGCTAGCTAGATCATCCATCCCAATGGTGATCACTTCGCTTTTCAGAAAGTTGATCTTAAGCCCTGATAAGATCTCGAACGCAAGCAGGAGTAGCTTGGTAGTTGCTAAGCTGTGGTCATCGGGTTCGAGTAAGAGCATCGTATCGTCAGCGTATTGCAAATGCGTGACCCCACCCGGAATCAGATGCGCAACGAGCCCTTTGATGTGACCCGCTGCCCTTGGTTTATTAATCATGGCCGCCAAGGCATCCGCAACAAAGTTGAAGATAAGCGGGGAACCTGGGTCTCCCTGACGGAGACCACGCTTGTTACGAAAGAACTTGCCCATTGTGCCGTTGATATTGACCGCCGTGTGCCCACTACACACGAGGTGCATGATACGATGTACGAACCCTGCCTCAAACCCCTTTTTGAGGAGGACTTCTCGCACGAACTCCCAGTTCACGCGATCGTACGCTTTCTCGAAATCTAATTTGAGAAGCACTCCCTGTGCCTTGGTCCTTTTCAACTCGTGAACGATCTCTTGTAACGCAATTGGTCCCTCGAGAATGTTACGGTGTTTGAGGAAACCCGTTTGACTAGAGCTAATCACTCGTTGAGCGACCGGAGCCAAGCGCGATGCATACACTTTCGCACAAATTTTGAACGGGACGTTGATCAAGGTAATGGGTCTAAAAAGTTTGATATTGTCCGCCCCTTTGACCTTAGGAATAAGGCAAATGGCTTCATAGTTCAGCCGGGAGAGATCCACTGTGCCTAAGGCGAAGCCATTGACAATATCGTAAAACAAGTGCTTAAGGCAGGGCCAAAATGTCTTAAAGAACTCCACCGGCCAACTGTCCGGCCCAGGCGCCGTGCTCGTTTTCATGCCGTGTAAGGCCTGGTCTATTTCCTCAGGAAGGAATGTAAGGGCTAGCCTATCGTTCTCTTCCTGCGAGAGCCGCTCCGCGGTATCCCACAAATCACCGCGAAGGCGTAATGGTTTTTCAGCGACCGTCCCCAAAAGGCCTATGAAAAACTCGTAGATATGGGCCACGATTTGGTCCTGCGCCAACAGAACACCCTGTTCTGTTTGGAGACGCAGGATGGTGCATTTCCTTTTCCGCCCGTTCGCATAGGCGTGGAAATATCCAGTGTTTGCGTCTCCTTTCGTGACCCATTTGACTCCGCCCCTGCGTCGCCAATATTCCTCTTCCGCGCGTAAAATCGCTGTCACTTGATCCTCTAAAGCGTACCTATGCGCCCACTCGGCCTGCGAGAAAGGTCGGCGATCAGCCTCCAAATCTAACAGCGAGATCGCCTCAACAATGCGCGCGCGCTCTTTCTTGGACTCGCTACCATGATTAGCGCCCCACCCGCGCAGGTAGGCGCGCAGCTTGCTAGCAGCCGCGACCCAGCCCTCTGCTGGACCGCGTTGAGGTCCCAGATGAGCACAAATCACGCCCCAGTGCTCGACCACCATCTGGGCAAATCCCTCTGCTTCAAACCACGCCGTTTCGAAGTAGAACCGAGGGCTACGGCGAATGAGCTCCTCCCCTGAGGAGAAAATTAGCGGGACGTGGTCTGATCCGATGCGCGTCTCCGCCACGAGGGAGCACATGGGGTACAAGACCTCCCATTCCGGAGTAAAAAAAACCCTATCTAACACGCTACGGACCAGCTGCATTTGCTTGTTAGTCCAGGTATATCTGGCACCAGTCCGTGCGGCCTCCCGCAATGCTGCTGCCGCAATGGCATTATTGAATAAGGACACCCTTGTCCAGTCAATACGGCCATTATTCTTATCCGCCCCCGAGCGAATTAAGTTAAAGTCTCCCCCTACCACCACAGGGAGTTTGCTATCCCTTTTGGCCCGACCAGGGTGGTAAGTTCTAGAAGGAACGCTGGCGATCTGGAGTGGTCAGCCGGCCCGTAGACACACACGACCACCCACGACAGGCCAGAAACACGGTGCGTAATAGTAGCAGATAAAAGAAACACACCAACATCCCAATGCAAAACATCACAAACATCTTTATTACAACCCAAGAGAATGCCACCAGAGTGACCAACAGAGGGAACCCACTGCTACTCAAAACGTTGAAGAGGATCAAAAACAAGCAAATCCCTGAAGGTAAAATCAGATTTAATCGTCTCTTGTAACGCAACCACGTCTATATGTTCTTTGACCATGAATTCTCTGAGCTGCGTGCATCGACCACCGTGGTCACAACCACGGATATTACAGAACATGTAACGCATCTAAATCACCCTGTTACGTAGGCACACACCTCTAGAGGTCACCGCCTTCGCCACTCTCTTCCTAGCCGTCGCTCGGCCATTAGAAGGAAGGACACCAGCATCCCTAGCTAGTGACACCTCGTCGGGCACTCTCTCAGCAACAGCATCTACTGGCACAATGGCTAACTCGCTGTTGTTAGCACAGCGCACAGCAGCGGCCGCCAGCGCAGCCTACGCCTCTTCCCTAGCGCGCACAAGAGAAACGATCTCGGACTGCGCCCCACGAGTCTCCACCCCGCAGTCATCTAGAATGCTCACTAGTTGCGCATCCGAGAAGGCATGAAGAATGCGAAAAGAGGGCAAGGGGTTACCTGCGGCGTCCATGTTCTTGTCAGCGGTGCGAAGTTTGGCGCTTTCCAAGGAGGAGAGGTCGCCGAGCTTGGCCTTGGCCCGAACGCTCGGGGCGCGCTGCACCACCGGGATCGCCTTGGTGCGCCTGGCCTTGTTGATAGTCCCCGTCGTCCCCAGCGCTGCGCCCAACTCACCACCAAGGTCAGAGCTCTCCGCCTCCGCCACCACCATCGCCTGCTTGTTCGCCGGTTTCCTCCCCGCCGTCTTCTTCGGTTGCCTGCCCCCACTGTTGGAGCCCCGGCGCGGAGCAGGCGTATTGTCAGCTGGCTCGCTAACCACGCCACCGTAGTCCGCCCCCACAGCCACTGGTGAGGAAGAGGTTGGTAGAGAAGGAGGGACAGTAGAGGAAACCCCACCCGCGCCAGTCAAAGTCGCCGCCACCTGGGATGAGCCAAGGTTGGACCCGTACTCGTTGAAGGAAAGTTCCGGCGACCTGGCTAGCGGGGGCCCGCTGACCGCAGTGTCCTGAGTCGCCACCCCCATGGCACCAATCTCGGCCGACAACGCACCCAGCTTGTCCCAAGTTTCCGTGTCAATGGATGTGTCCTGAATGCTGTCGTCTTGGTCCTCTCCCTTGTCTGTCATCTTGGTATCCTGGTACTCCGCACCACGATGGCCGCCCTCGCACCCTTGCGACTCCTTGCCTGGTTCGGCCCTGCCATGCTTTTCGGTGCCCAGCGTCCGAGCGCCCGGATTCGCGCCCTTGTCAGGGGGGTTGGCAGGGCCCGCTCCCAGCACGGCCCGCTCACCACCCCTTTTGGGCAGGGTCTCGCGCTCCACCTTGATTTGGTATCCCTCATGGTTGAACCATACCTCGACAACTCCATTGAGCTTCTCCGGGGCTTTGCACGCAAGCTTCATCCGAACAGGCCCCAACCTGACCAGAGAAAGTTCATCGACCACAATTGGCCTGCCCAGCATTCGGAACCCTTCCCTGATGCGATCTTCACGCCTATGTTTCTTTGGGATGCCATGGAGACGCACCCAAGTCTCCGGCATCACCATGGGTTGGACCTCCTCGTGTAACATGTCGCGCACCCGCGCAGTGATGTCATTGATGGACAGAAACAATTTACCACTAGACTTCGCCATGTGTAACAGGTCTGCAGAAGGAAAGACCACCACGAAATCATCATCCCCCACTTGAGATACCTGCCAGTCCCAGTCGCCTGTCACCATGTGCTTCAATTCTTGCTTGAGAATCCGTAGGTTCAGTTTCCCCGGCTCCGCAGATAAGATGGCCGCGTTCTTGATGCGAGCATCTATGGGTGCTTCGGCCTCGTCCAAGTCCTCGAACTCTACGCAGAAAAAGCCTTCCCCAGAAATGGCGCTGCCCATGATTTGGAGGTGGAGTTGCCGGCCCCTTGTTGGGCAGTGTGCAGACGCATGCCCTTCTTCCTTGCAGAGTACACAGAGGGGCAAGAACTTGCACTGGGACTGGAAGTGGCCGGGGCGCCCGCACTTGAAGCACTCCACGTCCGCCGCCACTTCCACTGGGATGGGTTCCTCCGCCGTACCCTTGGGAGCAGAGGGCAGTGCCACCGCCAGTGAAGCTGCCCTCAGCTTCATGGCCTTTGGGTCCCCGTGGCCCCCACCACCGCTGAGGAACGGCTCGGGCTTCCTCTCAAGCTCTCGACGCCGCTGCTGGACCTTCTTTTTCTTCTTGCGCTCCTGCTGCTGGATCCACCACGGGGGAGGAGGACCCCAATCCCCCTCGCGCCCGCCCTGGTCGCGGGATCCGCCTCGCTCTTCTCTGGCCTCGCGTCCACCCGAGCGCTCGCGCATCACACACTTCGCCTTGTCACGAAGTTCCCGCTTGCTACGCCGCTCCGCCTCCGGATCTGAGACCTCCATCGGCCGCTTGTCCGCACGCCTGTCTCCCATCACCACCGCCGCGAAGGACTGGTGAAGGGGGGGAGGAGGGGGCAGATCTGGATCGAGCGAGCGGAGTGGGCAAAGCGCCGCACCTCGCGAGTGGTGGCTGGAAACCCTAAACGGGGATCCAGGCAGCCCCGCCTCACCCATATATATCCAGTTGTCGGGCCAGAGTCGGGCCGCAGCGCGTTGGGCCGTTGTGCAGCATGAGGCTGCGGTGCCGCGGCTGACTCCAGGCCTAGTCCACTCGGCCCAGGCCCAGAAGCCGCTGCCAGCTCCACGCACGACGCCGACCCCGAAGGGGCCCCCACCAACGGCCCACCCGGCCCAACCCTAGGGCCTGGAGCCGAGCGCATCGGCTCGGGACCGCACGTCGCCCCCGCCGCCGCCACCGCCGTCGCCACGGGGGACGCCGGCAGGCGCGGCCAGTCCTCCCTGGACAGCTCCATCTGCGACTCCATCAGGCTCGCCGCCGCCTTGGCTCGAATGCTCGCCGCCGCCCCCGACGAACCGCCAGCACCTAAGCCCGAGTCGAGCTCCCGCGACGGCTGCCAGATGCGAGAAGCCATGGATCTGGAGCCACGGCCGCCCGGCGCGAAGCGACTCCCGCGCCCCGAGCGCGAGGCCACCCCGCCGTGCTTCGCAGCCAAGGCCACAAAGTCGCCGAACGACGGCCCTGCCAGCGCCGCGCACAGGCCTCGCTCCGGGTCCAGCTCCCCGCCTTCGTCTTCCTCTTCCGAGTCCTCCGCCGCCAACGCCCAGAAGCGGTTGTGGCGACCTGCGGCCCCCACTGCCGGTGAGCCGGCGCGGCCCTCCCCGCCGCTCACCTGAAGCACGCTCGCGGTGCGCCGGACCCCGGTCCAGCCCGTCTTCCCCGCCACGGCTGGCTGCCACACCGCAGTCGCGTCGCCCACGCTGTCGCCCCTGCTGTCGCCCATCCTCCTGGGACTCATATTACCTAAGCTCATTTTTTTTGCCGCCGAGATAGCTGTAAGTTCCAATGCCATCCAAAGCAAACACATAAACACACAGAACCGTGAGATGGCACAGCCCCAGCAGCAGGACACCGTTATTAGCCACTTCTCCCATCCGTATCCAGGGCACGAGCTCGTGAAGCGGCACTACACCGGGCCGTTCCGCTGTGGACATCTGCTGGGAGAAACTGTCCGGCACCGCCTACGGCTGTGGCGCCGGCTGCGACTTCGTCAGCCACGAGTCCTGCGCCGGCCACGCGCCGACGTTATCCTCCCCCGAGCTCCATGAGCACCCGCTCGTGCTCGTCCAGACCCACCGCGACGCGACTCTCTCGTGTGACGTCTGCTTGGGGCGCTGCGCCCCGGGCTCCTTCCTCTACCGTTGTCCACCATGCGTGTTCGATATGCACCTGACCTGCGCGCGGCTACCCCAGGTCGTGCGCAGCGCGCGGGACTCTATGCACGACCTCAGGTTGGTCGTCGCCGACGGCTGCTGTGCCGCGTGTGACTCCGGCGCAGGGCGCGCGTCATACTACCGCTGCACAGCGTGCAACTTGGACTTCCACATCTCGTGTGCAGCCACCATCGGCGACAACAACAGCGCTCGTGAAGCTCAAGTAGCCCTTGAGGCTGAGATTGTAGGACAAAGGATCGACGAGCAGGCTAGAAACGACATGTTGGACCTGTTTAGCCCTTCCTGTAAGTTCCCTTTGCATGCCTAGACTGGGGTTGCTGCCTTGTCCAGATCTTGACTAACTTTATATTTCTTCGTAGATTTCAGCATATATATTGCGTTCTGGAAGCTTGTTTATAATATATCTAACCTGTTTTATTAATTGTATACAGATACGGTACGGAGAGAGTACTTCTAAATCTGATACTCTTGACGCATCTGCTTGGCAAGCCCACATGAATAAAGTGCTTCAACATTTCGTTACAAATAGCTAGCGCTTACCAAATTTTCATGACATAAACAGGCTTGTGAAGTTGTGAACATAAACTTTATGTTCACAACTTCACGTGCCTGTTTATATGCAATCTCAATTCATATGATTTTAATACTGTGTGTACTGTGCATCTTCCTCTTTTTAGAAGGACGCAGAATTCTTTCTTTTGTGTATCATATGAAATGAAAATTGGAGCAAGTATTTATATGAACTGAAATTTTCTACTCTCGGCTGGCGTCCAGAAAAACTCTGACAATAGAAATACATTAAACTGCTTATACTAATCGCTATTTTTGAGCCGTCAAGTAGTACAAAATTGCAAAGGTGTGTTTCGCCATTAGGATTCAAGAATTGACATCCAACATGCCGTCCCCAAGGACATCGTCCATCTCCATTTGGCCAGTCGATATTTCTTTCTCTCGCTATCTCCTTGCCAAAAGAAACTTGATCAGAAATAATCCAATCTATGTAAAACTCCTTTTAGCAACTGGGAGAAGGAAATCATATATAGTACCATATTACTTAGTACTAAATTTATGAGGACCAATCTTCTACCAAGAGACAGCAATTCATCTTTCCAACTACTAAGTGTATTTTGCAGTCTCTCCTCGACGTGGTTCCATTCAGCATATGTGAGTCCCCGGTAATGTATCGGTATCCCCAAATATGTGATCGGAAACTGGCCCAACCCGTATCCGAACAGTTCAGCGTACATGTGGGCCTCGTCCTGCGCCTCACCAAAACAAAACACTTCACTTCTATGAAAATTGATCTTAAGACCCGAGAGTTGCTCGAATGTCGATAGAATTAGTTTCAGATTTCTCGCTTTCTCGAGGTCATGTTCCATGAAGAGAATTGTATCGTCGGCATATTGAAGCATAGAGAGAGCACCATCAACTAGATGATCTACTACCTCTTCAATTTGGCCATCAACCTTGGCATGCTCAATCATGATCGCAGGCATATCCGCCACAATATTGAATAGCATGGCGATAACAAGTCACCTTGTCGCAATCCCGTCTTCGTTGGAAATAGTTTCCAATGTCATCGTCGACCTTAATGGCAACACTACCTCCAGAAATGAAGCTATGGATCATAGCACGCCACTCTGCAGAAAACCTTTCATTCTGAGAGTCTATTGAAGAAAGGGCAACTTGACTTTGTCATAAGCCTTTTAGAAGTCAATTTTGAGAACCACCCCACTAAACTTTTCCCGATGTAATTCATGGACTGTTTCATGAAGATAAGAACACCATCTAGGATGTGTCTGCCTTGCATAAAAGTTGTATGTGAAGGACAAACCACATGTTTAGCAATCGAATTTAGCCTAATAATCGCAACCTTTGTGAATATTTTAAAACTAACATTAAGGAGGCAAATAGGTCTATATTGTTGTATCCTTTCAGCCTCATTAACCTTAGGTAATAAAAGAATCTCACCGAAGTTTAAGCGGAATAATTCTAGTTGGCCAGCATGTAAGTCGCTAAACAAAAGTAGGAGATCCAATTTGATGACTTCCCAAAAGTGCTGACAGAACTTAGCTGGAAATCCATCTGGGCCCGGGGCTTTGTTGTGCTCCATTAGGAACACCACCTTTCTAACTTCGTCCTTGGACTATGGGGTTGTTAGAAGGTTGTTTTCCTCATCAGAGACATGGGGGATGTCATCTATTCGGCACTCGTCCATCGAGAAGTTTCCTTCCATTGGGGCTCCGAACAAATTGTTATAATAATTAATGATATATGATTTAAGTTGCCAATGCCCCTGAATCGTGCCCTCATCTTGTTGGAGGGAATGGATAATTTTCTTCCGGTGTCTGCCATTGGCGACTCCATGGAAATATCTAGTATTCGCATCACCTTTCAGGATAAAATGAGAGTTAGAATACTGGTACCATTTGAGTTCCTCTTCACGCAACATGCTAGCTATTTGTGCATTCGAATGACTCTTGATCTCGATTTCATGCCTAGATAGAGGTCTAACTTTTGTCAAAGCTTCTAATTAATCACTGATAGATGAAAGGTGGAGCTTGTCCTTTCTGACGATACCCACCGTATGCCTAGCCCAACCACCAGGGAATTTACGTAATGCATGCATTTTTTAATTCCATTTGTGAATTGGGGTGGTCCCGACCACCAATTTCTCCCACACCTCCTTGACCATGTCATGGAAGCCATCACGAAGCAGCCACCCAAGTTCAAACTTGAACTTGCGTCCATGTTGTGGTTGTGGCAAACCTGTTGTTAGGAGAATGGGTGCGTGGTCTGATATAGCCTCGATACGAGGTAGAGCACGAACAGACACCATAGAAAATTTAGATTCCCAGTCAATATCCATTAAAACGCGATCTAGTTTCTCATATGTTGGTTCCGGAAGACTGTTCGCCCAAGTGAACTGTCAATTGAAACCTCTCGCAGATCTAGACTGTCGATGACAGCGTTGTTAAGGAAAGACCAATGATCATCAAAAGTGCCATGACTTTTCTCATTTGGAAATCGAAGGAAATTGAAATCACCACCAATAAGAATGGGATATGGATTATCTTTCGTCAGATTAACAAATTCACGAAGGAAATCGGCCTTGAACTCATCCTTAACTGCACCATACATGGCGACGAGAGTCCATGTGAAGTTGTCGGCCTTATTGCGGACATGGAATTCAATATGAAACTCGCCATCCGAATTAGCCAAAACATCCATAGTCCCAGTGTTTACGCCATGTAAAATGCTCCCAGAACGACCTCTAGGCGGTCGTGAAATCCAAGTGAAGTCTATCCCACCAGAAAGACGGTTAAGCAGACTTACTGAGAAATGACGTCGCCCCGTTTCAGAGATAGCCAAAAAGTCTAAATTGTATTCCCTATTACATTCCACAATGAATAGATGTTTTGCCAAGTCACCGAGACCTCTACTATTAAAGAACATGCCATTCATGCGGAAGCAATAGGATATTTAGAAAATTTCGCCCACTTTGAGGGTTTGCGGCCTTTTTTGGAACGGGAGGACTTTGATTTACGTCCGGAAGCTGTAAGCTCAATCAATGAACTAAGTCCGCGTTAATCTAGGCCCACATCCGAAACCTGTCCAATTGAATGAGAGAGTAGCTGACCATCTGATGTGGCATGCAGCTCCTCCTCATCTAGATATGAGTCAAAAGACTTTCTAGAAACACGTGGAGTAACCTTTAGACGGTTGTATTACAAATGTCTCAAAGTGTTTGTCAAAACAGAAATATCCTTTTCATTACTTCCTAGACTAATACCAACATTATTCAAATTACAAACGATGGTTATAGCAGAAAAAGATAAAAAGGATTTGGTGACGACATAATACCTTGGTTGTCTAGGTTCTGCGTTGCTTTACGCCGCACAGCCTTGGCCAAGGAGTCCTCATCAGAATCCATCTTCCCATCGTTGGCAACCATATGCCAATTACTTCGGCGGGTAGGTGTCACACCCGATGAAGGTAGTCGCACAAGATTCGTTGCCAAAGGAGGGGATGAGGGTGGAGTAGCAATCCCCTCCCCGGCAATCCCAGACAAAGTCATGTGTGTAGACGCCGGTGTCGGTGAAGGAGTTGCGGACGTCGAGTGTGCCGTCATGGCCGCCAAGGGATCCGGCATGTCCGCGGTCACGGGCGCCGAGGGGTCCGCAATTTTCATGGTCGTCGTCGACGAGGGATCCGCGTTTGCCCTGGAAACCGCTACTTTTGCGCTTGCAGTCGCCGAGGTGTCCGAAATGACCACGATCGCGGTGGCTGCAAAATCTGCCAAGTCCGAGGTCGGCCTGGTGTCCCACGATGTCCCCGTGGGACCAGCCTGGGTCACCACCATCGCCTCGGCATAAAGGTCGAAGAAGGACCTCCATCTCATGACCTCAAGCAAGTTCCTTCACTAGATGAGCATGATTGCTTTTCAAAACCTAAACAAGTAGTACAAGATATCGGGGCATCCACTTGCAATTCAGGATCCCTGGCGGAGGAAGGGGAGAACAACAACTCAGTGCCCAAATTCCAGACGAAGGAAGAAGATGGCTCATCTGCAAAATTACAAGGGCTTTAAATCAAATATCTCATCTTGTTCCCATCAACGGGGGGTGTAAAATACGGGACCATGATTACTAATTGTGATCAAAACTAGTCTATCGATGAACAGCAGATTGACGGAGCTCTTGGCATTGCTTTGTTTTTCTCTCCTTTCCTATCAGCGAGTTCCGATCCTTTTGGTTCGAAATTTCTTCGTTCGTACCGAACCGCTTGCAGAATCAGATCCTATTTCAGCTACACATCCTCCTTGCATTTATGCCGGAGATGTCGCCAGTGCTCTGGGCTTTGGGTTATGTAGATCAAAAATGATGAATGTGATTGTGGCACTCCACTCGCCGCCAATGCGGAAGGATGCCGCCGAAAAGAATGGAACGCTGCCACGGGCGAGTCAGGATCGTTGCCAGCCCCTCGTGGTACTTCTGCGGCTGCCTTCCCTGGCACCAAGATAGCCTAACGGGAGGCCTGATCAATTAGTGATGTCATCAAAGTTATTAGCACTTATTGTCAGTGTTTTCTGTCATTGTCATGCGTTGCGTTCGGTGCAAAATGTAGGGCAAACGTATTGACATGATTGTTTACTAATGATGCATGTATTGTGCCGGTTTTTTGAATTTGACATGCGAACAAGAGATGGCCTTCTTCATGGCATCCAACATAAATTTTGACGGGACAGAGAAACAGATTTCGGAGAGAGATAAGCCACGAAGACTTTTCATCTTCGATTGCAACTTCAGAAAAATTACCATCACCGTGGGAATACCGTGCATCAGTTCTAAAGGCTCAGAGGGTTGACTGTCTGCTTTGCTAATTAAGAAGGGTTAAGTGGAGTTTTTCTAAATTGATTTGGAAGGGTAGGATATCTTGTTTCAGCTAGACTAGTTAATTAATTATGTCCTAAGTCTTAACTAACGATAGAATCTTGTAAATAATAGTGTAGGAGCTAAATTGAGGGGCTAAAGGTAACTTAATTACTTGGGACAGAAGACTGTTATGACTTAATTTACAAATGAACGAGAAGAGTTAACAACGGCTAGGCAGGAGTAAATTTGATGGTGATCCCTCACGCACCTTTGTCCGAATGACACCAACTCCGTCCAGAATGCGTGTATTGTGTCTTGTCGGCTAGAGGCCAAGACAGTGACATCGATTTGCTTCACGACATTGTACTTCATACAATTGTATAATTATATGATTTTGCACGTGAATAGCACACTGTGCAAGCATTCGGTCCATAGTTGAAATTACTGCTACTGAAAAGGAGCAGATAAATGTTAGCCCTAAAGAGAACTGCTAGGATTAGCGCGTGTGGACACTCAAGATGGCAACGGAGACAAAACCAACCGGGTTTTGCTTGCCCAAACCAATCCTCACGAAAAAATCGGAAACCTGTCCCTGTCCCCATCACAGTGTGCGGGGCTAGTTTTTTGCCCGTCCCCTAAACTCGTTGGGTTTTCTAAATCCACAGGGAACCTGTCCCTAGGAGCAGTCAATGAAAACATCAGCATTTGAAAGAAAAACATGAGCATATTAGAACAGCAAAAATCAGAATATTTAAACAACAAACATAGTATATTTCAGCAGCAGCAACATAAGATAAATAATAGCTGGGTGTTGGTTTGTACTCCAGAGCCTCAATGTTGGGGGCCTCGACCGCTCGGGCGTTTTGGCATTGGGCCGCTTGAGTCAAGATGGAACAGTGGCATGCTAAAAGGAACGTATTTGACGGGTATTGGCGGGGACGCGGGTTTCGAGGGCCATTGCCATCTTCAGTGGAGAAAGAGCAGAGCGTTAAATCTAACCCTGGTACTGTTGTTGGGGAAAGCACACGGACGGACCAAGTGAGAGGAGATCTATCCGTTGTGGCATTCAATCAATCGAGCAGCTGCCGTGTGCGTGTACAATTAATCGAGGAGGATAGGCAGGCGGAGCCCCACCTTTTTTGTACTCGACAACAGGCAGACCATTAATTAAGTGTGAAACAAGGCCTACATACTCATAGCTGTGAGAAGACTTGGGGATGGATGGAGTCCCGCCCTACAAATTAATTAACGAAGCCTGCAGATCTGAACTACAGGCATTGACACATTGTTAAATGACATAAACTTGGGGTGTACTTAGCTTGCTATGAGAAGACTTGTTACAGATTGAGGTCGTAATTAAGAAGCTCATGGATCGTTGTATCCTTCCTTCGCGTTAACAGCACATGGGGCAGTTGGTTTGTAGCAATGATCGAGGTTAGTACACAAATTTTCCAAATGGAGTAGTAAACAATATTTTAGCAGCTGAAGGACACCTCAGTCACCTTTGTTTGAAAGGAAACCTGCCCAATCCAGCCCCGACGGTGTATTGATCAACTGGCTGGTAAACAGCACACCGTGGAAGTGCCCGATGTTAGACATCTCACGTACGTATAAGTGGCATTGTCATGTATTCTTGTTAGGAGATATTGTTAGGAGGTTAGAGATATCATTTATTCTCTTCTATCTCTTTATCTCTCTAAACCTCCCTGTAAATCTCCTCTGTTCGGTTAGCCCTTGTGCTGCCGCATCTTGTACCAACCACGCATATCAATATATATATCATGCGGGTCTCATGTATGAAGATTGAGACGCTTCCATCATTCTCCACATGGTATACAGAGCAGGCTCTTTCGATTGCATCTAGCTCGTACCTCCTACCTCTTGACATCTACCCATCGCCATCGTCCCCAGCCCAAGCTTCTGAGTTTTTCGCCCACCACCCATCCCCTCCATCATGTCTTCCTCCAGCACAGCCGTCTCCTCCACCCTCAACTACAACACCTCTGAACCGCTTACCCGGACGAACTACGTTCTCTAGAAAGCTCAAGCTCGATCCCAAATACTGGGCGCTGGCCTCTATGGCTACATCGACGGCACCATCGCGGAGCCTCCCAAACACCTCACCACCAAAGACAAAGATGGCAAGGATCAGGTCACCCCTAACCCTGCCCATACCCCCTGGCTAGTCCAGGATCAACAAATCGTTGCGTATCTCCTGCGCAATCTGTCCAAGGAAGTCCTCATCCAAGTCGCCTCGCTTGAATCCTCCATGCCATCTGGACTTCCTTGGCCACCATGTTCTCCGCCGTCTCGCTGTCCCGCGCCAACAACCTTCGCTCTACACTCACCAACGCCTAGAAGGGTTCCATATCCGCCTCCGCCTACTTTGGCCACATGCACTCCCACTCCGACGAGCTCACCGCGGCAGGCAAACCCCTTGGAGAAGGGGAGCTCATCTCTTTCATCATTGTCGGGCTTGACATGGATTATCAACCCATCATCTCTGCTCTAGACGTCCGCACCGAGCCCATCACCGTTGACGGCCTCTTCTCCCTCGTGGCGAACTTCGATCAGCGCATGGAGATGTTCCATGGCGCTGGCAATGGTGGCTTCAAGTCCTCCGCAAACATCGCCTCGCGGGGCCGTTCTGGTGGCGGCAACGGTGGCTATCGCAAAGGCGGGGGTGGTGGTCCTCGTGGCGCTAATAGCGGCGGCGGCGGCTACAACGCTGCTGCTGGTGGATCCAGCGGTGGCGCTTCTGGTGGCTACCACATGGCGGGCGGAGGCGGCGGCTTCCCTAACCCTAACTCTGGCGGCGGCTATGGCTTCCACCAGAACAGCGAGGGTAACCAGAACTCCTCTGGTGGTGGCGGCTACAATCAGCGCTCCGGCAACAACAATCGGCGCCCCTTTCAAGGGTACGAAGGGTATGAAAATAAATGTCAAATATGCAAAAAAAAACATATTGCAAAAGACTGTGATTGGCGCTACGCCGATGACAAAAATTCCCAGAAAAAGAAAGTTGCAGCTGCAACCGACGTGTCTTATGGCGTTGATACCGACTGGTACATGGACACGGGTGCCACCAACCACATCACAGGCGAGTTGGACAGGCTAACTATGCATGAGAAATATCGTGGCCATGATCAAGTCTACACTGCAGCAAACGGTGCAGGTATGGAGATAAGTCATGTTGGTCAATCTTTTATCAAAACCCCACACAAAAATCTTGAAATCAATGACATCCTGTATGTTCCAAATGCTTCCAAGACTTTGCTATCTGTTCATCGTATTGCTCTTGATAATAATGTGTTTCTAGAGTTTCACCCATTCTTCTTTTTGATCAAGGATCAGGTCACGAAGAAAGTTCTCCATAGGGGTGTCTGTGTTCAAGGCCTCTATGCTTTGCTTCCCAAGTATTGCCAGTACAATAAACAAGTGTATGGTGCCATCAAGCTTTCTGCTGAAAGGTGGCACAATCGCTTAGGTCATCCTTCTTTTTCTACTGTTCATCAGATTCTTAGTAGAAATAAACTCCCAGTTGTTGGTGAGAGGAACTTAGAAACCATTTGTGATTCATGTCAACGAGCAAAAAGTCATCAATTGCCATATCGTGTGTCCACTAGTGTATCCACTAAGCCTTTTGCAGCTTAATTTTTCTGATGTATGGGGTCCTGCCCCCACCTCTGTTGGTAGACACTCTTACTATGTAAGCTTTATTGATGATTACAGCAAGTATACTTGGATATATCTCCTTAAGAAACGTGCTGACGTGTTCCAAGTTTTCCACAATTTTCAAGCTCTCGTTGAACGCAAACTTGACAGCAAAATTATTTCTGCACAGTCGGACTGGGGGGTCTTTCTTCCAGAAGATAGGTATCTCGCACAACGTCTCCTGCCCACGTGCGCACCAACAGAATGGCTCTGCTGAACGCAAGCATAGGCACATCGTTGAAGTAGGTCTTGCTATCTTAGCTTCTGCTTCAATGCCACTAAAATTCTGGGACGAAGCCTTTCTCACTGCCGTGCATCTCATTAACATGTGGCCCAGTCGCCCTATCTCTAATGAAACACCCACTGAACGTCTCTTTCATGTCACACCAGATTACACCACACTTCGCATTTTTGGGTGTGCCTGCTGGCCAAACATTCGTCCCTACAACACTCGTAAGCTTAGTTTTCGGTCTAAGCAATGTGTTTTCCTTGGGTATAGTGCTCAGCATAAGGGGGTCAAGTGCTTAGATGTTTCCACCGGACGTGTGTATATCTCCCGTGATGTTGTGTTCGATGAAACTCAAATCCCTTTTGCAAAACTCCATCCAAACGCCGGCGCCCTTCTTAGAAAGGAAATTCTTCTCCTTCCTCCTCATCTCTCCGGCGTTCCGTGTGAGGGTAATGCTAATTGTACTGACCCAACTTTGACTAACCCATCACCTGTTGCACCTGAGTTTTGTATTTCAGCAGAAAACGGCACAGAAAATACTGTATCAGCAGCATTAGAAGAGGAAACAAGCAATCCAAGGGAATCATCATCAGGATCAGTGCCCCTGACTTCGTCAGGCCCGACCGCATCTTCCCAGGGATCGCTGCTGGGCTCGGGCAGGCCGCCGAGCCAGCCCCACCCCGCCACGTTGCACCTTCCCACCGAACCGGCTCCCCCAGGCGAGGCGCGCCAATCAGCTGCAGGGGGCAGCCCGACCAGGAGGCACGCGCCGGTTTCCCCAGGCGAGCCGCGCCAATCAGCTGCAGGGGGCAGCCCGACCAGGCGGTATGCGCCGATCCCGCAGGTCTATTCCAGGCGGGCCCCCGCGGCTGCAACGGATGGCCGCGGTGCTGATCTCGTGGCCGATCCGCCTGGATCTTCTACGGCCGCCCCTGATGACCCTTCTACGACCGCTGCCACAGAAGATCCCGCCCTGCCAAAGCAGATCTGCATCCTCGGGATCGCGAGGATCTCGCCCGTCGCTGTCTGCGTCTTTGCCAGGATTGTCTGCGGCTCCTTCGCTGCAGCCTCGTACACGCTTGCAGGCAGGAACCATTCAGCCCGTTAATTACAAAACAAAGTATGGTTTAGCTGCTTCATCTGACTCCGCAGGTGAACCTCGTACTGTCGCTGATGCTCTTGCTGATCCTCGGTGGAAGCATGCCATGGATGAAGAATTTCGTGCTCTGCAGAATAATAATACTTGGCACCTTGCTCCTTATCATCCACGTCAAAACATCATTGATTGTAAGTGGGTGTATCGCATCAAACGTCGATCAGATGGCACCATTGATCGCTAGAAAGCCAGACTCGTTGTTGAGGGTTTTAAGCAGAGGTATGGACTTGACTATGAGGACACCTTTAGTCCTGTTGTTAAAGCTGCTACCATTCGCCTTGTATTGTCTGTTGTTGTGTCCAGAGGTTGGAGCCTTCGTCAGCTAGATGTACAGAACGCGTTTCTTCATGGTGTTCTGGAAGAGGAAGTTTACATGAAACAGCCTCCTGGGTATGAAGATAAACACAAACCCTTTCACATTTGCCAGCTTGATAAGTCCCTCTATGGTCTCAAGCAAGCCCCTAAAGCATGGTATTTACGCCTGAGTTCCAAACTGCAAGCACTTGGCTTTATTCCTTCCAAGTCAGATACATCACTGTTTATTTACAAAAAGTCACACACTACCATTTTTGTGCTGATTTATGTCGATGATATTATTGTCACCAGTTCCTCTGATAAGGCTGTCACAGCTTTGTTGCAAGATTTGCACTCAGATTTTGCTCTTAAGGATCTGGGAGATCTTCACTTTTTTCTTGGTATTGAGGTGAAGCGGAACAGTGAAGGTGGTCTTCATCTTTCTCAGGAAAAATATGCGACTGATCTTTTGAGCAAGGCTGGGATGCGAGACTGTAAACCATCCCCAACTCCACTTTCCAGTGCAGAAAGATTATCTCTTGCAGAAGGTGTACTCTTGAATCAAGAGGATGGCACCAAGTACAGAAGTTTGGTTGGAGCACTTCAGTACTTAACACTTACACGGCCTGACATTTCTTTTGCAGTTAATAAAGTATGTCAGTTTCTGCATGCACCTAGCTCAGCTCATTGGACTGCTGCTAAGCGGATTATGCGATATGTAAAGAGTACCTTGAGTGTTGAACTCACTTTCAGCAAGTCATCCTCTACTCTTGTTAGTGCTTTTTCTGATTCTGACTGGGCAGGATGTTTGGATGACAGGCGGTCCACTGGTGGTTTTGCAGTTTTCTTTGGACCTAATCTCATTTCTTGGTGTGCCAAGAAGCAAGCAACAGTGTCACAATCTAGTACTGAGGCAGAGTATAAAGCACTAGCCAATGCAACAGCTGAGATCATCTGGGTTAAGGCCATGCTCAAGGAACATGGAATACATGCTCAAACACCATGCCTTTGGTGTGATAATCTTAATGCCACATATTTTTCTGCTAATCCTGTGTTTAATGCAAGGACAAAACACATTGATATTGACTATCACTTTGTGAGACGAAGAGTTGCAAGCAAGGAGTTGGAAATTTGATTCATTCCTTCAAAAGATCAAGTTGCAGATGGGTTTACAAAAGCTTTGGCTACAAGACAATTCGAAGAGTTTAAACGTAATCTCAACTTGAGAAGTTCAGATTAAGGGGGCGTGTTAGACATGTCACGTACGTATAAGTGGCATTGTCATGTATTCTTGTTAGGAGATATTGTTAGGAGGTTAGAGATATCATTTATTCTCTTCTATCTCTTTATCTCCCTAAACCTCCCTGTAAATCTCCTCTGTTCGGTTAGCCCTTGTGCTGCCGCATCTTGTACCAACCATGCATATCAATATATATATCACGCAGGTGTCCTGTATGGAGATTGAGACGCTTCCATCATTCTCCACACCTGATCCGTACTAGAGTTCCTGCACGGCTCGCCAGTGGAAAGGGGTAGAAAATAAAAGCCATTGGCCTGGAGAGATATATACTGGAGTGCATTGGAAGACATGAGGGACACGGAAATAGGTGGTAAAATCGCACAAAACAATATAGTTTGTAAAGAGTCATCCAAGATCTCTCCTACTCAGTTTAATAGTCAGCAAATAGCACACTGAGAAACACAATGTTCTCTCGCAGTTTCTGGCTGCATGTTAATTACGACAAGGAAAATGTTTTCATGGTCTTTAGTCCCGATAGCAGATCGACCTCCAACAATTTGCCTGCCTCTTTGCGCCTGTTTGCGTACCTGCCTTTGTTGTGGAGACATCATATTGAAGGAATCCCTATAAAGCCTAATTTGGATGTAAAGCAGGTGATAGCGTTTGGGGCTTGGTACTTATGGTGGGTGCGCCGTGAGCTCACCCATGATGGATCACCGCCACCTCCCTCGAGATGGCCTATTTTGGTTCTGGCAATTGCAAATAATTTTCATCAAGCCAACTTAAAAATTCGCGTTGAACATGAACATAAATGGAGCAAGCCGGAACCCAAGTTTGTGAAGCTAAACGTGGATGCCTCTTTCCATATGGATGAGGGTGCACGAGCCATTGCAGCTGTTCTTAGAGACAGTAATGGTAATTTTTTGGCGGCACAATGTCGGTTTATACCTTACGCAGCAGATGTGGTGACAACGGAGGCTATGGCTATGCGTGATGGACTAATCTTTGCAAATTCTCTGGGGTTCCCTCGAGTGGAAGCTGAGTCTGACTCCTTGACGGTAATTGATTATTGTACTGGACAGACAAGATGGCGGGATGCTGCGGCGGCGATCTTTGCGGAATGTGTGGACGTGTCTTCGTCAATCGGGAAGGTGAAATTTAAACATTGTTATCGTTCTTCTAATCAAGCGGCGCATGTGCTAGCTAATCATGGTTTTTGTAATAAGATTTCTTGTTGTTGGATGGGGGAGCCTCCGGGCTGCCTAGTTCCAAATCTTGTGGACGATGTAATCCCTGTTTAATTTTTAATAAAGCTAGCCATGATGGCGTTCCTTAAAAAAAAAGCTTCAGCGTACCTGCCTTTGTTGTGGGGACATCATATCGAAGGATTCCATAGCAATACTGAACGAGCCAGTGAATGATTCCACCAGGAAGAACTATTGCATCTTTTTGCTCCAGGACCGGACTCAATGTGAGGCCAACACTCCGGGATCAGTGGCAGCAGGTCCCGAGCCGGTGCCGCCGATGTGGCGGTTCTGATTCTCATAGCATGTCCATTCTCCATTGTAGCTTCTCAGATCGGCAACCAATAGCAAGGAGGAGGAGCAACTGATGCCGTCTGCCGCTGTAAGCATGACAAACGAGCTGTGCCAAGGACGACCGTAATCTGTGCAAATGTCCGGAGGATCACCGAGGAAGGTGCGTTCACCTGTCATAGGGTTGTACACACATAAGTTGTAGGCTTGTAGCGGGATCCGTCCTGAACTCCAAAGACCGGCGGAGGAGGACGATGCCACCGCGCGATGTTAGGGGAATGTATTGGCAGGGTAGGTTGTCGGCTAGGCGGTTGTCACAGAAGGACGCTGGGGCAAGCGTGGCCTGTGGGAAATTCGGGGCTGTAGCAGGAGATCCGGCGGGAGCGTTGTTGGTGAGGCCATGTGCCACAGTCGTACCAGGCTTGATCGCTCGCAACTGCTAACACAAGGGTCCGTCCGGCTCTGATATAGTAGTAGTACAAATACTAGATGCATACGCCAGGCAGCAGCATTATTTTCCCTGTTTTTTATTTTTTGCAGTGGAGTAGCGGTAATGGGATGTTGGGTAGGTACCCCTCGTGACGACCAGCACGTGCGAGTACGTGCATGTGTGATACAGTACGACCAACATCGAAACGTTCCATCGGAACGGAAAATAAAAAAAGCCGTAATTCTTTCGTCTCTCCTACAACAGAAATCAAAGGATGGGAAGCACGAGCGTGCATGCATATACATGTAATCGTATGAGGTCACATACATACAAACTAATTAGCTCATTCATTCATTAATCTCGGTCATATCTATCATTTTCTCCGGATCAACGTTCACCGGTCAACTTCTAGATCATCCAAGTAATCAGTTTGTACTCGTTTCTTGTTTCCATATTCCAATATCCCTGTGACCAACTCCTTAATCACAATACCTACCAGGCAATGCTCAACACAGTAATATCTTCGGAGCGGCAAATCCCATTCTTACATACCTAGCACCACAATATACTTTTCGGTGTACCCGAAAATCACCTTTATAATTGCCAATTATGGAGCAACTTTTAGGGATCTCAAATCAGCCGTACGGTGTCCAGGTCCATGATATTCCCATGATCTAAGGACACAAGTAAATGTTAACATATTATGAGAAGATACCAACAACATATTGAAGACATGATCTAATAAGTGGGTCTATCCAACATCATTCTAACCCTGACAATGTGCACTCATTATTGTCGGCATTCTTGTTACATTAAACAATTTTTACCATAGCGATTGTTACAGTAAGTTGACCATAATTGTTACAGTAACAGTAAGTTGATGTGCATTGATAAATTGGACAATCATTGTTCATAGAGTTAAACGAATTAACCACCTTGCAACAAATATGATCCAGAAATAATGCTTCTGCTTGAGGCTGGAACATAGTAATAGATATGAATCTCTAAAATAAATCCTAAATAAAAATATAGACGTAGGACGTCCACGACAAGCACGTCAACTTGTACTCCATTTTTTATGCGCATCATCACCATATCCTTTGCCAGTCGCTTAGGCCTCTATTTTCCGTGTATCAAGTTGCAAAAATGAGCATCTGATATTCAATACCCAAGAATTACACTATGAATTAGCAAGGAATACATCAAGCCCAAGTGGCTAGAAGACATGCGTACCCACTGTTCGGTATTTTTTCCGGTTAACCGAAAATAAAACCAAACCTACCGAACTTAATTCGGTTATTGAGTGTAGAAACCGAATTTTTCTGCATCGTTGGTAAAAACCGAAAATTCGGTTTTTTGGGTTACGGTTTCGGTTCGGTGTTCGGTTCATCGGTTTTTACGCGCACCCCTATGTATGACACTCATACCGCGGCTGGACTTTGCAGACTTCTTTTTTTCTGCCAAATATTTCTTGCAGTTCCTCTTCCAGTGACCTTTCTCCGTACAGAAGAAGCACTCGGCATCAGCAGTAGCGCCAGTCTTCTTAGACTTCCCAGGCGTATCAGCCTTATTGGGACCCTTGGACTTGCCTTTTTTGTTCGACTTGCCCTTCTTCTTAAAGTTGGTTGTTTTATTCAACATCGTTACTTGATTGACGTCCTTCTGGATTCCATTTTCAGGGGCCTTAAGCATACTAAAAACTTCACCCAATATATTTTTTCTTGAACAAAGTGAATCGGGAAAAGCATCCGTGCCCAAGTCCTGGGAGATTGGAAAACCTGGTGCATCCATCCTTTGTGTGTACCCGTGGTGAGCCATGGGGTGTTGCGGGAAGTAGGGTTGATGATGCGACATGTAACGCTGCTTCTGGAGTACATGGTCAATGCCCATCGGGTGTTGCCTCAAAACAGCAAGAAAGAACTCTTGCCCGAAGTACGATGTGTACAGCTGATGGACCATCGTAGGAACATTGTTACGCATCCGCATGGCAGGAAACTCCTGTTGGTACGCCATGTATGGTTGTTGTTGCCCGAGCACAGGAATCATCACATCAGGCTGGAGCGCACCCATGTATGGCTGCTGAAGCATAGGGTTGCCCGCGTACGGGGCGTGAACCGGCGTCGGAATCCAAAACTCTTGATCAAGTGTTCCTCCCGCCCTGTGGCATGGCGCGGCCACAAAGCCAGTGCATGTGTCTAGATGTGGGAGGCTCACCTTCTTCTTCATGTCCTCTCTATCTTTCTGCATGTTATGTTCCTTCATTTCTTCAACTGAGGACTCGTCTTCATCATCCCTAACCATCTCCTGGTCCTCCTGGATGAACTCGTCGTGGGGGGTTGAGAGAGGGGCGACGGGGTGGGGCCACTGCTGCATCCGGCGGAACCGGAGGGAAAGGGAGGAGTGAAGAGAGGAGACGTAGGCATCAATGTCGTGCCAGGTGAACGGGAGCTGGACATGGGGCGGCGCGCATGCGACGAGGCGGTGGAAGGACTCCCGCAGGCGCTGCTTCTTGCCAGGGAGCGCCGCAATGGCGGCCTCCAGATCAGCAGTCAGCATCGGCCTGGCTTGGTCGGTCTGTGACATGGCCGCCGTGGGAGGTGGTAGAGATTGCCGTTCCTGAGCGGCGGCCCTGGCAGGAAAAAACAGCAGATCCGAACGAACGGCTTCGTTGTGGACTAAGGGGACACGTATATAAAGACAAGAGGATAATACAGTAATACGAACCGGTGACGTATCTGAGTCTGTATCGGGCAAATTCCTCACCTAATCGTGGGTTCCTATTGTTATCGGAGTCCCAGGATATATTGGGATTCCGTACTGTTTCCAAATCTCAGTAGATCACGTTCCTACGAGATTGCCGCGAGATCTACGGGCCTAATCCAAGTGCCCTACTCTCGTTACACGACTACCACCACACGATGGACATGCAGCATCATGAGCAACTACTACCTATTGCCCTACTCTCCAGGGACGACTACTACCACCACATGAGCTACTCCAGGGAAGACAACGAGTCGTCAGTCCTCAGTTGGCTTCATCATCATGGAGAAGCAGCGTATGCGGCCGGCCTCCGACAGCCGACAGCCTGCCTAACACCACCGACGACGATCAAGACCGCAAGAAGCTTGACAGGGTAGTGTTGGACCCGTTTTTGTCGCATTTTTTTATGAAAATATGGCATCAATACGCACGTACAAGAGTGTACGTGGAAGAGACAGAGATGTTGATTTTCTTTGAAAAATATGGTAACCAACCGGTGGAGTGCATAATTTATGCCTACCTGTACGTTGATCTAATCAACTTGATTAGCTAACTATGCATGCATGAGCCATGCATGGCTCATGTGCGTTATGAAGAATGAAGAATATTATGTGTGTATCCATGTGGTACGTGCTAGTATATACGTACATAGCTAGTTAAATGGCCAAGTTGAAGCAAATGAGCACATATTGGTGCATGGCTGATCGATCAGGTCGTGGTGCACCGCATGCCTAGTCGCGTACATGCGCGGCACAACAACTCAATGACCAGCCAGATAAGTACCAAAGAACAGATAACTATGATCCTCACAAGTACTACGTACTTACACTAGTAGAAATACGACCTTCAATACCGGTTCGTAAGGACCTTTAGTCCCGGTTTTGGAACCGGCACTAAAGGGTGGGGACTAAAGGTACCCCCTAGTCCCGGTTCAACACGAACCGGGGCCAAAGGCCCACCACGTGGCACGAGCCCGCGCCGGGGGCTGGGAGACCTTTAGTACCGGTGGTTTTTAAAAAAAATAATTTTTCTAAAAAAAATTGATTTTTTTTATTTTCAAATTTCTGAATTATTTGACAATTTAATCTCTAATCACCCCTCATCATTCCAAATAGTCTAACTTCCCGGCCGGTCACCCATCTCTCTCACTACTCCAGCCTGAGCACGCTTAACTTTCGAGTTTTATTCCCCCTAGTTTCCAAGTCTGCACTTGTTGTTTACCGAACAATAGTAAGCTGTCAATCCTATTAACCCTCAGGAGTTTAGCTTGAGCATGTAGTCACACGTTTCACCGTTTGAGTTTGAAACTATTATTCTAAAAAGTAATAATTATTTAGTAAGACTAATATTTCTTGAATAAGTAGTTTGACCATAGTTTGATCAGAATTAAAAAAACTAAAATAATTATTTAGTAACACTAGTATTTCTTGAATAACTAGTTTGACCATAGTTTGACCACAATTTGACCAGATTTAACAAAAAATTCAAAAAAACTGAAATTCGAGCATATCTTTTTTTTCTTTAGAATTTGAGGATTCTAAAAGTTTGCAAACAGGCCTACGACGGTCAAAATCGGATGCGGATTTTCGTGCTGATTTTTTTGATATATTATGCATTTTTTTCGACATCGTATGCAAAAGATATGGTCGTTTTACTTTTTCCTAACACTTTTTTGCAAAACATGTCGAAATTTATGTTTTTAAATTTCCCTAACTACTAGATGTAGTAACAAAACTACATTTCAAAGGATTTTAATTTTTGAAGTTTTTATCATTTCTTTTATTTTTTACAAAACTGAAAAGGCGATACACAGGGGGGCGGTAGAGTTTGAAAATCGCCCTTTACTCCCGGTTTGTGTCTCCAACCGGGACTAAAGGTTAGACCCCTTTTGTCCCGGTCTATGACACAAACCGGGACTATAGGTTAGACTTTTAGTCCCGGTTTGTGTCACAAACCGGGACTAAAGGGCCTCGTGGGGACCCGGCCTGACGCCAGCCTACCACCACCCCTTTAGTACCGGTTCGTGGCTCGAACCGGTACTAAAGGTTCAACACGAACCGGGACTAATGCATAGCCGTTGGAACCAGGACTAGTGGTACCATTAGTACCGGGCCAAAGTCGAGCCGGGACTAGTGTGTCTCACGTAAGGTCGTTTTTCTACTAGTGTTATCTGTCCCACGAAAATCGGCAACAACCAGCCTATAAATACGAGAACAAAGGGTGGACTTGCAACTGAGGAAATAAAAATGGTCGGACCCAAATCGAGTCCAGTTGCGAGTCCACCCTTGACTCACAACTAGGACAAAAAAACTCTGAGCCTTGTTGCGAGTCGAGGATGGACTTGAAACTGACTGAAACAAAAATTGGGCGTGCCATAGTTGCTTATAAAGGATGAACTTGCAACTTGGACTAGAGCGGACCCGGTTTTATGTTGAGGGTGAAGTTGCCGTATAAAAGATATTGAAGAATTTAGAATGTGTTCCCATAACTTTTAAAAAGTATTTTCAAATTTATAAAATATTCACAATCTTATTCATGAACATGAAAAAGGAAAAATAAAAGACAAAATGAAAAAGATAGAAACAACAAAATAAACCAAAAGAAAAATCGGAGATAGAAAATAGTGAAAAGAAAGAAAAACATAAAGACAAAAAAAGAATTGGTAATAGCTTTTATAAAGAAAATGCATTCAAAAAATGGATAGAAAACACAAAACATTCAAAAAAATGAAAAAAAAAAACTGAGAACGCAGGATACCAGCGGACATATATAAAGAAAATAACACATAAGTCTAGGATTTCTGCCTCCGGTCGGCGCCGCCACAGATCCGCTCCTCTCTGGTGGCCCTAGGGCCATGGGGGTGTGGTGGATCTCGGAGGCCGGTGGGATGGCTCCGTTTTTAGTTGTTTCTTTCAGTTTGCTAGTGTTTTTGTCATGCTCAGGAAGACGAGACGACGGTGGCTCATTGAAGATGGAATAAAGGTCTCCCCGCCTAGACCCCGTTCCGGCGGTGCGTCTACCATCGTTGGTGGGCGTGTGGAGGTGTGTCTTCGGCGGACCTATCTTTGGTGGATTTGCTCGGATCTCGTCATTGTTCGTCTTCGTTCGTGTGTCTTTGAGTTGGATCCTTCTGATCTACGTTATTCTTCATCTGCGGCGGTTGCTGTTCTGGTGCGCTGGTCCTACGGGGCCTTAGCAGGACGACTTCTTGACTGTCTGCGACAACAAGTTGTGCCTGACTCCGGCGATGGAGGGGCGATGACGGCGGAGCGCCTTCGTCTCGCTTCAGTGCTTGTAGTCGTCGCTAGGTGGTCTATGAATCTGGATGTAATTTTTATTATTTTTGGTATTCGTTGTACTGCCATGATTGAAGATGAATAGATCGAAAAATTTCTCGTAAAAAAAAGACAGGGCAAAACGAGCAGCTAAAAAAACAGAAGAAAGGAGTGGCACGAGCGACTAGAAAAGCAACCCGACGAAGGCACTAGCGTACGAGCCACATCGACAGGGCAAATTTGTTTTTGCACGAATTTTATAGCCTTTAATCATGTGATGTACAACTTAGATGTGATATAACTAAAAAAATATCTAGATGTGAATTAGTCAAACTGCTGATTAAACGGAGGGAGAGGTACGGAGCCAAAAGAAGAAGCGCCTGCGGTGGCAGCGTTGAGGACGGGACGAGCACCAGGAGGCAAACAACAATGGTGTCGAGGACGTCTGTGGCGTTGCGGCGGCACCAGTGCCCTCGTGCACACACATCCTGTGTGTCAGGCTCGTGCCGGCGGCGGCAATGCGCGCACCTTGGGGAGAAGAACATGCCATGCAATGCTAAACGGCCGTTGGCCGTTCGTGCACGCAGTCCCAGCACGTCGGATGGCGCTGCACGCCCATGCTGTCGGCGCACCCAGGCAGCAAGAAGCATATCCTCACCATGCTCGCGGAACGGCAGCGACACGTACAGCGCCCCAGCCCCAGAAGTTTGAGATGCAGAAGCGCATATCCAAGCCAAGAAATGTCCTCTACGCAAGTGAAGGAGATCTTTCGTCAATCAATCCAACGTGGTGCTCCAATCCCACCAAGGTAATTAAACAATTATTTATTCAATCTTTTGCGTAGCACGGGCATTTGTATTTTCAGGTGCAAGACGATCTAACTACATCACTGCATCATCATCAACATGCTGGGACGTGTGCCCACAATGCCAGGACCAGATGTGTCACCATCGACATCATCGGGCGGACGACATCATCACATCAACATGTCACTCTCGTCAGGAACCGCGGGCTCAAGCCATCCTCTACAACATATACATTCACCGCCCGTGAGCACGTCGATGCCGTCAACATCAACCTCCCGCCCGACGTGAAAGGCTTCTACATCAACATGACTTCGCTGTCTTCACCCACTTAGCACCCGGTGAGTACGCCGACCACCTCGACACGCCCACATTCGCTGAAAATGTTGCCATGTCAGCAGATCCCGTGGCCAAGAAACGCCTATCATGTCAGAAATTCCGAGCCCTCAAACACCTACTACGGCAGCCAATCCGCGATCTCCACTTGCGCCAGCTGATCTGTCCCCCATACCCACGGCACCTCGAGGCAACCTCCCTCGCTGGAATCCGTCCACTGTGCCTACACACACCATGGTTACCTGCGCCCAAGCCAGCAAGTTTCTTTCCACCCCAAATACAACTAAACCCTAACCACATCCACCTCCGATAAAGCAGGTTTAAGATTGTATAGCACGAACTATGCACAACAAGCCCAGGGTGATTCGTAGATACAATGCCCTTGTATTCAAGAGTAAGAACTGTAGGGGTGATAAAATTAAAAATTGACCTATCGAAAACTAACTAATGCAGTTATGTAGTATACAGTCCAGTCAATACAGACACTTTGCATGTCAAAAGATCGAGTTGCTCTCTCATAACACTTTGCGTGTCTAAGCTATACTACAAGGTTTGGTAACAGTTGATTGATGTTTTACTTTTCGATGAATGTGCTAAATGTTAGCCTATGAAAAGAAACCAAAACTCGATATCGTTGCAGTTATGAATTCACAAATTTGTGAGTGAAATATATGTTTTCTTGTTCTACATTGGGGTGGTCACTGAGCCGAAACTATGAAAACCAATAGCACCATTATATTTCTGCAACTTAAATTGAAATTTGTCATATCAGGGGAAGCAAAAGAGCATTAGACCACTGCCTATCAAATCATTTGGAGTCCCTGGCTCATAACCTAATAGTGATGAAAATGAAAATCTTAATCAAGACAATAATATAATTTCACCTATGCAAATAGGTTACGCAATCTTAAATCAAGACCAAGCCTAGACTGGTTCCCACATAAAACTTTCAATTGGTATTATTGCTCTTGCAGAAGTGTACTAATATGATTAAACTGGGAAGGAAGTAACCCACACATCAATTAAACTGGACGTCTTCCGGCCTTTGACATAAAACAGAGCCACAAACAGGATCAAGAAGAGGACCGGGGCCGGTTGAGAGAAGACCAACTGGTGTGGATCGATCCGCCGGCAGGTGGGTGTGGATGTGGATCCGTCGTCAGCGGCAGCGGACAATCATATACAGTACTCCGCCACATACTATAGTACTAGTTAATAATCCTAAACAGAATTAGAATCAGCCACCGCCTCGCCAGGCCGGAGATCTGCACGCTCTTCGGCTCCTGACTCGCCTGTCCGGGAGCAGTGGGCAGCGGAGGCTCGGCTGCGCCCGCGGTCACAGCCACGGCCAACAACACGAGCACGGCGGCCGCGGCGAGCCACATCCTACGCATTCTCAGATTTGGGATGAGGATTGGGGAATGAGAATGGGGAGAGGAGAGAGCTTTTTCCTTTTCTAGAACTAGAAGAAGAAGGAGGAGGAGAGGAGAGAGCTGCGTAGTCGTAGCCTAGCCATTGCTCCAGGGAATGCCAAAGTCAATCTATCTCCCGGACAACAGCGAGGCAATGGCAGCTAATATCGTTAAAGTCCATATCTTTGTCACCCTTTTCACCCATGCGGCCTTAGTTCGCTTCTACCTATCCGCGAGGGGCCGTGGAGCCGACGTTGTGACCGAGATTAAATTTGGGGGGGGGGGGGGGGGGGGGGGGGGGGGGGGGGGGCAAAGCCCCCCCGGTTCCATCTTTATAGAATGAAACCATACATCTGTTGATGGTATAATTTGGCTACTTAGTATATGATGAGCCAAATTAAATCAATGATTTATCAAGCTGATCGGTTAATGAATTGTTAAAATATTGCCACAGGAATTTTCATGGAAGGTGAAGATACAAGTTCTATGAAGAATCATATGCTATACTGGACCATGGGCGTGATGCATGCAAGTGATATATATCTACGTATATGAAGAAGTGTGCTTAGTCCTGATGGCCATTATCCAATTTGATTTGCGACGTTGCTGGAATATTTAAATATTTTCTTTGTTGGCTCAAGGTATTTATACATATGCTTAGCCATTATATTTAGTGTGATGGTGACGTGGCTGGAATACTTTATTCATATATACAAGAGTGCATGCACGTGGATATGGCATAGATTTGCTACGTAATTAGATTGGCAAGTATATTTTTTTGTAGACGTATGCTACATGGTAATTGAATCAAGAAAGGCTAGTCCTGATCGGTTTTAGCTTCAGAGTTGTAATCTTATACGCCAAGTCCAGTGTGCCATATATATGTAAGGCCGTGGCCGATTGAAAAAAGAGAACAATCGATCTATCAATACAAACTACTTTTTCACGTACGTCTATTTTCTGCTACTTCCTGCCGAGCCCTAGCAGCCCTAGGATTTGGCGATCTTTGCCGTTTTGCGCTGGAAAGCGGCCGGTTCTCCTCCACGAAAGCAAGGAAATCTTTGTTGCTTTGCTCGTAAAGCAATCGTCGTCGTCACGAAAGCACGACGGTTATCCTGGTGTTGCACGGCGATTTCGCGTGCCAACACAATTGGCGACTCCGCTGGGGACGAGAAGAAGAAGTGCTACACGATAAGTACCGAGTCCAAGAACGGGAGCGACATCGACCCGGAGAACGTCATCGCCGTCACACTCGACGATCTGTCGGAAGATGTTCGGCGCGAGCTTGAAGAGGAGCTTGAGAAAGAAAAGGTTGAGAGGTTGAAGTTAAGTTGGCTGGATACGCGAAGACGAGGAACGGAGTCGTCAAAAAGGTAGTTCCGAGCCCTTCCGATGCTCAGGTAAAAAACTCAACCGAAGAAATTGCTCATCTAATTGATGTGTCCGTAGCTAGTAAATATGGTTCTGATATGGAAAATATGACACGTACAATTACTCGAGCAGTAGCTAATAGACTTGAAGAATTTAAGGTGCAGTTTAATAAAGATCTTGAAAATTGTCTACCTGGTCATGTACGCTCATTAGCGCTGCAAGTCAATGATGAGTATTTTGGAAAAAGACCGATGCCACCAGAGAGTATCAGATTTAGCAATTTGCCAAGTAATATACATACGCCTAGTGCATCGGCTAATACTATGCAGCCTCACGTCCCTTTAAACAATAATCTGGATGGCCGGGACTATGTTTGTAGTTCGGCTAATAATTTTGTTCCTAGTACTACTGCTGCTATTGTTTCAACTTCGGTTCCAGAAAATCACAATAGCAATAACCGAGTTTTGGGTTTAATTCTAATATGCAGCAACCTAGTTATCGGACAGTGGCATATAGTACGCCACCACTGCCGCCTGTCGGTACCGGGGTTCCGTATGGGCCGGTACCTGATTCATATTTTGGTGGGTCTCCGTTGCAAACTTCGCATGCTCCAATTTCTTTGCCGGAATTTTCACCACGTGCTTGTGTTCCATCTGCTCCACAAGCCAGTTCTCTACAGCCCAATAATAATTTTAAGGATCAACTTGCTAGTATACTTAGAGAATTTGGTTTAGAACCTAAGGGTAGAGCACGTGCATATCAAAAACCATACCCTGATTACTTTGACCCGACACCATATCCTCGTGGTTTTAGAATTCCAGATTTTTTTAAATTTACGGGGGAAGATGGTAGATCTACTTTTGAGCATGTGGGACAATTTTTAGCACAATGCAGCGAGGTCGGCACATCGGATGTTTTTAGATTAAAATTGTTTCCATTATCTTTATCCGGTACTGCATTTACTTGGTTTACATCGCTTGCTCCTAATTCTATTTCAACCAGGGCACAATTGGAGCAAAAATTTCATGAGTATTTTTATAGCGGTGAAACAGAACTTCGACTTTCAGATTTAACTATGGTTCGCCGCGCCCCCTTGCTGCCACGTCCACGGGCCGATGATGCCGTGCTCTCGGACGAGAAATCAAGCCCCCGAAATACCGTCGGGTACGTCTTCGCCCTCACCGTACCGGACTGCCGACCAAAGCGACGTGGTGGTGAGCAGCGCAACTTGCCACTGTATTTGCCAGTTGGCAAACCTCCTTTGCGTTTCCTACCACAAGACTTCTCTTGGTGTCCAAGATATCCACATGTATAACAAAAATGTGGCAGCTTCTCGTACTGAATCTCAAACTCCATCTTAGTTCTTGTACCCTGCAGCTTGGCGAACATAGCTACTGAAGTTTCCAGCGGACGGTACACCGGGATCTCCACCCTGACCCGAATAGAGTTACCAGCCTTCTCATTGAGCTCCGCTTGTAAGATCTTTCCCAGATTAACACATAATGCTTTCACCACTGCATCGGTCCTCCAGTTCATGGGCACATCAAGAATACGTACCCATATCCTCATCTTATCCAGCTTATAGTCCGACACTTTCCTCATACCATCATAGGCTTCAATTAACAACGGATCGTGCTCATACTGCCATGGCCCCCCTCGAAGGATTCTTGACATATCGGCCTCGCACCCGAAGTGCACGAGGTACTTATTATTTCCCTGGTACGAGTAATCAAAATCCTCCTTTAGCCGCCATCCATCTACAATGTTATCAAATAGGGCGCTAGGCGATGGCCGGTCCAGGGAATACACCAGCATGACCACGGACCAAGGATGCGCCTGTTGCTGCAGTACACCGTCCTCCTCAAGGTCCACCTCCGCTAGCTCTACCTTGCCCTCAAAATCTTCTCCTTCCCTGAAGTCCTCTGGCCCTTCAACCTCCCGCTCGGCGCGATGCCGGGTCGTCGACGGCGCCGCCGTCTCGTCCGCCGTCTTCATCTGCGTCCAGATCGTCAACGATTGCATCTGCAGGTTGATCCGCCTAGCAGCCACAGCTCCCCCATTGGAAGGCTTCGGGCATGCAGCGACCACGGAGGGAGCCCTATATGCGCCCCCACCAACCTCCGGGATCACTTCGACCGCCGGTGACTTCTTGCCTTTCTCGCTCGCGGACGACGACATCTCGGCTAACAGCGGCGACGATGGCTTGAGAGTTGTGCGATCTGGTGGCTTACGCGGTTCCTGATGCGTTCGTTCCCAGACCCTAGATGGGTTTTTGTAGGCAGACTGCGTCTCAGCCTTGCGTCGGGGGTTAGGGCACCCAGAACCCAACTCGCATACCGCAGAGTCTCGGGGCCACGAGGGGCCGCGCGACCGCTCGGCGGACTCGGCCGCCACAATTCCGACTCCTAGGCTTGCCCTAGGCACGGAAGGAAGGCCACACACGGCCGGCACGGCGGCCGGAGGTGGTGGCGGCTGGGCATACGCCTCCAGATCGCCAGGGCTAGGAAACCCTAACGACGACATGAGTGCGGTATGATATTGATAGCTCTGTGTGCTCGTGCCGTGTGGTACGTACAAGATATCAGTGTGGCTACAACTCCCTAAAGTCCCATCAGGTGGTGGTTGGTTGCTGGAAAATGTGATCGACATTGAGGACATACTACGACCAATGTGCCTAGACATCACTCGTAACGGTGGCAATGTGGGAAGAGGAGTGGCGACGTGGTGCTGCTGAAGGTACGCAAGAATGTTCGTTGTGTAGTTCTTGATTTGGAGTCGAAGGAGATGCATATCCAAAAGAGGGGCTCCTCGTTGCTGGAGATCGACCTATCATATCACCTAAACACCATGAAAGTGTTCTCCTAGCAAGCAAGCTGCCCCGGCAAGTAGGACTGTATGACAGAGTATTAGTTTTGGTATTCCATGAGTCATGCAATTGCTTTTAGATATTTATTTATCATTGATGGGTATAAAATATACAACCCGTTCTAGATTTTTATGTTAGACAATAACTGGACTTACCGGTACTTCACCCTGATATGAAGGAAGACCTTTTAAAAATTATATATTTTCCAAATTTCATACAAATCTGAAACTATTACTATTTTAGTTTTATACTTCCGATAGACCCCCCTTGAACACATCAACGGTTGTGATTATCCTATACCCCTTCATAAGGATGGGCATGATGGTCTTTTTTGAAAGTACGTCGTCCGCACTGGGACTGAAAAATCTTGCCATTCAAAGCAGGACGTAATAATCCTGGAAAAACGAGATAGTACGCACAAGAAATCGAACTCTGCACCTTGTCCTCGAACTACACATCTTTGCCTCTCTACTACGCAGCCTGTTTGTGACAAAAATAGCACAAACTATATAAGAAATCCAGGCCGATGCGCAAGACCGGTCCATCAGCCCATCAATCTGGATATCTCAAGAAAAAAGGTTTGCTGCATAATAAAGCTTGTTAAAAACTTGGCGACCAGCTAGACAATAGTTTATGGTTAGACGAAGGGAAATAACCTTTATGACTTCAACCTTCTATAAGGATATGAAATTATCAAATGTAGGATTCCTGCCATCCGTGGAGATATTTTCTAAAATGGCAAAACACCTCCATTCACTTGAGGCATGTGAGAAACACCTTTGCTTTTTGAGGCGTTTCATCAAAATGCCTAAAAAAATCGTTCAAACCTGGTATGGATAACTACCATGGTCATGCCCACCTTCTTGAAAAAATTAGGGTCATTTCAGAATGTCCAAAACTAGACCATGTTTAATGGAGGGTGTTCGAGTTGTCTAGAAGGCTCCGCCTGAGGGTACGTTGTTTCTCGACATCCTTAAAATGGCCTAAATTTTTTTCCACCATCTTCTATGATCAAATCAAGGCACCATGCCAAGTTGTTTGAGTTTTTGATAATTCTCGCATTTTCTGGAGTTTTTTTGGGTGAAAATTGGCCAATAAATGGCTGGATGTGACACAACTTGCATATGATGTCGGAAATCTGTTCAAACCTGGCATGGATGCCTACCATGGGCATGCCCACCTACTAGAAAATGTAAGGGTCATTTCATGCATGCCAAAAATAGATCATGTTCAATAAAGAGTGTTCGGGTATGTGAGAAGGGTGTGTTTGAGAGCATGTTTTTTTGGCATACATCAAATGACCCCAATGTTTCCATTATCTTATATGACCAATTAAAGGCACTATGCCAAGTTGTTTTGGTTTTCAATAAATTTGGCATTTTCTGGAGTTCTCTTGGACAAAAATGCCGATAAATGGTCGGACATGTGGCAGCTTGTATACGGTGTCGGAAATTGTTCAAACTGGCATGGATGATTACCATGGGCATGCCCACCTGCCTGCAAAAATTGGGGTCATTTAGAAAATGTTCAAAACATAGACCATGTTCAACAGAGGATGCACCCGGATGGGCATGCCCATGTAGGCAACCATGCTAGGTTTGGCCTACCCAGACATGAACATGGCGTTTTTTCGACATTCTTGATATCGTTCCAACTTTTGCAAGCTGGTGGGCATGCCCATGGTAGGCATCCATTCCAGTCCAAAGGGAAAGTATATTTAAAATCATACTCTGAACATGTACTTAAAATTGTTATTTTGAGTTTTAACATAAGTAATAAATAAACATAGATAAAATTGAAAACCCTAAATGCTTTTTTAAAGCATTTAGTAAATATTTAAATAAAAAATTCTATAAAATCATTATTTTTGAAATTCACTTAAAACTTGTATTTCGGCACAACTAGGCGATGACATCGCTCGCCGGGATCATGTTGGGCTGGCCCAAGAGCTTGTGGATTTGAAAAAAGTTCATCAATTTTTTATAAATATATTCATGGATTTGAATTTTTTTTGCAAAGTTCAAAAAATGAATCACAAAAAGGGTTTGCAAGAAGCGTTCTTGGTTTTGGGAACATCGGCTTACCAGCCACTTTTTCCGGTTTTGGGAACCTTCTCGAAGGACGTGAACCGCATTTTTTTCTTTTCTTTTTTTCTTTTTATCTTCTATCTTGTTTTATTTTTTATTTTTCGTATTCTTTCAATTTTCGTTCTTCTTTTGTTTATTTTTTCTATTTCTTATATATTGAAAATTTTCAGAATTCAAATTATGTTCCTATTTTTCTGATTCTTTGTCGAATTCATTTTTTTAAAAATGTTTGGGTTGAAAATTTTGTCTTCTCTTTTTTGAAAAATATTCGTGTTTCGACATATTGAGCAAGTTAGAAAGAGATGAACATTTTATGTACAATTTTTAAAAATACTAATATGTGTATTTTATTAAAAAAGGAAAGTAAAAACCCAAGAGAAAACCGTGCATAAAAAACCAAAGGAAATCAGAGTGTAGGTGCTGTGTTTTTTCTTAGCGTTATTTATCTTGCACAAGAGGAAGAAAACAAGGTTACAAGGTACACCAAATTATCTATCCCAGATGGATGTGCGCTTACGCATTGTGCATGAGGAGTGTATTTCGAATCCTGGGTTGGACATCTGGTTTTTTATTTTTATAAATCTTAAAAAAGAAACTAAACAGGCTGAGCCATGAGGGAGGTGTGATGGGAATTGTACGAACCTATGGCGTACACCTTTTAGTGGATACAATTTGTGAAATGGTCATACTATCCTTTATACGTTTTGTGAGGCGGGGTCTACCGAAGCGGGACTCTTAGTTTTATGTGCTTTATATCACGTGGTTATGATTCTCTTTAACGTGCAAAGAAGAGCCATGGAGATGAAACATGTACGTCAGTACGTGCACACCAAAAGCTCGATCAGGTGCCATTGAGTGGCATTGACCAACAACGGGACACAACCGGAGATCTCCTGCTCCATATTGTCATCCAGCGTGCATTGGAAGGGATTCATGAGATTCTTCTTCGCGTGGAATTCCCCTTTTTTTGAAAAAGAGTCCAATCTATTACAAAGATTCACCGAAAGTAGAAAGCACCTCGAACATAATAAATATTACATCGAGATCAATGGACCACCGAACGACCATTGCCGCAATCAAAACGAGCCGCCGGCACGCCGCCCCCATACCGGAGCCGACCTGTCCTTGTCGATGACAGCCGGTAAGTCTTCGTGCACATGCCACTAAGGACCAACGCCCTGGAGCCACAGTCGTCGTCGTTGAATCCTTCAGAAATGGAGGGGGCCTTGCGAGAGAAACCAGAGTGCAGGAGAAAGGGATACCGAGGTGGTGGCTGAAACCTGAAGCTGCATGTGTTGAAAATTCAGAATGTTCAAAGTTCAGTCGAGAAGCTACCTGCAAGTGTTAAAAATTCAGAATGCTCAGAACAAGGCAAAGCAGAGTAGAGGGGAGAAAGGAACCACCAGGATGCAAGCTCAGTCCGATGGCCCACGATCCTGCTTACTCAATGTTCAGATTAAATCTACTTTTTTTTCCCACCAAAAGCATGTTGATTGTTCTACATTATTACAGACCGTAGGAAACAGATAAATTCAGGTTCATCGGTTCACACTATTACAATTCAGTAAATCAAACAATTCTTCATCATTGTCCCATTCTAGTTTGCCCAAAATAAGAAGGTACTGAACAATGGATGCACGGCAACAAATAAAGTGTAAAACCGAGCTACAGATTCAACACCGACATGGCCGGCTCTGTGCCACGTCTCATGTTTCCAGCCTGCTTACATGCGCTGCAGTCTTCAGGCAACACCGACACGGCCGCCTGAACATGTTCAGATTATTCCACTGCTGGAACTACTCCCTGCTTTATTACAGACCACAGTGTCTTGCACACGGTGTATAGTCCACGTCTCAGGCAATGGAAACAAAGCAAAGTAAGAAGAATCAAAATAAATAAATACATAGCCTCGGAACAGCTATGACAACTAAATTCATAATAAAATGTCTTCGCTCGTACATTTGAAAACAACCACCTATCGTCAGTCCGATGTTGGATTTCAGATGATGATTTCTAACATTCACCCTTCGTGCTGATTGATTGGCTGTGATTATGAACACATCATCTTGCTTGCAGCTATTGAACTATGTTCTTCTTGCGGCCCTTGAGAAGATGTTGGGTTTCTGAAAGTGGAACAAAACTCCAGCTTCTGACAATCAAGAGGCCTGCAAATACAAGTCAGGGAAGTCAAAAATTAAAGCATGCTATCAGTAGTTTATGTTATTAGGTGAACAAATATATTTTTCTTCACAAAATGAGTTAACAGTGCAAAAAAGAAATGAATCTAACCCATCACTCGCAGCTTATTTAGCTTAGTATATGTACAGAACAGCCAACACTTACCGGTAGCTATAGTTTTCCAGTCATCGAATCCTTTCCTGTAAGCCTTTCTTTGTTAGTACAACAGTAACTCTTATTATGTGTCTAATCTTAGTTAGATCACCACTGCATTCATTTGCTTCTCTCTTTTGCCGAAGCTTCTCTATGAGTTCTTCTGACGTGTCAATCAGATATAGTTCTTCAAGGGCTGTGAGATGCTCAACACCATGAGGAAGAAACTTCAGTTCAGGACAGACTAGCAAGCAGAGTTCGGCAAGGCTTCCCATTGCACCCTCTTCTATTTCTACTTGGTTGAGGTGCGGTGCATCCCATATAGATAGAAACCGAAGTTTTGGAAAAGACCATGCAGTGAAGTGACTGGAAAGATGAGATAATTTGAGGTATCGATGTCTTTTCGACCTGCCCTTCTAAACCAACTTTGTGAACCGTTGGAGGTAAACAAAATCCCTTCAGCTGCAACACCTCCTTCTCACCCATAGCTGTGATTTGTAGATGCAGAAGATGTCTCATTTTTTTTGATAGAATTTCTCAAGTCAGCAGAGTGTCTAGTTTCCATATTGCAGACAGCAAATGTTCTTAGCTGTGTTAAAGCTGCTACACCCTGCAGAACTTCTGAACTTGCTTCCACACGTTGCAGAGCATGCAGTGAATTTCTTTGTCAACACAACATGCAAACAGGTATCTCAACCTCTGATTGCAACCTTCCTATTTCTTCAGGTAGACTTCCAATATCAGTATCTCTAAGGCCCAAATACCGCAGATTGAACAAGCTGAATACCTCCGTTGGAAGCATCTTGATACTAGTACCTTGCAGATCCAATGTTGATAGCAGGTTTGAAGATTCTAGGATAGGCCTCAGTAAATCAATATTGAGATACCTGTTAAAAACATGGATTGCACGGACATGTCGCAAAAGATTCACTCAGGGGTTGAAGGTTCCCACTCTGAATTGATATGCGACGTGTGTGCTCTACAGAGAATGCCCCTTTAACAAAGAGGCCAGTTGTCTCATCGTTGTCCTTGAACCGCTCTGCACCTTTAAGATAAGCCTGCATACTCTCAAGCTCCTCCTTGGCTTCATGAATCTCATCAAAGAGAACACTGCGGGCAGACGCTTCACTGCAAAGCAGCGATAAGCCGAACGCTGAGTGACCTGACCTAGCTTCGGCTTTGCTGAGCTCTTTTCTTTTCTTTTTGCACCAGGAAAACGTTTATTTTCCACCGACTGATTTCTCTCGCCTGTAAGCCGCATCTGCTTCCTGACACATGTTCCCGTGGATCATATGAAACTCTTGTATAAATGGAAATGTAAAAATGTAAAATAGTTAATCGTGTATATGAAAAATGTTTGTGACAACTATAAACTATCACACATTTCAAAAGAAATGTACATGACAATGTAAAAAATGTTTATACAATGTAAAATAATTATACGTGCAATTCAATAAAAACGTTTAATATATTGAAAAGATGTCCATTACATTTAATAAAAAATCTTCGCAAGTTTCGACAACTTGTTTGTAACATTTTCAAGAAAAAAAATGTGTCCATTGTTAAAAAAAGGTTTTTTATCATTTTTTTAAACGTCTATTTTGAAAAACAAAATTGCTTAACATGTATTTAAAAAAACAATTAAGACTTGATTTTGCAAAAAATGATAGACATGTATTTAGATAATGTTAAACGGGTGTAAAAAATGTTTGAAATATGTACAGAAAATGTACAAAGGTGTATAAAAAATAATAGATATGTATTGACAAAAAGTACACAATGAAAATTGACAAAGGAAACAAAAAAATATGTAAAAACAAAAAAACCAAGAAAAAAATAAAATAAAGATTGAAAGAAAACGTTGAAAAAAAACAGAATCCAAAGCATAAAAGAAGAAGAAAAACTGGTGGAGAAACAAAAAATGAAAGGAAAAAAAGAAGAAAACGAAAAAGAAAACAAAGAAACCAGACCAAGGCAATTGAAGCTTGGACCAAATGAGGACGAGCGAATGCAATGAACGTCTAACATATAAATAGGCTGACCATAGGCGATTTCTAATAGGAATCGGTACGGGCGAGACATAGCATTTGCGCAAATTAGATCCCTTGCAAAATGCTCACCGACCACCAACTATGGTCTTGGGCTCGCCTCGCTTGTTCCACTATGCGGGATTCTATTGTTTTGGTTTTTCGTTCGCACCTCTGTTGAGGCACCCAAAAAAAATCTTAGTACCAGATTTTGATTGATTGCAGAAAGTTCATAAAATAAAAAATTATTCACGTATTTGAAATATGTTCATGAATTTAAAGAAATAGAAAAACCATGAGTTTTTAAAAGTTCATTTATAATTTTTTTCATGAATTTAAGAAAATGTCAATGAACTTAAAAATATTCCTGAATTAAAAAATGTTCATGAATTCACCAAATTCGTAGGAATTGAAAATGTTCATAAAATAATATGTATGCAAATTTTCAAAATGTTACTGTATATTTTATTTACATTTATGAATTTTAAAAGGTTCATATTTTGGTGAAATTCTTCTTGAATTTAATTTTTCTAATTTGAACTTTGTTCAGGAATTAAAAAAATAATGAATTCATAAATTATCCATTAATGTTAAAAAGTGTTCAGGAATTTTGAGAAAGTGCATGAATTAAAAATTGTTAATGAATTGGAAAAACGTCCATGAATTAAAAAATGGTGCTATGCCGCACTTGTATCATGCGTGTGTTAGATGAATGGTGCTATGCCATTTCTGTTGTTCAATTGCTGTAACCTGAGGAATTTGCCCACCACAATTTTGTTGTTGAAGAATTTGGAAACATAGCGGCAGTGAGTGTTGTATGTTTATGATGGGTGTTTTGGTACTGTTCAGCTAGGGCAGCTGTTACCGTTAGGAGTGTTCTGGATGTCGGTATCTAAAGTGTTCTGGAGAAGACAGTGTGAATAGTGTGTTTGTGACATTTCAAATGGTAGGTGTTGATTGTACCAAGGTTGTCTGTATCTGGAGGTGAATTAGGCCAACTGAAGGTTTTATCTGGTCTATTTGTTCGCAAGAATATTTTAGTTCCTCTTGTTGATTCAGTTCCTCATGCATTCAGCGGATCAACAGCAGATATATGAACTAGAGATAACAAACACATGAATCCATCAAAGCAAGCTAGCATATTAGTCACCTTCATTGCAGTTCATCTTTAATCCCTTGCCTGATATATAGTATTAGATTTACTGAACAAGAAACGAAGTTGATAAATAGCTATTCCGTGCCAAGGGAAAACATGAGTTGCACAATTAGTTAGTAGCCATAGCTATACAATTAATGTGGCACAATATTTATTTCAGCGGTCTAGATGGCACACTGGAAGTGGAAGACAACCTACATCAACACTTGTATATTGTCTAGGATTTCAAATCCATGCTTAAAAGGATATGGGTTTGATTGTGATATTTACAAAACTTTCTTGTTTGTGTATTTTCCAATACAATATTGAAAAAAAAAACAGAACAGGAAAGTGACAGGATATGCATACACCCATCTGTTGCTGCTCTTCTCGTCGCTCTTCACCTGTAAATACAGTCCGCTGGTTGCATCTTTATACACATCAGAATTCAGTCCCTCTTTTCCAGCCTATTTGCTCTCTCTCTGTTGATGGCCATATTGAGTCCTTGACTGCAGTTTTGCTACTGTTAATTTTTTTTTCATTCATGTTAGGATCACTGTTTTAAATAGCCCGCTATAGCACGCTATAGCATTTACAGAAGGTCTTGCGCTAAGAGACTTTGATCCAAACAAATGAACAAACATTTTAAATAGCTCGCTATAGCTTCGCTATAGCATGCTATAGCATTTAGAAAAGGTCCGCCGCTAAGAGGCTTAGCGCGCTATTTAAAACTATGGTTAGGATAGCCTGTACTTTTCAATTGGTGCGATGACGGTGGCTCGTTACTGAAAGAGAATGAAAGGGTTAGCGAATACACATGTTCAACATACATAACCGTTGAGTGATCATATATACCTGTCCTAGTGATTACATTGCCTTCTTTCTACTGTACTCGATACTTTCTGATCCCTGGAGCATACTGATAGCCTTTTTTATCGAAGGCCTCTTGGTGCGGTCTGGATGCACGCAGATCATACCTACCTGAATGCATCTCCTTATTTGTTCGCAAACTGTTTCTAGGAATAAATACCTTGGCGATCTCTGCAACACATTTCTCCATTTCTTAAGCATCTGTGGAATCGAAACAAACATCTAGAATGTTAGTTTGCAAAATGTAAAATGCAACATCATGTCTGTGAAACAAAGATCCTTCATTTCTAAATTTGAGACATTATTTCCTTACAAGCTTGATAAAGTCATCTGATGGTGTTATAGTAACGTCTGGGTAGTCCCTGTGTCCTGTTACTACCTCCAAGATTATGACACCCAAACTGAATATGTCTGACTTCGGTGTAATTTTACCTCCAAGTATAAATTCTGGTGCCATGTAACCTCTGAATGACAACAGGAATACAATTTTTAAGTGTTAAGTGACCCTAATGAAAACAAATGTTATTTCTTATGACTATAATGCATGGTACTTAAAACTGGCATTAACTTACAATGTTCCATCACGAGATTTAGTGCAGATAGTTTGTTCTTGGTAAAGTAGTCTGGACAGACCAAAGTCTGTGATTTTTGGTGTCATACCGTCATCAAGCAATATGTTCGCCGGTTTCAGATCCAGGTGGATAATAGGCTTATCGACATCTTCATGAAGGTGACATAAACCATAGCAAATCCCCTCAATTATATTGTACCGTGTGCTCCAATCAAGTCCAGAAGATTCATCTACATGTGTAACCAGAAGAAGAGCAAGCATTCTGAGACAGATGTTACATAAAAAAAATTGTTGTTGTTCCCTAGATAATACTTTATGAAAGGACTACGAAATTTTACAGCATGTTTCCATTTTTTGCTTGTAGACTGATACCAGAGCCACACATTGATCCATCATAAAACTTAATATATGTGAATAAAATATTGTTTTCTTAGAGCTATATGTTCAAAGCTTGTCAAACTGGACAAACTATAGTTTAAAACAAAGATGGAACGAAGAAACAACTTGATATATGCTTATCAAGGCTTCCATTTGACATATACTCCAAGCAAAGTAACATTTCTGCCATCTCAGCAAAGACGTATTTCCCATCGTATGGCAAACACTCTTTCTGTATTTCGTAGCAGTGGCCTAGACATCACACTATATTGGGGTGCTGAAGCATGGTAAGATGACAGACCTCGCTCTCGAACTGATCCTGCAGGCCTGGCTTTAACGACGACATGATCTTCTTCACAGCAATCATTTCCCCATTTCTCTCCACTCCCTGTTTGTGTTTTTGGACCAAGTGCAGTTACGGACAGAGATAAGTATGTTTGAATCAAAAGAAACACATGCAACCTTGGGGTAATGTTCAATGACTTATACCTTATATACCACACCAAAACCACCATGGCCAAGTATTCGCTTGCCGGAGAAGTTATCTGTGATCTCTTTTAAATATTGCAACGGTATATTGTATGGTCTTGAACTCACAGCTTGCAGTACTATGGTCTTGATCTCTTTTAATGCTATAAAGCACATAATCTCAGCACTTGGTGCAATAAAAAAATATTGGCATCCAAACGAAGATGATAATTGTGCAACAGTCAGTTTATTGTATATGGTACCTTACCAGAGTTGTTTTGATTTGGAATCACTTGAGCATTTCCAGGAACCAGTTGTGTCTGCGTCTCCAAAGGGTGCAGTTTCAGAGGAATCCTCCGCAAATAATCAGACTAGGTAATACAAGAGAACATGATGTAAAGTTCGATACCAAATTACTAATAGTGACTTGCAACCAACAATTCTTGTGTGCTTAGCAGTTTAGCACGGTCAAGAAGGTGTTTCAGCTTTTAACATTTGAATTCAAAAAATGTCATCTAGGCAGCAAAACACACTGCCTCAACTAAGCGATATGAAAAAAAAAATCCAAATAAAAATAGTGACAGTGTGCCCCAACTTTATCCAATAAACAAATATTCACCAGCATACACTAGTGCAGAACCAGGATTTATCACCGGTTCGTAAGGGCCTTTAGTGCCGGTTCTGCAACCGGCACTAAAAAGTAGGGACTAAAGGTCCCCCCCTTAGTACCGGTTCGGCACGAACCGCCACTAAAGTGCACCCACGTGGAACGAGCCAGCGCCGGGGGCGGGGAGCCCTTTAGTACCGGTTGTTAACACCAACCGGTACTACAATATGTGGGGGGTTTTGGTTTTATTTTTTATTTTTCCTTTAATTTTGTGTTTTTCATTTAATTCTTTTTTGTTTGCTGGTATTTTACGATACTACATATTGTACACGTTATGCATATATATAAATAAAATTTCCCGTAGAACCGATCATATAAATTAAATTTCTAGGAAAATGGTTGTGTACTCCTGGGAGTACGTACTCTCGCTCCTCATATACCACATAGATGAATCTTTTATACCACATTATTATTTTTAATATACTTCATTAATAATTACTAGATACTCCCTCCGTTTCTTTTTAGTCCGCATATAAGGTTTGGTCAAACACTAGTAGAAAAATAGGCTTCCATACGCCCCTATTAGTCCCTAAAATAATCGAACCGCGACAAAAGGGGTCTTTAGTCACGGTTCGGGAGGAGACCCGCGACCAACTATCTGGGCCCAGCGCGCTCGGTCGACAGCTGGCGGACGGGAGGGGCTTTAGTCCCGGTTGGCCTGGCCAACCGGGACTAAAGGCCTTCGGGGACCTTTAGTCGCGGTTGGCCAGGCCAACCGGGACTAAAGGCCCATCCAGCTGGCGGACGGGAGGGGCTTTAGTCCCGGTTGGCCTGGCCAACCGGGACTAAAGGTCCCCGAAGGCCTTTAGTCGCGGTTGGCCAGGCCAACCGGGACTAAAGGCCCATCCCTATATATAGGACTCAGCTCACTTCACTTCACTCAGCTCACTTCACAATTTTCAGAAGGGGGTGGTGGGTTTGCTTTTGGTTCCTCCTATGCACACAAGGTGTTCGATGAAATGCCCGAGAGCCTGAAACAAACATGATATGAAGTGTCCGAGCCACACTTGAGCTTTCTCATTTATTTTTCCTCCGCGATCGCGGTTAGCAACTTGAACCTTTCATGTGTCATTGATAAAATACGCATGTGTGTAGTTCATTGTTTAATTTGTATTATTTCTAGCTAGTTAGTTTAACAAATGCATGATGGTTAATTATATACTTTATATAATAATAATGCAGATGAATCGGCAATGGATGTACGGTCCCCGACTCTCCGGCGAGTTCACTACGGGTTTGAAAGATTTTCTCGTAGTGCAAATGCGAACAAGCAGCAAGGTTTTATTATCTGTCCATGTGCTGTCTGTAAGAATCAGAAGGGTTACTCCTCCTCAAGAGACGTTCACATGCACCAGCTTCGGCACGGTTTCATGCCAAGCTATAATTGTTGGACCAAGCATGGAGAAACAGGGGTTAGAATGGAAGAAGATGAAGAAGGGGATGATATCGATGACAACTATCATGATCATTTCGGTGATACTTTCATGGAGGATGATGCTGAAGGTGGGGAAGGGTTAGGTGAAGGTGAAGAAGAGGCACATGATGAGCCCGCTGATGATCTTGGTCGGACCATTGCTGATGCATGGAGACGCTGCGAAACTGACAAGGATAGGGAGAATTTGGATCGCATGTTAGAGGATCACAAAAAGTCGTTGTATCCAGGATGCGATAATAGTCTGAAAAAGCTGGGCTGCACACTGGATTTGCTAAAATGGAAGGCACAGGAAGGTGTAGGTGACTCATCATTTGAAAATTTGCTGAAAATGTTGAAGAATATGTTTCCGAAGAATAACGAGTTGCCCGCCAGTACGTACGAAGCAAAGAAGGTAGTCTGCCCTCTAGGTTTAGAGGTTCTGAAGATACATGCATGCATTAACGATTGCATCCTCTACCGCGGTGAATACGAGAATTTGAATGAATGCCCTGTATGCACTGCATTGCGTTATAAGATCAGAGGCGATGACCCTGGTGACGATGTTGAGGGCAAGAAACCCAGGAAGAGGGTTCCCGCCAAGGTGATGTGGTATGCTCCTATAATACCACGGTTGAAACGTCTGTTCATGAACAAAAAGCATGCCAAGTCGTTGCGATGGCACAAAGAGGACCGTAAGTCCGACGGGGAGTTGAGACACCCCGCTGATGGAACGCAATGGAGAAAGATCGACAGAGTGTTCAAAGATTTTGCAGCTGACGCAAGGAACATAAGATTTGGTCTAAGTACTGATGGCATGAATCCTTTTGGCGAGCAGAGCTCCAGCCATAGCACCTGGCCCGTGACTCTATGCATCTACAACCTTCCTCCTTGGTTGTGCATGAAGCGGAAGTTCATTATGATGCCAGTGCTCATCCAAGGTCCAAAGCAACCCGGGAACGACATCGATGTGTACCTAAGGCCATTAGTTGATGAACTTTTACAGTTGTGGGCCAGACCTGGTGTACGTGTCTGGGATGAGCACAAAGGAGAGGAATTTGACCTACGAGCGTTGCTTTTTGTAATCATCAACGATTGGCCTGCTCTCAGTAACCTTTCGGGACAGACAAATAAGGGATACAATGCATGCACGCACTGCTTACATGAGACTGAAAGTGTACGTTTGGTTAATTGTAAGAAGAACGTGTACCTGGGTCATCGTCGATTTCTTCCCTGAAATCATAACGTAAGAAAGAAAGGCAAGCATTTCAACGGCAAGGTAGATCACCGGCCGAAGCCTGCGGAACGTACTGGTGCTGAGATATTTGATATGGTCAAGGATTTGAAAGTCATCTTTGGAAAGGGTCCTGGCGGACAATCAGTTCCGCGGGGAGTTGACGGGCACGCACCCATGTGGAAGAAGAAATCTATATTTTGGGAGCTAGAATATTGGAAAGTCGTAGATGTCCGCTCTGCAATCGACCTGATGCATGTTACGAAGAATATTTGCGTGAACCTGCTAAGCTTCTTGGGCGTGTATGGGAAGACAAATGATACAAAGGAAGCACGGCAGGACCAGCAACTTTTGAAAGACCCAGATGACCGGCATCCGGAATGGTTTCAAGGTCGTGCCAGCTACGCTCTTACCAAAGAAGAGAAGGTCATTTTTTTTGAATGCCTGAGCAGTATGAAGGTCCCGTCTGGCTTCTCGTCGAATATAAAGGGAATAATAAACATGGCGGAGAAAAAGTTCCAAAACCTGAAGTCTCACGACTGCCACGTGATTATGACGCAATTGCTTCCGATTGCTTTGAGGGGGCTCCTACCGGAAAATGTTCGAGTAGCCATTGTGAAGCTATGTGCATTCCTCAATGCAATCTCTCAGAAGGTAATCAATCCAGAAGATCTACCACGGTTACAGAACGATGTGGTCCAATGCCTTGTCAGTTTCGAGTTGGTGTTCCCACCATCCTTCTTCGATATTATGACGCACCTCCTGCTCCACCTAGTCGAAGAGATTTCCATTCTCGGTCCTGTATTTCTACACAATATGTTCCCCTTTGAGAGGTTCATGGGAGTATTAAAGAAATATGTTCGTAACCGTGCTAGGCCAGAAGGAAGCATCGTCAAGGGCTATGGAAATGAGGAGGTAATTGAGTTCTGTATTGACTATGTTCCTGACCTTAAGCCGATTGGTATTCCTCAATCGCGGCACGAGGGGAGACTAAGTGGAAAAGGCAAGATCGGAAGGAAATCCACGATATGTATGGACGGTCATTCTATGACTGAAGCACACCACACAGTTCTGCAAAATTCCAGCTTTGTGGCTCCGTACTTCAAGCAACACAAGAATATTTTACGCTCGAACAACCCGGGGAAGCCTGAATCCTGGATTAGAAAGGCCCACATGGAGACTTTCGGCAGTTGGTTGCGAAAACATTTAATGAATGACAATGATGTTGGAGATCAGCTGTACATGTTGGCCAAGAAACCATCTTCGACTATAACGATTTTCCAAGGGTACGAGATAAATGGGAATAAATTTTACACCATCGCCCAAGATAAAAAGAGCACCAACCAAAACAGTGGTGTCCGCTTTGATGCAGCAACCGAGAATGGGCGAAAGGTCACATATTATGGTTACATAGAGGAGATATGGGAACTTGACTATGGACCCTCCTTTAAGGTCCCTTTGTTCCGGTGCAAATGGTTCAAGCTAACAGGAGGTGGGGTAAAGGTGGACGAGCAATACGGAATGACAATGGTTGATTTCAACAATCTTGGTTACCTTGACGAACCATTCGTCCTTGCCAAAGATGTCGCTCAGGTTTTTTATTTGAAGGACATGAGTAGCAAACCGAGGAAACGGAAGATAAGAAAACGATCAATACATCATGCGATGATCCAAAGCGCCACATTGTTCTTTCAGGGAAAAGAAACATCATGGGAGTGGAGGACAAGACAGACATGTCAGAAGATTATAATATGTTTGGTGAAATTCCGCCCTTCAAAGTGAACACTGACCCAAGCATTAAGTTAAATGATGAGGATGCTCCATGGATACGGCACAATCGTAAGCAAGCAGGGACACAAGGGAAGAATTGATGTGTAATAATTTATTGTACCAAACTTTGTATTTGGTCGATGAACTGAATGATGTATCAAACCTTTTGTCAAACCTTCAAGGGATTTTAAAATGAATTAGTTTTATTTTTCTGATTTTTTTGATATATAATTGTATTTTTAAGATTTTAAAATGAATTAGTTTTATTTTTCTGATTTTTTGATATATTATTTGTATTTTTAAGAATTTAAAATGAATTAGTTTTATTTTCTGATTTTTTTATATATAATTGTATTTTTAAGATTTTAAAATGAATTAGAAACAAAATAATATAAACTTCAATAAAATATATAAGTACAAACAAAATAAAATAAATTTTAATAACAGAAATAAAATTGATTCAACTAAAATTATCGAAGTATTTTCTGTTCAAAATCATTGAAAGCTAAAAGAATTTTCATAAAGAACTTTTTTTGTTAGAAACTTTAATAGCAAAAATAATTATCATAAAGTAAAATAAATAAGTACTTAGAAACAAAATAAAATAAAATAAATAATTTTTTGTTGTAAGTAGAAACAAAACAAAATAAATAAAGCAAAAAAGAAAACAAAAAACAGGCAAAAAATAAAAAATATGCCACCTACTGGGCCACCACGGCCTGAATACGACTAGAAACCCATTAATGGGCCAGGATTCAGGCCCGCAGAAGGCCCAGTAGGCCCACAGGCACATAGTGACAGAATAGGCCCGTAAGCCTGCATTTGAGAGGAGCTCGAAGTGGTCAGCGCAGCCGCGCTTATAAACCACTGTCGAAGCCTCTCGGCTAGCGAGGTGGGACTAAACATCCCACCGCACCGCGCCAGTTCCAGCACAATGCCTTTAGTCCCGGTTAGGGAGGCGGACCGCGACTAAAGGGTCTTTCTGTGCGGGAACGAAAGCGGCGCCAAAACCTTTTAGTCCCGGTTGGGGAGGCGGACCGCGACCAAAGGTACCCTTTAGTCGCGGTCCTCCTCCCCAACCGGGACTAAAGGTACGTCTATATATACTGCACTTAGCAGTTTCGCCACTTCCCATTCTCCTCTCTCTCGACGCCGAAGCCCTGCCCCAACGCCGACGCCGACGCCGAAGCCCTGCCCCGACGCCGACGCCGACGCCGAAGCCCTGCGCGCCGCCGCCCCCGTCCCCAGTGAGCGCCGCCGCCGCCCGTGCCCTGCCCTTGCCCGCCGCAGCCCCTGCCCTTGCCCGCCCGACGCCCTGCCGCCCGACGCCCTGCCGCCCGCCGCCCGCCGCCCCTGCCTGCCGTCCTCCGCGCGCCGGCAGAAGAAGAAGAAGGAAGAAGAAAAAGGACGAAGAAGAAGAAAGAAAAAGGAAAAAGGAAGAAGAACAAAGAAGGAAGAAGAAAACAAAAGAAAAACAGAAGAAAAACAAGAAAAAGGAAAAAGGAAGAAAAAAAAGAAAACGAAAGAAAAAGGAAGAAGAAAGAAAAAAGAAAACAAAAGAAAACACAAGAAAAACAAACAGAAGAAAAAAACAGAAAAAAAGGAAAATGGAAAAAAGGAAGAAAAAAACAGAAGAAAAACAAAAGAAAACAAAAGAAAACAGAAGAAAAAGGAAGAAGAAAAAAAGAAGAAAGAAAAAGGAAGAAAAAAAAAGAAAGAAGAAAGAAAGAAGAAAAAGGAAGAAGAAAAAAAGAAAGAAGAAAGAAAGAAGAAAGAAAAAGGAAGAAGAAAAAAAGAAGAAAGAAAAAGGAAGAAGAAAAAAAGAAAGAAGAAAGAAAGAAGAAAAAGGAAGAAGAAAAAAAGGAAGAAGAAAAAAAGAAAGAAGAAAGAAAGAAGAAAGAAAAAGGAAGAAGAAAAAAAGAAGAAAGAAAAAGGAAGAAGAAAAAAAGAAAGAAGAAAGAAAGAAGAAAAAGGAAGAAGAAAAAAAAGGAGGAAGAAAAAAAGAAAGAAGAAAGAAAGAAGAAAAAGGAAGAAGAAAAAAAGGAAGAAGAAAAAAAGAAAGAAGAAAGAAAAAGGAAGAAGAAAAAAAGAAGAAAGAAAAAGGAAGAAGAAAAAATGAAAACCAAAAGAAAGAAGAAAGAAAAAGGAAGAAGAAAAAAAGAAGAAAGAAAAAGGAAGAAGAAAAAAATGAAAACCAAATGAAAACCAAAAGAAAGAAGAAAGAAAAAGGAAGAAGAAAAAAATGAAAACCAAATGAAAACCAAAATAAAGAAGAAAGAAAAAGGAAGAAGAAAAAAAGAAGAAGAAAGGAAGAAGAAAGGAAGAAGAAGAAAGAAAGAAAAAAGAAAAAGGAAGAAGAAGAAAGAAAGAAGAAAGAGGAAGAAGAAAGGAAGAAGAAGAAAAAAAGAAGAAAAAAGGAAGAAGAAAGAAACCAAATGAAAACCAAAAGGAAAAACAAAGAAAACAAAACAAAATACTTGGCAGTGCTCAATAATCTTATTTTTTAATTCCTCCTCCTCTATGTCCCCTTAATCTTATTTTTTAATTCCTTTATACTTAAAGAATTTTTACTACATGCAGGAGTGACATATGGCGGACGATAGAGCCGAGCCGCTTAGGGATCCGGAGGCTGAACGTTATTTAATGGGCATCATCAACAACGAGATTCCTTATGTGCCGGGCTCAGAATATGAGCAACAAGAGGATGTAGTCTCTTCTTTTCTGAACCTTGACGGTGGAACAGAGATTGTCGATGATCAAGAAGGTGAAGGAACGGACATTGTCGACGGAGGTCAACCGTCAACAAGTGACGGTCTCGAATTGCAAGTAGCAACCACCTCCGGCGAGGTATATATATACATTGAGCCTCTCGTGATACAAACTTACTGAAATGTGAATACATATGTATTAACGCGCGCGACTCTCTTTCTTTTTTTAGCCCTCCGGATCGAGTACGACAAAGCGTGGCAAATCCAAGGCGATGAAAACAGGAGAAACATATGCCATTGAGTTTGTCAGTGAAACCGGCAAGCCCCTACAGCACACCTCAAAGTTTATCAACCAATGCGGAGTCGTTGTTAGAGACAACGTCCCGATCACCGTCCAGGAATGGAAGGAGCCAAAGAAGGCACGTCTTGGTTTCAGTTTTGTCGACAAGAGAACGAAAAAGGATTGCTGGAGAAAGCTTATGGAACATTTCATTCTACCTCCGGAATACAACAAAGTCGATGAATTCGGTAACGAGGTTCCGGGTGGACGTCAGAGGAGGAGGCTAGTTAAAGAGTTCGCTCTTCAGAAGATGGGCGAAGCATTCCGGAACTTCAAGAAAAATTTAACCCGTGACTATGTCAACAAGGGCAAGACTCCGGATTTCAATGGACAACATGAGAAACTGAAAGATGATTGGCCAGAATTTGTGAGGCAAAAGCAATCGGAGCATTTCAAGGAAATATCAAAAAAAATAAGGATAATGCGAGTAAGAAAAAGTTCCATCATATTATGGGGCCAGGAGGATACCGCCTTTCGGAGCCTAGGTGGCAGAAGATGGAGGAGGACCTGAGGGTGCGAGGAATCCCTCTAGGTACAGAGGGATGGGACCCAAGGGCCAAAAGCTGGTGGTACGGGCATGGGGGATCGCTAGACCCGGAGACAGGGGTGTGTGTTCACCGGCAGAGACAGTTTGCTCCCACCCAAGCCCTTATTGACGCAATGACCCAAGCTCAAGAGGGCTTGATCAAGTTCAACAGAGAGAAAGACGCATTGACAACAGCCCTCGGGAATGATGAACACGGAGGACGTGTACGAGGCAAAGGCAAAGTTCCGTGGAAAGTAGGGTTTTCCCAGGACAATGACCCGTACTGTTACAGAAGCCGTAAGAGAAAGACGGACCGGGATGCAGATCTTATGACGAAGTTTGCATCGGAACTCCATGAGTTGAAGCAGACCGTGCATGAACTAGTGAAAGAAAAATCAGCTGCAGGGCCGCATGAAGATCATGAAGCGGATCGCGGAAGCCAGCAGCGGAGAAGCAGCGTGGCTTCCACGGATGCCCCGCCTGGTGCTAGTGCACCGATGATCGAGATTCGTGCACCGGAGCCTCACTACCCCGTGGATGATGTAAAGGAGATGAAAGAATGTGATCTGCATTATCCCGTGGGGAACGTTTCCACGAAGGTAGCTAGCGGCAGTGCTTTACCCTGTACACCTGGAGCACTCCACCACAACAACCCCATTGCATATGGCTATGCTCGTGTCACGGTGGAAGACATAGTCCAAGGGTTTGAGGACCTGGAGATTGACAAACCTACACCCGAAGGGGAGAGAAGAGTTGGAGATGTCAAGCGCCAGTTCATTCTATGGAAAAAGAAGTACATAGTGTTTCCAGGCGAGGCGCCAAGGCTAGCAAGTCCACCCCCCTCCGATGGTGGTGGTGGTGGTGGTGGCGGTGGTGGCGGTGGTGGTGGTCGTGGTGGTTCACCTACACCTCCTTCACGCCATTCGACGCCGTCCCCCGATCCACAACCTCCGGCGGGTACGACGCCCCCCAATCCTCCTCCAGCGGGTACGACGCCCCCCAATCCACCTCCGACGAAGAAGCAGAAGCAGGCGGACAGCAAGGAAACCCGCTCCTGGACTATTAACCCGGACCCTTATGTACCTAAGACCACAAGGGTACCGGAGCCATCACTGAAGCCTCTCCTCCCAAGGCCTGGGGAACTTAGTGAAGCTGAAACCAAATTTTCCGCGTCTGCTGATTATGAGAAATGGAAGGCGGATATGAAGGCGAAAAAAGAGCCTGAGCCCAAGCAAGTATTCACTGAGAAGCAAAAGAAGTGGGCTAAGGATTTTTTGACGACACCGTCCCAAGCCGAGCTGAATATGCCTGACGACTATGGACATGAACTTCGTAGGCAAGAAAAAATATTGAAGGAGGAGAAAGAAGAAAGTAAAAAAAGCGGGAAACAAGTTGACCAGCTCGGGATGCAGAAGAAACAATCGATCCCCCCGCTCATAGTGAAAGCCGGTCCGGAAGAGGACCCCGATATCATGGCAGCTGCGGCAGCACTTGGATTGACTGTAGCGAGTGCCATGAAACAAGCGTTCGAGATGGGTTTGACTCTTCGTGCCTTCTTAGGCCTTGAGGATGCGCCAGTATGTGAGATAGCATTACAATATGTGCGGAATGGGCCTCTCATCGAGCCTGCGCGGGAAAAGAGTCTACCACCACAAATGCGAAATCTGCTACGTTGGTACAAGCAATTCATAACATGGGCCGACAAAGAATATGTTTAGGCGGATGTTACAGATGAGCATCACACCAAACGGTACTCTGTAGAAGTTCATATGAGTGAATTGTTCCAGCTGTTCAATCTGCGCGACCTCGACAAATCTATGCTGAGTTGCTACGTTCTGTAAGTGATTTATTTCTACCTCATCTCGTTCTTCATTGCCTGCACTATATATATATATATATTGTCCTAACTATATTGTTGCGTACGCTATTATGCAGATTGAAGATTTGGGAATGCAAAATAAGAAACATCCATGATGTTGGGTTCATTGACCCACATATCGTTAATGGACATGTGTTACAACATCACCCCGAAGACGTGGAGAAAGACTTGTACAAGTTTCTTAGAAAGCATCAACTCAAAAGTCATATTCTATTTCCTTACCATTTTGGGTGAGTGTTTCTCTCTTGTGCCCATTCTCTTTTGTTTACTCCATGCATGGTATGTCTAATCGATGAGTTATGCATGACTATGCATGTAACGTGTCCGCAGGTTCCACTGGATTCTGCTAAATATTGAACTTCACACCTCCAGAGTTCTAATCATGGACTCTATGGATTCGGATCCAAAGCGTTGGGCCGACATGAGAAAAATGCTGCAAAAGTAATTATTTTCAATCATTTGAGCTCTATATCGATCGGTCTCTTTCGTTCATTTCCTAATATCAAGTAACTAATAACTCCCTTGTTCATTTAATTTTCTTTGCCCTGTAGGGTTTGGAGACGGTTCTCAGAAGAAATTGTCGGTGAATTCAAACATGAGCTAGATTTCAGAAGGTTAGTTAATGTGGATAAGCAGCCACCGGGGACCAATCTATGTGGATACTATGTTTGTGAGAACATCCGGAGACACACCTCTGAGCGGAAGGCATCGGATAGCGTGCGGAACGCGACGGATAACTTGCGGAGGAGGCTTAGTCCAGAAGCTCGCTTCCGACCAATTCAAGAAGAATTAGCAGGATTTTTCATGAGGGAAGTCATCAATCCTAAAGGAGAACACTATACCGAGGACGAAGAAATTTATATGCATACCCGAGATTGAAACTTGTTCGAAGTTGTATATGGTCATCCATCCTAATTGTGTATGGAAACTTGTTCGAAGTTGTATATGGTCACCCGAGATTGAATATATATTATATATTCCTCTTGAATTCTTCTTGTTTGAAATTTCATATGCATGTATATAGTAGCCTAGAATATGTGTACTGAAACTTTATCAAAATTAAAATAAAACACAAAATAAAATATAAAAGAAATAAAACACTCCAAACTAAAAAAAACCAGGTTTAGGGGGGCTAAAACCCTAAACCTGCGGAGGCCTTTAGTCCCGGTTGGCCACGAGAACCGGGACTAAAGGTCCTCCGCCCCGACGGACCACTGGCGCCCACGTGGACGGGCCTTTAGTCCCGGTCAGCCACAAGAACCGGGACTAAAGCCTTTAGTCGCGGTCCGTAAGAGGCGCGACTAAAGGGGGGGGGGGTCTTTAGTCGCGCATATTTAGTCCCGGTTGCACAGCCGGGACTAAAGGCTGTTGCGAACCGGGACTAAAGGGCTTTTTTCTACCAGTGAAAGTCAAGCTTTGTAGAGTTTGACTAACTTTATATTAAAATATATAAACATTCACAATATGAAATCAATATTATCAGATGCACCATGAAACATATTTTCATACTATATAGTTTTAGTATTGTAGATGTTCATATTTTTTTATATAAATTTGGTCAAACTTTGTGTAGTTTGACTTTGACCAAGTCTTATATGCGGAGTAAAAAGAAACGGAGGAAGTACCCTAAAATGGATTTCATGAAAAGAAATCACGTGTGCCTCATATTTTCAAAGGTTTACGTATATACTGATTTGTTTGTATGTGAAAAAGGTATATTACAAAAAATTGGTCGCAAATGATATTTTTTTCAAAAAAACTCGTATTGAGGTATCTTAGAATATTTAATGAAGTATATTGTGAATGATAAGGGGGTATAATCAATGCATATACGAGGTATATTGAAGATGGGAGTACATACCCCCAGGAGTATATTGAAGATGGGATCATATATATATATATATATATATATATATATATATATATATATATATATATATATATATATATATATATATATATATATATATATCATCGAATGCCTCACAACCACCATTATTCACACATACACATGTATATGTATATACAATTTTTCTTCTACACTGCCTTGGTGCCTTCGGAGCACGATGACAATTGGGAGTGGTTCATGGGGGCGGTAGCGGGTAATAGTATGCTCCTTTGGGATCTATGACCTGGTCGAGCTAAAATCCCGCTATTTCCTCTTGAAGTGCTAGTATGCACTCTGTTGGTAGGAGCTGCTCCCGCACCTCTTTGAACTGTTAAGAAGGAAATCAATATGCATGTGTATTAGTTGTGTGACTAGATATCGATAATGGTGTAAAAATTGTGAATAGTGTTCTGGCAAACGTACCTAATCCTGTCTATGAGATTTGCTCCTTTCGGACGCCATCATGCGAATGTTCTCGCAAACGTAGTATGCACACAGATCAGTCCCCGGCGCCTGCTTCAGGGCCTTTACGAGAATGGAATTTAATCAGATAAAGATTAATAAGGCATGATATTTAAGGAAGTTGTAGTACAAGATAGTGTGACTCACAGGAAGTAGTATATCTTCATTGGTATTGAGGCGCTTCAAGAACTCTAGCATTTTATTCTCTACATCTTGTTTATACCATTCCAATTTCCATGTGTATTCATTAACGGTATTTGGCTCAATAAACCCAATGCCATAGCATCTAGCTTTTTTCATTTCATAGATCTTCATCCTGCATAATACCACAGAAAAGAATATAGTGAGGATAATTACAGGTAATGATCGATCAATGAGCACTAAAGCTAGCTTGAGACTTAAATTATAGAAAGAAATCACTTATAGACAATAGCAACTGACGAGAGATTTGTCGAGTGCATATTGATTGAATAACTGAAATAGTTCTTAATACTCAACGGAGAGCTAGCTTATGGAAGTAATGCTCTTCCTTGGCTTTCACCATGAGGGACTCTCGATTGGAACTCTTGGTAATGTTCATGTACCACTCATGCAATTCATACATTCTCGTTGGGAGGTTCTTGACCTCCTCGGGCTCGACCAAAGGATAGTCGCGGACATATTTATGTTTGATTTCCTCCTCTCTAGGCGGAGACATGGGCTCGATCTCGAGGAGTTGTCCAACACTTATACCGAGCATTTTAGCCTGGCTTATATGCTCCTCGGTTATTACCAGATTTTCTAGCTGGGGAACGGTTTGCCCACAATAATATAGGGCGCGCGTACTCTCATGTGTTGGCACGACAAGCGGGGGGATCGATTGCGCCGCCTGTTCTCCCAGCTGGGGAACGGTTTTCCCGCATTTTTTGCCAGCTGCTTGCTGGCTCGAGCTCGAGCTCGCTTCCTTCTGTAGTCGTGCTCGATGTGCCTTCCTGATTTGGCGCTCATAGTCTGAGTCAACAGGCTTGGGAGCTGGTGGTCTAGCCATACTTATGAAGTGGTCAATCTTTTCCTCAGGCACTTTCTCCCTTGTTGGCGGTGCCGGTTTTGGTCCAAAATGGGCGTCCACTTGGGCCTGCACTATGGCTGCGTTTTGCTCCTCGGTCATGTCGTAAGTCCTCTGAGAAAGAGGAGTGAGGCTTGGACCATATTTATATCGCTTGCCTCCGCCTGTACCTCCTGTACTACCTCGACTCGTACCGCTACGCACCATAGTTGCGGCGGCTCTCTACTGCGATTGCTGAGGCGGTGGAGATGGCTGACGTGGCTGAGTTGGAGCTGGAGTCTGCTCACGCATTGGTGGACTTGGAGGAGCGGGAGTCTGCTGACACGGTGGTGGACTTCGAGGAGGAGTCGGCTCACGCGTTCGTGGACTTGGAGGAGCGGGAGTCTGCTGACTCGGTGGCGGACTTCAAGGAGGAGTCGGCTGACGCTGTGTCGGTGGCCTTCGAAAGATGATGCAATCCTTTCTCCATAGGATGATACGATGTATGGCCTCTCCCAGTGTGTGCTCCTCGTCACCTCCAGGAATGTCAAGCTCTAGCCCCGAATATTGGTCCACCACCTCATCAACCAAGACACGAGCATAGCCCGCTAGGATTGGGTTGCGACGGAAGGTTGCTTCGGGGGGATTTGTAAAAGCAACGGCGTCCGCCACCTTCATGGATATGTTCTTCATTTTGAAGTGTAGCTCACAGTTAGTGTTCTCTATGATGTCATCCATAGGGTATCTATCCAGCAGTGCGTCGCCCGGGGCGGAACCAACGCTGCTTCTCGGCATGGATGGGACGGTGTTATCCAATGCTAGATCATCCGCTAGCTGCTGCCGCTGCTGAGACCCCCTTTCGTGGCTAAGTGAGTCAATCTGCTGCTGCTGCCGTCGGAATTTGAGTGCCAAGTCCGCGTGCGCTGATTCTAGGCCTTGAAGGCGTTCTGCTTCCTGCTTCCTCTGCTCCTCCTCCAGCTTCCTCTTCTTCTTCTCCTCCATCTTCTTTCTTGCATGACTCCTGTAGTCGTCGTTCCAGTCCGAAAAGCCCTCATACCAGGAAATAACACCCTTGCCTCGTGTTCTTCCCGTGTGTTCAGGATTTCCCAGGGCGCGCGTAAGCTCATCGTTCTCTCTGTTGGGCGTGAACACCCCCGTTCGAGCATCTTCTATTGCTTGAAGTAACTTCTCTTCGGCTCTTTTTAGACTTGCCTTCTTGGAAACCAGGCCCGTCTTCGGGTCCAATGCCCCCCCCATGCGCATAGAACCAAGTTCTGCACCTGGGGGGCCAGCTCCTAGTAACTGGAGTGACCCCTGCATCCAGCATCTCTTGCTCAGGCTTATCCCATTTAGGCATTGCCACCGTGTAGCCACCTGGCCCCAGCCTATGGAACTGCATCTTTTTTTGTGGCATTGGCCTTGTTTTTTCTCGACCGTTCCTTAGATAATTCTGATTCCTTGAATTTCATGAAAGCGGGCCAGTGTTCTCTTTGCTTCTCAAGTGTTCCCTTTAATTCTGGAGTCTTCCTTTCTCCTTCGACGTAGTTGGCCCATACCTTTTTCTTGTGGGTGTTGAATGCAATTGCCATCTTCCTAAGAGCAGCGTCCTTGACTTTCTACACATCTGCATCAGTGAAATGATCTGGTAGGGTGAAATGTTCCATGAGAGATTCCCAAAGCGTTTTTTTGCTCTGTCTGTCGGTGTCAAAACCGGCAGATCTCGGGTAGGGGGTCCCAAGCTGTGTGTCATTGATCGATGGGTAACAGGAGACAGGGGGCACGATGTTTACCCAGGTTCGGCCCCTCTCTACCGAGGTAATACCCTACTTCCTGCTTGATTGATCTTGATGAATATAGGGTTACAAGAGTTGATCTACCTCGAGATCATATGTTGTAGTCTAATACCTAAGGGTATGATGAGTAATGTCCCCCTCTATCGACTAGCCTGGCCTCGGTTTATATAATGGAGGCCTAGGATAACAAGAGTCCTAGCCGAATACTTCAGTGGAGAGGAGTCCTTGTCTTGATCACCAAGTCTTGTGGAATCTTCCTTGTATGCGGCATGGGCTGTCCGAACTGGCCCAATAGTGAACCGCCATGGGGGTCCTCGGCCCAATCCAGCTGGTCGGGAGATGATGTGGTGAGTACCCCCTAGTCCAGGACACCGTCAGTAGCCCCCTGAACCGGTCTTCAAGTTGGGGACGCTCCTCGATTCTTCCGAACTGTTCTTCATCTTTGGTCGCCGGTCTTGAAAACTGGTTCAACAAATCTTCTCATCTTCGATCTTGAGGACCGCCGAAGTGCATCTGAGGAGTTTACACGTTGGGTATCCGAGGAGCCCCTTTAAGTTTCTGGCCTTTACCAATGCCTTGTTATTTTTATCCCACACCTCGGGTTTGAAGTTGTTCCCGGGCGGCGGTGTCCTCTTGCGTCCGAGCTCCAACGCCGGACTGCATTCGAGGTATCTTTTGCAGCCGAGCACCAACGCCGTGTTGGGGAACGTAGTAATTTCAAAAAAATTCCTACGCACACGCAAGATCATGGTGATGCATAGCAACGACAGGGGAGAGTGTTGTCCACGTACCCTCGTAGACCGAAAGCGGAAGCGTTAGCACAACGCGGTTGATGTAGTCGTACGTCTTCACGATCCGACCGATCAAGTACCGAACGTACGGCACCTCCGAGTTCAGCACACGTCAGCCCGATGACGTCCCTCGAACTCCGATCCAGCCGAGTGTTGAGGGAGAGTTTCGTCAGCACGATGGCGTGGTGACGATGATGATGTTCTACCGACGCAGGGCTTCGCCTAAGCACCGCTACAGTATTATCAAGGTGGACTATGGTGGAGGGGGGCACCGCTCACGGATAAAAGATCAAACGATCAATTGTTATATCTCTAGGGTGCTTCCCTGCCCCCGTATATAAAGGAGCAAGGGGGGAGGTGCGGCCGGCCAGGAGGGGGCGCGCCAGGAGGAGTCCTATATATCAATCTTCATGTCTCGACCATTTCGAGACTCCTCGTCATGTCCGTGATTACATCCGGGACTCCGAACTACCTTCGGTACATCAAAACTCATAAACTCATAATATAACCGTCATCGAAACTTTAAGCGTGCGGACCCTACGGGTTCGAGAACTATGTAGACATGACCGAGCGACGTCTCCGGTCAATAACCAATAGCGGAACCTAGATGCTCATATTGGCTCCCACATATTCTACGAAGATCTTTATCGGTCAAACCGCATAACAACATAAGTTGTTCCCTTTGTCATCGGTATGTTACTTGCCCGAGATTCGATCGTCGGTATCTCAATACCTAGTTCAATCTCTTTACCGACAAGTCTCTTTACTCGTTCCGTAATACATCATCCCGCAACTAACTCATTAGTTGCAATGCTTGCAAGGCTTAAGTGATGTGCATTACCGAGAGGGCCCAGAGATACCTCTCCGACAATCGGAGTGACAAATCCTAATCTCGAAATAGGCCAACCCAACAAGTACCTTCGGAGACACCTATAGAGCACCTTTATAATCACCCAGTTACATTGTGACATTTGGTAGCACACAAAGTGTTCCTCCGGTAAACGCGAGTTGCATAATCTCATAGTCATAGGAACATGTATAAGTCATGAAGAAAGCAATAGCAACATACTAAACGGTCGAGTGCTAAGCCAACAGAATGGGTCAAGTCAATCACATCATTCTCCTAATGATGTGATCCCGTTAATCAAATGACAACTGATGTCAATGGCTAGGAAACATAACCATCTTTGATCAACGAGCTAGTCAAGTAGAGGCATACTAGTGACACTCTGTTTGTCTATGTATTCACACAAGTATTATGTTTCCGGTTAATACAATTCTAGCATGAATAATAAACATTTATCATGATATAAGGAAATAAATAATAACTTTATTATTGCCTCTAGGGCATATTTGCTTCAGTCTCCCACTTGCACTAGAGTCAATAATCTAGATTACACAGTAATGATTCTAACACCCGTGGAGTCTTGGTGCTAATCATGTTTTGCTCGTGGAAGAGGCTTAGTCAACGGGTCTGCAACATTCAGATCTGTATGTATCTTGCAAATTTCTATGTATCCCACCTGGACTAAATCCCGGATGGAATTGAAGCGTCTCTTGATGTGCTTGGTTCTCTTGTGAAATCTGGATCCCTTTGCCAAGGCAATTGCACCAGTATTGTCACAAAAGATTTTCATTGGACCCGATGCACTAGGTATGACACCTAGATCGGATATGAACTCCTTCATCCAGACTCCTTCATTTGCTGCTTCCGAAGCAGCTATGTACTCCGCTTCACACATAGATCCCGGCACGACGCTTTGTTTAGAACTGCACCAACTGACAACTCCACCGTTCAATGTAAACACGTATCCGGTTTGTGATTTAGAATCGTCCGGATCAGTGTCAAAGCTTGCATCAACGTAACCATTTACGATGAGCTCTTTGTCACCTCCATAAACGAGAAACATATCCTTAGTCCTTTTCAGGTATTTCAGGATGTTCTTGACCGCTGTCCAGAGATCCACTCCTGGATTACTTTGGTACCTCCCTGCCAAACTTATAGCAAGGCACACATCAGGTCTGGTACACAGCATTGCATACATGATAGAGCCTATGGCTGAAGCATAGGGAACATCTTTCATCTTCTCTCTACCTTCTGCAGTGGTCGGGCATTGAGTCTTACTCAACTTCACACCTTGTAACACAGGCAAGAACCCTTTCTTTGCTTGATCCATTTTGAACCTTTTCAAAACTTTATGTATGTATGTGCTTTGTGAAAGTCCAATTAAGCGTCTTGATCTATCTCTATAGATCTTAATGCCCAATATATAAGCAGCTTCACCGAGGTCTTTCATTGAAAAACTCTTATTCAAGTATCCCTTTATGCTATCCAGAAATTCTATATTATTTCCAATTAACAATATGTCATCCACATATAATATCAGAAATGCTATAGAGCTCCCACTCACTTTCTTGTAAATACAGGCTTCTCCAAAAGTCTTTATAAAACCAAATGCTTTGATCACACTATCAAAGCGTTTATTCCAACTCCGAGAGGCTTGCACCAGTCCATAAATGGATCGCTGGAGCTTGCACACTTTGTTAGCTCCCTTTGGATCGACAAAACCTTCTGGTTGCATCATATACAACTCTTCTTCCAGAAATCCATTCAGGAATGCAGTTTTTACATCCATTTGCCAAATTTCATAATCATAAAATGCGGCAATTGCTAACATGATTCGGACAGACTTAAGCATTGCTACGGGTGAGAAGGTCTCATCGTAGTCAATCCTTGAACTTGTCGAAAACCTTTTGCAACAAGTCAAGCTTTATAGACAGTAACATTACCGTCAGCGTCAGTCTTCTTCTTGAAGATCCATTTATTCTCTATGGCTTGCCGATCATCAGGCAAGTCAACCAAAGTCCACACTTTGTTCTCAAACATGGATCCCATCTCAGATTTCATGGCCTCAAGCCATTTTGCGGAATCTGGGCTCACCATCGCTTCTTCATAGTTCGTAGGTTCGTCATGGTCTAGTAACATAACCTCCAGAACAGGATTACCGTACCACTCTGGTGCGGATCTTACTCTGGTTAACCTACGAGGTTCAGTAACAACTTGATCTGAAGTTTCATGATCATCATCATTAACTTCCTCACTAATTGGTATACACGTCACAGGAACCGGTTTCTGTGATGAACTACTTTCCAATAAGGGAGCAGGTACGATTACCTCATCAAGTTCTACTTTCCTCCCACTCACTTCTTTCGAGAGAAACTCCTTCTCTAGAAAGGATCCATTCTTAGCAACGAATGTCTTGCCTTCGGATCTGTGATAAAAGGTGTACCCAACAGTCTCCTTTGGGTATCCTATGAAGACACATTTCTCTGATTTGGGTTCGAGCTTATCAGGTTGAAGCTTTTTCACATAAGCATCGCAGCCCCAAACTTTAAGAAACGACAACTTTGGTTTCTTGCCAAACCACAGTTCATAAGGCGTCGTCTCAACGGATTTTGATGGTGTCCTATTTAACGTGAATGCGGCCGTCTCTAAAGCATAACCCCAAAACGATAGCGGTAAATCAGTAAGAGACATCATAGATCGCACCATATCTAGTAAAGTACGATTACGACGTTCGGACACACCATTACGTTGTGGTGTTCCGGGTGGCGTGAGTTGCAAAACTATTCCGCATTGTTTCAAATGTAGACCAAATTCGTAACTCAAATATTCTCCTCCTCGATCAGATCGTAGAAACTTTATTTTCTTGTTACGATGATTTTCAACTTCACTCTGAAATTCTTTGAACTTTTCAAATGTTTCAGACTTATGTTTCATTAAGTAGATATACCCATATCTGCTTAAATCATCTGTGAAGGTGAGAAAATAACGATACCCGCCGCGAGTCTCAACATTCATTGGACCACATACATCAGTATGTATGATCTCCAACAAATTAGTTGCTCGCTCCATAGTTCCGGAGAACGGCGTTTTAGTCATCTTGCCCATGAGGCATGGTTCGCAAGTACCAAGTGATTCATAATCAAGTGATTCCAAAAGTCCATCAGTATGGAGTTTCTTCATGCGCTTTACACCAATATGACCCAAACGGCAGTGCCACAAATAAGTTGCACTATCATTATTAACTCTGCAACTTTTGGCTTCAACATTATGAATATGTGTATCACTACTATCGAGATTCATAAAAAATAGACCACTCTTCAAGGGTGCTTGACCATAAAAGATATTACTCATATAAATAGAACAACCATTATTCTCTGATTTAAATGAATAACCGTCTCGCATCAAACAAGATCCAGATATAATGTTCATGCTCAACGCTGGCACCAAATAACAATTATTTTAGGTCTAATACTAATCCCGAAGGTAGATGTAGAGGTAGCGTGCCGACGGCGATCACATCAACTTTGGAACCATTTCCCACGCGCATCGTCACCTCGTCCTTAGCCAGTGTCCGCTTAATCTGTAGTCCCTGTTTCAAGTTGCAAATATTAGCAAGAAAACCAGTGTCAAATACCCAGGTGCTACTGCGAGCTCTGGTAAGGTACGCATGAATGACATGTATATCACATATACCTTTGTTCACCTTGCCATCCTTCTTATCCGCCAAATACTTGGGGCAGTTCCGCTTCTAGTGACCAGTTTGCTTGCAGTAGAAGCACTCAGTCTCAGGCTTAGGTCTAGACTTGGGTTTCTTCTCTTGAGCAGCAACTTGTTTGCTGTTCTTCTTGAAGTTCCCCTTCTTCTTCCCTTTGCCCTTTTTCTTGAAACTGGTGGTCTTATTGACCATCAACACTTGATGCTCCTTCTTGATTTCTACCTCCGCAGCCTTTAGCATTGCGAAGAGCTCGGGAATCGTCTTATCCATCCCTTGCATGTTATAGTTCATCACGAAGCTCTTGTAGCTTGGTGGCAGTGATTGAAGAATTCTGTCAATGACGCTATCATCCAGAAGATTAACTCCCAGTTGAATCAAGTGATTGTTATACCTAGACATTTTGAGTATATGCTCACTGACAGAACTATTCTCCTCCATCTTGCAGCTATAGAACTTATTGGAGACTTCATATCTCTCAATCCGGGCATTTGCTTGAAATATTAACTTCAACTCCTGGAACATCTCATATGCTCCATGACGTTCAAAACGTCATTGAAGTCCCGGTTCTAAGCCGTAAAGCATGGCACACTGAACTACCGAGTAGTCATCAACACGCATCTGCCGGGCATTCACAATGTCTGCAGTTGCTGGCGCAGGTGGTACACCTAGCGGTGCTTCCAGGTCGTAATTCTTCGGTGCAGCAATGAGGATAATCCTCAAGTTACGGACCCAGTCCGTGTAATTGCTACCATCATCTTTCAACTTTGCTTTCTCAAGGAACGCATTAAAATTCAATGGAACAACAGCACGGGCCATCTATCTACAATCAACATAGACAAGCAAGATACTATCAAGTACTAAGTTTATGATAAATTTAAGTTCAACTAATCATATTACTTAAGAACTCCCACTTAGATAGACATCCCTATAAACCTCTAAGTGATCACGTGATCCATATCAACTAAACCATAACCGATCATCACGTGAAATGGAGTAGCTTTCAATGGTGAACATCACTATGTTGATCATATCTACCATATGATTCACGCTCGACCTTTCGGTCTCAGTGTTCCGAGGCCATATCTGCATATGCTAGGCTCATCAAGTTTAACCCGAGTATTCTGCGTGTGCAAAATTGGCTTGCACCCATTGTAGATGGATGTAGAGCTTATCACACCCGATCATCACGTGGTGTCTGGGAACGATGAACTTTGGCAACGGTGCATACTCAGGGAGAACACTTTTATCTTGAAATTTAGTGAGAGATCATCTTATAATGCTACCGTCAATCAAAGCAAGATAAGATGCATAAAAGATAAACATCACATGCAATCAATATAAATGATATGATATGGCCATCAACATCTTGTGCTTGTGATCTCCATCTCCGAAGCACCGTCATGATCATCATCGTCACCGGCGCGACACCTTGATCTCCGTCGTAGCATCGTTGTCGTCTCGCCAATCTTATGCTTCTACGACTATCGCTACTGCTTAGTGATAAAGTAAAGCATTACAGGGCGATTGCATTGCATACAATAAAGCGACAACCATATGGCTCCTACCAGTTGCCGATAACTCGGTTACAAAACATGATCATCTCATACAATAAAATTTAGCATCATGTCTTGACCATATCACATCACAACATGCCCTGCAAAAACAAGTTAGACGTCCTCTACTTTGTAGTTGCAAGTTTTACATGGCTGCTACGGGCTTAGCAAGAACCGTTCTTACCTACGCATCAAAAAACCACAACGATAGTTTGTCAAGTTGGTGTTGTTTTAACCTTCGCAAGGACCGGGCGTAGCCACACTCTGTTCAACAAAAGTTTGAGAAACTGACACCCGCCAGCCACCTATGTGCAAAGCACGTCGGTAAAACCAGTCTCGCGTAAGCGTACGCGTAATGTCGGTCCGGGCCGCTTCATCCAACAATACCGCCGAACCAAAGTATGACATGCTGGTAAGCAGTATGACTTATATCGCCCACAACTCACTTGTGTTCTACTCGTGCATATGACATCTACGTATAAAACCTGGCTCGGATGCCACTGTTGGGGAACGTAGTAATTTCAAAAAATTTCCTACGCACACGCAAGATCATGGTGATGCATAGCAACGAGAGGGGAGAGTGTTGTCCACGTACCCTCGTAGACCGAAAGCGGAAGCGTTAGCACAACGCGGTTGATGTAGTCGTACGTCTTCACGATCCGACCGATCAAGTACCGAACGTACGGCACCTCCGAGTTCAGCACACGTTCAACCCGATGACTCCCTCGAACTCCGATCCAGCCGAGTATTGAGGGAGAGGTTCGTCAGCACGACGGTGTGGTGACGATGATGATGTTCTACCGACGCAGGGCTACGCCTAAGCACCGCTACAGTATTAGCGAGGTGGACTATGGTGGAGGGGGGCACCGCACACGGCTAAAAGATCAAACGATCAATTGTTGTGTCTCTAGGGTGCTCCCCTGCCCCCGTATATAAAGGAGCAAGGGGGAGGTGCGGCCGGCCAGGAGGGGGCACGCCAGGAGGAGTCCTATATATCAATCTTCATGTCTCGACCATTTCGAGACACCTCGTCATGTCCGTGATTACATCCGGGACTCCGAACTACCTTCGGTACATCAAAACTCATAAACTCATAATATAACCGTCATCGAAACTTTAAGCGTGCGGACCCTACAGGTTAAAGAACTATATAGACATGACCGAGACACGTCTCCGGTCAATAACCAATAGCGGAACCTGGATGCTCATATTGGCTCCCATATATTCTACGAAGATCTTTATCGGTCAAACCGCATAACAACATACGTTGTTCCCTTTGTCATCGGTATGTTACTTGCCCGAGATTCGATCGTCGGTATCTCAATACCTAGTTCAATCTCGTTACCGGCAAGTCTCTTTACTCATTCCGTAATACATCATCCCGCAACTAACTCATTAGTTGCAATGCTTGCAAGGCTTAAGTGATGTGCATTACCCACAGGGCCCAGAGATACCTCTCCGACAATCGGAGTGACAAATCCTAATCTCGAAATAGGCCAACCCAACAAGTACCTTCGGAGACACATGTAGAGCACATTTATAATCACCCAGTTACGTTGTGACGTTTGGTAGCACACAAAGTGTTCCTCCGGTAAACGGGAGTTGCGTAATCTCATAGTCATAGGAACATGTATAAGTCATGAAGAAAGCAATAGCAACATACTAGACGATCGAGTGCTAAGCTAACGGAATGGGTAAAGTCAATCACATCATTCTCCTAATGATGTGATCCCGTTAATCAAATGACAACTGATGTCAATGGCTAGGAAACATAACCATCTTTGATCAACGAGCTAGTCAAGTAGAGGCATACTAGTGACACTCTGTTTGTCTATGTATTCACACAAGTATTATGTTTCCGGTTAATACAATTCTAGCATGAATAATAAACATTTATCATGATATAAGGAAATAAAAAATAACTTTATTATTGCCTCTAGGGCATATTTCCTTCACGCCGGACCGCTTCCGAGCTCCAACATCGGACTATGTCCAAGCTCCAACGTCGTACTGTGTCCAAGCTCCAACGCCGGACTGTATCCGAGCTCCAACGCGGACTATATCCGAGGTGTCATAAATCACCTTGGTTCAAAAAAGTTGAAGGAGTTTAGCCGAGCTTAACGCCGGAAATGCCCTCTATGGAGCCAACCACTAGCGCCCGAGCTTTATGCCGGACTACATCTGAGGTGGTGCACCACCTCGGGCTTGGGCTGATTTTTGATGCGTGTAAATTTATTTGCTATTAATATGTATAACCAGTAGCCCTCAAGGTGTGTGTCAGTTTAAAACCCGAGATGCACCTGAAGGAAAACATGAAACCGCTGATCCTAGTAGCCCCTGAGACTCAGGTCGATGCGCGAAATCGACCTGAGGATCAACTCCTAGCTCGGCAGCATATGTAGGAATAGAAATGCAGTGTAATATATTAGAGATAATAGTAATCGGCGAACGGGCCCTTGAGAGAGGGTCTTGAGAAGTTGCCGCAATATATTAGCTTGACGCCGGATAAGTCCTAGATGGTACTTATTGTGGTCCGAAGACGCATTTGCCCATAGTTCGGTCATGCCGAACACCGAGCACTTTGAATTTTCTGCATTGAACAGGCAATGCAGTAGCCCCCGAGACACCGGTCGGGTGGCAACACCAAATCAGGGGATCGATGTGCCCCTTTAATATTTATAAATAATGAGCGTGAAGCCCAGTAGCCCCCGAGCCGTAACGCGGGCACGGGTGGCTGGATTAAGGATCGATGTCCAGAGTAAAATCACAAATTATGTGTAATGATTCTATGTATCCAAGTACTTTACCTCATTAATGCTCGGATCCGCATTATACAAAACTTTTTTGACCGACCATCGCCTTCAACCTCCTCGGCCAGAAGCCAGGGAGTGTTTGTCCTACTTTATAAAGCCGTTATAAGGGCAAAGATTTATGGAAAATAAGGCAATCCGGCCATACGGTTTTATAAACAATGGTATGCAGAGAGATCTGTTATATTACTTAATCGTAAGAAACATCTTCCAAAGAAAATAGTCTCGCTATCGCTCCCTTTCATTGTGTTGTCATGCTTATCATGATCATGAAACCTCACCTCCGATCAATGTGGGAGGAAAATATTGAGGATTTAGTTCGGGGAAAGTTCCCGAACTCTGTGGAATTAATGAACCAAATTTTTTACTTCCGTCGTTGCCGACCAATGTGATCCTTTAAGATCGCTAGCTTTCGGCTTCACCCAGTCTGAGGTACTAACTCGGATGACCCGGTAGTAACAATCACAGAGGTGCTCCCTTTACCGCCTAGCCGAACAATCGGGAACGTAGGGGTAAGCACAGGAGCCAGGCAACCCAGCTTGGTAAAAAACTTAAGTCAAATTGATGCATATTTATGGCTTTATAACGATGATTACAGAAGGCAGCCCTTTTATATTAAATACAAATGACGATGATATGTTTATTTTGACTCCATTGCCACCGTTTATCAGTTGAAAGTGGCCCATCATTGGCTTCTACCCCTCTGTAGATACTACGCAGGGTGTCCCTGTAATAACAAGACAACCCTTAGCCGACGTCTCGGTGCCCGAAGGCGGTTGTGTTAGCGGAAACGAGGCAATCAGATATGCGGGTTTTATAACTTTCACTTAGTCATAGGAGCTTTAAACTTGGGAAGCTAGCTATGAGCCCCCGGTTAGTGTTCGGCGACATCCGAGGTCACGCCGTAAACACTTCGGCCAATGTTATGAACGGCCCTTCATTTAACATAGTCATCGGATCGCTGACCAGTTTACGCTTATTGTGACAGTCAGTTTTCGGCTTTCTCCACTGAGGTGCTTAACCATGCGAGCTGGAAGCACAATCGCAGTGGTTCACCTTTTGCACACCTAGCCGAACAAAGCAGAACGTAGGAGGCAAGCACAGGAGCTGGGCAACCCCACTATTGACCAAAGACACAATTCGAAACCGATGCATATATAGCAATACCCGAGAATATTTTTGTCGAATCTCTAAAGGTGTCCAGCGTTGCACTGCGAGACTTATGTTGGAAACACACAAATAGTTTAAAAGTGCCATAGGATTGGAAAACCAAAAAAACGTCAGTAAAAACTCGAGGTCCGAACTAGATCAAGTGTTCGGTGACAATCCAAAAATTGGTCTTAGAAAAAAAAGAAGAAAGTGCTTCTGTCGTGTTTTAACATGACACATCCGATCTCGAGACTTCAAGCGGGTCAGCCTACGGCTTCAAGCTACTTATCCCGAAGGCGGAGTGCTTCTCCGAGGCGAGTTTAGCAAACTAAACTCGAGCGTCTTTAGAGAGAAGCTAGGCTATCCGGCTATTGACCACACACTCGCGTCGAAAAAAGGAGTGATAGAAAAAGACTTTGCAACGACTAAAAAGAAGAACACTTATTATAAAACAGCTCACATAAATTTAAGAGCCACCAAGTGACTTGGGTAAAAGAATTTTATGTATAATGATTGTATGTACTGAAGTACTTATATTATATCTGTGTTCACTCGAACTTTAAACGCGTCTTAACCGACCGTCGGCTTCAACCTCTTCGGCCAAGGGCCGAAAGGTGTTATGTACTCCCCCTGTCGAGAATTTCGACGGTGTTTCCGATAACCAGGCAATTAGGCGATAAGGCTATAACAGACAAAGCGCGCTCAGGAAACTTATGCTATATTACTGACGAAGTGTAAGAAGCATCTTCGAAGAAAATAGTACCGCCACCGATACCTTTCTTCGGTTGCTCATTGTTACTATGAGACTTGTGCAATATATTTTATGTACTCATGAGTTCCGTTGTGTGCCGACCATGATTGAAAACAATAAGAGCGCTAGCGGTCGGCTTCACCCAGTCTGAGGTCGGATCTCGGATGACCCGATCATGACAATCGCAGAGGTGCTCCCTTTACTCCCTAGCCTAACAATCGGGAACGTAGGGGTAAACACAGGAGCAAGGCAACCCAGCTTGCAAATTGCTTAAGTCAATATGGTGCATATTGTGGCGTAATACACGAACAAGGAACGAAGCCGTACAAGTATAATCATTTGCAAGAGGAAAGCCTTCATAAAGGAAGCCCCCAAGTAAATGGGGTATTTGAATTTGTGGGTCACAAACAAAGTTTTGACAAGGAATGTTTTCACAAAAAACTTTTTGCCAAAAAGGTATAATGCTTGGACGAACTGAACAAAGTTTAAAACTGAAAGTTTTTTAGCATGAAAGCAACTTAGCTGGTTAATGTGTTCGGCATTGACGACGCGGTCCGAGCTTGATGCAGGACACGATTCCATCCCCTAAGCCGGTCCCGAGGTGGCGGAGCGAAGAGCTCGACGCTCCGAAGTGGTGACATAGCACGGCCAATGCCGGCCGACAGAGTGACGCCGAAATCCCCAGCGTGGGTTATGAAGTGATGACAAAGCCCCCAGTCTAGCCAATGTGACGTGGTATGTCGGTACGCCGATGTGACAGCGCTGCCCAACCCGGATCATTTACCTGTGCACAGAAAATAGTGCAAGCCGGAGATAGCAGTAATAATAAAAAAATGTTGCATAATAAATAATTTATGCAAAGTGAATAATTAAAGGAATATGACCCGTGCGCCGAACACCCGATGAGGTAGAACCCTCTCTATGATGCCGAAGTCCCCAAGGCAACCGAACATGTCGGTATAGCAATTCGACCAGCAAGGTGATGATGCGAGCCGATTTATGCCGATTGGGACGATGACGTCGGCTCGCCGAAGTGACCGCGTGACGCAGTCGAAGTCAATTACCTACACACATAAAATAGTGCGGTACAAAAAATAATGATATAAATAAATAAATAAATATATATATATATATAGATAATCCTTGCATAATTGCTTTACACAAAAATTATTAATTTAAAGAGACGTGGCCTGGCGCGGAAGTCAATGTCGACGCAGGGCGTTAGTGTGATGCAGTAAAGGCGTGGCAAAGGCCGAATTCACAGGTAGGTCCGAGTTCTTGGTGCGGCGTTCGCCGAACTATGTACGGAAACTGACCGAACCACCACGCGACCGTCAATTGATAGACCTGTGTATAGATGATGGAAAAAATCAGAGTAATAATTCCTCGGGAAAAATAAACCAAAACAAGCAAAAATTACTAGGATTAATAGCACCTGGTTTATTTGTTGTAGCAATTCGAAGAAAAGTGACTCCCAAAATTGGGACTCGATCCGCACGCCCTTTGCCTGATGGGCGATGTAGTGACGGCATGACGGCGCTTGCAAAGGTTGGCTCGCCGAGGCAAAGCCCCCGGCCCAGCTAACGTGACGGAGCTGGCCGACTTGTGACGCCGAAGTCTCCGATGTAGGTTGATGAAGAGATGGCGAAGCCCCCGGTCTAACCGAGGTGACGGAGCAGGTCGGTAAGGAGACGTTGCAGTTGCCATGTCAGCCGAGGTGTTGAAGCAGTTCGGTGTGATGGGCATCGGCTTGAAGAAGCAACAGTGCGGCTGTGCCGACGTAGGTCGTAACTTGTGACGCGGTCAATGCCGGCTTGATGAAGTGGTCATGCGGTGATGCCGGTGTGCCTGCTCCGTGTAATCTGTGGGCGGCGATGTTGGTGATGATCTATCCTTGGCAATTCCGAACTCTTGTTCGGCTCGCCGAGATGATGATCCGAAGAAGTTGAGCTCGGCTCAAAAAGCAACGACGCGTCTAGCGCAGGTCGGCAGCCGTGGAGCAATATTGCCGGACTGGTTTGACACCAGCGTGATGGTGAAGATTACCTTAGAGGAGGCTTAAAATTTTATGGGTACGTGTTTAAAAACAAGGCACAATACCCTAGAAGAAAATTCCTTTAAAAAGGTTGTCCAATATCCCGTTCATAAAGAAACATGAACTCGGGCCGGATTCGTATTCGCGCAGAAAACAGATCCAAAAATTGGTCCACTCATCGGAAGGTTCCCGGAGTTTGAACCGTCGGATCAAGTTGAAATTTGGAGGGGTGGTAGATATGGGAATTCCGTAGCATATGAACGGTTGGATCTTCCAAAGGACCTCCGAGCCAGGCTCTGGAGACCACGCCCTAAACTCGTCCGGATTCCCGTCCAGATTTGACAGTGCTCCGGTATATCGTAGATTGTGAGAGATTCCTCCATCGGAACTCGACGAAATTTGGCATGGTTATTGTAGACTTAATTCCGCACAATTCTACTGAAGGAATCGTCAAAGCGATGTTTGAGAAGGTGGTGGCCGCGGATACAAGTTTGCTGTCCAGAAAAACAGCACGGTCACGCGAGGGCAATGTGGACATTGAGCCCCCGGACTCCATGGATGATTCCTCCATGATCTGAGAGGGATCGGAGATGATGTTGACGAAGGTCATCGTCCGAACATGACGATCTGACGTGGGGTGCAGTCCTCGGTCGAACCAAGGCGACCAGTCGAGCCGGTGACGAGGATGCCGATGTCGCAGTTAATCTGCAGACGGGCCATTGATCCTTTGCCGATCACACAGCGGAACTCTCAATAAAAGCACCATTGTCGGTGTCAAAACCGGCAGATCTCGGGTAGAGGGTCCCAAGCTGTGTGTCATGGATCGATGGGTAACAGGAGATAGGGGACACGGTGTTTACCCAGGTTCGGGCCCTCTCTATCGAGGTAATACCCTACTCCCTACTTGATTGATCTTGATGAATATAGGGTTACAAGAGTTGATCTACCTCAAGATCATATGTTGTAGTCTAAGACCTAAGTGTATGATGAGTAATGTCCCCTCTATTGACTAGCCTGGCCTCGGTTTATATAATGTACCAGAGGCCTAGGATAACAAGAGTCTAGCCGAATACTTCGGTGGAGAGGAGTCCTTGCCTTGATCACCAAGTCTTGTGGAATCTTCCTTGTATGCGGCATGGGCTATCCGAACTGGCCCAATAGTGAACCACCATGGGGGTCCTCGGCCCGATCCAGCTGGTCGAGAGACGATGTGGTGAGTACCCCCTAGTCCAGGACACCATCACTGTCGTCGACCCAAGTAACATCTGGACGTTTATTTTTTGGCTCTTTCCATTCTTGAATAGAGATCGGGAGTTGGTCCTTCACAAGAATTCCACACTGATGAATGAACTTGTTCGCAATGTTCTTAGGCATGCTTGGTTCGCCATTAGCATTGATGGAATCGATGTTGTACTTTACACCCTCCTTCAACTTTTTGCCCGGGCCTCGCTTTGTCATGCTATCTGTAGAAGCAGATTTGCTCGATCCGGAGGGCTGAAAGAAGAAATATCAATTCGTTAATATATCTTCAAATCAAAAAAACATGTGATGATCACCAGATGCCTGCTTATATAAATATACCTCGCCAGTCTTTGTTATTTCCAGATCAACATTGTCTGCGTCATCATAATCATAATCATAGTTCATGACTTCATCCATTCGGTCGTCGAGATCGAATATCTTATCATCACCCTTCCCGGTATTGTTCAGATATTGGGAGCCGTCATCTGCTTCATTCAGATCATCTGGCCTGCGAGAGCTGCGTATGATCTCGAACAGGGCCTCTTCTCCCTCTCTGCCGGTATTGTCCGCCATAGCTTTTATTTAACTAATCCAGAAGAAATATAAATCAATTTAGTTTTCAAATTACAATGCATGGATGCAATATCAATAAGGAAAAACTGAATCATAGTACATAATATGCATCGTCTCAAATAATATATAATCTCGAATACATCATCTCGAATAATATATAATCTCGAATACATCGTCTCTAATAATATATATAATCTCGAATACATCGTCTCGAGCATTATACTTTTTCTCTGGCATATTTATTATTCCCTTTATATTCGACGAGTAGCCAGATGGTACCTTAATACTGAGCAGACATTCAAAAAAGATTTCCTTCTCTTCTTTGGTACGAGCGTAGCTGGCATGACCCTGATGTATGCCGTCTTTTCCGTGCATACGTTGCTGGTCCTCCCGTACCTCAGGTGTATCTTTTGTCTTCCCATACACGCCCAAGAAGCCAAGCAGGGTCACGCAAAGATTGTTCGTCACGTGCATCACGTCGATTGCGGAGCGGACCTCTAGGTCTTTCCAATAGGGCAGGTCCCAAAATATAGATTTCTTCTTCCACATGGGTGCGCGTCCGTCAGCGTCATTCGGAATAGGTTGTCCGCCAGGACCCTTTCCAAAGACTACCTTCAAATCCTTGACCATATCATGTACATCAGCACCAGTACGGTGGCGAGGCTTCGTCCGGTGATCCGCCTCACCTTTGAAATGCTTGCCTTTCTTTCTTACGGGATGCCCACTCGGAAGAAATCGACGATGTCCCAGGTACACATTCTTACTACAATTATCCAAATATATACTGTCGGTATCATTCAAACAGTGCATGCATGCGCGGTATCCCTTGTTTGTCTGTCCTGAAAGGTTACTGAGAGCAGGCCAATCATTGATGGTCATGAACAGCAACGCCTTTAGGTCAAATACTTCCTGTCCGTGCTTATCCCACGCACGTACACCTGTTCCATTCCACAGCTGTAAGAGTTCTTCAACTAATGGCCTTAGGTACACATCAATGTCGTTGCCGGGTTGCTTAGGGCCTTGGATGAGCACTGGCATCATAATGAACTTCCGCTTCATGCACAACCAAGGAGGAAGGTTATACAAACATAGAGTCACAGGACAGGTGCTATGGTTGCTGCTCTGCTCCCCAAAAGGATTAATGCCATCTGCGCTTAGACCAAACCATACGTTCCTTGTGTCACCTGCAAACTCCTGCCTGTACTTTCTCTCGAGTTTTCTCCACTGCGACCCGTCAGCGGGTACTCTCAACTTTCCGTCTTTCTTACGGTCTTCTCTGTCCCATCGCATCGCCTTGACATGCTCTTTGTTTTGGAACAAACGTTTCAACCATGGTATTATAGGAGCATACTGTCGGTGTCAAAACCAGCAGATCTTGGGTAGGGGGTCCCAAGCTGTGTGTCATGGATCGATGGGTAACAGGAAACAGGGGACACGATGTTTACCCAGGTTCGGGCCCTCTCTATCGAGGTAATACCCTACTTCCTGCTTGATTGATCTAGATGAATATAGGGTTACAAGAGTTGATCTACCTCGAGATCATATGTTGTAGTCTAAGACCTAAGGGTATGATGAGTAATGTCCCCCTCTATCGACTAGCCTGGCCTCGATTTATATAATGTACCAGAGGCCTAGGATAACAAGAGTCCTAGCCGAATACTTCGCTGGAGAGGAGTCCTTGTCTTGATCGCTAAGTCTTGTGGAATCTTCCTTGTATGCAGCATGGGCTGTCCGAACTGGCCCAATAGTGAACCGCCATGGGGGTCCTCGGCCCGATCCAGCTGGTCGGGAGATGATCTGGTGAGTACCCCCTAGTCTAGGACACCGTTAGTAGCCCCCTGAACCGGTCTTCAAGTTGGGGAGACGCTGCTCGATTTTTCCGAACTGTTCTTCATCTTCGGTCGCCGGTCTTGAAAACTGGTTCAACAAATCTTCTCATCTTCGATCTTGGGGACCGCCGAAGTGCATCCGAGGAGTTTACACGTCGGGTATCCGAGGAGCCCCTTTAATTTTCCGTCCTTTATAAATGCCTTGTTATTTTTATGCCACACCTCGGGTTTGAAGTTGCTCCCGGGCGGCGGCGTCATCTTGCGTCCGAGCTCCAATGCCGGACTGCATTCGAGGTATCTTTTGCAGCCGAGCACCAACGCCGGACCGCATCCGAGCTCCAACGCCGGACTATGTCCAAGCTCCAACGCCGTACTGTGTCAAAGCTCCAACGCCGGACTGTATCCGAGCTCCAACGCCGGACTATATCCGAGGTGTCATAAATCACCTTGGTTCAAAAAAGTTGAAGGAGTTTAGCCGAGCTTAACGCCGGAAATGCCCTCTATGGAGCCAGCCACTAGCGCTCGAGCTTTGTGCCGGACTACTTCCGAGGTGGTGCACCACCTCGGGCTTGGGCTGATTTTTGATGCGTGTAAATTTATTTGCTGTTAATATGTATAACCAGTAGCCCTCAAGGTGTGTGTCAGTTTAAAACCCGAGATGCACCTGAAGGAAAACATGAAACCGCTGATCCTAGTAGCCCCTGAGACTCAGGTCGATGTGCGAAATCGGCCTGAGGATCAACTCCTAGCTTGGCAGCATATGTAGGAATAGAAATGCAGTGTAATATATTAGAGATAATAGTGATCGGCGAACGTGCCCTTGAGAGAGGGTCTTGAGAAGTTGCCGCAATATATTAGCTTGACGCCGGATAAGTCCTAGATGGTACTTTTTGTGGTCCGAAGACGCGTTTGCCCATAGTTCGGTCATGCCGAACACCGAGCACTTTGAATTTTCTGCATTGAACACGCAATGCAGTAGCCCCCGAGACACTGGTCGGGTGGCAACACCAAATCAGGGGATCGATGTGGCCCTTTAATATTTATAAATAATGAGCGTGAAGCCCAGTAGCCCCCGAGCCTTAACGCGGGCACCGGTGGCCGGATTAAGGATCGATGTCCAGAGTAAAATCACAAATTATGTGTAATGATTCTATGTATCCAAGTACTTTACCTCATTAATGCTCGGATCCGCATTGTACAAAACTTTGTTGACCGACCATCGGCTTCAACCTCCTCGGCCAGAAGCCGGGGAGTGTTTGTCCTACTTTATAAAGCCGTTATAAGGGCAAAGATTTATGGAAAATAAGGCAATCCGGCCATACGGTTTTATAAACAAAGGTATGCGGAGAGATCTGTTATATTACTTAATTGTAAGAAACATCTTCCAAAGAAAATAGTCCCGCTATCGGTCCCTTTCTTTGGGTTGGCATGCTTATCATGATTATGAAACCTCACCTCCGATCAATGTGGGAGGAAAATATTGAGGATTTAGTTCGGGGAAAGTTCCCGAACTCTGTGGTATTAATGAACCAAAAAATTTACTTCCGTCGTTGCCGACCAATGTGATCTCAGCCAGTCTGAGGTACTAACTCGGATAACCCGGTAGTAACAATCACAGAGGTGCTCCCTTTACCGCCTAGCCGAACAATCGGGAACGTAGGGGTAAGCACAGGAGCCAGGCAACCCAGCTTGGAAAAAATCTGAAGTCCAATTGATGCATATTTATGTCTTTATAACGATGATTACAGAAGGCAGCCCTTGTATATTAAATACAAATAACGATGATATGTTTATTTTGACTCCGTTGCGACCGTTTATCAGTTGAAAGTGGCCAATAGTTGGCTTCTACCCCTTTGTAGATACTACGCAGGGTGTCTCCGCAATAACAAGACAACCCTTAGCCGACGGCTCGGTGCCCGAAGGCGGTTGTGTTAGCGCAAACGAGGCAATCCGATATGCGGGTTTTATAACTTTCACTTAGTCATAGGAGCTTTAAACTGGGGAAGCTAGCTATGAGCCCACGGTTAGTGTTCGGCGACATCCGAGGTCAAGCCGTAAACATTTCGGCCAATGTTATGAACGGCCTGTCATTTAACATAGTCATCGGATCACTGACCAGTTTACGCTTATTGTGACAGTCAGTTTTCGGCTTTCTCCACTGGGGTGCTTAACCATGCGAGCTGGAAGCACAATCGCAGTGGTTCTCCTTTTGCACACCTAGCCGAACAAAGCGGAACGTAGGAGGCAAGCACAGGAGCTGCGCAACCCCACTATTGACCAAAGACACAATTCGAAACCGATGCATATATAGCAATATCCGAGAATGTTTTTGCCGAATCTCTAAAGGTGTCCAGCGTTGCACTGCGAGGCTTATGTTGGAAACACACAAATAGTTTAAAAGTGCCGCGGGATTGGAAAACCAAAAAAATGTCAGTAAAAACTCGACGTCCGAACTAGACCAAGTGTTCGGTGCCAATCCAAAATTTGGTCTTAGAAAAAAAGAAGAAAGTGCTTCTGTCGTGTTTTAACATGACACATCCGATCTCGAGACTTCAAGCGGGTCAGCCTACGACTTCAAGCTCCTTATCCCGAAGGCGGAGTGCTTCTCTGAGGCGAGTGTAGCAAACTAAACTCGAGCGGCTTTAGAGAGAAGCTAGGCTATCCGGCTATTGACCACACACTTGCGTCGAAAAAAGGAGTGATAGAAAAAGACTTTGCAACGACTAAGAAGAAGAACACTTATTATAAAACAGCTCACATAAATTTAAGAGCCCCCAAGTGACTTGGGTAAAAGAATTTTATGTATAATGATTGTATTTACTGAAGTACTTATATCATATCTGTGTTCACCCGAACTTTAAACGCGTCTTAACCGACCGTCGGCTTCACCCTCTTCGGCCAAGGCCCGAAAAGTGTTATGTACTCCCCCTGTCGAGAATATCAACGGTGTTTCCGATAACCAGGCAATCAGGCCATAAGGATGTAACAAACAAAGCGTGCTCAGGTAACTTATGCTATATTACTGACGAAGTGTAAGAAGCATCTTCGAAGAAAATAGTACCTCCACCGATACCTTTCTTCGGTTGCTCATTGTTACTATGAGACTTGTGCAATAGATTTTTTGTACTCATGAGTTCCGTTGTGTGCCGACCATGATTGAAAACAATAAGAGCGCTAGCTTTCGGCTTCACCCAGTCTGAGGTCCGAGCTCGGATAACCCGATCGTGACAATCGCAGAGGTGCGCCCTTTACTCCCTAGCCGAACAATCGGGAACGTAGGGGTAAACATAGGAGCAAGGCAACCGAGCTTGCAAATTGCTTAAGTCAACATGGTGCATATTGTGGCGTAATACACGAACAAGGAACAAAGCCGTACAAGTATAATCATTTGCAAGAGGAAAGGCTTCATAAAGGAAGCCCCAAAGTAAATGGGGTATTTGAATTTGTGGGTCACAAACAAAGTTTTGACAAGGAAGGTTTTCACAAACAACTTTTTGTCAAAAAGGTATAATGCTTGGACGAACTGAACAAAGTTAAAACTGAAAGTTTTTGAGCATAAAAGCAACTTAGCTGGTTAATGTGTTCGGCATTGACGACGTGGTCCGAGCTATATGCGGGACACTATTCCATCACCTAAGCCGGTCCCGAGGTGGCGGAGTGAAGAGCTCGACGCTCCGAAGTGGTGACATAGCACGGCCAATGCCGGCCGGCAGTGTGACGCCGAAATCCCCAACGTGGGTTATGAAGTGATGACGAAGCCCCCGGTCTAGCCTAGGTGACGTGGTATGTCGGTACGCCGAGGTGACAGCGCTGCCCAACCCAGATCATTTACCTGTGCACAGAAAATAGTGCAAGCCGGAGATAGCAGTAATAAAAAAATGTTGCATAATAAATAATTTATGCAAAGAATAATTAAAGGAATATGGCCCGTGCGCCGAACACCCGATGAGATAGAACCCTCTCTATGATGCCGAAGTCCCCAAGGCAACCGAACATGTCGGTATAGCAATTCGACCAACAAGGTGATCATGCGAGCCGATTTATGCCGATTGGGATGATGACGTAGGCTTGCCGAAGTGAGGGCGTGACGCAGTCGAAGTCAATTACCTACACACATAAAATGGTGTGGTACAGAAAATAATGATATATATATATATATATAATCCTTGCATAATTGCTTTACGCAAAAATTATTTATTTAAAGAGATGTGGCCTCGCGTGGAAGTCAATGTCGACGCAGGGCGTTAGTGTGATGCGGTAAAGGCGTGGCAAAGCCCGAATTCACAGGTAGGTCCGAGTTCCGGGTGCGGCGTTCGCCGAACTATGTACGGAAACTGACCGAACCACCACGCGACCACCAATTAATAGACCTGTGTATAAATGATGGAAAAAACCAGAGTAATAATTCCTTGGGAAAAATAAACCAAAACAAGTAAAAATTACTAGGATTAATAGCACCATGTTTATTTGTTGTAGCAATCCGAAGAAAAGTGTCTCCCAAAATTGGGACTCGATCCGCACACCTTTTGCCTGATGGGCGATGCAGTGACGGCATGGCGACGCTTGCAAAGGTTGGCTCACCGAGGCAAAGCCCCCGGCCCAGCTAACGTGACAGAGCTGACCGACTGGTGACGCTGAAGTCTCCGATGTAGGTTGATGAAGAGATGGCGAAGCCCCCGGTCTAACCAAGGTGACAGAGCAGGTCGGTAAGGAGACGTTGCAGTTGCCATGTCAGCTGAGGTGTTGAAGCAGTTCGGCGTGATGGGCATCGGCTTGAAGAAGCAACAGTGCGGCCGTGCCGACGTAGGCCGTAACTTATGACGCGGTCAATGCCAACTTGATGAAGTGGCCACGCGGCGATGCCGGTGTGCCCGCTTCGTGTAATCCGTGGGGCGGCGATGTTGGTGATGATCTATCCTTGGCGATTCCGAACTCTTGTTCGCCTCGCCGAGATGATGATCCGAAGAAGTTGAGCTTGCCTTAAAAAGCAACGACGCGTCTAGCGCAAGTCATCAGCCGTGGAGCAATATTGCCGGACTGGTTTGACGCTAGCGTGATGGTGAAGATTACCTCAGAGGAGGCTTAAAATTTTATGGGTACTTGTTTAAAAACAACGCACAATACCCTAAAAGATTTTTTTTAAAAGGTTGTCCAATATCCCGTTCATAAAGAAACATGAATTCGGGCCGGATTCGTATTCGCGCAGAAAACAGATCCGAAAATTGGTCCACTCATCGAAAGGTTCCCGGAGTTTGAACCATCGGATCAAACTGAAATTTGGAGGGGTGGTAGATATGGGAATTCCACAGCAGATGAACGGTTGGATCTTCCAAAGGACCTCTGAGCTAGGCTATGGAGACCACGCCCTAAACTCGTCCGGATTCCCGTCAGATTTCACAGGGCTCCGGTATATCGTAGATTGCGAGAGATTCCTCCATCGGAACTCGACGAAATTTGGCATTGTTATTGTAGACTTAATTCTGCACAATTCCACCGAAGGAATCGTCAAAGCGACGTTCGAGGAGGTGGTGGCCGCGGATACAAGTTTGTTGTCCAGAAAAACAGCACGGTCACGCGAGGGCAATGTTGACGTTGAGCCCCCGGACTCCATGGATGATTCCTCCATGATCTTGAGAGGGATCGGAGTTCATGTTGATGAAGGTCATCATCCGAACATGACGATCTGACGTGGGGTGCAGTCCTCGGTCGAACCAAGGCGACCAGTCGAGCCGGTGACGAGGATGCCGATGTCGCAGTTAATCTGCAGACGAGCCAGTGATCCTTTGCCGATCACACAGTGGAACTCTCAATGAAAGCACCATTGTCGGTGTCAAAACCGGCAGATCTCAGGTAGGGGGTCCCAAGCATGTGTCATGGATCGATGGGTAACAGGAGACAGGGGACACGATGTTTACCCAGGTTCGGGCCCTCTCTATCGAGGTAATACCCTACTTCCTGCTTGATTGATCTTGATGAATATAGGGTTACAAGAGTTGATCTACCTCGAGATCATATGTTGTAGTCTAAGACCTAAGGGTATGATGAGTAATGCCCCCCTCTATCGACTAGCCCGGCCTCGGTTTATATAATGTACCAGAGGCCTAGGATAACAAGGGTCCTAGCCGAATACTTCGGTGGAGAGGAGTCCTTGTCTTGATCACCAAGTCTTGTGGAATCTTCCTTGTATGCGGCATGGGCTGTCCGAACTGGCCCAATAGTGAACCGCCATGGGGGTCCTCGGCCCGATCCAGCTGGTCGGGAGACGATGTGGTGAGTACCCCCTAGTCCAGGACACCGTCACATACCACATTACCTTGGCAGGAATGTTCTTCCTGGGGCGCTCGCCCTCGACATCACCAGGTCATCGCGGCTGATCATATAGCGCAATGCACCGCATACCGGGCAAGCGTTCAAATCCTCGTACTCACCGCGGTAGAGGATGCAGTCATTAGGGCATGCATGTATCTTCTACACCTCTAACCCTAGAGGGAAGACAGCCTACTTTTCTTCGTACGTACTCTCGGGCAATTCGTTGTCCTTTGGAAGCATATTCTTTATCATTACCGGCAACTTTCCAAATCCCTTGTCAGATACACCATTCTCTGCCTTCCGTTGCAGCAATTCCAGTGTGGTGCCCAACTTTTTCTTCTCAGCTTCGCAATTCGGGTACAACAATTTCTTGTGATCCTCTAACATGCGCTCCAACTTCTTCTTCTCCAAATCACTTGCGCAGTTTCTCTTTGCATCGGCAATGGCCCGACCTAGATCATCAACAGGCTCATCTGATGCCTCTTCTTCAGCTTCTTCCCGCATTGCCGGCTTAGCTTCTTCCCCCATGTTGTATCATCATATTCAAGGAACCCATGGTCAGGATAGCTGTCGTCGTCCTCTTCTTCTTCATTGTCTTCCATCATCACCCCTCTTTCTCCGTGCTTGGTCCAAACATTATAGTGGGGCATGAAACCGGACTCAAACAGGTGGACGTGAATGGTTTTTGACTTAGAGTAATTGTGATCATTCTTACCGCCAGCACATGGACAAGGCATAAAACCATCCGCCCGCTTGTTTGCCTCAGCCGCAAGCAGAAAAGTTTGCATGCCATTAATGAACTCGGGAGAGCATCGGTCATCGTACATCCATTGTCGGCTCATCTTCATTACACAACACCGAAAAGACCAAATTAATACAAGTTCATACATAAAGGTCATACAACACTTAAATGCAACAAACAAATAACTCTCTAGCTAAAGCATTTAAATGCAACAACAAATGCGATCAAGATCACAACTAAGGTAACAATTGATCCAACAGTATAATGATACCAAGCCTCACTATCAATGGCATATTTTTTAATCTTTCTAATCTTCAAGCGCATTTTCTCCATCTTGATCTTGTGATCATCGACGACATCGGCAACATGCAACTCCAATTCCATCTTCTCCCCCTCAATTCTTTTCAATTTTTCTTTCAAATACTCGTTTTCTCTTTCAACTAAATTTAACCTCTCGACAATAGGATCGGTTAGAATTTCTGGTTCACATACCTCCTAGATAAAAATATCTATGTCAACTTGATGGGCATAATTTGTCATAAACACGAAATGCAACAAATAGTTTTAAAAGAGAATATACCACATCTGAATCATAACAAGGACGAGGGCCGACGGGGACGGATATCAAAACCATGACACTATGTATAACAAACAACGTACGGGTAAGATAATTATACGAGTAACTATATATCCAAATCACACAAACATCAATTTTTTATATAAAAAATTCATGAACAAGAGGCTCACCACAAGGTGGTGCCGGCGACGGGATGGTGCGGGCGATCGACGGTGGTTACGACGGAGATTTAGAAAACACTAAGTAAACCACACCTACATATGCAAACTAAGTGTTATTTTTGACCTCAAATTGCATATAAATCAAATACTAGCACATATAATTCCTCCTAAATTACTAAACTAACAAATTAATCACTATATAAAGCATTGCAAGAGCTAATCTAGCAATGAGAGATGAAAGGACAAAGTTGCTAACCTTTGTGATCATTTGAATGGATGGGGGCCTTCAAATCTTGACAACTTTTTCTACTAGGGTAGTACTATCATTTTAACAGAAGAGTTGGATGCATGGACAGATGGCATAGAAACATGACTCGGAAGAGTAACTAACTGAAGACACTCAAAGTACAACACTACAAGATTCAACATGTAATCATTGGTAACCAAGATCATGATCAGTATTTTTCTCTATCATTTATGTAACATAACATTAAAAATTGTAGTAGCTTATTAACTTGTACGAGTATTTTGTATGTACACCAAATGTGAAAATGCTAAAATAGCTGAGATGTGCTCCAAGTGATTTGAGTGTGGACGTTTGCACACCCATGGCCCCAGTTCAAGTCCCGGCAGCACAGAAAAATTAAGGTTGCTCCCAAGCATGAGAAAAATAAGGATACTTTCCAAAGAGTAGGTGAAGAAAACTTTGGTAGCTGAGGAGCAAAAAAGTCACCCAGGGTTTCACAAAAGAGGGGGCAGGCGCGAGGGGGGGGGGGGGGGGGGGGGGCTGCCAAAGGTACTAGAGAGCATATATAAACCCTGTTTGACAAAAAGAAGACCCCATAACTACTAATGTGTGCTCTGCTCCCAGAAGTGGCGAAGAGGCAAAGATAGGTTAAATTACCTGATTGGTCGCTTGAGTATAGATCTTTTCTTCGAATCGCACAGCGACTTTTCGAAGTTCGTTCAGCTTCTCTGGTTTAGACATCAGCTTCTCTGGTTCACTAGGTGGACTACATACGGAGCAAAATGAATGAATCTACACTTAAAATGCATCTATATACATTCGTATGTGGTTCATAGTAAAATCTCTATAAAGACTTATATTTAGGAACAGAGAGAGTACAACGCAAGTGGAGCTTGATCGACGACGGACGAATCAAAGCTACGTATATCAGATATGAGAAAAAATTCCTCCTCTCTGTCTTTTCTTCTATATATGTGGGAAACCGAAAAGGCGAAGGAAGGGGTAATCAGATCAGATGAAAGCGAATCGAATCAATTAGTACATACTCTCTCCGTTCCTAAATATAAGTCTTTTTAGAGATTCCACCAAATGACTACATACGGAGTAAAATAAGTGAATCTACACTTTAAAATATGTCTACATACATTCATATGTTGCATTTCATTTGAAATGGCTAAAAAAGACTTATATTTAGGAACGGAGGGAGTACATCTCATCGGCGACCCTGGCGCGGGCCTCGGGATGGAGCTGGGCGCGCCATTCGCCTCCGGTGGCGGTGGGTGTCGGGTCAACGTCGGCGGCCGGGTCGAGTTGCCAGTTGGAGTTCATTTTGGTGCGGATCGGCGATTCCCCCCGAGTTGCTTGGGCGTCTCTCCTTGACTTGGCCGCTGCTGTCAGTCTCCTTATCTAACTCTCGTCTGTCTCGCGCACTTTCCATCCCGCTTGCATTTCCATACATGGGCGTGTGGGTCCGTCTTATCAGCATACTAGTGGAATGATCCATCTATGACAATTGGGTCTCACTTGTCAGCGGCGGCTTGAAAAATACTCGCTTCGTTTCTAAATGTAAGACTTTTACATATTTCAATACAGACTACACATGAATATATATAGACATATTTTAGAGTGAACATTCACTCATTTTGCTTCATATATAGTTTATATTGAAATCTTTAAAAATATTATATTTAGAAAAGAAACGGAGGGAGTACAAAAGAATGGAGTGAAATCCTATTTGACGCTCTCTGTGTCAAATGTTCGAGGAAACACACAGGCGCTTGATCAATTGGGCCGTCCCATCTCCTGCTGTTCGCGCATAGCTACAGGTGAACATCCTAGAACGTTCCTGAACAGGTTTTTCCTTTTCCTTTTTTTGTTATTCTGTTTTCATTTTTGCTGTTTCTTTCTTATTTTATTCAATTTTGTTTCTTTAAATTGTAAAATTTTAAAAATTGTTCAAATGTTCGAAATTGCTTTGTGTTTCCAAAATTTGTTCACTATTTTAAAAATTGTTCAAACTTTCAAAAAATATTCGCATTTACTAAAAAGGACAGCGGCTTTTGCAAATTGTATGAAATTTTAGGAAACAATTCCCATTTTCAATTTTTTATTCATATATACAAAATGTGTCTGCAGTTTCAAAATTGTTCTCAGTTTCAAAATTTTGTTTTGGATTTCAATTTGTTTACCTGTTATTAGTTTTTTTAACCAATTCAAAAAGAGCCAAAGTTTCCAAATTTTGTTCTGGTTTTCAAAATTTGTTCTCGTTCTCAACTATGGTTCACCAATTCAAAAAATGTTCATGTTTTCAAAAAATACTCTATAATTGTAGAAAATATTATTGTTTAAAAAAATAATTACAATTTTATAAATCTTTTTTATTAACAATTTTTTTGAATTAAGTTTTTTGGTAGAATTCAAAAAATGTTTGCGTTTTAGAAAAATCTTTACAGTTCAAAATATGTTTTGCAATTTTAAAAGTTGTTCGGAGTTCTAAAAGATTATCTATAATTTCAAAAAAGTGTTTTAAATTAGAAATTTTGTTTGCAATTTCTTAAGTAATGTTAAGTTTACGCCGCTGATTTCTGTTCTTTATCTTCCGCTACACATTTTTCAACATCGGTTGGTAGTTGCACAGGCTAGCAAGGTGAGTGCACTAACAGGAGATCTACAGTTCGAATCCTAGAGTAGAATGCTTCGAATAGGAACTCTCAAGAATGGACGGTGATAACACCCACACGTTCGTTGCGGGCGATTAAACCCAAGGAATAATTTCGTTCATGGGAGAAGACCCAGAGCCCGAAGGCAATGGACCATAGTGGAACTCTCCTCCCATCTAGGGGGGGGGGGGCAAGCAAGAAGAAGGAGGAGGGGGTTCTCTCCCCCTCTTCTAGTGGCGCCATCGTGACGACGATCTACACCAACAACTTCGTCGCCGTTGAGGGAGTCCTGGATTATGGGGTCCTCGGGTGTCCGGCTATGTGACATGGACCGGACTGATGGGCTGTGAAGATACAAGATAGAAGGCCTTCCCCCGTGTCCGGATGGGACTCTCCTTTGCGTGGTTGGCAAGCTTGGCGTCCGGATGTGTAGTTTCCTTCCTCTGTAAACCGACTTTGTACAACCCTAGCTCCCTCCGATGTCTATATAAACCGGAGGGTTTAGTCCATAGAGGCTATCAGAATTCATACAGGCTAGACATCTAGGGTTTAGCCATTACGATCTCGAGGTAGATCAACTCTTGTAACCCCTATGCTCATCAAAGTCAATCAAGTAGGAAGTAGGGTATTACCTCCATTAAGAGGGCCCGAACTGGTAAACATCGTGTCCCCCGTCTCATGTTACCTTCGATCCTCAGACGCACAGTTCAGGACCCCTTACCCGAGATCTGCCGGTTTTGACACCGACATTGGTGCTTTCATTGAGTGTTCCTCTGTGTCGTCGATAGAAGGATTGATGGCTCGTCTTGTCATCAATGCAAGAATTACTTCTGGAGGAGCCCTAGCTCCAAGGCAGATCCTCCAGCTTGGCAGTTTCACCATGGGCGCCCGCTCGACCGTTAAGCCAAAGGCGGCCCCCAAATCGCCAAACATCATCTCCGTATCGGCCCCGAATACTCCGATAAGATGGATCCGGCAGATGTCTCGTCTTTGAACGAACTGCTAGATCGCATCGCCACCCTGGGGGTCGCAACAGACTATGACCGGATTGGGCTTAAACCCGATAAGAGAGAAATCAAATCTCCGCCGATCACCCATCTAGTAGCGGTTGTCGAGGAACAAGCCGACAATACCTCTTCCCCTATGTTGAGAACAAGCTATGTTCGGATTTCCGAGTCCTGCGAGCCGGATACCCATCTTCGGGAGGATACCCCACCGGTGCGCGTCGGTCCTAAACAAACAGTTTTTAACCCCTTTCCGGGACGGCATTTGGAACCGTCTCCAAGTGAGTGTGGGCGATAGGGGGGGGGGTCCTTCCCACACGACCCAGAAACCGTCGGGGATATGCCCTCCTGGCACACATGTTCGGCAAAATGAGGTCGTGTGCGACCGGCGAGCGCTCAAATACGGAAAGACGTACAGTAGAGCTAAAAAAATACAATTATACAGCGAATTGTTTCCGGTCGCAAGTACATCCCACACAGTCAGTCCCCGCTAAACGTTTCCGTTCGTATGCACATCCCACACAGTCGCTCCAAGAAAAACGTTTCTGTTCACAGGTACATCACACACAATTTTTCCCGTTAAATCGTTTGCGTTACCGAATGTATCACACACGGTCCGTAGAAGAAACTGTGTGGCAAAGACTGTCCATCACACACAGTTTTTATGTGGTAAACGTTTGCGCAAGGTAGCCTAACGCAAACAGTTTTCAAGAGAAAGTCGTGTGTGATTGTTCATTGATCCAACACGGTTTATTCTTAGAAACTGTGTGCGCTGCCTGAGGTCATCGCCCACGGTATTATTTCAACAACCGTTTGCAATAGCAAAACCCAATCAGCAGGCAAATTTGCCATTAGCAGACTAATTATCCGATTATTCATAATTCATTTATTAATCTAATTAACATTTCATATTAAGCACACAATATATTTCATTTCCATATTAAGGAAGCAGAATTTCATAATTGAAATACATCAGAGTACAACATGATATAGATTCAGCACTCAGCTACCCCATTACACAACTGCACCAGCAGCAAGTTCCACATGCAACATGTAGAACCTTTCGAAATTAGCATCATAGACGGTATATAGACAGATGCATCTCATCTGGAAAATTGCTGAAGCGGAAGGCAAATATTGAGCCTTCATTCATGTTGAATGTCTTTGCAACTTTAGGCCAGTGCCTGTGGATGATTGACCGTCCGTCCTTCGTCCTCTTGAGGAACACTTCAATATTGAACCATGTGTGTTGTATGAAAACCTTCCTCGCCTCCTGACCATAGAGGTGGTTTGAGAGGTAATCATCAGTGAACTGCTTTGGAAAGGCCTGAAAACAAGGATGTGCATAAATATCTTCTCTATATTGAAAATGGGGCAAAGGAGGAAAAAAAGGCAAGGTATAATAGTTAGTACCATCTTGTAGTGAACTGATGTCTTCTTCATTGTGCAGACAAAGATCTTGTTGTTTTTTGTCACTAATTTCTTTATCCTAACAATCTTTCTGAGTTTCTTGATTTGATTGATATTCGTGGACGACTCATTTCCCCATATGCAAAAAGGGTCGAACAGTGGGTCAAAACCTCTGACAGCAGGACCTACATGTGCAAGACCAAATTGTTAAAAACCTAAATATTAGAATGGTTCCTGCAATTGCACAATAATGTGCTATTAGACAACGGACCATGCACGTGGTAACCTCGATTGTAAACATCAGTGCTTCCATTGTTTCCGTGCAACACATATATGGTAGTTAGTCATCAGGTTAAGTAAGGGTTCGTATGCTATCAGTAAAATTTGCTGATGAAAAATAAGCACATTGCAGATTCATCAGATTAATTCAAGCCACACGGAAAACCCATTTACCCAAACCAAGCATGATTAAGAACTAGGAAATATAGCACTTGTATATGTTTCTCATGTATTAAGTGCAGCCAAATTCGATTTATTCCTCACATGCACAACAATACAAAATTCTACCCACGACCATTGGACATTGCATTGCAGAATTGAACCAAGCAGTTAACTAAACACCACAACAAATGAACCAAATATTAACTGAGCACCACATTGCACAATATAACATACTCCTAATAGAAGATCAGACAGTTAACCAAACAGTTAACTACAGCCAATTGTAGCAATTGTATTTGTTTCTCATGTATTTACTACAGCCAAATTCAATTTATTTGTCACATGGTATACAATAACAGAATGCACCCATAATTTTATAAAGATAAATTCGATTTATTTCTCACACAGAGGACAATACAAAATTGCAGCCTAAAGAATTGAACATCACATTTGTAGAATTGAACCAAATAGTTAACTGAAGACGACAACTTATTCACAAAACAGTTAATAAGTGAGCACCACACTGCACGACATATAGAACATATACACTAGAGCAACATATTGCATGGTAAAATTAGATAGCACAATTCACTAGAATTTGTGAAGGAAAGACAGGAGCAGCACACGGAACGGGTAAACCAAGCATGCTTAACCGGCGTAGCTAGAAAATGGCAAGGTGCTCCTTCAAGATCTGGGTGTTGGCACGAATGGCAGCCATCGCGACCTCATCCGCGTGTGCGGCCGTGATTTGCTTCTCTGCTGCCAAATGCTCCTTGAGGTCCTGGCTATACTGTGTGCACCATGGCTTAGGCTGGCGCTTATTTGGTGGAGGGGTCGGTGATTTGGGTGGAAGGTGTCGCGCTCGCGCCGGCGGTCGGGGCTTGTGGGATGTGGAAGGAGGAGGGGGATGGGGGTCGGGTGTGGATTACCTGCCTGGATAGAGGAGGCCGAGCAGCGTGAAGGAGGGTCGCCGATGAGGAGCCGGTGCTGCAAGCAAGGAGTGAAGGTTTTAACTTGGAAAGGAAGGTGGAAAGAGGGGAAATGTGGCTTTTGGTAGGGGGGAGGGGGCGGGGAGTTAGATATTTCCGCGGAAGCCGAAAATTTGGAATCGCTTCAGCGAAAAAACTGGCGCGCAAAGTGTCATCAGACACGGTCCATTATTCAGAACTGTGTACGATATGTGGACATTACAAATGATTCAGATAGCTTACCCGCGTGTGATGAGTTTGAACATCAAAAGTTTTGGTTCGAATTTCCATGGTTACAGTGGTCATCCATGTCATTGCATAATTTGGATACAGAAAGGAGACTACAGCACACCCACACTTCTTAATCGAGCAAGTTCAGCAATTAAACAGAGCTAGCTGACCTAAACATTACTCTAACAAATTAAAGACCGGCACTCTTAATTAAACAAAACAAAGAGTACTACTATGGCTGGTGCTCGTCGATCTCCGCCGCCGCCTCCATGTCCAGCTCGCGCCCGACGGTCTCCTGGGGAAGGGGCTCTATGGCATCCATCGCACCATACTCGGCAAGCATCTCACCATCCGCGTCCGCCATCTCTTTGGAAAAGGACGCCACGAGCTGGGCGTGGGCGGACGCGACCTGGGCTTGGACGGGCTCCGTCGTTGCAAGGTATGCGGCAGAGGAACAGACGGCTGCTCGAACGCTCTTGGCGATTGCCAGCTCTTCAGCCGTGGGTTGCCGACCGTTGTCGGAGAAGCTTCGTTCAATTTGTGCGGTGACTGCCAGGAGCTGGGTGTGGGCGGCCTTGACATGGTCGTGGGCGGCCTCCATCAGGGCTAAGGCTGCCGCTGCGGAACGGACAACTGCTGTGCCGCTCTCTCTAGTTGCTATCCCCGAGGCAGATGTTGCTGCCGCCACCTGAGTAGCAACAGCGGCCGTTTGGGCTGCCTTTGCCGCCCGGTTGCAGATTGCGGCCGCACTCATGCACCTTGTTAGCACGCGGATGGCGGCTGCGGCCGCGCTCTCGTTGGAGTGGGCCACCGAAGTTGCCCTCACGACGCGGGTCCACGTGCCCATCTTTCACCGGCGACGATTGAACAGTGGAATGATATTTGGGGAGCGAGCTAGTGTGCTTGAGATGCCGGCTGTGGACTGTAGCGGACGCACCTTCTCGCGTAAGCCATAGGCGTACTATACACCGACGGTGCTCCAGGATATTTGGTGCTGCATCTCACACGGTTGCTGATAATAAACTATGTGCGATCTACTTGATTTTTCATCTTGATTTGAATTACGTAATGGGGTCACAGCGGCAATGGACGGTGTTTGAATTGCTAGACCTTTTATCTGGAGTGAACATGCAACTATATGTGTGTCGTAAAAAAATTGAAATTATTCAGGGTTCGTTTGAACATTTAATACATTAAATTGGATTTCTAGCCATTTTAGGTGAACAATTCAAATTTGAACTACATGCACATGCTCCATTGCATATAGATTGGTTGAAAAATCAAATCTGTGTCCTTGGGTGCATGCTTAGGTCCCATGCAAGAAATGGGAATGAATTTCAAACACCAGGGCACCGTTGATTGCCGACAAAACATTGAGATGCCTGGTTTTTAAATTCTATTAAATACAAAACTCGTCTGAAATTAATGAAACTTGGCATGCTATCATGGAGCGGCATCAACATGCCGTGGTACAAATTTTGTCCCATTTGGGGCAGGTTTGGGTATATGCTTCCCACAAACCGGAGCTTCTCACAACAAGCATGATGGTTTTCGGTAGGGAACGTCCCACCTTTGGGGACGAAACGATATCCATTGCCTCTTATTGCTTTCAAATTTTTTTCTCGTGTCAACATAGAACAACGGGAGTGTTGTGTGAATTTTTGTGATTTTTCGGGATTCGTTTGGACATTTTTATGCATTAACTGAGTTTTCAATGCATTTATGTGCATAATTCAAACTTGAACTACATGCACATGCTCCAGTGCATATACATTGGTCGAAAAATCAAATCTGTGTCCTTGGGTGCATGCTTAGGTCCCATGCAAGAAATGGGAATGAATTTCAAACACCAGGGAACCGTTAATTGCCGAAAAACATTGAGATGCCTGGTTTTTAAATTCTAGTAAATCCAAAACTCGTCTGAAATTCATGAAACTTGGCATGCTATCATGGAGCGGCATCAACATGCCGTGGTACAAATTTTATCCCATTTGGGGAAGGTTTGGGTATATGCTTCTCACAAACCGGAGCTTCTCACAACAAGCATGATGGTTTTCGGTAGGGAACGTCCCACCTTTGGGGGACGAAACGATATCCATTGCCTCTTATTGCTTTCTAATTTTTTCTCGTGTCAACAGAGAACAAGAGGATTGTTGTGTGAATTTTTGTGATTTTTCGGGGTTCGTTTGGACATTTTTATGCATTAACTGGGTTTCAATACATTTATGTGCATAATTCAAATTTGAACCACACACACATGCTCCAGTGCATATAAATTGGTCAGAAAATCAAATCCATGTCCTTGAGTGCATGCTTAGGTCCCATGCAAGAAATGAGAATGAATTTCAAACACCAGGGCACCGTTGATTGCCGGCAAAACATTGAGATGCCTGGTTTTTAAATTCTAGTAAATCCAAAACTCGTCTGAAGTTCATGAAACTTGGCATGCTATCATGGAGCGGCATCAACATGCCGTGGTACAAATTTTGTCCCATTTGGGGCAGGTTTGGGTATGTGCTTCTCACCAACCGGAGCTTCTCACAACAAGCATGATGGTTTTCGGTAGGGAACGTCCCACCTTTGGGGACGAAACGATATCCATTACCTCTTATTGCGTTCAATTTTTTTTCTCGTGTCAACGTAGAACAACAGGAGTGTTGTGCGAATTTTTGTGATTTTTCGGGGTTCGTTTGGACATTTTTATGCATTAACCGAGTTTTCAATGCATTTATGTGCATAATTCAAATTTGGACTACATGCACATGCTCCAGTGCATATAAATTGGTCAAAAAATCAAATATGTGTCCTTGAGTGAATGCTTAGGTCCCATGCAAGAAATGGGAATGAATTTCAAACACCAGGGCACTGTTGATTGCCGGCAAAACATTGAGATGCCTGGTGTTTAAATTCTAGTAAATCCAAAACTCGCCTGAAATTCATGAAACTTGGCATGCTAACATGGAGCGGCATCAACATGCCGTGGTACAAATTTTGTCCCATTTGGGGCAGGTTTGGGTATATGCTTCTCACAAACCAGAGTTTCTCACAACAAGCATGATGGTTTTCGGTAGGGAACGTCCCATCTTTGGGGACGAAATGATATCCATTACCTCTTATTGCTTTCAATTTTTTTCTCGTGTCAACATAGAACAACAAGAGTGTTGTGCGAATTTTTGCAATTTTTCGGGGTTCGTTTGGAAATTTTTATGCATTACCTGAGCTTTCAATGCATTTATGTGCATAATTTAATTTTGAACTACATGCACATGCTCCAGTGCATATAAGTTGGTTGAAAAATCAAATATGTGTCCTTGGGTGCATGCTTAAGTCCCATTCAATGGGAATGAATTTCAAACACCAGGGCACCATTGATTGCCGGCAAAACATTGAGATGCCTGGTTTTTAAATTCTATTAAATCCAAAACTCGTCTGAAATTCATGAAACCTTGCATGCTATCATGGAGCGGCATCAATATGCCGTGGTACAAATTTTGTCCCATTTGGGGCAGGTTTGGGTATATGCTTCTCACAAACTGGAGCTTCTCACAACAAGCAAGATGGTTTTCGGTACGGAACGTCCCACCTTTGGGGTCGAAACGATATCCATTGCCTCTTATTGCTTTCAATTTTTTTTCTCATGTCAACATAGAACAACAGGAGTGTTGTGTGAATTTTTGTGATTTTTGGGGGTTCGTTTGGACGTTTTTATGCATTTATGTGCATAATTCAATTATGAAATACATGCACATGCTCCATTGCATATAAATTGGTCGAAAAATCAAATCTGTGTCCTTGGGTGCATGCTTAGGTCCCATGTAATAAATGGGAATGAATTTCAAACACCAGGGCACCGTTGGTTGCTGGCAAAACATTGAGATGCCTGGTTTTTAAATTCTATTAAAGCCAAAACTCGTCTGAAATTCACGAAACTTTGCATGCTATCATGGAGAGGCATCAACATGCCGTGGTACAAATTTTATCCCATTTGGGGCAGGTTTGGGTATATGCTTCTCACAAACCGGAGCTTCCCAGAATAAGCATGATGGTTTTCGGTAGGGAACGTCTCACCTTTGGGCACGAAACGATATCCATTGCCTCTTATTGCTTTAAAAATCTATTCTCGTGAGAATATAGAACAACAGGAGTGTTGTGTGAATTTTTTTGATTTTTCGGAGTTCGTTTGGATATTTTTATGCATTAACTGAGTTTTCAATGCATTTATGTGCATAATTCAAATTTGAACTACATGCACATGATCTAGTGCATATAAATTGGTTGAAAAATCAAATTTGTGTCCTTGGGTGCAGGTCCCATGCAAGAAATGGGAATGAATTTCAAACACCAGGGCACCGTTGATTGCCGGCAAAACATTGAGATGCCTGGTTTTCAAATTTTAGTAAATCCAAAATTCTGTTAACCATTCATGTGTCGCCACGTGTCTTGGTTTTAATGGCTGTAGGAGGTGCCGTGCGGACACCTGCTTGACCTTGACTGAACGGGAGGCGTGCGAGCGCCGTCCGATGCGCAGGCTGACCGAGAGGCGTGCAAGTGTCCTCGAGTGCGCAGGCTCACCAGGAAGCGTGCGAGCTGTAAGCTGCGCGGGCTCACCGGGAAGCGAGCCCTTTGACTTCCATGGCCGCCCGCCTTGCTCGCATCCTCTCCACTAATGGCGCCCAAGCCGCAGTTTGATTCTCTTTTTGAAGATAAAACACTCATCGCAAACGTTTTAGTTAGAACACCCGTATGCAAACCGACAGCTTCCCCAGGAAGGCAAGAGAAAATGTGCCGAGCAGAATTTCTGCAGCTCTTGATCGCAAACGTTTTAGATAGAACACCCATATGCAAAGTGAGAGCAGCACAGGATTTGTGCATCCCTTCAACGCAAACGGTTGTCTTGGATGACCCGTGTGCAACCACGTACAAACAATTTGTTAAGATTTGTCAATCCTTGTAACAATGCTATTTGTCAAAATTCAGTAATTAAGCATAGATTTCATTCATAGATTAAGCAGTCGTTCTTAATTTATACAAATAGTTCACCTTGACAGCTGAACCGACCAATCTTTTCCCCAATTATTGCCAACCACGTACTGAAATAGCTAGTTCCACCACATCTATAGTCAGATGAACCGAACAAAATAGCCCCAAAATAGTACGACTACTACTACTGCAGAGGGGCTTTGTACTACTTCCGGCTGCCTCTCCTCTGCCGAGCACGCTCAGTAAGAGGCGGAGGAGGAGCCTACCGACGAGCTGGGCAACCGCAATGCGGTGCCTGCCGCTAATGCAGCTTCAGCGACGCTCACCTCCAACGCCCAGTATCGTTCCAGATGACCCCTCTCGAAGCGGTGGTTCTCCTCGTAGATGTCTTGATTCCTCGCCTCTGAGGCGGCGTGTGCCGCGGCCACGGCGTCGGTAAGGCTCTTTGCGTGCTCGACGAGGCGCTCCTCCTCCTCCCGTAGGAACTCGGTGTAGCGCGCAAGGTCGCTGACGCACGTGCGGGCATCCACCTCCGCCTCCCGCCTTCGGGCGGTGGTGGCGGAGCGGGTGATGACCCCGGCGGTCGACGGAGGGCTGGCGGCCACGACCACCACCTCCCGCCTTCGAGCCATGGTGGCGGAGCGGGTGATGGCCACAGTGGTCGGCAGTGGGGTGGTGATACGTCTCTAACGTATCTATAATTATTGATTGTTCCATGCTATATTATATTCTATTTTGGACATTATTGGGATTTATTATCCACTTTTATATTATTTTTGGGACTAACCTATTAACCGGAGGCCCAGCCCAGAATTGCTGTTTTTTGCCTATTTCAGAGTTTCGCAGAAAAAGAATATCAAACGGAGTCCAAACGGAATGAAACCTTCGGGAATGTGATTTTTGGAACGAACATGATCCAGAGGACTTGGACCCTATGTCAAGAAAGCTACCAGGAGGACACGACGTAGGGGGGCGCGCCTACCCCCCTGGGCGCGCCCTCCACCCTCGTGGGGCCCACGTTGCTCCACCGATGTACTTCTTCCTCCTATATATACCTACGTACCCCCAAACCAATGGAGCCATAAACCTAATTCCACCGCCGCAACCTTCTGTACCTGTGAGATCCCATCTTGGGGCCTTTTCCGGAGCTCCGCCGGAGGGGGCATCGATCACGGAGGGCTTCTACATCAACACCATAGCCTCTCCGATGATGTGTGAGTAGTTTACCTCAGACCTTAGGGTCCATAGTTATTAGCTAGATGGCTTCTTCTCTCTTTTTGGATCTCAATACAATGTTCTCCCCCTCTCTTGTGGAGATCTATTCGATGTAATCTTCTTTTGCGGTGTGTTTGTTGAGACCGATGAATTGTGGGTTTATGATCAAGTTTATCTATGAACAATATTTGAATCTTCTCTGAATTCTATTATGTATGATTGGTTATCTTTGCAAGTATCTTCGAATTATCAGTTTGGTTTGGCCTACTAGATTGATATTTCTTGCAATGGGAGAAGTGCTTAGCTTTGGGTTCAATCTTGCGGTGTCCTTTCCCAGTGACAGTAGGGCAGCAAGGCACGTATTGTATTGTTGCCATCGAGGATAACAAGATGGGGTTTATATCATATTGCATGAGTTTATCCCTCTACATCATGTCATCTTACTTAAAGAGTTACTCTGTTCTTTTGAACTTAATACTCTAGATGCATGCTGGATAGCGGTCGATGTGTGGAGTAATAGTAGTAGATGCAGGCAGGAGTCGGTCTACTTGTCTCGGACGTGATGCCTATATACATGATCATACCTAGATATTCTCATAACTTTGCTCAATTCTGTCAATTGCTCAACAGTAATTTGTTTACCCACCGTAATACTTATGCTCTCGAGAGAAGCCACTAGTGAAACCTATGGCCCCGGGTCTATTTTCCATCATATTAATCTTCCAACACTTCGCTATTTTCACTGCCGTTTATTTTACTTTGCATCTTTATTATAAAAATACCAAAAATATTATCTTATCATATCTATTAGATCTCACTTTCGTAAGTGACCGTGAAGGGATTGACAACCCCTTTATTGCATTGGTTGCGAGGATATTATTTTTTTGTGTAGGTGCTAGGGACTCGTGCGTGGTCTCCTACTGGATTGATACCTTGGTTCTCAAAAACTGAGGGAAATACTTACGCTACTTTACTGCATCACCCTTTCCTCTTCAAGGGAAAACCCACAAAGTGCTCAAGAGGTAGCAGGTGGCGGCCACGACGGCCACCTCCCGCCTTCGGGCCACGGCGGCGGAGCAGGGGTGGCCTTGGCTTTCAACGGTGGTGTGGCGGCAACTACGGCCGGCAACAGCTGCCTACGGGCACCGGCGGCGGAGCGTGTGTGGGTGTTCCACGCACACCCAACAGGGACGCCACGCGCACTACACTACGCCGGGGATTGCACCGCCGCCGCGGTGTAGCCTCCCAGCTAGAGCTGTCCTCTGATGACGGCGTAGTGGCTGAGCGACGACGACGGACCGGTGCCATTGGCGATTGTGGGAGAAGCAAACGAGATAAGCTACAGGGATGGAGGGGAAAATGCGACACATGACTCGCCGGCCGTGAGGGTTTTTATAGCAGGCCGGTAAGCATTGGGATTTTGGGGGATTTCACCGAGTCGGGCGGGAAGCTTGCGCGGGAACCTGCGAGGTTGCGTGGGAACGGGCTCACCGACGATTCATTAGTGCCACTGACGATTAACTTGCGCTGTAAGCCGTCTGCGGCAGCGGGGTGACAAGACGTGCGAGAGGAGGACGAAAGGCCACGTACACATATGGTTAATAAAAAAACGTTTGCGATTTAATTACCTACTATACCACCGTCCTAGTTTATAAGTATGATTTAACTAATAAAATACAAATGCATGTCGCCAAAGGTTATATAGTTGGATTTGTATTTGAAGATAGTTTCCAATTATATAATTTTTAAAACATGCATTAACATTTTGTTGGTTAAATTTGAGGGCAAAGTATGGAACGGAATATAAAGGAGACTATAGACTAGACGGAGGTGGTACCACACGGCCGCTCTCTACACAGCGACACAACTGTCGGCCGGCTTGTAGGTGACCATTTCCTGCGTGTTCAACTGCTCTATGCGTGTGGTTGCTTGCGGTTCAGGCGGCGGTGGCACGCTTTGCTCGCATCCCGCCGCGCGCGCTCTACTCTCTCGTCCCTCCGGGTGCTCTGCAGTCGTCCCTCCACGCGCACTGCTAGTGTTCGGGGCCGGCGCACGATCGCGCACGTTCGTGTGCAAGCAGTTGCGCCGGGCGCGGCGCGATGATGAAGTTACCTGCTGCAAAAACTGCCATGCGGACGCGCCGACAATCCACGCCGCCCGGCCCCCTTTTATTCCTGCGGTTATTTACCTTCATCTCTCGTCTCACACGACACAATAAGCACACCCACGAGGATACATACAGAGAGGACATCCAGCGGTTCCAATGGCGCTCCCCGTGGCTCCAATGGCGCTCCCAGCGGCTGACGATGACAACGGCGGGTAGTTCACCACGCATCACGTAGTGGACACCCACGCGAGGGGGAAGGCCCACTCGGTCGTGTACACGAACGATCCGGTCTCGGTGGAGAGCTCCATCCAAACTATGGAGCAGTTCCTTGCTGAGGACGAGTATTGAGTGGTCGGCTTCGACCTCGAGTACACCATGGGTCGTGCCGGGCAATATCAGAAGGTTGTCGCCTCCCAGTTGTGCGTGCGACATGACATCCTCGTCTACAATTACCACCTTGCCACAAGGCCTTGCGAGCGTTTCTCCAGGTTTATCAACACTACCTCCGGCTACAGTTTCGCTGCGGTGGACACTGTCAACGATGTAAAAGCGCTCAAGGTTTCGGACTGGAAATGCCCGAATCTTGTCAACATCCAGCACCACTACAAGGTCTGGGGCAGCGACAAAAAGAAACTGAACTCCCTGTTTGACCTCGCCTCGGCCATCATCGAATCCTACTATGCGAAGATGAAGGAAGAGAGCAATAAGGACAGGAAAACCTGGCACAATGTGTGGCATGAGAGACTGGATGAAGAACACGTCAAGTACGCGGCCATGGACGCGTACACAAGCTACGGGATGTACAGGCGGATCGTTGACATGAGGAACTGTCTTCTTCCTGACCCAGAGGAGGGATCGAGCCACATTGCAGTGGCGGGAGCGTCAGAAGAAGTAGATGACTAGACGATCGTTTTCTCCTACTTTAGAATGCATGCAATTTTATTGAGGTGCGTGAGAATGATCTGTATAGTCACTTCTGTAATTGGATGTTTATTTCAGTTATATATATATATATATATATATATATATATATATATATATATATATATATATATATATATATATATATATATATATATATATATATATATATATGACAAATTTTTCCTACTACCGGGTGTAGTTACTCCCACTTTTGTTTCATACGTTCTACGTAGTATCTATCATATCGGAGAGTATGTACGCGTAGTATGTAGTATATAATAATGTTTAGGTAGTATATATACTACTTGTCTGTTAGTATGTATCATATTTTGTGCATGCTCTATTTCGTGTACAAATATGTACTTATTTCACAAATACAATAAAACAATGAGCTCACTTACATTTTTTTCATATAACTCACTTTGGAGTATCTTAGATATAGTATATGACTACATGGTAGTATATGAGAAATGGGTGTAGCTACACCCGGTAGTAGGATGCATTTTCCCTATATATATATGTGTGTGTGTGCTGGAATTTAGTCTATTTTGGGACATCCCAATAACTATTTCAGAAATTCCTAAAAAAATCCTAGAGGCCCACTTAGTCTATTCGTGCAAGACAAGGGATATTACTAAAGTTTAGTCCCACATTGCTAGTTTAGTGGGAGTTGGACCTCCTTATAAGGGAGTTTTTTCCCCACATGTATGAGCAGGAGAACAAGAGGGACATCCACGTGCGCACCTCCTCCGCCGCCCACCTCGCCACGCCACGCCACGCCTCGCCACGATGCGGGGTGCGGGAATGAGCCGAGCCGATGTCTAAATTTTTCCCACGCACTATGGGTATACGAAAGGTCACTCGAAAGCTGGAAAGTTTTTGCTGTAGTGGATATTGAATACGAACGCTGCACCCTTCGGCCGCTTCCTGTTCGTTTCGTCTCCCTCGTTCCCTTCAGCTCCAGGCGCAACCTCTCGCCTCCTTCTCGTGCGCCTATAAAAGGGAGGTCGCTCCACTCAGAGAGACGCACCAGAACTTCTCCTTCCTCTTGCCACTGGTTCCAATCTCTGAGCTGCTGCTGTCTTCCTCATCCCGGCTTGTGGCGTGCACCGCGAGTCAGGATAGTAGGCCTCCGAAACCGCACCTCTTTGAGTCCTGTACGGGAGAAGGGTGATAAGGTTTTTGGGGAGCGCTCCGCGCGACTACTGACTTCTTCGTCACGGACGCCCCGGACTCTGACGACTACTTCCCCGACGACGACTTCTTCCCCGACGTCGACAACCTCCTCGACAACATGGCTGGCGAGGACACTGACCGCAAGTCCAGTACTACTGCTGCTGCTGTCACGTATGTGTTCCTCTTCTTTCTGTTTGAGGTCCTACCACAGTTCCTTTTTCTGCTGTTTGTCCTACATATGTAGGTTCTACTTTATATATGAAACCTGCCCTACTGTCTCATCTACATAAGCTTGGTTACAGTTCATATATGCAGACGTTATTTACCTTCTCTCTGTCAGATCACATGACTAGTTTTATCCCTGTTATATTAGTCACGCTTTATCTAATATTCCTGTTAATAAAATCATTCAGTAAATTGCTTATATTTCCAACAATCCGAAAACCTTATTATAGGCAATTTACCCCAAATGGTTTTGCTGCTTCCATGAGACCTCCTATGTTTGAGGGTATCCACTATAAGAGGTGGCGCGTGAGAGCAGTCTTATGGTTTCAAACCATGAGTTGCTATGACGCCACGCTTGGCAAGCCTGAAGGGGGGGGTATGATGCCCAACAGGAACAAGCTTTTCAGAAAATGGATACCCTGTTTAAAGCTGCTCTCTTGAGTGTTCCTGGTGAGAACATAGTTGATGCTTATGCGTCAATGGACAATGGAAAAGATATGTGGGATGCACTCGAGGCCAAGTTTGGGGTCTCGGATGCCGACACTGAGCTGTACATCATGGAGCAATTATATGATTACAGGATGACTGAAGAGCGCTCCGTGGTTGAGCAAGCTCATGAGATACATTCATTTGCTAGAGAACTTGAGCACTTCAATTGTATGCTACCGGAAAAGTTTGTTGCCGGAGGTATCATCACTAAGCTTCCTCCTTCGTGGAGGAACTTTGCTACCTTACTGAAGCATAAGAGACAGGAGTTTTCCGTTCCAGATCTCATTGGTACTCTTGATGTGGAAGAAAAGGCGAGAGCAAAGGACACACGTGCTCGAGGTATTGAGGGAGGATCTAGTGCCAATCTGGTACAGAAGCAGAACTTCCAGCCCCACAAGTTCAAGAACAAGGGCAAGTTTGATGGTAAAGCAAAGTTTGATGGGAAGAACAAGGTTGTGCGGCACAAGAACTTCAAGAAGAAGAATGACAAGAAGGAAGGTGTTTGTCATGTGTGTGGTGATCTTGATCATTGGGCTCCTAGTTGCCCTAATCGCTATGACAAGAGTCATCGTGGGAAAGGAGGCAAGACCGCTAATGTTGTCATTGGAGACACTGACATAAAGGATGCTGGGTATGGTATATTTCCCAGTATTCTTTCAGTATGTCATTCTCCTGATTGGTTGATTGACACGGGTGCTAATGTGCATGTATGCGGTGATATTTCCATGTTTTCGTCTTATCAGACCACAGGGACTTCAACCGTGCTGATGGGCAATGATTCAAGTGCTTCTATTCGTGGTGTTGGCACGGTCGATCTGAAGTTTACTTCGGGGAAGATTGTGCGGCTGAAGAACGTGCATTATGTCCCCTCCGTCAATAAAAATCTTGTTAGCGGATCTCTTCTGTGTAGAGATGGCTATAAGCTTGTCTTTGAGTCGAATAAATTTGTAATATCCAAGTATGGACCCTTTGTTGGTAAAGGCTACGAGTCAGGAGGCCTGTTCCATTCATCCTTATCGGACGTTTGCAATAAAGTTGTTAATCATGTCTGCAACAATGGTGAATCAAATGTGTGGCATTTACATCTTTCTCATGTTAACTTTGGTTGCATGTCACGACTAGCGAAGTTGAACTTAATCCCTAGTTTCACCACTGTCAAGGGATCTAAGTGTCAAGTGTGGGTGCAAGCTAAGCAACCTCGTCAGTCTCACGTGACTGCGGAAACGAGAAATCTTGCACCACTAGAACTTATACATTCATATCTATGTGAAATGAATGGTGTTTTGACAAAAGGTGGAAAGAAATATTTCATGACGTTAATTGAAGACTCCACTATATACTGCCGTGTGTATCTTTTGAAATCTAAGGATGATGCTTTGAACTTTTTCAAGATCTATAAAGCTGAAGTGGAAAACCAACTTGATCGGAAAATCAAGAGGCTTAGGTCCGACGGTGGTGGAGAGTATTTTTCCAATGAATTTGATGCTTTTTGTGCGGAACATGGTATAATCCATGAGAGGACGCCTCCCTATTCACCTCAGTCAAATGGGGTAGCCGAAAGAAAGAACCGTACTCTAACTGATTTGGTAAACACCATGTTAGACACATCGGGTCTCTCCAAGGCATGGTGGGGGGAGGCGATATTGACTGCATGTCATGTCCTAAACCGAGTTCCCACAAAGAATAAAGAGATAACTCCATTTGAGGAATGGGAGAAGAAAATACTAAAGCTCTCTTATCTATGAACCTGGGGTTGTTTGGCAAAAGTCAATGTGCCAATTCCAACAAAGCGCAAGCTTGGACCAAAGACCGTGGATTGTGTTTTCCTGGGATATGATTTTCATAACGTTGGCTATAGATTCTTGGTTGTAAAATCTGAAGTACCTGACATGCATGTCGGTACGATCATGGAGTCGAATGATGCGACTTTCTTTGAAGATATCTTTCCCATGAAAGATATGGCTACCTCATCTAATCAGGAGATGCCTAGTTCATCGAATCAGGAACCAATTACAATTACTGAACCTGCTATTTCGATGGAACACTTTTAAAATCCTGTGGAGGAGAACAATGATGTTCCTACTAGGAGCAAGAGACAAAGGACTGCAAAGTCCTTTGGTGATGATTTTCTTGTGTATCTCATAGATGACACTCCCAGTTCTATTTCAGAGGCCTATGCATCTGAAGATGCTGACTACTGTAAGGAAGCAGTTCGTAGCGAGATGGATTCCATCTTGGCGAATGAAACTTGGGAGATAACTGATCGTCCTTATGGGTGCAAACCTATAGGATGCAAATGGGTATTCAAGAAGAAGCTTAGGCCTGATGGTACTATTGAAAAGTACAAGGCTCGGCTCGTGGCTAAGGGTTATACCCAAAAGGAAGGTGAAGACTTCTTTGATACTTACTCACCTGTGGCTCGACTGACTACTATTCGAGTTCTACTTTCACTAGCTGGCTCACATGGTCTTCTCGTTCATCAAATGGATGTTAAGAACGCTTTCCTAAATGGAGAGTTGGACGAGGAAATTTATATGGAACAACCAGATGAGTTTGTACTAGATGGTCAGGAAGGGAAAGTGTGCAAGTTGCTAAAGTCTTTGTATGGACTCAAGCAAGCACCCAAACAGTGGCATGAGCAGTTTGAAATAACTTTAACAGCTGCAGGCTTTGTTGTGAATGAGGCTGACAAATGTGTGTACTATCGCCATGGTGGGGGTGAGGGAGTTATCCTTTGCATGTATGTTGATGACATAATAATTTTCGGAACAAATCTGAATGTTATTAAGGAGGTCAAGGATTTCCTATCTCGCTGTTTTGAGATGAAGGATTTAGGAGTGGCTGATGTCATTCTGAACATCAAGTTGTTGAGAGACGATGATGGTGGGATTACATTGCTTCAATCTCACTATGTGGAAAAGATCTTGAGTCGCTTTGGCTATAGTGACTGCAAGCCCTCTCCAACACCATATGATGCTAGCATATTGCTTCGAAAGAATCGAAGAATTGCTAGAGATCAATTGAAGTATTCTCAGATTATTGGCTCGCTTATGTACTTAGCCAGCGCTACAAGACCTGACATCTCTTTTGCTGTTAGCAAACTAAGTCGGTTTGTCTCAAAACCAGGAGATGTGCATTGGAAAGCTCTAGAGAGAGTTTTGCATTATTTGAAAGGCACTGCGAATTATGGAATCACTACACTGGGCACCCAAAGGTGCTTGAAGGGTATAGTGACTCAAAATGGATCTCAGATGCTGATGAGATAAAAGGCCACGAGCGGATATCTATTCACTCATGGAGGTGGCGCTGTTTCTTGGATGTCTTGCAAGCAGACCATCTTAACGAGGTCAACAATGGAAGCAGAAATCATAGCACTAGATACAGCTACGGTAGAAGAAGATTGGTTTCGTCGGCTCTTGAATGATTTGCCGGTTGTTGAGAAACCTGTACCGGGTATCCTTATGAACCGTGACAATCAAACTGTGATCACGAAAGTGAGCAGCTCAAAGGATAACATGAAGTCATCAAGACACGTTCAGAGAAGGTTAAAGTCTGTCAGGAAAATGAAAAACTCCAGAGTTATTGCATTGGATTATATCCAAACGTCTAAAAATCGGGCAGATCCTTTTACTAAGGGTCTATCACGTAATGTGATAGATAATGCATCGAGGGAGATGGGTATGAGACCCACAATATGAGTTGTTCACAGTGGTAACCTAATCTATGTGATCGGAGATCCCGTGAATTAGATGTGGAAGACAAGTTGTTGGTCAACTGAGAGGAGAGTATCCTTACTGTTTACTATATCACTCCATGAAGATGCAATACTCTCCTAAATCTGCATGGCAGGTTGATGTATATCTTAATGTGTTCTAAGCGGCTCATTTAAGCAGAGATGTTGTCCTGCAGAACATCTTTTGAAGAACACACCTATATGAGTCTGATTGTCAAACGTCGCAATCTATGAGAGTAGGGTTCTCTCTAGTAAACTCATGAAAGGTCACGGAGTATGGCGCATAAGCTCCACCCGCGGGGAAGACCCACGGTAGCCTAGTATCGGTCAAGGCTTTGTGTGAAACTAGATTCGCAGAAAACTTGCAGTTCAAGGCCCAGTCCACTGTTCAAGTTGCTTACTAGTGTAGCATAGAGTTCTAGGTGGAAGTTTAACTTAACAGTCTCCACTGCAATACCGGTATATAAAACAGTGTTTTGGAACCAAAGGCAAATTTTTGTGTGCCTCTAGGATCTGGTGGGGGATTGCTGGAATTTAGTCTATTTTGGGACAACCCAATAACTATTTCAGAAATTCCTAAATAAATCCTAGAGGCCCACTTAGCCCATTTGTGCAAGGCAAGGGATACTACTAAAGTTTAGTCCCACATTGCTAGTTTAGTGGGAGTTGGACCTCCTTATAAGGGAGGTTCTTTCCCCACTTGTATGAGCATGAGAACAAGAGGGACATCCACGCGCACTCCTCCTCCGCTGCCCACCTCACCACGCCACGCCTCGTCACGACGCGGGTTGCGGGAATGAGCTAAGCCGATGCCTAAATTTTTGCCACGCACTACAGGTATACGAAAGGTCACTCGGGAGCTGGAAAGTTTTTGCTGTAGTGGATATTGAATACGAACGTTGCACCCTTCGGCCGCTGCCTGTTCGTTTCGTCTCCCTCGTTCCTTCAGCTCCCGCCGCAACCTCTCGCCTCCTTCTCGTGCGCCTATAAAAGGGAGGTCACTCCTCTCAGAGAGACGCACCAGAACTTCTCCTACCTCTCGCCACCGATTCCAATCTCTGAACTGCTGCTGTCTTCCTCATCCCTGCTTGCGGCATGCACCTCGAGTTGGGACAGTAGGCCTCCAAAACCGCACCTCTTTGAGTCCTGTACGGGAGAAGGGTGATAAGGTTTTTGGGGAGTGCTCAGCGCGACTACTGACTTCTTCGTCACGGACGCTCCGGACTCCGACGACGACTTCTTCCCCGACGTCGACAACCTCCTTGACGACATGGCTGGCAAGGACACCGACCCCAAGTCCAGTACTACTGCTGCTACTGTCACATATGTGTTCCTCTTCTTTCTGTTCGAGGTCCTGCCACAGTTCCTTGTTCTGCTGTTTGTCCTACATATGTTAGGTTCTACTTCATATATGAAACCTGCCCTACTGTCCCATCTACATAAGCTTGGTTACAGTTCATATATGCAGACATTATTTACCTTCTCTCTGTCAGATCACATGATAGTTTTATCCCTGTTATATTAGTCACGCTTTATCTAATATTCCTGTTAATAAAATCATTCGGTAAATTGCTTATATTTCCAACAATATTATATATATACATATACACATGTTATTCTACTATAGACAGAGCAATTCACACGGCTTATTAGCAGCAATCGTCTGTGTTATTATTGGTCTTCGCACACATTTCAGATTACTGACCTGTTTGCCGCGTATCACACACATCTTGTTCAGTTGAACCGTTTCCATTGTGTTGCCTAATCACACACAGTTCATCCCGGTGAACTGTATGATGTATATCGCACACGCCTTCATCTGGCTGCCCGTTTCTTTTGTGCATCCTCATCCCAAACAGTTAATTGAGCTGAACCGTATGCCCTGTATCGCACACGAAACTAAATTCTGAACCGTGTTTGATGCATCAGTCATCGCAAAAGTTTTGCACCTTTGTTGACGTTTTTTTACACCACCGTTTGCGATTATGGCACCGGACACAGTTTCGTCGAAGGGTCTCTGATCGTAGTGTCGCATTTGGACCATCCTACAGTAGTGCCCCTGTCCTCCGACCATAGATCCAGACATTGAGCCTAAAAACTCCCAGGACACTCCGGATCTTGGGCTGGTGACCTCGAAAATTCTTCAAACTCCGGATCCCACAGTGGGTCAGGGTTCGGATTTGATACGTCTCCGTCATATCTACTTTTCCAAACACTTTTGCCCTTGTTTTGGACTCTAACTTGCATGATTTGAATGGAACTAACCCGGGTTGACGCTGTTTTCAGCAGAATTGCCATGGTGTTATTTATGTGCAGAAACAAAAGTCCACGAAGCTTATTTTTGGAAATAATACAAATTACTTGCGGAAGAATCAAGGCCAGGGGGCCCACACCCTTTCCACGAGGGTGGGGGCCGCGCCTGCCCCCTGGGCGCGCCCTCCTGCCTCGTGGGCCCCCTGGAGCTCCACCGACCTCAACTCCAACTCCATATATTCGTGTTCGGGGAGAAAAAAAATCAGAGAGAAGGATTCATCGCGTTTTACGATACGGAGCCGCCGCCAATCCCTAAACTCTCTCGGGAGGGCTGATCTGGAGTCCGTTCGGGGCTCAGGAGAGGGAAATCCGTCGCCATCGTCATCATCAACCATCCTCCATCACCAATTTCATGATGCTCACCGCCGTGCGTGAGTAATTCCATCGTAGGCTTGCTGGACGGTGATGGGTTGGATGAGATTTATCATGTAATCGAGTTAGTTTTGTTAGGGTTGGATACCTAGTATCCACTATGTTCTGAGATTGATGTTGCTATGACTTTGCTATGCTTAATGCTTGTCACTAGGGCCCGAGTGCCATGATTTTAGATCTGAACCTATTATGTTTTCATGAATATATGTGAGTTCTTGATCCTATCTTGCAAGTCTATGTGTTATGATCCGGCAACCCCGAAGTGACAATAATCGGGACCACTTCCGGTGATGATCGTAGTTTCAGGAGTTCATGTATTCACTATGTGTTAATGCTTTGGTCTGGTACTCTATTAAAAGGAGGCCTTAATATCCCTTAGTTTCCACTAGGACCCCGCTGCCACGGGAGGGTAGGACAAAAGATGTCATGCAAGTTCTTTTCCATAAGCACGTATGACTATATTCGGAATACATGCCTACATTACATTGATGAATTGGAGCTAGTTCTGTGTCACCCTATGTTATGATTGTTACATGATGAACCGCATCCGGCATAATTCTCCATCACCGATCCAATGCCTACGAGCTTTCACATATTGTTCTTCGCTTATTTACTTCTCCGTTGCTACTATTACAATCACTACAAAACCCAAAAATATTACTTTTGCTACCGTTACCATTACTATCATACTACTTTGCTACTAAATACTTTGCTGCAGATATTAAGTTATACAGGTGTGGCTGAATTGACAACTCAGTTGCTAATACTTGAGAATATTCTTTGACTCCCCTTGTGTCGAATCAATAAATTTGGGTTGAATACTCTACCCACGAAAACTGTTGCGATCCCCTATACTTGTGGGTTATCAGGATTTAAGCCCGCCCAGCCACCACAGGCAATATTCCCCAAGCAATTCTGGTCCTCCGGACAGATGCGACCTTATGTATGTGCGGCAGCAACCTCAGAAACAGTCCATCACTTTTGGGCCAGATTCCTCCTTGTTAAAAATAAGATCAAAGATTGCTGCGACGACGATGCGATTTCAGTATTTTGCCACAACTGTACGGATGAGGGAATCCTTAATGCTCCCAACCACCGTCGCATACTGCACTTTGCTGATTTGGCACACATAGTACAGAAGTACTGCGCAATTGAAAGCGCCTGGAAAGCCCAGACAGCCCGGTGGGAACCGCCTGCCTTTAAGCCATCCCCCGGACGTGCAAAAAGGGTGCACCCTCACGGGCCACCTGATTATCATCCCATGGACAAGAAAATCAAGCCCTTAACGGGACAAAGAACTGTCCTTGAGGAATGGCTGGACAAACCCTGTCAGATACACACGACGCCGAATACCGAACCAACGCACAACCTTCGGGAATGTTGGATACTCCGGCAGGTGGCCAAGAGCGGTGAGGCCATCCTCACCAACATTACCCCGGAGAAGTACTCTTCGAAGGACAACGATCTCAATGCATTTATGGTCTTCGAGACCTTTTCTTCAAATAATCGGCGCAAAAGGGCGCTCGGCGACCTCGCCGAAGTCAACCAAGTAGCTGCAATAAACCCTTGGAACGACGCGGTGATAACTTTCAATGCCAACGACGAACCAAGGGCGCGATCAGTCCGAGCACCAGCCGCTTTGGTCCTAAACCCAATTGTGGATGGCTTTCGGCTCACCAAAGTGCTCATGGACGGCGGCAGCGGACTGAACCTCATCTATGAGGACACGCTCAATAAAATGCAAATGGACAGGATCTGCATCGAGCAGAGCAGTACAACCTTTTGAGGCATAATCCCCAGTCGAGAAGCAAGATGCTCGAGGAAAATTAAACTTGATGTGGTATTCGGCATGCCGGAGAACTATAGGTCCGAAGAGTTCCTCTTCCACGTGGTGTTGGGGAACGTAGTAATTTAAAAAAAAACGTACGCACACGCAAGATCATGGTGATGCATAGCAACGAGAGGGGAGAGTGTTGTCTATGTACCCTCGTAGACCGTAAGCGGAAGCGTTATGACAACGCGGTTGACATAGTCGTACGTCTTCACGATTGACCGATCCTAGCACCGAAGGTACGGCACCTCTGCGGACTGCACACGTTCAGCTCGGCGACGTCCCACGAACTCACAATCCAGCAGAGTGTCGAGGGAGAGCTTCGTTAGCACGACGGTGTGATGACGGTGATGTTGATGCTGCCGACGCAGGGCTTCGCCTAAGCATCGCTACGATATTACCGAGGTGGATTATGGTGGAAGGGGGCACCGCACACGGCTAAGAACAATGTCAACTTGTGTGTGTATGGGGTGCCCCCCTCCTCCGTATATAAATGAGTGGAGGAGAGGGAGGGCCGGCCCTCTACTATGGCGCGCCCTGGGGAGTCCTACTCCCACCGGGAGTAAGATTCCCCCCTTTCCAAGTAGTAGGAGTAGGAGAGAAGGAAGGGGAAGAAAGAAGAGAAGGAAGGAGGGGGCGCCGCCCCTCCCCCTAGTCCAATTCGGACTAGGCCTTGGGGGGCGTGCGACCTGCGCTAGGCAGCCCCTCTCTCTTTCCCCTAAATCCCAATAAGGCTCATATACTCCCCGGCGAATTCCCGTAACTCTCCGCTACTCCAATAAATACCCGAACCACTCAGAACCTTTTCGATGTCCGAATATAGCCTTACAATATATCGATCTTTACGTCTCAAACATTTCGAGACTCCTCGTCATGTTCCCGATCTCATCTGGGACTCCGAACTACCTTCCGTACATCAAAACACATAAACTCATAATACCAATCGTCACCGAACGTTAAGCGTGCTGACCCTACGGGTTCGAGAACTATGTAGACATGACCGAGACATGTCTCCGGTCAATAACCAATAGCGGAACCTAGATGCTCATATTGGCTCCTACATATCCTACGAAGATCTTTATCGGTCAAACCGCATAACAACATACGTTGTTCCCTTTGTCATCGGTATGTTACTTGCCCGAGATTCGATCATCGGTATCTCAGTACCTAGTTCAATCTCGTTACCGGCAAGTCTCTTTACTCGTTCCGTAATGCATCATCCCGCAACTAACTCATTAGTCACATTGCTTGCAAGGCTTATAGTGATGTGCATTACCGAGAGGGCCCAGAGATACCTCTCCGACAATCGGAGTGACAAATCCTAATCTCGATCTATGCCAACTCCACAAGTACCATCGGAGACACCTGTAGAGCACCTTTATAATCACCCAGTTACGTTGTGACATTTGGTAGCACACAAAGTGTTCCTCCGGTATCCGGGAGTTGCATAATCTCATAGTCATAGGAACATGTAAAAGTCATGAAGAAAGTAATAGCAATATACTAAACGATCAAGTGCTAAGCTAACGGAATGGGTCAAGTCAATCACATCATTCTCTAATGATGTGATCCCGTTAATCAAATGACAACTCATGTCTATGGCTAGGAAACTTAACCATCTTTGATTCAACGAGCTAGTCAAGTAGAGGCATACTAGTGACACTCTGTTATGTCTATGTATTCACACATGTACTAAGTTTCTAGTTAATACAATTCTAGCATGAATAATAAACATTTATCATGAAATAAGGAAATAAATAATAACTTTATTATTGCCTCTACGGCATATTTCCTTCACGTGGCACCTTTCAACAGCTGATATCACGCCCTGTTGGGGCGAGACGCATTGACACGCTTTCAAGCCCTACCCCACTACGGGTATATGAAGCTCAAAATGCCCTTGCCCAACAGAGTCATCACTATTACCAGCAATCCAGACATAGCACTCCGCGCCTTAAACAAAACCGCATCCTTGGCCCCTGAGGCATTATCCGAGGCCCTTGCGTTCGAAGAGCTAACCACCCTGCGTTCCACAATGGATAGGGGTGACGTAATCCTCGATAAGAGACAAAGTCCACTTCTTTCAAGCCAGCAGACGAAATAGTCAAAATTCAAGTTCACCCGACGGACCCCAAGAAAACAGCTTCCATCGGGGCACAACTGGATCCGACGATCGACGCCGCATTACGTGTGTTCCTGCGCGAGAATTGGGACATATTTGCCTAACACCATTCGGATATGCCGGGAATCCCATGCAGAATGGCCGAACATAGCCTCAACATAGTAAACGGATTCAAACCAGTCAAGCAGATGCTACGGCGATTTTCCGAACCCAAACGACAAGCTATGGGTGAGGAGCTAGCTAAGCTACTCGAAGCCGGGTTCATCAGAGAGATCAAACATCCGGACTGGCTAGCAAACCTGGTCATGGTGCCGAAGAAGAATAAATTCTAGCGCCTATGTGTCGATTTCAAAGACCTTAATAAGGCCTGCCGTAAGGACCCCTTCCCAATGCCCTGCATTGAACAGATTATTGATCCGACTGTAGGACATGATTCACTGTGTTTCCTTGACGCATACTCCGGATACCATCAAATTAAGATGAAGGAATCCGACCAGGCCGCAACAGCATTTATCACCCCGTATGGGCCTTTCTGCTTCAACACTATGCCTTCCGGACACAAAAATGCCAGCGCCACTTACCAACGCATGATTCAAACAAGCCTGGAAAAGAAAATTGGCAAGACGGTTGAGGCATATGTAGATGATGTAGTCATCAAGACTAAGCACGTTGAATCATTAGTGGACGACACACGCCTCACATTCGACAACCTCTGAACATATGACATACGGCTCAATCCCGAAAAGTGCATTTTCGGCATTCCAGCCGGAAAAATGCTTGGGTTCATTGTTTCCAATAGAGGAATCGAAGCAAACCTAGCCAAAATCTGAGCCCTGTCACAAGTGGCAACGCCAACAGACCTAAAGCAGGTTCAAAAACTAGCCGGGTGCGTGGCAACTTTGAGCCGTTTTATCTCCAGGTTGGGAGAAAAGGCACTGCCACTTTATCGCCTGCTCCAACGCACCGACCACTTTACGTGGACGGATGCGACAACAGCCGGATTGGAAGAAATAAAAAAACTTTGTTAGCAAGCAACCCATTCCTTGCCGCACCAAACGTCGGTGAACCTATGTTGCTTTACATATCTGCAACTCACCAGGTGGTGAGCGCGGTGCTCGTCGTTGAACGAGAGGAAGAGGGACACAAATTCCCACTCCAAAGCAAGTGTACTATGTATCAGCGGTCCTTACACCATGCAAATCTCGACACCCACACTACCAAAAGATAGCATATGCGGTCTTTATGGCATCCCGGAAGCTGCAACACTACTTTCAAGAGTGTTCGATCACGGTGGCTTCCGAAGTACCACTCAATGATATCATAAACAATCGGGACGCCACCAGCCGCATTGTCAAATGGGCCATCGAGCTCCTACCATTTGAAATAACATACGAGCCACGCCGAGCCATTAAATCTCAGGTGTTGGCCAATTTTGTCACCGAATGGACAGAAGCCGAACTCCCTAAAGAGTACGACACCTACTCCAACTGGGTGATGCACTTCAATGGCTCTAAATTGTTAGCCAGATTGGGGGCTGGTGTCGTCCTAACATCCCCGACAAGGGATACAGTCCGTTACGTATTACAAATCATGTACACAGACTCTAATAAGGTAGCCGAATACGAGGCACTACTGCATGGTCTCCGGATGGTTGTTTCTATGGGCATACAACACCTCGAGGAGCGCGGGGATTTGAACCTCGCAATATCCCAAATAAATGGAGAATTCGACGCAAAAGATCCAAAGATGGCGGCTTACCGCAATGTCGTACTCAAATTATCAGCTCGGTTCGACGGGCTTGAGTTTCATCACATAGCACAAGACAGTAATCAAGCAGCGGACATCCTTGCTCGAATGGCGCTAAATGCCACCCCGTCCCACCTAACACCTTTGTGGAAAGGCTCTTCAAGCCATCCGTGGTATGGCAGGACGAGAGCGGCAACACTAGTCCGGAGCCGATCATACCCCCAGATGCCGAACGCAATTATGATATCATCGGGGGCTCGGGCACCGAAATGGCGCCTTTGGCCCATGAAATCATGGCTGTCATCGCCCCGTGGACTGAACCTTTCCTGGCCTACCTTAATAGGAAGGAGCTCCCTGATGACCAGAATAAGGCCCCTCGTATTGTTCGACGCTCGAAAGCCTACAAAGTTCATGAAGGAGAACTCTACAAGAAAAGTACTACCGGAGTCCTTCAAAGATGTATCTCCGAAGAGGAGGGATGGCAGCTCTTGGCTGAAATACACACTGGTCTTGGCGGCCATCACGCCGCAGCTCGGGCCCTTGTAAGTAAGGCCTTCCGCATAGGTTTCTTTTGGCCCACGGCTCGAGCAGATGCACAGGACCTCGTACAGAGTTGTGTTGGATGCCAGCTTCTTCCCAATCAAAGCCATATGCCGCCCACTACCCTACGAACAATCCCCGTTACTTGGCCTTTCACATTCTGGGGGCTAGACATGGTTGGACCCCTTAAAGGGGGAAGCCCTAAGAAGAAATATTTGCTGGTTATGGTGGATAAATTCACTAAGTGGATAGAGGCCAAACCAGTAAAAGTGGCTGAAGCCGGACCGGTGATATAATTTATATCTAGTGACGTACACCGTTATGGTGTCCCGCACAACATTATTACTGACAACTACTCTAACTTTACGGCCGACGAGGTGAAAACTTGGTGTGCTAACCTGGGCATTAGGCTCGATTATGCCTCCGTATATCACCCTCAAACAAACGGTCAGGTCGAACGGGCTAACGGCCTGATAATGAGCGCCATCAAACCCACACTAGTGCGATCCCTACGGGAATCAAACAAGCACTGGGTTGAGGAACTCGATTCCGCACTCTTTGGGCTGTGGACCATGCCCAATCGTGCGACCGGATACACACCCTTCTTCATGGTGTACGGCGCAGAGTTTGTCTTGCCTTGCGATATTATTCATGACTCACCTCGAGTGCACATGTATGAAGAGAGAGAAGCCAAGCTCGATCGGCAGGACGATCTAGACGGCCTGGAGGAGGAGCGCGATGTTGCGAAGGCCCGTTCCGCATTCTACCAACAACAGACTCGGAGATATCAGAGCAGAGAAGTGCGGGCAAAGACTTATAATATCGGTGAACTCGTTCTACGCCTACCAGAGAAGAAAAAGGACAAGCTCAAGCCCAAATGGGAGGGTCCCTTCATTATAGATGAAGTTCTCACTGGAGGAGCCTATAGCCTTCACAATGCATCAGATACTCGCTTAGAGCCGAACCCATGGAACGCTGCCCGGCTCCGAAGATTCTACGCCCAAGTCCGGACATTTACCTTTTTTCGTTCCTTTTTTCTCCTTTTCAATTTTCCCTTTTTCTCGTTTCTATACGATTTCTAGCTTGTGTTCGGGTAAGCCGCACACTTGAGGGCTATACATCCTTAAATGTACACACCTCACCATAACTGGGGGCTTCTTTCAATAGAAGCTTATTATTATTATTGAGAATCAAGCTGACCATATATATGTGTCATCTTCTCATATATGTTGTTTCTTCGCCATTATATGCACCTCTATGACGACTTAAGTTTTTGCCAAGCTGGGTTGCCTAGCTCTTGCGCTTATGCCCTACGTTCCCACTTGTTCGGCTAGGGCATAAAGGGAGCACCTCTGCGATTGTTACAACCAGGTTATCCGGACATGTACCTCAGACGGGTGAAGCCGAAAGCTAGCGTTCTTAAGAGAATAATTGGTCGGTGGACAAACGACGTACTGCCTTCGTTGCAATATAAGCTCCCAAAATATAAAGCTTCCTGTGATTTTTTAGCATCACAGCTTAAGCATGCATAAATACACATGCTGACACAGGGAGAGGAACCCCTAACGGAACTATTCTCTCTGGAAGATGTTTCTTACGTTAAAAACTAATGTAACATAACTCCCCGAATACAGTTTGTCTGTTCAAGCATCATGACCGGATTGCCTTGTTTCCGAACATACTTGGTGTTTACCACAAGTATAGTATTCGGAAACACTCTAAACCTTGGGTTTCGAAGGTTGAAGCGGAAGCTCTACCATGAAAATCTTTTCAATGTTCGGCCAGAGATAAATTTGGTGATAAAGTACATTGTTACATGGAATCAAACGCATACTCTTCATCTATACCATCTATAAGGCTGTCTAGTTTACAGTCCTGTTGTGAAAATTTGGCGGCTGTCTTTACTTGGTCGTACACCAAGCTAACCAAAATTTCTTGTCCGTCTGGTCCCCGAGGTCCGACTCGGGCCATATAATTCGGATCAAGTCCGGTATACCGCATTTTCACCATGGGCGAGGCTTCTCGTGCACCTTCTCGACATGATGATGCCTTCCATAGTTCAAAGCGGCGTACAGCTCCCTTGAATACATTCACGAGCTCCTCCATAATTTCTGGAGGAGAATCGGATGGCCATAAAGCCTTAGCCATGTTCCTCATGGCTTTCCGAGCTCGCTCGTGCACTTTGGATAGCTCTTGCAGCAGGTCACCTTGAAATCCGGACACTTCTCCCTCGGGCCGCCCAGTTAACAAACCTACAGGAACAATTTTGTAAAACTTTCCATCAGGGGTCGTATGTAAGACAGGTTAAAAGACATACTGAATATGCCGCCTTTCAGCTTTCTGTTCTCCTTCAAGGCATCCGACAGCTGGGCTCGTACATTTTTAGCTCTTCGGCTTGCTTGATGTTCGCATCCTGTAGTTTGTTCTTCTCAGCAATGGTCCGTGTCAATACACGTTGACCAGCGGCCTCTTGCCCTTCGGCATGTTTTTTGTCCTCCTAAGCAGCCATTAGCTTCTCCTCCAATTGATCTGTCAATCCTGCCGCTGTAAACAAAACAATGCATATTTAAAAATCATTGTTGGAACGGAATCGTATTTGACGGACACTGTTGTGCTTACCGTCAGGTGCCTTCTTGGATTTCTTTAAATTTTCTAGTTCAGCGGTGACAACAGTTAGCTTGGTCCGGCATTCTTCCAACTCCTTGGGCAATGTGTTATTTTTCTCCGTGAGTACCTGATGATATAACGACCCTTAAATCAGTTGGGCCAACTGCTTCAAGTCTCGGGGGCTACTAGCATATGATTATTGAATCTACACAAAGTTCTTACCCGCATATCCTTTGGAAGCTGGTGACTGGCTCCAGCAAGTCCATCCCAAGCAGCTCGGATATATGCAACCGCAGAGCTGAGGGCGTTGAACGCCTCTTCGGTGAAACTTGGGTCGCGCATGGCCTCTTTCCGCCGCCGATGATTCATCGTGCTCCCCACTTCGGAATTGGTGGCAGATAAATTATCTGAATCCTCTTGGAGAGGACAATCTGGCGTTGCGCCTGTATCAACCCTAGTCCTTGTGGCAGGGTCCGGACCAGATTAGTCGGTGCATGGCCGGCTAGGTCCCTGGATACAGTCCGGCGTACGCACCTCCTAAAATATGGCACAGCAGAAAACGTCATAGTCCGGTCTATCCACCGAGTGCATGTTAAAAAACTATACCTCTTTGATGAAGGCGGGGGCCCGGCAATATCACCATTTGCTTTTCTTTTCAAAGACTCGCCCTGCGCGGGCGTCCCCTTCTTAGAGGATGCCTTTGTTGTAGCTTGGCGAGACGAGCGTCGCTCCTTTGGAACATGAGACAGTGCGGTGGGTGAGCCGCAAGGGGAAAACTCTTTTTGAGGAGATGTCTCCTGGGTACTTACATGGGAGGAGTGGAGAAGGCCGGGGTAATCGGCTATAATAGCCACTTCCGTGCCGTCATGGCTCGCTTGATAAAAGACCCCCTCCTTAAGTTCTATAAATATATCCGGATCTTCTTCAAATCCAGGATCCATGTCTCGAACATGGTCCTCGGGCTGCGGAGCGTAGATGTAGACCCCCTGGATGACCTCTCTCCACTCCAGTTAAAAATAGCCAGATTAAATTTGGCTAGCATGACTCAGGAAAGAGATTGAGTGAAGCCAATAATCAAAGAAAAACTCATCCAGTTGATGGGGTTATACATGGAAAAACCTTCCCGACATTTCAGGCGAGCGAAGTCTTCCTTCTCCCCTTTCTAAAGGTTATCTAAGATGGTAGCCAAAGCGGCAAAATTGTCTGGACCATTGCGCAGACAGTGTGATGCATCGTTCTCCCTGTTGTAATGCCACATAGGAAGCCCTGTGGATTGGAGCGGCTGAACGCATCGCGTTATGGAAACCGCCATTACCTCTATTATAGATTGTCCGGAGTGGGCGAGTACTCTGATATTGCTGACTAGCCTCTTAACCTCCGCACTGTCTTCTTCCTTGGGGCTTCGGGGACGCCAGTTGATGCGCTTCTTTAAAGGGGCACTGGAGAATTTGGGAAGTCCGCGCCGGATTTGGACCGGAAGAACGACTCTTCAATATAAAACCATTTTGAGGGCCACTCTTCGGATGCCTTCTTCGGAGTGCCGGACAGGTAACCTGTCCCAGCTTTGCGCCACACTTTGGCGCCGCCCACCTCTAATATGGATCCCTTCTGGGAGCGGGGGACGAGGCAGAAAAATTTCCGCCAAAGCTCAAAAATGAGCCTCACAGCCTAGAAACAGCTCGCAAAGAGCAATGAAGCCCGCGATATGCATGACGGAGCCCGGCGTCAGATTGTGCAGCTGGAGACCGTAGAACTCCAGGAGACCTCTGAGGAAAGGATGGATAGGAAGTCCTACGCCTCTCAGAAGGAAGGAAACGAAGCACACCCGCTCCTCTGCGGTAGGATTGGGGAAATTCTCCACCAGGGCTTTGCCGTTGAGGGAAGTTAATCCAGCCCGAACGGAGACTAGATCCGCGGGAGGAAGATATCCTTGCGTCTGCAGCTTTCCCAATCGCCTTTTTGAGGGCCGGGGGGCGTGAGGAGGAACTGGGAACGCCAGGCATGTTTGGACGATTTCCTATGGCGAGTTCTAAGGATTTCCATGTCGTGTGGAATGGCATCTGAGTTCTAATCTCTTTAAATACAGGCCTTACCTACACGGCAAGGGGTTTATTATAAAAAAATACTTAGACCCTTCGCATTCGTTTGACGCGTGGAAGCCGAGGCAACAGCGACAAAGAGGCAATAGAATATATTAATGTGAAGCCGAACTATCGTTAATCTGAAGTATGATGGAGAACCTGCCTTGCAAAGCCGAAGACATAAAGCCGGATACTACATCGTCATTGAAGGCATGTTCGGGGGCTACTGAGGGAGTCCTTGATTATGGGGTCCTCGGGTGTCCGGGCAATGTGACATGGGCCGGACTGATGGGCTGTGAAGATACAGGATAGAAGGCCTTCCCCCGTGTCCGGATGGGACTCTCCTTTGTGTGGATGGCAAGCTTGGCATCCGGATGTGTAGTTTCCTTACTCTGTATACTGACTTTATACAACCCTAGCTCCCTCCGGTGTCTATATAAACCGGAGGGTTTAGTTCGTAGAGGCTATCAGAATTCATACAAGCTAGACATTTAGGGTTTAGCCATTACGATCTCGAGGTAGATCAACTCTTGTAACCCCTATGCTGATCAAAGTCAATCAAGCAGGAAGTAGGGTATTACGTCCATTAAGAGGGCCCGAACCTCGGTAAACATCATGTCCCCCGTCTCTTGTTACCTTCGATCCTCAGACGCACAGTTCGGGACCCCCTACCCGAGATCTGCCGGTTTTGACACCGACAACCGTCATCATCAACTCTCCCCCCCCCACTATGCAGCAGTGTAACACCTCTTCTAACTGATGTAATCTCTACTTATACATGGTGCTTGATGCTATATATTATTACCCAATGATGTATGGACAACCTATGATGTTTGAGTAGATTCGTTTTGTCCTATGGTTTGACTGATGATCGTGATTGGGTTGAGTTGTATATATTATTTTGGAGTTGTCCTATGGTGCCCTCTCTGCCGCGCAAGCATGTGAGATTACCGCTGCAGGGTGTTGCAATACATTCATAATTCACTTATAGTGGGTTGCATGAGTGACGGAAACGCAAACCCAAGTAAGGGGGTTGTTGCTTATGGGAGTAAAGAGGACTTGTTACTTAATGCTATGGTTTGGTTTTACCTTAATGATCTTTAATAGTTACGGATGCTTGCTAGAGTTCCAATCATAAGTGCACACTAGTACAAAACAGGGCTTTCGTCACAGGGCAATATTCACATTAGTCGCGGTTCAGTCACGAACCGGGACTAATGTGAGCATTGGTCCCGGTTCGTGCGGCTAAGGCATTAGTCCCGGTTCACCTGGGCCCTTTAGTCCCGGTTGGTGCCACGAACCGGGACTAAAGGGTGCGATGCCCATTAGTACCTGTTGGTGGCACCAACCGGGACTAAAGGTTAGTCCTTTAGTCCCGGTTGGTGCCACCAACCGGGACCAAAGGACATGTGCTGCCACCTCGCTAGTTGAGAGAGCTCGAGAGTGGTTTATAAGCGCTGCTGCGCCCACCCTCTCGAGCTCCTCTCAATTGCAGGCTTTCGGGCCTAACCGTACACCGTGTGCCTGTGGGCCTACTGGGCCACCTGCGGGCCTGAATCCTGGCCCATGGTTGGGTTTCTAGTCGTATTCAGGCCGTGGTGGCCCAGTAGATGGCACTTTTTTTCTTTGTTGCTTTATTTATTTTATTTTGTTTCTACTTACAACAAAATACTTACTGTTGCTATTTTTATTTATGATATTAAATTTTATTTTTTAATTCTTTTTGCTTTTAGGTCACAAAAATTATAAACTTTCTGTTAGTGCCATTAGTTTTCAAATTTGAATTCTTTGAAATTTCTGTGATTCTTTTTCCTGCTATTTAATATTACTGTGTTTTATGATTCTATTCAAAAACAGATTTTGTTATTTTAGTTTCTAACAAAAAAATCTTTATGATAATGCTTTTTGCTATTAAAATGTCAAACAAAAACATTCTTTATGAAAATTCTTTTTGCTATTAAAGGGCCCATCAAACTCTACCCCCCCTCCCCCACCTGACCGCCTTTTCAGTTTTAGAAAAAACAAAAGAAAATGATGGAAATGTCAAAAAAAATAAAATAAAATAAGTTTCCCATGTGATATGTGGTCTAGTTGTTGGGAAAATTAACAAACATGAATTTCGACTTTATTTGCAAAATCTCTCTGGAATTTCTTAAAATGGGCATAACTTCTGCATACGAACTCGGATGAAAAAGTTTTTTATATGAAAAATCATCTACTCGAAAAGTTACATCCGAATTTCATCGGGGGAACCCCGTTAAACATTTTCAAAATCCTCAAAAACCTAACAGAAAAAAAGATACGGGGCTTTTAAGATCTGGAGAGGCAAAAAATTCAAAAAATTTCAAATTGTGGTCAAACAATGGTCAAACTAATTATTCTAGAATATTAGTGTTACTAAATAATTATTTCAGTTTTTTTTTTTTTGAATTTTGGTCAAATCTGGTCAAACTGTGGTCAAACTGTGGTCAAACAGTGGTCAAACAGTGGTCAAACAATGGTCAAACTAATTATTCCAGAAATATTAGTGTTACTAAATAATTATTGTTTTTTAAAACAATAGTTTCAAACTCAAACAGTGAAATGTGTCACTTCATGCTCAAGCTAAATTCCTGAGGGTTAATAGAATTGACATCTTACTATTGTCAGGAAAACAACAAGTGCAGACTTGGAAACGAGGAAGAATAGAACCCGGAAGTTAAGCGTGCCTGGCTGGAGTAGTGAGAGGATGGGTGACCGTCCGGGAAGTTAGATGATTTGGAATGATGAGGGTGATTAGAGATTAGAGGTTAAACTGAGCAGTGATGAGGGGTAGTGATTAGAGATTAGAGGTTAAAATAATTCAGAAATTTGAAAATAAAAAAAAAAATTAAAAAAATTCGCAAAAAAAATTTTCAAAAAAAAATATCATAAAGTTTCCTTTAGTCCCGGTTGGTGCAGGCTGCGTCCATGTGGACGACCTTTAGTCCCGGTTCATGTAAGAACCGGGACTAAAGGAGGGAGGCATTAGTAACGACCCTTTAGTCCCGGTTTCAAAAACCGGGACTAAAGGCCCTTACCAACCGGGACAAAAGCCCCATTTTCTACTAGTGGCATATGATCCAAGTACGGAAAGTATGTTAACTCACGCCTCTCCCTCACATAAAATTGTAATAATGATTAGCGGTCTAGTTACCAATTGCCTAGGGACATTTTTTTTCTTGTATCACAAAAAACTTTCTACTAAACAACTAACTTTTATTATCTTATAATTTTTTATTCTTCCATGTTGTTATATTATCAATCTTGAATGTTTTATATACATTTACAAGCAACTTTATATCATTATTTGGAACTAACCTATTAACTTAGTGCACAGTGCCAGTTGCTGTTTTTTGCTTGTTTTTTTTATTTTGAAGAATATCAATACGAAACGAAATTCAAATGCCACGAGATTTTTTGGAGATTTTTTTCTGGCAATAAGGGACCCTGGAAGCTTCAGGAGGGAACTAGAAGATGAAGTAGGGGCCCACTAGGCACCAGGGCGCGCTCGAGGCCCCCGGCGCGCCCTGGTCTCTAGTGGGGCCGACGGGCATCGTTTTGACCTACCTCCGGCTCTATAATAAATACTCTAAAATCCCAAAAAGCCCTAGGGGACTCGACGAAACAATTTTTCCACCGCCGCAAGTTCTACACCACGAGATCCAATTTAGAGGACTTTCTCGGCAATCTGCTGGAAGGGGCAACGATCACGGAGGGGTTCTTCATCATCCTTGTTGCCTATCCGATGATGCGTGAATAGTTTACCACAGACCTATCGGTCCGTTGTAAGTACCTAGATGGCTTCTTCTCTCTTTTTGATGTTCATTACAATGTTCTCCTCGATGTTCTTGAAAATCTATTTGATACAATGATTTTTTGCTGTGTGTTTATTGAGATCCGATATATTGTAAGTTTATGATCAGATATATCCATGAATATTATTTTAGTTTTCTCTAAACTCTTTTATGCACGATTTATTTGAGTCTACTCCCGATCAATCTGTCCGCAAGCAACACCAAAATCACACGTACGTACACGGCGGCCAGCCGGCCGGAAACAAACGCACGCACAAGTATTTCATAGCCACATGAACATGTCGTTCCCGTTGTGCCTTTGTATTGCTTTTCTTCTTGATGATTCTTTTACAAGCAGGGGACACGCATATATATAGTCAACCTAGCTACCTGCAATTCTACTTGGTTTGCTAATACTAGTCCTATTAGGATACATGCACCTACATGAACCGGACACACCGGCCGACGGGGTTAAGTCGTGTTTAATTCCAACAAATATTACAACTAACATCACAAAATGTTTCATCCTGCCCTACTTACTTGGGTAGTTAGTTAGGAGAAAACTTTCATGGTTTGTAGGCGAGATGGTAGGTTGATCTCCAACAATGAGAAGATCTCCTCTTGAGTATGCATCTACTTTGTCTCCAAATCCAAAACTATGAACCCTTGCCTATGTTGTACCTCTAGAAACACCACGTGACCGTTCCTATTTTTCGAAAAGGGGCGCTTTATTACTTAAAAGTTTTAAACATTACACCCAGCCTCTGCATAACTAAGATGCATACAGCCACACAAAGTCCTCTGCAAGAACGAAAAATAGATAGGCGGAATACAAATATAGAGTCTGTATAACGCCTAAAGCGGAGGTGGGCCAATCCTATGATCATGTTGCCACCCATGTTGGATAAAAGTATCCCTCGCCGTATCCTCCAATCGTGTACACACCTCCGTAAATAGGTCTCGATTCTCCACGCGTTGTAGAAAGGACCATAAACGAAGAGTCCCGGTACATCTGTAGATAGCCTGCATTAGAGAAGTACTTTTATCGTTAAAAACCTTATCATTTCTACATAGCCAACGCGACCAAATAACGGCTAGCGCTCCCACCCTAAGAAGAGTTCTAAACCTGTGATCAATCCCATGTAACCAGTTGCCAAATACATTGGCAATACTACAAGGAGGATACAAGCCAGAAGCTATCTGGATGACTGACCATATAGACCGAGCCAATTTGCATGGGAAGAATAAATGTTTTATTGTCTCATCATGATGACAAAAAACACATCGCGGACTTCCATGCCAATTCCTCTTGATAAGGTTATCTTTAGTAAGAATGACTCCGCGACGAAGATACCATGCAAATATTTTATTCTTAAGAGGTATCTTCATCTTCCAGATCTTCTTATTATTATCAACTGGCACATCAGACTGGATTAACGCTCTATACATAGACTCCACTGAGAATTTTCCATTCTCATGTAGGTTCCATCGAAATACATCAGACCCATGTGACAATTGCACCGTGGACAACTGTTGAAGCAGGATGTACCACGATTGGAGTCTAGGTCCAATTAAATCTCTTCTGAACGTCACATTTGGCGGAAATGATTCCATTACAGTGGCAATAGTATCACCCTTGTGACGCACAATGTTGTATAGAGCCGGATATTGTTCCCGGAGTGTGGCATTTCCTAGCCACTTGTCCTCCCAGAATCTAATTTCCGAGCCGTCCTTAATCGAGAAGGATCCATAGGAGAAGAAATATTTCTTCGTAGCCATTAGACCCGCCCAAAAGTGAGAATCCCCAGGCTTCCAGTATACTTGGGATACCGCCTTGGAGCCCACATATTTCCTCCTGAGGAGGGTTTGCCATACACCATTTTCGGTCAGTAATATAAACAACCATTTGCCGAGGAGGGCACTATTCTTAACCTCAAGGTCATGAATGCCCAACCCGCCTTGGTCTTTGGGACGACAAACCACACTCCATTTAGCCAGTCGATATTTCTTTTGCTCGCTATCTCCTTGCCAAAAGAATCTCCGGATCCTTCAAACTCGACATCAGGACAACCTCTAGCAATAATGTCTGGGTACAACAACTGTAGTTTCTGCTCTATGTTGATCACTGTTTCGAGTGCCCAACCATCACCATCACCACCTATTCGAGCTCTAGGGAGTTGTAGCCACACAGATATAATGAACCTTTCTATATCCAACAGTTTCAGTACGTTTCCATCACGTGATGTCGCCAAGTGGAGATGCCTTGCGCTGCGGTTGGTGAGCGGGAGCTTCACATGTCCTGGAGTTCTTGTGCGAATGTCGTAGGTGATGATTTGGTCACCGGCGTGTGTCAGCCAGTGGATAACGCCACCGCGGAGAACGGCGGGGTTGTTGTAGCCACTGATCGACCACCCCGTGTAGTCACGATGGTTGGCACAAGTGATAGGTCCCCAACTAGCAGAGAAGGATGTTGCAGTCCGTACACTAATGCGGGATCTATTAAAAACGATGGAGAGCAGCATGAAGGAGCAACCGATGTCGTCCGCCTCGGTGAGCAGGACACACTCGTGATGATTGCAGATGCTACTCTCGGTATTAGGCGGTTCAGGGAGGAATATGCGGTGGCCCGTCATGGGATCGTACACACACAAGTCAAAACATCCCTTGGACTTGGATTTGTCCTTTAGGTGGAGGACGACGAAACCGCCGCGTGATATCACAGGGTAGTATGGAGTTAGGACATCCTTGCCGGCGTTGCGCAACATGAATTGCGACAATTGGTCATGGCAGAAAGACGCTGCGGCGGGCGTAACCGGGTGCACTAGGTCTTTGCTGCTAGCTGATTCCACCGCCTCGTGTAGCACTGGCGACCGTGTCGCTATCACAAGCCCGTGGGCGCAGATCTCACTGTCCTCGACCAGGAACTTTACGTCCGAGCCCTCCTCCCTCGCGAACAGTTGCTCAAGATGCCATGCCATATTTGACGGCGGCACCGTGACGATGGTGCCTACGCCGATGGTGCCAGTAGTGCAGGACTCCGTAGGTACCTCAACTTGACATTGTAGGGTGAAAGAGCCGTCATGTCCCACGTAGTCTGTGTTGGCATATTTTGCAATGATGAACTTTGGCCACCCCCAGGACTCGCAGTTCCTGCCAGCATAGACGTGTGTAAAATTACGGCGAGGAAACGGCGGCAACTCACCGGTGGGGTCAATGGGCTTTAAAGTCACTGATGCTTCTACCTTTGTATCATCGTCATGAATGAAGGGCCTGATGAAGATACCAATACTCCCGGTGATGTCCTCTTTATGTCCTGAAGGGAACACCTCTATGGTCCACTCATAACCCCCAACTTGAAAACTACTAGATCGGATGTATTGACCCACACCATGCGTCTTTCTCATGGCACTCAAGCATTGGATGGTGAACTCGTGTGTGCCGCTCATCATCACCGACGGGGTATACTTTGACACGCTTCTCGTTGTCATCTTGCTACCATTGTTGGTGTAAGAAGAAGTAGATGGAGATCTGTGGTGGGAAACTGCGGTCTTGGCTACTTTCTTGGTGATCTTGTTTATAAAAGAGGGGCATGTCTTTTCGAGTTCCTTGTACTCCTCGGTGGCCTCCACGGTGTCGTACACGTCGGGGTCAGACACCAAGAACTCGATGCAGGATGCCTCCAGCTGCTGACAGCTATGTCTGCCGTGGGCCAACATCAGTGTTGTCATGACATTGCCCACGTCGATGCTCTCAGAGAGTACCTTCTCGCACATGAGCCTCAGCCTCTCGAGGTCGTAGAGATCCGCGGCCACGAGTAGGTCCTGTGCCATGGCCACAGGGCATCTTCGTCTATTCGGTGTAGGCTGCTCGTCGGTGTAGATAAAGTAGAGCATGGCCCTGAAAGCCGAGGCGGTCAAGCCGCTGATCTTGAGGCGCCGCGCGCTCCGCTCCTTCATGTCCCCGCGCAGGAACTGGGCACGGAACACCGGTGACCGCATGGCCAGCAGCAACTTGTGCGCCTGGACCTCGGTGCCGTCGTCCTCAAGGATGAAGGTCACGTCCGGCTTCGGCGACCGCCTCTCCCTGAGAAGGTTGTAGAAGTCCTGACAGATGCTCGGCGCCGGTGGCACGAGGACGAGACAGTTTTTGATGGCGGTGGAGTCCTGCTGCTGCAGCTCCTGCTGGAGGACCTCCACGGTGCAATGTATGGTGAGGCAGTCGTCCATGACGTAGCGTGACTCGTGGTTCTGGAACGCGTCCGGGACGGCGAGCTCCCAGGCGACGGGGCTCATGGACCGAGCGCCAAAGGTCTTGGCCTCCTGGCTCCGCCACACGGCAGACGGGAATTGGCCGGTGCGGTTGCTTTGGTCGATCCGGAGGCTGGCCATGGCGACAATGTCCTTGGACGTGGTGTTCTTGGAGAGCTCCAGCGAGATCGACGCAAGGCCACATTGCCCGGCCGCCGGAGTGGGAGCTTGGAGGCGGCAGATGATGGCCCAGAGGAAGCCGCCGGCGCTGAAGCTGCCAGACCGGACGGAGCCGCCGAGGGCCTCCCGTGCAGCGCTGTAGCCGACGATGTCGAACCGGTGCGTGCCCTGGGCGAACGCCGCCCTGTGCGTCGACCACGTTTTGGGAGACGTCGCCGCCATGACCGATCACACGAGGAGCCAGATCGATCCCTTTTATACACGATCGGAAAATTCCATGTTCGGCTCCGATCTACCAATATGGATTCCAATTACGAGTGCGTACGTGTCATGATCGTCAACGGCTCTGGATCGTTAACTTCTAGAGCAATTAAGGTAAAACTTGCGCTAACCGAAGGAAGTTTTCTAGTTAATCAGAAACCATAACTGGCACGTATCGGATGAAAAATAAAGTCAACAGCTGCACCTGGAAAGACAGAGAAAAAAACTGTTGTCATTAGTACATGAAACTGGTCTCTCGAGATTAAAAATATTATATAGCTTATAAACGGTCAGCCTTGAAAATCTGTTTTCAGTGTTGGCTTTGTATTGCTTCACCAGGCGCTGCAAAAAATTTAGTACAGCACTGTAGCCCTTTAGCAGGTGCGGTAAAATACAGCGCGCGGCCAGCCACCGTTTGTAAAAAATTGAACAATACATACGAAAAAATTGAAACAACACATATTTCAAATTTTCATAGCATAGTTTCTCGCATAGTCCAAACTAAAAGCCAGTTCATACATGCTAGATAAAACGTTACTAATAAAACTACCCGTCCTCCTAAGTGTCGTCCGACGACGTAAACGCGTCTCCTTCCGCGCATGCTTGTCACCTGATGCGTGGCTCGCTCCGCCCTCCTCTGCATCCAGAACTCGTTCTCGGCGACGACATCCTGCGGGAAGCGCTCATGCCACGCCGCCATGGCATGCTCATCAGTCTCGGCGATGAGCTGGCGGCGCTCCTCCTCGATGAGTAGTCACGGGGGAGGCGCTAGTTCCTGCGCCTGCTCGCGCGTCTGCATGTCGGGGAACTTCATCCGCGCCCGTGGCCTCCCGAGGCGCCACGCCACAGCGTCGTATGCACGGGCGGCCTCGTGAGTGGTCTAAATAGTCCCGAGCCCAAGACGTATGTCGTCGCCAGAGCGGAACTCCGCATAATAGACGCCAGAGGGCGGAGGCGGACGCTGAGGAAGCCCGAGTTGATCCGCCGATGCGACGGCATGGTGGCGCGGCAGCGACGAGCGAGAAGGCGCGATGCGGCAGGGGAGAAGGCGCGGCGGAGGCGGGCCAAGGTACAAGGCGCTGGAGGTGGCGTGGGGCGGGGAAGAAGGCGCTAGAGAAGGCGGGGCGAGGTAGAAGGCGCTAGAGAAGGTGCGGCTTTTATACAACGAGCGCGGAGCCGAACGCCGAAACTCCCGTGTGGGAGGCCGCATTATCCCATGCGCGGCAGTTTTTTTAGCGCGCCAAAATTTCCCGCGCCCGCTGGAGCGAGCCGCGCGGCCACTCGCGCGCCAAAAGGACGTTTTTTCGCACGCGCGCCTTATTTAGCGCCTCTGTTGGAGATGCTTTTAGCGTACAGTTTGACAAGCATGTCGTGCCGCTCTCTCCCTCCCTCAATACATGCGCCACTCCCTCAATCGACGCCAGCCGCCCTCCCGTGCTGCATACAACTCATCGGCAGTCGACATCCCTTTATGAGTACTATGTTCTTCGGCAGCCGAACCTCATTGTCCTCGGCCCCTTCCTCGATGTTGTCTTCGGCAATAGAATCCAATCACTCCTTTGTTCTAGTGGAGCTACATGAACACTTGAATAGACGAGGGGATAGAGAAAGCCAGTTTCGGTATGAAAATGTTTTGCATATGGATTATGATAAGATAGTTACGGAATCGTGGCCCGTTGGTATTGCCATGGCCTTGGCCTTGCGAGTATTGCTTATGCATGAAACCATCCCCTGTCCGAGTTGGGCCCCCGGGGAGCAAAGGAATTTTGATGCCTTTCCAAAACTATGTAGGTGCAACGAAAACTTGAGAAGTTGCGGTGCCTGTCCGTTGGTAGTGGCCCTTCGTAGGAGGAAAGGAACACAATTCCGAAGTTAGACATTCGTTCAAGGGCGATAGGCGATGCATGCTCCCCTCCCCTCCCCACCACTGACGCCACTGTACTTCTCGCCGCCCTACCGCGTAGATCCCCGCTACTCTGCCGCTGCGGCCAAGATCTCCTCCTCCTCTAACTGTGCCCCTCCTCCTGGAGTGGGGCTCCGGGTGGCTCTGCGGTCACCGTCGAGGGGTGGCCTGTTTGGATCTGCTTCAATGATTGGCGCGGGTGATGCCGTCTCATGGCGGAGGCGGTGTGTCTTCGGCGCGGGATGCAGAGATCACGACAGGTATGGCGTGCGATCCAGAGGTTGATGGCGGAGGTGGAGAGGCTGCAGAGGGAGGCGTCACATGCGACGACGGTGGCGGCTCGAGCGGTCCGGGATGCAGAGATGACGACAAGTATGGCGCGCGAGGCTCGCATGCTCCTGGTGCGAAGGGCTATGTCGCAGTCCAGTCAGGAAGAGAGGAATTACTTGTTCGCGATGGAGCAGCCGCTCACGCCGGATCTGATTTTGCGGTGGGTGGCGGAGGAAGCATCTACTTCCCGTGCACAGAGGGCGAAGTGGCGGCCGTTCAGGTCGAGCTCGAACTAGATGTGGGTGGTGACTGCAGTGTCGAGGTGGCGCGCCGTCGACAGTGCGTCAGGGTGCCTGCGGTGGGTAGAACCAGGGAGGAGAACGCATCTCCATTGCTGGTCTGCGGGGGGAGGATCAAAATTCCACTCGCCAGGGTTAACCGATGATGGGTCCAGACACGTGGAGAGTAGGGAGGAGTGGGTCTCGGCTGTCAGCAAAGAAGAGGAGGTGGATGCTGGTTAATTTGGGCAGTTGTGGGGGACTCCACTTTCTCCTCCTCCTTCCTCAGATCCAGATCGGGACTCCAACTGCTCTTGACAAAACCCTAAGGAGGGGGTGGTAGTGGTCTAGATCCAGAAAAATATATTAGCCAGTAGGAAGTTCACTGCGCTTGATTGTTTTCTAGCAACTAAGACCGACAGCTTGGTATAGGCACCAATTTCAGCTGTGAGCGATCGTCGTGGGGGCGTGGGCCGAGACCAAAGTTTGCTGGGATCTTGGAGAGGTGTCTGATGGCTGGCGGCAGAGGTGGTGGGAGATGTCGTGGTGCTCGCCCAACACCACCGCAGCAATAGCAAGGGCCGATTCCGGAGCAGGAGGGATGCCGCCATTCGGGTACCCACCTCTTTTCTTTGGTTTCCCATGCGCTCCCCCTCCTTGGATGTTTGCTAGAGGATACGCGTCGTACCCTGCTCCTCCCATGATTTAGTAACATGGTGGCCAATGGGGTCATGCAGGAGCACAAGGATTTGTCCCACCACAGAATTCTGATTCGCAGTCGAGGAACAAGCAAGGGACTGGTAAGCAGCAGGTCCAACAGGGGCAAGGAGGGATGCTAGGAAAAGAGAAGTAGAAGAAGAATTTGGTCAAGGCTGATGTGGGGAGCAATTCTTCTGCACAGATGCAGGTGGCAAGCAGTGGAGACTTCACAGATTATGCTCAAGTGACCTCCTTCAACTATGAGGATCCAGGACAACACAGGGCAATGTGTGATCGACCAAACAAATGCTTCATCTGCAAGGCTATTGCACATCAGGTGGATGCCTATCTAGTCAAGAAAAGGCCACACTGATACGTCTCCGTCGTATCTATAATTTTTTATTATTCCATGCCAATATTCTACAACGTTTACATACTTTTGGCAACTTTTTATACTATTTTTGGGACTAACATATTGATCCATTGCCCAGTGCCAGTTCCTATTAGTTGCATGTTTTTTGTTTCACAGAAAATCCATATCAAACGGAGTCCAAACGGGGTAAAAACTGACGGAGATTTCTTTGGAATATATGTGATTTTTTGGAAGAAGAATCAACGCGAGACGATGCCCGAGGGGGCCACGAGGCAGGGGGCGCGCCCTAGGGGGTCAGGCGCGCCCTGGGCCCTTGTGGCCACCACATAAGGCGGTTGGTGCCCTTCTTTCGCCGCAAGAAAGCCAATATCCGGATAAAAATCGTGTCCAAATTTCAGCCCAATCGGAGTTACGTATCACCGGGAATATAAAAAACGGTAAAGGGCCAGAATCTGAACGCGGAAACAGAGAGAGACAGAGAGACAGATCCAATCTCGGAGGGGCTCTCGCCCCTCCCATGCCATGGAGACCAAGGACCAGAGGGAGAACCCTTCTCCCACCTAGGGAGAAGGCCAAGGAAGAAGGAGAAGAAGGGGGGCTCTCTCCCCCCTCGCTTCCGGTGGCGCCGGAGTGCCACCGGGGCCATCATCGTGCGAAGGCGATCTACACCAACACCTCTGTCATCTTCACCAACATCTTCATCACCTTCCCCCATCTATCTACAGCGGTCCACTCTCCCGCAACCCGCTGTACCCTCTACTTGAACATGGTGCTTTATGCTTCATATTAATCTCCAATGATGTGTTGCCATCCTATGATGTCTGAGTAGATTTTCGTTGTCCTATCGATAATTGGTGAATTGCTATGATTGGTTTAATTTGCTTGTGGTTATGTTGCTGTCCTTTGGTGCCCATCATATGAGCGCGCGCGTGGATCACACCATAGGGTTAGTTGTATGTTGATAGGACTATGTATTGGAGGGCAAGAGTGACAGAAGCTTCAACCTAGCATAGAAATTGATGCATACGGGATTGAAGGTGGACCAGTATATCTTAATGCTATGTTTGGGTTTTACCTTAATGAACGTTAGTAGTTGCGGATGCTTGCTGCTAGTTCCAATCATAAGTGCATAGAATTCCAAGTCAGGGATGACATGCTAGCAGTGGCCTCTCCCACATAAAACTTGCTATCGGTCTAGTAAAGTAGTCAATTGCTTAGGGACAATTTTGCAACTCCTACCACCACTTTTCCACACTCGCTATACTAACTTTATTGCTTATTTACTTAAAACAGCCCCTAGTTTTTATTTACGCGCTATTTATTACGTTGCAAACCTATCCAACAACACCTACAAAGTACTTCTAGTTTCATACTTGTTCTAGGTAAAGCCAACGTTAAGCGTGCGTAGAGTTGTATCGGTGGTCGACAGAACTTGAGGGAATATTTGTTCTACCTTTAGCTCCTCCTTGGGTTCGACACTCTTACTTATAGAAAGAGGCTACAATTGATCCCCTATACTTGTGGGTTATCACACTCCAAGTGGCAAAATACATAGGGCGTGCTGCCCCTGGGCTAGGGTTCTATCATGTGGAAGCACTAGAACTGGGTCCAAACGCTTTGGGGAACAGGAGAAATTGTGGCATTGTGTATCTGGAATCTGGGGAGCTGTCTAAGGAAGAGTTGATCAAAGAATTTTCAGACATTTAGAAGACAAATGTGCCATGGCAGGTGAGAGCCTTGGGGAGATGGTCTTATGTGGTGAAATTCCCTCCATACATTCCTTTTGAATAGGTTTCTAGGTACCCATGCTTTGGGTTGACTAACCAAGACATAACAGTTAATCTGGAGGTTTGGAAAGAGGACCTAAAAAGCATGGAAGATCTAAAAGTGGTATGGGTCCAGGTTAGGGGTTTGCTTCCAAAGTGGTGCGCATGGTCTGTTCAAGATCAATGTACCTTTGCTTTGGGTTGCTGATAGACAGGAATGTTTCAATCTCTGTTTGAGTGTGTTAGGGTGAAAGTGCAGTGTAGGGATCCCGCTAAAATACCCATTGAGAGGGTTCTTGGTGTTGGGGGGAAGACATTCAAGTTTTTATTTACGCACTCTTTATTACCTTTCAAACCTATCCAACAACACCTACAAAGTACTTCTAGTTTCATACTTGTTCTATGTAAAGCGAACGTTAAGCGTGCGTAGAGTTGTATCGGTGGTCGATAGAACTTGAGGGAATATTTGTTCTACCTTTAGCTCCTCGTTGGGTTCGACACTCTTACTTATCGAAAGAGGCTACAATTGATCCCCTATACTTGTGGGTTATCAAGACCTTTTTCTGGCGCCGTTGCCGGGGAGTTATAGCGTGGGGTGAATATTCTCGTGTCTGCTTGTTTGGTTTATCACTAAGTAGATTTTATTTGTTATTCTAAATTGTTCTCTATCTTTAGTTATTGATATGGAACACGAAATACCAAAAAAATTAGGTGTACTTGCTACTCATGGAGATGGGTAACCTCCTAAAACCCTCGATGTTGGTTATGTGAAAAATATTATGCACTACTTTAATAATCCTGAGAAAACCCCATTCAATTATGTAATGGGAGACACGTTGGATCAACGTGAATACTTTAGGGATTATCGCTTGACTCAAAAAGGGAAACTATTATGGGATCAAATTCATATGTTGCATTGGTATGCTCGGGAACTATGCTTGAGATATGATTATACTTGCTGCTCTAGGATGAAGGCTCCACACCTCCCCTTTTCATGCAAATTTAATGATAATAAAACAGTGGCTTCTTATGCTAATGGTATATATGATTACTATGATGTGGAAAAAATAGAAGAATTCGTTGCTTTTATGGGTGCTTATGAAATTGAATATTTGTTTAAAGAGTGTGAAAATCTTTATGATGCTGTTTACAGACCTGAAAATTTTGCTATACTTAAATATTGCTATGAGAATTATGAATAAAATGCTGATATTGATGCGTTTATTGAGAAAGTATCCGTTGTCCAAGAAGAGACTAATATTTTGCAGGAGTCTATGGAAGAAGAAATTGATGAAACTGTGAGCTCATTGGATGAAAAAGATGATGAGGAGAGTGAAGAACAAAAGGAGGAAGAGCGGATTAGCTACCCGTGCCCACCTTCTAATGAGAGTAACTCTTTAACTCATACATTGTTTAATTTCCCTTCGTGCTTACCGAAGGATGATTGCTATGATAATTGCTATGATCCCGTTGATTCTTTTGAAATATACTTTTTTGATGATGCTTGCTATGCTTGTGGCCAAGATGCCAATATGAAATGGATATGAACTTGCTATAGTCCCTTATATGAAACATGAAATTGTTCCTATTGCACCCATACATGATAGTCCTATTATCTTTTTGAATTCTCCAAACTACACTATATCGGAGAAGTTTGTGCTTATTAAGGACTATATTGATGGGTTGCCTTTTACCGTTGCACACGATGATTTTGATGAATATAATATGCATGTGCTTGCTGCTCCTACTTGCAATTATTATGAGAGAGGAACTACATCTCCGCCTCTCCATGTTTCCAATATGATAAAGTTGCAAGAAACTGTTTATACTATGCATTGGCCTTTACTTTGTGTGCATGAATTGTTCTTGTATGACATGCCAATGCATAGGAAGAGAGTTAGACTTCGTTATTACATGATATATGTTGCTTTGTGCTCACTACTAAATGCCAAACCATTGTTAATTAAAATTGGCTTTGATATACCTTGGGATCCGGGTGGATCCATTACTTGAGCACTTTATGCCTAGCTTAATGGCTTTAAAGAAAGCGCTGCCAGGGAGACAATCCAGGAAGTTTTAGAGAGTCATTTATTTCTGTTGTGTGCTTTTATAAAGTTTAAAAATAAAAAAATAGAGGGGAACCCAAAACTTTTCAAAAAGGAAAGTGAAAGTGACAGAGACAAGCATTGTTGAACTGGGGGAGCTCCTTGAACTTTGTTCATGCTCACGGAAACTTTGTGAATCTTGTTTACTAAAAAGTTTTCAACAAAAATAATTATCCCCTTGTACAATTCCATTGTATGATAAAAATAATGTGCCAAGATTTGCCTTTAGGATGTTTACATTGCTTGTTGGTTTGTGCGGTGCAAAACAGAAACTTTGGCTGTAGTGCGTGAATTTTCATTGTTTACTGGAGCGTCAAACGGTTATGAAACTTTTTGCACTGTATTTCTATACAGATTGTTTATTTTTACTAATTGTTTCAGAATTTTTGGAGTACCTGAAGTATGGCGAATGTTCAGATTACTACAGACTGTCCTGTTTAAGACAGATTCTGTTTTTGATGCATTGTTTGCTTGTTTTGATGAAACTATCGATTTCTATCAGTGGATTAAGCCACGGAAAAGTTATATTACAGTAGCTACATTGCGAAAACAAAATATGAATTGGTTTGCAACAGTACTTAGAGTAGTGATTTGCTTTATTATATTAACGGGTCTTACCGAGCTTTCTGTTGAGTTTTGTGTGGATGAAGTGTTCGAAGATCGAGGAGGTCTCGATGTGAGGAGAAGGAGGAGAGGCAAGAGCTCAAGCTTGGGGATGCCCAAGGCACCCCAAGTAAATATTCAAGGAGACTCAAGCGTCTAAGCTTGGGGATGCCCGGGAAGGCATCCCATCTTTCTTCAACAAGTATTGGTATGTCTTCGGATTCGTTTCGTTCATGCGATATGTGCAAATCTTGGAGCATCTTTTGCATTTAGTTTTCACTTTTCTTTGATGCACCATGCTGGTATGAGATAGTCCATGGTTGATTTATAGAATGCTCATTGCAGTTCACTTATATTTTTTGAGTATGGCTTTATAGAATGCTTCATGTGCTTCGCTTATATCATTTGAAGTTTGGATTGCATGTTTCCCTATACATAGAAAACCGCCATTTGTAGAATGCTCTTTTGCTTCACTTATATTTGTTAGAGCGTGGGCATATCTTTTGTAGAAAGAATTAAACTCTCTTGCTTCACTTATATCTATTTAGAGAGATGACAGGAATTATTCATTCACATGGTTAGTCATAAAATCCTACATAAAACTTGTAGATCACTCAATATGATATGTTTGATTCCTTGCAATAGTTTTGCGATATAAAGATGGTGATATTAGAGTCATGCTAGTGGGTAGTTGTGGATTGTAGAAATACTTGTGTTGAAGTTTGTGATTCCCGTAGCATGCACGTATGGTGAACCGTTATATAACAAAGTTGGAGCATGAGGTATTTATTGATTGTCTTCCTTATGAGTGGCGGTCGGGGACGAGCGATGGTATTTTCCTACCAATTTATCCCCTAGGAGCATGCGTGTAGTACTTTTTTTCAATGACTAATAGATTTTTGCAATAAGTATGTGAGTTCTTTATGACTAATGTTGAGTCCATGGATTATACGCACTCTCACCCTTCCATCGTTGGTAGCCTCTTCGGTACCGTGCATTGCCCTTTCTCACCTCGAGAGTTGGTGCAAACTTCGCCGGTGCATCCAAACCCCGTGATACGATACGCTCTATCACACATAAGCCTCCTTATATCTTCCTCAAAACAGCCACCATACCTACCTATCATGGCATTTCCATAGACATTCCGAGATATATTGCCATGCAACTTCCATCATCATCATATACATGACTTGAGCATTTATTGTCATATTGTTTTGCATGATCGTAAGATAGCTAGCATGATGTTTTCATGGCTTGTCTATTTTTTGATTTCATTACTACGCTAGATCATTGCACATCCTGGTACACCGCTGGAGGCATTCATATAGAGTCATATTTTGTTCTAGTATCGAGTTGTAAGTAAATAAAAGTGTGATAATCATCATTATTAGAACATTGTCCCATGTGAGGTTATAAAAAAAGATGCCAAAGAAGCCAAAATAAAAAAAAGGGGGCCAAAGAAGCCCACCAAAAAAAAAGAGAAAACAAAAAAAAAGAGAAAAAGAGAGAAGGGACAATGTTACTATCCTTTTACCACACTTGTGCTTCAGAGTAGCACCATGTTCTTCATATAGAGAGTCTCTTGAGTTATCACTTTCATATACTAGTGGGAATTTTCATTATAGAACTTGGCTTGTATATTCCAACGATGGGCTTCCTCAAACGCCCTAGGTCTTCATGAGCAAGCAAACTGGATGCACACCCACTTAGTTTCGGTTTGAGCTTTCACACACTTATAGCTCTAGTGCATCCGTTGCATCGCAATCCCTACTCCTCACATAGACATTAATTGATGGGCATCTCCATAGCCCGTTGATTAGCCGCGTCGATGTGAGACTTTCTCCTTTTTGTCTTCTCCACACAACCTCCACCATCATATTCTATTCCACCTATAGTGCTATGTCCATGGCTCACGCTCATGTATTGCGTGAAAGTTGAAAAGGTTTGAGAACATCAAAAGTATGAAACAATTGCTTGGCTTGTCATCGGGGTTGTGCATGATTTGAATATTTTGTGTGATGAAGATGGAGCATAGCCAGACTATATGATTTTGTAGGGATAACTTTCTTTGGCCATGTTATTTTGAAAAGACATGATTGCTTTATTAGTATGCTTGAAGTATTATTTTCTTAATGTCAAATGATAGACTATTGCTTTGAATCACTCGTGTCTTAATATTCATGCCATGATTAGATTATGTGATCAAGATTATGCTAGGTAGCATTCCACATCAAAAATTATCTTTTTTTATCGTTTACCTACTCGAGGACGAGCAGGAATTAATCTTGGGGATGCTGATACGTCTCTGTCGTATCTATAATTTTTGATTGTTCCATGCCAATATTCTACAGCGTTTACATACTTTTGGCAACTTCTTATACTATTTTTGGGACTAACATATTGATCTAGTGCCCAGTGCCAGTTCCTGTTTGTTGCATGTTTTTTCTTTCGCAGAAAATCCATATCAAGCTGAGTCCAAACAGGATAAAAACTGACGGAGATTTTTTTTGGAATATATGTGATTTTTGGGAAGAAGAGGCAACACGAGACGATGCCCAAGGGGGCCACGAGGCAGGGGGCGCGCCCCAGGGGGTCAGGAGGGATGCCGATTCTGGAGCAGGAGGGATGCCGCCATTCGGGTACCCGCCTCTTTTATTTGGTTTCCCATGCGCTCCCCCTCCTTGGATGTTTGCTAGAGGATACGCGTCGTACCCTGCTCCTCCCATGATTTACTAAGGAAGTTTTAGTCCTACGAGGCAGGTGAAAAACTGATCGATCTCCTCCTGACTTAGAGTGAAGCACACGGGAGGGAAGTCATTTCCGGTCTTCTTGGCCTTTTTGCCTTTGCGACGACTTTCCGTGTCCTGCTTCGCCTCATCATCATCATCATTAGAGTGAAGCTCCTCCTGATGCCCATTGATTTCAAGTCTGCCCTTGCTTTCGGCCCATCTTTGGTCCTCTCTGGCATGTTGAGCAGGGTACCAAGCAGACTCTCGCACACGTTCTTCGTGATATGCATGACATCAAGGCTGTGAGGCACACGGTGGATCTTCCAGTACGGCAAGTCCCAGAAAACAGACCTCATTTTCCATACCTTCAGCAGTGGCTCTTGCGCCTTTCGCTTCTTTCCCGGCTCTGGCGCCTTCTGCTTCTTTCCCGGCAGTGGGCAATCTTTCCAATTTTTCAACAGCTCGTCTATTTCCTCGCCGCTCCTCGTACACGGGCGTCTTCGGGTTTCGGTTTCACCATCGAATAGATCCTTGCGTTTCCTCCATGAGTCATCGTCGCGAAGCCACCTTCGATGTCCCATGAACATGGTTTTCGAAGACCCGGGATCTCTATCTAGCTGGCCATACGTTGTGTCATCCATGCACCTGACGCATCCAGAAAATTCGTGGACCATCGGCCCCGCGACATATCCGTAACCGAGATAGACGTGCACCGTCGTGAGCAGTGCGGCTCTCATAGGGAAATATTCTTTCTCTGCGGCGTCCCACATATTGGCTGGCGTTTTCCACAGCGTGTCTAGCTCCTCTTTCAGCAGCCCCAGATACAGATTGATGTTGTTCCCTGGTTGTTTCGGCCCTTCAATTAGCATACTCATGTGAATGTACTTCCTCTTCATGCACAACCAGGGAGGAAGGTTGTACATCCACACAAACACAGGCCAGGTGCTATGTGTGCTTCTCTGGCTGCCAAACGGATTGACTCCATCGGTGCTCGCGCCCAGCACGATGTTCCTTGGATCGTTCCCAAATTCTGGGTGTTCGAAGTTCAACGCTTGCCACTGGCTCCCATCCTTAGGGTGACTCAGCATCTTGTCTTTTTTATTTATCTCCGGATCATTTGCGTCATCTTCTCGCTTCTTCTCCTCCCTATCCGCGTGCCAACGCAAGAGCTTTGCTACCTTAGGGTCCGCGAAATACCGCTGTAGACGAGGAGTGATCGGAAAGTACCACACCACTTTTCGAGGAGCTTTCTTCCTCTTCTTGTATCGAGTGACGCCGCACACCAGACATATGGTAGACTCCGCGTGCTCGTCCCGATAAATGATGCAATTGTTCATGCACACATGGTATTTCACGTGCGGTAAATCCAGAGGACACACGATTTTCTTCGCCTCCTCGAAACTGGTCGGGCACTTGTTCCCCTTGGGAAGACGTTCGTGCCAGAATGACATGTTCTCATTGAAGCATGCGTCGGTCATTTTGTGTTTTACCTTCATCTCCAGAGCCATGAGCGTTACTTTCAGGCGGGTATCCTCGGGCCTGCATCCTTCATACAATGGAGTAACCGCATCTATCTCCAGTTGATTCAGCTTGGCTTTCTCTCGGGCGGCAGCTCTTGCGTTATCCGTCTGCTTGAGAAGCAGCTCTTGAATATGAGGGTCCTGCACCCAGCCCATCGATGGTCCATCGTCGTCTGCTCCGGCATCTTCATCTTCATGATGACGCCCTTCGTCTGCTCCGGCATCTTCCTCATCATCATGTCCGGCATCTTCTACATGATGACTGTGTACTGCATCTACTTCTTGCTGCCCTTCCTCATTTCTTGCCGGCCGGCCCCCATGGACGAATTCATAATCATCTTCATCACCTTGCCACCGATAGCCATCCATGAAACCACGCAAGAGCAGGTGGTCCCGCACCTGTACGGAATCTGGGTCCATAAGGCTCCTCAGCTTGCATCTTCGACACAGACATCTTATCTCCGTCTCGTTCTTTTGAAGCATCTCGGCCTTCGCGGAGCTCAAAAACCTATTCACGATGCCTTCGGTCCTCGTGCGGACCATGGTTGCATGCGGGGTAGAGCAAAACGATATTTTAGAACCAAGAAAAAATTTGGCATGACTTTGCCTAAAAATAGGACCAAAAAGAATGCATAGTGCCAAAATTCTCGCCGAAACGGAAATGAATCAACATTCCGGCAAAATATTGGCAACTATCGCATTTCAAATACCGGTACCTGCAAACACAAACATATATGCAACACCAGAAACATATGCAACACCACAAACATACATAGATCTAGCTAGGCCATAAAAAGTGCATGTGCACGTTGTTGGAGGGAGAAAAAGGTATATCTACAACATAAAGAAAGCTTTCCCCTTACTTACCTATCAAAAATAATAATTTAACCACTTAATTTGGATGAATCTATGGTGCAAATGAGGTGAGGAGGAGGAGGCAGCCGAGACAAGCTTGGAGGAGGAGGTGGAGAGAATGAAGTGGGGAAAGTGAGTGTGTAGGTGGCTGTCCAAAATATCTAGCTGGTCCCAGGTTACTAATGGCGCACCACCAACAAATGCGCCATTAGTAACCCTGGTTAGCTGGCGGTGCGCTATTAGTAGTTTTGCAAAAAAAATGATAGTAGTGGCGCACGGGGTGACTGGTGCGCCATTACTAGTAATGGCGCACTGTGCCCCGGTGCGCCATTACTATTTTTGGAAAAAAAGAAAAAAAATGTTAGTAGTGGCGCACCATGGTTGTGGTGCGCCATTAGTGTCTATCACACTAATGGCGCACCAGCACACGGTGCGCCATTAGTATTTTTGGAAAAAAGAAAAAAAATAGTAGTGGCGCCATTGCTATATAGTAGTGGCGCACCGCATGTCTGGTGCGCCATTAGTGTCCATATTATCTATAACCCTTTTCCTGGTAGTGCGAGTCCCCGACCCCTGCCTTCGTCGCCCCCCAACACCACACCGCAGCACCGCCGAGCATACAGCTGACACAGATCTAGGTCGCCGCCGACCGGCCCCATCGCCGAGCCACTCCACCGCCGACCACTGTCCTCCTCCTAACGCTCCATTGCCAGCACCATACTCTGCGAGCTTCCTCCCCCGAGCAGGACTTGTCATCGGTGCACCGACCAAGGCCGCCTCCTCTACGTCCTCTGCCCCAATCAAGGGACCGTCCGTCCCCTCCCGCGAGCAGCTCTGCCTCCTCTACTTCCAAAGAGAGCATTTGATAGGTGAGATTTGTTTGCTAACTTTTCTTTTTATTCAGTGTCTAGCAGTTTTAGTCATGAGATACAGTGTACTAACCTAAAGCTTCATTAGCGGAAAGCTGGCCAGATTATTTGGAATATTATTTGTATTCTTTAGTAATCTGCTTCTCAGAGCATGACCCAGTTTCTCATCCATTGGCTGGTTTCCGTTGTAGTCTTTTACTTGCTCTGTTCATGTGGTTGTAAGACGTTCACAAGACTGTTGTCTGTCTTAAAAAACAATGCATCCATTTGATGCTTTGTTCAATCTGATCAAATAGCAAGTGTTTGTGATGAACACTATAGGGATCAAGTTGTTGGGTGGCCGCCTCATGGGAGCTACCGGAAGAACACACTAGCTGCCAATGCCACAAAGACCAAGCTGGAGAACAAAGGTAAAAGCAAGGCATGCTGCTGCTATGTCAAGGTCAGCATGAATGGAGCCCCATACCTAAGGAAGGTCGACCTCAAGACTTAACTCGAGCTATACAAGAATCTTTCTCTAGAGCTCGAGAAGATGTTCAGCTGCTTCATCACTGGTGAGTGTCGCTGTTTTCATTTGATCAATTTCCAGCTATATATGTGTGGTGTTCTTTCCTTCGTTGTTTCCAGATGTAAGTTACTATTACAAAATATAGGTTAATATCTAGTCTGCAAAAAATGTGAAGTAATGAATCAGATTTTCCTTATGCATTTTTTGGTTAGTGAAGCTCTCGGGAAGATTTAAAATGCAGGACTACTTTTGAATCCCACTGGCTTAACTATGTCTACGAGGCAATCGATGACCACTAAATAATTACTCACCAGGATTAACTGTAACATCCTTTTCAAAAGAGAGAAATAAATAATTAGATGTGTATATTGCTACTTGAGTGCCAGAGTCTGGTTTTTCCTAAATGGTAGGAACATAGAGGCAAAACAAGACATATGCCATTCACAACATTCATTCAGTATTACAGCAACAGAAGCAGCTTTTGGTAACCTGCATTCAGTTAGTGTGTTGATGTGCAACTTCTATACAGTATTTTCCATTGTCGTCGTTTGTTACCTCCATGTTTCGCCCTCTCATACGATTTCCCCTCCTATCGATGTTTTCCCCAAGCCAAGTTTTACCTCGTGAGACAGACAACCTTTTCCAGCCTAATTTGTTTCCTAGAATCGATCATGCATCCTGACCTATTGGGAAGTTTGATTTTTGCGCCATCATGTTTTGGTATGTCCACGACACTCCTCACTATTCGGTGAACTGTTTCTTCTAATTCAGTGCCACATGCATCTCCTCAATCGGTTGCATGTCCTCTATTAAGAGTTTGTATATGAAGAAGATTGTTTGTGTTATTTTACAGGTTTGCATACACTATGATCAGATCTTTTTGGCAGATTTGAGTACCCTGAGCTCATCTCATTTGAAGAAAGCAGCATTTTTCAGTTTCAGATTCATGTCGGCATGCAAAGCTAATAGTACCACACCAAGCAATCATGTAAGTAGAATGTAAAATTTCCATTTCCCTATGAGATTTAATGATTATGAATGGCCAGGATTATACACAAAATTGGGTCATGGTGAAGCCTTTCATCAACTGTGAAAGCTCCATATAATTTTTGTCTTGTTCTTTTCTCTCCTAAATTATCGTGTTTTATCTCATTGCTTTCTGTTAACATTTTTTGTTAACCATCTTTACTATTAAAGTGGAATTGGCGATTGTGCATCGTTTTCATGGCACATACTCCCTGCCTCTCCAGTTTAACTTAGCACTAATGTGTCGGTCCTGTGTTTTAATCTTCTTCTAGCTTTTCAAGGGAAAAAACAAATCTTGGTGAACAATCCCAGTTCTTTGTCTCTTCGTTCATTCACTCCACGTGCTTAAGGTTGAGGTTGATCTTGCTTTTGCTAAGTAGTACTCACATGTCTGACGTCGAGGCAATACTTTCATGTGTTTAGAATTAGTACTGCACATGCGACAAGTTGTACAATGATATTTTAATCAGTGTCTACGTCTAATTATGTTGTCCCGTGGCAATGCACAGGCAGTTAGCTAGTATATGTAATATTACTAGCATTACTTATGGAACTTTGTGTAACTATAGGTGTTTTCTATTTTCCTCTAAAATTGATGTATATTTGAAGGAAGCAGATTCATAACTAAAATCGCGGTATTACAGGCAAACACATGTTCTTGCAAAACATCAACAAGAGACAGGCTCACAAATGGTTCTAGGATAGATGCTCTTTGGGACCAGGAGTATGTCTTGACCTATGAAGACAAGGATGCTGATTGGATGCTCTTTGGCGATCTTCCTTGGTAATGAGTTTTATTGGATGCTCTTTGGCGATCTTCTTTGGCGATCTTTGGCGATTTTTTGGGTTGTGATATGCACCTAAACTTATGATGTTTTATTGTGGCATTCATCTCGTACATGCAGTACTTCTGCCCACTCAGGCAATATCTCTTTTGTTGTTTTCTGCTGATGTATCTTTGGTTAGAAAACTTGGGAGATCTTGATAGGAGATTTTGATAGAACTTCTAATATGGTAGCCTAGACTTCTACCACAATTGGTTTACCCTTTACACCAGCCTTTCAGAGTTGATATTTGTAGTAGTCAAAACATACTTTGCAACTTGATAAAATTTTAAGATACCCCCATGTGTCAAAATGGCTATTTGGGGTAATCGAGTCTTCCTAGTTCTCCATGAAACCTAGCTTGCCCTTCCTTTTATATTTAAAATCGAAGGTATATTGCCTCCGGCCTCTGCATGGGTACACTCAGGGCCGTCTCCAGAAATTTGGGGGCCCAGGACGAAAATCAAAATAAGGCTCTAAATTTTCAAAATATAATTATATAATTGAAGAACTAATATAAGTAAAGCACACTTTCATTATATAATATCAAATATGTGTTATTTGGTACAATATTTAGAAAATATATTATATACTAATGGTAAAATAGTAAAGATGGTACTGAAGAAATAAACTTATAAACTCACCTCACTTTCTACCAAAAAGCAGCACTCGTCTAGTATTTCTTGAAATGAAATCTTTCATCATATCTTTGTAGTAAATGTTCTCCGTGCCATCATTTTCACGTGCTATTATCGTCAATCCATTGAATCGTTTGGGATTCGATAGCGCCCTTTTGGGATCAAAGCATCTGATTCAAGATTATTGTTTCTTCGACGATACATGGTTGATGATCTATTTTATAACACAAACACAAGTAAATATGAAATCAATTCAAGTTCTATGAATTATAGCCTTTGTAGCTAATGGAATAAAACAAGACTTCATCTTGATGTAAGTTTTTGAAAAACTGTTTAACAAAAAAGTAGCCTGCACTAGCAACACAAAATTGGGCCTATACTTACGTCGACAATTGCGGCAAGGGACGATGCGCCGTGCCGCCCTATAACTATGCCGTGGGCCGTGGCCGGCCGCCGGCGGCCGCATACGCACGTCTGTCGTCTGAGCCGACGTCTGCCGACCTCGCCCTTAGAGAGTCGAGACCTCTCTCTCCTCGATCTAAGTAATAACGATGGCTATCCCGACGGAAACTGCTACACGCGATCGGATCGGGAGTGCTAAGCGGGAATCACGGAAACAAACAGGCAGGCTGCCGGGCTGTGTACGCGCATGTATTGGTTGGTTGCAAAACGAAAATGCTAGACTGGGCTGCTGGCCTGTGTACGTGCATGTTTTGTTCGATCATTGCCATTTTTTTCTATGCATATTGTATATACGTATTATTTGCTGGACTGGGGGCCCCAAAAGTTTGGGGGCCCTGTGCGGTCGGCCAACTTGGCCTCCCTCATCAACGGGGCTGATTGTGACTGCAAGCGTCAAATAGGAATCGCCGGGCAATAGAAGAGGGGAGGGCAGGAAGCCCTAGGCGAGATAGAGCGTCGGAGGGAGGACTTCTAGCATATTGGGTTCGTGTATGTACAAGGGCTCATTACTGCAGGCCAACCCAATCAACCATAGGCTTCCAATTCAGCTACGGGAGTAGCCGCTCTTTTGGACAACTGACCCAGTTTATAGGTACTGTTGTAGTATTAAATAGATGGCAGGCGGCCAGGAACGCATAGGACGTGAGAGGGTTGGCAAATTTTAAAGGCAAACAATGACGCTGTTGCTGCGGCCTCTTTTACCTCCCTCACAACTCTCAACTAGCAGCTTTGCACGATCTGACCCCTCAACAAAAAAAGAACTTAGCACGATCTGTTGCTAGCTAATTGTGCACATAAAGTTTAGCGTCACGTTCGTATTACGTGCTAGGTAAATTTGTGTTGAAATGACTGCACAATGGTAGATGCTATATTATGCATAAATTTTTGCTTTAGTGACAAAAGGATGTTGTGCTTCAAAACAATTTCACTACAAAAACGCACCCAAATGAATAAATTCTAAATTTGACCACACAAATCCCGTGAGACTAAATAAAACTTGTTGGTTCACCTTGTTTGGATCGAGCCTCGAGTCTCTCTTGAATATCCCGGATTGGGGCAATGGAAGGTTGGCTTTGGAGCTCTACACACTTGGCATGGCTATAGGTCTGTCGTAACTGTTAGAGTTGTGTCGAATATAGTGTACAAAGTAGGTTACAGTTGGACTTGTAGTTGTATTGTGTTTAGATAGGATATGGAGTCGTGTCCTATTAGGACACTTGTATCCTAGGCCTCTCATATATAGCGGGGGTAGACACACGACGTAACCTATGCCAACATAATAGCACCGTAACGCAGGGGAAGCCGGCCGCACGTGCCGGTGTCCAGGGCGACCATGTGCGGTATTGTAGCGGTGTCATGGGGAGGAGCACCCATAGTCAGGCCCCGGGGATGCAGCCATATCGGTGAACGTTGTTAACAAATCTCGGTCTCGTGCTCGTGTGATTGCTTGGTCCTTGGATGATCGACGGTATGCCTCGGATTTATTCTAACAGTAACTAGTATAAAGTAATATAAGAGCGTTTGGATCACTAAGGTAGTGAGCGTTTAGATCACTAAAGTAGTGATCTAAAAACTCTTATATTACTTTACAGAGGGAATAGTAGTTAGTAGGACTCAGCTCTACGTAGCCGCCTCTTCCCCTAAAAAATTAGGGTTCCTCCGCTCCCACCGGCGTTGCCGCCGGTCCGCATCGTCTCCGGTGGCCTTAGGGCCATGGGGGCGCGGTGGATTCCGGCCCTTGCCAGTGGGAGGGCTCCATTTTTACATGTGTTTTAGGGTTTTGTTAGGGTTTATTTCCTGTTCAGGAAGACGAGACGGCGGGGTTCCCCGGAGATAGAATAAGGTTCTCATCGCCTAGCCCCCGTCTCGCTGGTGTATCTAGCATCGTCGATGGGCGTGTGGAGGTATGTTTCCATGGATCTGTCTTTTGTGGATTTGCTCAGATCTGTTCGTAGTTTGTCTATATTCGTGTGTCTTCAGGTTGGAATTTTTCGATCTAGGCCACTCTTCATCGCCAGCATTTACGGTTCTGGAGCATAATTGGTTTGATGCCAAAAGTTGGCATGCCAAATTTTGGCAGCTGCCAAATGTTGGCTAGAGATTGGTAGCTTGCCAATTTTCGTTGTCAATCTCACAAAAGGTTGCCAAATATTGGCAACTTTTGGTTTTGCCAAATATTGGCAATGCCAAATGTTGGTAGCAAACCAATTATACTACTGGTGCGTTGGTCCTATGAGGCCTTAGCATGATGACTTCTCGACTGTCTACTCTACAACAAGTTTTGTCCGACTCCGGTGAGGGAGGGGCAATGACAGCGACACGCCTTCGGCTCGCTTCATTGCTTATATTCTTCGCTAGCTGTTCTATGAATCTAGATGTAATATTTTATTATTTCTGAAGTTTGTTGTACTACCATGATTGAAGATGGATAGCTCAGATGTTCTCCGACTCTATATTTCAGGTGCATAACAAATTAACAATTATCAGAGTAGACACTGTGACCAAGTGCCCCGTGAGAGTTCTTGATTTTTTCCAGAAGGTTTGTGTTTTTGCAGTGTGGTGCATGAAAACATGTGCGTCGTAGTCTTGATTATTCATATTTTCAAGAAAACTAGTGGTGACAAAGTGGTTATGTTGGGCTCCTTGGTACGATAGTTGGCTCGTACAATTTTTCATTGTTGCCACAAGCACATAGGGCCGACGAGGAAATACCCGTGAGCTACACACTGATCTCGATGTGAAAAGAGAAAAAAAAAAGCTTTTATTTTAGAATGAGAAAAGAAAACGAGCTCACCGAGACTTTGTGCCTTGTGCGATCTTCCTTCCAGGGCTAGTCTGCACATTTCTTGTTCGCACCCAGCTAGCCACCCCCTCCTTTTATTCAATCAGGAAATATGTGTTATAACATGAGTTGGAGCCGCCGCCGCCGTGCCGCGGGGCTAAGCCCAAGGGCAGATGACGGTGGCGGGGGTCTCTCCTTCTCTCCCGTGGCTTGGGGTGGGGCGGGGCCCTTGGCGTGTGGAGGCGCGGCTTGTCGGGTCATGCGCCGCGGTGGGCGGCCCTGCTTCGCGGCGGTGGCTGGCAGCTCTGCGGCCGATAGGATCTTGGATTGGCGGCGGCGGCATGAAGCGCCTGGTGGATGGCGGGACAGGGTCTCGTCGAGGGATGTGTGATGTTGGACGTGCGTAAGGAGAAGGTGTTGTCTCGCGCCATGGTAGCATCGACAACAAGCTTGGCAAGGTCGATGCATTAGTATATGCTCTGAAGATGGATCGATGAAAGACGGTGGCGATGACCTATGAGAGTGTGTTGGACCGGTTTGTACCCGAGACCTGGTACGTGGCTTGGTTTGGGGCCACCGTCTTTAGATGTTAAGCTTAGATGAGAGGTCTAGGTGTTCGGCTCACCCTTTCTGCACCCCTTCGTCAATGGATAGGAATAGTGACAGATGTTGTCAGGATGGCGAATATATTGATGTATTCTTTTATAAGGTCTTTGTGAATAATTAATAAAGTGGCTACATGCATCTCCTAGATGCATGGAGGCTGAGATCATTCTCCTTTAAAGTAAATAAATAAATAAATAACATGAGTTGGAGGTGACCCGAGATAGCATCAAGGGAAACATTTGCATACGGATGACCGGCTAAAACTTGAGCCGGTCTCCTCCCACGTGATGGAAACTGCCTACGGGCCCACACGCTCACGCCTACAGCGGCACTAATGCCGTTCTTATCCTCCAACAGTTCGTCTCCTCCATACATTTCTTTTCCTCATCTCTTTCTCCCTCTCCTTTCGTCAACTCGTCACCGACTCGATCCTGCCGACGGCTTTCTCCGACGACCTCATCTTCCCTTTCTCATTCCAACCAGGCCCAAATCAACTCTACAAAGCAGAAGAACCAAGCCGACAACAGGCAATGCGGGTGTGCTGCCAGCGTGGGGGCGAGCTCTCGGCGCGAACCTGCGACCATGTGCGGCGTCGAAGTTGCAACGGTGCTAGGCAATGGCGAATAGCATCTGCGAAACGACGTTGCATCATCTGGCCATCTGCGAGACGACGCCAGTAGATGCTACAACCGTCCATTCCCGCTGCGACGACCAATGCTACAACCAGTGTCGCCATGAGCTGCGACAGGTCGTCACGGTTGCAGCTACCTATCACCTGATCGAGAAGTGGAACCGGCATAGTAGGGTGTTGCAACCATCAGTGTGCAGAGCTGGAACCATCTGTGCGTGGAGTTGGGATCGGCGTCATCGATGCTACAACCATGGGTGAAAATGCCGGAACCATAGAGAAGCAAAGCTGGAACCAGCCACCATAGAGCTGCAACCGTGGGCGACGGCTTTGAAGGCAGTGATGCCGTGCTACAATCGTGGGCGAAGATGCTGGAACCAGCTACGATGCAGTTGTTGCAACCAGCTACGACGACAGCCATGGTGAAGCGGCAACCGATGACGAATGCTGCAACCCGTGGGCTAATTTGCTTGGACCGACAACACGTTTTGCTGCATAGGTGCAGAACCACGTGGGCACCTGCGCTGCAACCGGCGAGAAGCCCCGGCGGCCTGCGAGCCGGCGAGTGGCCCCGGCAAGCCGGCGGGCGACCTTGGGGAGCTGCACGGGCGAGCCGGCGCGCGGTGCCATGAAGATTCAAGCGAGAGGCCAGGGGAAGGAGGCGACAGAACAAAAAATGCGCATGGAAGAAGATGACCTGTGCTTGGCAAATGGTGCGGCTGGGGCCGACCGGCCGCCGGCCGGTCGGCGCCTAGGCCTAGCGCTGAAAATAACTCGTTAGTCGAGTTATAACTTATAATTGGAATAAAGATGATCCATGCATGCATGTACATCCGACCCAACCTAACTCAATCACCTTTGGCTCATCCATATAAACTCCGTCCGGTTTGGGTTTCTGACTCCGTTCCGATGTGGGAAAGCTGCTTCCGTTCTCCACATGAACTCGCCAAAGCTGGGTGATGCGATATATTAACAGGGTCTGCAGCCGGAGACAGAAGTACGCGCGATCGTTCTCTACCTGTAGCTGGCTAGTTATAGCACGCTAGGGCTTCCAAGTTCCAACTCAAGCACGTACTACCCATGGTGTCACGCAAACGCCGACGAGACAATGTGTGTGCGCCGGTGGCGTCGGAGATACTGACGACCCTCCCTTCTGATGTCCTGCTCGAGATCATGGCGCGCACCGACTTTCTCACGGTCGTCCGTTGCGCCGCCGTTTGCAAGCACCTCCGTCGTGACATACTCAGCCCGCAGTTCATCCACAGCATTACCCAAAAGGTGGCTCCAAGCATCCTCGCCTACAGCACCTACGACGATTGGCCCCTAACTGTGGTCCACCCGGTCACGCCCACTGTCGTGTCCTTATGCCGCAACCAACTCTGGCCTTACATGTCGCGTTGCGCCGCGAAGCTCTTTAGCCGGTATGAACTGCTGACGTCCCGCGGTGGACTCGTCGTCCTCCGCCGCAAACACATCAATGCACGACCCAAATCCAAGCGCTCCTCTGACATGTGCGTGTATGATCCTATGACCGGCCACCACACCTTCCTATCAAGACCGACAGGTATCAAGAGTACCAAGAACAACTTGCAAGTGTACGTCCTGCTCACGGTGGCGGACGGCATCGACTGTTCCTTCATGCTACTCTTCTTCGATCTCTATGGATGGAGCATTAAAGTACAGGCCGCCACATCCTCCTCTTGTACCTAGAGGGATCTACTCAAACTGCTCGCCATAGAGGGGTTCAAGATTTTAGTGTGGCTACAACTCCATACGATCCCAGCAGGTGGTCGTGGTGGTTGGTCCCTAGAAAATATGATCGACATAGGGGAGAACCTACGGTCAGTGTGCCCAGATATTCCGATTCAGGGTGGAACTGATGTAGTCATTGAGTTCCAGGGCTCCGGGAACAGGAGCGGGGACGTGGTGTTGCTGCAGGTATGTGAGAAAGATCGCTATGGTGCACTCGTAGTTTTTGATTTGCAGACTAAGGAGATCCATGTGCAAAACAAGCGCTCCTCGACATTGGAGATAGACCTACCATATCGTTTACGAACCATGAAAGTGTTCTCCTAGCTAGCTCTTAGGCCTAGTAAGTAGGGGACGATACAAATGGATTTTACTGTTTCAATCAATATTGTTTTGTTATTATGTAAGTCATGTCATTGCTTTTAGAGTAGTTTTTATTGGTGGATATATAGTGTACATCTCGCCTTTGATTTTCGATGTTGGTCTCTAAAACGCCTTACCTGTACCCCAGCCCGACCAATGGGGAGGTTTTTTAAATCTTAGTTGTTTTTAATTTCATACAGATCTGGAAATATTGCTAACTTTCCGAGTTTCACGTCCTATAATCTCCTCCAAATAATTATTCAGTGCATACTGGAATGGAGTCATGAGAAATTTTTTCTCATAGGACTTCGACCTACCATATTTCCTACAACTGCAAGCCAAGAGATATTTTTTTTCAAACTTGTATGCACTGCGGCTTTGGCTCTAGCGAACTAGCTGTTTTTCTCTTTCTCGAGGGCAAGAAATTATCCCAATTCTTTTCCCTTTTAGTGATGTGTATAGACAGGTCTTGTTAGACAGATGAACGAAAGCATGATCGTGCAGTGAAAGCTGCTAGATCCATTCAGTGTTGAATCCTGAGCCGTCATGTGTGAGTTCAGTCTTTTAACGGACGCAGAGCGCCGTTGCTTCAGCCAACGGATGGCTCAAGGCAAAGGATAATATTGACATGGATCCAACGGTCCATCTTCGACCTGGCATGCGGCCACGCGTTAACGATGGCTTCAGAAGCCGCTCTTTGCAATCAGGGTGCTCGGGCGCCACATACCCCAGGACACCAGCCACCTACCAATGCAAGCCCCTTAGTTCATACTTTACACTACTGACGTGTATCAAAAGTCTTCATGATGTTGTACAAAAAGAGAAGTCCTCATGACAAGTGTCAAAACAGCTAGCGAAGAATCAGCCTTTTGGCCACACACAATCTAAATTAACAAAGAGAGAGTGGTGGTCAGTTTGAAACTTTATAAGCTCTTGTGGAGATGGCGAACAATTGCGACAGTCCTAATGGTCAGTCTAAATTCAAAAAGAGGAAAATGGACAGTCTCGCCTCAACACTGTTGAGTCTGCAAGTGCCTCACTCTTATTGTTCTTTAGTTGCAAGTAAGTACTGTAAGCAGAGATGATGCCAGTCATGTTTTAAGATGAAGGTGAGGTGGCCCATCATGGGGCCGCGCACGCATAGGCAACAAGAGCACTCAAACTAGCAGCAAAGGATGACGAGGCCGCCGCGGGACGTGACCTGATATTATTGGCCAAGGAGATTGGCGGCACGGCATGACATGAAGGGTTAGAGGTCATGACAGAAAGACATGGCGGTAGAGACCGGGTGGACTAGTGTCATCTGCCAATCGTCATAGGTGAAGCGGTAGGCGAGCATGCAGGGGCCGCCTTCTGGTTGACTGGATGGATGAATAGGATGTCACCAGGGGCGGTAGGTGAGCATGTAGGACTTTTTCTGGAGAACGGCATCAGCTACCTGATCACACACAAGGACCCAAATCGGATGGCTTCGGTATGATCGGGCTTTCTTGATTGCATGGGACATACATACACTTAGATATAAAATATCCATCATTTTCCTATAATGTACATAGAATGCATCCGATGTCGGGTGGACTTTGTTATTAAGTAGACCTTGTACTCGTGTGGTCGTGTGACACGATAAAATTAAATCAAATATGGAATAATCAAGTACCACTCGATCAAAGTGGTAAATAAATTTGTAACATACCCTACCGACTTGGCTAGCTTGCTAGGTACTAGAAAACTTTCATGGTTTGTAGGTGAGATGGCAGGTCGATCTCAAACTTTTGCTGATGCACCTCCTTTGTCACCATATCAAGAAACGCGCAAGCTCGATTATGTACCTGCAATTCAACCACGTCTACGTTCCTCTTTCCAGATCCATTAAGCTCAACTCGTACATCAGAGCCACCTGCAACAGGAAGGTTTGGGTACAACAATCGCAGCTTCTCCTCTACATCGGTCACAGCCTCCAGCGCCCAACCACTAGAACCACCACCACTTGCTAGTACTGTGGGGAGGTGTAGCCACATGATATCATGAACCCATCTATAGTGATCAATTTCAATACGTTCCCGTCTGACGACGTTGCCAAGTGGAGCTGTTTTTCATTGCAGTTAGTAGATGGGAGCTTCACCAGTCCCGACATCGTCGTCCTCACATCATAGGTGAGGATTTGTTTGTCGTGGTCCGCTAGCCAGTGGAGAAGACCACCGTGGAGGTTTGCAGGGTGGCTGTAGTCACGGACTGACCACCACAGGGAGTCAAGGTGCCTGTTGTAAGTAATGAGAGGCCACCAGGTACCAGAGGATGATGTGGCGGTGTGTACTTTGATGCTCTTACACATGTTGCGATCCATGAAAAGCGCATGAAGTTGATGTCGATGCCATCCGCAGTGGTGAGCAGGACGTACTCATGGAAGGAGGTGATGCTAATATGGACATAGAGCGATTTTGAGAAGAAGGTGGTGTGGCCTGTAGTGGGATTGTACACGAACAGGTCCAAACGGTGCTTGTACTTGTCTCGCGTATTGACACGTAAGTGGCGGAGGACGATGAGGCCGCCGCGAAATGCAACTGGACTGTATTGGGCAAGAAGGCTGGCTGTGCGGCGTGAACTGACGGGCGAGAGGTGGTCATGGCAAAAAGACGCAGCGGAGGGCGTCACTGGGTGGACCAGAGTCAGAGTTAGGGATTGTTCGTCATCGGCGGAGAAGTAGGCGAGGATGGAGGGAGCCATGTGTTGGGTGACGCGTCGAAGGAATGGCGGGCTTAGGATGCCAAGCGAAGGTGCTTGCAGGTGGCAACGTAGCGCAGTAGCAACAAGGGCGCCTACTCGAATCAACGCCACATTGGAGCAACAGGAAGGAGAGCACTAATGCGAGGGAAGACCAGTGCAGACTAGGTCGGCTCCGGGAACCTACACTCCAACGGATGCCATCCACCACCGCCGACAAGATTCAGCCCCGAGGCCGCCTGGAGGATCAGCCGATCTGCCCCGGACATCTGCGGCGCCCCCACACCAGCCCCCTCAAGAGCCAGCATCCACAGCACTACTAGAAAAAAGGTTGTTAGTGGCGCACCTATTTTGGCTATTAATGGCGCACTATAGGTGCGCCACTATTACCACGCCACTAATAACAAATACTAATGGCGCATCTCTGATGCGCCATTAGTATTGCAGGTAACAGTGGCGCACCTTGTAGTGCGCCATTACTATTGCTACAGGTGCGCCATTGGTAACTTTTTTTTTTGAAATTTTTTGATTTTTTTTTGAATTTTGAAGGCGGGAAAATAGTAGTGGCGCACCGTCTAACCCCCACCGTGCGCCCTTGCTATTTTTGAATTTTGAATTTGGATCTGGATCGCGATTTTTTTGCCCTTTTTTTGCTCATTTTTTTGCGCGATATTTTTTCAAATTTTGTTCTCGTTTTTGGATCTTGTACGTTCTTTTGCCGGAGAGGAGTTTGCCGGAGAGGAAGGCCGAAGAGAGACCGTGAGGAGGAGAGGAGGGAGGAGGAGGAGGTCACCGAAGAGGAGCTCGCCTACATCGTCGGAGAGGAGGAGGAGGAGGTCACCGGAGAGGAGCTCGCCTACATCGCCAGAGAGGAGGAGGAGGTCGCCGGAGAGGAGTTCACCGGAGAGGAGGGAGGAGAAACCGTGATGGGAGGGGAGGAGAAGAGGGAGGAGGAGATCACCGGAGAGGAGGGAGGAGGAGCTCACCGGAGAGGAGGGAGGAGGAGATCACCGAAGAGGAGGGAGGAGGAGCTCACCGGAGAGGAGGAAGGAGAAACCGTGAGGGGAGGGGAGGAGAGGAGGGAGGAGGAGGTCGCCGGAGAGGAGGAGCAGGAGGAGGTCGCCGGAGAGGAGGAGGGGAGTATGGTGGAGGAGAGGAGGGGAGATGGAGTGGAGGAGAGGAGGAGATGGAGTGGAGGAGAGGTGGAGTGGAGGAGAAAAATGAAGAGGTAAGGAGGAGAGGACCCCGCCTAGCCATATATACGGCATAGTAATGGCGCACCGTGGGCAGGTGCGCCATTACTAACTTTTTTTTATTTTTTTATTTAGTTTGAATTTTGAAGGCGGGAAGATAGTAATGGCGCACCTTAGGCAGGTGCGCCATTACTAACTTTTTTATTTTTTTGATATAGTTTGAATTTTGAAGGCGGGAAGATAGTAATGGCGCACCATGGGCAGGTGCGCCATTACTGAGTTTGATTTTTTTTGAATTTTTTTACCTCTCCAGATCTTGAAAGCCCTGTAACTGTTTTTCTGTTAGGTTTTTGAGGATTCTAGAAATCTTCAACGGGGTTCCCCCGGTTGAATTCGGATATAACTTTTCGAGTAGATAATTTTTCATATAAAAAACTTTTTCATCGGAGTTCGTATGCAAAAGTTATGCCCATTTTACAAATTCTCGAGAGATTTTGCAAAAAAGTTGAAAAATCATGTTTGTAAATTTTGCTAACAACTAGACCACATATCACATGGGAATCTTATTTTTTTTATTTTTTTGACATTTCTATCAATTTCTTTCATTTATTTTTTGAAACTGAAAAGGCGGTCCACGGGTGCATTTGGTGAATTTTTTGTAAGCCTAAATGTTAGTAGTGGCGCGCTAGTGGATAGTGCGTCATTACTAGTTAAACCTAGTAATGACGCACTATCCCCTGGTGCACCATTACTAGTTTTGAAAAAAGAAAAAAATTTATTAGTAGTGGCGCACTGAGTGTGTGGTGCGCCATTACTAGTTAAACTGGCAATAGCGCACTATACCCTGGTGCGCCATTACTAGTTTTCAAAAAAAATAAAAAAATTGTTAGTAGTGGCGCACCATAGGTGTGGTGCGCCATTAGTGATATGGACACTAATGGCGTCCCTACAACATATGTGGTGTGCCGTTAATGTTCATATTAGCTATAGCCCTTTTCCTAGTAGGGCAGAGCACGCCACCATTGAAGACCATTAGACCCGCGCCGCGGGCCGACCCCCATCTCCAGATCCGGCCAGATCCAGCTGGGAGTCCGATCGTGTGCCACCTTCCTGGACGGGAAATCCGCGGCCACCACGCCGCGCTCGGGATGTAGGACGTCAACGCATCGCCACCAGTCGACCTCTCAGCCACACCACTAACCGCCGTCGTGCCGCTAGGCCCAACGGCTGCCCAGCGCCGCCACCCGAGGTGGCCGCCCCACGCCGTGCCCCCACAAGCAGAGGAAGAGGAAGGGCCCCGCCTCCGCCGCGCCATCTGGGCTTTGCCTGCCAGCGGTGACGGGGAGGAGGGGAGGAAGGCGGGGCCGGAGGGCCTGGCGGCTAGGGTCACATCGTTGTGCTCCTACAGCGTTTCTTGTGGCACCTTACGGATGAGCTCGTTGTGCTCTCAAGATTTGATCCATTGGTAGTAGACATGGGCATATGGAAATATTTACATCCTGGTAAGAACTTTGATCACAAACCACCCGTGTATGATTTTCTTCCTGTGTGTGTTACTTCTAATGTTGTAATAACGACATACTTTTTTCATTTTTATACATATTTAGGAAAACCACATTGTGCCAATAATTTGGGGACATGCCCAACAACTGCTTGTAGAATAGTCCTAGGAGAAGGTATCTAGTGCTGCATGGATTTTATTTTTCGGTATACCTTGGGATAGTCTGTTCATGTGATAGGTCAAAATAAGGTAAAATATCAAGTTGTGAAGAATCGATCGATAAATGTGATAAATCCATTTGTAACCTACCCTCACCCTCCTTACTTGGTAGCTAGTTAGGAAAAAACTTTCATGCTTTGTAGGTGCGATTCTAGGTCGATCTCCAAGAACATGGATCCCCACTCTCGCCTATGTATCTCCTTTGTCTCCAAATCAAGAACTACACAAAATCCACTACATATCTGCAGCAGAACCATGTCGTTGGTCCACTTGCTGAATTCCATAAACTTGGCAAGCTAGGACATCAGGGCCATCAACAGGGAGGTCTGGGTAGAACGACCGTAGCTTCTCCTCTATGTTAGTCACAATTTCTTGTGCCCAACCATCTCCATCACCACCACCACATGTTGGGATAGTAGGGAGCTGTAGCCACGTGGATATCATGAACCCATCTATGGCGCACAATTTTAGTAGTTTCTTATCTGGTGACATCGCCAACTGGAGCTGGCTTATCCTGTGGTTGATAGGTGGCAGCTTAATTAGTTCCGACATTCTTGTCCTCACGTCATAGATAAGGATTTGTTTGCCCTGCTCTAGCAACCATTGGATGACGCCGCCACGCAGGATGGCAGGGTCGTCGTAGCCATGAAACGACCGCCATGGATGATAGAAGGACTCTGGGCGTGACCGGATGGACCAGAGTGAGGGCCTAGTCGTCACAGCTAGAGAGGTAGACGAGAACATGCTGAGTGACGCGGCGGATGAAAAATGGACTTAGGATGTCACGGCGGAGATGCTTGCAAGCGGCGGCACGAAGAACAAGGGTGAAAAAGTCGTTGCGCGCCATGATCTTGGCTTTTTATAACAAGCTAGCCAGGAACGATTGATCTGATATACTCCTATGTACGTCGACTCCAGCCGCAAGGCCCCGTTAATATTGTGTCACCAAGACGAATTCGTGTGCGGAATGGAGACCGCTGCCTGATCGGATCGGACTCCACCGGGAACCCCAATCGGACAAACACGTACGTAGACATCGATTTCTAGCAAGCTACATGCATGCACGGTGACCTGGCGTAACCTAATCAGCAGACCCTCGTAGTCGATACCTTCCCTTCTCATGCCGCCCCGCCGCGTCCCCATGTATGATTGTTTTTTTCCTTCCTTTTTTCGTTTTTTTCAACACATTACAGACGCAAGTGCTCATATATACACGCATACACTCACTCTAATGAATGCACACACGCACACCCTACATTTATGAGCATCTTCGAGATACTGAGCCGGCATATCATCTTGAAATTTTACAAAATAATCATAGACGCCTCGTAGTCGAGATGAAATTCTGAAATAAGAAAACTGGTGGCCCCTGAAATAATCGTAGACGCTCTCGGCATAGATGTGGCCCCTGAAATTCTGAAATAAGAAAAAGAAATGGGCAAAATTACTTCCGAGTTTTGGTTAGTGGAAGCCAGGCAAACTTTGACGGATGTCACATATTTGCTGCCCTGTCGTTGGTGGGGTCCATCTATCAAAACACTGCCGAGTATCCAGTGTACGAAACTCGGCAAACGTGCAACAATGCCAAGTATCATTTTGTCGCCGTTACCTTTTTATACACTAGGCGAACAATGATGTGTGCAGAGTTCATGATACTATCGAGTTCAATTACCTGGAAACTTGGCAGACACCCTACACTGTCGAGCTCCCTATAAACGGAACACAGCGAATTGTGGGAACTTGGCATCGGCGGCGGTTCCAATAGTGACCGTAGGAGCTCACTCACATAGGCTTTGTTGCCTCCAGCTCACGGAAACACTTACTCAGCTCTGGAAGGAAGATGGCATGAAAAACTGGTGGGTGTAGAAAGAGGAAGGAGGAAAGTCATAGTTAGGGAAGTTTTTTTGAGGCAATCAATGGACTGAAATCATCCTGCGTATCAAATTCAGAAAGCAATCAAATGAGCGACTTATGAGTGCGTGATTATCTTGTGGGTATAGGTGCGTGTGTAGGAGGCGTATGGGTGTGTTTACAGGCTACATGGAGGATAGAAACAGTGTAAATCGAGTGGACAATCTTACATATTCATTCCGACGGGGACCCCGCCAAATCATGTGTTATTAGGGAGGATCTGGATGTTGATTAGTCTTTGGTGTTACCCTTTTTTTTCTTGTTATACGAACTACTGCTGCTGAAGGGTTGATTATTGATTTGTTAAGAACAATGCTCTATGCACGATTAGGCTGTCATCCAGTTGACTTGCAATTTCATAAAAATATGAACGAATAGTGGACTGATTCAAGGATGCTCGGCAACTACTCATTGACATGGACAGTCTGGCTAGCAAAATCGACAATGGTGCATACAAAATTGCATGGCACATGTGCTTAGCAAAGTCAAAATTCACAAACAAAAAAGTATACAAAGTACACATTTTATTTTAACTCAAAACAACTGTTGTACTATATTTAGCATTCTGAAGATCTATAAGTACCCACGCAGATGCAGTTCCAATGCAATCCAAAGCAAACACATAAACACACAGAGCACACAGTTTGTTTAGCTCCATCCTTCCTCGCCACCAGCAGCAGGAGATGGCCCAGCGCCAAGACATCGTCATTAGCCATTTCTCCCATCCAGGGCACGAGCTCGTGAAGCGCCACCACACTGGGCCGTTCCGCTGCGATATGTGCTGGGAGGACCTATCCGGCACTGCATACATCTGCCGTGCCGGCTGCGACTTCTGCATCCACGAGTCTTGCGCCGGCCACTCACAGACGTTCTCCTCCCCCGAGCACCATGTGCACCCGCTCACGCTCGTCCAGACCCGCCGCGACGCAACCCTCTCGTGCGACGTCTGCTTTGGGCGATGCGCCCCTGGCTCCTTCCTCTACCGCTGTCCACCATGTGGGTTCGATATGCACCCGAACTGCGCGCGGCTTCCCCAAGTCGTGCGCAGCGTGCGGGACCCTACGCACGACCTCACGCTGGTCATCGCCGACGGCCACTGTGCCGCGTGCGACGCCGGCGCGGGGCGCGCGTCGTACTACCGCTGCACGGTATGCAATGTCGACTACCACATCTCGTGTGCAGCGACCACCGGCGACAACAACAGCGCTCATGAAGCTCAAGATGCCCTTGACGCTCAGATTGTACGATCAAGGATTCAAGAGCAGACTAGAAACGCCATCTTGGACATGTGGAGTCCTGCCTGTAAGTTCCCTTTGCACGCCTAGACTGGGGTTGCTGCCGTGCCCAATTGACTACAACGTTATATTTCTCCATAAATTTCAGCATATATATTGCATTCTAGAACCAAGTTTATAATGTTTCTAATTTTTTTTCTATTAACTGTGCAGATACTGTACGCAGAGAGTACTTCTAGATGTGTTGCTCCTGACGCATCTGCTTGGCAGGTCCACAAGAATAAAGTGCTTCATCATTTCGTCACACAGTAGCTAGCGTGTAACAAATTGAGTGTGTTTATGTTCACAACTTCGTATGCATGCTTGTTTGCAATCTCAATTCATATGGTTTTAATACTTTATGCAGTGTGCACCTTCCTTTTTTTGAGGGACATAAAATTCTTCATTTGTGTATGCTATGAAATCAATATGAGAAGCAAGTATTTTTTATATGTATGAATTTTTCTAGTCTGGGCCGGCGGTCGGAAATTCTGACAACTGAATACATTAAACTGCATATACAAATCACTGTTTCTGGACTGTCAAGTAGTAAAAAATTGCAAGAGTGTATTTTCACCATTAGGACCTCGTTGTCATGACCTGAATCAAGTTCCTTCTCTGGATCAGCATGAGTGCTTTTGATCACCGTAGAAGTTATTGGGGCTTCCAGTTGCAAACACAGGAAGTTCCAGACGTGGGAATGGGGGAACGACAACCCATAGCCCAAAGTCCAGGACGGAGTAATAAGAGGGCTCATCTGCAAAATAACAATGGCTTTGTGCGAAATATCTGATCGTGACTATTAATCCTGATCCAGTCCAGGGGGGTTTACGTAAAATACAGAAACCACGATTATTAATTGTGATCCAGACCATAATTTTTATATAAGTTATCAGGCCCATGGCAATACTGCCACCGGCGAGCCAGGATCGTCGGCAACCCCCTCGCTGTACTTCTGCGGAAGCCTTCACCGGCACCAAGACATCGCATATCTATTCAATTCACTCTTGCTTTAACATAACCATTTTGGCCGCGTCGGTAGCCCGCAACAAGAAGCTAAGTACTACAAGATCTCTCTCGTCTTTGTACGAGAGCCGGCCAAGGGCGCTGTGCCGGGATGGACGAAGCTAGGACATCGGACATGGTCATCCAACAGATCTTGCTTGTGATGTATGGATAGTGGAGTATTAATATCTCCGGTTGACCATATCAAATTCATAGATTTCACAACTTCAGCATTTTGCAAAAATGGCAACGTGTCATGTCAGAGAATGCTCAAAAGTGTGGTGACTATGCGGTGTTTATTTTCATTGATTTTACTCTATAGTAGACATTCTGTTGGTGTATTCACGTGATAACACACAAAAAAAATTAAATATCCAGTAACCAAGCTCCATCCGGTCAGGGTGGTAAATACAGTTGTAACCTTGACCGGCAAGAGGACTTAAAATAAGTTGGTTATGTCTTTCACTTCCGGGAAGAAGAGATGGTCATCTGCATGGCCTCCAACATCAGTTTAGAGAGAAGGATTGAGAAATAGATTTCAGAGAGTGATAACACAGAGAGATTACCCATGTTTGATTGCAACTTCAGCAAAACCACCATCACTTGGCAATACTGTTATACCAAAACCATTTTGGAGGATTCTAAAAAAAAACATTTTGGAGGGTTACGTGCATCAGTTTTAAAGGCTGGGAGAGTGGACTGTCTGGTTTCAGAATTAAGAAGGGTTAAGTGGACATTTTCTTATTGATTTGGAAGGGTAGGATATCTTGTTTTAGCTAGACGAGTTAACTAATTATGTCCTAAGTCCTAACTATTGATAGGAGATAGTAAATAATACTCATCTGCAAAATAATCCCGATCTAGTATATAATAAGAGGGCTCATCTGCAAAATAACAACGAGTATGCTACTAATGGGTTTCTACGAGCCAATCAATTTTGTTGCTCAGACTGCAGATCAATGTAGCAACTACCTTTTTTTATGCACACCAAGCAAGGAAAAAAGTAGCACGCCACAGTAAAATAGATAATGTCTTAAAATACGCTATTAGCGTGCTATGGTGAATGTTTTTCTAGAATGCTGAAGCGTAGTATCGGGGCACAAGAAAGGAAAAGTAAGGAGTATGATAATGGATCTCTAAGAGCAAACCAATCGTAGCAATTACCTTTTTTATGCCGTCGACAATGCGGATTGGTGGACTTTGGCACACACCACTGGAAGGCCATTAGTTACACCAATAATGTAGCATATCAATTCATCATGCTTCTCGATTGCTCAGCATAGCGTAACATCTACCTAGAGTCAACAACGTCTAAGTTATCATATTCAAGATGCGATTAGTATTATGAAAGTAGTAATCACACTTCATGGGAAAAACAAGTAATACCTACCTAACTAGCTGTTAGTCGCATCCAAATGGCACCGATCGCACATATCCACATGACATCAAGGCATGATGTACATATATATTCTAAACAAGGATAGTGATGTTATTGTGGGCCTTAGAGCATCTCCAACGCTGACCCGCTAATTTGCTCCGGCATCCGTCCACGGACGGGGGACCTGTTCACGTACACTGATACCGGAGGCCGCCAATCCAACGCTGCTCACATACATTTCAACCACTATTTGAACTAACCGGCTGAATTTTGTGCAGACACGGTGGGTTTCATATAAACCGGGCGAAATTCATTTCATCTCGAACATTTTCTAATGAAAAACTATACTGGACTAAGGTAAAACTAGTCTACGGTCGGCGCTGGCGGATATCAATTCCCACGACACGGATACCCTTAACTAGTCTACGGCTGGCCGCGGTAGAGCGTCTATTGTCTTCCCCATGACCGAAAGCTCGCTCATCGGACTGCCGTGAGCCCCAAAGGTATATGCTTTAGCATAAAGGGCGGCTCGCTTGCCCATCTTCAGCAGTGCCGCTCATCGGAGTGGCGCCGCCTGGATATGCTTCAGCGGGAGGGGAAGGTGACGACAGTGGCTTGAGACCGGGCAAGAAACCGGATGTGTACACCGGCGTCGCCTCGGCAGTGGTCTTAATGGGACCCAAGCGGCGGCGGCCTCCCGTGTTCTATTTCTCCTCGATGATGGCGGCTGGCCTCGATGTGCTGGCCACCATTTCATCGAGCTACGGGAAGCCGACTTCTTTTTCTGCCGGCAGGGTGTGGTTATGCGTTCGTTGACATCAGATGATTCGGTCACACGCACAGGACGAGCGGTACCACATGACGTCGTCCATGACAGCCACAATGCCCATGCCGCCGTGTTCCCACGCATGCCGACATGGAACAACTCGCCGCTCCTCAATGAGTTGGCTTCGAGCGGAGAGTTGCTGAACGACGCATCGGTGTGGAGCTTTTGCCTTCACGAGCTGGCCTGCCGCTGCCTGGAGCGTTGAGGGTGGTGGAGCTTAGAGTTGCCTAGCTCATATCCGACGAACTCGACGGACCATGCATCTAGCCGACTTTTATGCCGAAGAACTTCTCTTCCCGCTCACTGGATGCAGCGAAGTTTGTGGAGGAAATGGTGCAAGGAGAGATGGGAGTGGAGTGTGGTGCGACTTCTGCCTGCTGTCTGGCACCATTTTAATAATGGGAGGACATCCGGAGCCAACCGAAGTTGTGTTTAATACCGAACGACTCGCAAACGGATGTGCGGACGGAGTAGGTTTCTGGGCACATGCGCGCGGATAATGGAGGAAGACGGGCAGCCTGTGGCCATTTAAATGTAGCGAGGAGACGTCTTTAGTCAGGCATGAAGCGGGTAGCGCTCTGTTGGTCATCGCACCGCTTCAATGCCGGTAGTGAGAGGTCACCTTCGTCCCGCGCCGGCGTCAATGCGGAGTAGGCGTACTCTAGCGGCATGAGTGCGGGCTGCTAGCGCCGGGCCAGAATGCACGAGTGCGGGGTGGATGTTTTGGGTGGGCTAGGGTGGTCAGACACAGGCGTGGCAGCGGTGCAGACGCCCGCAAAGCCGCCAACTTTGTCTCCGGTTTACGGGAAAATGTGCGTCCGGATCGCCAAGCGAACCGATACAGATCTGCATTGGATGGCACAATATGGACCGCATGGTCCAAAAGCATGCTGTGGGTTTGAAGATCCGTGTTGGAGATGCCCTTAATTGGTGAGTCTCTCTGCATAGTACTCCAATTGGGTTAAAATCCCACCAGCTGAACTCAAACCTTGTCTTATTGGAGGCGAGCAGATGACTCTCTGCCATTGATGTGGACTTTTGTCAAGTTATGCATACTATGTAACCAATAAACAAAGAAGCCTCTTTTCACCAAAAAATGAGAAGAATAAAATGAAAGCGGTAGTACAAACAAGCTGGATGTCCGAGCGGAGTATGCCTGTAGTGAAAACTCAGTTTAATTTCTTCGACAAGTGCATTTCGAGCTTGTGTGAAACTTTCCGGCCATAAAGTTGCAACAGGGATGACAGTCTTGCATTCTTCTCTCTCTTTCCAACACAATTAAATTATCTTGTCTTATTGCAGGGCTTGCGGGCCGAAATGCGACTTTTAGCGCCATAGGTGTGTAGACTTTGTCATGTCGAACCAAGTACTTCATTTAGAAAGTGCATTGTTATACATGCATGCATTTGTACAGGTATTACCCGCTGCGGAATCACGCGGCCAAACGGAATCACGTGGCCAGCTAGTTGCCGCTGCAACGAGAGACGTCAGATTCATGCAGATCGGGCAGCCACGGTCCTGGATGATTCGTCGCAAATATCTAAATCCTTATTTGTCAGAGAGGGAACTCGAGAAAGGTCGACCCTAAATTTGCAATCAAAATCCCGAGTTGCATGAAACCATGGAACTCAACGACCCAACAACAGTTGCCCACGCCACCACGTCCACGCCTGAGATAAGATGCAGACCACGGGTATCAGCGGGTAATGCATCCTGTGAGAGCATCCATGATGGCGGAGGGCCAACGTCACGGAGTTGTTGATTCTTCTCCTACATGGTTTGCTGGTCCACGGCGGAGGGCGGACGCCACGGAGAAAGTCTCCAACCCTCCGTTAATCAATCTTCCTCCTCTCGTGAATGGTTTTCTTGAATTCAATCAAATATGATAGCTTAGGAGAGGTATCTGTAGCAAGAAAGGAAATTCAGTACCCGAGCATGCCAATGGATTTTTACAACCAAATCAATTTGAACGTTGTACTATCTCTGTCCTGGTATATTGGTTCTCTTAGTATTTTAATTTTGACGAGGATTTAGTTCACAAAATGTTAATGCATGTCATAAAAATTAGTATAATTGAAAACTATGTTTAAATACGAATCCAATGATATAATTTTTTTTATGACATGCATCAGATTTTCTCAGTTAAATTTATTATCAATTTTTTGCACAAAATACGAAGATGACCAATAAACCAGGACGGAAGTAGTACCTATTTTCTATACAAACTATGATGTCTACCAAGTCTTGCTAGCTTGCCGTTCCACACTGTGGATTGTTAGTGGAGTTTGGCTCACACCACTGGAAGGCCATTGGTTACACCAATAATGTGGCATCACGCATCTCGATCGCACATGGTAGCGTAATCAAACCTCGCCTTAAGTTATCATATCTAAGATGCGATTGGCATTATGAAAGTAGTAGTACGTACACTTGGTCCGAAAAACAAGTAATACCGACCTAGCTAGCTGTTAGTCGCATCCAAGTGGCACCGATCGCACATATCCACATGCCATCGTGGCATGATGTACATATATATTCTATAAACAAGGATAGTGATGTTGAGTGTGGACCTTAATTAGTTTGGGTCCAAACCACACCAGCTGAACCGAAACATTGTCTTATTAGAGGCGAGCATGTGACTTTGTGCCATTGATGTGGACTTTGTCAAGTTCTGCCTGCTAAGCAACCAAGAAACAAAAAAGCCTCTTTTCACCAAAAAATGAGTAGAATAAAATGAAAGCGGTAATAGAAAGAAGCCGGATTACTGAGCAGAGGAGTATGCCTGTAGTGAAAACTCCGTTTAATTTTCTTTGACAAGTGTATTTCGAGCTTCGGTATAACTTTCATGGCATAAAGCTGCAGCAGGAACTAGTTCAGAAAAACACAGGCTCCGGCGACGCGTCCCATGCTTGCATCATGGAAGATCTCACACCGTCGCTGGCTCTCGCCCTTCCACACCCCACCCCATTCCACCCACCCCCCCCCCCCCCCCACTCCCTCCTCGTCGTCGCTAGAAGGCACCCATCGGGAAAAGCCTGTGTGACGCAGGCGGCAGCGGGGCTCTGTCCTCCCCTCCCTGGCGAGATCTCGGTGGCGCGGGTCGACAGCTCGTGGAGGGTTTGAGGTCTGGCGGGGCTCAAGGCGGCGGGTGCGCACAGATGCAGTGGCCTATTGAATGGGAGCCGGTGGTGGGGCTTATCTACAGTGGCAGCGGGGGCTGGGTCGAGGACTCCTTGATCTCAATCCCGACATCGTGGAGCACGGCTAATTAATGTGGCCTATTGGAAGCACATCCTCACCCGTGGTTGTTTTGGTAATTCATGTCAACATACATGTTGTTGGACTAATGTTTTTCTCAAGTATATTTCTAGAAAAATGTTCAACTTAGGCAAATATTTGGAATGTGATGTGGACACCTCAAGATGCTAGGGACAAGTGGGCTCTACATTTTCATTTAAGTGATCGAATATCACATTGAGTCCATAAAAATACAGTACTAATAAAAGGGAATGAGATTTGATGATGGCCTAACTGCACAAATGCTTAGAGATATTGCTCCAAAATCCTCAGCCACACTATCACCATCCATTATGTCCAAAACCCTAAAGTTCATCCTGGTCCCACCGAAACACATACAACCGGAATCACCGATATACACTTTACGTGCCACTTCCTAAATCCTAGCATCCCGGTCTCTCCGAGTTGGACTATTCGGCCCCTCAGAAGAGCACTTTACAAACCTTCTAACCAATTGCATCTGACTCTGTATTTTCGATCAGTTTCAATCGTTGACACGAGAGTGTGGAAAGTGCTTAGGTCAGCTTGACTCGGTCTCGCTAAGAGGTTTAATCTGGTCTCACCGGAAAACCTAAAGTTCAAATTTTTTGCACAGGTCGCTCTCACCGAGTGTTTCACCCGGTCTCACCATAGTGTGTATATAGGTTTGTCACGGTTGGATGTTTGGTGATAGCTATATTTACCTCTCACCCATCCACTAATTTTCAGAGAGCAACCAGTTCGAAGCTTACACTTCCCATATCCATTTTTGAGAGAACAATATATTCTTGTGTTCAGATCAAATCCAATCCACCCCAACCATAGAACTTTGTTCTCTAGACTTCAAAATTGCTTTCCACCCAAATCCATCTGCTACCACATAGCAAAAAGCTTGGAGAGAATGTTTGAGTGTTGAGTAGACTATCTTTTGAAGCACAAGAGGAAGGAGTTCATTATCAACAACAAAATCTATTACCTTCTGGAGAGTGGTGTCTCATAGATTGGTTAGGTGTCACTTGGGATCCTCCAACTCTTGTGGAGTGAATCAAGAGTTTGTAAGGGTAAGGAGGTCTCCTACTTCGTGAATATCTACCCAAGTGGCTAGTCCTTCGTGGGTGTAAGCCATGGTGGGATAGACAAGATTGCTTCTGCGTGGACCCTTCGTGGGTGGAGCACTCTGTGGACTCGCGCAAACACTATCCCTTCATGATTAAAGTCTCTATCAACGTGGATGTACAATAGCACCACCTATCAGGACCGCAGGAAAAAAATCGTGTCAACCTTTGTTTGCAAAATCTCCTAAACTCTACTCTTTATATTCTTGCACTTGCATGTTGTTTACTTTCCGCTGCCCATACTTTAGATATGCATGTGTAGGGTGTATTGCTTACTGTCTCCCTTGTGCTCAAATCTGCATGAGTTTCAAGAGAACTAAAAATTGTATCTTTGGCCTTGTTAGTGTATATTAAATCCCCCCCCCCTCTAGACCTACCATTTCGCTCCCACAACTATTTGCAGCACGGCGGCCCTGGCGGCAGATCTAGTGCTGGCTTGGTCGTCAGTCTGATGGGAGGTCGAGCACGGCTGACCTGGGCGGCGTGGAAGGGATTTGGTCCCTAGTGCTCGGATTTCATGGTCGCGACCATGGTTGCCATTTGTATGTGTGATGACAGCTGCCGGTGCGATGGTGGGCGTTCCCTCTAGCACTCGAAATTGTGGTGGCGACCTTGCTTCTTTAAGGGCGGTGGCCTCTGTTGTCCCGTGGGCGACATAAACACTTGAACTCGAGGTGGTGACGGATTTTCTGAGCCTAGCGGCGGTATGGTACGTCCCATGTACACTAGTAGAAAAAGGACCTTTAGTCCCGGTTCATAAGGGCCTTTAGTCCCGGTTCTGGAACCGGGACTAAAGGGTCGTTACTAAAGCCCCCCCCTTTAGTCCCGGTTCTTACACGAACCGGGACTAAAGGCCCTCCACGTGGCCGCTGCCTGGAGGTCCACCTTTAGTCCCGGTTGGTAACACCAACCGGTACTAAAGGAAATTTTATGATTTTTTTTATTTTTTTTATTTTCAAATTTCTGAATTATTTTAACCTGTAATCTCTAGTCACCCCTCATCACTGCTCAATTTAACCTCTAATCTCTAATCACCCCTCATCATTCCAAATCATCTAACTTTCCGGACGGTCACCCATCCTCTCACTACACCAGCCTGAGCACGCTTAACTTCCGGGTTCTATTCTCCCTCGTTTTCAAGTCTGCACTTATTGTTTTCTTGACAATAGTAAGATGTCAATCCTATTAACCCTCAGGAATTTAGCTTGAGCATGAAGTCACGCATTTCACTGTTTGAGTTTGAAACTATTGTTCTAAAAAATAATAATTATTTAGTAACACTAATATTTCTTGAATAAGTAGTTTGACCATAGTTTGACCATAGTTTGACCACAGTTTGACCTGATTTGACCAAAATTCAAAAAAACTGAAATAATTATTTCGTAACACTAATATTTCTTGAATAATTAGTTTGACCATTGTTTGACCACAGTTTGACCAGATTTGACCAAAATTCAAAAAAACTGAAATAATTATTTAGTAACACTAATATTTTTGAATAATTATTTAGTAACACTAATACTTCTTGAATAAGTAGTTTGACCATAGTTTGACCAGATTTAACAAAAATTAAAAAAAAACTGAAATTTGAGCATAACTTTTTTTCATTTTAGAATTTGAGGATTCTAAAAATTTGCAAACAAGCCGTAGGCAGTCAAAATCGGATGCGGATTTTCGTGCTGAACATTTTGATATATTATACATTTTTTTCTGACATCGTATGCAAAAGTTATAGCCATTTTACATTTTTCCTACACTTTTTGCAAAACATGTCCAAATTTAAGTTTTTAAAATTTCCTAACTAGTACATGTAGTCACATAACTACATCTGGAAGGATTTTAATTTTTGAAGTTTTTTATTTTTTTTTTTTGCTTTTTACAAAACTGAAAAGGCGATCTCGGGGGGGGGGGGGGGGGGGGTAGAGTTTGAAAATGGTACCTTTAGTACCGGTTCGTGCCATGAACCGGCACTAATGCCTCAAACCTCATTAGTACGGGTTGGTGCCTCGAACCGGTACTAATGGGCATCGCACCCTTTAGACCCGGTTCGTGGCACCAACCGGGACTAAAGGTCCTATTTGAACCGGGACTAATGCCTGTACGGTGCCCTAGCTGCTCGAACCGGGACTAATGCTCATATTAGTCCCGGTTCGTAATGCAACCGGGATTAATGCTCTTTTCTGGCCGAACTAAAGCCCTGTTTTCTACTAGTGATATCATAGGCGGGGTTCGATGCAGCTTAATAGGTGACACACGCATCTCCTCTGAAGGTGTGAAGACATGCATGCCGCCCATAGGTGAAGTCACCAGCGGATGCGTCGTCGGCGGATGCTACACACGACGTCTCAAGCAGAATCATCAAGTCATACCTGCTAGCGGCAGGTGCTGCATGATTGCTCTAGCAGAGGTTTGGTGTTTTGCTTGATGTGGATGGATCAAGGGTGGTGCGATAGCGGCTGGAAGCGTGGCAATATGGGACGCCATCTTTCCAGTTTCTCCTCTAGAGGCATCGGGTTAGCCATGAGTCGTTAGCTACACAAGTGATAATGCCACAAGGGTCTACATCGAGTCTGCAGACTTCTATTGAAATATTTATGACAATGTCGACGCGCGTTTGCGTTGTGTCCTTGTGGAAGGGAGTATTTAACCAAAAACTATCACAATTGACGGAAACGTGACGAAAAAGTACCACTCTACGATTTTGTGCGAAAAACTATCAAATTTTTCCTAAACCGTGGCAAAAAACTACCAAGTCGGGAAAGCGCTCGCTTAGCCCGCGCTAACCCCGAATCTGACCGGCGGGGCCCGCCCGTCAGGTGCCAACATGGCATGTTTTTTGCAGAAAACCCCCTTACGTTATATGTAATCACAAAAATGCCCATGTTTTTGGCATAAAACCCCCCTGCTTTATACGTAATCACATAAATACCCGTTATTTTTGCGGAAAAATGTTAACGTGAGAGACTTTTTTTTTGTTCAGACTTGTTTGAAAGTTTCCAACGAACTGGACAAATAAATAAACTAAACGAAAAATCGCCCGCGCCAGGTTTAGAACCTGCAACCTGCAGCACATAGACAGAGCGCGCTAGCCACCAGGACACAGCGAAACTTGCATTATGTTACAGGCGGGTCGTCCTTTATATTATAGTAGACACGCTGGGCCGGCGGCCGAGCCCAGCGCGGCTGCGTGCCCTGAATTACTTATTTTTTAATCATAATATTAATACGTTTTTTTGCGATTACATATTAGTGCACTAAAACAGTGCAACTTTTATTAAAAAATTGATGTGTTTCTCGAAATGCTAGAATGATTTTATGCAATAAGTTTTTAAAACATGCTGAACATTTTCTCAAATACATATTGTCAAAACAATTCATCATGTATTAAGAAAATGTTCAACCTATATTAAAAAATGATCATCGTATATATTAAAAAGTGTTCAACCTAAATTACAAAAATGTTCATCGTATATATTAAAAAAATGTTCAACCTAAATTACAAAAATGTTCAACCCAAAAGTTTAATATATTAAAAAATGCTCACTGTTTGCAAAGTAAAGTTCATCAAACATTGAAAAATGATCACTATACGCAGAAAAGGTGCTCAGCGTACATTAAGATAATGTTCATGCAAATTCAAAAACATGTTCGTCATGTATTTGAAAACATCATGTATTGAAGCCTATCTAAAAAAAATGTTTAGTAAGTATGTTAAAAACAGAAGAAAAACGAACCCAGTGAATAAAGGAAGGAAGAAAGAAAAACCTAAAAATAAGCGAAAACCAGAAACAAAAATAAAGCATAATAAGATAAATAAATGAAAAAGAAATCTGGGCGAACGAGCACAGCACGCGCGTCAGTAAAACGCGAAACGAAAAAACAATTACAGGCTTTGGCTGGCCCAACCACCGGCCAGCCTTCATTTATTGTATAAAGAAAATCCTGCCTGGACAGTAACACGACCAGCCCTCTGGCCTGGTGGCTAGCGCACTCCGCCTACCTGCTGCAGGTTGCAGGTTCGTAACCTGGGCGCGCGATTTTTCGTCTCACGTTAACATTTTTCCTGCACGGGTATTTATGTGATTACGTATAAAGCAAGGGGGTTTTCTGCAAAAAAATGCCACGTCGGCACCTGACGGGCGGGCCCCGCCGGTCAGATACGGGGTTAGCGCGGGCTAAGCGAGCGCTTTCGCGACTTGTAGTTTTTTGCTACGGTTTAGGAAAAATTTGATAGTTTTTCGCACAAAATCGTAGAGTGGTAGTTTTTCGTCACGTTTCTGTCAATTGTGGTAGTTTTTGGTTAAGCTCGTCTTTGGGGATGAGAGTCCCGAGCTTGACATTTGGTCAGACACATCATCATCAACGCATGTGTAGCGGTTCCTTCTTGAAGGGATTACATAGAAGTTGTCTATTTTCTCCTTGTTTTGTCTTGTGCTAGCCTGCGGGAGGTGTTGTCGCAAGGCATTCAGCCTCTAGTGTGTTTTGCTTTGTACATTTGAAGTTTTCTGTAACAATATGGTTGTGTGCATCCTTGATGTAGAGGGCGGGGGGGGGGGGGGGGGGGGGGGGGGGGGGGGGTTTGCTTCCCTTTAAAAAATAAAAGAGAACAAAAGAATGCTGGTGCAGGGATCACAGGCTTGCCATTTTTTCTCTTACCAACTCACTTAAATTACCTTGTTTATTTGCAGGCCTTACGATCCTGTGACTTTTAGCACCATAGGTAGGGCTGCAAGAAAATCTCGAGGCTTGTGAGCCGATCGAGATCGACTCGTATTTTATCTCTGACTCGAAAAGGAATGAACTGAGTATGAAGACTTTATGTAGCTCCATCAAGAAAGCTGATCTTGAGCAAGCACTGGCTCGCTTAATTTTACTCGATATCATAAGTTTAATATAGAACGGAAATGAGATAAGTTATTAGCATATACTCCCTCCGTTTCTTTATCTAAGGTGTATTACTTTCGGCACGGTGACCAAGGCACATAATTATAGATTATTTAGGAAGAAATTACCCTTGTCTAATTCGTTAATTAGCGGCAAGTAAATCATTTTGGCTAGGAAAGAAAGAGATACACACAATCAGGAGAGAGATGGTTTTATTTTCTTTGTCCACAATGAGAGATACATACAATCAGAGTAGAGATACTTTCCTTTTTCTGAAAGTCCAAGGATCGGAACTATGAGAAATTAGAACATATACGCCTTACATTGTGAAATTTTATCAAAAACCGAATACACCTTATATAAAGAAACGGAGGGAGTAGATAGTAAAAACAAAATTATTACCAGATATGTTGTGTAGGATGTTTCTACCTACTACCAAAGATGGAAGCTTAATTAAGTATGCAGAAGATTTAGCCCCAATATAATTGTGGTTAGTGATGTGTTATTTTGGGACATGCGTTTTGGTGCCCGAGCTCATATGCTCTCGTAATATTATCCATTGGCTCAGGTCTCGGATTTCGGAAATACACATTGATTGGGGACGTTCGTGGTGTGGAAAATCATCGTAATGTTGGAATACTGTACAGAATAGTGCAGTATAGTGGGGCCTCTGAGCGAGATTTCAAATTCGCGGGGACGGCTCAGTCTACCAGTAATTATTCTGGTCTGTGGTACTGCATCGTAAGGATGATTCGAGTCGTGGCTCAGAATTTCAGTACCGGTTAGGAAATATCTAATGCTCGACCTATTGCTGCCTTTGTCGTTTGAATTATCGTCCGATTCCCATGCGTGAGGTGACGGCGGACAAGATGGAGCTGCCAGATCCGATGATGGGTGAAGCTGTGCAGCAAACGGGGTGAGCGAAGTGTTGTGCCCGGTAACGCCGACGCCCCTTCGTTGTCTGCAGTGGCGACAGGACAGGTCCGCCGCGATGGCTTGATGGCGACCCGGTAAGCGCCTCCAACCTCACCGTGTTGGCTGTTGCATGCTGGCAACCATTACAGCCATCAAGGCGTCAGGTGCCTCCTGGGAGCGGGATCTGCGCGATCCCCATAAACGCTATGCTTGCACCGGACTTGCCTCCCAAGACATTAACAGTGATGATCGGGATTTGCAGAGGATTCCTTTGGTTGGTGTGGAAAGGAGCCCAACAGAGGAAGCTGCATTGTTGCATGGGATATTGTCTGTTGACCTAAGTGGGCTGCCGGATTGGGCATCCCAAATCTTTGTTGGCTAAACACGGCATTGCAAGCAAGATGGCCCTGACTCTAGAGAACGGACATGTTGACAACATGGTCAGGTCTCCGTATCTCGGTGCCAAAGGATTCTGTGGCCCTGTTCCATGTGGCGGCAGGGATCTTGTGGGAGACAGGCAAGGAACATTTTTCTGGGAGGACTGATGGCTGCAGGGCTTCCGCATCAGTGAGCTTGCATCGCTGATATATGACAGGGTTCCCAAGAGAATGAGATTGATGAGAACGGTTATCAACAGCTCTGGAGAATGCAGCTTGTGAGGAAGACATTGGACCAGACATGACTGCGACCGCACTACATTAGTTCTTGCTCCTCTGCACGAGAGTGGAGGCTGTGCAGCTCAAGATGGCAATGGGGCCCCGAAACCCGTGTCCCCGCGGGGTTTTACCCTATTAGGGGATGGGGATGGCGACTTTCTATTCCTGTGGAGCTGCTCGTGGGACAATATAAAATCCGGCATGTTTCACAGTCGCGGGTTTAAACCCATTTGAGTATTACCTGAACCCGAAACCCGACAAAACCTGTCAAAATACGTTATTCAGCATGCACTGATCCATCTTGACTCAAGTGGCCCAAAACCACAGTGCCCGAGCAGCCGAGCCCCGCAGCTTCGAGGCCCTGGAGTACAAACCAACCCCTCGCTTGGTCACTGCAGTGTCGCCTGCTCTTCAGGCCTCTCTCTCTCCCACACAACACAACACATAAACGTAAACCTAGGTCCCCCAGCCGTCGCCTGCTGCTGTAATATGCTCCTGTTTTTCTTTCAAATGTTGTTGTTTTCATTGACTGCTCATGGGGACGGGTTCCCCGTGGGTTTTGAAAACCCGTCGGGTTTAGGGGATGGGCAAAAATTTAACCCCGCACACGTTGATGGAGACGGGGACGGGTTTGCGATTTTCTCGTGGGGATGGGTTTGGGCAAGCAAAACCCAGTGGGTTTCGTCCCGTTGCCATCTTGATGTGCAGCTGCATACAAACGTGAAGACTCGATCGTTTGGGCACCGGAATGATATCGTGTTTGACGGCGTGCTTCCCTCCGCTTCTGAGTTTCTCTGACAGATCGATAGTGAGGGAATGATTTTGGAGGCAAGCAGGACTCTTGAGAGGGGACCGACACGGAGTGTTCGCGGGTCTAGCAAGGTGGGGACTAAGAGAGTTGTTGCTTCATGTAAAGGCGGATGTGGTCAGCAATAGCCGTGTAATTACCGTTGTAAACTTGTGGGACTGATGGGAAGTCTTTTCCCCTCTTCTTCATAGAATGATACGCACACATGCATATTCAAGAAGAAAACGTATTTTGAGCATCAGTACAGACACAAACGTATTTTGAACGCACACACGCACACCCTACCCCTATGAGCACCTCCGAGAGACTGAGCCGGCATATCATCTTGATATTTACGAAGCCACCCTAGGCGCCTCGTTGTCGACGGAAACGTCTCCTCCCACTGAAAGCGCATCGCCGAAAATCCCGAAATAAATTCAGGAATAATGCGAGCACCAGGATTTGAACCCTGGTGGGCAGGGGATACCACTGTGCACCTAACCATCTCAACCATAGGTTAATAGAGGGACGTACGTAAATACGATGCATCAAACGGAATCTATTTTGTTTTGCTTCGCACGCAATCTTAAACTTGAACTCGCCTTTCCTTCTTTGCATGTGTCTACCCACATCGAATATGTTGATATGGCTTTCGAGTCCGATCCGACCTCCTTCCAGATTCTGTTGTCCGGAAAAATTCTGTTTGGTCCGTATCAATATTAACGCCCGGGGCGTCCGGCTGGAGATGTACGTGCGAGCCCTCCTACCTATCTGGTTATGGCACGCCAAGGCCGCCAACTCAAAGATGCACCGTCGATGGAGATCATGGCACCATTGTCGCTAGCAGCCGAACTCATGCTCGAGGTCATGGCGCGGACTGACTTTGTCCCTCTCGTCCGTTGCGCCGCCACCTGCAAGCACCTCCGCCGTGATATTCTAAGAGCGCCGTTGATCTGCCGGATCACCCGACAATGCGCCACCTCCATCCTCCGCTACCTCTCCAGTTATGAAGACCAGCCGCTGATGATGGTCCACCCTGTGGACGAGAGAAAGCAGGAAGCGATGCACCTTGGGTGTCGCTGTGTGTATTGCTCGAGGCTATATAGCCTGTGTTACAACAGAGCGCATAAGCGCGAGAGGTTACAGAGGCGCGTCGTGCGCATGCGAGGGAGGATCGTGGGGTTAGTGCATGGGGCACGTACAAGCATGCATGGGAGACGAGGAGTTACAGTCAACACCCCGCCGCAGGCTGAGCATCGGGAGGCCGAATGCACAAGCTGGACCTGAACTCCTCGAAGGCCGGCGTCGAGAGGCCCTTCGTCATGACGTCGGCGAACTGCTGAGCCGTGGGCACGTGAAGGACGCGAAGCTGCCCCAAGGCCACCTTCTCGCGGACGAAGTGGATGTCCAGCTCTATGTGTTTTGTGCGCCGATGGTGGACCGGGTTGGCCGCCATGTACACCGAGGAGATGTTGTCGCAGTATGTGACCGTGGCGGCAGGTAGAGGAACACGCAGCTCCCCGAGAAGTTGACGAAGCCAGCAACACTCAGCTACCACATTGGCGACGGCGCGGTACTCGGCCTCGGCGCTCGAGCGCGAGACGGTGGGCTGGCGTTTGGAGGACCAGGACACCAGCGCATCACCGAGGTAGACGACGAAGCCCGACGTAGAGCGCCGCGTGTCCGGGCAGCCGGCCCAGTCTGCGTCAGAGTAGGCGACCAGGGTGAGCGCGGGGGAGCGACGGAGGTGCAGCCCGTGCGTAGTCGTGCCGCGCAGGTAGCGTAGAATGCGCTTGACCAACGCGAGGTGATGCGCCCGAGGATCGTGCATGTAGAGACATGCCTGTTGCACGGCGTACGCCATGTCCGGGCGGGTCAGGGTGATGTACTGAAGGGCACCCACTAGGCTCCGGTACTCGGAGGCGTCCTGGACAGGTGCACCGTCGGCAGCGGAGAGCTTCAAGCGGGTGTCGATGGGTGTCGAGGCCGGCTTGCAAGTCATCATGTTGGCGCGATCCAGCAGCTCATCCGCGTATTTGCGCTGGGACAGGAAGAACCCGTCGGCCGTGCGCACCACGCTGATCCCGAGGAAGTAGTGAAGGGCACCCAGGTCCTTCATGGAGAACTCGGCGAACATGCGTTGTTGGAGTTGACGGAGGAGCGCCGGCGTGGACGCCGTGAGAACGATGTCGTCGACGTAGAGTAGAAGGAAGGCAGAGCCGGTGTCGCCATGTAGCACGAACAATGACGGGTCTGCCCGGGACGCTGTGAAGTTGAGGATGCCGAGGAAGGCCGCGAACCGCGCAAACCAGGCGCGAGGGGCCTGTTTCAGGCCGTACAGTGACTTGTCAAGCAAGCAGACGTGGTTGGGGAAGTTCTTGTCGACGAAGCCGGCCGGCTGCTGGCAGTAGACGCGCTCCGCGAGATGCCCATGAAGAAAGGCATTGTTCACGTCCATCTGGTGAACAGGCCAGCCTCGACTGGCAGCCACGGTGAGCACGGTGCGAATGGTGGCGGCCTTGACGACCGGTGAGAACGTCTCGTCAAAGTCGACGCCGGGGCGTTGCGAGAACCCCCGGACCACCCATCGCGCTTTATAGCGCTCGAGGCTGCCGTCCGCCTTCAACTTGTGCCGGAACAGCCACTTACCAGTGACTATGTTGGCGCCCGGCGGTCGGGGCACAAGTGTCCAGGTCCTGTTCACCATCAGCGCCGAGAATTCATCCTGCATAGCTGTTAGCCAATTGACATCACGTAGCGCGGCGTGCACGGATTTGGGGATGGGTGAGATGGTAGGAGTGGTTGAGACAGAGTTGTTTTCAGCGTATTTGGGGTTGGGAAAGAATTTGCCGGCGCGAGCGCGTGTGATCATGGTGTGGGTAGGAGCAATGGGACGGGCCGGGGCGCGGACGGGTCGGGGGTCGAGGAGGGGCTCGCGGTGGCAGATGAGCCTGTGCGAGTATGGTCTACTGACGCTGGGGTTGCCGTGACAGTGTTTGTGGGTGTGCAGAGAGGTGTCGGAGGGCTACGCTCGGCAGCCACTACAGGTGTGTGTGGCGTCGCCGTGGTGTGGGCGGCGGGTGGTGGCCGGGCGGAGCGCGGTCGCCGCGGGACGACGGGGAGGTGGGGTGGTTCCTCGTCGGCTATGGTGGGAGGGGTGCCAAGGGCGGTACTGAACGGGAATTGCGTCTCGTCAAAGACCACATGGCGAGATATGAGGACACGATTCGTAGCGCGATCAAGGCACCTGTAACCCTTGTGGTCGACAGAGTAGCCGAGGAAGGTACACGGCGTGGACCGGGGCGCGAGCTTGTGTGGCGTCGTGGACGAGATGTTAGGATAGCAAAGGCATCCAAAGACACGCAAATGAGTGTAGTCCGGGTGAGCACCGTACAGGAGGTAGAACGGGGTATGCCCATGACGAGTGCGGCACGCACGGCAGTTAAGGAGGAATGTGGCAGTGTTGAGGGCCTCCGCCCAGTAGGTGTATGGCATGGACGCGTGAACGAGCAGCGAGCGAACGATGTCGTTCAGTGTGCGGAGGATCCGCTCGGCGCGCCCGTTTTGCGGCGACGTGTAAGGGCAGGACATACGTAAGACAATACCCTCGGTGGAGAAGAACGTGCGTGCCATGGCGTTGTCGAACTCACGTCCATTGTCACACTGGACAGTGAGAACGTTGAGGTTAAACTGACGACGAACGAAGGCGACAAACGAGTGGAGGATGGAGTACACATCAGACTTGCGATAGAGGGGGAACGTCCATACAAAGTGGCTATAGTCGTCGAGTAGAACAAGATAATACTGCTTGCCGGAAACACTAGATACAGGCGAGGTCCACACATCACAGTGAACCAACTGGAAAGGAAAATACGAAACATGTTCTGAAGATGAAAATGGCAACCTAACACTTTTTCCTAACTGGCAAGCATGGCAGAGCTCGGAAGACGATGGTGGCGGAGGGATGGAGCAGGCACGCAGAGTGTGGGCGAGGGTGTCGTGGCCGGGGTGCCCTAGGCGTTGGTGCCACACCGTGGCCGGGACGACGTTGGCGGAGAGGGCAGTATGGTGCGGCGGCTGCGTGACCGCGAACGTGTTGCCATTGCCTACAACAATGCGGGAAGAAGTATAGGGCTGAGATGTGGTGAGCAAACCTGATGAGGACGCCATGTGTGAAGTCGCCCCAGTGTCGAGGTACCAGTCCCCGCCGGAGGGGGCGCCCTGCTGCTGCTGGAGTCCGAGATTGTTCAGCGCGTGGACGAGTGCAGCTTGGTCCCACATGGGCGTCGGGGCGGAGTTGAAGACGAGGCACCCGGGTTGTACAGTGGGTGAGCAGGGACGACACCCGGGGTCCAGTGCGTCGGGGCGGCGCCGGGCAGGATCGGTGGAGGTGCGCCGTAGTGGGCGGCGTGGCCAGCGAACGGAGCAGGAGCGCCCGGACGGGGCCCGAGCACACCAGCGCCAGGTGTGTAGGGGCGCCAGGGCATGGGCCACGCATGGACCATCCCAGTCCAGGGCGTGGTTGCAGGCGTCGGCGGCCCTGCGGGACGCGGCACGGAGGAGCTCCCACCGCCACCGCCATCAGCGACGGCCTTGCCCTTGCCCTTGTTGCGACCGCCGTTGCCACCCAGACGGCGGTTGGTGTTGCCGCCCGTGGACGAGCCCCCGCCGGAGTTGGGGGCGCGCGCAGCATGCAGAGCCATCTCGTTAGAGCTCTCCGGCGCCAGGCGGCTCTCCTCGAGCAGCAGGAAGGCGCGGCAGCGGAGAAACGAAGGAAACGGAGTCTGCATTGTGAGGATGGGAATAGCATAGCGAAGGCGGGGGTGCAGCCCGCGAAACATGTTCAACACTTGTTCACGATCACCGACGGGCTCACCGAGGTCCGCCAGTCTGTCGGCGCAGTCCTTCAGCCGCGCGAAGTACGAGAGGACGGAGCCGGCACCTTGCTCTATGCGGCGAAAGTCGGTGGCGAGGAAGACGGCTTGGTGCTCGCGGTTCTCCAGGAAGATGGAGGAGATGGCCGCCCAGAGCTCGGCGGCGGTCGCGTCGCGCTGGTGGACGAGCCCGAAGATCTCGGGGCTGATGCGGTTGTAGAGCCACGAGATCACATAGGCGTCGTCCTGAAGCCACGCGGGGTCGTCGGGGAGCGCCGGAGCAGTGATGTGAGGGAGCACGGCGGTCTTGCGGAAGGTCACCTCGAACAGCGTCCGCCACTGAGAGAAATTGGGCGGGTTGAGGTTGAGGACGACCGGCACATGTTGGTTGATGTAGACGGCCGCAAGGTGCGATGGAGCAGGCGCGAGCGCCGCAGAGGGGCCGCCGGAGCCGCGGACGAGCGCGTCAGTGCGCGAGGCGGCGGCAAGGGCCGACGGGGTGAGGAGCTCGGTGCGGTTGGGGGTGGCGGCAGCCGCGAAGGCGCTGTGGAGACCACGGCCAGAGGAGGGAGGGGGAGGGGGTGGGGGTGGCGGTGGAGGCGTAGCCATGGCGCCGCGAGGAGAGATCGGCAGCGGAAGCGATCTACAGGCGCTGGACGATGCCGGCGTCTGATACCATGTGGACGAGAGAAAGCAGGAAGCGATGCACCTTGGGTGTCGCTGTGTGTATTGCTCGAGGCTATATAGCCTGTGTTACAACTGAGCGCATGAGCGCGAGAGGTTACAGAGGCGCGTCGTGCGCATGCGAGGGAGGATCGTGGGGTTTGTGCATGGGGCACGTTCAAGCATGCATGGGAGACGAGGAGTTACAGTCAACACACCCGATCACGCCCGCCGCCGAGTCCTTTTGCCATGGCCACATATTGCCCTTCTTGTCACGCTGCATCGGCAACCTCCTTGGGCAGTATTGTCCGGTGGCATCCCGTGGTAGCCTCGTCGTCCTCTACCGCCTGCGTGTCAAAATCCAACCCAAGTACATGCACTGCTTTGACCTATGTGTTTACAATCTCAGGACAGGCCATCCCACCTTCCTTCCAAAAGCATCATATGTCCATACTTATGTTTCCTCGTCCCAACAGTATGTTTTCCTCAACACCGCTGATGGCATCCCCTACTCCTTTTTTTGAAGCCCAAATCCCCTACTCCTTCATGCTGCTTATCATTGATATTGGTATGTAAATTCCCATGGGGGTCGATCAGTCGCTAGAGTGATCCTGCCATCCTCGTCAACGCTGTGATGCATTGGCTGGTGGATCATGGCAACCAAATCCTCACATATGACATGGGCACGGGGATGCCGGGACTGGTGAACCTCCCACCTACCAACCGTGATGCAAGCCAACTCCGGTTGGCAATGTCGGCGGACGGGAAACTACTAAAACTGCTCCCTACAGCTCCCTAAAATCCCGACAGTTGGTGGTGGCTGGGCACTGGAAACTGTGATCGACATAGAGGAGAAGCTACTGCCATTGTTCCCTGACCTGCCCATTGGTGGTGGTCGTGATGTTCTAGAGCTACTGCTGGCTGATCTTTCTGAAGAGGAAAATTTGCCCATGACAACGATGAGCTGATCCGGTAGCTAGTATCTATATGTTCCTGAAACACAGTTTATTCTTGTATGGTAGCTGGTATCTATCCCATCCAACTGACAGTGGAGATGATACGGCCATAGAATATAATGTGGTGAATGAATCAATGATTATATCATGAAGGAATCCTTCTCTGAATACTATTGTTCCACACAACACCAGAGGTGAACCAATACAAATGCTGAACAGATCAATTTTGTAGGAAAAAGAAAGACATATACAAGCTTCATTCTCGCTTGTTTACCCCTTAGAGAACGGGAATGTTCCCGTTGTACTCAATGTATTAAATAGCGGGCTATGACATTTAGCGGCGGCACGGCCAGAAGCTATGAAAAGCTATAGCGAAGCTAAACCCCATTTAGCGTTTTTCTTTATAAATCATCAAAAATTGTACGTAAAAATAACTAAACTATGATGCATCATATATGATATATTGCATATACATGACACATACACATGTTCGCACATCAAAATAAGAGCACCAATAAGGTGTCCTAATTTAATAACCAAGCTTCGCATCAATGCATCATATGTATCAGAAACAAGAAAAAAAATGCAAACTGATGATGTGTATAGCGGCTTAGCGGGCTAAATGACTCTAAATTTAGCGTAATAGCGGGCTATTAGTGGCATTTTCAACTTAGTGTTAAATGTTCATAGCTTTAGCGGGAGAGCTCTCAAAGGCTATAGAGGGGCTATAGCGGAGCTATAGCTGGCTATTTAAAACTTTGGTTGTACTACCATAGCAATGTACCATAACATTCAGATTTGTAGACACGAAAGTGGTGGTTCTGTGAATTTAACTCCAGCTGTGCGGTCCTGCTCCCTGCCATGCTACATGCCTGCGGCTCGCCTCACCCCTCGCCGTTACTGCAGCCCCTTGTAGTCGTGCTCCATCTCCCACCAGTCATAGTAAGAATAAAACTGCCATGAGACAGCGTTCGCTTGCCACCCCTTCCAAGCGAACGTCGGGTGGGTAAAATGAAAATAAACATATAGTCCAGAAAATCGTCAAAATTGAAACGGTCCAAAGGACTTGTCTCCCCGCAATCTCTCTATGCGAGCAATCGATGCAGACTCTGGGGATTATTCTTCTTTCCAAAACAAGTTTCTCCTCGGAAAACTTTTTTCTTTTTGCTTTCCAAATATTTTTCTTGTTATCATAGGGGTTTTCATACTATTTTACTTTGACACATTTTATTTCACAACCTGACATCTAAGTTGAATATATCACCGCAATATACGGGGAATCGTTTGGTTTTCTAATAAAATATTGCGCAATGGATTCACTAGAAAGAAAAGTTCGCATGGTTTACAATCCTATGAATTAAACGAAGAAAATCATGTTAAGAATCATGGGACACACCATACAGCAGGTAGCTAGTCTCCTAAGAAGTCCCCTCCTCCGAAGGAGTCCCCTCCTCCAGTGTAAGAGGAATCTCCCGAGCCCCACGACCAGGAGCTTCCCTTGAGGTCCTCTGATGATGGCGAGGACACATCCGACTCTGTCACCGCAGGGGTGGAGGAGTTCGTAGTAGAGTTTTGTCCGGTGGACGATCCTCTGGAAGACCTGAAGTAGTCCCAGAGCCCGTCCATCACCCAATAAGAATCACCATAATCACCAGCCCGGCTTCGGGAGATGACTTGTCTGAGCGAGGCACATGCGACCAAGTGAATAGGCGATCAAAATACTGGCAATATTTTCCTTGATTAGTGAGCTTAGCGATAAGAAATTAATTAATAAGCTTGCTAACCTTTCTTGTTTGCGTGACCTCCGTGCTGCCAGTGACTCGTCATTGTTCTCATCAATACGATGCTTCTGGAACTGCATGTACACATAGACGCTAACAAATTAATTTTGATGCCCCCAATATGCAGTTAATGAACCAGCAGAAGATTAGACCCGCAAAAGTTAAACATGCATAAGATGTGTCCTCTCTCGCCTCCCCGGGCGCGCTCTTCTCACCTTCGCTAGATCCCGAAGTTGTCCTATTCACTTCCCCACGGACTTCTCCTAGCGGATCAGGCGGAGGGTATTTGAATTCCTCATCTCAGACCCAACTCCTCTACAATCCCAAGGTACTGATGCAACTTTCTTGTAAGCTGTAGATGCCAATTTCACTTTATATGTGGGATCCAAGGGAAGGGTAGGTAGTTTACCTGACACTTTACAAATCTGTCTACTTTTCTGCATTACACTGCAGGATGGCAAAGGCATGGTATGTACTATGTACTACCTCTGTCCTGGTTTGTTTTTCCCTATTGTATTTTGTGCCAAAATTTGACCATAAATTTAACTATTTTGACAGCACCCTTTTTGGTTTATTTTGACCAAAAATTTCATGCATGTCACCAAAATTTATATCATTGAAAACTATGTTCAAATACGAAACCAACGGTATAATTTTTGTTGACATGTATTAACATTTTGTTAGTTAAATATTTGGTCAAAATTTGGCATAAATTACAAAAGGTGCTGTCAACCAACGGTATAATAAACGAGGATGGATGTAGTATTTGACTACCTCCATTAAATATATATATTATTGGACTACATCCAATAAATATATGATATGCAAAGATATTTTGCTGCTGGTTTAAATACATTTTACTATGTTATGCCTGAATTATACATAGTTCATTCAGTTTATGTATTTTACAATGTGTATTTTATATACTTTGGCTTTCCTTTCCATTACCTTCCTTCTTGATTCTTTTCTGTATTCTGTTCAAAGATTAACCAGCGATTAAATATGAAAGCAATATAGCACCGGCTGCCAGAATAGAAATAGCTTCTACATGTTGTACTTATGTTTCATGGTTGAAAATGGTTGTCCAGGTCACAATTGATGTTATCCATGCAGGAGCAGAACTGAACTCATAACGTGTTAGATCTGATGGTGACTGAGCATAGATTAAATCACGGGCAAAGGGGAATCGCGGCCGAGAATTTTGCCGTGACGGTAAGGAAGGAATGGCGCAATCGCCCGCGATCCCCCGCGATTTACTGAGCCATGCAAATCGCGCGGTGGCTTCTGATCCGTGATAGGGTATATTTTGCCCACGATTTTAATCTATGTTGGTGAGTACAGAACAAGATAATTTATTCCTAGGTTTCTAATATGATTTGTAACTTGAAGATACCATATCATGCACAACAACCTTCTTCAATGTTTGCATTATGTATGCTCTGTTTCCTAGAGCTACATCAGGTGTCTGCTAGTAAAGATACTTCTAGTCAGCGTATCAACGTAATTAGGGTAGGGCACGCCTCCTACATCTACTTCTTGTGAGCTACATTATCTACTAGGATGCATCATTGGAAAATCTCAAGCATGAGCATGCATACAGCTAAGTACTACAGTAGTAATTTGGGATGCACGTGACATACCTGGCCGCCGGCGGTATTGCTGCTGAAGGATACAGCCGACGCAGGGCTCATGGGGGTGCGAGCCGGAAGCCTCAGGCTTGCCGATCGCCGGAGCGCAAGGCCAGCAACAGCAGATCGCAGCATCCGCGTCGCCATTGCTGATTGGATCTCTCTTCGATTAGTTTTCTGCAGAAACCGGTAGACGATCTGACGCCTTCTATTGTCTATAAAGGGCAGGAGTCCGAGTACGGGACGTTCATGGACCCAGACGTACCCTATTCCTAATTTATGTGATATCGGCGTCGGTGACGTGAAAGGCCTGATGGACTGTTCAGCGGCGCCTCTGGTCAGATCTGATCTGGCCGGTGCGGCCGGCGGTGGTGGCCAACTCCTCCGTCGGAGGTGGTCGGCTTGAGGCCGGATGGTCAGATCTCGAGATCCGTCATCTAGTCCCGGCTGCGAGTCGGGAAGACAAAGTTGCCGGTGAAAACCGAGCTGATGGCAGGCGATTGTGGTGTTCTGCGTCGTTATCCTGATGAAGGCATCGTCGTGTAACTTCTGTCGACCCAATCGTGCTGCTCCGAGGGGAAACCCTAAGATCTGGTCTTCCAGATCGGACGATGGCGGCACTGCGGTGTCGTTTCTCTTGGAAGAATCGTTAGTGGGGCAGCGCTAGAAGACAGAGGCAGGAGTTGGAGTGGCTTCGTCTTGCACGGAGCTTCGGTGGAGATGTTAAGTCATGCCCGGCCGGCTGGTGCTACGCTGTGTCATGCCTGGTTGGCAGGTGCTACCCACGACAGATCCGCCAGAATCTTCGCGCCTGGATGGCGAGCGTAGGGCGATGGCGCCGTTGGGTGTCGTGGTGGCGTCATCGGATGGACAGACTGGCAAGGAGGATGCGGATCTCTTTTCTGAAGATGGGTCAGCGGTTCGATGATGATGACGGCTTCTAAAACGTGTGCGTGTGGTGTACGTTTTAGGTCTACTGCACCGGCTTTAGTTTCGATACGTTATGTGGATGGATCAGCGACGACACCGGTTTTAGATATAGGGAGTGAGAGCACTTCATATTATCGAGTTTTGTAGGTGTGGGTGATGGTTTCGGGTGGCTTGATATATGTTCATATTAGACCTTTGTTGAATAATAAATAAAAATGGCCGTATGCATCGATTGATGCAGAGACCAGGGGTTTTAACATCCTTTTCCCAAAAAATCTTTTAAGTGTTTGTAAGTAACACATCATGCTTCTCAAGAAAAAGAACACATCATGTTTCTGTAACACGGTATTGATGCAAGCACGCATATATACGTGCATACACTCATTCCTATGAACGCAACGCGTACACACTACTCCTATGAGCATCTCCGAGAGACTGAGCCGGTATATCATCTTGAGAACGTCTACTCCCACTGAAAGCGTATCACCGGAAATCCCAGAATAAATACGAGCATCAGGAGTTGAACACAGGTGGGCTGGAGATAACACTATCCTTCTAACCATCTAACCATAGGAGGAAGGCTGCACACATGCTTATTGGAAGAAAGAAAGCGGGTACACCAATCCACAAATTTGAATGGATCGGGACGGTTGAGATGCACAAATAATGTCGCCGCATGCATCTGCCTACCTTTCATGAACCCATGTACTCAAGAACTCTGACGATGCATATCGACTCCTGACCTGAAGCGAGAAAAGATTCCTGAAATAGGTCGAGGAATGTGAGGTTGCATTCTCTGGTAAAATCTCTCCGATCTCTCCTTGTCCGTGGTGGCGATGGCATGGATATTACTGGTGGCGTGGGGCGGCGGCCATTTTTCATTCAGGCATTGATGTACAAGTCTGTAGAGGTTCCTTGAACATCTTCTCGTTGGGGTAAAGTTCCTGCTACAGAATTTGATCAGTGTGTTGCCAGTTGAGTTCATGTAAGTACCGCGGGTTGGCATTGCTATAAAAGCCCTCTCAGTTCTTCACATTCTCTGGGAGTTGAGGTCAGATCGAAGATAATGAGGACGAGGTCGATAACCCTTCTCTCGCACCGACTTCGATCTGCAGACGGCCGACACACGTGCCAAAGTTCAGATCACCATGGGTAGATTTTTCGACAAAGGGAATATATTAATATCGCAAAAATACCAATTACAGCTGGTCTCTATACCGGCAAGATGTCCAAAGGCATCAAAGATACACACAGCCAACAAAGAAAATAAAAAGAACACGATCATGAATCACTAGCATCAGCAGCACTCTAACCTCCACAAAAGACAACACCCGGTATACAAAAGAGGTTCTCCAAAAGCAACGCCTCCAAGAAAGAAACGATGCACAAGCCTTGTCGTTGCCCGATCGAACATCTTGGGTTTTCACCCTGGACAAAGTCCAAGTTCACCAAAAAACAATGCCTTGAACAAGGCCATTACCAGGTTCAACCAATAATGGACGGACCTTGGATTTTCACACTGGGAATCAAGACATGGTACTCAAGGAGCACCAGCAAAAATCAAGTCATCCAGTGCGGCCGCTCCCACTTGCCGAGGCCACAGTTGATAGTCCCCAAACACCTATCACATGGTCTCCATCACATCCAATACACCCTTCCGTCCAAGCTTCAAGACCTCCAATCGCAGCCGCCGTGACTTTCTTCTCCTCTATCTATGCCTTGCAAATCTTGACTTAGACATGTATCATGGCACCGTAAGAAAACAAAGCTTCGGGCCGTGCCCTCTTGCGGCCATGTTGACTGATAATATCAGCACATGCGACCGGATAATTTCCGATCTAGAAATCAAGGGGCGACATACGCCAATCAGTATAGATATCCGACGGGAAAGACCGGAACTCGTCAGCGTCCAGATCCAAAAGAACGACATCTGGCAGAAAGACGACTTGGCGGACGAAAACTGTTAGTATTAGGCCAAAGCCAGCAGCCCCCGCATCGCCCTCCTCTTGTTCCCGACCTGCAAACAAATGTCAGCGGCGCTGCATCGTGCCACCCGCAACCGCAGAGGTCCGAACATGACGAGGTGCCAACCATGGCACGAGATGGGACAAGCCAGACCCGGCGACTCAAAGCCCCACCGCTGCCACTACTGCAGCACCGCGTGTAGCCTGCAAGCCCAGCCACCCCGCCACTCTAGCGGCCACCGCCGCCGCCATCGCCTTGAAGAGAGGCCGTCGCGCCGGTGCCCTATATACATCGCCACAATGAATGATCTTAGGCCGTCTCACACACCATCATGATTCGGCGCCATGGACTGCTAGCAGCTGCCATAGGAGAGGAGGAAACGTCCAAGCGCCCCGCCACTGTCGCCAGTGCGTAGACTTCGCCCGACAGTGGCCAACGGTGGTTGCGGTGAGGAGGAGGAGTGGATGAAGGAGAGCTACCGGCAGGACGGATCAAGGCCACACATGAGTTTCGCTGCTGGGGACGACGCGGGTCTGATCATGGATATATTGGAGGGAGAAGTGAATGAACTACGGGCCAAACTCTCATAGCTGATGGAATTAAAGATAGAAGTGTAGCAATTATGTTATGAGATTGTGACCGTGCGGAAGGTGGAACAAAAGCTTTGGACAACAAGAATTCAGATCGGCTCCGATGTGATTTACACATCGGAACGAAACTTCACCGTGGATGTCGGCATCTTTGTTGCCAGCTCGACTGGTCGTCTCAGCTAGGCCGAGGAATATGCTCCATGTAGGATCTTCAAGATCGGATGGGTGTGTTCGTCACCATCAACTCCAATCTCAGCGAAGAACATGGAGGAGTTGTCCATGGAGTTCAGGGTGTCAACGTCAACATTGCCCTCAGGCAACCATGCAGATTTTTCTTGGGAACGGATTCGTGTTCACCGTCCCCATTTCTCGAGCGTCGCTTTGACGATTGCTTATGTGGAATTGTGCGGTATTGATTATAGAACTACCCTGCAAAATTTCAGCGTGTTCCGATGAATAAATCTCCGGCAATCTATGATATACTAGAGCCCTGTCGAATCTGGACGGGAATCTAGAAGAGTTTAAGGCGAGGAGTCCTGCATCCAGCTCGGATATACTTTGGAAATTCCAACCGTTTTGGAACATGGACACAGGATTTTACCCATGTTCAGGCTCTCTCTAAGAGATGATACTCTACATCCTGCTTTTGTATGTATTGATATGGGGATAGTACAGAGTACAGGTATCTCCGACGAGATTGTTGTGTATGATTCTAATTATAAGGAATATCATATATCGACTAACCTAGCATCACCTTATATAATATACCCTAGGATAACAAGAGTATTAGTCGGATATGTCGGTGGAGATGAGTCCTCGGTTTGTGGGGCAAGTCTTGTGAAATCTCCCTTGTATATGTAATTGGCTGCCTGAAGAAGCCCTCTAGTGTGAACCGCCATGGGGATTCTCGGCCCGACCCACCTGTTCAGGAGGCGACGTGGTGAGTACCCCTAGTTCAGGACACCATCACTCGGCATCTGTGATGAGCAGGTCCACATGCAGGTGCAGGTCGATGCTGCTGGTGGTCTCGGCCAGGTCGAGTGTGGCCAGTAACTCTTCACCTACACTGTCCAGCTTCTTGGGGTCTTGGTCGTCGTCCGTGGTGTTGGGCAGGCTGTCGGCTGTCGGAGGTCGGCCGCATACGCTGAAGCCGACTGACGACTCGTTGTCTTCCCCGGAGTAGCTCATGTGGTGGTAGTAGTCGTCTTAGGAAAGTAGGGCAATATGCTACTTAGGCTTTGTACAATGCTAGGTGCTTAGGGAGATGTTTAGAAAAATAAATCAGATTTTTCTGAAGCATCAGTGCTTATTTCTATAGAAGAGACGTCTAACTAAGCGTCTAACCTATACAAATAAGCACCGATGCTTAGAACAAACCTGGTTTATTTCTCTAAGCACCTCCCCTAAGCACCTTGCATTGTACAAGCCTTATAAGTAGTCGTCCAAGGAGAGAGTAGGCCATCCAAGGTGGTAGTAGCTCATGATGCTGCATGTCCATCGTGTGGTGGTAGTCGTCTAAGGAAAGTAGACCACTTGGATTGGATTAGGCCGTAGGTTTTAAGGCAATAATCTCGTAGGAACGTGATCTGCTGAGACTTGGAAAGAGTATGGAATCCCAATATATCCTGGGACTGGGAGTCCGATAACAATAGGAACCCATGATTAGGTGAGGCATGACCGGTACGGAATCGGATACGTCACCAGTTCGTATTGCTCTATTATCCTTAGTCTTTATATACGTGTCCCCTATGTCGAACTCAGTCCACAACAAAGCATCAATCGTTCGTTTGGTTCTCGCCTGGAGTTCTTTCCAGCCGCCGCCGCCGCTCTGGAACGGCAATCTCTGCCCCCTCCCATGGCAGCCATGTCACAGACCGACCAGGCCCGGCCGATGGCGACGGCTGATCTGGAGGCTCCCATCACAGCGCTCCCTGTCAAGAAGCAGCACCTGCGGGAGTCCTTCCACCGCGTCGTCACATGCGCGCCTCCCCATGTCAAGCTCCCCTTCACGTGGGACGACATTTGATGCCCACCTCTCCTCCCTTCACTCGTTCCTCTCCCTCCGGTTCCGCCAAATGCAACAGCGGCCCCACCATGGCGCCCCTGTCTCCACCCCCCACGACGACGAGTCCATCCAGGAGGACAAGGAGATGGTTAGGGATGATGATGATGAAGACGCGTCGTTGGTTCAAGAGATGAAGGAAGATAACGTGAAGAAAGATATACAGAGGACAAGAAAAAGAAGGTGAGCGTCCGACGTCTAGACACAGGCATTGGCTTTGTGGTGGCGCCATGACAGAGGGCGGGAGGAACCCTATGATCAAGAGTTTCGAATTCCGCGGCAGGTTCACGCCCTGTACGCTGGCAACCCTATGCTTCAGCAGCCATACCTGGGGGCCCTCCCGCCTGATGTGATGATTCCTGCGCTCGGGCGACAATAACCATACATGGCGTACCAACACGAGTTTCCTGCCATGCCGATGAGCAACAATGTTCCTATGATGGTCCAGCAGCCATACACGCCATACTTCAGCCAAGAGTTCTTTCCTGGTGTTTTGAGGCAACACACGATGGGCATCGACCATGTGCTTCAGAACCAGCATTACATGTCGCACCATCAACCCTACTTCCCACAACACTCCATGTCGCACCATGGGTACACACAAAGGATGCATGCACTAGGTTTTCCAATCCCCCATGAGTTGGGCACTGATGTTGTTCCCGATTCATCTTCTTTAAGAAAAAATACATTGGGTGAATTTTTTACTACGCTTAAGACCCTTGATAATGGAATCCACAAGGACGTCAATCAAGCAACGATGGTGAATAAAACAACCAACTTTAAGAAGAAGGACAAGTCGAAGAAAAAAGGCAAGTCCAAGGGTCCCAATAAGGCTGGTACACCTGGAAAGTCTAAGAAGATTGGCGCCACCGCTGATGCCGAGTGCTTCTTCTGTAAGGAGAAAGGTCACTGGAAGAGGAACTGTGAGAAGTATTTGGCAGAAAAGAAGAAGTCTACAAATTCCAGCCCCAGTATGAGTGTCATACATGGGCTTGATGTATTCCTTGCTAATTCATAGTGTAATTCTTGGGCCTAAGCGATTGGCAAAGGATGTGGTGATGATGCGCGTAAAAAATGGAGTAAAAGTTGATGTGCTTGTCGTCGATGTCATGCCTCTATATTTTTATTTAGGATTTATTATAGAGATTAATATCTATTACTATGTTCCAGCCTCAAGCAAAAGCATTATTTTTGGATCATATTTGTTGCAAGGTGATTAATCGTTTAACCCTGAGAACACTGATTGTCCAATTTAACTTACTATTACTGTAACAATCGTTCAGGTAACAATTGTTTAATGTAACAACAATTCCCGACAATAATGAGTGCAAATTGTAATGGTAACAATGATGTTGAATAGACCCACTTATTAGAAACTACGAGATCATGTCTTCAGATGTTGTTGGTATGTCGCCGGCACAACCGTGGTGAGCCTTTTGTTTTTATCTTCTTTCTAAAAGAAAAAAAGTTCTTACTTGTATGATTTAAATAGATACTTGTATAATTTTCTTACTTTTATTATTGTTTGTTATTATATAGTGCGATGGTTTTGGTATCCGCCCCCATCCACCCTCATCGTGTCTATGATTCGGATGTGGTATATATTATCTTTTATCACTATATGTTTCATTTAGTGTTTATGACAATTATGCCTACCAACGTGACATAGATGTTTTTATCTAGGAGGTATATGAACCGGAAATTCCAACCAACTCTATTGTCGAGGAGGTTAAATTTAGTTAAAAAAGAATACAATTACCTGAAGAAAAAATTGAAAAGAATTGAGGAGGAGAAGATGAAACCTTGACTAAAGGCCCTCTAAAACCGGGACTAGTACCCTGTTTTCTACTAGTGCAAGAAGAATTAAGCCCCAAATAGATTATAACATTATAAGTAAGGAAAACTATTCTTTTCAACCGACTGAATACACACTTGCGTAAACCGCCCGCTCTACGCACCATGTGTACTGTGAGGCCCCACCCACCGCCCATCTTTCCTTATCTCTACCGGGAGATGCGAGGCCATCCGTTTTTCCCTTCCTTTTCCCTGAACGAAATCCTGCATCGCTTTTCCATCTCCTGCTAGATCCCCACCATGGACGCGGCCCTCCAAGCAAGCTGCCTCCCGCGACCGCTGTCGTTGCTGCACAAATCGCCGCGGCCGTCGTCGCAGCGACTTCGGCTGTGCTGCAATGGAGTGCTCGCCGGTGCTCCCTTCCGGCTGCAATGGAGAGCCCACCGGCGCTTGCCGGCGCTCCCTCCTGGAGCTGCAATAGAGAGCTCACCGACGCTGAAGTGGAGCGCTCGCCGACGCTCCCTCCCGGAACTGCAATGGAGAGCTCACCGGCGCTCTTGACGCTGCAACGAAGCGTCACTGGAGGCTGCAATGGAGCTTCACTGACGGCGCCCGGAGCTGCAATAAAGCTTTTACCGGCGCTGCAATGGAGCTTCACCGGCGAGCCCGGAACTGCACTACAGCGGACGGTGCTGCATTGTAGCTTCACCGGCGGCTGCATTGGAGCTTCACCGGAGACCCTGAGCTGCAATGCAGGCATGCAGCAGGGTAGGACCGTAGGAGCTGCAATGTAGCTTCGTCGGCGCCGTCGACGAAGTGTCGCTGCGCTGCCAGCGAGGGGGGCGTGGCTCCTACTGTGAGCATGCAGCCTTGCGTCCCTACGGCGATGCGGTGGTTGCTTGTGTTGACCCGATCAAGCGGCTCTGGAGGATGCATCGAACGGCTGGCGACCTGACTGATTTCCCCAGGAAATCAGTCGGTTGACGCCTAGCAGCTGCCTATATAAGTAAGTACTAGGTCTAATAATTCTACACAAATAGCGGAGATCGGTGAATCTTCTTCACGCGAATTAATTTATTTTTGTTGGAGCAGACTCTTGGTCAGCTGGTGCCACCGCCGGAGCAACACCATCATCAGCCACGTTGGTGTGTGTGGCACGGGAATCTTCCTGCTGTTGCCTGTTGTTGTAGAAAGCAGAAACCTCCCCGTGCCTCTCGAGGATATTGGCGGCGGAGACGTACTTCAACTAGGGAAGGCGAGCATGCCGCTTCTGAACGCACTGCTCGTACCATGCAGCGAGCTTGCAGTAGACGGTGTCCGAGTAGTAGGGGCAGTCGTCGTCCAAGTCCTCCACCTGCATGTCCGAGGTCGCTTCGGCACCCTCCTGTGGCGCAGCCTCCTCCGCCTTCTTTTTCTTCAGGACCAGATCGTCCTTCTCATTCTCCTCCTGCTGGGAAGGCAGCGGTGACCCCATGTTTTCTTCGCTCTCGGCACCGCATACGTTCGTAAGTTTTCCCTCGATATCACCACGATCTCTCTCTATGTATATATAGGGCAGGGGCACATGCTAATTGTGCGTTCAAAGCTGAGTCGGGTCGGTTTCACATGGTTGAATCGTATGTTTCCAGGACTTATTTTAAGGGTTAGGTCTTACCGCCGACCGGGAGGTCCGGGGGAATATTGCTAGGTATTAACTCTACATACCTACAAATATTGTCCACGACAAAGGGGGAGTATCATATTAAATTTCATCTTCGAAATAAGTCCGACAACTTTATCTGGAGTCTGGTGGCTGTATATGGCGCCGCTCAAGAGGAGTTTAAGTCTGCATTTCTAAAAGAGTTGGTTAATACCTGTCGAAACAATCCCCATCCCATGTTAATCGGGGGGATTTTAATATTCTTCGATATCAACAGGAAAAAAAACGATCGGTTTGAGTGGCCTTTCCTCTTTAATACTGTTATTGACAGCCTCGATCTGAGGGAGATCGTGATGTCTGGTCGTGAGTATACGTGGGCCAACAACCGATCGGTGCCGACCTTCGAAAACTGGACCGGGTGCTAGTTACCACCGACTGGGAATATTTATATCCCCTAGCATCGGTTCGGGCTCTAGAAAGAATTGAGGCCTTATCGGATCACGCTCCGTTGCTAACCGATTTTGGACTACCAATCCCAAGTTCTAATCGCCACCAGTTTAAATTTGAACTGGGATGGCTCACTAGAGAGGGATTTCAGGAGCTGGTTAAGAAGGTGTGGGCGTGCCTGCCCCGCGGTAACACACCCATTCAAAGATGGAATAATCGAATCCGCGCCTTGCGTCGATTCCTTCGGGGATGGGCCAAGCATACTCCTGGCATTTACAAAAAAGAAAAACTGTGTTTGTCTACCCTAATTGATTCCCTTCATAAAATAGCGGAGGTGAGGCCTCTGTCTGCTGTTGAAATCGAGCAAAAAAGCAATCTTAACGAGTAGGTTGCCCGCCTACTACGTGAGGAAGAGATTAAATGGTACCAACGTAGCAAGGTGGATTCGTTAATGCAAGGTGATGATAATACGAAATATTTTCAGATGCTAGCCAATGGCAGACATAGAAAGAAGCGTATATTCGCCCTTGACCAGGAGGAAGGCCGAATAGAGGGGGAAGTACCACTTAGAAATTTTATTACTTAGTTTTACAAAGACCTTTTTGGGCCTTCAGCTGAAACTAATTTTCAACTGGACGAATCCGTTACTCATGACATCACTCAAGTTACGGAAGCGGAAAATGAATTCCTAACCTCTCCGTTTTCTGAGGAGGAAATTCGAACTGCTGTGTTTCAAATGGAACACAACAAGGCGCCGAGACCGGATGGCTTTCCCGCAGAGTTCTATCAATGCTTTTGGGACGTTATTAAGGCAGACTTTGTTTAGTTGTTTAACCAACTGCATTCCGAGGACATTGATATTTCTCGTTTAAACTTTGGGGAAATTATCCTACTGCCTAAGATTAAGGAGGCTAGTTGTATTCAACAATATCGACCGATTTGCCTCCTCAATGTAAGTTTTAAAATTTTTACGAAGGTAGCGACTAATCGGTTGAACGGTGTAGCTGACCATGTCGTAAAACCCACTCAAACAACATTTATGCAAGGTCGCAACATATTAGATGGAGTGGTTGTCCTGCACGAAACTGTACATGAACTGCACCAAAAAAATTGAACGGTGTCATTCTTAAAATTGATTTTGAGAAAGCTTACGACAAAGTTAAGTGGCTCTTCCTGTTACAAACCTTGCGCATGAAAGGATTTTCACAAAAATGGAGCCGCTGGGTAGAGAGCTTTGTCTCTGGTGGTAGTGTGGCCATAAAAGTTAATGATGACGTTGGCAACTACTTTCAGACAAGGAAGGGGCTTTGTCAAGGCGACCCCGCATCTCCTATTATTTTTAATATTGTGGCCGACATGCTAGCTACCCTTGTGGAGCGGGCTAAGCTGGATGGTCAAATTAGCGGGGTCATTCCACACTTGGTAGAAGATGGTCTATCCATTCTACAATATGCGGATGACACGATTTTTATTTATGGATCATGATCTAGATAAGGCAAGAAATCTCAAGCTGCTCTTATGTGCCTTTGAGGAACTTTCTGGTCTCAAAATTAATTTTCATAAGAGTGAACTTTTTTGCTTTGGAGATGCTGCAGAATCAGCACCCGAGTATGCCGACATTTTTGGTTGCCAGCTCGGGCAGTTTCCGATTAGGTATCTGGGTATCCCCATACACTATCGGCGTCTAACTATCGCTGAGTGGAAGTATGTGGAGGAGAGACTTGAGAAACGATTAGCCAGTCGGAAGGCCAAACTCTTGTCTTATGGGGGGAGATTGATCTTGATTAATTCTGTCCTAAGCAACATGGTTTTATATATGTTGTCATTCTTCCACCTGCCGAAAGGGGTTCTACAGCGTCTAGACTACTTTAGATCCAGATTTTTTTGGCAGTGTGATAACCAAACCAAGAAATATAGACTGGCTAGGTGGAGCGTATTATGCAGACCTAAAAGTCAGGGGGCTGGGAATCCAAGACCTTGAGATTAAAAACATCGCTCTTCTCAGCAAGTGGGTTTATAAACTACTCACTGAGAATGGAGTATGGCAGGAAATCATCCGCAACAAGTATGTGGGATCCAATGCCATTTCACAAATTCATTGGAAACCCGGGGATTCACATTTTTGGAGTGGTGTCATGAAGGCCAAGGAATTCTTCTTCCAATTTGGGACCTTCTTGGTTAGGGACGCTGCTCAGGTTCGTTTCTAGGAAGATGCCTAGCTAGGGAACACTCCACTAATGGTGCAATACCTGAGCTTGTACCAGATCGTCAGACATAAATTTGTCACGATCAAACAAGTCTTAGGACATGAAAACCCCGATGAGTCGTTTGGGCACTCGCCTGGAGGACATTCAACTGTCAGATGAGTCGGACACTTTTCGATGGAACTTGCATCAGAATGGCAAATTTTCAGTCAAATCCATGTATGATGCAATGTTTCATTGTGATGTTCCAGTAGATAACAGGAAATTGTGGAAGCTAAAAATTCCCCTAAGAGTGAAGATTTTCCTCTGGTTTCTTAACAAAGGAGTCATCCTAACTAGAGACAATTTGGCACGACGAAACTGGCATGGTTCCAAGACATGTGTCTTTTGCCATCATGACGAGTCTATCAAACACTTATTTTTTGAGTGCAAGTTCGTTCGGGCAGTTTGGGCTATGGTCCAAGTAGCTTCGAATTTATACCCACCATGTAGTGCATGGAATATGTTCGGCAACTGGTTGCGGGGTATTGATAAACAATTTTCTGCACATATTCTTGTGGGAGTGGTGGCCTTATGCTGGGCAATGTGGCTTACCAGGAATGATGTGGTTTTTAACAATAAATGTGTCTCATCTCCTATGCAGGTTATTCATGTTTGTACACGATGGCTCCGTACTTGGTCTATCCTGCAGAAGCCGGAGGACAGGGACCTTTTTATGATGGCGTCTACACGGTTGGAGCGTACGGCCAGGGAGGTTTTCTACCCCCATGGATGGCGGTGTGATTTACGGATAGGATCTACCGCTCCTTAGGCTGGACACGATTTATTGCTTGGCATTGTATCGAATAATTTTATTTTTAGGGTAGCTCTGGACTTTTTGGCTGTGTGCATCTAGCTATGCAGAGGCCGGGCTTTCTTTCGATACGATTGTATCACCTCGATATATCTATTCAATGAACAGTCCTTTATCGAAAAAAATTAAGGGTTAGGTTCGTACAAAAATCTTGGACCCCGATATCTCCGGAATGTTCGGTCTGGAGGAGCCCCAGACCGAACGACTCGTTCGATCGGGGATGCACATTTTACCGAATGAAGACGTTCGATGCAAGAGCCCCTCCCGCCCGAACGACACCCATCAGCACGATCCAAAAAGGGCCTAACAGCCCATTTTTCTGGGCTTCTTATCAGACGTGAATAAAAGGCCCAAAAAATCAAGAAAAGTGAAAAAAGAGTAAAACTGAATAAGAAAAAGAAACTCCTTGTCTTCAAAAAAATAAATAAAGTAGTTTAATGTAAAAATGCCATGGTTTCGGATCTAGTTTCAAGTGACCACAAAAAGGAGAGGAAAAAAACAATGTTCATTACCAAATCAGTTTGCTATGGTTAACAAAGGTAAAAATGCCATGTTTCAGACAATAAAAATGCCATGGTACCAAAAAATAACTATCCAATGGTGATAAAATAATTAATTAGCCCTGAAAAAAAGATATAAATTTGCCATGGGTGTAACTTAAAAATTGTCATGTTCGAAAACAAGAACTTTGGCATGGCAAATAAACATCTTATGTAACCATGGTAACGTTCTTCGAATAAGATATGACAACAACACTACCTTTTTTAATAAAATTGCCATGTTCATGGAAACATTTTTAAAACATCTTAAGTTGCCATCACTACGGAAAGTTGCCATGAAGTTTACATATATATGGATACAACATAGCAGGAAAAAAATGAAGTTTACACTACAAAAGTTGCCATCATGGCAACATATGAAAAAAGATATGGTGAAAAATGTTTCTCTAGACACAGAAAATTTTGAAAAAAAGGAAGAAGGCATCTTAACTTGTAATGATATCATAAATGTAATCGCCATGACAAAGCAAACTCAAAGGATCAAAACTTTTTGCCGTGGCAATTTTTTTAAAGAACAAACTTGCCATGTTCTCGAAATAATATGCAATGGTCATGGCAAACACTCTTCGGAACCAAGATAAAAGTGCATTTAGTTGCCATGAAAAACAACACATCTATAAAAAATACTAATTTAGTTGCCATGGCAAGTTCACCATGTTTTTGAACATCTTAGGTTGCCATGTTTTCGACCATCTTAAGTTGCCATGTTTTTGAACATCTTAGGTTGCCATGTTTTCGAACATCTTAAGTTCCCATTTGCAAGTTTGCCATGTTTTTGAACATCTTTAGTTGCCATGGCAAGTTTGTCATGTTTTTGGAAATCTTAGGTTGCCATGTTTTCGAACATCTTAAGTTTCCATGGCAAGTTTGCCATATTTTCGAACATCTTTAGTTGCAATGTCACGTTTGTCATGTTTTTGAAAATCTTAGGTTGCCATGTTTTGAAACCTCTTAAGTTGACATGGCAAGTTTGCCATGTTTTTTAACATCTTTAATTGCCATGGTAAGTTTGCCATGTTTTTGAACATATATAACTTTGCCATCTTTTTGAACATCTAGACTTGCCATGGCAATTTTGCCATGGTTTTGAACATCTATGACTTTTGCCATGTTTTTGAACGTCTTTAGTTGCCATGGCATGCTTGCCATGTTTTTTAGCATTTTAATTGAAGAAAAAGTTTTCCATGTTTTTGCACATCTTAAGTTTTCCATTGCAAAGTTTGCAATGTCTTAAGAACATCTTGAATTGCCATCGCAAGTTTGCCATGTTTTTAAACATCTATAACTTTGCAATGTTTTTGAACATCTTAAATTGCCGTGGCAAGTTTGCCATGTTTTTAAATAAAAAAGTGTCATGGCGAAATCACATGAATTTTGTCATAGAGAGCATTTACACATGTGAAAAGGGCACATGGTAAATTTAGGAGGTTTGTTCTTTAAAACATAAAATATAGGATGGCAAATTTAGCAAGAATGGGCGTGTGGAAAATTCAATAATTCGTAAAAAATTGCCATGGTATAGCCATAAATTACAAAAAGCAATTACACTAATTTTTTCATGTGAGAAAATAACATGGTAAAGGGTCATAAGTTTTTCCATGGGTAAAGCAAAGTTAGAAGATTAAAAATTGTCATGTTGTCAAAATAAAAAGTGTAAAAATTATCATGGCAACATTGTTCGGATAGGTAGGCAAAGAGACACAATAAATGTTGTCCTCATGTCAACATTAGTTTCTAGTTGCCATGACAACAAAAGCATGTAGTTGCCATGGCAACACATCTATAAAATTTACATTGCAAACACAACATTCATTTAGTTCCATGGCACACACATCTATAAATTTGCATGGCAAAAACACAAGCATTCTATTAGTTCCATCAGCTTCTAGTTGCCATGGCAACACATCATAAATATACATGGCAAAACACAACATTCTTTTAGTTCCATGTCAACCCATCATGGCAAAACTATAAATATTGCACTGAGATGACAATCACAAAAAAGAATATGTTGTGCATTCCTGGGGTAATCACATGGCAATTGAAGAGGTAAACTAACAAAAATGAAGAAACAAAGTTTGAGCAAAGGTGTTGCTTGCAAATGGATGTAGCTAGCACAAGGGGCTTGTGCAGTGCGCCGCCGTAATGGCGAGCTCGAGCTAGGTCATGGTCCTCGACCTCCTCTGTTGCCGTCTAAGTCTACCCCAATGCACCTACAGTAGCTGCTGCAGACGTACTCAGGAGAAAGATAGGAGCTCGCGTTCGTGACCAACGCATCGGGAAGCGGCACATGCACAAAGGTGATCGACATCGCCGCCGGCATCGTCGATGTGGAGCCCTCCCCCATTCTTCAGTTGCCCATAGCCTCTCGTCGAATCACGCGACGGCGCCGGTGCACAGAGGCGTCCTCCCCGTCTCCGTGCACTGCCCGCCACAACTCGGCCACCATAGCCCGCTCGACGTCGCCCACCAATGCTTGTCCACCACGACGCAGCCGCGCGCGGCGACCGCCATAGGCCACTCTGCCTCTCCCAACACTAATACGCCATAGGCCACTCAGCCTCGCCGCCCGAGGTCGCCATCGTAGGGTGTTCCGCGGCCGCGTCACCAGAGTGTTGAGGGCCACATCACAGCGGGGGCGCGGGGCACGCGACGCCGGGGAGGGTGGTTCGGGGCGCATGATGCTGGTAGGGTGTTGGGGCTGCTGCACGCCGGTGGATGCGTAGGAGCGCGTCATCGGGGAGTGGTGCCGGAGCGCGTCGCCGGGAATGTTGCGATGGGCGGCAGAGGGGAAAGGGGATGAGACTGGGAGAGAGTGAACCGGCTGTGGGTAAAGAGAAAGGGATAAGAGGAGCGTGTGGTCGAGGGTGTTCGGGGATGACTCCTGTTTTTCCGAATGAGCACAAGACGTGATGTGAGCCCCTGGTTTCTTTATGATTTGTGCAAAAATCCAAGAGCGCTGACCATGTTCGGGACGAGATGATAGAATACTGGTCGTTCGGAAGTTATAGAATCCGAAAATCTTTTTTTCTTTATATTCAGAAAATCAAACACATGTTTTCCTGTATATATAAGGGTGCACAAAGGAGATGAATATATGGACCTGAAAAATATAGCAACATTCATGTTTTGTTTGCGGGTATAGCAATAGGGATGTGGAATTATTATTTTTGATGTTTTTCTAAACATCTAGACCTGATTTCCGTTTTCATTTTTTGAAATTCCGTGCTGACAGGAGACCGAGCTCCAAATTACGACTCTGCTCTCCTTTCTTTATACGAGGATGTTTTCCAGAGTTCTTTGTTGGACGTATGGCTTCTTTACCAAATTTGATGACAAGCTAAGGGGGTCAAGCCCACAGAGACAGGATGCGGGTTCCAATGGTATCGTATCTTTTTCTTTTTGCGGGTGTATCGTATGTGAGACAAGTATGGTGGATCCGGTGGCACTCAAAGCCTTTGGCATGTTGTGACTTGTGACTTGTGAAGCATTGCATTGGCGACTGATTTTCGCATCTAATATGAACCAAACGTCCAACATATATATTCCATCAATTATAAAGGATTTGGAGGCTCACAATTCGGGATTAGGTACATTTACCAGATCTTGTAGCTGTCAGGTGAGATTTTATATTTTTTCACCTAGTTAATCTAGGTGATCTACAGATCTGGATGTAATTTTTATTATTTCTGGTGTTGGTTGTATTGCCATGATTGAAGATGAATAGATTGAAAGTTTTCTCGTGAAAAAAGAAACATAAAGAGTGGCCCGCCCTTAAAAATCGTCACCATCTGCTAGCGGAAACAGGCGCCACGATCATGATCAACAAAAAGGCGCTGGGGCTAGGCCGCATCAGGGGTGATTTCCGGACTATATCATGTATTCGGTGGCACTAAATAAATACCCTGGCATGTTGTGAGGCATTCGCAATGGCAACTGGTCTCTCCGTCAAATAGACATCAAGTCATCACCCGAGTTGTAGGGGCAGGCGTCATCAAGTCCTCCACCGAGTCATCTTGAAGTTCGTCGGTCGTTGCATCTGCGCCCTCCCGTACTACCACCGCCTCCTTTGCCTTCCTTTTTCTCAGCTCCGCAATAAACTTCTCCACCGCGTTTGGGACTGCAACGAAAACCCCACTTCTCTTCAATTCCACTCATCACACCCACAAAATAAATTACTTATATATGTTTGCAAGAAAAAAAAATCCACGCTTACATAAAGATAAAAGATGTAGAATTTAACTAGGAGATGCGTTCAAATAAGGAAAACACTTTAGTTAAGCCGGATGATTTTCTCGAAACATCAGCCGCGTCCGTAGCTGGCCAGGCGTCCATGCCCCATATTGCTTTTAGTCAACACACGAGTCGACCCAGCCCATCCTTATCATCTACTAGCCGTCTAGCACGTTGCTTTGCCACCCAAATGCAATACAGCCATGGAAGCTCTCATGCACTCTCTCCGGCGGTCAGTGCCTCGAAGAAGCAGACGGAGGACATAGCTGCTGCCGTAGGAGGCGGCGGCGCTGCAAATCCCACATGGTGCTGCGAGCGGTGGCCATGGGACGCCGGCGATGCGAGGTCCCCCGGTTGCTGCAAGCGGACGGCGGTCACCATCTGCTGTTGCGGCGACCACCCCATGCCCTCTCCCACTCCGACCGACGGAGTGCTACTGCGACTGCTGCCACTGTTTTTGAGGACGGAGACGCCGAGATGCTGATGCGAAGGGGGGGGGGGGGGGGGCAATGGTTCTCATGGTGTGGTTGGCGACGCAAGGTCCTGCGGGGATCCGTTGTAGCGGTGCCGGTGCTGCAGACGACGGCCGTGTCGCAAGGCAGCCGCCGCTCACCACGCATGCTGCAATCGGGGGCGGAGGAGAGGAGTTGCACAACATTGACCAACTCACCCCCGGGGCAGAGGCAAGGAGCTGCTATGGGCTGGCCGGCGGGGTTTCAGCAGCCCACACCATCGCAGTAGACGCCATTGCTAAAGCTAGTTGGGAGTACCGCCGAAGCTGTAATGGAGCATCGCCGGCGCTGCGATGGTGACCGCGGTGAGTGGCCGATGGGGGCACTGCAACTCCGGTGATGTTGCCTTGAAGCTGCAATGGAGCAAGGCCCGGCCGCCAAAAGCATAGCCGGGGCTGCAATGAAGCCTTGCCGGACTCGTCGGAATTGCAATGGAGCTTCGTCGGACGCGTCGGTGCTGCGTTGGGGCTACGCCGGGCTGCAATGGAGCTTCGCCGGACACCGCTGGTGCTCCGTTGGAGCTACGCCTGGCTACAATGGAGCTTCGCCGGACACCGCCGGTGCTGCGTTGGAGTTTCACCGGAGATCGTCGGCGCGCCATGAGAGCTGCAGTGGAGGTTTGTCGGGGTGCAGCAGCTGCGTTGAAGCTGTCACACGGTTACTCCTGCATGGCGTAGCTGCGATCCAACGATGCTAAAAAAGAAGGAAGCTGCGATCCAACGCCCCCAGCGTGCTGATCGGATGGCTAGTCAGCCGGATGATTTTTTAGAGAAATCATCCGGCTGATTTGTAGCAGCCGCCTTCAAATAATGCATGCACACGACACGGTGTCTTCTCAAATTAAGGGACTTCCCCTCAATAAGTCGCCAGAACAGGGAATACGAGTCCGGCCTCCCTTCAAGAACAAAGAAAAACGAGTCCAACACGGTGAGGATTTGTACCTACTATCACGCCTGTGCCCTATATCTCTATCTCTATCTAATAATAAAGCACGTAGGGTTTCTGGCCGTCCGTCGCATCAATTTGCAAAAAAAAACCCTGCGTTTTCATGAAATCAACCCGCAGTCCAGATTTAAATCACACTGAACCGTTATTTTACAGTTATTCAAAAACTTCCCTGACTTTTTAGGTATTCCATCCGCGGATCATATTTAAGTCAAACAAATGCTTTTCTAAACCATCCATATCTTTTAAACCGTAACTCCGATTTAAATATGTTATATATGAAATTTGATTAGAAAAATATGTAGAATATGAATATAAGATTATTTTAACATGTTAATTATTTATAAATATTATTTTGGAAGATATTTAATTCGAACAAATGATTTTCTAAATTATACGTATCTTTTAAACCGTAACTCCGATTTTAATATGTTATATATGAAATTTGATTAGAAAAATGTGTGAAATCTGTATATGATGTTAATTATACCTGTTAAAAAAATTTAAATATTGTTTTGGAAGCAAACTTATAACTATAGCGCACGGTCCATTTTTCTTTCATACAGACAGCGATCCGGATTGCAAATAAACACCCACTATAATCATATAGGGAGAAGAAAACGTCGAGAACTACGCATGCATACCTCTGAATACGTCGTAGGGGAAAACAACATATTTCTCATCGCGAGTGTGAGAGAAAGCGAGAGAGAGGGAGAGGGAGGAGAGAGGGAGAGAGACATCTTAGGATTAACCACATTCTAACATGTTCTGGTTTGTGTGAACACTAAGGCCACGCCGGCGAGGGTGAGAAAAAGGATAAGCGGCAACACAAATATGATGCGTCGCTAAAATAAAGGAGATGGACCTATTGTGGTCTTGAGTGATGGTTGTTCGGTTAAGATTGTGTGTTGTGTTTTTTCTCCCATTGCAACGCACGGCTCTTTTGCTAGTTATACATCTATGGAGCCATGATCGCTACATACCTACGTGCGGCCGCGATAGAAGAGAAACGACATGGGGCTTCCGTACCAGCCCCAGCCGGAGAAGACGGAGAAGGACGGTTCACTGCCGATGAAAAGGAAAGCGGAGGAGGACCGTGAGGAGGCGCCGCAGGAGGTCGCCAAGAGAGAAGACACCATCGAGAAGATGCAGTTTTCCCTGGAGGCGGCCGGCTGCAAGGGTTTCTCGCCCAAGCCCTTCACCGCCGCCCTTGCTCTTGCTGATGTGGAGGCGCTGGCGAAGGAGGAGAGAATCATCAAGGCCAACTGCTGCAGCGGCTCAGACGAGGACGATGTGCCGTACGAGAAGTTGTGCAACAGCGACGATGACTCGGACGAAGACCCGGAGACGTTCATGGCGAGGATTGTAGCACGGTGGGATGCCTTTATGAAGGAGGAGGAGGCTCGCTTCCCTAGCATCAAGTACCGGGAGGACTACCCAGCGGAATACACCGCCAATGATTCAGAAGTTTGTGATGATCCGGAAGGTTCGGAGGATGACGAGCAGTACTACCATCGCTTGCTGGATGAGGGTCTTCTGGTGTGAGATTATTGCTCTTCTTGTAATTCGACTCGGATGAAGGAGGTTCACCAGTCTATGATGTATCGTCTTCCTGCGATATGTGATTGATTGTTTTTCCTATAGCTAGCTAGCAAGCATGTTCTGCTCATATTGTTTTCACTCATCCACGATTGGTGTTTAGGCATGTGTTCTTTGTCTGGCTTGTCCTCTCCACGACGCAGGATTGCTAAAAACTGCAAACTCTCGTGTTAATGAACATATTTATTTGCTGAAGCTCTTGCAGTTTTGTTGTCAACAAGTTATCTCAACATCCCCTTATCTCAACATGTTGCAGCTTTGTGGCATGAATCTTGATGCTTTGTGTCACCGGCATCTTCATCGATCTTTTCATGTGCATGGTGATGGCGATGCTGCTTGTGATGGGTTTGAGAGCTAACCATATTTTCTGTAACCCTCGGGGCTGGTGTGATCTGTGGTGAGTATGGTGTCTGCTCGGGTCGTTTTGCAGGCTGTCTGGTGCGCAGCCTTGGAGTTGATCTGTGCGCGGCAGAGGCTAAGATGTTGGAAGGCCGGCTCTGAAAACCATCGTCTGTTTGTGGGGTGTCAACTTTGATCGCTTTGGGTGATAGAGTTGCGGGCCCGGCTAGAGAAAACACCATCATAGATTGTTTCGTGCCATCTAAATCGCTCACATTGTCACTGAGACCTTTCTGAACTCCTCCAACTGCAATGTGCTCTATTGTCACCTAAGAAGAAAACAAAACAGACATACCGAGGTCTAGCCCTTGCAGGCAATTTTAATTGGAAAACAGTTCTAGCATCGCCTTGCATTGGATTTGGTACTCGCACTCATATGTTCATTAATCTTTACATCATACATGCATCTTGTCTTGGTGCTGGCTATTCGAATCACTTGCACTGGCCTGAGTCAAGTATTCCTCAACCCTGTGGTAACAATGGAACTCGACAGTTATGCCTAGTGCTGGAGACAAACTTGTAAGTGTTTCTTAGAGATATATAGACCTGTAATTTTTCGAGAGAAACTTCTACGTTTTCAGTGAATTTTTCATGGCCAACGCAAGGGGCCTGTCGACCGGCCCAAATTTTGCTCGGTCGCCATGCATGCCTTGGCTTAAGACGCCATGTGTCGTTAGACATCCTAATTGTCTCTTTGGTCTAAATCTTTGATCTGAATGCACGCATATAAATGCTACACCGGCGCAGCTCGCAGGCCAAACGTGTCGAGCGCTCGGGCAGCACTGGCGGCGCCTCGTGTTGGATTTAGAACGCTAGATCAAAAAAAGGCCATAGTATATGCTTGGGTGCAAATCTAAGTTAACCCTGCTTCCTAAGAAAACAGAGGTTGTGAGAATTGAGGAATTCAGGCCTATCTGTCTTCTTAACGTTAGTTTTAAAATCTTTACCAAGGTAGGGACTAATAGGCTCACGCAGATTGCGCATTCTGTGGTGCAGCACTCCCAAACTACTTTCATGCTGGACAGAAACATCCTAGAAAGGGTTGTGGTCCTGCATGAAACGCTCCACGAGATTCACACGAAAAAACTGGATGGAGTTGTTTTCAAGGTTGATTTCGAGAAAACGTACGATAAAGTCTAATGGCCTTTCCTTCAACAGGCCTTACGTATGAAGGGTTTTGATGAAGCCTGGCGACGCCAGGTAGAATCTTTCACGCAGAAAGGGGGTGTTGGAATTAAGGTGAATGACAACATAGGTCATTATTTCCAGACACATAAGGGCCTGAGACAAGGTGATCCAATGTCTCCTATTTTGTTCAACATTGTGGTTGATATGTTGGCAATTCTGATAGGAAGGCTAAGGAGGCTGGTTAGGTGGGCGGCTTGGTGCCTCATCTAGTTGATGGAGGTGTGTCTATCCTATAGTACGCCGATGATACGATCATTTTTATGGAGCACGACTTGGCAAAAGCGAGAAATATGAAGCTAGTGGTATGTTTATACATGACACATGGGTTTGGACATGATTCATCCAGTTGCACCAGCTTGCATTCAACACTGGCACGCCACGCGATGCAATCTTCAGAGTTTGATTCCACAGCTGCAGATACTCCCTGCTTTTATAACAGACCAAACCGTCTTGTACATGTAGAAAAAAAACATAAAGCAACTAAAAAGGCTTGACATGATGTACACTCACCTCAGCCTTGATTCACACAATGTAAAACAAACAAACAAATATATCCCCTGAAGCCTGGGTCAAAATTTAAATAAATAAATACTTCCAACATTTTAACACACCACCTATCATCAGCCCGGTGGTGGATCTCAGCTGATGATTGGTAACATTCAATCTTGGTGTTTATTGCTATGATCATTGTGCCATGGTTGATTGCCTGCCATTCTGAAGACCACACATTGCTTGCAACTATTGTACTCTGTTCTGAAAATGCATGCAGCCTTTGAGATGATCCTAGCATTAACAAAGTGTAACAACTCCACAAAACCTGCCAATAGAGTCAGGGAAATTAGAAATAAAGCATGATGTCTGTAATTTACGTTTCTAGGTGAACGGATACATTTATCTTTTTAGATAAAGGGTGAACAAACACACGAACGGATACATTTATATTTTTAGAAATAAAGCCATTTATCTTTGAGATGATCCTAGCATCCCCAAAGTCTAACAACTCCACAAAACCTGCCAATAGAGTCAGGGAAATTAGAAATAAAGCATGATGTCTGTACTTTACGTTTCTAGGTGAACAGATACATTTATCTTTTTAGATAAAGGGTGAACAAACACACGAACTGTGTAAAAAGCCAATAAATCGAATCCATCACTCGGAATTATTTAGTTCCATATAAGTACAATCAAGGTTTTGGTTACCGAATGAGGCATTTTTACCGAGGGGGACTGGTAAACGTGGTTACCACGGTTCCGAGAAATACCGAGAATATTTCGTACGAACTTTATAGTTGAATTTTGAATTCAAATAAGTAAATGAATGAACATTTGAACCAGATACCTCTCAAAACAGGAACTGGGTTGCTACGAACACAACAGAACCAACTGCCATGGCATTAATTACATCCTACGGACTTTACTATAAATTGAGTGTTTAAATTCAGAAAATTCAAAAAAAATGATTTTTTTGCTCGGTATATGGATTTACCTAGGGGCACGGAAATACGCGATAACCATGGGAAATCTCGAAATTTCAACCGGTAACCAAAACCTTGAGTACAACACGACCAACCCTTACTTGTACCTATAGCAGGGGCAGTAGCATGTCTTCCTTTCACACAATCCTTTCCCATAAGCCTTGGTTAGTTCAACAGTAACTCTTTTGATGTGTTTAATCTTCGTAAGATCATCACTGCAATTATTTGGTTCTCTCTTTTCCAGAAACTTCTTTATGAGCTCTTCTGATGTGTCATATAGATGTAATTCTTCAAGGGTTGTGAGATGCTCAACACCATGAGGAAGAAACGTCAGTTCAGGACACACTAGTAGAAAAAGGGGCTTTCATTCGAGTCTGGCCAGCCCATTAGTTCCGGTTCTTATACGAACCGGGACCAATGGGTGCATTCGTCCCGGTTCGTGAGCCCAGGTGGCCGGCCGGGGCCTCGTGGGCTTTGGTCCCGGTTCGTCTGGACCCATTTATCCCGGTTCTAGGAACGAACCGGGACCAATGGGCCTCGCTCCTGGCTCACACCCATTGGTCCCGGTTCCAGCCACGAACCGGGACAAATGATTTACCTATATATAGCCCATCGCCGGTGAGCAGAGCACTCCACACTGCTCTGTTTTTTGCTGGGCGGCGAGGGGAGGGCATTTGGGTGCTCTAACTCACCTCCTATGCACATGAGGTGTTCGATGAAATGTCCGAGCCACACTAGTTAATATTTCTTCTCTCGAAACTCGACCTCCGAGCTTCATTTTCCCCAAGATTTTTCTAGGTTTAGCTGTCATGACGTCGGCGAGCTGCTGGGTGGTGGGAACATGGACGACGCGAACATCGCCGAGGGCCACCTTCTCGCGGACGAAGTGGATGTCGAGCTCGATGTGCTTGGTGCGGCGGTGATGAACTGGGTTAGCGGAGAGATACACCGCGAGACATTGTCGCAGTAGACCACCGTAGCCTTGGGGACGAACTGTTGATCAAGCATCGCCGTGAAAGATCGGGCCATCTACACGCGCGAATTAGCATCTCGCTAGTCCATGCCCTATCACTGCGTGAGTCCATCTCCGCACATCGGACACCGAGTCTTCGCAGCGCCATGCCCCCGAGATCCGTCGCCATCAATGTGTGAGATGAAACACCGCTCCACCAAAGAATCCATCCTCTGGTCCCTCGATCACGTGTGTATCTCCAAGAATGACGCACCCAAGGGGGGAACGACACCAGAGCGCCGTCGTCATCCAATCATCCGATCTAGGGTTTCCACCGAAGGTAGCAGAGAGTGGCCTTGAACTTCTTCACGGTGATGCCTTCAAGAAGGGCGACGCAGATAGCGCCGCCACCGCCGGCCTTGGCAGTAGCCGAAAGCAAGTTTTCATCCAGATCTGTTCAAAGGAATCCAACTCTCGTGCACGGTCTGCCGCCACCACCAGCACCACCAGGCTGAGCAGACGCGCTGTTGGCACCTCCATGGTGCCCAGAGGCCGCGAGACTCGCCGCTGCCACGCCTGACAGGCAGCCACGGTCCGGCCCGAGCACCGCCCAGATCCAATTTGGGGTCAAGAGCCCCAGGCCGCAGCCGCTGTGTAGGCGGCACCACCGGGTGGGGACAGGCCCTCCACCCCACCGCAGAGAGAGCCGCCGCCGATACTTCGAAGCACCGAGCCACGAAGCCCACCGGGAGCGACTGCGCCTCCGTGAGGAAGAAGGGAGAGCTGTGCTAGGGGAGAAGCCCGGCCGCCGCCGGCACTGCCCAGGCTTTGCCTGGCAGTGGCCCGATGCGGCGGCAAGGGGAAGGGGAGGGTGGAGGAGGGCCGGTGGCGGGGACGGCTAGGGTTCCCCCGTGTCGTCTCCGAGAGGGACGCGGGGGATGGGAGGGACTATCATCTCGTCCCTCGGTCACGCCCATCTGGGGTCCCTGTTGGTGCACATTGACAAGGATGGACCAGCTGGAGACAGTTTCTTAGGTGACATGTTATCGAACATACCGAAGACCATAAGGAGTCGAGCTGTACGCACCAGATCGAAGAGCGCAAGTATCCTGAGTCTTCTTCAAGCAGCTTGGTAATCTTAGAAAGGTACATGTTGAGTTGACAATATCAACGAGAGAGGACATGGACAAACTAAAAAGAATTCCATGTCAGCATGCATTTTTTTGAAATGAAAAGGTAGAAAATTTTCTACCTTATGCATTCAAAACAGGTGTTAACCCGGGTGACCAATGTTAATTACCTGAAGCCGGTGTTAACATTGCACACATAGTGCAACAGGGAGGCCACTACCAAACCTACGAAATCGATAGAAGGGGGGTGTACATTCTCGACGAACACCCTAGACCACCAGCACAGCCGACCAGGATACTTTTCTTCGTCAGAGATCACATCAAATACCCGTGAAGCATGCCATAGGTCGCCATTGAAAACTTGGTCGTCCTCAGCGGCTCAGCCTTCCTCCCAATCCGATCCCAGTCGATGGGATCATCCTTCTTCCTTCGCCTTCATACTGGCTTTGTACTGAACGGACATCTTCTTGTTATGCTCCACGACATGAGGATCTGCGCCGAACTGCCTCACCGTGGGGTCGAAGTACTGCTTCTTGACCTGGAGGTGTTCCTTCTCCTAAGCCTTGGAGCATATCCTCATGTTCTTCGGCTTGAGGAACCACACGTGCCCTCCGTGCCCAGGGAAATTAACACACACACGCATTATCCTCAGAGAGCTCGACCGTCTTGGCGTTGTAGGCATGCGCCGCTAGCTCGGGGGTGTCCCAGTGGCCGAGGTGCTACGTCACACAATCCTTTGTAATCTCGGCATACCACTGATTCCCCTTCTGTTTCACACCACGGTACTTGGCGCCATCTATGACGACCGTGGCAATACCTAACAAGTTACTAAAAATCGCCAAGCCTTGCCTACTAATTGGAACTTGGATGAAACAAATACCTGGAAAAACTATAATGTACAATCTACCACTTACTCCATAAAAAAAATATAAGGACGTTCAGATCACTACACTAACACTAAATTAAAATTACACTAAAATTATCTAAACTATTTAAATTACAGTAAAACTACACAAACACTAGACTAAAATCTACAGTACAACTATCTAAACTATCCATAATTACCCAAAATTCTACATTAACACTACACTAAAACTATCCTAACTATTTAAATTACACCCAAAATCTACACTAAAACTAGGAGAACTATCTAAATTACACACAAAAAACTACACTAAAACGATCCGAACTATCTAAATTTCACACAAAAGCTACACTGAAACTATCTAAACTCCCAATGCAAATCATGCATTTCCATCCTCGATGAGAATCAAGCTGTTAGCCTCATGTGCCCTGCATCCACATGAATACATGATCAAAAAGTCTTCATCAGCACTCCCAAAGCACATAAAACAACTAGCCAAGAATCAGTTTTCATGCACCGATTACAATAAGAACCTAGCTTACCGACGTGCATATTTAAGCCTGTCGGCGCGCGTCTCGCTCGGCAAGATGGGACTAAACAAAAAATTAAACAATTTATTAAAGAAAGAAAGCCGCGCCGCCCAACACGTGGTAACATTGGCCGATCCATGTGGGCCGGCCCAACTCACAGTCAAATCTAAAGAAAAAATAAAAAAGTAATATAAATAGCGGCAGCCCACCGCCTGACGCACTTAATGGGCTGGCCCAACATGTCATCTCGCAACCGTGTGTCAATTGCCGCTAGACGCTATTATTTAGTACCACCTAGCCGCGCTAGGCGCGTTGGCCAGCTTAAATAGCTGGGCACGCCTATTCAGTAAGCTTCGAATAAAAAAAACACAGCCAACCTCGCCCTGTTTGACGGGAGCAACTAGTTAACGAGCACTCCTTTGGGAGCCTCGCAACGATGAGCGCCATTTGGCGCGCTCTCAGCCATTCGCCACGTGTCGCGCTCTGGACGCTCCCTTTGGATTTTGTTTTTTTATTTTTTTGCATGCGTTTTCAACTTTTTAAACGGTTTTTTTCCGATTTTTTTTCAATGCTTTAGTTTTCCCCCGATCTTTCTTAGCTTTTCGATCAAAAATAATTTTTCAAAATATTTTTTGCGCGAAAAAAACGCGTTTTTTTTCTTTTCGCGAAAGTCACGTTTTTTCTTCCGCGAGAGGCACGGTTGTGCTTTAGCGAGAGTCACGACCGTGCCTTTTGGAAATAAAAAAAAACATGTTTTCTGTTTTTTTTCTTTCATGAGAGTCATGGTTTTGCTTCCGCGAGAGGCACGGTTGTGCTTTCGCGAGAGTCACGGCCGTGCCTCTCGGAAAGAGAAAAACAAAACGCGTTTTCTGTTTTTTTTTTATTTCGTGAGAGTCACGATTGTGCTTTTGCGAAAGTCACTACCTTGCCTCTAGGAAAGGGAAAAAATACGCTTTTTCTGTTTTTTTATTTCACGAGAGTCACGGTTTTGCTTTCGCGAGAGGCACGGTTGTGCTTTCGCGAGAGTCACGGCCGTGCCTTTCGGAAACGGAAAAAACGCGTTTTCTTTTCTTTTCCTTCCACGAGAGTCACGGTTTTGCTTCCACGAGAGGCACGGTTGTGATTTCGCGCGAGGCACAGGCGTGCCTCTTTCGGAAAGGGAAAAAACCGTGCTCCCGGTTCGGTTTTTTCGCTCGGTTTTTTTCGTTCGTTTTTTCGTGAAAAAAAATCATCAAAACCTATCAACATAAGATCTAGTTTTGAAGATCTTGACGCGAGGAATCCAATGATGAAAACGGTTCGAGATTTGGACGCACAGTTTAAGAGATAAAACGTTTTGAATAAACGGATCTACGAAAAAAAGGAAAACTCCCAGGTCGCCACTTGTCGCGACCTGGGAAAATGGAGTGTTCTTTGCAACGAGTACTCCTTAATTAGTGATTTCGCTGTTTGACACGATTGACAGACCATCCCTTTCCCCCCTTACGGGCTTGATTTTGGGACGGGCTGGATCGGCTTAGGCCCGGCTGCTAAGTACGGGTCTTTTTTTTTAACTTTTTACACTATTTTTAAAACGTAATTCAACCGGCTAGGGCAGGCATATAAGTAAATTACGGACAGCTAGGGCAGGGTTTTTAAATATTTTTAAACCCAAATTCAAACATCGTTTAGCCGAACATTTCAAATTCCATTCATTTACGATAGTTTACAACTGTTTGAACCAAATTTGAACTAAAACGTAAAAAACCATAATCTAATCCTCGTCGCTCTCGGCGTTGAGCACGACGAAGTCCACCTCCCCACCATCACCGAAGCCCGCGCCATCGTCGTCGTCGTCTCTGTCGCCGGCGCACTGTCGTCAGCGGCTCAGCGCCAAAGCCTCCCCATGCCGCTGCTACCGGCACGGAGAGACGCAACGTCTTGGTCTTGCTGAGCCCCGACATGTCTTCCAGGTCGTCGGGCGCGCGTGACGGAACTCACCCTGGCGCCGGCACCATCTCGTGTACGGCCCAAAACAGCTCCAGTATCTCGTCGGGGTCGCCGGCTTCTCTGGCCGCCGCTAGCACGGGCGGGATCTCCGCCGATGTTGTTGGGGTGACGACCACGGGTGGTGCCGGCGGCGGGGGATGGACAGGCAGCGGCACCAAGGTACAGCAGTGGAGCGCGGCAAGGTGCCCCCGAAGCGCCTTGACGATGACCTCGTCGAAGTCATGACCATCCCAGAACGCGCGGCGGCCGCGCGCGTTGTACTGGCCGCCATGTCCTACTCCTATCCGCTGCTGGCCGCGTGGGGCGGGTCCCTCAACCTCGTAACCAGGTCCGTTGATGTGCCAGCCCCGGCAGGCGGGAGGCTGGCAACCCGAAGATCCCGTACTAGGCGAGTCGTCGGCCTGGTCCACCGTCTGCGATGAGGCCGGCAAACCTGTCTTGAAGCTCGATCCCCAGCAACCTGCAGCTCCACCAACCCCTTGTGCGTGTCTGAAACGCTTACGTAAATGAATTGTCGTTTTTGTAATGTAATGCAGTATTACCTGTGGTCCGAACAGTTAGTTTCAGACTCTCCATTGATGAAAGTACAATGGAAATGTATGATCCGTTGGACCGTGGAAGTTCAATGAAAATACGGCAAATCAAGCCATAGAAAGGCCAAATAACTCCTTCACATGCAAGCGTTGAATCGTGCGCAATAGTCATGAACAATGTGCAACCACACCTGAAGATTTATATCTTGTTTTGCTCGGCTCCATAATTATAAATTTGTCTGTTGTCGTCAGTTCAGTTTTGTAATTTTGATAATAGTGACATTAATAGTGGCAATTGGTTGCTCCATTTGTCATTGATTATAACTAAATATGATCCACCCTCCAAGTTGATGAACCAGCTAGAGATGGCCATGCTCAATTACTTGCAGCAGCATCCAAGCGTGTCCATGAACGAAATGAAGCAAATCTTCAATGGCAATACGTGTGTTATTTCCCTACGAAATGTTTGTTTCTCTACTTGTTTCGGATCAAACTTTTGAATAGTATATTGTGTTCTTTTGTTAACTTGGCCATGAAACTTGGATAAGCTTGGCATTAACATGTGAGGAAGCAGTGTTGTCATTTCATTTCTTAAACTATAGCAACTAGACTACTCACTCCCTAGGTACAACAGATGTTCCATGAGCTCATGCTTCTCCCTCATTCGCAGCAGCATGATTTGTTATCAGCCCAGGTCAAAGAAAAAATAATTCAGCGATAGTTTCAGAGGTAGCGGAAACAATTTGGCGTCAGTATGCGCGTCAAAAGTAAAGAAGACCAAGCAGAAGAAAGTAGTAACTTAACTGGGTCTTCATTAGCACAGACTGTCTGTTCCTCTTTTGGTTGAGTGATCTTTGTATAGGTCTGGTTTTTCCTCCCTGTAATGTATAACTCCCTGTTGATCAAACGTCGACAAGCAAGAACAAAACACTCGCGCGCCATTCTTATAATTGTTGAACATTGTATACTCCCTACAACCTAAAATAAGTGTCTCAAGTTTAGTACAACTTTGTACTAAGGTTAATACAAAATTGAGATACTTATTTTGAGACGGAGGGAGTAGTATGAGTTATTGAACAAGGCAAGGAGGAGTTGATGGAAAAAGGCCAAAGCTTGCGGCGCAAGCTAAGCTAAGCTGGTAAATCAATCAGGCCTTAACGCCATCAGTTTTCAAACCTGAACCCTGAAGGTGTCAAGTTCAGTTAATACTTAATAGAGGTGGTGGATGGTCCAATGCCTGAGTGCCGGGGCGTTGAGTTGTTTAAGACGGCCAGCCAACACGTGGATTTGCTAGTATTTCATTTCTCAAACTGACCAATCATTTCCCTCTTTCTGGATTTCGACGGCCAGCACGTCAGTCAGAAGCAGTGTGAGGTATGAACTTAATTTACTTGGTGTATCCCAAGTATGCGCCGGCTGACGGCCAGGAACGACATCACTGGGCGCCGGCCAGCTGCTTGCATTTGCATATACATACTCAGTAGTACTCCTCCGTCCCAAAATAAGTGACTCAACTTTATACTTGCTTTGTACTCCCTCCGTCCCATAATATAAGAGCGTTTTTTACACTACACATAATATACTTAGTAGTACAAAATTAAGTCATTTATTTTGGGACGGAGGCAGTGATATATATAGCCGTCTTCAGCTTCAGGTGTAAGTGGAGATGATACCCCCATCGAATATAGGTGAATGAACCACCGAATATGTATGTTATAATCCAAGTAACTCAACGCATCTCTACATCCTCTTTACACGGATGTTTTTGTGTGGAACGAATAATAACTTCTTTACTACTCCCTCCGTTCCTAAATATAAGTTTTTGTAGAGATTTCACTATAAACCACATACGGATGTATATAGATGCATTTTAAGTGTAGATTCATTTATTTTGCTCCGTATGTAGTCCACCTAGTGGAATCTCTATAAAGACTTATATTTAGGAACGGAGGACTAGTTTGGATGTGTTGACTAATGATTCATAGGTACTTCCTCCGTAAACTAATATAAGATCTTTTAGATCGAAAATTCACAGGCATGGACGAGCTCGCATGCTCACGGTATCGTTGGGCGTCGGCTTCTATCGAGATATGGAACGGACGACGGCATATTTAATGTGTGATGCGTATGGGAAAGGCTTTGGCGGACAATGGGACGACCAGTGCAGACCTGAAGAGATCAAGTGTGTCTTGGCGAAATGGACTTGCAACCACAGGCACAACATGTGTGTCTGGGCTGGCTCCTTGCACAGCAGCAAGCCTGTCAATGAACTCAGTGTACACGACTCCAGCATCTTCAATTCTTCATCAAGGGTGCCAAATATCTGATGCACAAGGTCGCTGCACTGAGCTCGGTGTTCATGGGACAACTTCAGGCCTGCTGGTGTGTGATTTGTAGCAAAAATGCAAAATACAGAACAGCACTGCGAATCTTTGAGCACACTTCTTAATTCATAATCTGTTCGGCAGTAAACTTCACTGCATCAACTGAATATGGGTAGCCTTGGAGCAGTGTTGGACGGATGTCCCAGGCAGTTAAAGAGACTGATTCTATGGGCTTTGTCTTTTTTTTTTTCATGCGCGCAAAAGATGTGTAACTAGAGTTAGCTGTTGACACCAAATTTTGGCATTGTCAAAAACTTAATTAAGATAGCATCGAATGGAAAAGTTTTCAACATGACAAATTTCGGTATCGTCAAAATGAGAAACTTTGATTTTTGGGTCATCACCATATGGTCTCATCTCGAGGGCCGAAACTGCACTCGAAGTGCCAAAATTTTGTATTCAGAATACTGTTCGGCCGATTACGCCTCCAAGACAACCTCAGATGAAGAAGTATTCTATATGGATTATCTTCTTCTCGTCGAGCTAAAAATTTTTGACATATAAATCGTCCCAATCTGAGGTCGTATGCAAAAGTTGGAGCTGATGCACTGCTGACCGATCATGAGTAAAAACTGCCCCGGGCATCAGACACCCATGTGCGTGATGTCTGATTGGTTACGCGAGCGATTTGGCCCTCAAGATGGCCTCTAATCAAAAAACATTGAACAAGAAAGTTGTTCGTCTCGTCGAAACGGCTAAAATTGCTTTGGGTTTCATTTTCATCTGAGGTTGTTTACCGGCTCAAAAACGCCCGCAAGCTGCAGCTAGTTTTAGACCGAACGGTTCTGGAAAGTTCAAACCAAACCATCCGGATTGGACTAGGGGTTTGGACGTGAATCCAAGTTTTTTCCTTGCACGGTGAAATTTTTGAATAAGAGATAAATAAACAATTGAATTTGAAAAAAAAAAACTTCTTTCTATTTTGGATAATTTCTTTTTCAATAGGACCCTCTTTTTGGAGTGAACGATCGAATATTCCCCTATTCCTTCTTATTTTAACTAATTGTATTTCATATGGAATAAGAGGAGAACAAAAGCATTATGAGAGCCGATTGAACAACACACAATCGCACAATCACTTTTACATTTACTTTTATCTCTCTCCCTTGTTCTTATTCTTTCTCGTATTCATTCGTTCTTTTTGTTGCAGGGGACGAACCCCGAGGCCCTAGCTAGGGCGATCATGTCGACCTAGGGCAGCCCATAGCTGCCGCGTGCCCTGACGGGGTCTCTCCTGGGTGTGTTGGATTCGGGTCCTCAAAAGCACCCGTCGAATTGCTTGCGTACCGCCGCATCACCCTCAGCGTTGGAGGTACACGGTGACGTGTTCGTGTGCAAACATTAGCAACTAAAAACACAATTAGGCTGATGTAAAACAGAAATTGTTGGGTGAGATACTCACTTTGAACTTCAGGCTGCTGCTAGTTGCGAAAGTGAACAGTTTTTTTTTTATAAAGGACTTTTCATTGAATAGATATATCGAGGTGATACGATTGCATCGAAAGAAAGCCCGGCCTCTTCATAGCCAGATACACACAGCCAAAAAGTCAAGAGTGCCCTAAGAATAATAAAAATAATTCGGTACAAAGCAAAGCAAATAAATCATGTCGAGGCTAAGGTGCGGTAGATCCTATCCGTAGATCACACCGTCATCCATGGGGGTAGAAAACCTCCCTGGTCGAACGCTCCAGCCGTGTAGACGCCATCATAAAAAGGTCCCTGTCCTCCGGCCTCTGCAGGATAGACCAAGTACGAAGCCATCGTGTACAAACATGAATAACCTGCATAGGAGATGAGACACATTTGTTATTGAAGATCACATCATTCCTGGTAAGCCACAGTGCCCAGCATAAGGCCGCCGCTCCCACGAGAATATGTGCAGAAAATTGTTTATCAATACCCCGCAACCAGTTGCCGAACATATTCCGTGCACTACGTGGTGGGTAAAAATTAGAAGCTACCTGAACTATGGCCCAAACTGCCCGAGCGAATTTGCACTCGAAAAATAAGTGTCTAATAGTCTCGTCATGTTGGCAAAAGACACATGTCTTAGAACCATGCCAGTTTCGTCGTGCCAGATTATCTCTAGTTAGAATGACTCCTCTATGTAAAAACCAGAGGAAAATCTTCACTCTTAGAGGAATTTTGAGCTTCCACAATTTCCTGTTATCAACTGGAACATCACAATGAACCATTGCATCATACATGGATTTAACAGAAAATTTGCCATTCTGATGCAAGTTCCATCGAAAGACGTCCGGCTCACCTGACAGTTGAATGTCCTCCAGACGAGTGAGTAATTCATTCCATGCTGCCAGGCGAGGGCCAAGAAGGTCCCTACGGAAAGAAATATCAGGGTTTTGTTGTCCTAAAACTTGTTTGATCGTGAAAAATTTATGTCTGAAAATCCTGTACAAACTCAGATATTGCACCATTAGTGGGTTGTTCCCTAGCCAGGTGTCTTCCCAGAATCGAACCTGAGAACCATCCCTAACCGAGAAGGTCCCGAATTGGAAAAGAGAATTCCTTGGCATTCATCACGCCACTCCAAAAATGCGAATCCCCGGGTTTCCAATGAACTTGAGAAATGGCATTGGATCCCACATACTTGTTGTGAATGATTTCCTGCCATACCCCATTCTCAGAGAGTAATTTGTAAACCCACTTGCTGAGAAGAGCAATATTTTTTATCTCAAGGTCTTGAATTCCCAGCCCCCCTTGGCTCTTAGGTCTGCATAATACGCTCCACCTAGCCAGTCGATATTTCTTGGATTCATTATCGCACTGCCAAAAAAATCTGGATCTAAAGTAGTCTAGTCGCTGGAGAACCCCTTTCGGTAGGTGGAAGAATGACAACATATATAGAACCATGTTGCTTAGGACAGAATTGATCAAGATCAAACGTCCCCCGTAAGACAAGAGTTTGGCCTTCCAACTGGCTAGACGTTTCTCAAGTCTCTCTTCCACATACTTCCACTCAGTGATAGTTAAACGCCGATAGTGTATAGGAATACCCAGATATCGAATCGGAAACTGCCCGAGCTGACATCCAAAAATCTCAGCATACTCAGGTGCTAATTCTGCAGCATCACCAAAGTAAAAGAGTTCGCTCTTATGAAAACTGATTTTGAGACTAGAAAGTTCCTCAAAAGCACATAAGAGAAACTTGAGATTTCTTGCCTTGTCTAGATCGTGATCCAAGAAAAGGATAGTGTCATCCGTATATTGTAGAATAGATAGTCCATCTTCTACCAAGTGTGGAATGACACCACTGATTTGACCGTCCAGCTTAGCCCGCTCAACAAGGGTAGCTAGCATGTCGGCCACAATATTAAACAAAATAGGAGAGGCGGGGTCCCCTTGGCGAAGCCCCTTCCTTGTCTGAAAATAGTTGCCAACATCATCATTAACTTTTATGGCCACACTGCCTCCAGAAACAAAGCTCTCTACCCAACAACACCATTTTGGTGAAAACCCCTTCATGTGCAAAGTTTGCAACAGAAAGGGCCACTTAACTTTATCGTACGCTTTTTCAAAATCTATTTTAAGAATGACACCATTCAACTTTTTCCGGTGAAGCTCATGTACAGTTTCGTGCAGAACGACCACTCCATCTAATATGTTGCGGCCTTGCATAAATGTTGTTTGAGTGGGCTTTACGACATGGTCAGCCACCCCGTTCAACCGATTAGTAGCGACCTTCGTAAAGATTTTAAAACTTACATTCAGAAGGCAAATCGGTCGATATTGTTGAATACGATTAGCCTCCTTAATCTTGGGCAATAGGATAATTTCCCCAAAGTTTAAACGAGAAATATCAAGGTCTTCGGTATGTAGTTGGTGAAACAACAGAACCAAGTCTGCCTTAATCACGTCCCAAAAACATTGATAGAACTCTGCGGGAAAGCCATCCGGGGCCGGGGCTTTGTTGTGTTCCATTTGGAACACAACGGTTCGAATTTCCTCCTCAGAGAACGGGGAGGTTAGGAATTCATTTTCCGCTTCCGTAACTTGAGGGATGTCATGAGTAACAGATTCATCTAGCTGAAAATTTGTTTCAGCTGAAGGTCCAAAAAGCTCCTTGTAATACTTAGTAATGAAAGTTCTAAGTGGTGCGTCCCCCTCAATTCGGCCTTCCTCCTGGTCAAGGGCGAATATGCGTTTCTTTCTATGTCTGCCATTGGCAAGCATTTGAAAGTATTTCGTATTATCATCACCTTGCACAAGCGAATCCGCCTTGCAACGTTGGTACCATTTAATCTCTTCCTCGCGTAATAGGCGGGCAATCTGCTCATTTAGATTGATTTTTTGCTCAATCTCAACAGCAGTCAGAGGCCTGACCTCCGCTATTTTATCAAGGGAGTCGATTAAGGTAGATAGTCGCAGTTTTTCTTTTTTGTAAATGCCAGCAGTATGCTTGGCCCATCCACGAAGGAATCAGCGCAAGGCGCGAATTCGATTGTTCCATCGTTGAATGGGTGTGTTACCATGAGGTTGGCGCGCCCACACTTTCTTAACAAGGTCATGAAATCCCTCTCTAGTGAACCAACCCAGTTCAAATTTAAACTGGTGACGGTTAGAACGTGGGATTGGTTGTCCAAAATCGGTTAGCAAAGGAGCGTGATCCGATAAGGCCTCAATACGTTCTAGAGCCCGAATCAATGCTAGGGGGTATTTATATTCCCAGTCGGTGGTAACTAGCACTCGGTCAAGTTTTTCAAATGTTGGCACTGATCGGTTATTGGCCCACGTATACTGACGGCCAGACATCGTGATCTCCCTCAGATCCAGGCTGTCAATAACAACATTAAAGAGGAAAGGCGACCTAGTGTCAAACCGGTCATTGTTTTTTTCCTGCTCATATCGAAGGATATTAAAATCCCCCCCCCCCCAATTAACATGGGGTGAGGATTGTCTCGACAGGTATTAACAAGTTCTTTTAGAAATGCAGACTTAAACTCCTCTTGAGCGGCGCCATATACAGCCACAAAACTCCAAAGAAAGTTGTCGGACTTGTCTCGAAGGTGGAATTTAATATGATAATCCCCCTTGACATGGACAATAGTTGCAAGTAAGTAGAGTTAATACCTAGCAATATTCCACCGGACCTCCCGGTCGGCGGCAGTACGTGCCATTCATAGTCCAAACCACTTGAAAAGTGGTCGAGAGTACGTGTTGGAAAATCACGTTTGCCCGACTCGGTGATAGCTACAAAGTCCAACGCATGATCTTTTACGCAATCGGCAATGTGTTTGTGTTTAGCCAAGTCACCAAGACCTCTGCTATTCCAAAACATGCCTCTCATGCTGAACCAATTTTTTGTTTAGAGACCTTCGCCTTCTTAGAAGAGCGCCCTCTTTTCTTAGCTGAGTTAGACTTATTCTTGGGCACCGACGCGACAAGCTCACAAAGCGTAGTGTCGCGTACAGCATCGTCAAGGTCTACTTCTGTCGTGTCTTTAACCAAATGAGAGAGAAGCTTGCCTTCGTGATTGGCATCAGCATCCTCATCCTCCTCATCTGACACGAGAGGGTCAACAAAACTCGACAATCTAGGAGCAACCGTAAGCAGGTCGAACTCCACTTGGTTAAGAGCCTTAACCGAAAAATCTACCTCTTTCTCATTACGTCCTAGTGACACTCCAAGTCTAGTAATATTTGAAGAAACTTTGGATTTATCAAAAGACATAAAAGGTTTGCGAGAAGGGGTACCTTCGAAGTCAAGGTTGCGAACCGCCGTCCTACGCATGGCCTTCACCATAGAGTCCTCGTCTGTGTCTGCTGAACCATCAGTCCTGACGTAGTGACGCCCGCTGCGCCTCAGCGGTGAAGGAGAAACACCGGCCGCCGAGCCCATCCCGGCGCCCCTGAGAGTCGGAGTAGTCTGCTGCGGCGATGAATAAGGCATCCCGGCGACCCCGAGAGGCGGAGTAGACTGCAGTGGCGATGAAGAAGAAGATCGTATGGGCTGGTCGTCCACCTCCTCGAGTCCGGATGCCGGCGCCCCCCCTGGTGACGGAGGAGTAGATGACAGCGCTCGCAGCTGCGCCATGGCCGACTCCTGGCCAGCTCTAACGGCCGGGGAGAAGATCACTCACCGACGAGTCGGAGAGACAGGTGCTGGCGATGGTGGCGGCGATGTAGCGCTCGCAATCACCCCCGCAAGTGCCACCCCCTCAGATATAGGGCACGCGTGGCTCCCCTCGTCGAGGGGCGGTACCGACGGGTGGGTCGGAGTCGGCGACGCCAAAGACAGGGGAGCCGACGTCGTCGGAGGGGCAGCCATAGACGAGGTAGCCGGCGCCGTCGAAGAAGACTCCTTTAAAGACGAGGAAGCAGCCGTGACAGGAAGGCCTGGATGAGGGAACAGTTATTTCAGGTTGTACGTGGTGTACGCGGCGATGCGCGGCCAAACTTTGCGAGTCACTTTGTCGTCTCTGAAATCCATCCGTTCAACGAGGAACACCTGAGCTTGTCAAGACCAGATCGAGTACAAGTAGGGACAAAAAAACATGCATCAGCCAATGCCATGCATGCACACAGATTCACCACATACGTGAAAGAAAAGCTGGAATCCACCCTTGCATGCATGCATCGACACTGCTCCATGCCGCTGGTGCTCAGTCGTTATGCACCGACAGCTGCGTCCTGTACCAAACGGCGCGGTGTACCTTCAAGCTGTCGTTAAATCGAACGGCAAAGTCACCGTATGATATAGTTGCACGCTGAGCAGTGAGCACCTTTTCCCCCCTACGATCGCATTCAATACACAAGTACCAATGTGTCCTTGTCCCATTGGTACACCAATCGGGAGTAGGCGAGCTCGTTTGCTCTACCGCCGCTCTCCTTTTAGATCACTTATTAGTTTACAGGGAGTATGTCAGGGAGTATGTCAAGACCAATGTGTCCTTGTCCCATTGGTACACCAATCGTGCGATGCCTGGTCTGTCATCTTTTGGCTGTCGAGAAAGATAATTGATGTGTCCATCAAAACGGTCACCACAGTGGTGGGGCGACAGTGCGGGGAGCTGGGGTGTTCTCGCAGGTCATGTTTAGCCCGCGAGATCTGGATAGTGGTGGGGCTGGTCGGACTGACGGCCACCACCTAAATCGTACCTTTTTTTTTCTCCAAGTGCGCCTCCATGTCGAGGTTCTGGTTGCCTCCTCACTTTGTGGCTGCACGACGACCTTCAGGCCATAGTTGCTTCGACCACTCTCTCCTACGATGGCATAACCGGATGGATTAGTAATTGCAGTGAATCCCGTTTCATTGGCATAATCATCGCATAACCAGGTAGTCCTTGCTTTACCATAGTGTATTCTCTTTAATTATTTTAGCGCACATTTGCCCACATTTTTTTACATGAGCCAACCCAGCATATTCCCTTTTACTGGCATATGCCCATGATTACTTTTAATTATAGCCAACCAACATATTCTCTTCTATTGTCAAATAGCACATGAAACGCCAACAGTTCACGTCTGGGCTAGGCCACTGGCAGGTATTAAAACGACCTATGTTTGTAAGGCGCGAATAAGAAAACAATGAGTTGAAGGATCAAACTCATGAGCTCAAAAACTCAACCACGTATTGCTAGCCACTCGAACAAACAGCTCCTACTAACCAATGACCAGCGCGAATGTTTAAGAACATACTACAACATCACATTCAAAACATTTTTTGATTTTTTTGATCTTTTTTCAACTTTCAAAAATAAAGTAATAATTATGAATTGCCGAATATTTTTTGAAACATGAACAATTTTTTCAATCCTATTTTTTTCAAAAATGAGAGCATTTTTTTGATAATTTCATTAATTTTTTAAAAAGGCACACAAAATTTGAAACGGGAAGATTTTTCGAAATTCAGAATTTCTTTTGAAAACATGCACATTTTATAAAAAAAGGAACATTTTTGAATTTCTGAACAATTTTTTAAAGCAGAAACATGTTTTGAACATTCAATTTTTTTAAAATATGTTGCTTTTTTAACACGAACATTATTTTTGAATTTTCGAATATTTTAACAAAACAGGAATACTTTTCTAATTTGTATCATTTTTTTAGTTTGGAAGAATTTTCGAAAACTAAAACATTTTTTGACAAAATGCGAACATTTTGTGAATTTTGGTCAAATTTTGGAACTAGAAGAAAATTTAATCGTTCCCCACTTTTTTCAACATGGGACCAAAATTATGAAATTATGAAGATTTATGAAATTTGAAGAAAAATGGAAATTATAAAAAAAGTGAAATATTGAAAAAAAGCAAAATAAACTTGGAAGGGAAGAAAGAAAAGGAAAGAGAAAGAAAAATAAAGAGGAAAATAGAAATAGAACGCAAAAAAGAACGAGAATGGGCCGGCCAATCTTGGACGCCCTATACGAAAATCTGACTCTTGGCGCACCGTGCAGCAAATAAGGCTTTGCAGCTGCATGGGCAGGAACTAAATGGGCTGGCATCGCTGGGCCGTAACAAGCGCGGCCCATGTATGAAATTCCGGACAAAGTTCTTTTTTTGTAGCAAATGGACGCAGAAAATTTTAGTACCACCTTGGATGAAAAAAATCTTTTTGGTGGTAAACGGATGAAAATTTTGGAGAAACGCACCTTATTTTATTAGTATGGGTATAGATATAGATATAGATAGGTATAGATGTTGATCATGTCTAAAAGGCCTCACGTTGTGGCCTTAGGGACCACTCCAAATCCCATGACTTAAACATGATGATCTTGTACTTTTTTGTTTATGTTTGTGCAGATATACATGGATGGAGATAGCCTACTATTAATCTTATTTCCTATAAATGTGCATGTTGAATTTGATAGAATTCCTGGTACCCAAACTATTAAAGTCACCGTAATATGGCATCACCAAGTTGATCAGCTAAGCTACACCAATGGCAAATTTGTGTATTGATTATTCATAACTTCGTTTTATTTTATTTATTTTTTGAGGAGGAGGAAGACCCCCGGCCTCAACATCAGAACGATGAGTTTCTTTAGAGAAAAAGTTGTTAGTTAGAGCAGCCTTTTGAGATACAATTTGTTGTATTTCATCAATCAGTACACAAATCATGCCTTTCTCAGGATACTCATTCAAGAGTTCAGTTTACTAGCAAATGATTTACCGAGATTACATTAGCGACGGCTAATATTAGATTGCAGATACAGAGTTCTCGGACGTCAAACCCCCCCTCCCCCTCCCGAGCCGCCCCCCGCGTGGGCGACCGGGAGGCCACCAGATCCCGTCGGCCGGACCTCCCCCACTCCTCCTCCTCCTCCCTCGCCGCCGCCCAAGGGCGCGGCCAGGCGAAGCCTTGCCATCGCCGGCGGCGGCAGGGACTCGGGCCCTCTCGCTCGGGTGGGGCTGTCGCGGGACGGCGCCCCCGGGCCAGAGCGTGGCGGGCGGGCCGGATGCCACGGCGGGTGGTGGCGGCGCCTCGGCGACTTCGCTTCCCCGCGGCAGGAGGCCTCGCGATCTGGTGCGTTGCGGCCACCAGGGACGGCGGCGGCGTGACCAGATCGGTTCACGGCGGCGCGGCCGGATCTGTGCCCAAGCGTGGGGCTTGATCGCTGGTCTGTCGTCGGCACGGTGGTGGGTGCGACTCGTCGGCAGCTAGGCAGATCCGCGGGATTTTACCCTTGTCTGGTCCTTGACAGCGCGGGCATCTCCGGGGGAAACCCTAGATCTCCTTGGGATTGAGCGATGGCGGCGCTTTTGCGTCGTAGTCCCTCTTTAGGGCATTGTTTTGGAGTTTGCTCCGGTTAAAGGGACCAGCGACGTCGGCGGCGCACGTCTGGTGGAGCAACTGCCGATGAAAATCGCGCCGACTACGGTCATGGCGGACGATGGCGACGTCTTGGATGTCGTTCCCTTGTCGAGGCATCGTCGTTGCAGTCTGCGTCATCAGGCTCGGGATGCTCCGGGGGAAACGCTAGATCTGGGTCTTCCGGATCGGACGATGATGGCGTTTTATCGCTTTCCCTCCTGGGGCATTATTTTGGAGTAAGTGCTGGCTGGGGGGATGGTGGAGCGGTGCTTCATCTCACGCATTGATGGCGGCGGATATCGGCGGCATGGCGCTGTGGAGGCTTGGCGTCCGATGCACGGAGATGGACTCGCGCAGGAGGAGGTTGCTGTCTGGCGTCATGGTGACGTCGATGGCAGAGTGGCCAGACAAGGTAGAAGCCTCAATATGATTTGAAGACGGACTTGTGGAAGATGACGGCGACGACACACGAGTGCGTCTGACCGGATTGTGCCCCAGACCCGGTATGTGGCTCGGCTGGGGCTTCCGAATGAATTTCGGCTTCCGGCTTTTGATGTTAGGCTTAGGTGAGTGGTTTGGGTAGTGGCCCAACTAGCACCCCTTCATCATTTTGGATAGGAGTAGCGGCATATGTTGCCAAGATGATGGATTCAGGCACATTGTTGTAATACTTTGTAAGGTCCTCGAGAATAATCAATAAAGTGGCCGTACGCATCTTCCAGATGCAGAGGCCGGGGGTCATCCTCCCTTTCTGAAAAAAAAAGCAAATGATTTACATGTTACATGTTTCACACTTTATTCTTAATAAGGTGACATATGCACCCTTCTAATTCTTTATTCCTTAGTGTTAGAAAAAATTGTAACAAAGTCCCAGTGCATCGCGCGCGGTATTTGCTAGTTAACGAGAGTTGCAATTGCGAACATTCTATGCTCAGAGTAATCAAGAGGTACATGGGTTCAGAGTTGATCCATCTTTCAAATGGATTGTGTTGAAAGTTGCCAACAATGGCGGTACGCGCATTGCTTGGGTCCTGGAAACTCGGACCATTCCTTGATAGCACATGCGCGCGAACTGACTCGCGAACTTGCTGGTGTTGCGTTATGGACGGTGCCTCTGTTTCCCTTTGCACTGCTTTGGATGGACTGCACCCTGCTTCAGTCGCACCTCTGGGACGCAACGCCTGCTGCTCTTGCGTTGCAGCCGGTTCCTCTGTTTCACCTCAGCTCTTCAATGCCCCCCTTCAACTCGCCGCGCTAGCACCCAGGCACGGCACGCGAGTCGCATCTCCTTTGTTTGGCCATGCTCCTCCGTTTCGCGGTGCTCTGCTTTAGCTTGAGTAAGCTCGTTTTCAGCATGCTGCCTCCGGGGAGTCACCAGCATGGGTCGCAACCCATCATCGTCACATATATCCATGATAGATATTGCCTTCTCTTGCCCAATCACAATCCTTGCCAAACAAAAGAAACACCCATATACATGGTTGCTATCAGGGGAATAAATACCTTGAAAATGGTGGCAAGGTTACATATAAGAAGAATACGGAGTGGTGGTCCAGAACGGATTATGCAGCAGATGCATGTTTGAACAAATGGAAAGCTGCAAAATCTCTATGTGTGTATGTGTTCAACCTCTCCATTGTGTACAATGTGACAAGTGTAGATGTGCCACTGCGTACTCACGTGTGCTTATCCATCGATCTGTGGCCTGCTCCAACAATTGGTATTCAGAGGCATGGCCGGAGAAGGTTCGCGCACTCCGCCGCGCTCGTTGGGTCGCTGCAGGGGCTCAACCTCGCCCATACGACATGGCAAAGTTTGACGCGGCACGACTACCGTGAGGTGCTGATGCACGAGTGTCCCATGTGTCGAGGTCCGGTCCTCCATCATCATGGAGCTGGGTCACGATGGAAAGAGGACATGCTACCCATTAAGTCATGCCACTGGCGGCAAGAAAGTGATTGCCCAGAGCGGAGGCCAGTGCCATGAGGATTTCATCCTCTATTTCGGTATTGTCGACAAGGTGCCTCATTGATGATATCATGGACGTGAGTCATCAGCGAGTTGCGGCTCCGGTATTGTTGACAAGGTGCGTCATCGACGACACCATGGAGGTGAGTCATCGTTGAGTTGCGGCTCCGGTGGTGAAAATGATGCAGCGAGTGTGTCGTGGTGGCACACTTGCGGAGAAGGCCATGAGCAGAGGTGTGATGTCGTGTTTATGGGGGTGGCAGTGGTATACCCACCGTGTGAAGCATCATTGCAGTGCCGACGACATTGGCGTTGTGAGGCTACCACAAGACGAAGGTGGAAAAAGGTGGCGTTGGCGGCCGTCTCGATATCTCTCCTAGAAAATGGGCCTCAACAATAAAGAAGTGGCAACAAAATTATGGGGTGAATGTTGGGTTAATCTGGTTGAAATATTATTTAGTCATTCATTAGGTTAGTCAGGCACGTGTTGTTAGGATTATGCATGTGTTCAATAACTAGGTAATTTGTGCATGGAGCGAAGATGTGGACTACATGCACAAATGTTGGGGTCAAAAGTTAGTTAGTTTACAGCTACACATGCATGCATGTAAAATGGCCATGTTGCGTCAAGTTCGGCAGCGAAGTACGTGCGTGTGCGGCCGCCCGGAATAATTAGTCGATCAAGCTATTAGTGCCTTGACTCTGTGCGTGTACTATGTAGTGGGTTAGTGCGTGCGTGTTAGCTGTGTTCAGTGACTGCAATATTTTTGTTGATAGCTTACCAAGCTGACCACTTGGTGCGTGTTAGCTGTGTTAGTCTGGCTATTTAAGCAAATGTATTCAGTTCATGTGCTAAGTCGAGAGGAAGAAAGACAAGAGAAGGCATAAGTGTGTGTGCTGCAAAAGCTGTCTGTGTAGGTGTGTTCACTGCGTACTCATCCGTAGACCATATATAATTGTTTTCCAACTACGGGGCATGCAGCGTAGCAAGCTCTCTTATTAGTCACTATGGAAATGGAATAAAAAAGGACCGACAACAAAAAAGGTAGTGGTACCTCTGTGAGCCCATCAAACATGCGAGACCGACAACATGTCCACCACCGCCTAAGTTAATGGTTCTCATGAGCCTAGCAAATATGGAGCAATCAATTATTACAGTTTTTCTAATATTATAGCAAAAGATGCATATATAATGCAACATAGACGCCTACTCCCTCCGTTCGGAATTACTCGTCCAAGAAATGAATGTATCTAGATGTATTTCAATTGTAGATACATTCAATTTTGTGACAAGTAATTCCGAACGGAGGGAGTAGGTGCTAAAAAAATTGTACCATAATTTCAGACAGCATTAGTTGATAACCAACTGCAAACATGGGGTGGGGTTCCTAGTGTCGTGACACCAATATATATAGTGATTACCTGAAATCAGTGGTGCTCCACACATGAATGATACCATGATTTGTTCCTGTAATTAGAAGTGGAAGGTTCGGATGGGCAAAGACACAAAGAACTGGAGACATAGCTGGCAGCGTACAAATGCACTCCCTTTTCTGTAAGTCCCAGATCTGATTTGAAGGAAACATACCGTATGGATCTTAGAATATATTATTAATCCCTCTGTTTCAAAATATAAAGTGTATTTGTTTGGGCAACTTTAGCGAAATAAATACCAACATCACAATACTAAATCTATACTGTTAGATTCATCATGAAATATATATTCATATTTTATTTATTTGGTATATCCTATATGGTGATATTTTTTCCATATACTTGGTCAAACATTGAATATTTGACTTCGACAGAATAGAATAATACCAGAGCTTATGTGTTTAAACGGAGGGAATATTTGCTTAAAAAAGGGATCATTCCAGCCTCTCTGACTTGCAATCATAACGCGCCTACTGTATACCTTGGCAGTGCAATCCGTAGAGCCACTGACCAAATAGTGTTGATCTCCACGTCTGATAAAATCAAGGCAGGTCACATTACCATAATGCCCAAGCAAAGAATATTCAGGGTCACGAAGAGAATCAAGTCTCCAAACCTGTACATAATCAAGCATATGGAAGGAGAAATTAAGGTCTAGTAGTAAAAACTATCTTCATAATGCCATAGTTTTGTTAGAAAAAAGGATAATTCTGTCCAGACAAACCTGTACTTCGCCACGTTTAAACCCAACTACGAACCGGTTGTGGTCCCCTGGGTTAAATGAGAGAGCAGTCTTAACATGCTCCTTCTTACCTCCTCTTTTCACCTGAGAGGTAAGAGTATATAATAGATCTGAGCCGTTGATTTTATTTATTAGTGGTCTGATTACATGTTAAATTTTTCCATGAGAGAGATTGTCCTTACATCATCGTGAATCGAAATCTTTTGTGTCCTCTTCCAGCCCAGGTCTATGTCTAAAACCACTATATTTGTATAGAACATTGACAACACAGATGGGAGAGTTGGATGAACTGCTAGTATTGGACTGTCGGTCGAGTAACCAGTAGGTCCCACTCGCTGAATCTTTTCTATTTTGGTTACACACGCATAGTCGTACACATGCAGGTAATATGCCGTCACAACTACAATCCATTTCTTTCTTGCAATAAACTTGACGATGCTTACTGCAATGAGACTGGTCAAATTAATACTCTCCCCATCTTTATTTACTCTCCATATTAGCTTTGTCTTAAAACAAACTTTGTAAACTTTGAAGAATCTATCTAGGAAGAAAACGAAAGGTGGCCTCAAAGCTAACTGTTAGTAAAGTAAAAGCATTTTAAAAAAATACTCCCTCCGTTCCATATTACTTGTCGCTGATTTAGTACATGTACTAAATCAGCGACGAGTAATATGGAACGGAGGGAGTAGATCATTTTAGCAACATACAATTTTATCTTCTAATGCTATTGTCCAATTAAGTTCAACATTTTTTATATTACTACTGGTACTATTTATCGGTATATCTTGTGATTTTAAAAAATATATGAAATTTGAGCCAAGAATTTAGATCTATCTAGCAAAATAGCCATGATCTCCCCGTCTTGTTGTCCAAATAAGCACAAATTTTCCAAGATTATTACCGAGAATATTGTATTATTTATTGATATTTTAGGATTTTTAATACAGATATTTAGTGTACTAATGTAATAGCATGAAGAGGTAAAATATGGTAAGTTTCTGCTAAATGACAAGTACTCCCTTCGTCCAAAAAAGCTTGTCCCTCAAATGAATGTACCTAGCACCAAGTTAGTGCTAGATACATCCATTTGAACCATTCGGGGGACAATTTTTCCGGACGGAGGGAGTATGTGAGTAAAGGGAGTTGGATAGCGAGAAGATGCCAGCACTTCGACCGCTTTCTAGCGATGCGAATTCGGCTCATCCCGACAGCAAGTTTTATTGTATCTCTGCCAGATTCACCAGTTTAGGAAGGAAGCTAACTGCATTGGAGTGTGTGGATGAGTTGGGAAGTAGGATTTTTTTTAACTATGTTGGAGCGCAAGCTTCAGCCAGTTGAAGCCCGCCTGCTGAAATCTCCACCGAGGGGAAATGATAAAAGCTTAATTGTTACTCCCCCCCCCCCCTTCCAATTTGTTTTTCCCAACTCAAATATTTCAAAATTTCAGCTTCTAAGACCCATTGCTTTGGGAAAACGCAATTATGAATCATAACGACAGTAATTTTAGTCTAGTTTTATTTCCCCATGTGAAATCAACCACTACATCACGGAAATGGTGGAGGAAGGAAGCTGACTGCGCTAGAGTGTGTAATGAGCTGGGAAAATTTAATTATTTTTTTGTGGAAGGCTTCTGCCTGTTGAAACTCGTTTGCTGGAGTCACCACTCGGGGTAGTATATATTTGTATGATGGTATAAGCTTAATTGTTAGTATCCCCCTTCCAATTTTTTAGGCTCAGATAAAAGATTTGAAAATTTTAGCTTCTAAGATACCTTGCTTATGCAATTATTAATCAGAACAACATTAATTTTGTTCTTATTTCAGTTCCCGGTGTGAAATCAGCCAATGCATCATGGAAATGAATGTCCATGCTGCCATGCATGCTGCATTAACACGTTGTCCAACACTTAGTTATGTCCATCTTAGTTGTAGTTCTAATAAAACGTAAAAAAGAGGAAGTAAATACGAGTCAGAAATAATATATACCTTCATCGCCTGAGACTTTAAACGAATCCATCAGGTACTGCATGCCATACAAAATGACCTTGTCATGGTGTGTAGTATCATAACGTATTATGATGCATATAATACTAGTGCATGATAGTACTTCAAGAGTGCATATTATCATAGGTTCATATTTTAGATGTCCTCGTTTATTACTTTGTATGACTCATACTAGCAAATCATTTATTATGATACGGTATCATGTTAAGATGCTATTTTGCTTTGTTTTCTTATTTAATACTATGACATGTCATCAATATGCCTAATTAACATTGCATTAGGTTGTATGATACTACGCTATGACCCACCATGGGAGGTCTTAGTTCAAAGGAAAAAAGCCAAGGCATGCATTTCACTTGCCAGATATCAACACATATTCATCTTTCTGGCCTCTGGGTGCAGCCGGCTAAAAACGGTTGTGCGGGGCTTATTCAACCAGTTTGGCTAGGGAGCCACTCTTGATTATGTGGATGAGCTATGTATTCTCAAGTTTGACTGGTTGTGATCGTGTTCTTTTGTTTTTTCTTCCTTGTCTAGAACTCAGTGACAGTAAATTGATTTTGGTTTGATAGTATCATTCCATGCATCATTTGAGGAAAGGCCGAGGTAATCCCCTTTTCGAAAAAAAATCTTGCTTTTGTTGTCATGACCGTTTACATTTAGTAGCAATACATAAGTTCGAAAGATTAACACAACTGTATAGTCTCTAAGAGAGTGCATTAGCTTGTCTTTACCTCATGGTTCCATAGACGGGCATATCCACTTCTATGACCTGTTAAAATCCTGTGCCACAATAGGAAATTTATCATGCATATTATGATGCAGAAACATTCACTTAAACACAGGAGTGGAAATATGTCTATGTCCATGTTATGCTAGCTAGCAACATACACGTGCACTTACCAAGGCTCTGTTTGGTGTGCATCTATGGATCGCAAATCGTCAGGATTATACTTCACCGATATATTATGCTCCTACAAAAAGAATAACTAGTGAACATTGGAAACAAGAGTTGATTTTAAGTTGGATAATCCATATACACAGGTTGACGACATGTTGCATTGTTGTTCAACTTCTTAGCAGCACAAGAAATGTATTGAAGTCAAGACATGGAGAAACATAATTGTTGATCGAGTTAGTTAGTGTAAAAAGTTATATGCAAAATGCAGTAACTAGGACACTCATCAGTAGTGTTTACCAGAGGCCAGTGTTGCTCCACTAACAAGACACACTCTAGCTATCAATATAGTGCCTACCAGCACTGCCACTCGATCAAGGTCACTCGCTGTGGTTAGACATTGACAATCATCGTAGGGGCTCCCGTCAATGATTGGCTCAGCCTATTTTACATAATTCCTACTATGACGCACATTGGGTTGAATGCCTCGATGTTCATCATTTTACGCCTTGCTATGGTGTCTTTCTTGGTGATGTGCTTGTATCCTTGTTAACAAAATATCAGCTAAATGTTATCTCTCTCTAGCGCTAAGAGGCTAAATATCGAGAAGTTCCAATTTTAGACATCGAGTGCTACCGGCTCATAGATCTTGGGTGAACTCCATGTTCACCTACCGTTTGCGAGTGTTGTCTATTATGACAATAGCTCATTGTTATATGTGGTGTCCGACATAGTCCACCACGAGAAGGGTTCGGCACGCTTTGTTGCGCTATTGGTGTTGGTGTTTTTTTTTAATAATCACTTTGTTTGAAAATATAAGATGTATTACTTTTTTGAAAAGTCAAACTTTTAAATTTTGATCAAAGTTATAGAGAAATATATCAAAATCCGTAATATAAAATCAATATTTTTAAATTCATCATGAAATGAATTTCCATACTTTTTTGTTTAATACTATGGATGTCGATATTTTTGCTCTGAACTTGGTCAAAGTTAAGGAAATTTGACTTTCTACAATACTAATACCCCTTATTTTAGGCGGATGAATTATTTAGTTTGGCGGGTGGGGAAGATGACAGAGTGTGTTTTATTTTTATTTATATAATGCAGTTATTTGGCGGGCCTTTCATGCTGTGATTATGTGTTATCCGCTAACCAATATATATTTATGTGGGGAATTATGTCGTTGGTCGCATGTACTATTATATTGGTGCTACAATATCACATGGCGGCGCTTCTTTTTTCCAGGTGGTGGGAGGGTGCACGGGATTGATATGTTTTTATAGGAAGGTTGCTGCTGATTGATTCAAAAAACTGTTGGCCCGGGCAAAATCGTAAACCAAATTCAAAATTGAATACCTCAGTTGAATGAAAGAACTTTAAAATAGGGAACATAGTGAATTAAAAGAATTGAATGGGCCAGCTTGAGAAAGTGTTGACCCGGTCAAAATCTGTTGACCCAATTACAAATTGAGTACCTCAATTAATTGTGAGACCTTACATATTAAAGCATAGTGTATAGTATAAATTTTTTGAATGTGAGGGCTTTGAGAAATTGTTAACCCGGTCAAAATTGAGTGGCCTAATTCTAATTGGAGACCTCAATTGAATGAGGGCTCTTCAAAACTAGGTAGCTTAGTGTGAGGATTAGCAAAGAAAACACATCGAGTTGGATATTAGCTTTGTTTGAGAGAAGGTGATGTCAAAAATTAATGCACCGCCGATCTTAAAATCTGTTTGTAGTCACCGAAGAGAGTAGAGGGGAGTTGGTGCCGAAGAGATCTCATCAGTGAAGCAGGTTACACTGTGGTTTCACACAGGTTCAGCCCATGGACGGATAAATAACATGCATCCTTCCTACGTATCTTAATTGATTAATGAGAGGATTAAAATGGAGTTTCATATATATAATAAGATTGGTTATGAGGAATTTAATCCCACATACCTTGTTCTATGGCAATCTTGTTCTTTGCCAAGGGTTCAGCTGGCCCTTATATAGGTTGACTAACGCTACTACAGATCCGAACAACATCTACCCCTCATCATAGACTAACCCTTGTACGTGCGTCAGTAATGATGATCTACACTGACCGGACAGAAAATTAGGATCAGTGATGAACATCAGATAGCTATGCTTTACAGTTAGCACAGACTGGACCAACTTTTAAAGGTCCGTGATAAGTGCACCGTCCACCTCGAGCAACGATTTTGGCATCACATATTGACTGCTATAGGTGTGTGGTGCGTGAATTTGCGTCATCACTGACCACTCTAGCAGGCGATATGGTTTGGGTACACCTGTATGGCATCCTCCTCCGGTTGTGTACTCTTACTCACTGACAAGCCCCTCTAGTACATGAAAAGAGGTTGTGGCTACGTGCCTTGTTTCCTGTAGGGAAGTCGTCAGGAGGGTATCACCCAACAGTCATTCCACATAAGCCTTTTCCCAATTGCGATGTCAAGCGCATCATCCTATATCGGGCTATCACAAAGGTCGGAAAACTGTTCGGGTATCCAGTGTTCCAGACACCCACGTTGTCAAAGAACACAAGATGTATTCTTCCACAGTCGAAATTTCAGGTGGTGGCGGCCAAGGTTTGGATTCCGAATGGACGGATTTTCTCGTGGGGGGCGAGATTCTCGGTTACCACGATTATCAAGAAATGCCGAATATATTTCGGACGAAATTTATTATTGAAATTTGAATTCAAATTCTTTTGGCCTGGATATAGAGAAAAAATGAACCGGAATTGATCACAGAAGTGATAGTTTCACAGTGGAACGTGCAGAGAGGTCGCGAGTTAGAGAGTCCCCTGGTTAGTTTTTTTTTTGACGTGCATATTTTGAAAAATAAACAAAAATGGTTATGCAAAAAGGGGAATCGGACCTGCACCGTCCAGGCGACGGAAGTACATGGTTTACCATCATGCCAGAGCTAACTGTCGTAAGGGTCTTGAGATGTTAGCTTTTTCTAGTATATATTGAAGGTAAAAATTCAGAAAATTCGGGATTTTTTGCTCGGGATATGCCTTTCTCGTGGGGTGGCGAGAAACTCAGTAACCGCCCGGTAACTGTTTTCCTCAGGCAGTACTCAAAACCAGGCAGTGGCGGAGCCAGCCCATAAATGCAGCCCGGGCATGACTGAACTATGACAGCGTGGGCTGCGACCTGCCCAAAGAAATAAGTCTTCTAACCATAGATTATCAGTAGTGCTTAGCAGTAATTTTTTGGACTAGCCCGGGCAGCTGCCCGGGGTCGCCGGGAGGTGGCTCCGCCACTGAAACCAGACGACCTTATTAACCCCAGAGTATCTGAGGTCACTCGCCAGCATGACTAGCACGATGGGTGGACCGAGACGGTATCCACACACTTGGAAGGATAAAAGTGGGAGGGGATGAGCCCTAGGAGACAACTCCCTTCCACACACACTCGCCTACCTCAAACTCCTTCCCCCATGCACGTTATGTCCCCTAGATCTAAATGGTCATCGCTGCCAGATGCGGAGCACTTGCAGCTTAGAGGATTTGGACACCATGGTCAACTATGTAATCCTCTGAAGTCTGAACCGGAGAGATGGAGTGCCTTCTTGCGATAAACGAGGAAGCCCCGAACCTCGTCAACGGCAGCATCGTAGCTTTCGTGGACTTATTCAAGTGCGGATTGGCCACACACCAATAAGTTTGTTGGTGCTTATATAGAGGATGCCAACATCTACACTGAACTAACTTTTTTCAGTGTCTATGTCTATCCACTGGATGTACAAGCTGCGGCGGGTGGTAAGCAATATTTCGTTGCATGTAGTTCACCTAGACCAGGTCATTAGCTATAAACGAGATGTACTGTCGTAGCTACCACTCTTTTTTGTTGCACACAATCAGTCGGCAACTATCTGCACATATTTTGTTGTACAATATATGCATGATCAGTGCAATTATGAACTCTCCAGTTTTCTTCTATGAGCTTTAATTGGGAGAAATGTTTTGTGTAATTGAACTAACTCACCTTAGATGGGGTCTCTTCATACCGCAGATAAACAGCTTTCAGTATTACCTCATGTACCATATTCCCAAACTCTTTGGCTTCCTCGAAGAAAAGATCACACTCAGAATGGTTTTGGAATACCATGGTGTACTTATCTCTCAGTAAACTGCTCTGAATAACGAGATTGAAGTCTTTCTTTTCCTTTAGCTTCATCTCCTCTTTCGTTGTCACAATCAAATTGCATGTGGATCTGCGAGGCACAATACCGTACAATGGTAGCTTTGTGAAGCACCATGGAGACTTTCCGCTCTTGTCTACAAGTCTAAATGCCACATTTTCATCGGTGTTGTTTCTTAGTTCCAGTGAGCATGAGATGGGCTCATTCGGATGATAGGGGAAACAGAGTTCCAGCGGGTGGATGTCAAGTATAGGTAGCATGTTGATGGACCCTGAAACTTCCTGCTAAATAATCAAATCACTGGAGAGTAAGGGTGCGCACAACTGATGTAAACTAACAAATATCTACCTATTAAATATCAATCTGAATTTTACAACTTATATGATAGACCGATATGCATTGTGGGAAGAATTTATTACAACAAAAACTAGACAAGTGAACCAGATATATAAGCTCGACTTCCGAAAGATTAAAGGTGAAGTGCAAAACATAGCATTTAATTAATTTATGCAACTCTTGGTCTTAACAAAATTATTGAGTTCACCTTAGACGCTCTGTCTTCAGCATGTTGTCTCGTATCGGCACCTAACGGCTGCTTATTGCAATATGTTGATTGCTCTTGATAATCCACATTATTGATATCCATAATTGCTACGGTGTTTCCTTTTGCGATTGCAACGCTGGTATATAACAGGCATATATACCCATATAACATTATAATCTATATAACAAATAGGAATCGCTCTTATCCAGGAAATAAAAACTTTAATATATACCTTCCCATAGCACATGCGAGATGGTAGACAGCTCCAACACAACCAATATTGATGATTCTTGTAAGCCTCGGGGGGCGTATAGATATCCTATGGGGTCTTTTTTCAGCAAGTAGACTGGAGTCCATGTAGGATCGAGTACATCAATAGTTGACTAACTAACTAACGGCGTGTAAAAAAACAAATGGATGATGACTGTGTGTGCTTCACAAGGACACCAGCCATCGTTACTATATTTCAAGTTACCTGCAATTTGCGGTACTCCACAAATAAATAGCACCATCTTCTGAGCCTATAATTAAAGTCTGAAGATTGGTATGGTACAGGACAGACATAACTGGAGATATGAAAGCTTCAAGCGTATACACACATATCTTCTTCTGCAAATACCATATCTGATTTGGAAGAAATAAGAAAAATCAAAATATGCATAGTGAGAAATGCTATATGTACACCTACTATCTTTGGTGTTAGGAAAGCGACTTATCTCTATTGAAGGCCCAAGGGATTTATATATATATATATATATATATATATATATATATATATATATATATATATATATATATATATATTACACATGACTTGAGGTGCAAGGAAACTAAACATAGACTAATAAGGACTCCTAGACCAATACTAATACTCCTTAAACCCCCCTCAAATGCAAAGCGTATGCAATAGCATTGCATTTGAAGAAGTGTAATACTAAAAAAAAGATAATCCAAATCCGCATCTTGAGAGTGTCATAGTAGCATGAAGAGTCTTCAAAACCTGTCGAGTCACCAAAGAGGATAAAGAAGAGATGGCACATCAAAGGAAGACACCGCATCAATAGAAGATACAAGAGAAGTATCAAGAGAAGATGGGTTGTCGAAAGAAGATGGCACATCAAGAGAAGAAGCATTGCTAAAGAATCATGGCCCATGAAAACCGACGGCGAAAGAAGCTCGGCAGCAACAGAATGGGCTTAGATCAACAATGCAAAGAGAGGCCAGAGAAATCCTATACAAAGGACAATGACCAGAAAAAGGTTGACGGACATAGGTATCGTGGACTCACATGACATGAGAAAACACAAAATATCAACGGATTTGGTGGACGCAGCGGAAAATATAGAAAACTAAAAAGCACATGCCAGACTAATGCAATGACTAAAAGATTAGCAGCGGCAACTAGCAAACAGGCTGGCAGGAACGCATCAACTAGTAAGTACTAAGTAGGCTAGCAGAACGCATCAGCTGAGCAGAGCAGCAAAGGGCAGCGGAACAGCAGCAACACGCAGATGGACGCGTGGGAGCAGAGCAGCAGCCAGCCAGCAGGGGCACACGCGGTCTTGAGCTGGACGTGGCAACCCCGATTGCAACGGGGTAACCCGATGTGGCGCACGGGTGTGAACACGACGCAGTAGCCAACCAGGTCGAGGCAGGGCTTTGACCCATCGGACGGATCGGGTCGGCAGCCTGCCATGCGGGAGATCACGGCTGGGCAGGCGCATGCCACGGGCGTGCTCGTCACCAGCTTGGATTAAGCGAAGCAGCTGGGCGGCAGGTGCCCACGCAGGGTGGGAACGACGGCGGAAGACGAGATCGACCAGAACAGACCAATTTGGAGGGAGAAAAAAAATTGGATTGTAAGGACGAGTTGCGGCGTCTGGAGACCTAAACCTAGGCTCTAATACCATGTTAGGAAAGCAACTTATCTCTATTGAAGGCCTAAGGGGCATATACATATATACATACATACATACATATATATATATATATATATATATATATATATATATATATATATATATATATATATATATATTACACATGACTTGAGGTGCAAGGAAACTAAACATAGACGAATAAGGACTGCTAGACCAATACTAGTACTCCTTAACATTTGGCATGTCATTCAGTGAGAATGGCAGACCTTGGCAGTCTGATCATCAGAGCCTGTAACCAAAAATTCTTGATCATGGCATGTGAAGTAATCCAAGCAGGTCACTCTACCCGAATGCCCAGACAAAGCATAGTTGGATTTGGGAGAATCAAGACTCCAAATCTGCACAACAATCACATATAGGTGTCCTTAATCAAAGAAAATAAAGGTATGTTACCAACAATTGTCTTCAGCATGCTAAATTTAAGGGGTGGGTGTTGACACAGAATCACATACCTTCACAGTGTCTCCCTCTAAATCTACTGAAGCAGTAGCAATGGTGTTATTTGGGTTAACTGCAACTTGGTATGCTGAATGGAAGTTATCTCCAAATGTGTGTACACACTCCCAATCTTTGTCCCAGTCCCAAAGTTTCAGCTGCCAACCCGCAGACAGCAAATACGGCTTGTTTGGATGAACGGCCATTGACAGGAGTTCTCCTGGTCCACCGCCACCAACTCTGAAACTTGTGATCATCTTCTTTTTTTCATAGTCGTACACTTGGATGTCACCATACTCTGTCCCAGCAACAATCCAGTGCTCTCTTTCAATAAATTTAACACACGTAATTGCTGCAGAGAGGTAGGAGAGTAATTTATTTTCATGGCACTTTGCATGATGGAAGTATTAGCGGTGGTCAGAAAGCATGCCGTGTGTTGCTGAGACTTTAAGCGAATCTATTTTTCTCTGCCAAATAAACATGTATTATGACCATGTTAGTAAATGGAGATCAGATCATGGTACATATCCAATCCAAGAGGCATCGATAGCCTTTATAAAGAAACAACCTGTCATACTTGCCTGTGCATGATAGTCCCAAAAGCCAACATATCCATTGCTATCTCCGATTATTATCCTGCCACAAAAACTCAGTGAATTAATGAACCATGTGCAATATGCCATATGCCCACACGTAAAAAGTAAATCTCATTCATGAGCTCAGTCACAAAAAGAGAGTTCCAATGCCGAATAAAACTATGGACTGATCAGAGGCTCCTGAGCAAATAACACTGGAAAACTTTTGTTACTTTCTTGGCATGTATCAAATTTTTTCACCAAAACTTTTCGGAAATACAGAGATGGATGTGTCACATGTATTCAACAATGAATATGGATTTTCTATACATGTATAAAGAATGCACCCACCATTGTCTGGCCTGGTTCGTGTCCAAGGCATACATGTGTTCGTCATATTTGTTGTGACTTTTCATTTGTAAGATTATCTGATTCAACAACACTATATATGGTTAAGATCTAGCGGGGGACATCCTCAAAGTTTTACTGCACAAATATTGTAAACGAGAAAGAGAAGTTAGAATCCATACCTTGATTGTGGGAGAGATTAGCTGCGGAATATACGATCATGTGCATTCCAGAACCACCACCACAAAAGAAAACAACACAAAAGGGAAGTAACATTTACTCTATAGTATCAACCTTTCAATTGAAGAGAAAAATGGATAGTACTAAAGAACTAAAGAAGGTTGGCTTATATTAATTGCTCTAAAAAGAATGGCAGTGATTGTTTGCCATTTTTATTGCCTTTCCACCTTACCACTTGCTTTAAAGGTTGTAGTCTAGCCATGTTCCCTCAAGATTTAATGTGCAATATTTGTTTGTATATTTATAATGACACATCATTGATATTATGACGACGAACTGCGTTAACTAACAAAATTCAAGGGGAAGTCAGGGAGAAATAATAGCAAACAATGTTTCAATATTTTTCGATGTATGTGGACGGCCTTTTAATATCTGAGTGTTAATATCTTATTTATAGCTATGTAGTAATATGTTACCTTAGATAACGATGGTGTGATGTGTCGTGGCAGAGTATAAAGTGCTTTTAGCTTCACCTCCTGCACTGCATTCCCCATCTCACGGAAAAAATTGTCTGGCTGGCTTTGGAAAGTGTTTATATACTCATCATCCTCCAATATCAATGTAGCATTGTGGAGGATCACATCTATGATATACTTTTGTGGTAGCTCTTCTTTCTCTTGGGTTGTAATGATGAGAGTGAAAGGGGTGTTAGGTGGGACAATGCCATACAACGGCAGCCTTATGAAGGAGGACTCCATGCTCTTGTCCGTAAGCCTAAATGCAACATGTTTATCTGTGTTGTTTGTTAGTTGCAGGGGGCATGTGATAACCTTGTTGGGCTCAAAGGGGAAGCACAATGTGAACTGTTGAAGGAGAAGAAGCTCACTTTCCCCACCTGCAGGGCTTAAATGCGTACTGCATTCTGTTTGCGCGAGCGCATCAACTATGTGCTTCATACTAGCTGGTCTCTTCCCTGGATCGAGATCTGTGCACTCTATCCCAATCCTAGCACATACTCGTAATTGTTCCCACTGCAGTGCATCCAACATCATATTACTCCAAATTTCAAGTACCTAGGAAATTACAAACATTACTACATTATGAAACAGACAAAACTTTAAAAAAATATCTAACTGCTAATGTGTTAGATAATTAATTTTTAAACTTGACTTTGAATGCTGGCATGTATAAACTGTTCGTACATTCTCAATAGCAATCTGATATCCCTTCTTTCCAGTCAATATCTCTATAATTATAACACCAAGACTATACAAGTCAAACTTGTGTGTGATTGCAATTTTTTCACCGCAATAGCATTCTGGTGCCAAATATCCCCTGAAAAGAAATATGGTTTGATCATTTAGTATTATAAAAAGTAAGTGCAGTATAAGATTACATTATATGTAAACCAGCTAAAAAAAATAGCATTCAACATGCTTTGTCTGTCTTACATAGTTCCAGCCACATTTTTAGTAATGACCCGTGTTTGGTCTTCCTCAAAACACCTTGATAGTCCGAAGTCAGTAATTTTCGGCATCATATCCTCATCCAACAATATATTTCCGGGTTTCAAGTCTAAGTGCATAATATTTTTTTGGTGAAGATAATTTAACCCCTCACATACCCCCTTTATTATATTGTAGCGCTTTCTCCATTCAATTTCTCCAAATAAATCTGCAAAAGGCAGATGAGAAATGGGACTTAATTTAGATAATTGGCTTCCTTAATGATATGCAAGGTAGCACACTATACGGTAACTTATTTCAGCTATAATGTCGAGTAGTTTGAGGCAATATCTTCTGGAGAAAATTTAAATGGAATCATAAATCTACCAGTTATATGACCATCAAGACTTCCTTTAGGCAGATATTCAAAGCAGAGCAATCTTTGTTGTACATCTGCCATAACCCATTTCCCATTGTAGCTTTCCATATTTCCTTGTGTGTCAGAACAATATCCTAGAAATCGTACAATATTCTTGTGCTTCGCCTTCATGAGACACTCAATCTCTCCTTGAAATTTTTCCTCGTACATGTACGTATTGGACAGTCTCTTTACGGCAACAACACCATTATCAAGTATTGCCTGCAGCAGTGAGATCATGCAAGATAAACTTTGTGTTTTCATTTCAAATAATCATTGATCAAACCAGAGTGATGGAAACTGCTGGCAGCATGAGAGGGTATAATGTACCTTATAAACCACCGCGAAGCCACCTCTTCCAACTTCCAACTTATCAGAAAAATCATCTGTGATTTTCTTCAAAAGTGAGTATGGCAGGGCGATGGGCTCTAAATCTTCATCGAACAACATGTTTTCCAGCTCAATTTCTGTTATACAACCTTGGTGATCCATTATTTGGGCACCTGGGTCAGTTATGTACCAACTCAGTTACCCTAGCTTGAAACAATACGGCACACGTTATTTGTGAGGCCACTAGCTAGACCACAATTGCCCAAGTAATTAAGTATTCACGAAATAATATTTACACAAGATATCTGCATGCTGTGTTGTCAGATAGACAATCTAAGCAATGACGTATCTTCCATATACTAGACACTGTGTTGTCAGATATCGACCAAGATGTAGGTACGTCACTAACTATGAGAAGTTTGCAACAACCTAATACTCCCACCGATAAAAAATAAGTGTCATGGTTGAAAAAGATGATTGATGGCATGTACTGAATTGACGTGTGCCAGATGTTGCCCAGTCTTCTCAAGTTAACAAGGGAGGGAAGGAGAGATGTGATATATCCTACCAGGGAGGTGATATGAGAGCTTGATCTGCATACAAATATGAATAGATTACATGATTCCATGGGAATTATTTCGCTAATCTAGTTTGACTGACCATTAGTTTTGCCAATAATTATGGAAAGTTCACTCTAAACATGTGTTTAATGACACAAGCAACGCATGTACTCATAAATTTCAGTCCAAAAATCGTACACTTACCTGACAACACATGCCACCCAGGAAGCTACATTGTGAACATCCATCTTTCAAATATACTTCCTCCATCCGAAATTACTTGTCAAAGAAATCGATAAAATTGGATGTATCTAGAACTAAAATATGTCTAGATACATCCATTTTTCCGATGAGTACTTCCTGACGGAGGGGGCATATCCTAGCTGGTCTTACCTTGGCTTAATTTCACTGCGACCTTTGAAAGATGGATGTTGTAGTGCAACCTCGCCACTCCTCGCCGGTCGGCTGTCTACCAAAGATGGCCGGATGGATGGTTGCTTTCCAGGAAGACCAGACGCAGACGACTGACGAGAAGAACTTTGGGGTCTTGTCTTGGACCAAGTAGTAAGTTTACTGGTCGGAGAGTGTGAGCGAGGAGGAAAAGCAGCTCAAGCAGGCGAACCGGCCGGGGTGGCTGTATACGGTATGTATGGTGTGGAGGTATCAATTTGCTGAATTATTGCTGAGAAAGAGACAAAATGCAGAGACTGTCGTTACACAATATATATATGCTGTCCGGCCGTCATAAGATGTTGTTTAAGCTATGCTGAGTAGGATGTTGTCGTAGCACGCTGTATTGTATATTTAGTAACCAACCTGCCATTGGTATTTTTCAAAGTCTATCATGTGATCCGCATCATCAAGCACCGAAAAGGAAGACTACATCTGCAGACACCATGATCAAAGTCACTGCGTAGTGAGTAGTAGGTAGCTTTCTCGAGAATTGATAGAATAAAAAAGTGTAGTAGATGTGATTATAATCTATAGTGCGTGTCCATCTCAACCGCTGCAAATTAGTACAAGTCCCACTTGTCTACTCCGTCTGGTTGAAATTAAAGTAGACATATTTGTTACTACTAAAGCAAGTGGGAGTAAATTACAGTTTGGTGCAAAGGACAAGGATAGCAAATCGATCCCACTTGCTCTCCTTGAACAAGAAACAAGGACGAATATGGGTGAACCACTAAAGAGAAGGCTACCGAGGTCCAAACCATGTGTTTGTTAACGATAGAAAATGCTCACCAATTCTTCATGATTCTTTGGTGCGAGAATCATTGAAATCCATCCGCTCCGCTCCCATGGTTTCTGCCTAACACTTTAGCAGTATTTTGAAACAGAAACGGAACGATCTCCAATGAATCGCAATCAAGGTCTGCAACCAGTAAATGCTCACAGAATAATTTTACAGTTACTGCTGATCTAATTGCCAGATGACAGGAGATGGTGGGTTTCATGGATGAGCCAACCTTCATGGCGTGGAGACTAGAGACGAGACAGAGGGGCATTGCGGAGATGCCACTGGCCAGCGCCCCTCTCTGCCTTGCCCTGGTTATAATCGCCCTCCCATCTTCGACCTTGGCCTTGTGCCCCTCACTGTCGCTAGGGTGGAGATTCGGGGGAAGCTGTAGAGCGTGGGACACTAGAACTATATACGTCCCAGCAGAAGGGGGGCACAAAGAAGCGGGGCTAGCAGGGGAGGGGGAGAGGCCGGTGGCCGCCGTCGTCGAAGCTGGCAGAGAGTGGGAAGGGCGGCCGGCCAACCACATGGAGACACGGGCCAAGGAATTAGCATCGATCAGAACCACTAAATCAGGATCAGATGTCAAATAGGAGCTCGTTGTCTGCCTCACTGCATGTTTTTTTTTCAAAAGGAAGGATTACCACCGACCTCTGCATCGGACGATGCACACACATAAAAAAAGCACAAAGTACGAAGTTCAGCATAAATCCCAAGAAAAATCTGAAAAAATGGAATAAATTGCCACAATCGGCAAAAATAAGGTAAGATGACTAGACACCTATACTATTATTGAACCGCCATCCAAACCGGTTCTATGTATCCTGTGCTACCGTCTCATAACGATTGCATCCATAAGCGAACTAATCTGTGGTTGAATGGTTAGAGGGACAGTGGTATCCCAGCCCACCAGGATTCAAATCCTGATGCTCGCATTATTCCTGAATTTATTTCAAAATGGTGCACTACAGATGCGCCACTAGCACCACGCCATTAGATTTTATTACTAATGGCGCACCATATGTGCGCCATTAGTACATGGTGCGCCATTAGTATACCGTTCGGTGCTCCACTGGTATTCCCTCTAGGTGCATCACTAATAACCTTATAGCTGCGCCACTAGTAATAAAGGAAGGTGTGCCACTAATAAGGGCTTAAATGCGCCACTAGTAATGTATTTGGAAAACAAAAAAATCTAAATTTACAGAAAACAACCTATAAGGAAAAATAATTTAAAAACAAAAAATGAAATAGAATCATAATTTTTATTATAGTAAGAATATTACAATGTCTTTACAAGTTTCCAATAAAAGGAAAATTGCAAGGAAATAAAAGAAAATCCTAAAACTAATCTTCTAGTAATCTTTTCTTCTTTTTCTTCACTTTATCCCTGCAAAATGTAACAAAATAAACAGAAAGACAAACAAACTATTTATCTGACAGAGCTAAATAATCAGGGCATTTACCTTTTGATAATATTATTATACTATACTACCAGTATACTACTCCACTTGGATTTTTTAGATGAGCAGATCTGAGATAGACATCTGTTCAAGTGGCTATAGGTAGGCTTGAAGAATTCTCATCGGTTCAAGTGGCTACAGGTAGTTGCACAGCTGGAATATAGACTACTAGTACTATTTGAAAAGAAAACAAGAGCAAAACTGAACGTACTAGTCAGATCCGATCACATTGAGCTAGAAAGAAAATTCATCAGGAAACAGATGGCCGGCGACTTACTTCCAGACGTTGAGGATCTCGTTGTGCCCGGCGAAGACGCTGCGGAGCGCGTCGCGGACGGACTGCTCACAGCGATAGCTGCAGCAGATGATTGTCCTGCAGGTAGTCCAGCAGCCAGGAATTAAAGATAGGAGGGCTAGAACTGAAAGAACTAACATCTTAGAAAGCAACAGGAGATAATTCATATATGCAAAATACATATGAAGTGGTATTCACCAAATTTGTTGAAACATGAACGAATTGTTTTAGCAATACCAATGATACATGTCAAATTAATTGCTCCTGTCATGACAATGTAAAAGTAGTACTTGCATGCCAATGAAGACTTGCTAGTGTCGGATTCTATGAGGTTGAGGACATGTGTAATTGTGCCAAGTTCACTTGTAATGCCATTATTCATGATCTGAACTTTATTAATCAATTGGGGTAGTCATGGTGTACTCAGTTTTATTACGGTGGCCAACTTTCACTATGTGTATATGTTTGAACAAAAAAACTGTGAAAATAATGATAACGAATGGAACCGAATAGGTTATCAATAATTAGAGATGTAGTGGGCAATCAGGAACAATACTTAACAGCATGATCCTGGAGTACTTTACATTTATTCTATGCCCTTACAGTGAAGTTACTGCATCATATTTCAGCTACAACAGTTCAGTATTGCAAATATGAACAAGACTGGGAAAAAACAAGAGCTATGAAAATTTCTAACAACAGAATCACTTCAGAAAGTTTAATATCACCAACTATCAAAATCTATGGTTAAACTACAGGGTGCCGGTTGAAACACACTGCAAGTGTTTGGAAATGGTATCATACTGGACACTGATCAACCTTGAGTTCGGCATTCCTTTTCAAAACAGTAGCTTATACCAAAACAGTAGCTTATACCATGTCATTAGCAGGCGGCTGCCCTTGGTTCCTCATCTTCCAGAGCAAGTGAACTCTCTCATTTTTAACTCTTGTCATGCAATTTGCCCTAAGCTGTGGATCAAGGCAACAGGGGACAAGGAGAAATTATGAGTAATACGAGATGAAGGCACATAAAAGTTACAAGATTGCATGCAACACTGACAGGCAATGCGAGATGGCACCCTAGAGGCAGTTCAGTCCAAAACCTACTCTAAAGATTCATGGTTCCTAACAAAATAGCAGAAAAATGCTTGACTTCACGACACAGCTGACACCCTATTGGCAGTTCTAGGCAATCAACCGAACACCTTGCGCGCATGGCGGCAGCACCCGTTGTCCAGCAATCCAAGAGTAGCATCACGCTTCAAACTCCGGCCTGCTGCGCGCGGCATGACAGCATAGAACTAGCCGCGCCGCCGGCGAGATGGGCTGGGAATGGAACAAAGTCAACGAACCTCCTCTCTCCAGTTCGGGCGGCGTGATTTGTTGGGAACCCTCCGGGGGCGAGCCGAATCCATCGTGGCGGCTGGCCGCGCCGATCGCCGGGAGACGAGGCTCCCGCCGGGTCTGGCCCCTTCGCCTCTGCTCTCTCTTGGTCTCGCCGGCGTGGAGAGCGAAGGCCAGGGGACGCGCGCTTCTCGCCGCGACGCCTGCTCCGGGAACGCCTGGGGGAGATTTGCCTCGCGTGACAGAGGAACAGAAAATCGCGAGAGGACGGTGGATGGTGGGATTGATGGTCCGGCGCGAGGCGGCGAGGGGAGCTCCTCCTCCTGCAGCTCGACGGCCTCCACACCCCGGAGCAACGCCCTCACCGGAGGACGTGGTCGCCAGCTCTCCTCTGGATCCGGTGAGGAGGGTTGGGGAAGGAGCTCACCACGGCTCCATGCCCTGGATCTGGTGTGAGGGAGGGGGAAGGGGGCTCGCCGTGGTCGGGAGGGAGAGGAAGAGGCGTGCGGCCGGGGCTTCCCGATCTAGATCGAAATCGAGGGAGGTGGGTGGGTGTGTCAGGAGGAAGGGGAGGGGAGAGAACGTGACTAGAGGGAGGGAATAAGGGGTGATAGCAATGGCGCACTGGTAGGGGGTGCGCCATACGTATAGATAGCAATGGCGCATCTCTTACTGATGCGCCATTACTAGTTTTAACTAGTAATGGTGCACTATCCCCTGGTGCGCCATTAGTACTTAAAAAAAATATAAAAAAATTTACTAGTGGCGCATCGTGGATGTGGTGCGCCATAGTATTTGGACACTAATGGTGCACCAACACATGGTGCGCCATTAGTATATAGTAGTGGCGCACCACATGTGTGGTGCGCCATTAGTGTCCATATTATCTATAGCCCATTTCCTAGTAGTGATTCTTATCCTGATAACAAATTACTAATTTTTAGTGATGAGTTCATATCCATATGAGACCCAAATTTACACTTTGCAGCACAGGGCCCTTATTTATAAGAACGGCCAGAGCTCTAATGAACCACAAGCACTAGCAAACGAAATCAAACACAAGCACGAACCTTTTTATCAGCCACCTCAATTACACAATACACATAGTACATGTGTACAAACAGCAAATAAGCAACAGTGAGGTGGGTTAAGGACTATACCATATTGCGCATCCTCAAGGTGTCTTCACTGTCGATGTCCTTGAAGCGGCGACTGTGTGGTGTCGAAGAGATACTTGAAGCGGGGACAATGTGGTGGCAGCGACTACTTGGTCTAGGGTTTGGTGGAGGCGGAGGGGGAGGGGGAGGGGAGATGTAATCAGATCAGATGTGGAAGGGTGAGGTGGAGGTGGAGTACTGGCCATCAGTGGGGGCAGTGAGGCGGGGTCGTGACCGGTGGTGGAGGTGGAGTCGCGGCCGCCGGACGGTGGCGGGAGGGAGCGGCTTGGTTAAGGGTTTGGTGGAGGCTGAGGGGGACGGGGAGGAAGTGGCCGGCGGTTGAGGCGGAAGATCGAGGTGGAGCCATGGCCGGTGGCGGAAGTAGAGCCGCGGCTGGCGTCGGAGGCGGAGGCGGAGCCGTGGCCGGGTGTGGAGGTGGAAGACAGGGATTTGGGGGATTTGCAGGCTCCGGGCTAGGGGTATGGAGTTCCGTATGTATCAAATTACCAACATGAAGGGCTGAGTGTAATTTTAAGCAGCCCGGGCATAGATAATATGGTCAATTCACCTTGGTGCTTTTTTGGCTTGCCGCCATTGCTGCGAAAACAGGACGCGTGCGCGCAGGTTTTCTTGCCGCCCGGACATATTTAGAACGTCCTAGAAGATATATTACACAGACATATTATATTTGACATTTCTTACATTATGTTTTTGTAAATAATTACTAAAAAATTGAGACAATGATAATCACTATAGTTATTATAGGGTATGTGCCAACCTCAGCTCGTATGGCTCTTGTGTATCTGAACAGTCAAATAAGACGAATGTCCATCTGATTACTTGTTTCGTTGCCCGTCAGCACACTAGATATGGATTGATCACCCCCTCTCCTCCGCACACCAAATTGTGGCTTGATTACCCTTTGGTGTTGACTCGTTTACCCCTCAGTCTAGACTTGATTGCCCCTCAGCACACTAGATCACGACGGTGTACCCCTTGGCACACCATATCACGACTTGATTACCCCCCTCAGGGCTGGCTCAATTACCCCTCAACACTGGGTAGATTGCCCCTCGACACACTAGATCATGGATTTATCATCCCTCGACACAGCAGGGTGCGACTTGAATACCCCTCAGGGTCGGCTTGATTACCCCTAAACACACCAAATTGACAGGACGACACTAAGCGGAATTGCTATGGAGGAACACTAAAGGCATTGATGGGATCGAGGTATCCCATCCTAGGATGTTGAAAGGAACGAGAAGTGATTGGTGCCGACCATCGATCGAGTAACGGGGGATAAACCCACGCGTTCCTCGCTGCACACGAGAGACTTCTATGATCTTGAGGTCCTCAATTCATGTGTCCACGTCGATGATGTGGCCCCGAATAGTCGAATAATATTAAAGCTAACTTGATTAATCCTCAGCACGCCAGATAATTGTAAGGAAGAGATCATCGAACGGTTGCCTTGCAACGTTTGAAGACGTCGATGCTTGACTCCGTGAGTGGGAGAGAAGGGGAAGATTATTGGTCGTCCCATAAGAGCTCCCTCGCCCTCCACCATGATTGGTGACCGTCTCTCTTGTAGTCACCATTGCTCATTGCTTATTCTGTAATAACCTAATAGTAAGGTAAAGGCGTGCTTCGTTGTGTGTTATTTTGGTGATCTATTCAGATTCACTATTCGATACACAACGAGGATTGCCAACCTATATTGGTCCCAAATGCTTATTGCTTCGGTACTTGTTGATTTGTTATATTAAAGGACGACACTTTATACTCGTGGATGAGGAACACAAAAGGTTGTAAGTGGGCCGGGGCCTTCCACACTCGAAGATTGAAGGAGGGATATGTGATTACCGTCAAGACATTGATCAATCTATGATCAACAACAATATGTGTACCCATCGGGTTTCTTGACTAGCTAGCACTCTCTTCGGACTCACCTCTAACCATCGTCATGGAAGATAACAATGGGGGAGGGATCATCAGAGTGGCGGTGCATGCCCATGCACCCCAGAGACTCAGATCCGCAGCCTCCCTTGTGGCCTCTTTCATCTCTCTCTCCCTCGAATTCTCTCTTTCTCCGACCTACATACTCTAATGACCCAACACTAGACGATTACACACATCGGGCACAGTGAAACATGACTTTCATCCTAGTATTTTGTATAGCGCAATGACACATATATAAGTTTTTTTTTGCGGGAATATATAAGCCTTGTTTTACTCAAATACTAAGAGAGTCAAGGATTTTACCTAGAGCTCATTTTCTAACCTCCTAAAGGAAGTGGAAAATCCATAAACAGGGCAACTTAGAGGAAAGTGAATTACCATGTAAAACAATTAAGAAATAAATCAACACACATCACACGTGTGAACAGTACACATAGATGGTCTCCCGCGTAATTTTCGGCGGACCGCGCTCTAATATTTTGATGGCCTGCCCCATATTTTGACGTGGACCCACTGTGCAGTGAGATGGGAAAAGAGGCGGCTGCCCGTGTGTAGTTTCCTCCTCCCCCGCTCTCCCAAAACGAGCGCCGCCAGAGTCAAAAAATTTCCCCTTCTCGAGCCGATCTTCGTCGCGCACGGCGCCGCCAGCCGACCAGGTCGCCGCCGCGTCGTCTTCTCATCCGCTGACCTCACGTCGCCGCTTCCTTCCCCGTCCCCGTCCCCGTCGCCCCTTCTCTCAAGCTGCCGGCTGGCGCTCTCTGTTCCCCGGGTCGTCCACTCCACGCCGTCGGTTCGACCCAGGAGCGGCAGGGGTAGAGGCGCAGTTCTACTCCAGGCTCCGCATCCAAGTAGTACGATTCCTAATTTTTTTGGTCGACCGGTCATTTTGGTTTGTTAATCTTCCTGCACTGACCACTTGCTGCTGCTGATGGCGCATATTGCAAAGTATGGCGAGGTTGAGTATCTCAAAGTAGAAATCTCAGAGACGCCGCTTCCTGCCGTCTTCGTCCGATGGAGGAGGTTCTTTCATGATTCCTTAGTTGTTTTCGTTCGATTTGTTATCTCCCGGTGCTCATCTAGGTCTTCTGTTGCCCCCTTGTAGTTCTAGGGTTAGCTGTTCGATCGGCGACTGCCGCGAGCTGGTAGCACATCAGCTTGCTATGATCTGCCTTCTCTGTTGATCAAGGTTGCTTTGCTGGTTCTGCTCTTGCTCGGCCATCCCGTTGCAGGTGCTCATCTTATCCCGTCTTTCTATGTCCATATTTTATTTTTGCACCTGTATTTAAGCATGGATTGTGCCCTAATCATAGATTAAAATCGCGGGAGAAACGATTTCGCGGCGGCCTCTCCCAGCAGCTATAGCAGCCGCCATAGCGGGCAATCGCGGCAAATAGCGGAAATTTTTCTGGTGGGGGAGATGATTCTGGAGGGATTTGTTGATTGTTGAGCCATTTATAGGGATATGTGGAGGATTTCGCGGCAGCAGCCATAGCGTAGCGGCGAGGCTCCTGGGCAGCTATAGCGCAGCTATCGCGGCTATTTCGCGGGCTATTTTAATCTATGGCCCTAATAGATCTACTATTTTTGTTGGGCTTTCTCTTTTGTGTGGGGTTTCCTTATTTTGGTTATTCATTGTTTGTGGCCTGATGTTTGCTGTCAGTTGTTCGTACGTGAATAAAAGAAAATCTCGTGCTGCTCAGTTACTTTGTTTACCAATCATTCCCTTTTTTTTGTTTATAATGGAGTATCTGTTGAGTATCCTTTTTTGGAATAATCTTATATTTTTCTTCAGGTTGCCACCGATGGGAATACAGCCAATGGACAGGTTTTGCTTGTCAGCGACCAGAACAAGAACAAGTCAATGCTTATCTGTATATTCAACTTTGTGGATGATTGGAGGCTCTATGTTCATAGTTTATATTGGTCATCTTTATATCTGGGCCATGGTCGCTGTATTGGTCTATCATTCATCTACCGGTTAATTGACCATAGAAAGGTCATGGCATTAATAGTATATATTTTCCTTCTTTCCTTTACAGAATAGATTATTATCAGGATAACAATGACTCAATACATTGCTTGACAGAATGATTGAGATTAACTATGAGGGAGTTTATTCCTAGCTTCTAGCCCTACATAAAAATGGCTGATGGTTCAGTTCCTCATTTGGTGATTTTTTCTTATTCTCCATCTATATTATACCAAGATGATGCCCTTGAAAGAGTGAGACAAATACATCATCTGCTCAAGCTCACAGTTGGCCGAACTGAAAGGTTTTATCTTTCTGAAAATTTTCCTCTAGTTAGTAAGGGGCGGTAAATGCAAGCACTCTTAAGGCTTTTCCAGTTTCCTCTAATCTAGTGGCAGCACATTGATGCTTCAATTTTAAGTGGGTCATGCTAGCTGAACAAAAACTTAATTTTGTGTTCCTTGTACCTAATTGTGCCTTCACGGTTCTTGTGATGGTTGCTTGTGAGTGTTTGTTTGGTATCTCTATATAGGATTTGAAATTGATGTAAGATGTGTGCTGCTACAATTTTCTGAAGTAACTTACTGATACTGATATGTGTGAACTTATTGCTACTGGAAATCATTCCAGTAAATTAGTATTGACATTATGTCCTACTGTTAATCAGGGCATTATTTCTGCTGCATGCCCAAGTATTTCCACATCTTGTTCTGGTGATATAGGCTACTTATTGTTAGTTCATTGTAGGTCTCTTGAAGCTTTATATAAATGTTTACATTTATTCTTACATAATAATACTAAATGGAGCAGATGGCCGATGCTCACGCTCTGTTTTGGGGCTTTTGTCGCTTTTCTCTGAAATTACCACCCTTTCTTATTTTTCAGGTTCTTGATTGGATTACGTATTTTGGGCACTTTGCTGGTACCATCTTCCTTGAGGTGAGAGTTGATGTATGTGGTGATGTGCATGTGATATTGTTGTGCGTGCCAGTTTCATATACCATTTCCACACTGCTGCAAGAGGGAAAGAATATTAGTGAAGGATTTCTCTATTGTAAGATTTCTACATTCCTCAGTTATTGTATATCCAAGCAAGAATACTCCTGCCGTTATGGATGATGCTTATTCTTTTAGCCCTTCAGAAGTTTCTGAAAAAACACATGCATTTTACAAATATTAGAAACTATTTAAAAATCATTTACTACTATGTTGATGTGGGTAATTCACCTGATTTGACATAATGATTAGCACGTCTCAACGTTTCATCATTAATTATACTGAGCATCATCTCTAAAAGGATAGAAGGTGCCAAAACATGTCAGGAGAATGATTCTGGGGTGCTGGGCATTGATATTCGAGCTATCTTGCTTGGCATTAACATTTTTTAATATTTAATATACTTCTGCACACACCAGACAAGTAATGGAAATAGGAAAGCTTATATTAGTGAGATTGTCTGCTGATAAAAATATGTATTGTTGCACCTTGAATCGAGATAACTTCCGCAACCTTCACTTTATTGAACTCTCCTGAAGTTTATAATTCAGTGTACCTCTTTTCTGGATATGGTAATTTGAAAAGAGTGTTGCTGTTGCCACTTTTCTGGCATCCTTTTTTTACATGGTATCATATGTTATTTATGCGTTTATGTGCCTTCCTCGCCGGCAATACAGTAAACGACTACAACTTCATTTTTTGGCATGCTACAGAATGACATTATCTTGAACGTCCTACAAGGAAGTTGCTCCTGATGCCTGCAAAACCTTTTGAACCTAATAAATCATGCTATGTCTGCTCTGAGGTATTTTGCACTGTCTTAAGATATCTTGTTCTTATATTTTGTTCCTCTCGTTTGTATCTGACATGAAACTGAAACTGAATGCATCAGACCCCTCTTCTGCTGGATGTTAACACCAAGGCCACAAAGCTTAGGGAGGTTATCGACAAGATTGGCTCTACACTTGTTTTTGAAGATGCTGATGGCTTAGAGGAAGACGAGACTGCAACTATGCTTTAAACCTTGAGAATGTACTATCCTCAGACTCATAATGTTTCCTGTTCAAGGCAAGGGCCAATGGAACAATGCACTCCAATGCCATTTTTCTCCCTTTTAAACTATGCCCTTGTGTTTCCATATTGTCGATTACAATATATTTATTGCCAGCCTTTATAGAATATTAGTTATGATGACTCTTGCACAATAAAAACTAGGTGGTCATAGATGATTCTAGTTACTTACTAGCTTAGAATATAAATGAAAAAACTTTATACAATTTTGCTAATTAAAGTTAGCAGATGATTTCCCACTGTCCCAAAGTAGTAGCATGATACTGAAACTACTGTTGTTTTATAAAATCTTTTCACATAAAGATTAGTTTATCATGCATTTTTTCCACACATTCCATGCTTAGTATCATACCTCAAATACATTGATAGATCGCTTTGTCGGAGAGACAAATGAGACCTGAACACTGTATTTCTGTCCTATCCACTTTTTCACTTCGGCACTCTGTCAATGACTAGAGCTTCATTTCTTCTGTAATCCATGCAGGGAAGTTTGACGAGGAGAAAGAGACTGACAGAATGGTTTTATCTGGATGGTCTGCTCCGGTGGAGGAACAAATTAACAGTAATGGGGAGAACAAATCGACAGCTTCTTCATCCTGTGCGCATGCCACTGATGACACTATTGAGGATCCATCGACTAAACCTCGGATGAAGCGCAAGCTGGGTGAACTATTGAAAACAAAGGAAAAGTGTGTTGCATCCAGTAGTGCTTAGGTGTTTTGGTTTGACAACTCTGGTTGATATGTGGTCTACGCTATAGCAGATTGTATATGCTGATTCAAGTATTCTAGCAATTTACCAAGTTAAGCTAGTCTTTCTTTGAATTTATGGCTGATATGAATATGATGTATGATGATTTTTTGCGGATTTATGAATTATTTGAGCTATGGCTGATATTAATCCAGATTTGGGTTTTGTTACCTTTGTTCCTAATCTACATAAATTGTTCATGTGAATCCAAATTTATATATTTCAAATTATGGATGAAATGAATCAAAAATATGTAAACTCGTTAGTGAAAGCCAACTCTTTCATTTTTATTCGTAAAAGTAGTTTTGAGAACATAGTGCTGGTCAGCTGGATGCGATGGGATTTCCTGTGCATAGAGCTGCCTTGAGTGAGTCGACCCATTTAACATGCTACAGCCATTGCCCCATTTAGCATGACTATAGCAATTGCATCACCATGGCTTTAGCAGCATACTGTAGCAGCACTTATTTTTTTATTGAAAAAGAATATCCTTGAAAGCGCAAACAGTTTATAAAACATCTGAACATTATTTAAAAAATAAAAATATTTATTAATCTGGAAACAATTTTTGAAAACATGCACAAATTTTGAACATTTCTGACCATTTTTTAAATTTGTGTAATTTTTTAACTGAAAATATTTTTGAAAATGCGAGCAACTTTCTAAAATTTCCAAACAATTTTTTAATTTATGAACTTATTTTTGAAATGGGATTTTTTTTAAATTTGCAAACAATATTTTAAAGCACGAACATTTTTGAATATTTGAAACAAAAAATTGTGAAGAAATTTGACAATGGGTACTTTTTCCAGATTTGGAACACAAATTTGCAATCATTTTTCAAAATTTGTGTTTTTTCAGAAAAACAAAGAAGGTCGGAAAAAAGCCGGTGGCTACGGGCATTGCAGCAGCGGTTTTTTATTTTTAAAATTTTCAAAATTTATTAGAAAATCGAATATTCTAGAAAGCGCAAACATTTTACAAATTTCTGAACATTTTTTGAAATATACAAATATTTTTTAAACAACGAATTTGTTTTGAAAATGTGAACAAGTATTAAACATTTTCGACCATTTTCTTTGTGTATTTTTTAAACTGTAACTATTTTCAAAAATGTCGAACATTTTTTGAAAATTTTCAAACAAATTTTAAATTATGAACTTATTTTTTGAAATGGGAATGCTTTTCAAATTTGCAAACAATTTTTTAAAGCATGGGCATTTTTTTCTATTTGGAACAAAAGTTTGTGAACAAATTTGTAAACCGGATTTTTTTTCAGATTTGGGACAAAAAATGAAAGCACAAACAATTTTTCGAAGAAACAAAGATAGAAGGAAATAAAGGAAAAATAAAAATTTAAAATATAAAACCAAAAAAGAAAAGAAAATAAAACTGAAGACAGCCGATTAAAAACCATAGGAAAAATAGAAAAACTATTAAAAAGCCGAATCAAAAGCTTCTAGAATGCTGCTAAAACCGGACAACATAAACGGACCAGCCCAACTACATTCGTTTGTTCCTTTCTGTGCGAATGGCTAGCATCGTCAAATATGATTTTTCGAGACTGAGCTGCTCGAGTTGTGAGTGCGTAAACATGGGCTAAGTTGCAGGGGACCCTAAGCATATAAAAAGAATAACACTGGGATGGTAGGTCCAATAGCAACAATTAAGTCCAAGAGGTGTGACTCGTGTTATAATGACGGCTGGGTCTGAAGCGAGCTGACCACCCGAGTTCTATACGACAATATGAGATCTCTACATCCCATATCAAACTGACAAGTTGGGTCAGACCATTTTGATAATCAGGACTATCGTGAGCACGACACATTAGGGGCAAAAATCAACGCCCGCTCAAAATTGGAATAAAAAAGAACAAAAGCCCGTTGCTAAATCCATGACGATTTACATGTTGGGATTATGATGGCGAGGCAACATTTGTCATAAAATCGTCACTAGTTTTCAGGGTTCGTACTCCTCTTGATGATCCATGATGGATCTAGACTAACCGTCACAGATGGAATAACATTGATGACGGTTTCTGAAACCATCACCAGAAATCCGTCATAGATTAACAGGTTTCTTGTAGTGTGAGCTCGGCTCGGCTCAATCCCGCAACCCGCAGCGCTACGCGGCGGGCGGAGGAGGAGTGCGCGAGGGCCTCTTCTCTTCTCAAGCTCCAATAGCATATAGAAGAGAAACCCTTATAAGGAGGTCCAACTCCTCTTCCACTTCCGGGGTGGGACTAAACTTCTCACTACACCTAGTGCCATATAACCCACATGGGCCGTTAGAGATTTTTCAGAAATTGCTATATGGGCCTAGAGCCCATCTCAAATTTCAGCACTTTGTATTATTGGCAACATGTTTTTTGTGTGTTGAGAAAAAGATTAAGAGTATGTTGCAAATATGATGAGAGGTGAGTGAATCTTGTATGTTGCTTATACATGACAGGTGTTTGGGCATGATTCATTCATTTGGATTTGGTTGTAGAAATTCGGAGATGAGCAGAGCAGACCGGGGGAGATGACAGTTGTATCATGTAGTAGTGTTTTGTGACAGTTGAAGCTCTAACAGGTTTGGCATTCACCTCGAATGGAGAGAAGCCAGGGTTCCGCTTTATACCTTGCCAACTGCAGCGTGATTTTAGAGGTGGACTTGAAACTCTGAAGACTGAAATTTCTTAAGAAATCGACACTTTTTAGTGTGGCGCATGGTCTTTGCTGCAATCAAATTAATCACGCCCAAAAACAGTCCCTGCTGCTTATTGCGAGTAAAGCAGAGTACCACGGAGTAAATCAAAGACCATGTTTTTTGGGCATGATGCATTTGGTTGTAGCAGCTGTATGTGTGTGTTTGCTACCGCCGTTGTAAAGAAGTGTAGGGTGTTTTGGGAAATGCAGAGTTTTGAACCTTTGCAGCAACCAGGTTGCGGAAGAGGATGGAATGGGACGCCGTGGAGAGTAAAAACAGTATAGTGCAGACTTGTAGACTGTAGTAATCTAACATCCCTGAGAGCACATTTGTTTTTTATATTAGGGTTTGTTTATGGCTCAACAGAACAGTTATTTTATTATCTATAAAAAATCCAGACTAGTAACATGCATTTAGTTCTTCTGTTTATTTTTTTATTTTTTTTCCATCATTAAGCCAGCAGGGGACGAACGAACTGGGCCTGGTCCGTCAAGGCCCAAATATGCTGTCGTGCTGCATGCGTGCGAGCAAAGGAAACCCACTTCGATCCACCCCCGTGCTCGTGCGTACGTGCGTCTTGATGATCCGCCTCCAATCCCAGATCAGCACCTCCGTCCCCACATCAACGCACGCCCGGCCGTGAGCAATGATTTGCCGCCGTGGCAGGTCCCCGGCGGCCCTGGAAGATGACGACCTGCTGGGGGAGATCCTTCTCCGTCTACCTCCTATGCCGTCCTCCCTCCCGCGCGCCTCCATCGTCTGCAAGCGCTGGCAAGGTCTCGTCACCGACCATGGATTTCTCCGCCGCTTCCACGCGCACCATCGGGAGCCGCCCCTCCTCGGCGCCTTCTTACATCATCCCGGTGATAAGCTCAAGTTTACTCCTATCCTGCCCGCTCCGGACCGCATCCCTCCTCCGTACCTCGACAAAGGGGCCCGCTTGCTCAGTTGCCGCCATGGCCGCTTCCTCATCATACACAGGGAGCACGTGGATGTCTTCGTGTGCGACCACACCACCAGCAGCCAGCATCGTTTGCTAATTCCACCCGAGTTCAAGGGGCGTTACATCAATGGGGCGGTGCTATGTGCTTCCCGCGAACGGGGCCACGTGCACCGCGATTGCCACTCCACCCCCTTTAAGGTGGTCTTGCTGCTTGTGCATGCTAAAAATGGTCGACCTCTCACCTCTGTTTATTCCTCTGAGACCGACACATGGGCCGATCTCATCTCTACAGATGTTCAGTATCATGGTTGTTTTGACGATTATTTTAGCACCCTTGTTGGTAATGTACTTTACTGGTCGTTTAAGTATGTGATGAAGGCTATACTTTGGTTTGATTTGGAAAGGCAAATCCTTGATGTGCTCGAGGGGCCTCCTCATATGTATCATTCAGGCAACCATCAGATCATCCAGGTAGAGGATGGCGCAGTTGGTCTTGCCATGATGTCTCACCATTACAACAACATTCAAATGTGGCAGAGGAATGTGAATTGCCACGGTGTATCCACATGGATGTTGTGGAAGACCATTGAGATGCATAACATTCTTGGGATCCCTCCTCAGGTCGATGGACAGAAGACCTGGTTGAAATTTATACTAGGATATGTTGAGGATACCGATGGGATATTTTTATATATGAACGGGAGTGTCTATATGGTTGAACTAGAGGATATGCAATCTAGGAAGCTTTGCCAAGCCCGTAATACTATTACTTACTGTCATTCTTTCAGGAGTTTCTATGCACCAGGTGATAGTTCATTCCTAGTCCTCATATTGTAGGAGTGATCTAATCTTTCTATATTTTGTTCGTGGATTCTCGAATACCTTTGCTAGATAGATATTGATCATAGCGACTGTACTGTTTAATATATGTTATCATCCATATAAAATGCTAAATGAGTAACTGGATCAGATGTCAAATGTTTAACTCATTAGGCATGTTTGAAACCTCAGAGCTAGTTTTATTCTTCTATCCAGTATCTCTAATGTTGTTGTTCAGAAATTGTTTAATCCCTCGCTAATGTGTGAAAATACTTTGAAAGAAAGTGAGCTGATCGATACAACTATTAGTTATGTGTTGGTATTACCTATTGATTGACTGGCTGTTATGTAATTATTGATTTGGTTGTTCATTCATCTGATAGCATGGATGATTTGGACAAATAATTTACTAGCTCTGCACTACTGTATACTCGATGGTAGCTATATATTGTATAGCTTAATTGTATGAATGCATAATCGTATATGGTATGTTATGTACTTTAATTCTTGATGTGAGCAGGTGGAAGGGAATTAAACTAGCCAGCGGGCCCTTTAGATTTAGAACATGGATCTCTATCATCGTGCTGCACAGCTTGGTTACATCAAATTGCATGCGTGAATGCAGTGCAGACCCTGGATGGCAATGGAGCCAACCAAACACTAACATTTGTGTTGTTGCATATTTTGCAAAGACAAGTATTATAGCTATTGGAGGCAGAAGTAATGCTGGATCGGCAGTTTGTTTCTTAGATTTTTTTCTCTCCATATCTTTGGCAAGGACAAGTGGTGTTTATTTTATATCATTGCTACAAACATTGATGCGGTTGATAGAATAATTAATGATGTAGCCGCAAGGAGACTGCAGACTATTTGTGATTTCTATATATCTTCCAGTTGCTTGGTGTAACCTGAAGAATTCGCAAACATTCATAACGTTGTAGGCTTGTAGCAGGTTAGTGATGTATGCATGTTTATACATGACATTGTGTCGGGGCATAATTCATTCGGTTGTAGCAGCTGTTAGTGTTGACTGTCCTTAAGGAGTGGGGACATGACAGTGTAGAGTGTTTGTCATAGTAGTGTAACTGATTTGGGACCTGGAGGGAAACCCAGCGTATTTTTTTACCTTGCCAAGTAGTTGTGGATGAGAACAGCTTAGTCCTGTCGAAAGTCTCATGCCAAGATCAGCTGCAGCAATTCAGACTAGTGATCTAAATTTTTCTTTTTGAGGAACAAGTGTACATGACTACTCTACCACCAACACTAAGTCGGAAGCTAACTCTGCGGTCAGGTCGTCTGGAACGCCCGCCATCAATTGCACGTCCACCTGTCTTCTGGCACGTGCCGCTAGAAGGTGGGCCATCTTATTTTGGTTTCTGCCAGCGTGCACAACATAAGCCTCACTGAAGTTTGCAAGTTCTTGTGGCAACTCTCCAACCGAAAATTTTAATTTTCTCAGGGATATTAGCTTTCCAAACAACATCCCAGATGCTATGGTCCTCCGCCTCATTTGTGGAACTGGAGGTTGAGTGACTAGTTTGGTTCTGGATTGAGACCGCCAACCTATATGCACTCCGGACTGAGAAGATACCAGATCGAGTATTTGCCTGTTTCATCACTATGTATTGATATTCATGAACAGTATTTGTCGAGAATTGTCACAACCAATATTTTGAATGAACTGGGTGATGCTGTTGAAGTTGGCATCTTGCTTGTTTGCAAGTGCAACGGTTGTACATACATGCTGGTTGGATCGTATGGATGGAGACTGAATGTATGCTCAGATTACACTCATGGAACTGGGTTCAGAAGAAAACACCACTCGTCCCAGAGGCCTCAACTATGTAATGGTGCCATGGACGGATGGCGTCGATCGACTTTGGACCTGAACTGTCTGACTCCAAATTAAGCAAACTTGCTGGCATGATGTGTCTTCCTTCATTTGCTGACGGTCCTGCGATCGTATTCGCACCGAAAAACTTCCTTCCTTCCTTCCTTCATTCACTCACTCAAAAGAAGAACTACCGACATTGCCAAGATCTCACAAGAAACAAGAGAGCAGAGTCGAAGTTGCATGTAATAGCCTTCCAGACGATGCTGGTTCTTTGCTTTCAGTCGCCCCGGCGCCGAGCCACCTCGTCGCGGCTTTGCATTGCTCGCGAGCAGGCCGGCCAGGGCGGTGAGGACCATGAGATGCTCTTCGTCCTGGACGTCGGCATCGGCTTCCTCCTCCAGCAGCGCCGCGAGTGCCTCCTCGTCGTCCGAGTCCATCACCGAGCAAACCAATCGCCAAACACCTGGCGGTCGTGGTGGGCGCACTGTCGCCGGTATCCCGCCCTGCACGGCCGGAGCGCCGGAGAACTCGCCTAGGAAGGCGATGGAGAGGTTGCCGCGGCGAAACCCCTCTCTTTTCCAGCGGGGAATGGCCTATCTAGCAGTTGTGGCGGTGGGCAGCGTCGGGATCGGCAAGGTGGTGGGAAGTCGCGCGGGGGTAGGGGCGAATCTGGCCGTTTGTCTTGACTTTTCGCCTGAAGTGTGGCCCAGACGTGGTTTTTGCTTCCGCCGGAGCCCCCGAGCGCCCCCCCCCCCCCCCCCCCCCAATGTGCTGGGTTCGGCCTGGCGTCGCTGAGCCCAAAAATGGGCCGAGCCTGCAGATTTCGGCGTCTTGGAGGCGCGTTGGGGGGATTTTTGATGCCGGCGCGAAAAAAGTCGCCCCGGGGGGCCTGTTGGGGGCGCGGCTCAAGATGCTCTTAGCTGTAGTAGAGTCCGGCTACAAGTGCTAATTGTTAGAACATTCCGTGTACGTAGGGAGGCCATACATATTCAGCCAACTATGTGGCGATAAGCGTGTACTAATACGAGCCGGAGCCGGAGTCAGCTGGCCCTTTATAAGATGGGGTGATGGTAGCCTTGTAACACGCAGAGGCAGGCAGGTAGGGGTGTGCGGAGTTGTGGCTAGGGATTTTAACCGATCCGGCATGAGGTCGCACAATAGTGCGTCTGCTATCGTTGCAAAGGCCGTGCCGGCGTCCCACGATGTGGCGATAAGCGGGTACTCGGCCAGCAAAATCTATTATACCCACGGCACGTACATCAAATCAGCAAATTTCGTTGCCGGAGGCCGTCGCTGGTACCTGCGGTACTACCCTAACGGCTGCTGCTCAATCGACAGGGGACGTGTAACATTCTTGCTAAGCCATGATGACGGCGACAACGGCCAATACAAAGTGCCAGTGGGCTATAATATTTCCTTGCTCGGCCCGGACGGCAATCCAGTACAAGGCTACATAACCTTCCACAAGACGACCGTCGGCGAACCAGCAGACTACGAAACGGCCGGACTCATCGGCGCAACGGACCTGGAGCAATCGGCTTACCTCAAGGACGATGCCTTCACCGTCCGGTGCAAATTCACCGTGCCAATGATCGTTACGGAGACCGTCGTCCAGCTGCCGCGAAACGAGCCAAGCAGTCCGACTCCGACTCATGTACCCGCCGACGTGCACGAGACTCTAGTCCGCGTCTTCTCGGACGAGGTGCCCACTGACGTGGCCCTCGAGGTCGGCGATGAAACCTTCCGGGCACACAGGTGTTTCCTCGCGGCTCAGTCACCGGTGTTCGCTGCCTTGTTCACGGGGTAGATGAGGGAGAAGACCGCCCCTTCAGTTCGGATCCACGACAACCTGCTGCCACCTCATGTCGTTGACGAGAATGACAGAATCGCCATGACTCAACATCTGCTTGTGGCCGCGGACAGGTATCACCTCCAGAGGCTCAAGTCCATCTGCGAGGAGAAGCTACGCAGACATATCAACCCAACCACAGTGGCCACTACGCTGGAGCTGGCTCACCGGCATGGCTGTCACACGCTCAAGGACGCATGCTACGATTTCCTTGCTCCTCCTATAGGCAATCTCAAAGCAATTCTCAAGAGCAAGGGCTTTGAGCAACTCATCATCGATTACCCGTCGGTTGTAGTGGAGCTATTAGCCAGGGTTGCTCCCTCACCTCGTTGACTTCAAACTTAATTACGCAATAGTACTACTATATGTGGACACTGTTATCTTTTCCTTTAATTCATTGAGACTAAGAAGGTCCGGCAAGGTCTGATAAAATCTCATGTAAGTAGTACGTTCCATGGGTTCCACGTCTACTTCCATTGCGATGGTCGTACGCGGTCTCCAAATTCAACCCTCACAGTGAATGTGCTTGCATTCAACAATATCGGAAAGTATAACTGAAACTTCATTGTACGAATTAATATTCTTTACGTAAAATTAACAAAGTATTCCTTCCAAGAAAGCGTCCACTGATCCACATACCATCACTGAAAAAATAGAGCGTTGTAGCATCGCTAATAGCACGCTACAGCATATTGAGAATTGTCTAGCTAAATATATCAGTGTACAACGTCACGCTAAGAGCATCTCCAACAGCCGCCCAATGCGCGGCGCCTAAAAAATGGGTTTACAACGCGTAGGTAATTTTTTTAAGGCGCTAGAAGACGTTTGCTCCAACAAGCGCTGCAAAATATGCTGCGCGCGCGAGTCCAGCGGTCCCACCTGCAGCAACCCAGAGTTTGCAGCGCGCGCGACCGGGCGCACAGAATATGCTGCGCGCGATGCCTTTTTAATGCGCGCTGCATTACTTATAGCGCGCGTGCTTTTTTTGTGCGGCCGCTGGAGACTCCAAATCGGGTCCACGCGCGCTAAAAGCAGTTTTTATTCCGCGCTTCGCTTATATAGCGCTTCTGTTGGAGATGCTCTAATAGCACGCTATAGCGTGATGTAACACGCTAATAGCATATTTTGAGGTCGGCGTTATTTAGCCATATAGAGGGGAGCGATGATGATTAGCCATGTATCAGACACAAATTTATCGACGGATGGAGCCAAACATTGATCGATTGTTCATCTAGGTAAGGAATCCCTCTCTGACAGGAACTCTAGTCTTTCCACAGGCAGCGAGTGAACTAGTGTACTACTACTGTTCCACACCGGCAGCAAACTTGTACAAACACATCCCACCGTTGTGATATGCTTATTGACTTATTCCTCATTCTATTCTTCCTTGGCTACAGTGAACCCATTTCGTTCTTACTAAGTTTTTCTTTCTTCCTCTGTTTTTGTTTTGGAACAAATACGAACTCCCCCCTTTGCCAGTTCCCGATGATATGATACTGCATAAGTAATGTTTGAATGAATGGCTACATGCCTCAGATTTATCCTAACAAGTGCTCGTGAGTATAAATGACTTTCCGGCTATAAGTTAGCTACTTGACTCGTGTAGGAATAAGAGGGTGTTTGGTTCAGAAGTCCTAGGACTTTTTCTAGTCTCAGGGACTAATAAAAAAAAACTCTCCAGTAGAGTCTTTTTCTAGTCCCTGTAGAAAAAGTCCTCCTGTTTGGTTCCTAGGGACTTTTTAGGGACTTTTTCTAGTCTCTGGGACTAAAAAGTCCCTGAACCAAACACCCCCTAAACATGACGTGTAGTGCTCTATCCTAGTCGGACTCTCATTAGGCACCTATAGTAGTAGTAGGATTACGAGTCCTAACCGAGTAGGTTAGATTGCTAGTCGTAGATGCTATATATACCCACGTATACCCCTGTAAGAGCATCTTCAACAGGTGCGCAACGCGTAGCGCGGTAAAAAAATGTTTACAGCGCCAGAGTCACGATCTTTTGCGCGCTGCGGAGCGCTAGCTCCAGCGGCCGCTGCAAAATATAGCACGCGCGAGCCACTCCAGCAGACGCGCTTTATTTCTTCTCTTTTCTACTGCGACTCGATACACATTCGGGTCGGACTATATAGGCATAGATTAAAAAAGTTACATAGGATAGATAGTACATAGGATAGATAGTAGCTAGGATAGATAATATGATGGCCTCCTCCAACAATAGATGAAAAAACTACTCATCCTCGGACTCAGGCTCCACCTCGGTGATGTCCTCCTCCGACGTCTCAATGTAGGCGTCAATAAACCGATCATCGTCGGAGTCCCAGGTCGACGCTACTCCTAGCTCGATGTTGAACAGAGCGGCCGCCTTCCGCGTACGCCTGTCCTCGCGAGAGGCGGCTGGCTCCGCCCTCTTCTCCTCCCTCTCCGCCCTCCTTTGCACTAAGAACTATTGCTCGTTGATGACGTCCTGCCGGAATTGTTGGCGCCACTGCTCCATGGCTTCCTCGTCCATCTCGGCGAGGCTGAGACGGCACTGGCGCCTTCTCAGGACGATCCTCGTCGGTGATAAGCCGCAGGGGAGGTGCCATCTCCCGCGTCGGCACCTTCGGGAAGTTCATGTCCCACCGTGACTGCCGGAGGCGCCACGCAGCTGCGTCGTACGCCGAAGGTGCCGAGGCCGAGGCACATGTCGCCCGACCGAATCTCGACGGAGAAGGCGCCAGACGGGCGCGCGCGGACGTCGCTGTAGCCCGAACCTCCCTGGGTGCGGGGCGGCATGGTGGCGCTTCGGTGGCGAGTTAAGAAAATGGCCGAGGGCGCGTGGCAGGTCGAGAGCGATTGGAGGGCGCTGCATTTTATAGGCGCGCCGGACGCCGCGTGCCAAATCTAGCGCGCGCCCGGCCTGTTTTTCCCGCGCGCGCAATCGTTTCTCGCGCGCCTAAGTTTCCCCCCTTCGTTGGAGCGCGTGAAACCGTCCCGCGCGCGCAATCGTTTCTTGCGCGCCTAAGTTTCCCCCCTTCAATGGAGCGCGTGAAACCGTCCCGCGCGCGCAATCGTTTCTTGCGCGCCTGAGTTTCCCCCCTTCGTTGGAGCGCGTGAATTTGTCCTGCGCGCGCTAAAATCGCATTTTACCCCGCGCGCGTTTTTTGCAGTCCTGTTGGAGATGCTCTAATTTGTACCACCAACGAAAGAGAAAAGCAATAAAAAGCAAAGGCTCGACACTGGCCTTTAGCCATCAAATCGATCCAGTATTGTTCCATCCACGTTCGCCAAGTTACGCAGGAGTTTCGTCTAGGGCGCCAACGTAAATCGATTCGATTCAAAGAGTTGGCGTCTCACGTCACTACGTACGTGTACTGTTGCATGCAAAATCGATCAAGCTGCTAGCTTTGCACTACGGGTGTGAAATCCTGGTGATTTGATCTAGGATTCAAAAGCCAACATCAAGCAACTTGATGGACGGGTACCAACATATAATAATGATACATAGCTTTTGGTTGCAATAACGGCCACGCTCATATCTCCCTTCTCACCTCTGGGAGGGGAACTAGCACTTTCAAATCATGGCAAGTTTAAACATTACTCGTGATCGAATCAAGAACGCCGTGCACGCTGACTCCAGTATCCTGATGATTTTTTTTTAAAAGGAGGATGACCCCCGGCCTCTGCATCTGGAAGATGCATACGGCCACTTTATTGATTATTCTCGAGGACCTTACAAAGTATTACAACAAAGTGCCTGAATCCATCATCTTGGCAACACATGCCGCTACACCTATCCAAAATGATGAAGGGGTGCTAACTGGGCCACTACCCCAACCACTCACCTAAGCCTAACATCAAAAGCCGGAAGCCGAAACATATTCGGAGGCCCCAGCCGAGCCACATACCGGATCTGGGGCACAATCCGGTCAGACGCACTCGTGTGTCGTCACCGCCATCTTCCACGGGTCCGTCTTCAGATCATATTGAGGCTTCTACCTTGTCTGGCCACTCTGCCATCGACGTCACTATGACGCCAGACAGCAACCTCCTCCTGCGCGAGTCCATCTCCGTGCATCGGACGCCGAGCCTCCACACGCCATGCCGCCGATATCCGCCGCCATCGATGTGTGAGATGAAGCACCGCTCCACCATCCCCCAGCCAGCACTTACTCCAAAACGATGCCCCCAGGAGGGAAAGCGATAAAACGCCATCATCGTCCGATCCGGAAGACCCAGATCTAGGGTTTCCCCCGGAGCATCCCGAGCCTGATGACGCAGACTGCAACGATGATGCCTCGACAAGGGAACGACATCCAAGATGCCGCCATCGTCTGCCATGACCGTAGTCGGCGCGATTTTCATCGGCAGTTGCTCCACCAGACGTGCGCGCCGACGTCGCTGGTCCCTTCAACCGGAGCAAACTCCAAAACAATGCCCTAAAGAGGGACTACGACGCAAAAGCGCCGCCATCGCTTGATCCCAAGGAGATCTAGGGTTTCCCCCGTAGTTGCCCGCGCTGTCAAGGGCCAGACAAGGATAGAATCCCGCGGATCTGCCCAGCTGCCGACGAGTCGCACCCACCACCGTGCCGAGATGATGGTGGATTGATTATTTCCTGTCTGTAGCTACTTCTCTGGCGAAGCAGTGGACAAGTGGATGTGGATCTGCGAGCTCATTCATGGCAGTACACAGGACTAAGATGCTCGTGCACATGCGTTGCATCTACTAGTATTCATGCACTTGTCCCCTCCTTCGCCCATCCTCACTATATAAATACCAAACTGGTGATGTACATTGTAGAGGAATAGGATGCAACTCTCAATGTATTGATAAGTGCATATGCATAAGTATATATAGTACATAGGGCAAGTCATATCCTCAACTATACACAAGGAGGAGACTTGGAGTACAAGAATACATGTGCTAAATACATATCTCAACACCCCCCGCAGTTGAAGCGACACCGTTACTGACTCAGAGACTGGACCGGATATCCTCAACTATCTCGACATACATTTCTCATTCCGAAGTCACTAATTAGTAGCTATAGCAGACTAGGCCGCACCAAAAGAAGTAGCTAGCCCACGGGCATGGGTTCCATCAAGCGCAACTACAGCGGGTGGGCAGTCCTGCCTGTCGTCGCCGGGATTCTTCTCCTCGCGGCTGCGGTGATGGCGGAGGGGCGGTCGACGAGCTGCATCGCCCAATGCCCTAACCTGGAGGGCTTAACGGCCTGCCTCTACCGCTGCTGGTTTGGCCGCACGCCTCTGCATCTTGATCTGGCCGAGTGCGCGGCCGAGTGCGCGGCCAACTGCAAAACGCATCCCCGAGATTTGTCCGGCAAGTACTACGCATGCATGGTCATGTGCCAATCCGGGCCAGATGCCGCGAACGACAAGATCCTCCACATCAACGACGGGAAAAAGGAGGAGAAGAAGCTGCAAGAGGATGTCGAAGCTCAGCTTAGGACCAGCGCATGCGACGAGTGCGGAAATACGACAGAAATCATGGAGTACATGAGCTGTCTAATCCGCAATAATTGTGATTAATTAGCGTGTTTCTTCTTGCATAAAATAGGGGCCGACACAGAGGATACCGTGGTGTGTGGAACGGGCTTGCTGGTCATGCACCTAGAGTAATGCGATCCCATACTGTGAACAATGGTGAGATCAAGTTGTTTGCTTCCTATTTTGCATCAAATAAATACGTATCTGTCGAATCCTAACTAGTTTTTATTTATTTATTTCAAGACTCGGCCCTTCTTTGAGAGGCAACGAGGAAAAAAAGAATGTATTGCAATTAGAATTTTAGACTTTTTTCAGTAAGATATTATGTATTAATGGTAGTGGACCTGACATGTATTTAATGAAATTTATGTATGAAATGTAAAAGATGACATTGATGTGGTCTATGTTGTGTTGTCTATATTATGAACTAGATGATACCCTGCGCGTTGCTGCGGACCATTTTATAATAATCAATTGCTTCGTACACATGTGCAACCTAACAAAAATAACAAATGCACATTTTCTTAAAATTTCTAGAAATTCTATCAATATTAACTACTGACAATTAAATAGACTTCCTGCAAACAAAAAACAACTAAATGGACTTGCTAATAGAGTTAGAGAAATGGACTTGCTAATAGAGTTAGAGAAATGGACTTGCTAATAGGTTGTTTTGCTCCATTGGGAAATAAACTGTTATTACTCTTTTCTATCTACTTTTCTAATAAAGTTGTCGGCGCTTCGGCGCTTTGTATTCGGCTAAATAAGTAATAATTCTTACCATCGCTAAACTTGAAAGAGTTTCGTTTTACTATGAAGGAAGCTAATGGTGGGAAGTTACTAAAGAAAGGTAGTGCTTTGATTAAAATGAAGCAATCAAATAAAGTGGGTAGATCCAAAGTGATCGGACCCTTTCCCAAACCCTGCACAAGCGGGAGCTACATGCACCGGGCTGCCTATTTTTAATCAAATAAAATGGGTGAACTCAAATTGCAAGTAAATTGTTAATGTGGAAAGGGTAATAGACAGAATAATGCATAACTTCTCTATTTAGCGTCCTTTACTTTGACAAAACTAAGGGCAAGGTATAATCTATCAACGATAGCACATGAAAACTGTGATAATGTGTCCATAGTTGAAATCTGTAGTAGCAACCAAATGAGATTATGCTAGTGTAGTAATCAAAATGTTCAAATAAATGTATGACAGAAACCCAATAAAGTTACATTATTATTTCTGCTCCAAATATGCTGACTCTCGCCAAAATAACAAAACCATTGGCCTTCGGTCTGATTTGACTTGTGTATTCTGTATTATAGACATTGCACCTAAATTGAGCTTCAAAACAGGTTACATGAGAGGATAATATCACATAGTTATCTCACCAACTGCCAGGCAACCGGAAGCATGCTTGAAACCATTTGATGCTCCTATCCGTATGAGAAATATAAAGTGAACCGAGCCAATCAACTCATCCATGCTTATACTGTAAAAAATGCTTAGTTCAGTGAGTTTAATATAAAACTTAACAAAGGAGGAAACAAAATGTACCTGTGGACAGATGATCGAACAGGGAGAGCAGGGAATGCTATTGTAATTGTATGCATGGACAGGGTGCCAACAGAATCCGTTTGAGCCACCTGCAAGAAATTTTGTGGCGTGAGATACTTGTATATTAATGGGAGTGGCAACATACTATAAAGCAAGAACCACCAAATCGTCCTAGAACCTCATCATCAGCAGAACAAAATCTGAAAATAAGCTTGCCATCCATCACATATCGGTTTCACAATTTTTGACTATAATAGATAGAACCATGAGAATTATATTTCCATGGTCTCTAAATAAGTATGGGAATGGTGATATGATAACTCAGCGTCGAAAATAAAACTGAGATATGGGATCTTGTGCTCTCTAAATAAGTATGGAGACTAACGGAATGTGCGTATGATAACTCAGTATCAAAAATAAAATTCAGACATGGGAGCTTGGTGCTCTGTAAAAATAAGCAAGGAGACTAACAGAATGTGCATAAAAGACCACACTATTTGCAGGATCTTTTTTATGGTTTAGTCATAAGCGTCTGAATTAAGAATGTGATCGATTTGCTTGCGCATCAGATGCAAAATCAAAAGATTGCACATATATAGTTCCACCTCACATACCTGAATCCTAAAGAGATAGATATGTGAGATACCACTGTTGCCCTGCAGGTTGTCCATTCTTCCAACGTAAGAGCATGTCTAGTAGAACCCTCAAACCCTTAAACCATTAAAGCAGTTTTAAGGATTGAGAAATGCCAGTTTTTGGCACTTTTAAGGGTTGAAAAACAGGAACAAAGACTAGAACCCTCAAACCCAACCCTTATAACGGAATATTCCATTCCTCCACCTTGATTTCGGCCGTCCTCCACCACGCCCGTCTCCGTCGGCGAGGAGAGCTCGGGGCGGCGCGGCTGCCTCTGGCCCGCCTGGCCTTTGGCGCGGCGGCGAGGAGAGCTCGAGGAGGCCTGGGGCCGGCCTGCCTCTGGCTGCAGGAGGCGGCTGGGGGGCGGGAGGCCGCTGTCGATGGTGGGCGGGGCGCGGCAGGCGGCCTAGTGCGAGAGGCGGCGGGCGGCGGCTGGGGGAGGTCGAGGAGGTGGAGGAGAGGTTGAGGAGGCCGGGTGGCGGCCGGACGGCGAGGAGAAAGCTCAGGGCGGCGACGGCGGTCGCGCGGCACGGATGGGTGCTGCGCGGAGCGGGAGGCGGCGGGGAACGGCGGATCCGGTGGCGGGGAGCGTGGCGCAGCCGGCGGCGGGCGGCGTGCGTCGAGGGGGGCGGGGGGCGGCCAGATTGGCGGCGGGCGGCGGCCGGCGGCTCGGAAGGGAGGAGGCGGGAGGTTGGGGACGGGATTTTCCCTCCCGCGCGACGTGGGAAGAGGAGTGCGGGTTGGGGTCGAGTGCGCCTCTCCAACCCTCACTTCTACAGGTTGGAATTGGGTTTAAGGGTTGGACCCTTACTTTTTTTAAGGGTTTGAGGGTTTAAGGGTTCTAGTATTTGCGTTTTTTTGTTCCAACCCGGAAAAAAAGCGATTATTTTTGAGGGTTTGAGGGTTTAGGGGTACTACTAGAGATGCTCTAAACAATCAAGTCCTCCATACTACATCGCTGTATGTTAGAACCTGATGAGAAAAATGGTACACTCTCACTGTTACTGTGTTACACGGTCTTCACAGTCTAAAATGAAAGCATTCTGAATTTTTGATCATCGATGTCCTCGCCACTCACATGTGTATTCTCTTATCTCTGGTTCACATACTTAGACAATCTGATTGATGCCTCACCCCAAATATATATATAAGCCTACTACTTGAATCTCTACACATAACAGACACACACTAAAGCATTGAAAAATAGAGAGAATCAAATAAAGAAGGCGAGGGAGGAAGAGCCTGGACTGAAGGCATCCCTCCTGATCTCAACGGTGCGCCTCCTAGGGCGTGGTCAGTGGCAGCGGACAGCACCCTTTCCCCATGGCGTTCCCGAGCGGCGGACGACATCTGGCATGGGCGGAGACCCCTTCCTCTCCGCCCAAGGGCTGCAGTTCAGCAACCGGGGCTGCCGGCCTGTCGAGAAGCCACGCTGCATTGAATGATAGGAAGAGCACATCGGCAACAACATCAGTCCGCTAGGCACTGATTCCCCCCGGTGGAGGCTTGTGCTTGTGGATGGGCGGCGGCCGATTTGGCGTGGGCTGGTGAGCGCGGAGGCAGTGTCTCGCAAGATTTGCATGGGCAAACCAAGAAGATAGAGCAGCGGATGCAGAATTGGATGGAATTCTCGCAGCATATATAGTTGAGGGATGCAGGGTTGTGAAATTAGGAGGGTTGAAAACACAGAGGGGAAGCAGAAAATTAGAGTCGAACTGGCGCGTGTGGGGGATGAGATGGAAGGGCGTACATTTTTTTTCGAAAAGGGGATCTCCCCAGCCTTTGCATCACAGCGATGAACACGGCCATCTTATTAAATCAAACCAAAAAGGTTCCAACAAGGTCTAAAAGTCTCGAACTGAAAAAATAGAAAAAAGCTCACACAGAGCCAAAAAAGGCTAGAAACACAATCTAGCCAAATAAAGTACGCCACAACCTGCTGGCTAGAGAGAGATAGGTATACTAATTTCCTGTCCTATTACATGACCGCCATCCAAACCGGATGAAGATATCCCTAGCTACCATCTCCCAGCGGACAGATCCAGTAAATGCTCCCTGGCCTCCATCTGAGTGAGTAGCGACCACGAACGGATCAATGCCGTGGCTCGGAAGATAACCTGCAAAAAATGAACACGTGATGTTCTGTTAAAAACCAGATCATTTCTGCAATTCCAGATAGTCCACAGCAAAGCGCATACTCCTACACGAATATGTCTCGCTAAGTCGGGCTCAATCCCATTAAGCCACGTCCCAAAATGTATTGACAGATGGAAGGGCGTACATATATTTAAACGCGAACGCGGCGACGGCTAAGTTCCACAATTGAAGGGTAACTGACGGCGAGCTACTCAGAGGCGATGAATGCAGCGATGTCGTTTCGTGTCCGAAGTAGAGCCGCCGATGAGATAGTGGCGGCAATAAGAGCGACAGCGGGGAAGATGAACTAATAATTGAGTTTAGTGCGCTCGTGGAGGCGAAAGGGCTGGTGGCGGCGAATGCCTCTGAGCATCGATCGACGCTGCGGAAGGGCTAGCGTTCGCTTGGCTATATTTTTCTTGAGGCATTTCGCTTGGCAATAAGAGACGCAGCGGCATGTCATGGCATGGGCTATCTTTTTTTCTTCTTTGGGTTGGATCGTTCAATGAAGGAAGCCGACTACAGCCCACGTTCGACTTCCAGCGCGCCTGCAGCGGTAACAGCGAAAACATATGCTCGTGAGACCAGGTTGTGGTGGGTCCCTTAGCCAGTAACTGAAATCTTACTTGGCAGGGCTGTTGCAGTGGTTGGTCCCATATGTAAGTCACTAATAGAATGCAGATGTGGCAGACCTGCTGAGATGGATAGGCTGCATGTCGAGAGAAATAACATAATGGGGATGAACTATTTAGGTATTATAGATGTGCCCTCTATTGTGCTATTGTTCATGTGATCTAAAATGTAAAACAAGAGTTGTAAAAGATGACGTGTGAAAGTATGTTCTCAAAGAGTACACATCACGTAGGTAGATAGCTAGTATAGATCGATGCAAGTGGATACATACATATTCGTTGAAACAAGTGGGCATATAGGATAAACTTGCACATGCATCCGGGCACAGGGAAAGCTTGGAGATGCCCCGCAGATCCATGCCTTGCATTAACTACAAGCAAATAAATTTATACTACTTGTCGGTGTTATCACCATGCGATACAGCAAGCTCGATGACACCGGCAAGTAATCGAGCTACTCCCTTCATCCATATATTTAGGGCCTAATGCATTTTTCGAGATTACCTTTGACTATTGATAAGATGAATAGTACATGAGATGTATAATGTGAAAGTTATATCATTGGAAGCTCCTTCCACACACGAATTTGACGATATGCTTTGTGTAACTTGCATGTCATATATTATTGCTTTAATATGTAGTCAAATTTAGGCTCAAAAAATGCATGAGGCCCTATATATATGGATAGAGGTAGTAGCTATACTTGCGCTAAAACACGGTGCGGCCTCCTATCAGTGTGTGTACATAAATACCACCAAAGTATGCCTATCATATATCCTCGAGCCAGCTGGTTGCTCCCCCTCCCACTATAAAAGACGCCAGCTGGTGGCATGTGTTCACTTCGTATATACAAGTGCATGTGTTACCTTTAGAAATTTCATGGAAGTATTTGGTGGTGTTTTCTCGCTCCTGATTGTGGTCAATCCTTACCAAGGATGGTGTACGGACCAGGCAGCCCTCACCTAAGGATTTTACCATGTTTGAACACACCGATGACGTGGATCTGTGGGCTCTTTAGCCATGTTTATCAAACTAGCAGCATATGATTTGTTTGATCCCGTTGCAACGCACGGGCCCTTTTGCTAGTATACAATAAAAAGAACACTCCTATTTGGCAAAGATAAAGCTTACTATCCTGTACTTATTATGTCACAATTAACATCGATCGTCTAAAAATAATCAGTGTTGTAGAGACTAAATAGCAAAGCCGACTTAGTCATGAACTTGCTAATCTCATATCACTGAATTAATTAAAAGTTGTGGTTGCCGGACTGACGTATTGTTAGACTAATCAACATGTTTCTTTGCTTTCCACTGAATCCCTGATGATCTTTGCCACGCGCACCACCCTCACACGCCCGAGGCTCCACCACCGGTCGGTGCGCCTGTGCGTCCACGGCCGAGGCAAGCCGTGGCCATGGCGGCTCGCGAGGCGTTGGCTGGAGCCATGCTGTGCGACCCGGAGGAGGGTTGGTGGGAAGCTAACCTTACAGCGGGATGGAGCTTCCACGGCTCGGACAACGATCTCACCTGGGTCGGGCCAAGCCCCTCTGTGCAGGGAACCAATTGTTTTTTATTTATTTGGCAGGAGCCCGATTGGTCATAAAAAATTATTTACAGTGACCAGATTGCTTTTAGAAATCTTTGCGTTGACTCAATTGCTTTGTAAAAACATTGGCAGGGTTCTTCTGTAAAATGATGACTTGTTTGTAAATTTGGTAAATAAATAGGGAATTGGAGGATAATATTTACATGGAATTTTATTGATACTGGCGTGTCGGCCTCACCTGTCATAACGTCCTACCAAACGGACCAATCTAACAGTGTTAACTTTATGCCACATCAGCCATGACGAGTGGACATGACCTGTCATAATCACACTTATAAACTAATCAACATAGTAGTGCTTTCTGAAACCAAAAACCAATTTTGAGGTATGTATCAGCGGAAAAAAAGAGGTAGTTGTACGGAAAACTTGTGGTTATAAGTTCTGTACGATAATATGTCTGGTCGCTTTCTTATTGAAATATTGGCACAAGTAAGAAAAGAATGATGCATGGCCATATGTCACTCATTGGTAGTTTGAAGTTTAATTGATCGCTTGAGCGTGTGAATTAGATAGCCAGAAAACTTAGGTACGTACATGAGCAAAAAAAAAACTTAATTAGGTGCGTACGTACATGCATTAATTGCATCTCAAGTCTGTCGGCGTCCGTACGTCAATGCACCGTATTTATTTGTTGTTTGCATCGTAGATTCGGGACGAGCTTTCCGGAGACGACGAATTGGTTGACGACGGCGCCACAGTTCGCTGGTCGTGTCCCAATCCGAGTATGGACCAAGAAACGAGCCGAGTTCAGTTCGGCCTTTGCTTGCACCATAAATAGAACAGGCACGCATCAAATTAAGCCGGTCCATGAACCAGCCCTGACGGCCGGAGACAACCTACGTGCTAGCTAGCTTGGTCCACAGACACGACCGAGAGTAAATTGCAGAAAACCACCACTTTAAGGGCTAGGTTTTCAGAAAACACTAGGTTACAGTTTCTTGACAAATTACACCATGTCTTGTATAATCTTTTTGCAAAAACTACTGATTGGCGGATCTGGCTCGGTTAAGTGCGTTTATGACAGATGGGGCCCCTATTTCGCTGATGTGGCATAGCGTTTACCAAAGACAGCATTACATGGGTAAAAAAGCGAAAACACCCCCAACACTATTGTCAAAAAGCGAAAACACCCTCCCGATTCAGATCGGGATCTGTCTCCAATCCCCTCCCAGGCCGGCGACCCTCCCCCTGAGCCGGCGACTCTCCCCAATCCCCTCCCAGGCCGGCGACCCTTTCCCCCGAGCCGGAGCTCCTGGTGGTGACGAGGCCAGCCTCGTCCGCGAGTCATGGCGTGGCGGTGGATGCCGTACTGGAGCGTGTAGGAGGCGAGGCCGAGCGCGGCGGACAGGAACACCACCGCCGCCACTCGCCGTCATGGCTGCTGCTCCGGTGGCCGAAGCTGCTGTCCATCGAATCGGCCTGCCCTCTCTCCCCTCGAGCCGCCGCCTCTCTCTCTCCTCTTCTCCGCCCCACGACGGCGGCAAACTGCGGCAGGGGGGAGGCCAACGGCAACTACCACGCGCGTGGAGGGTGGGGGATGGAGGGGCGCACGTACGACATGTCTCGAGGCTGGGCGCTAGCAAGCTTTGCTCCGGCAACGGTGCTGCCAGGCGCGTGTCGTCGAATGCGCCGCCGCGCTCTACACCCTCGGTCGCCGTCGCCGAACACACCGCCCCGCTCTACACTGCCGGTCCCCGTCACCGGATGCGCCGCCGCACGCACATGAGTAGGAGTGGACCAGTCAACTCCATCTCCTCGGTGGCCGTCGTCTGGGTCGCCAACCGCGACCGCGAGCTTCAGCGCCTGCACACGCAGCCCAGCCCGTCGCTGCTGCTCGCCTTCTTCTAGCTGCACCTGCTGTTGCTTGCCGCACCTGCAACTCGAGCCCCCTCCCCCCGATTTGGCCTGCTGCGCGAGGAGGCGCCCGACGCTGGCTGCGTTGACCGCCCCAACCAGTTGCGAGGATGAACGTGGGCTGATTGCTTTTTCCTTTTTGATTTAGGGGTGTCTCTGTAAAATCTGTGGACGAGTTTGTAAAATTATATTAAAATTGACCTGGCACGAAATGTTACGCCACGTAGGCAAAAAAAGGGCCCCATCTGTCATAAACACGCTTAACCGAGCCAAATCCGCCGATCAGTGGTTTTTGCAAAACAATTACGCTAGACGTGGTGCTTTCTGCAGCGAATCTGTATCCTAGTGTTTTTCGCAAACATAGCCCTCAAAGTGGTGGTTTTATGCAATTTACTCCACGACCGATGGCGCCAGAGAAACGCCGACGAAGAAACACGCCCGTGCCTGAATCATCGATAGGATGCAAGCTTCCTGTGGACCTCGTGCTCGAGATAGTTGCGCGCAGCGATACCTCCACCCTTATCAGTTGCGCAGCCTCCTGTAAGTTCCTTCGCCTGTCTTTCATTCGCCATTTGACGCAAAGAGATGGCATCGTGCCTCCCCGTATCCTCGCCTACCTCTATACGGACGAGGATGTGGATGCTCCACGACCCCTCTCGCTGGTTCACCCAATCACCCCCGTAGCTGTATCCCTCTCTCATGGCCATCTATCTCCCTTCATGTCATACCACACCGCCGATATCTTAGGCGAATATGAACCCGTGACATCACGTGGCGGCCTAATACTACTCCGACGACGGAACATCAGATTGTTTGAGCACAGTTCCGACCACCTATGCGTGTATGACCCCATGTCCGGTGACCGCACCTTCTTCTCGGACCCACCAGCCATCTCAAAAGACCAAGACTTACGCACATATGTTTTGCTCACTACCGCAGACGGCATTGGTTGCTCGTTCAAGCTATTGGCCGTTGAGGTGGACTCCTACAAAGATGACACTGGATGCAATATCAAAGTCCAGACCGCAACATCGTCGGATGTCGGCGACACTAGCTGGGGACCTCTAATTTGTGATGGCGACATTGACCTACCATTAGGGTCACTCCAAGAACAGCGTGACCCCGTCGTCCTGCATGGCAATGTCATCCATTGGCTCGTATGGGATGATGAAGAAATACTAACCTACAATATACACAACCAGAAGCTAGGCGTGGTGAAGCTCCCGCCCATCAACTACCAAGAAAGACAGCGACACCTGGGAAGATCGCCGGACGGAAGGCCGCAATTGCTCGTCACCGATGGGTTCTTGATCTCTGTTTGGCTACAACAGTGTGGCGGTATTTGGGTGCTAGAAGCCGTGATCGACGCAGAGGAGAGGCTACGGACGTTAGATCCTTACATCCCTCCTGGCCCTGTGGTAATTGAGTTTGAATGCTCAGCAGAGATGTGCCAGGTCGTGTTGCTGAAGATATGGTTTAATGAGTTACATCATGGTCCGCTCATTGTTTTTGACTTGGAGACGAAGGAGATGCGCAGGCAAGCCCCACATCCCTGCTTGCTGTTTGAGGTCGACTTGACTGCGCGGTTGCTAGCCATGAAAACATTTTCCTAGTCATGACATGTGTTGAGTAATGGAGTAAATCTGGGCAGCAGGATGCTAGTGCATACCAAAAACATGAAATGCTTTTGGATTTGTCATTGTACATCTCATGTACTTTGTTTCGAATAAGTAATTTTCTTTTTCAACTGGTGTTCAAAGACATAAAGCCATCGATCAATTAATTTGGGTTAATGTTCTGTTATGCAAAAGAAATTCAGCTGGTATTATTTTTTTGGTGAGGAAGAATCTTATGATCACAACCGCACAACGTTGCAAGGCTGATCACTTGATTAGGCGATGACAATTGACTTGAACAAAACAAACAAAACAAAAATTCTATTTCTCTGAGTCAGCGGGCCATGGTTATTGTCATAATCAACATAATGTTTATATCCTCACAAAAAATTGTTAGATTTGAAGTAAACGAGGCATTTCATAATCGACGTACACACACGTATGAGAGGCTCGCGCTCCCGGTGCCCGGGGGGGCGGCTCGGGATAACCGTAGCCGCCCCCGACCCACCCTTCCCCGCCGCCGCCGGAGGAAGCCGGCGTGCAAAGCTCGTCCGGTGGACGGCGATGGCGGGCTCGCCCTTCATCCTGGGGGCGGACTCGGGCTGCACGCGACGGCGACCCTGGGGCCACGCATAGCGGCGGAGATAGGAAGCTGGAGCGGCGGCTCCATGGCTTTTTGGCAGGGGCTGCGTCTCCATGGCAGCCGGGGCAGCTTGGTGGCCAGCCATGGCGCGCGGTGGCGGCGGATCTGGGCACCCCTGCCCAAATTCGTCCTACTGTGAGTGGTGGCGGCCCGTGGTGTTGCCGATGCCTGATGGTTACGCGTCCGGGGTGGTTCTCCACTCCGGCGAGTGGAGGTGGTCGTCGGCACCGCAGGCGCGCCTGATCTGGGTGTTGCCAGATCTATGGTCAGCATTGTCAGGGTCGGCTTGTTCGGCTGCCAGTGCGCGGAAGCCGTGCGTTCTAGCGCCAGATCTGGCCGCCGTCATCCGGCCCTGATCGGATGGGTTTCTCTCCTGCTGGTTGCTAACGGTGCCGGCGTGGTTGCCGGGACCATGACCGCGGGTGAAGCTAGTGGAGGAGATCCAGATTGTGGGAAACCCCTTGGTCGGCCCCGACGACGACGACGCTCAAGGGCACCGCTTTTCCTCTTGGAGACGTCGGCCTATGTCTGCTCCTTCATTTCCCTCCTCTCTGCCTCTCGGGTGAAAACCTTTACTCCGGTGGGCGGCGGCGGCGTCCTTGACATCGTCACCTTCCTGAAGGCGTCGCCTTGAGGGCTGACTGGTGGTGGGCACTATCTGGGTCCTTGACAGTTGCTGGTGATGGGCACTGCTTCGGGGGAGACCCTAGGATCTAGTTTTCCAGATCGGAAAATGACGTTATTGCGGTGTCGTTTCTCTTCTGGGAGCATCGTTTATGGAGCAGCACTGGAAGACACAGGCAGGATGTTGAGCGGCTCCGTCTTGCACGGAGCTTCGGTGAGCTGTCAAGTCATGCCTGGCCGACAGGTGCTACGCTGAGTCATGCCTGGTTGGTAGGTGCTACGCATGAAAAATCTTCCAGAGTCTCGGCGTCTGGACAGACGAGCGCAGGGCGGTGGCGCCATTGGGCGCCATGGTGGCGTCGATGGATGTCCGGACTGGTAAGGATGATGCGCATCTCTCTCCTTAATATGGGTCAGTGGTCTGATGAAGATGGCGACGATGAACATGGGTCAGTGGTCCGCGCCACTGGTAAGTTTCTGTGTATACCATTCTCCCTAGTAGTGAATTGTAGCATACACACAACCATCAAGATTTCCTCTATGCAAATCAATAGGAAAACATAACAAATCGGATATAACCATCACAGTTCATCGCAACAAGTGTATATGTAACACCATATATAATCAACAACAGTTAATAGCAAATTTGGATGAATGTTTGGCAATCAAAATCAAAATGGGATGCTCACCTTGGTAGAGGAGCTCATGCCAAATACTGGGAGGAGGGGAGGGGGCACGAACGGGGGTCCTTCACTGGATTTGGTCGTCCGCCGGAGTGGGGCTCCGTTCGGCGGAGTGTTGCCCAGGCTGGACCGACCTGGAGCTGCGCGGGAGCAGCCGCGCCCTAGGAATCACGGCAGAGGATCGAGAAGCAGGGGAAGATGGGCTCCTACCCGCAGTCCATGTTGCCGGAGCTAGCCGCGACGAGGAGCCAGGGACCGGCGGCGGTGGCGGCGGAGGCGAACCCTAGAATTTCTGTGCGGGAGCGCATGTCGAGTGCGGGAGTGAGGACAGGGGATCGATGCACGACTGGGTCAGTGAGTGTTTTCCTTCTTTCTGCGTGGGGGCCTCGGAGGAGCATTTTCTTTGTAATATCAGCGAACCACATAGCCCTTTTGATATACCCCTTCAATTTTAAGTCATAAGCTGCACGAAGCCACTCTCCTCCCAGCTTTTTCTCATTGCGAAGAGGAGAGGGTTGTAAATAAGCTGAGCTTGTTTCTCCAAAACGAGTTCTTTTGGGCTACTAGCTTATTTTTGCAATAAGCTGCTAGAAGCCATAAAAGAACTGGCCCTAAGTTTGGGAGGTTAGCGGCGGGTGTCTAAATACGAAACGAGGCCTTCTGGTTGGTTAGACTAGACACGAGTTTTGAGGGATCTCGGGTAGATCACATCTTGGTCTTGTGATTTGGCTAAGGGGACTTTTAAATCTGGACGGAAGTAGTATAAAATAATTGAACGATGAAGCTTTGAGAAATTATTGACCCAGTTAAATCAGATCACCTAATTCTAATTAGAGATAACAATTATATGAGGTCTTTAAAATTAAAATTAAGGAGCTTAGTGTTATACAGGATTGCCTTTCATACCTCGTCTCATTCATAGTGCCGCGTCGATCAAGTACATGCGCGGGTGCACGGGAGTGGCCAGTGTTGCCTGCCTCTTCCAACTGACCTGACCTTACCTCGCTCTCTCTCTTCTCTTCCGCTGGAGCAGACGCGGCGCACTACTGCTGTTCCACCGAATGTTGCAAAGGATCCCGTCCACAAGAACTCCATGTCGATGGATTGGCCACTCTCCTCCCTGCGCCTCACACGCTACTTTGTCTATTCATGAGCAGAAAATTCAACAAGGAATCCCATGCATCCACAGTGTGTTCTGCACCAACGAATCAATTCAGGTCTGCATCAAATCAATTGTTGTCGTGGCTCACTTTTTTTGCCGGCATCAGGCCAAGACTGGATGGGAGGGCGCTGATTCACACAAAGGTGAGTGAGGCATGCGCATTCAGTAATTGATTACAAGAGAAAGAGAAAGTGGAGTGCTCGTACGTGGAGCATGTGATGTTTGACGTTTGAGACTACTCACAGTCAGAAGTAACTTAGAAAAGAAAGTATCATGTAAATATTACTCTCCGTAAGCTAATATAAACGCGTTTACAATACTAAAGTAGTAATCTAAACGCTTTTATATTAGTTTACAGAGGGAGTACTAGTCTACTCGCTCCGTTCTTAAATACATACATGTCTTTTTTTAGAGATTTCATTAGACACTACATATGAATGTATCTAAACATATTTTTAAAGTGTAGATTCACTTATTTTGCTTAGTATGTAGTTCATATTAAAATTTCTAAAAGGACTTATATTTAGCAACGGAGGGAGTATGTTAATACTTATATGGTGATGAATAACATATGTATAGGTCATGCAACACTTTATTTATTAGGTTATAGACTAATCTTGTCTGGATATATGTGGTGTTACTCATATTGTCAATAACACATTATGTTACTCCCTCGATTCCCATATACAAGATCATAAACTCAGATTACACGTACAGTGTTAAAATTTGATGACTGCTTTGCAAGCCAACCTTTTCTTTTCGTTAATCAGGATAATTAATACGCCACACACATGCAAGAAACAAATGAGAAGAAAGTAGTTGAGTGTCGTTACGACTACATTTATACAAATATTAAACAAGTTGCTAGTATGAGAAAACATCATTACTTTTTACCATGATTATTGTTAGTGGCCTTGTATAGATGCCAAATATATTTTTGACAGTGACCCTGTGTAAGGGAATGCAAGGAGTACGACATGCCTCTATATCCTCATTTATTATTTGTAAACCATCTATTTTATTTGCCTAGATATGGTTATATTTCTCTCACTATGAATAGTGTGAGAAGCAGACCACCTGAAGATCTACAGATGGTGGACGATCACCTCCTCTTACACGGGAGAATCTTTTGTTGACAATAGTTAGAGCAACTCTAGCAGACCCCGCATCCGCCCCCGACCCGTAAAATAACCGTCAAAATGCGGGTACGGGCCGGAAAGCCTGCCCGATCAGACCCCGCATCCCGCCCCGGCCCGCAAAATTTTTTGGGGCGCGCGGCAAATTCCCGACCCCAACCCGGGAAAACGCGGGTTCCCCCCTCGCGGCTGCGGTGCCCTGCATCACAGAGAAGCAGTTGGCGGGAGGGACATTTCAGCCCCGCGCTCTCTTCCCCCTTCCGCCGCCGCCCGCCCGCCGCCGGCGATTCCGGCCATATCTGCAGGAGGAAGCGCTCCGCGGGGCCGCCCCACACCCTCCCGCGCCGAGCCGCTGCACCGCCCCTCCGGATCCGGCGAGAAGAGCCGCCCCCCGTCGCTGCCGCCCGCTGGGGATCGACCACCGCCGAGCGCACCCCCCTCGTCGCCGCCCGGGATCACCCGCCACCGGTTAGTCCCTTTTTTGTGATTTTTGCGAGCTGTGTAGTAGACTGACGCGCCGGTGTGCGTGTAGATGGAGTTGACCCCGTGCGAGAAGTTCTTGCTATCCGATTCGGCAGCAAACATTAGTCATGGCGCTTGCCGTGAAGGAACATGAAGACGAATACCGGAAGAGGAGGCGTGGATCTACTGTCGGGCGTCTGTGCATTCCTCGGAATCGCCATCTTGGGAACGAGATGTTGACGCAAGATTATTTTGCGGAGAATCCTACATATCCTACACACCTCTTCCGCAGAAGGTACCAAATGCGCCGACCCCTCTTTGTGAAACTTGTTGAAGCTTGCGAGGCAAATTGCCGGTATTTTACTCAAAGAAGGAATGCCGCGGGCTTAAAGGGATTTAGTGCATATCAAAAAATCTCCGCAGCTATGCGGGTGATTGCATATGGCGTTCTGGCTGACTATGCCGATGAGTATCTTCGCATTGGTGAAGATAGCACAATTGAGTCTGTGCGTAGATTTGTGAAAGTGATCGTCCGTGTTTTTGGTCCTGAGTATCTTCGGGCACCCAATGAAGATGATACAAAGAAATTGATGGCAGGTAATGAGAGGAGAGGTGGGCCTGGCATGCTAGGTAGCATTGATTGTATGCATTGGAAATGGAAAAATTGCCCCAAGGCTTGGCAAGGAATGTATTGTGGCAAGTCTCGTGATGCAACAATTGTGCTAGAGGCCGTAGCATCCGAAGATTTATGGATTTGGCATTGCTTTTTTGTATGCCGGCACTCTCAATGATAACAATGTGTTGCAATGCTCTCATTTGTTTGCTAGGCTTGCTAGTGGTGATGCTCCTGCTTGCAACTACACTATCAATGGGCATGAATACACAAAGGGGTACTATCTTGCAGATGGTATATACCCTCCTTGGTGCACATTTGTCAAGAGCGTCAAAGAACCCAAAACAAAAAACAATGTGAATTTGCAAGGGTGCAAGAGGCAACCCGAAAAGACATTGAAAGAGCATTCAGTGTTTTGCAATCTAGGTTTGTCATTGTCCGTGGTCTGCTCGTTTTTGGGATAAGAAAACCCTGAAGAACATCATGACTTGCTGTGTTATCCTGCACAATATGATGCTTGAAGATGAGAGAGGAATGAACTTAGAATTCTTTTACGACAATGTGGGTAGCCGTGTCAAACCAGCTAGAGACCCAAACCGCATTAGAGCTTTTCTTCAGACATACAAGAAGATTGAAAATGCAGACACACACTTTCAACTTTAGGAAGATCTTATTGAGCACCATTGGCAAAGGGCTGAACAATGACTAATTTTTGTATTCATTTGTATTTGTATTCATGACAAGTTTTGTATTGCATTATTTAAGTTTGCTATGGTGATTTGAATAATTATTTGTAATGCGGATGATTATTGTTTTATGTTTAATTTAAATAATTCAGTTTGTTTTCGATTGTTGAATTATGTTGGATTTGATATTTGCGGGCTGATGATATGCGGGATGCAGCGGCGCAAAGAGCAGAACCCGCATAGCCGACCCGTAAAAATGCATATTCCGCGAATATACTTTTTTATGGATCCGTTTAGGAGGTCTGCATCGCCCGCGCCGGCCCGCAAAAGCTGTTTTGCGCGAACTGCAAACGAGTTTTGTGAGCCGGCGGGATGGGGTCTGCTAGAGTTGCTCTTAGTAGTCCTTCAGTGAAGTGGGCGAGCCAGCACATGGGTGGACTGATGGTCTTCCTAAAAAAAAGCATTGCTCGGCTCAATTATTGAAGTATGTAGTGAGTAGTTCTTCATGTAGATCCCATCCCACACTCGTTCTACCGTCGTCTTTCTTCCACCCAGCTTGGTTCTTTTCTTGGTGCCTCCTATAGTCACACACACACCATCGTAGGACAGAGAGAGCGGGAGGGAGTGGCCTTCCGTCGCCATCCCGGTAGCGTAGGCCGTGAGAGAGAAGCTGAGAGGGAGGCCGTCCGTTCCCATCCAAGGGCCAGCCGCCGCGTGCGTCGCCGGAGGTATGGGAAGGGCTAGATCTGTTTTTTTTTTTAACTCCTTTCCTGTTTTCTGATGATATTTTTCTTTCCTTTTTTGTTGTGGCCATTTTCTGATATGGCGATTCTTTAGGACTTGAGTCAGTATGCAATGTGCATGATTGTCCTCGGCTCCGTGTAGATGAACTTGAGTGCTAACCAAAGCTTTTGCACGATTCCGTTTGGTGTGCAGCTAGCTCATAGTAAGAGCAAGAGAAAAGCATGACGACCCACTACTACTATGTGTTGGCAGTGACACTGCTGCTCGTAGCAGCGGCCAGCCGGCAAAAGCTTAGCAAGGCGGAGCCGGTGACACTGCCGGGCTGCCCCGACAGGTGCGGGGACGTGAGCATCCCGTACCCCTTTGGCACCAAGGATGGCTGCTTCCTCCCAGGCTTCCAAATTATCTGCAACGACACCTTCCATCCGCCCCGCGCCTTCTTTCCTTATGACCCTCCTAATTGCAACGAGGACTCCTTTGATGCCTTGGACGACTGCCTACTTTCGCAGCTCAACTCCAGAAAGCCGCTGATCATGACCAAGGATAACATCTACAGCTTGAACGACATAGAGGACTATACTATGCCTGGAAACATGTCCTTCTCGCCGGTCGAGCTCACCGGCGTGTCCGTCGCGGATGGGAAACTGCAGGTGCACGCTCCATTCTGCTACGACTGCAAATTGAACGAGACGCATTACTCGTATAGGGGGGAGATTAGAATATCCTTCCCGTCCTTGTCACCCTTCTTCATGACGGAGGAAAGCACCGTGTTGATGGCCATCGGGAAGTACACGAGCGCAGGTCAGCTAAATGGGCCCCCTTGCGAAGCAGTCGTGACCTTCGATGACGCTGTCAACGGGAAATGCTTGGGGCGGGGTTGCTGCCAGGTCCCCATCCCGCCGCAAGCCACCAGCAACCAAGGTTCTTTTATTTCGGACCTCACTGAAATATGCAAAATTCTGAAAATCTCGCATATTTAGGGAATTATTTTGGATTTTGACATTTCAAATTTCACTTAATTTTACACAGTGACCATCAACAGACGTTCGTCACTACGCATTACAAACTACGAAGATGACTGCGTCTATGGCATGTTTGTGGACAAGTACTGGTACAACTTCACATCGCTGGACCTCGACGGCGATGTTTTCTTGCGGAAGAACGAGGCCAGAGGGGTGCCTGTTGTGGTAGACTTTGTCATCGTCAACCATTCGTGTCCACAGCCTGGCCAACCGGCCCCCAAGGGATACGCGTGCGCCGGCGACAACACCATGTGCGTCCCACTATCCTTGGACCAGATGGCCCATGGCTACGCGGGGTACATGTGCAGGTGCTCGCAAGGGTACCAAGGCAACCCATACATTCCAAATGGCTGCCGAGGTACATACATTTGACTGATATATCCATCTCTTTTTTCTTCAGCCGTATCTACGTAACATGTGGCTTTATATTAACTGTACGTATATGCATGTCTGGTGAATTTGTTTGTAGACATTGATGAATGTAAGAATCCAGATTTGTATCCTTGCTACGGGAAATGCCACAACACGGAAGGAGGATACAAATGTGCTTGCCCTGCCGGAACAAAGGGCGACGCCACACATGAGCATTGCGCGGAAATGTTTCCCCTGCCAGCAAAGCTGGGCGTAGGTAAGTTACTTATTCAGCAGCACTCCTGTATTCCTTCGAGTTATTCTCTCGAGTACTATTTTCGATTGCCAGTTTATGAGATATGTAACGGAATTTCTTTATGTAGGTGCAATAGGTGGTCTTTTTGTCATAGCACTTGTCGCGTTCATTCTCCTTCTTCGTAGACAAAAGAGGAAGATGACACAACTTTATATGAAAAATGGAGGACCTGCACTAGAAAAGGCAAACAATATAAAGATTTACAGAAGGGAGGAGCTCAAGCCAATTTTGAAGTGTGCCAATTTTATAGGAAAAGGCTGCTTTGGTGAAGTTTACAAGGGTTATCTTGATAACCAATTAGTTGCAGTAAAGAAGCCTGTTACCGACAGTGTGGCACATAATGAGCAATTTGCAAACGAAGTCATTATTCAGTCTCAAGTCATCCACAAGAACATTGTCAGGCTCATAGGTTGTTGCCTAGAAGTTGACATCCCAATGCTAGTCTATGAGTTCCTCTCCAAAGGTAGCCTTGATGACACTCTTCACAGCAACAACAAGGTGCCTCTTGATCTCGATGTGCGTCTAAATATTGCAGCAGAATCAGCGGAAGGCCTAGCATATATGCATTCAAAAACTGGCAAAAGAATTCTGCACGGTGATGTGAAACCAGCAAACATACTGTTGGATGATGATTATGTACCAAAAATATCTGACTTTGGTATATCAAGGATGATTGCAAGGGATAAAGAACATGCCACATCTGTCATTGGTGATAGGACTTACATGGATCCAGTGTATCTACAAACTGGATTACTGACGGAAAAGAGTGATGTCTACAGTTTTGGAGTACTACTCTTGGAACTTGTTAGCAGGAGGAAGGCCACTTATTCCGACCATAACAGCTTAGTGAGGAATTTTGTTGATGCTCACAAAACAAAGAAGATACCAGTTGAACTGTTTGACAAGGAACTTGTAGAACCGGGAGATTTGGAGCTTCTTGGTAGCCTTGCAAGGGTTGCCGTGGAATGCCTCAATCTTGATGTGGATGAAAGACCAGCAATGACAGATGTAGCAGAGCGCCTTCTCATGTTGAAGAGATCACGTAAGTAGTTATAGACATGAGTGTATGTTTGCTGCGAGACGATTGACTTCCTTGCATGCTTGTCCATCTGTTTTGGGGAATGTTTTTGCTGGTTCCCCCCAGCTGTACCTTTGTTAAGTTGGTAATCCCAGCAGTTGTATCCTTGCTCTCTGTTTGCACTCAGGCCTGTTTTAGGGCTTTATTATAATCTCGGACCATTGTGGCTTTCGTTCCAAATTTTTTTTCTACAATATGTTGTTATACATTTTAGTATGAAGAATATGTATGTTGAACTTGTCCCACCAAATCCTGGGTGTAGAGGGAGGCGGCCACAAGTGCACTTTGGCATGTTTTGGAAGGGTAGCAGCAAAGGGGGCAGTTTGTATCTCTCTCTCTCTCTCTCTCTCTGATTAATTATTCCTCTGTTTTCTTCCAAAACAGAAACAGAGGGAAGAAAGAAAAACAGAGTAAGCAAGAAAATGGGTCTGATCCCAAACTGACATTTCCTTTGAGCAACGGTGGGATGTGTTTGTACAAGTTTGCTGCTGGTGTGGAATAGTTGCGGTAGACTAGTTTACTCGCTGCGCGTGGAAAGACTTGACTTGCTGTCAGAGAGGGATCCCTTCCTTGATGAACAATCAATGTTTGGCTCCGTCCGTTGATGATCGACTTTGGTCCTGAGACATGGCTAATCATCATCACTCCGCTTTTATATACTCCCTCCGTTCCAAAATAGATAACCTAACTTTGTACTAAAATTAGTACAAAGTTAGGTTATCTATTTTGGAACGGATGGAGTAAGACAGATGCCCAAAAGCCATATGGAAACACGATAATACTGTAGCCTATAGCAGATTCAGTTTTCTCATGGATGCATGAAGGGGTTCTGTCTTCATTCTGATTGAATTTCTTTTATTCTCCACACATAATGCACCGAAATATGGATGTAGATGCATTGGGTTGTTTGGATTACAGCATATTTATCATCTCAACTTACATCTGAAACAGCAAACTACTACTTTTCATTTGGATAAAGTAGATCACACGAAACACCAGCACGCATACTACTTTGCAATACATACCACTGTAGGTTCTGTCAAACATGCTGTCACGTTATGGTACGTGGTATATGGCGCATCTACAGCTGAGCCGCACCTGGAGGTAGTTAGGATAGATAGAGATGAGTTGTTTCTTTCTCTCCAAGTTCTATCTTCTCCCTGAATATCTCCTATAATTTAAACCACATTGTATGCGCTGTATGGAAGGTGCGCCTCATTATATTAACACGTACCCGTCGGCCTCAACAGGCAAGACGTTTCCAGCTATCGCACATGGTAGTCAGAGCTATCCTTTTCCCATCTAAGCTCCCTGCAAACTCCATCTAGCCCTAGCCATGTCTTCCTCCTCCGGCGCATCCCAAACCAGCCTCAATGGCCAGGTTACCGAGAAGCTAACCCGCACAAACTATGTGCTATGGCGCACGCAAGTCATCCCCCAGCTGCGTGGCGCCGGTGTCTACGGCTACGTCGACGGCACCCAGCCAGAGCCGGCGAAACTCCCCGTCACCACCAAGGACGGCAAGGAGGTCTCATCGCCCAACCCTCTCCACCCAATCTGGGTCCGGGAGGATCAGCAGGTCCTTGGATATCTGCTGAATAACCTGACGCGTGAGGTGCTGCTCACGGTGACCACGGTCACCACCGCGGGCGTGCTCTGGACGACGCTCGCTGGGATGTTCTCGTCCCAGTCTGCCAGCCGCATCAACAACATCCGAACATCCCTCATCAACGCGCAGAAGGGGAACCTCTCCATCGCCTCCTACTTCGCCGCCATGCGTGGCTACGCAGATGAGCTAGCTGCCGCAGGCAAGGCGATCCCCGACGACGAACTCGCCTCCTACATCATCCACGGGCTCGACGCCGACTATCAGCCTCTGGTCTCTGCCCTTGACGCTCGCGTGACAGGGGTAACCCTTGATGAACTCTTTGCCATGTTATCCAATTTCGATCAGCGCATGGCTCAATTCCTGGGGGCCGCCGGCGGCGGCTTCAAATCATCCGCGAACACGGCCACTCGCGGGCGGGGTGGCGGCTCTCGGTCGCGTGGCCCCTCTCGCAATAGGGGCAGGTCCAGCGGCGTTGGCAACCGTGGCGCCACGCCACCCCGATCTGGTGGCCGAGGTCGCCGCGGACGCGGCGCTGGTGGCGCCGGCAGGAACCGCCCGGACACCCCTCGGTGCCAGATCTGCGGCAAGGTCAGGCACACAGCAAAGGATTGCTGGTACAGGTATGAGGAGGACGACTACGACTCTCAAGATGAAGAAAAAGTCGCTGCGGCGGCCGGGGGCTCATATGGCGTCGGCACGAACTGGTACATCGACAGTGGTGCTACCAACCACATCACCAACGAGCTCGAAAAAGGAACCATGAAGGAGAAGTATCGTGGCAAGGATCAAATCCACACTGCCAGTGGAGAAGGTATGAGTATAAGTCACTTTGGTCACTCAATATTTCGTACCCCTCATGGCACTATCCATCTTAGAATTTTTTTGCATGTTCCTAATGCCAACAAGAGTCTTCTTTGTGTCCATAGAATTGCCCTTGATAACCATGTATTTCTCGAATTTCACCCTTACTTCTTTTTGATCAAGGATCAGGCAACGAGGACAATTCTCTATCGAGGTAGATGCGTTGGCGGCCTCTATCCGTTGATTACGGAGTTTAGAAGACCAAATAAATATGCTTGTGGTGCTATCAAGCTTTCGTCCACACGTTGGCATGATCGTTTAGGACATGCATCTTTTTCTTTAGTTGAAAAATTGCTTAGGAAAAATAATCTCCCGTTTGTTGGTGAGCGTCATAATGAGACAATTTGTGATTCATGTCAGAAAGCTAGAAGTCATCAGTTGCCTTACCCAATTTCCAGCAGTGTTTCTACCAAACCGTTACAATTGATTTTTTCTGATGTTTGGGGCCCTGCCCCTACTTCTGTTGGCAGACACACCTATTATGTTAGCTTCATCGATGACTTTAGCAAATTTTCTTGGATCTATCTTTTAAAGAAACGATCCGATGTGTTTCAAGTGTTCAAAAACTTTCAAGCGCTTGTTGAGCGAAAATTTGACAGCAAAATCATCGCTGTCCAGTCAGACTGGGGAGGGGAGTACGAAAAGTTGAACTCCTTCTTCCAAACACTTGGTGTCTCACATCAAGTGTCATGTCCTCATGCTCACCAGCAAAACGGGTCAGCTGAACGTAAGCATCGACACATCGTCGAGGTTGGCCTTGCTCTTCTAGCAGGCGTCTCCATGCCACTAAAATTCTGGGATGAAGCGTTTTTAACCGCAGTCCATATCATCAACATGCTCCCTAGTCGTGTTATTGATAATGAAACTCCGGTAGAAAGACTTCTCCACACCAAACCAGACTATAAGTCCCTTCGTGTATTTGGGTGTGCATGTTGGCCCAACCTTCGTCCCTACAACAACCGAAAGCTCATGTTTCGATCAAAACAGTGCGTATTCCTTGGCTACAGTGCCCAGCACAAAGGGGTCAAGTGCTTAGATGTCTCCACCGGGCGAGTATAGATCTCCCGTGATGTCGTTTTTGATGAAACCAAGTTTCCATTCGCTGATCTCCACCCCAACGCTGGTGCACTACTTCGAGAAGAAATTCTTCTCCTACCTCCTCATCTCACTAGTTTTGATAAAGGGGGACCAAATATTGATGATCATTCGTTGACTAACTCACCTAATGGCATGCATGAGGTTTGTGTTGATGAAACAGGAGAAAATTATGAAGAAAACACCAAAACGGTGCAAAATTTGGGCCATATTTCATGTATCCCGTGGCAGGAGACAATGCGCCAGGGGACAGATCCTCCTCGGGATCAGCAGCGCCGCAGGAGACCAGATCCCCCTCGGGATCAGGAGGTGCAAGGGCGACAGGTGCAGGCGTGTGCACCGCCCCGCCAGATTCGCGCGCCTCCACGACCGACACGTGGGCCACGCCCGACATGCGGGTCCCCCCAGGCGGCACGCGGTACGGCGCCCGCCCCGTCACGTACCAGCGGCGCGAATCCGCGCTGGCCAGCACGGACGCGGACCCCGGAGCCGGTCCCACCGGTGTTGATCGACCGACCGGCGCGCGGACCCGAGCCACAGCGCCATCATCGCGCAATGATGAGCGGGCTCCCGCTTCGGGATCTTCTGCGCCAACTCTGGACGAGGCGCTTCAGGCAGCGGCCACAGAAGATCCGGCCAACCCTGCGCCGACTGGAACTGCTGCTGGGTCCGTGGCAAGATCTCCCTCGGGATCTGTTGCTGATCCACCTATGCAGCCCGCTGGATCCTCTGTGGCTGCGGATTCTGCTGCTCCTCCATCACGATGAACATGGCTCCAACAAGGGTTAATTTAGCCTTTAAATTATAAACATGTAACCAAATATGGTTTGGTTTGTTCCATAGGAGAACCAGATGAGCCAGCAACCCTTGATGCAGCACTTTGCGATGATAAGTGGAAGAAGGCAATGAATGAAGAATACATGGCATTAAAGAAAAATAAGACTTGGCACTTGGTCGTTCCTCCACAGCAAGGTAAAAACTTGATTTATTGCAAGTGGGTTTTTAGGATTAAGAGGAGATCTGATGGAACCATTGATCGCTATAAGGCTAGGCTAGTTGCAAAAGGCTTCAAACAGCGATATGGCATAGACTATGAGGATACGTTTAGTCCTGTGGTAAAAGCAGCTACTATTCGTTTTGTTTTGTCCATTGCTGTTTTCAGGGGATGGAGTCTGAGGCAGCTTGACGTACAGAACGTGTTTCTTCATGGTGTTCTGGAAGAGGAAGTGTATATGAAACAACCTCCTGGGTTTGAAAGTAAGAAAACTCCCTCCTATGTGTGCAAACTTGATAAAGCTTTATATGTATTAAAGCAAGCTCCAAGGGCGTGGTACTCACGTCTCTATCACAAGATGCAAACACTTGGATTTGTTCCCTCTAAGTCAGACACATCATTGTTCATTTATAACAGATCAAATACATGCATATTTGTTCTCATCTATGTTGATGATATAATTGTAACCAGTTCATCTGATGAAGCAATTAGAGGACTATTGAAAGACTTGAGTACAGATTTTGCGTTGAAGGATCTTGGAGACTTGCACTATTTTCTTGGGATTGAGGTAAAGAAGCATTTGAATGGACTTCACCTTTCTCAAGCTAAGTATGCAACTGATCAGGTTAAAAAGGCAGGACTACAAGGTTGTAAACCCTCTCTCACTCCATTATCCAGCTCAGAAAAGTTGCCACTTATGGAAGGTAAACCTTTGAGTCAGGAAGATAGCACAAAGTATAGAAGTCTAGTAGGAGCTCCTCAGTACCTAACTCTTACCAGGCCTGATCCCTCATTTGCTGTCAACAAAGTTTGCCAATTTTTGCATGCACCTACCACTGTTCACTTGACAGCTGCCAAACGTATCATTAGATATGTTAAACATACTCTGAGTATAGGTCTGAATTTCAGCAAGTCATCCTCTACTCTTGTCAGTGCCTTCTCCGACTCTGATTGGGCAGGCTGCCTGGATGACAGGCGCTCCACAGGAGGTTTTGCAGTATTTTTTGGACCTAACCTGATATCATGGTGTGCACGCAAGCAGGCTATTGTCTCTAGGTCAAGCACTGAGGCAGAGTACAAGGCATTAGCAAATGCCACGGCTGAAATCATATGGGTTGAGTCTATGTTGAAAGAACTTGGTGTGAAGAGCAAACAAGCTCCATGCTTGTGGTGTGACAACCTTGGTACTACTTATCTTTCTGCTAATCCTGTATTCCATGCTAGAACAAAGCATATAGAGATAGATTTTCATTTTGTCAGAGAGAGTTGCTCAAAGACAACTTGACATTCGGTTTGTGCATTCCAAAGATCAAATTGCAGATGGATTCACAAAGCCCTTGCCCACAAAGAGTTTTGAAGACTTCAAGCATAATCTCAACTTGATGAAGTTGTGATTAAGGGAGGGTGTCAAACATGCTGTCACGTTATGGTACGTGGTATATGGTGCATCTAAAGTTGAGCCGCACCTAGAGGTAGTTAGGATAGATAGAGATGAGTTGTTTCTTTCTCTCCAAGTTCTATCTTCTCCCTGAATATCTCCTGTAATCTAAACCACATTGTATGCACTATATGGGAGGTGCGCCCCACTATATTAACACGTATCCGTCGGCCTCAACAGGCAAGACGTTTCCAGCTATCGCACAGGTTCAACTAGAATTCAGCAATGTACCTTGCCCATTCTAGCACTTGCCTTGTCTTGAGCATCTTGGCTTGGCAGCGGTTCACTACTCTGGCCTGCTTCGTCACCGACTTGATATGTTGGTGTCGGAGATGATATTGATATGGCTTCACATAGTCACGCAGCTTCTACTCGCCCCGTCATGAGCTCGTAGAGCAGCACCCCAGAGCTCCATATGTCTGCCTCTCTTGGTCACATACCAAATGCCTGCCGTTAAGTTCGTATTGTTGATCAAACCCAGTCTATAGGGCAGTACACAGCTGCCGTTGCTTGGAAAAGAGCTAAATACTATGGTAGGCTTTCTCGGGTCCAAAAGGCTGATGTGGAGGAGTATTAGGCTTTAGCTAGTAAAAAGACTAAGGTGGAGAAGTAGTGTTGGGCTTTAGCTAGTAAAGATGCTAAACATACTAGGATGCCTCACTGTACTCACATTAATCTATGTGAAGGATGCCACTCCACTCCAAGCAACAACAACGTGTTCCTGAACTTATTAGCTGCTGAACAACACCATATTGTGCAATGCATTCGATCCGTAGCTGGATTTCCTGCTCCCTACTGGAAGGGAAAAACATACTAGTATTTGTGCCCAGAGAGAGACCAGAGTAAATCACAGGACAACACCAGTGAGTGATGGAGCCAGGGATATTAGTTGAGATTTGAGAGCGAGGGGATTGATCCTTGCAAAAACGGACGGAGGGGGTTATCGATGCAGTTTGCGCTTGCGGGACGGAGGTGTTTTGCAGAGAGCACAGGACGAAGGCTTGACAATGTCGTGCGCATGTGCTCCATCCATCCATTGGCAAAGGAAGCCACGTGCAGAGGAAGAGAAGAGAGGACGAGCCACCAACGACTTGGATTTGATAGGATGGGATGTGCGGATGGCATGGTACGCGGATCTCATTTCCTTTTCCCCTGGGACCTCATTTTTTCTTGGCGTTGGAACTGATATATCTCCGTGGCATTTGTTTTTTGTTGTAAAGAGAGCCTTGGCTCAGTGGTTGGGTATGCCGGCTCGGCAAGGATTGCACCCTGAGGACAAGGTGGAGTTGGTTCTCCGATTGTTCACCGGAGGACGGCGGCCTCCGCGATCCAGCAATGGAAAGGTCCTATACCCAAGGTATGTATCAAGCCAATTACTTTGTCAGATTTCATTTGGCCAGATTATTGGACTCGAGTAACTAGAAAGAAGAAGAGGAAGGTTCGGCCGGCGGCGCCGCCGGCGCCGGCGACCAGCACGGCGGCTGAGATCCGGGCGGCCAGGGCATCTCGTTTGAATCACCTTTTGGGCCAAGCTGGGCATGAGGCCGAGCGGGCCGACTTGGGATCATGCATGACTGGGTATGTGGCCGAGCATGCGAGTCGTGAGGCGCTGATCGACGTATCTCGGCGGATCGGACTGGAAGTAGCTGGGTATGAGGCCCAGCCAAAAGCGGTTTCATATACGGGCAATCACGTAGCCGCATGCACGGTTTCGCCCTGTCGTCGTGATCGTAGTCCTGTGCTGCCGCCGCCTAGGGTTCGTCCACGCAGCGCCATCCGCGGGTTCCCTACGTGTGGACCTGGTCGCGCCGCTCGTATCCCTACTCTCGCGACCATGGCTGGGCGTGGAGGTGTTCCGCCGGGACTGAGGCCTCCGGTGCCCATGCCGGCCGCTGTGGGTCGCGGCGGTGGTGCGCAGGTGCCTAGGCCGTCGGCCTCTGGGCCGGCTGTGGTGGCGCCCGTGCCAGCCGCTGCGGGTCGTGGCGTGGGAGAGCAGGGGCCGAGGCCTCCGGCACCCAGGATAGTCGTGCTGGCGCCCCGGAAGCAGCAGCCGCTGGCGCGTGCACAGCAGCCTCGGGCTGCGCTGCCACCTCACTTTGTCGCGCGGCCGCCGCAGAAACGGGCCGGGCCGGTGCAGATGATGCACACACCGCCGCCTCAGAATTCGGGGTTGCTGGCTGCGTCTCGAACTGGGCCACCTGAGCATGTGGGCGATGGAGGCGCCGGACATGCTCGATTCCCGGCAAACCACGGTGGTAATGGACCGCCTCGGGGACAATGGGGTGATGATGGTTACAACGCTTATGGTGATGGCCAACATCGTGGCTCGTCGTCGGTAGGCGGCGGGCGTGGATATGCATGACAGAGTGATGGAACAACAGAAAGACCTTTTTACGGTCCCCGGGAGGCTTTGTTGAGGGGGCATCTGGCCCAGATTACCGGCAGAGAGGTGGTTACCGAGGTCATCATGGTGGTCGCAGTGGTAGGAACCGTTACCATCAGACTCCACCGCCCGCCGTTGTTGAGTCAACAGCCTCCTCGGAGGTGGCTGCTTCCGGACAAACGCCGGAGTTGTCCGGCCAGGTTATGGATGCGGTGACGGCGCTGTCTAATGCTGAGGTGCCTGAGACTAAGCCCATGGTGACAGGCACCGTCGGTGCTGCTGACAAGCCAGACGGTGATAGAGCTTCCAAGTGGGCTCGTAAAAAGGAGAAGATGTTGTGTTATCGTTGTGGTGAGAAGGGCCATTTTATTGCTGAATGCGTGACTGAGTTATGTGATACTTGCCTCATGCCAGTGCATGTGATACGTCTTCAACGTATCTATAATTTTTGATTGTTTCATGCTATTATATTACCTGTTTTGGATGTTTACGGGCTTTACTTTACACTTTTATATCATTTTTGGGACTAACCTACTAACCGGAGGGCCAGCCCAAATTGCTGTTTTTTTGCCTATTTCAGTGTTTCGCAGAAAAGGAATATCAAACGGAATCCAAAACGGAATGAAACCTTCGGGAGCGATCTTTTTGGAACAAACGTGATCCAGAGGACTTGGAGTGCAAGTCAAGAAACAAACGAGGCAGCCATAAGGGTGGAGGGCCCCCCTACTGGGCATGCCCCCTGTCTCATGGGCCCCTCGAGCGTCCACCGACCTACTTCTTCCTCCTATATATGTCCATGGACCCCGAAAACATCAGAAGCGACCACAAAAAATATTTCCACCGCCGTAACCTTCTGTATCCGCGAGATCCCATCTTGGAGCCTTCACCGGCGCTCCGCCGGAGGGGGAATCAACCACGGAGGGCTTCTACATCAACAGCATAGCCCTTCCGATAAGTTGTGAGTAGTTTACCACAGACCTTCGGGTCCATAGTTATTAGCTAGATGGCTTCTTCTCTCTCTTTGAATCTCAATACAAAGTTCTCCTCGATCTTCTTGGAGATTTATTTGATGTAACTCTTTTTGCGGTGTGTTTGTCGAGATCCGATGAATTGTGGGTTTATGATCAAGTTTATCTATGAGAAATATTTGAATCTCCTCTGGATTCTTTTATGTATGATTAACTTATCTTTGCAAGTCTCTTCGAATTATCAGTTTGGTTTGGCCTACTAGATTGATCTTTCTTGCAATGGGAGAAGTGCTTAGCTTTGGGTTCAATCTTGCGGTGTCCTTTCCCAGTGACAACAGGGGCAGAAAGGGACGTATTGTATTGTTGCCATCGAGGATAAAAAGATGGGGTTTATATCATATTGCATGAGTTTATCCCTCTACATCATGTCATCTTTCTTAATGCGTTACTCTGTTCTTTATGAACTTAATACTCAAGATGCATGCTGGATAGCGGTCGATGTGTGGAGTAATAGTAGTAGATGCAGAATCGTTTCGGTCTACTTGTCACGGACGTGATGCCTATATACATGATCATGCCTAGATAATCTCATAATTATTCGCTTTTCTATCAATTGCTCGACAGTAATTTGTTCACCCACCGTAATACTTATGCTATCTTGAGAGAAGCCACTAGTGAAACCTATGGCCCCCGGGTCTATTTTTTATCATATAAGCTTTCAATCTACTTTTATTTGCATCTTTTACTTTTCCAATCTATATCACAAAAATACCAAAAATATTATCTTATCATCTTATCTCTATTAGATCTCACTTTTGCAAGTGGCCGTGAAGCGATTGACAACCCCTTTATTGCGTTGGTTGCGAGTTCTTGTTTGTTTGTGTAGGTGCGTGGGACTTTTGAGGAGCCTCCTACTGGATTGATACCTTGGTTCTCAAAAACTGAGGGAAATACTTAAGCTACTGTGCTGCATCACCCTTTCCTCTTCAAGGAAAACCAACGCAAGCTCAAGACGTAGCAGCATGATAGGGGGGAGTGCCCGATACTGCATGAACATATGCCGAGTATTACCATTTATGGAGTTTGCTGTGCTGAGTTGATGTTCTTTGAGTCTCCTAGTGCGAGGGAGATCCCAGAGGAGCCCCAGAGCACAACCACGGGGGTTGTCAAAGTCACGAAAGGTGATGTGTCTGAGGGTCAGATAATGAGAGGCTTAATGGGTTAGCTCCAGGCAACTTTCAGTGGGAGCTTATCAGACTCGAGGCCAATATGTATAAGGTTGACTTCCCTACAGCAGATGACTTGCATCGAATTCTGAGTTTTGGGTTGTGCAGAGTGCCTGGCATAGAGTGCATCCTCGAGTTTCATGAGTGGAAGAAGGTAGAGCCATAGGGTAAGCCTCTTACTCAGGTCTGGTTACGATTCTTGGGGGCTCCATCGAAGCCGCTGCAGGATGCTCAGGTCACTGCTAGCTTGGGGATACTGGTCGAGAAAATTGAGAGGGTGGATATGGCCTTTACCTGAGCTAACGGGGTAGCCAGATTGCTGGGTGAGTGTCCTGGACATTGAGTTTGTGCTAGACGTGGTTAGGTAGACACATAGGGGCCAGATATACAACCTTGAGATTGAGTTTGAGGACACCGATCTTTTCGCCAAGGCTCTGGCAGGGACTAATGTGGATATGCATGATAACGATGATGGTTTGGGTAATAAGGAGGCGCGAGTGAAGGATGTTGGGCGAGAGTTGTCCAACGGCCCGGGTTCCGCCTCACAGACGCCCGGGAATGGGGCTGCACCATCATCTACGGTGCCTATGAACACTCTGAGATTTGGTTCATTTGAGCCAGCTTCTGCTCCTCCCCGACTTTGGAGCGATCAGCTGGAGTGTGATGATGTGCTAGAACGCACGCTCCCTCCGCTGGACTTTGCAGATGCAGATGGCTCTGTGGATGGGTGCTTGAATGCGATTGTCACTGAGATGATTTTGGTCGAGGGCACTACTAGGGAAAACCCTAGCAGTAGCGCGTGTTTAAAGCCTATCAGTAGCGTGGGGGTGCAGCGCTACTAGTAAGGCGCTACAGCTAAAGGTTAGGAGTAGCGTGGGTTGGACCTCGCTACTGCTATATCGACTTAGTAGCAGTGCTTTGTAGTATGAGCGCTGCTGGTAATTAGTAGTAGCGCTTCTCCTAGAACACGCTACTACTATTATTCCGTATTTCTTTTTTAGTTCATATTGTATTCATACACCTTTATACAAGTTTCATACCGCAGCAATTTAGAGAATGATTTTACATCATAATGAATTATAACATCATTGGGAGAAAGAACCGTGGACTAGTTTCAAGTGGATGGACATCCACTTGAAACTAATCCGCGGTTCTTTCACCCAATGATATAATATATCATCATCATATCATTAACAACTTATCATCATAATACATCATTGTCATATAACACCTCCTTATGATGATCGTTTTCATCAATGAGACATCACATACAAGTTGGTCACTAGACATAATCACAAATACTCATCATCATCAACTCTCATAAACATATTGTACCTCATAGGACCTACTACATTATCTTAGGACCTACTATATTATCTAGGAACTACTACCTTAGCACATGATCATGAGTATTAGCTAGGACCTACTACCTTGTCCTAGGTAAAATAGCATAAAACAAGATAGCCCCTGACTCTCCATTATGGAGAATGGAGATTATCCTGTCTCCAATTCTTTCCTTTCACACAATCTTACTTCCAAGAACCTCCTTACGACTGTCCATACATTTTTTCCATTCTTTGATTACCATGTGTTCACCGGTTTTGGAAATCCGATATGGATAGGTGAGACTCGTAGGATGACCTGGCTGTATGTTCAAAACATCAAGGCGACCATTATGATACATCAAATGAGGCACACAATCCATCGGGATTTTCTGTTCAAAAACATAGTAATAATTTCGTAGTTAGCAATGTAGTTCAGTTTTAGAAGTATGCAAAAGATGCACGGATGTCGTTATAGTAAAAAAATCTTACTAGGATATCTCCATAGAAGTTATCGTGGTTCAACACGTGCACTAGTGGCACGTATTGACCATAATTTGGAGGAGTTCAATAAAAGGCATTGTAATTCTCAAGATTAGTACAATATGCGATCAGATGACTTTTTGCCTGATAAGTTAACTCAGAGCCATCAGTGTAGTTGGTTATGTCTACCATCTTCCGCACATTCTTTGAAGAATGAAAGTAAGCTATCAATGGAAATAAGCTGTCAACTATTTTGAAATAAACAATATAAATTACTTAATAACTATGTTTGAGAAGCTCACATAGGGGAAGAATTGGAAGCGTATCAACAAGGACCCAAATGTCCAAATTGTCTTCGTCGGTGTCAGGATCACCAAGATCCATGGTGACAAGCATACCCTCATAAAAACCATACATCTCGCAAAGTGCTTCCCAATTCTTGCAATCAAAATGGGTTACGCTCTCAGAATTGTACAGATTTACTTCAAAATCCATACCATGATGGGTCCTTAGGTGAATTTTCTTTGTTTCCATACTTTCATGGTCTTCAAAACCCATCCTCTCCAAGACATAGCGTCTTGCATAGCATGGGATAAGTTAGTCGAATTGCAAAAGATGAAAAGTACACGTTGAAATAGTTGAAGTCGTGCTTAATTACGAAAAAACACTTGTCGTCGTCGCGTACCGTTTCAACATCGAAGGTCTCCTCGAGCTTAATGCTGAAGCGCCGATCTTCGTCCAGGTCAAGGAACCCGTCGCACATACCTCGGTCGTCGTGGCACCAGTCGCACACCCCCGGGAGACTTTCGTCGTCCGAGTACGACATTTACTATGTTCATAATTCAAAGATTAAACTTGTACAATAAAATATATGTACATCAAAACTAAATTAGAACATTATTATTCATCACGGGTTGACTATCGGTCTGTCGAGTCTTTTCTTGAAAACTCTCAGCTCACGTGGTGTATATATTCGACCATTGGTGATGGACATTTGCGACCGTCGGTGATGGTCGTTACTCCTCCTTCCCCTAGTGCATTACACCAAATTTTCGAGCACCCGAAGAAGAAGGAGAAACGACCCCCACGACAACAGTCTGGATTCTTCGGCCTCGACAGACTTAAAGTCAACCCGAAATATCGTTTAATTATCTTTCTAGAAATTCCAGGCCACTCGATATTTCCTACATATTCTAGCACAAGTCATGCCAAAATTCACGGAAAATTCCGGCATGACCTTTGCTAAAACAGGACATATCGAGTGCCTGAAATTTGCCGGAAAGGAAATTAATCAACACTCCGGCAAAACATAGGCCACTCGGAGGTGTAACCTGAACATGACCGGCCACTTGGGCAACCACATATCCTATTTGAGCAACACAAGATATACATGTTTGGTTGGTCTCACCTCGAGGTCGGAGGGGGTCGGTGACGGGGACGATGGTGGGGATGATGGAGAGGCTACTTGATTTCTGCAAAAACAAAAACCATATAAGTTATCACTAATACATCCCGAATAGTATCATACATATAACATCACTAATACAACTAAAACCGTAGAGAACGACGGGTATCGACATCGATGCGGGAATAATTGCTTAAACTACAAAAATAACAACAAATGTGACATCTTCAACTAGTTCTATTAATTCAACTAGTTCTTACTAAATATAAACTTACTATAAATAGAAATAAACTAGTTCAACTAGTTATATTAATTTTCTTACTAAAAATACATTAGTTCTATTAATTCAACTAGTTCTTACTAAAACTAAACTAGTTCAACTAGTTTATTAATTTACTTACTAATTATTTTAAACACTTACTAAAAACAGTAAAAAAACGTCGGGGAGAGTGCTTACAGAGGGCGGGGAGAGAGATGGGGTCGGGGGAGACGGCGACACCGAGGTGCGGCGAGGCGGGGTCGGGGGAGACGGCGACGAGGCGGGTTGAGGGAGACGGTGGCGGAGAGCGAGGGCAGGGGCTCCGGCAAGGTCGAGGTCGAGGAGGACGAGGCACAGGCGCGCGGCGACATCGAGGGCAGACTCCGGCGGAGAGCGAGGGCAGGGGCTCCGGCGAGGGCGAGGGCAGGGGCTCCGGCGGAGGCGACGAGGGGGAGAAGAGAGAGTGGGGAATTGGGGGAGGAAGCAGAGGAGGGAAGCCCGCACGGGGGGTTAGGTCAAAATAGCTTTAGCAGTAGCGTGGGAAACGAAAATGCGCTGCTGCTAAAATCCGTAGAAGTAGCGCGCTCCTCACAAACAGGCTACGGCTAAGCTGGACCCGTCCTGTGGACAAGTTCAAACTTAGCAGTAGCGCCCTACCCTAAAAGTGCGCTACTACTAATTTTATAGCAGTAGCGCCGTTTGTAGAAGGGCGCTACTACTATACCTAGTATGTCAGCAACAGTGTGGCAATGATAGTAGTAGCGCGTTTTGTTCCCGCCGCGCTACTGCTAAGTGGATAGCAGTAGCGCCCTTTATGTCAACGCGCTACTGCTAAGTAGCAGTAGCGCCTCATTTTAACAGGCGCTACTGGTAAGATTCTGTGTATAAGGTTTTCCCTAGTAGTGGGGGGGGGGGAGGATCATGGGCAGGCGGCCCTCCGGTAATGACTCTGTCGCGGATCGGTGATGCGACCGGTTTGGGAGGGGGACCCGGGCAGGCCACCTCGGCCCCTACTTCTCCTGTGGCGGTCAGGGTGGCCGCTCCTGCGGCGTCCACGGGCTCCGGGAGCCGGCCGATGCCCGCTGAGCTGCAGGTGTTGATCCAGGCGACGCCGGCCGTAGTGGCCGCGTCACGCGCCAGTCAGAGGGTCGGGTCGGGTGGGAAGTGTGGGCAGGCGGCCCCCGCACTCACTTCCCCTCGCGCGCCTTTGGATGAGGAACCCCTCGCTACGTCCCTGGGCGCCGGGTGCCGGCTGACGTCGTCGGGTGCGTTGGGTACCTCAGATACATGCGACGGCTCTTGGCGCTTCTCCGGGTGTTGCTGCCCGGCTGTGCGTTGGGGGTGGAGCTGGAGCCTTACCCCAAACGGGGCCACTCGGGAGGATATCATCGCTTTTGCAGGGATTCCGGATCCTGTATCCGAGGGGCGACGGATGAGCTGCCGCCTCTAGGATCAGCCGGATGTTGATGACATGCAGCTGAGGTGCGCCATGCGAGCGGCCAAGCTTCGTGACAGTGAGGTCACTACTGGTATGTCGGTCAATACTTCCAATTCCATTCTGCATTTTCTAATTATGAGATTATTCATAATCCAAATCAGTTAGGAGTTTCACTAGGTAGTAGTGATAGTGAAATCTCTAAATCCGTTAAGGATATCTTGGATCTTGAAGCGAAACGCGATTTAGAACAGATTCAAAACTTAGCAACGGTCAAACCTATGAACGATTCCGACATAGATGTGTTGGGAGTCAGGGTGCTCGATAATTTTTGTGCGGATCTTGCCCCATCCCTTCCTGAGACAGAGGAGGATGATGGTTCTGTTGGAAATATGCCCTAGAGGCAATAATAAATAGGTTATTATTATATTTCCTTGTTCATGATAATCGTTTATTATCCATGCTAGAATTGTATTGATAGGAAACTCAGATACATGTGTGGATACATAGACAACACCATGTCCCTAATAAGCCTCTAGTTGACTAGCTCGTTGATCAATAGATGGTTACGGTTTCCTGACCATGGACATTGGATGTCGTTGATAACGGGATCACATCATTAGGAGAATGATGTGATGGACAAGACCCAATCCTAAGCCTAGCACAAGATCGTGTAGTTCGTTTGCTCAGAGCTTTTCTAATGTCAAGTATCATTTCCTTAGACCATGAGATTGTGCAACTCCCGGATATCGTAGGAATGCTTTGGGTGTACCAAACGTCACAATGTAACTGGGTGGCTATAAAGGTGCACTACAGGTATCTCCGAAAGTGTCTGTTGGGTTGGCACGAATCGAGACTGGGATTTGTCACTCCGTGTAAACGGAGAGGTATCTCTGGGCCCACTCGGTAGGACATCATCATAATGTGCACAATGTGACCAAGGAGTTGATCACGGGATGATGTGAGTTACAGAACGAGTAAAGAGACTTGCCGGTAACGAGATTGAACAAGGTATCGGGATACCAACGATCGAATCTCGGGCAAGTAACATACCGATAGACAAAGGGAATTGTATATGGGATTGATTGAATCCTCGACATCGTGGTTCATCCGATGAGATCATCGAGGAGCATGTGGGAGCCAACATGGGTATCCAGATCCCGCTGTTGGTTATTGACCGGAGAGTCGTCTCGGTCATGTCTGCATGTCTCCCGAACCCGTAGGGTCTACACACTTAAGGTTCGGTGACGCTAGGGTTGTAGAGATATTAGTATGCGGTAACCCGAATGTTGTTCGGAGTCCCGGATGAGATCCCGAACGTCACGAGGAGTTCCGGAATGGTCCGGAGGTAAAGATTTATATATGGGAAGTCTTATTTTTGTCGCCGGAAAAGTTTCGCACTTTATCGGTATTGTACCGGGAGTGCCGAAAGGGGTCCGGGGGTCCACCAGCCCCCGGGGGGCCACATGGGCTGTGGGGGGTGCGCCTTGGCCTATATGGGCCAAGGGAACCAGCCCCAAGAGGCCCATGCGCCAAGATAAGATAAACGGAGAGTCCTAAAGGGGGAAGGCACCTCCGCGGTGCCTTGGGGAGGAAGGACTCCTCCCTGGCCGCACCCTTCCTTGGAGGAAGGGCCAAGGCTGCGCCCCCCTCTCCCTTGGCCCTATATATAGTGGGGGGGAGGGAGGGCAGCAGCAATCCAACCCCTGGCGCCTCCCTCTCCCTCCCGTGACACCTCTCCCTCCCGTTAGTGCTTGGCGAAGCCCTACCGGGATCCCCGCTACTTCCACTACCACGCCGTCGTGCTGCTGGATCTCCATCAACCTCTCCTCCCCCCTTGCTGGATCAAGAAGGAGGAGACGTCGCTGCTCCGTACGTGTGTTGAACGCGGAGGTGCCGTCCGTTCGGCGCTAGGATCATCGGTGATTTGGATCACGACGAGTACGACTCCATCAACCCCGTTCTCTTGAACACTTCCGCTCGCGATCTACAAGGGTATGTAGATGCACTCCTTCCCTCTTGTTGCTAGTAAACTCCATAGATTGATCTTGGTGATGTGTAGAAAATTTTGAATTTCTGCTACGTTCCTCAACAGTGGCATCATGAGCTAGGTCTATGCGTAGTTTCTATGCACGAGTAGAACAGAAAGTAGTTGTGGGCGTAGATGTTGCCAATTCTTCTTGCCGCTACTAGTCTTATCTTGTTTCGGCGGCATTGTGGGATGAAGCGGCCCGGACGGACCTTACACGTACGCTTACGTGAGACAGGTTCCACCGACTGACATGCACTAGTTGCATAAGGTGGCTAGCGGGTGTCTGTCTCTCCCACTTTAGTCGGAACGGATTCGATGAAAAGGGTCCTTATGAAGGGTAAATAGAAATTGGCATATCACGTTGTGGTTTTACGTAGGTAAGAAACGTTCTTGCTAGAAACCTATACAAGCCACGTAAAAACTTGCAACAACAATTAGAGGACGTCTAACTTGTTTTTGCAGCATGTGCTATGTGATGTGATATGG